>NC_030817.1:24123494-25373494 GCF_001704415.2 Capra hircus
TTTCCAGTATAGTGTCTGGCATAGAAGTACTCAATAAACATTTGTTGAACTATATGGTGACAGAGTCATAAATTTAATAACAGCTAACTTTGGATGGGAGTAGGGAGGAATGTCAGAGCTTCCCTGGTAGCTCAGCTGGTAAAGAATCTGCCTGCAATGCAGGAGGCCCCAGTTCGATTCCTGGGTTGGGAAGATCCCCTGGAGGAAGGCATGGCAACCCACACCAGTATTCTTGCTGGGAGAATCCCCATGGACAGAGGAACCTGGTGCGCTAGTCCATGGTGTTGAAAAGAGTCGGACACGACTGAGCAACTAAGCACAGCACAGCACAGGGAGGAATGTCAAACTACATGGAACTAGAGATCATGGAATTTAAAAGCATTATTCCCTTGGAAAACCATGTAAGTACAGCAGGCCAGAAAATGAAGGGAAAGAGAGTCACACAGGATTTATCAAAGCTTCTTCAAAGATAATCAAGTCTACAGGGGCAGGGAACTAAAACTACAAAATCTTTAGGTTCTACCATGTAGGTACCATCTCTAGTCTCATCCTGTCACTATTTCCTACTACTAGTAAATAGTCTTAGTAAAGAGTATAAAAGGTAGCTTAAAAAATACTGCCAATGTACTCTGGGGGAGTAACAGAGAATCCAGACCTACAAAGTCATTAGGAGGAAAACAAAAAATGTAGCTTAAACAAAGTTGCCTAATAAATAGCTGTCTATTAGTTTGCTCATTCTACCTAGCTTTCCTAAGGCCCATGAAGTCACTTAGATGCACAAAGCATATACATAAATCTCAAATAAGAACAGTTCATTAAGTCAATCAGTTGAACAGAAATTTCTTTCTGATGCTAAACATAGTGTTGGTTGGTCCTAAGGATAGAAAATCATCACTGTGTAGATCAACTGAAAAGAATGTTTCTTTTGGGTCAGTCAATAGTTTTAGGGAATGACTAGTACACCTATTTAGAGAAGGAAATGGCAACCCACTCCAGTGTTCTTGCCTGGAGAATCCCAGGGATGGGGGAGCCTGGTGGGCTGCTGTCTATGGGGTCGCACAGAGTCGAACATGACTGAAGTGACTTAGCAGCTTAGCAGTACACCTATACTGGGAAGTAAACAGATGTAGAATGCTGATTTATCTCTCCATTATCAAAACAAAATATTCTTTTCTTCTGTCCTTTCCAAAAGAGCTATACGGGCAATAGACCCTTGAAAATGTTCATTTCCAAGTCTAAGAAATGAAAAATAATGGTAGCAAATGGATTATTTTCAGAATGTTAGAGATTAAAAGAGAGATAGAAAAAAAAATCCTGTTAATCTTTTTAAAAATAGTTTAAGATCTTAAGGAATAACTTGAAAAAAATCTCAGTAGTTTCTGATTCTGCTTTTAGGCTTTGAATTTCCAGCAGATTCACTTTTCAATATTCCTAGTTTGGCCTTATAGCCTCCAACTGAAGTTCTGTATAACCTAAGCAAAGAGGGAACAGAAAGTTTTTCAAAAGTTCTCAGAATACTGACTACATCTCCCTTCCTAAATTAGGACTGAAATGACATTTTGACATATTCTGAATAGCATGCCACTAGAGATGCTATCTTTAGAGAGAAAAATGATTTTCAAATCCTTCCTGGTGACTAAAGATCACATGGAATGTTAAGCAAGAAAAAGGGCTAGCCATGGTGTCCCAATTTATTGAATTACTTCTCCCACAGAGGTGGCCCATCATCTCAGCAGCAGAGCAGGCACGATTCACTATACCAGCAGACTAAGTACTAGGTTTGCACAACTGAATATCTATGGCTAGCAGTCAACGTTCTGTTTATATGTACTGAATGCGTGGAAGGCCATTGGTTGTAATATTTCATTCTAGTAAATGGAAGGGAACGCTTCTTAATATATAGTTTCTAGTTCTTCCTTTTCATCTTCTGTACTTGAACTATCCCGAGGCCCATTTATTATTCCCTTGTTATAGAAATGTGGTAAGATCTATAATCCTTAATATTCTATTTATAATATAGAACACAGAATATCAGAAATGCTTTTCTCTGAAAGTCCCACTACCCCTCTTCCCTTGTCACAACCCGCCCCTCCCCCCGCCTTTTTTACCTCGTTCCCTGTTGACATGACTGCAACCACTGGAAACTTATTAACTTCAACCTCTGTAACACCTACAGTTGCCAGAAGACCAATCTCTGAGGGGCCCATGTGGGTTCCTTTGGCCAAAACGCATTCCCCTCTTTTAATGTCATGGCCAATGGGTCTGAAAATCAAAGCAGAACCATAAGCAGTATGACTAAGAGCAATATTTTCTCAACTCAGAGGGAAACTTTAGTGTCAGAGAAAGAGGACACTCTAGGGGGAAAAGCGGAAATGAGGCATGGAACAGAGTGCTAAAACGAAGAGATTTTTAAAACTCTATGCTTTTTTAATTAAAAAAAATTTCATGTCAATGTATGGCAAAACCAATACAGTATTGTAAAGTAAAATATAAATAAATAAATAAATACATAATATAAAAAAAATTAAATCACACAATAGAAGACAGAAATAGATTTGTATCTATTGCTGTTAAACAGGAATATGCTACTTTATGTTTGAAAATTCTTTTACAAATTGCTTTGTAACACATTATAGTCAAAAACACCAACTGCAAACTTTCTTTGGTGTAAGGCAGGCATTTATACGAAAGTATCTAATGCCATCCCAGAGCCTGTCAGCCTTGTGGTGAAGAGAATGATGCTAATGAGGTGACAGCCATGGAGATAATTTCCATTAGGCCACTCAGACTGGCCCAGGTTTGTGGCCACCCCATTCACAGGAGTGGAAGAAGCATAGCTTTGTTACAAAATGTTGGATAAATTAGGACTAATGGAATCAGGGCAAACATATTCAATCATGAGAAAAATCATCTGAAGGATATACACTACTTATAATAAGACAGTAGGCTCAACTTTGTATGTAAAGAGTAGCACATCATTCCATTATTATTGGTAGTCGAGGAGGGGCTTTCAGCTAATTATATAAATACTCAACTTTGAAAGTATCTGTGTTAATATCAAATTCTCAGTTACCTAGGGGTAAGGATGGGAAATTCTGGATTATCTAGAAATAGGATCAACTATGGCCACCTCATGCAAAGAGTTGACTCATTGGAAAAGACTTTGATGTTGGGAGGGATTGGGGGCAGGAGGAGAAGGGGACGACAGAGGATGAGATGGCTGGATGGCATCACTGACTCGATGGGCATGAGTCTAAGTGAACTCCGGGAGTTGGTGATGGACAGGGAGGCCTGGGGTGCTGCGGTTCGTGGGGTCGCAAAGAGTCAGACACGACTGTGCGAATGAACTGAACTGAACTGATGGATTATGCAGGCTTATGACTTTGCCTCCTTCTCATGTTGCTTTTGAATAAATCATTTGCCTTTACTAACGTCATAAAAAAGTAAGTAGGGCATACATGGGATATATAATTTAGAAAAATCATTTTGCTACTGGTTAAAATCCCTGAAAGCTAATGGTTAATTGACTGAGCTGTGAATTTATAATAGCCATGCTTTCCTGAGTTCATGATCATGGTAGAAACAAAAGTTGGCTATACATTCTATGTCTTATGAACTTACCTGATATCTTGGCCTGGCCGAGCTTGCACCAGAATTCGTACTTCAAGCTCCTCAGTGCCCTATGGTAACAGCAAATCATGTAATTTCAAACAGAGCAATCTGACTGAATTTCAATCAATAGAATTTAGCTATTCAGATGCTTTCATTATTGGATAGGCTCAGAATATATAAAGATACAGAGGAACAGGAAATCCTTTGCAAAATCCTTTGAACATGAATTTCTACCACAGGTTCCTGAAAAATTAGGCTTGATCCCAAAGAATAAGTAAACATTTTCACTGATTCTCATACTTTTAAAACATGTACCAACTCAAATATTGACTCATACTTTGTAAATAGCATTCTCAAGGAAAAGCACACACACACACACAGACACACACACACACACACACACACACAGATCTCTATTCTAATAGATACAGTGAATGTGAGTGGAGGTAACTATTCTGTTCCCATAAATCATGGGTTCAATACTACGTCAAGATTCCCAAATATCTGTAAAAATTTCAGTGAAGACTTACAGATTGCCTGGTAGTAGATTTCTATAAATTAATGGTGATCATAATTTTTACATTTATGAACTGTGACTAATATTGTGATATTGGAACTGTGTCTTGTCATCTGGCAGAGTGTGTTCTGGATTTCAATGCTCTGCTGGCTTCCTTGATGTCAATAAATTTGTTGGGCCATTTTAACAGCAGGACAATGTGACCTGTATGCCAAGAGTTGAATTTTATAAGCCTTACTTGTGGGAAGTAAGTACTTGTGGGTGATAAAAAGGAAAATCCTCAAATGAAGAAAAGAGGGTATATCTCAGCATGGCCAAATTTTACTATATGTTCAGTCTGGGAGAATATACTTTGTCATTTATTCTTGTATTAAAAAATAAAAGATATCTTAAACTTCTTCCAAAACAAAATCAGTAAATCTTCCATTGAAATTTTTATTCCCGACTGATCCTCTGGATTCAATAACTGCCAGTAGTTTCAGTGAGATAAAGGCCTACTTAGAGGCCTTTATTTATAAAAGAACAGAGTCCTTTATTTTAGGAAATAGAGGGGGAATTGACATAAATTTAATGTTTCCAGACTGCAATTTGGTGGCACAGATTTTCCTGAATTATAGAAAACCAGAGCCGAAAGGGTCATTTGGTTTAAACGCTTGGCTTAGTGAAGTATTCAAGAACTTGCCCAAATGTTCTTTGTTAAATTCTTTTGTAAATTCTTCACATTTTATCAGAAGCTAGTTTTGATAAGCAAATTTCTCAGCTAGATGGTAGGACAACAGTTAATATCATTGCTTTTTTATCTTGAGGTAGTTTCTTTCCTTGCTTGCAAATGCAATTTCTTGGCTCAAATGTGGTTCAAATTCTGCTGTAATCCCAGTAATGGTCATAAAAACAATTTCTATAATAAAAGGTTTTCAAGCCTAAGGCAATTCCTTATTCACTATACACTACAATGTAAGGTCCTAACATAAAACAATTGGGCTAATCTCATAAACATTGCAGAAAATGGGCATGACTTATAATACTGCCACAGGAATGAAGCCATAAGACCTGGTAATGACGTACATCATCGGATTCCCTGATCAGTTCAGTATCTTCCACCTGCACTACTGCGTCAGCACCACAGGGGATTGGAGCACCTGTTGTAACCCGCATGACTTGTCCTGGCATTACTGTCTGAGTTGGCTGGAAACAGAAACACACAAGAAAGAGGTGATTTACTTTGCTCCTGCAAAGGAAACTCTTGCAGATGTAACAGTTTTTGAAACAAACCATAAAAGGAAGATCCCCTGGAGAAGGAAATAGCCACCCACTGCAGTGTTCTCGCCTGGAGAATCCCATGGACAGAGAAACCTGGTGGGCTGCAGTCCACAGGGTCACGAAGAGTCGGACATGACTGAGTGACTAATACTTTCTTTTTTTTCACTTTCGTAAAAGGAGAGTCTTATTCATTTTGGGAAAATATAAAAAAAGTCAAACAGGTACACTTAGACCAAAGAGGCTTTCACTTGACTTAAGGTGATGACTATCAGATGTTTTTCTTGGTGCCCTGCTTTCTTTTTGAAGAACTGCCACTTATATTTGCCACTATTGTCTCTCACTCAGTGTGAATTTTCTAACATATGTAAAGCGATATGATAGTCTTTTAAAAAATGCCATGCAATATGATTTTTATGAATGACAATTATGAAAAACCAGCATGTTGATCATTTGCTGAAGTTCTGATGTTTGACAAATATAGTATTTTATTAACAAACATTTTGGTTAAATAAAGGCAGACCAGAAAATTTACTGCTCTTGAAAATCTTTATAAAATATATTAGTGTACCATGCAATTAATAATAAAAGTTTAGCAAATATAATTATATAATCTAAAAAACTGTACATTTTAAAATGGTTAAGATGGTACATTTTATGTTACGTATTTTTCACCCCTTAAAAAAAAAGGAATGATTAAGGAAAACTATCCTTCCACTAAATGTACAATCAAAGTAAAACTGGAAATTCATTTGTTAGAAAAGCCTTAAGAAACTTATTTCTATAATGTTATTGCTGCAAATAATGCAACCGATAGCTAATATTTGTGGAATACTCAGTCTATGCTAGGCTTACGGTTAAGTGCATTATTATGTTTCAGAATATAAGCCCTATAAAGACAGAAATTTGTTTCATTTTCTGTTTGCCTCTTTAGCTCACATCATCATTTTCTATTCCTAGAGGCTGGTTTTCGCAGATTGTTTCAACTGGGTTCTCATCACTCTGGCTTCTGGTTAAGTTCAGTCAGTGGGAGGGGCTAGCAAGAGACTCACTGGAGAAAACCCTGAGGCTGGGAAAGACCAAGGGCAGGAAGAGAAGCGGGTGAGAGAGGACGAAATGGTTGGATGGCATCACTGACTCAGTGGACATGAATTTGAGCAAATTCTGAGAGACAGAGAAAGACAGGGAAGACTCGCATGCTTCCGTCCATGGGGTTGTAAAAACATGGACAGACTTAGTGACTGAACAACAAGAGACGAGAGGGTAGGAGAGAAGTACAATTTTTATTCCCCGTCCTGTTTCCCTGCTGGGTTGCAGTTTGGTGATGGCTATGTCATATCTAATAGCACTGATGCCACATTTCCTATTAGGGGGCCCTCTCCCATAGCTATCAATCTCCCAGGTCCAGATACCACTTTCTCTCTTTGCCCCTTCAGACTTAAAGGTGGGAATGAAATCTTATTGTTGCTAGCACCTGAATGTTTCACATTCCTTTGTTAGTTTCCTTTGAGTACTTGCATTCATCTTTAATCACTACCTTTGCAGACATATTTATTGCTCTATCATCCCAAAGCCTAGAGAGTATCTGGCACAAAGTTGGCAGTCAATAAGTATTTCCAGAATGAATGAAAAAGCATGCATGATCTCACTATCACAATAACTACATGAAGCATGTAATCCTTCTTGGCTTACAATCCAGTGATCTCATTAATTTTTTCCAAGTCATTGGGGAGAGATTCTTGAGATCAGATCTGGCATTGAGCTATGTACTTTATTTCCTCTTACTCTGATATTTGAATAAGAGACATTTCAGGTTTATCCAGAAATATTATATTCTAATATAAATAAATGTTCAAACTACTGCACAATTGCACTCATCTCACACACTAGCAAAGTAGTGCTCAAAATTCTCCAAGCTAGGCTTCAACAATATGTGAACTGAAAACTTCCAGATGTTTAAGCTGGATTTATGAAAGGCAGAAGAACCAGAGATCAAATTGCCAATGTCTGCTGGATCATAGAAGAAGCAAGAGAGTTCCAAAAAAACATCTACTTCTGCTTCATTGACTATGCTAAAGCCTTTGACTGTGTGGATCACAATAAACTGTGGAAAATTCTTAAAGAAATGGGAATAACAGACCACCTTACCTGCCTCCTGAGAAACCTGTATGCAGGTCAAGAAGCAACAGTTAGAAATGTACATGAAACAATGAACTGGTTCCAAATTGGGAAAGGGGAACATCAAGGCTGTGTATTGTCACCCTGCTTATTTAACTTATATGCAGAATACATCTTGTGAAATGCTGGGATGGATGAAGCACAAGCTGGAATCAAGATTGCTGGGAGAAATATCAATAACCTCAGATATGCAGATAACACTACCCTTATGCTAGAAAGCAAAGAGGAACTGAAGAGCCTCTTGATGAAAGTGAAAGAGGAGAGTGAAAAAGCTGGTTTAAAACTCGACAATCAAACAACGAAGATCATGGCATCTGGTCCCATCACATCACAGCAAATAGATGGGGAAACAATGGAAACAGTGACAGACTTTATTTTCCTGGGCTCCAAAATCCCTGCAAATGGTGACTGCAGCCATGAAATTAAAAGACACTTGCTCCTTGGAAGAAAAGCTATGACAAACCTGAAAGTCATTCAGTCGTGTCCGACTCTTTGAGTCCCATGGACTATACAGTCCATGGAATTCTCCAGGACAGAATACTGGATTGGGTGGCTATTCCCTTTTCCAGGAGATCTTCCCAACCCAGGGGTCGAACCCAGGTCTCCTGCATTGCAGGTGGATTCTTTATCAGCTGAGCTACCAGGATTTGTCTGACAAACCTAGATAGCATATTAAAAAGCAGACATTATTTTGCCAACAAAGGTCCGTATAGTCAAAGGTATGGTTTTTCCAGTAGTCACATATGGATGTGAGAGGTGGACCATAAAGGAAGCTAAGCACTGAAGAACTGATGCTTTTGAACTGTGGTTTTGGAGAAGATTCTTGAGAGACCCTTGGACTGCAAGGAGATCAAACCAGTCAATCCTAAAGAAAATCAATCCTGAATGCTCAATGGAAGGACTGATGCTGAAGTTGAAGCTCCAATACTT
Source organism: Capra hircus (assembly GCF_001704415.2). Taxonomy (NCBI): domain Eukaryota; kingdom Metazoa; phylum Chordata; class Mammalia; order Artiodactyla; family Bovidae; genus Capra; species Capra hircus. The sequence continues at coordinate 24,131,989 of NC_030817.1, forward strand.
TGGCCACCTGATGTGAAGAGCTAACTCATTAGAAAAGACCCTGATGCTGGAAAAGACTGAAGGCAGGAGGAGAAGGGGATGACAGAGGAGGAGAAGGGGATGACAGAGGAGGAGACGGTTAGATGGCATCACCAACTTGACGCGAATTTGAGCAAGCTCCTGGAGATGAAGGACAGGGGGATCTGGTGTGCTGCAGTCCACGGGGTTGCAGAGAATGGGACACGACTGAGCAACTGAACAACAACAACACTGTAATTTTCTACCAAGATAATACACAGAATAAAAAAAAAAAAAAGCTTAGGGCCCAATGCATTAATTTGTTTCTTCAGCGCCAGACACTGCTTATTATCTGGTACATTTCTTAATTCACTAAACATGACCATTTTGCAGTGTGGTGATTTTTTTTATGAAAAGTATGAATGTTTGAGATATTTGTTTTTTAGTAGAGGTGTTAATGTCAAAACTATCTTACGAGCTTGTGCAATTAAAATATTTAATACAGACTTTTAAAAGACTTTTTTCTGCTCCAAGTGCCTTTTCAGGAAAGTGAATCCCAAAGTGAGTTTCAGGTAGTTGCTTCTTAAGCTGAAGTGTGTTAGCCTGCAGGCTACCTCAATTTAGTCTGGATCAATGTACCATACTATGCAAATTTACTTTAAGTTTTAAGGTTATACCTGTAATTTTCCCTACTTCTTGGCTTAAACTAAGTCGTAAGAAGTGTTTTTTGGGTAGCTATTAAAAAATTTGGCTCCTATCCCAAAACAGCAATTCTAAGTGCTAGCTGAAGGATTCCTACCAGCTCACTTATAGTAAACCCAACGTAAAACATATTCCCAGATATACAAAGATATTTATATATCCACTGAGAGCAGACATATAAATGGCAATTGAATTGAATCAACTAGAAAAACTCTAGCAATACATGAGGTACTTCCTATAGATTGCTAAGAATACTCCTTTTAGTTTTTATACTTCATATACTTTATATAAAGTAAAAACTATCCAAATCTTGATTTTTCCTTAATAGAGGTATTGAGTTGGATTTTTTGAACTTTGTCCAAAGACAGCACTTCATAATTGCATAACTGAAATTGAAAGTGTCCAATGCCATGAGATTAAAAGACGCTTACTCCTTGGAAGGAAAGTTATGACCAACCTAGACAGCATTTTAAAAAGCAGAGACATTACTTTGTCAACAAAGGTCCATCTAGTCAAGGCTATGGTTTTTCCAGTGGTCATGTATGGATGTAAGAGTTGGACTATAAAGAAAGCTGAGTGCCAAAGAACTGATGCTTTTGAACTGTGGTGTTGGAGAAGACTCTTGAGAATCCCCTGGACTGCAAGGAGATCCAACCAGTCCATTCTGAAGGAGATCAGCCCTGGGATTTCCTTGGAGGGAATGATGCTGAAGCTGAAATTCCAGTACTCTGGCCACCTCATGCGAAGAGTTGGCTCATTGGAAAAGACTCTGATGCTGGAAGGGATTGGTGGCAGGAGGAGAAGGGGATGACAGAGGATGAGATGGCTGGATGGCGTCACTGACTTGATGGACGCGAGTCTGAGTGAACTCCGGGAGTTGGTGATGGACAGAGAGGCCTGGTGTGCTGCAGTTCATGCGGTCGCAAAGAGTTGGATGCGACTGAGTGACTGAACTGGTATTGAATGCTAATCAATAGGACCGAATGGCAAGTGACTAAGATCAAGTATTTCATACATCAATAAAGTATGTTGTAAATAAAAAACTGTCTTAGTGGATGCAGTGGCACTCTAGGTCTCAAGCATATGTACTTTCAATAAACGAGCAATTTGCCTTTTGCAAGATCTCTGAGACTGATTTAAAGTGTGTGTGTGTACGATACATCCGTTAGAGATAAAATACATCCCAGGTAATTTGAGGAAAAACCCTGTTTTTTTGTATAGTGTTGATCTTTTTTTCCTATCATACTTTTATGAGAACTTACAAGAAGCTGGCAATTTATAATTTCACAACTTTTCTTGTGCTTCTACTTTTCAGTTGGAAGTCATAACTAGTAATAAAGTTTAAGGGTCCATAAGGTTCTTAACAATCTACTACCTATGCCTAAGTATACTAGGCTGTGACTACCACAAACACTACTAGGTCTTGACTTACACTACACTATCTGCTTGGTATGGTCCTTTTTCATTTCTGTTTTTGTAAAAACTCTTACACCCAGCTCCAATGTCATTTTCCTAACCCTTCTAGGATGAAATGCTTAACCTCTCTATTGTTTTCCACAGCACATGACTGACAGCATTAGTTTAACACTTAAAATATTGTATGATATTTAGTTGTTTATACTCTGTCTCCTCCACTAGATATAAACTGTTCAGAATATTAATCATGTATTAATCTACTTTATATCCCTACAACCTAGCAGAGTGCTTGGTACAAACTGTAGGTGTGTTTGATAAATGTTGGATAGACTCAACTGAAGATCAGAGAAGTATTCCTTGAATAATTAATATTTTGGAGCTTTGTTAAAAAATGGATGCTTTAGACGTCCATTGTTGATGGATATACATACCAAGAGGTGAAGTAAGTTATGAGATCACAATCTAAGTTATTCATAAAAAAAAAAAAAAGGGACGCAAGACTAGTTGTTCTTTTTGTTAGGAAAACAGTCATGAAGACTGAAATAAGCCTATGTATAGCACGGATAAGGATCTAATTACTACAGTGCTAGGTTCAGTGTCAGAGCTCTGTACACATACTCCTTGGTAGCGGTGAGGGAGCTAGGGTTGCCACCATTAGCATCATATGCTCCTGTATATTTCCTCAACCCCTCTCTATTTTTAGTACATATGGGAGGACATGCTAAGGTATGGGACATAGCTTTTGTTCAACTGCTCTATTTATTATTTCCTCCTTTATTTTTATACAATGCTTATGAGTGCTTGGTCACAGCAGAATAGTGTGCTGGTCTTTTTCTGATTCTAGTCAATAAGGAAAGAGCTCTTTTAATCAACTTTCACAGCTCACTAGATTAACATACGCTTCCTACTGAACAAGATGATGCCTACAGTACACTCTGAGTTTGAAACTGTTAGACACTTGTAAACTACTGGTCTAAGATGCAAACTGTTTGTTCCCAAACTTGTTTGTACCAGTTTGTGGCGATAGCTGCTACTGTATCAAGTTATTTAAGTAAATATTCCATAAACCAATGATATATGAGGGTAAAAAGGGTTCTATTTTTCCTGAAAAAATTAAGCTAAGCCTTTGGAACATCTCATTTTAAAAAGTCTGCTAAAATAGAACTCCTGTCAAATTAGGTGTAGGTGAAACAACTGTAAAACGTACTGTAAAAATATAATAAAAATCTAGAAGGAGTCTATACTTAGACAGTGTGCAAAGGTCCTTAAAATTTCTTCCACTTTAAAGAAACCAACGCTAGAAATCCCATATAATGCCCTGTGGGTGTAATAGAAACTCAAATAGTAGATACTTATTAAAAGAAAAGCCTTGGCTCTCCATCAGACTAATGACAAATAAATGTTCATTTATTTAATTTAAATTTATTTTAAAAGATAATTTGCCATTTGCAACTTATTTCCAATCAAATGACCAATTACTAGTATCAAAAGCAGTAAGAGGACTTCTATTGCATGGCCACCGTGGCCCATTAGTACTTCATTTTTTTTTTTTTAGTACTTCATTTCTTACTGGAAATATATGTATATCTGTTCTCTGGTTAGCTCCCTAATGAGTAAAATTAATCAAAATGATTAGCATGTACACCAGTGGTGGATTCATGTTAATGTATGGCAAAACCAATACAGTACTGTAAAGTAAAATAAAGTTAAAAAAAAAAAAGATTAGCAAGAAAGATGAAATAATTTGCTTCTTCTAAGTTTTCCTGTTTATAACATGAGTTGGGGAAAAGTCTGAGAAAACCTCTTAGAAATTATAGCTCTATTCAGAACATTAATATTTATACTAAAAGAAAGATTCATTCAATCACAGGGCTGGAAAATGCTTGTGGGGCACGTCTGTGAGATATACTAATAACACTGTGTCCATGCTATATATGACTAGAGGTAGGTTCTTTCAGTTAAGAAAGAATTCATTTGATTCTTTCTCAGGGGAATCATCATTTCATCTCTTTGATGACCCATCTAATCCTTCTCTAAGATTTCCATAAAAACAATGGCAGAAGTTTAGGATTAGACTCTGAAAGTCCATGAAACTAAAATCTTTAGGGCCTTTTTCAGGCTTATGTATCTCACCTGTTCACCAGCTTGGGATTCTCCAATGATGAAACGATCTCCTGGGCCATCAGCAGCTGTAAGAGGAACAGAAGCAAGAACAATCATCAGAATGTACCTATGGCAAGGAATAAGAACCTAGTCTTGGAATTCTAAAAGTTGACTCAAATGATTAGGCAAGGCTTCAGGAAATTGGAACACTTTTCTCATCACCTAGCTTAGAAAAAAGTTTTGTTACTATAATACTAGTTAGATCGTTGGTATCCACAATTTATAAGTACCAATAGGAGTGGTTCTAAATGCGCCCTTTCCTGGGGTCTTTGGAGACAGTTTTCTTGTTGTTCCATAATTTCCACTCTTGTACTTTTAAATAGGAAGTTCTTTTAGTCTATCCTCCTAAATAAAAGGGTATGTATGTGTGATGTGTGTGTACACACTCGTGGAGACTTGTACATGAAGTGGTGGTGGTGGTTTAGTCGCTAAGTCGTGTCTGACTCTTGTAGCCCACCAGGCTCCTCTGTCCATGGGATTTTCCAGGCAAGAATATTGGAGTGGATTGTCATTTCCTTCTCCGGGGGATCTTCCTGACCCAGGAATCGAACCCAGGTCTCCTGCATTGTAGGCAGATTCTTTACCGACTGAGCTATGAGGGAAGCATGATGTAGGGCAAGGAGATCCAACCAGTCCATTCTAAAGGAGATCAGCCCTGGGTGTTCTTTGGAGAGAGTGATGCTAAAGCTGAAACTCCAGTACTTTGGCCACCTCATGAGAAGAGTTGACTCATTGGAAAAGACTCTGATGCTGGGAGGGATTGGGGGCAGGAGGAGAAGGGGACGACAGAGGATGAGATAGCTGGATGGCATCACCAACTCGATGGACATGAGTTTGGGTGAACTCTGGGAGTTGGTGATGGACAGGGAGGCCTGGTGTGCTACAATTCATGGGGTCACAAAGAGTCGGACACGACTGAATGACTGAACTGAGCAAAACTGATGCTTGAAGGAAATGAGTTGCAGAATGAAGTAACTCAGGTAGAAAAGGTTCAGTACCTTTAACAAGTGATAGTAATAGAGCTAGGATTTGAAAACTCACACCCTGAATTTCCAATACAACATTATTTTTTTATGAAAGATCAAAATGCTGCTAAAAAAACAAAATACATAGGCAGTGCTGCATCACAATTTCCACGGACTGCTTATTTTTAAACTGGAAGAAAACACTTTCAGAATTGAGATGGAGAAAACTTCCTATCCAATTTTTTTCCACATACAGTACAGTAATGGCTGGATGAAAAGATACTCCTGAAGATAAATGTATTTAAAAGGGTTTTCTTCACATACAACTCAGATTTCAGACCAATACTACTGTCAAGGCAATATGTACCTAATGAGTTTTATGATCATGACCATTATCTCCTTGTAACTGGCATACAGCAAGGGTCTTGGGGCACACACACAGCAAAGACAACACTATTTATATGAATATTTTAATCATATTTGCAGCCATGTTTATAAATAATAAAAAGCATTTTCCCTCTTTTAGAGAAGAGATATAAAATTCATTGTTTCTTTATGTGACTGCAAGCCATATTTTTTCTAAAGGCATATATATACAATGCTTTTTTAAAAGTCACATTTTTGTATAGCTGGCTTTGGTTTACCTAATGTGAAGAGGAACAAAAATTAACATTAGGTGTCTTCTACTTACTATATGTTGTATCTTGTGCTTTTTAGACTTTGTCTCAGTTAATAAACTCTTGGCTTTCTGGTGTTTTTTTTGAATCCTACTATATTAATATTTTCAGTGTTTACCTGTAAAAAAGAGACTACTGCAGTTTTCCTGAATGGCATTCTTATTATGCTGCTTTCATGGGTTCTCTTTTCTTTTTAATGAAACAGTTTAAAACAGATAGAGAAATCACTGCTTCAACAATTATCAACATTTTATCAATTTTGTTTCATCTATACCCACACTCAGTATTTTAAAACTAATCATAATTTTCTTACTTTAGAAAATTAAGAAGTCAATTATCTTTCAGAGTTTTGCACTAATTGCATCTCAAATCTGAATAAACATTTTTATTTTTCTGCTAGAGATATTATTAGCTTTCTGCCTCCCCATAGCAACCCAGACGCTTTCTTTTTTTGCCTCCTGAACAAGGGGAAATTAGCATGGTTTTAGAGTAAAAGTTGAATCTGAATCCTGGTTCTGACTATTATTAGCTTTAGGATTTTCAGCAAATTACTAAATTTTTCTCTAAACTTCAGTTTGCTTGTTGATAAAAATGGGAATAACCATACTTTAAAATATGGTTTTAAAACATTTAAAATAACCATATGTTAAAATATACCTTTTAAGGCTTTTTATTTCTTTCATTTATTCACTGAATTTCTACTGAGTGTCTTCTATGTCATAAGTGTCATACTAGATGCTGGGACAGAGTAGAGAGTAAAACTAGGTGTTGTTGTGTAGTAGCTAAGTTATCTCCAACTCTTTCGCAACCTCATGGAGTGTAGCCCCCCACGCTCCCCTGTCCAAGGGATTTCCCAGGTAAGAAGACTGGAGTGGGTTGCCATTTCCTTCTCCAGGGAATCTTCCTGACCCAGGGGTTGAACCTGTGTCTCCTGCATTGTAGGCAAATTCTTTATGACTGAGCCACCAGGGAAACCTAAGTAAAACTAGATACTGTTTCTATTTTAATGCAGTGTCAATTTGTTGCAATGTTTTACACAAATAGAGGTGGGCTCTAAAATCATCCTGTAAGTAATTTTTTAAATGAAAAATAGAAAATATATTTTATCACACATGGTAAAGATGAATATTATTTCAAGAAACTTATTTTGTTTATATATGTATGCATGTATATTTATATGTATTGTATATGTATATCCTTGGTTTATGATGTATAATGTATTTAGTGCCTGTCTTTTTATGGGTGTGCTGCTGCTAAGTCGCTTCAGTCGTGTCCGACTCTGTGCGACCCCATAGACGGCAGCCCACGAGGCTCCCCGGTCCCTGGGATTCTCCAGGCAAGAACACTGGAGTGGGTTGCCATTTCCTTCTCCAATGCATGAAAGTGAAAAGTGAAAGTGAAGTCACTCAGTTGTGTCCGGCTCCCAGCGACCCCATGGATTGCATCCTACCAGGCTCCTCCCCATGGGATTTTCCAGGTAAGAGTACTGGAGTGGGTTGCCATTGCCTTTTCCAAACTCTTAAAGCCACTGAGATAGTGAGGGAGATAGATTTTAATGGTAATCAAATAGTCACATTAATGAATATGCAAATATAAATTAAGAAAACCACTCTAAAGGAAAGGAACACAATTTAATGAGAGCATACACTGAGAGTACCTGAACTACCCTGGAGGGTCAGGGAAAGCCACCTTGATATAAAAGATTTATGATTTGAATATGAAGGATAAGCCAGAACTAAGTAGGCAAAAAGTGTGTGTGTGTGTGTGTGTGTGAGGGAGCAGGAGAGGTGGTAAGGGGAGAGAGAGAGGAAGTGGAAATGGACAGCTGCATCTAAAGATATTCACCTAAAGGAAACTGTGTGTGTACAGGCTCTGGTTCTTGTCCTCCGTCTATCTTACAGTCTAGCTACTCTCTCAAGTACCGAGAATACCAAGATGACTCATATTTCAGCTCCGTAACATCTGCTACTCCCACTGCTTGGAGTGTCCTTTCCTTCTCCCTGCCTTCTGCTTAAAAACTTCTTAGTTTTTAGGACTTAGCTCAAGTGTCACCTTCTCTAGGAAGTCGTATCTGACTTCCTGCCCCTTTCTCTTTTATTTCCCCAGTGTATTCCTGAAGTAACTCTAATTACGGTTTCTTAATGTATTTGTAATCATTTGCTTATTTGTCTCAGGGAAATTCCTGGTACCTGCTGAAAAATAGGTATTCAATAAGTGTTCAATATATGAAGTATTTTCAAGTGAAAGAAATGAATGAGTGTGGCTCCTAAGAATCTTTTTAGAAAAATGAATCCATGAATGAAACAATAAATATTTTCTAATACAAAATGCTGTATTTTGAATGCCTTCCTTTTTCTGCTGGTTCATGGTATATTTTCTTTAAAATGTGAGTCAACATTTACCATCTTTAGAATGTTTAGAAAGATTGCTGTGATCAATTCCATATAACTTAGGTTATGTCTAACATAGTGCTAAGCTCATCACTGATGCTCAGTAAAAATGAAGAATATTAATAATAATAATTTATATTAATTTAATTATTAATAATTTAATATCTTGTTAAAATAAAGAATTGAACTTTGCATTTCCATAATACTTAGGTAGGAAGTTTGTAAACTGTCTTGTATGCATTAGTATTGTGCTTTGTAAATTTTCTTAAATAATTTTACGAACGTGTATTTTATCTCTTCAGCTAGATAATAAGCTCATTTGAGGTAGGGATCACTTCCTATATTTCTTTTTTGAAATTGTCTGCTCTTCAGTCCTCCTCTTGTTTTCCTGTTTCCCTCTTCACACATTCTAATACACATACACTCAAAACACTCATCTCAAGTGTTCTGCACAAGCGCTCCAAGCAAATGTCATTATATAATGAGTGGCTAGATATAACGTGGGGCCAAGCTGGTATAGAGTGTCAGGGAAGCCAACATCTTAAGCAGTCTTTAAGTGAAAGAAGCAAGATGCTTTGTTACCAAGGAAGGTACACTAGCTGGGGAGAGAATATGTCTCACTTTAACCAGGTTCTCCACTTTCCTCTGAAAATTTCCACCTGGGAACTATGCCTCTCTGTTGCTGGCTAAGGAAGGTTTAGTCAACCAACATTATAGAAAGTCCCTGATACCAATGGAGGAGTCATTTTTACCATTTCCCTTTTAACAGTGCTTCTCAACTCTTAACGTACATAGAAATCACTTAGAGAGCTTGTTAAAATACAGATTCTGATTCAGTACGCTGGGATAGGTCCTGAGGTTCTACATTTCTAACAAGCTGATGCTTATGCAGCTGGTTAAGGGACTACCCTTTTTGAGAAGCAGAGCACTCTAAGACTGAATGGAATCCAGACAAATTCAGACTAATAGAAAACTTAAATAAAAAAATTAGTGAACTACAACAGAAGTTCTGATTTTATACCAACAAGGCTCGTTATTTACATAAAGGCAGAAAAGTAATGATCAATCTACCTAACTTGTTGATACTTATTTTAAAAACCTATTAAAGAGATACGTTAAAAAAAAAAAAAAACGGTTGCCATTTTCAAGATGAATTCTACCAGCTTGGGTGGGAGGGGGCAGAAGTGGAGGTACAGTGGTAGATGAACCTAAAGCTCGGAAAGAAAGAAACTAAATCAGCCACAGTATGCCATTAGAAACAATGGATGGATTGCAAGGATTTCTGTAAAGGCTTAGACTCTTTCCACCTCCCCCCACCCCTCAATTCTGGCATTTCGGTTAATAGCTTTTCTTTTATGTTTTGCAACTGTAGAATTTAATTTGAAGGAAGTGATAAAAGCAATATAAACCAAATCCTAACAGCAAATGCACTGTATAAGCAATTTATAAAGCTTAATGCTAGACCCTGAAGCTGCTTCTACCTCCACCTTTTTAATGTGGAAACACTTTTAGTCTTGTTCACCTCTTTATTTGAAGATCTCTGATTATATCATTTGATATAAACTTGATAGCATTAGATAACTATTCAATGTGGCAATATATAGAAAATGATCATCCTAAGACTATCTGCCCTAGAATTATCCCTCATTTTCATTTTCTAGTCACGTGGGAGCTCTCTTTAAATCTCTTACAGCTATTCACTTATTTTCAGTAACAAAAGTCTCATTGTTTCCACATTAGGGTTGAATAAATGGAGGCCAGAGAGATAGCATAACTTTCAGAGGTCCTAGGAAGTATCTTCAATGGAGCAGTAAGGCAGAGGGACTAAGATTTTGTTTACTCTAACTATGGAACCAAACTAAGGCTGGTGCATAGGCAACAGGATAATAGTATCTCTGTGTATACTAAGGTTAACATTACAGAAAGAGTCTGGAGTGGTGGCAAAGGTAGATGACAAGACTAACAGGACAGGACCAGTACTTGCTGCACTTACACTGAGGGATTAAATCTGGTGAATTGTTTGGGATTTTAAATCTGCTGCCTGGAAAGCAGGGAGCAAGGAGTAGTACAGATGAATCAGAAGGCATTTCATATTCTTTATCATCATCTTCCAGGAGAAAAATGCCCATATATTGTTAGTATTGGGAAAAAATTTATTATTTCCTTAAATATATTATTTTAAGCTTTTTGGAATTAACTAAAATTAATTATTTCAAATTATCTCTCGACTCACTTGAGCAGTGCTCCTATATCATAAGGCTCTCTTCTTCATCCAAAGTGTCCTACGGTGGAAGACTAAAGGCTGTCAAGTGAATTGGAGAACCAGCTGTGGCCAAACAGGACTTAATTGGACAAAACAGAAACTCTTAAACATGACTTTTGTGACAGAATAAGAACTAGTTCAAAATTAAAAAAGTTATACAGAATTTTAGTATGTACTTTAACCTACTGGGAGGAAGTACATAAATGTTAATAGCAGCTAGACAGTGATAATGGGTAATTTAAAAATGTTCTTTTTGATTTTCTATATTTCCATAAGCATGTATTTAATCAGCAAAGAAAAAAATATTAACTTAAAATGCAAAGATTTTCTTAATTTTCCGGAATTGTTTGCTGCACATGGTTTTTAAAATAATTATCGGCTTGTTTATAATTTTTCCTTTGCCTAAATCATACCTAAACTAATTCTGAAGCGATAAGTCTTTCAAATTGAACATTTTCAAGAGAGTGAACTTGGTATTGAGATACATTTGCCTTTATTAATGAATCAAGAAGCAACTGTGAGACAATGGGCATCCACATCTCTATAGGAGGCTGTGAATGCATCAAGAAGATGATTAGCTTAATCAGTGTGAAGGGAGAAATAACTTCAAAAATAAGAATAAAACTATTGAATTGCTTCTAGCTGGTAAGTGCTACTTTCATTTTCTCTGCTTATATCTTTCAAATTCACTCCCTCCTCCTCCTGAATGTAGTTTTAGATTTATTAATTTACATCATCATTGCTTAATTCCTGTCTTCTTTATACTCTATTCTTTCTTATTCTTTAAAAGCTGTTCCTATTTCTTTAGCTACTTGTTACTGTCTTGATTTTTCAACCCACATACCTTAAAGCAAGAGATCCTCCAACTGGTTTGGAGTTTTATCCCACATGTTTCTGAAGGATACTGGCTAATGCTTAGTGATCCAGAGCAAGTTAGGAACCTCTTTACACCTAGAGGGTTAGCAATGTTCACAGGTGCCACGGGTTATTACTGGAAGGCCTAAGGCAAAGGCAGAGGAGAAGAAAAACAGGGAGAATAAAGGGAGTGGGGAGGAAGGAATGGGAGTAAAGGAAGACAGGGTGGAGAGAAGAGGTGCAGGAAGTAGAGTGGGAGAGAGCCACAACAGCAGCCTCAAGGCTGCTCTTCACCAAAACACCGCCTAGGGTGGTGTTACAACACAGAAAAGACTCAGACCGTGCCTTTTCGTTCACTGAGAACCTTTGCTGCCTTAATTGTGATGCTGATCATAATTAACCAACCATTCCAACTTTGAAATGTAACCATTTCCACGATGGTTTTCTGTTATATCTCTGTTATATGTTCCATATCTTAGAGAACTAGCAATACTTCACAGGAAAAAAATAATGTGAATTAGCTGCATGGCAGCTTGTCTGCTGAACGTTTTATACTGTGAGATGCCATTTTAAATGTCTCTGTGTGTTTGTGTACATGTGTGAAATAACTAAAAACACCACCACTTTAAAACAATAGACTATGATAGTCTAAATGGTAATTTTATATATACATTTCTTTGATAGATTGTACAGTTGCAGAAAGGCTCTTTCATTGTTCATGTGGGCTAACTAAAAAAACTAAAAGCAATAGTGTTATATTGAGCTGCTGCTACCTTAGGTAAAAATCACAGAACAACATTCTGTTTTGGAATAATTCTGTCTCATATTATTTACCTCCTCACTTTCTCCTACTTTATATTACTGAGAATATAAAAAAAAAATAGACTTTCTTGTCCCTTTGGTGTTTCATCTGCTGTAGTTGTTTGTTCTACTCTGGAAGTAAGAATTCTTTTTCATTTCAAAACAATCCAATATGGTTACCAATTAAAAGTTCAGACAGAAGCTACATTTAGAGGGAGCAAGAAAGAAGAGTCAATGAGGCTATCAGAATACTAAAATAATTTCTTTCTGAACAGTATTCATCTTAATAAACATTATAGAAGAAATGAACTTAGAAAACAAAGGAGGCAGTGGGTATTTGTTATTTGTTTTCAGCTCTAATTTAGATAACATCACCGACTCAATGGACATGAACTTGAGCAAAGTCAGGAGATAGTGGAGGACAGGGAAGCCTGGCATGTTGCAGTCCATGCGGTTGTAAAGAGTCGTACACGACTTAGTGACTGGACAACAAAAACAACTAATTTAGTGAGATCAAGCTAAATTAGGTGCATTTAAGATAGCCTCGTGAGAAAGAATATACTAGGAGGAATTAACCTCTCCATTGTTTTATGAGAATAACAGTTCAGATAATGTTATCCTTTTTTCAGAGATGGTTTAAGTAAATATGATTGATAACAATAGGTACTATTATGAAACATTAAAAACATTGAGAGCTTTTTTTTATGCCAGATACTTTAAGACTTTCTACAGTCTCACTTAGTCCTCACAATAACCTGTTGGGGTAAGCATGGTTATAATTATTATAGTTTTATAGACAAGAAAACCAAGGATCAAAAAGTTGAACTGATTTACTTAAAGTTACACAGATGGAACTGGTACAAGAGCCCAGATCACTTTCTTTGCTTGAAGTCCATAACTTTAACCATTTGTTCTACTGTCTCCAACACAGAAAGATACGCCTAAGAGTTGGTGATACAACATTGAGGAGATCAGTGAATATATTTAATCACAAGAAAAAGGAAAATATTTTAATGGTTAGATACAGTATAAAAAAATAAAAAATGAAGACAGTCAACTAAGGGACTCCATAAATGATCATTAGAAAGGAACTGGCATTCTTAACAGCTCTGATAAACTGGGAAATGCTTTTAGCCGTTTCTTCAATGATGTCAGCCAATATAATATAACTGATATTAGTTTCTAAGCAATTCAGTTGCATTTTCATTTTGTGTTTTCTTAAATTGGGCTTTAGGGAGGCAAATGATTTTGCTTTTGAGCTTTATGCCATCCCAGGCAATTCTGAAGGCGTGAACTGCTGGTACCATCTGGGGCTTTGGAGCTCTGAAATATAGGACCTTCTAGGGATTTAGAGGTTTCCCTCACACTTGCTTTCTATGAAGCTCTTATTGATGTTTGAATTTAAAGCAAAAGAAAAAAACTGGGCCACTTTATCCCATGGTGGGAGTCTGCTTGTCTTCCTTGGACCTATAGATGTTTTCCACTAGAAAACATTTGGAAAACTTTAGACTAAGACTGTCTGCTATCTGGTATATGTAGAGGCCAAAAGAATTATGGAACAGTATCTTTATCAATCTCTACATATTTATTTGTGAGTAAGAATTTTCAAGTAACTACAGTATTTTCTCTGAAGTTTCACTCAAGATTGTGCCAGAAAATATACAGGTATAGGTTAATTGTTATCTGTGAATGTATTTTGACAACCAAGGGGGAAACAGATGTAACAGTCATTAGGTACTTGGGCTGAGCCAAAAATCTAGAAACAGAACACTAAAAACAAAGCAAAACAAGCCAACAAACCCCCCAAAACCAATGTGAGTATGTTGATACTCAAGAAAACCAAAATACTTACCTCGGACAGCATAGCCATCTTTTACTGACGCTGGGAAAGGGGGTAGGTTGTCTTTCGCATATACATCTTGAGCAAGGACTCGCCCCATTCCATCTGTAAGAGAAAAAAAGGAAAATATGGATGTTGAGTGCAGTGGGTTAAACAGGTGGTCCTAAACAAGACGGACGTAAGTACTTGTCTGACAAGGCTTGTATAAGGGCTCAGTCAGATCTCCGGATTTCTATCCCAAGGAATAGGCGACAGAAGGAAGAGATGCCTCCTAGTGTCTGAAATGAAAGATTAGATCAGTCAATGAACAGTAACACTTGTAGGGGTTATTTGAATACGAGTAGCTACACAGTCAGAGAAGGCGATGGCACCCCACTCCAGTACTCTTGCCTGGAAACTCCCATGGACGGAGGAGCCTGGTAGGCTGCAGTCCATGGGGTCGCTGAGGGTCAGACATGACTGAGTGACTTCACTTTCACTTTTCACTTTCATGCATTGGAGAAGGAAATGGCAGCCCACTCCAGTGTTCTCGCCTGGAGAATCCCAGGGACGGGGGAGCCTGGTGGGCTACCGGCTATGGGGTCGCACAGAGTCGGACACGACTGAAGTGACTTAGTAGTAGTAGTAGTAGTATTAGCTACACAGTCATCAAAGATGTGTTCAAGTTGATGTGTCATAAACCCTTTTAACAACTCAAAGATGATTTTCTTTAAAAAGTAAGTTCTTAAATAGTCATAGTCATTGACCCAGTGATTTCACTTCTAAGAAAATGGACAAGTCTTCCTGTATGTGTTTATTTAAGAGTTGCTTACATTAGTGAGAAATGGAAAGAAATAAAAAGATTAACAATACAGAAATTTAAACAGTGATGTATCCTTATGACAAAATGTTATACAATATTTGTATTTTATAAAGAATATTCACTGACACAAGAAAATTCTTATAATATGCATTTTAAAACATGTAGAACTATACATGTAAAGTATAATCTTAACTATGTTAAGATATATGTGTATAGATCAATACAAAAAGATGGGAAGGACATACATGAAAATAGAAAGTATTTGTTTACTGCAATATGTTAGAATTATGTATACTTTTATACCCTATGCTATACTTTTCAGAAAGTTTCCAAATTTTCTACAATGATCACATGTAATTTTTATTTTTTTCTTTTAGAAGAGAAAAGTAAAGAAAGGAGCTTCCTTAGCATTCTATTTAACTTCAGCCAAAAATTTGACATTATTAACTTAAAAAAGCAGTGACCAGAAGAAGAGCATCAGTAATGTATTGGGTGAAGTGGATATTCAAACCACTATTCACACAATCTGGATGACAAGCATCTTTGGTGAGCTCCCAGGAGTTTGATTTCATGCCAATAAGAATAAAAGTTTCAAGAGTCACGACCAATTACTTAAATCCTCTAGTGAGAATCTGCCCTTATTATTATCATTACTATTGCTATTCAAGAAGTAATATAATAATTAATAGGAGGTAGAGAAGGAAGAAGAAGAGGAGGAAAAAAAAAATCAAACTTCACTCCAAAGACTATAGGTATATACAACTTGATTTACACGTTTGTATAGGTTTATAAAATGCTATTGTTTCCAGAGCTGGATGGATGAGGTTTTTTGGGTCTGTCTTTTGTTTTTAGCTTTGTCATTCTTAGCTACTTTGGGTCCTCTGGTTTCTAGAACCCAGGACAAAGCAGTAAGTACAGACAGATTTTAAATTTTGTACTCTGATCCACAGTAATAGTGATATTGACCCTTTTTAAGGAAAGTGACACCTGAATTGGGAGAACTAGCTTAGGTACCTTCAGGAGGTTGAAACTATTCTGGAGCTATCCTGAGCTATGGACCATACTTTGTAAGCCAGAGAAGTGGTGGGACTAGAGGGCCTTGTTTGTATACACATATACAACATTAATTCCCAAATGAACCTGAAGCTATAAGGCAGCCTCTGATAGTGGACCGTATGGCATCTGCTTAGGGTCAAAATAAACTACTTGGGTTAGCTCCTTATCTGAAACTATTCTGTCCAGTGTGGTGAATGAAAATGGAAGTATGACACCAGTACAGATCCCAAGAGAATAACTTTTCTGGGATTTGAATAACTCAGTAATAGTATTTAATAATCAAAGACAGCACTAGGGCTGAGATCTAGTTTATCTGGTAAATGTTTATATAGCATTTTATAAATTACCAAGTAATATCACATATATAATTTCATTTAATTCTTAAAAAAACTTAGTAAAGCATTATTATATTCATTTTAGAGGCGAATTAAGAGAAGTTTAAACAGGTAACCTACCCAAGATCACATATTTTACAGGTGGCCAAGAAAGGACCTAAATTTAGATCTTAGAACTTCAATCATTAATACAATGGCAATAGCTATATACCCTTCACATACTGTTCTTCTTCTGTTCTAACATTTAAAAAAGCTACAAGATGAGTCCTCAAAAAAATTAAAGATAGAATTACTATATAATCCAGCAATTTCACTTCTAGGTATATATTCAAAAGAAGTAGTAGTAGAAACTTGAACAGATATCTGTGTGCCTATTTTTATAGTGGCATTATCCACAATAGTCAAGTGGAAGTAACCCAAGTACCCACTGACAGATGAAGGGGTAAACAAAATGTGGTACATATATATAGGAATATTATTCAGCCTTAAAAAAGAAGGAAATTCTTACATACGTTATCCATATACATATGGATGAAACTTGAAGGGACTATGAAATAAGTGAAAATAGCTGAAACAAGCCAGCCACAAAAGGCCAAACATCGTATGATTTCACTTTTTCGAGGTAATTAGAGTATTCAAAATTATGGTTATCAAAAAGTAGAATGGTGGTTGTTATGGGCTGGGAAAAGGGAAGAATAGGAAGTTATCTTTTAACGAGTATATAGTTCCAGTTTGGGGTGATGGAATAGTTTTGGAGATGGAAGGTAGTGACAGGTGTAAAACAACGTAAATGTATTCAGTGTCGCTGAACTGTACAGTTAAACATGATTAAAATGATAAGTCTTATGTGTTACCACCGCCACAAAAAACTACAAAGAATGGCTGTCACCAACAGTTAGCACATGTATTTTCCCTCCCTAGGTCCTTGCCAGTAGCGCAAGAGAAGTGATACAATCTCATCAAGACTCTTTTTACTTCCATATTCCAGGAAGAAAGAGGCTGAGCACTTAGTATGCTAGGTTCAAAAGCCTGTTGATACTGACAGTCTTAGCTACTGCAGCAGCTTAACATAACTAAGGTCTCATTGATGGCCAATTTAGAGAAAAGTGTATCAGCTGACTTGATTTCTCCCTTTAATGCTTGAGTTATTCATATATCTTATTGCGCAATTCCATTCTGGATGGTTTCTAAGGTATAGGGTCTGAGTGAGTGAGTGAAATCACTCAGTTGTGTCCAACTCTTTGCGACCCCATGGACTATAGCCTACCAAGCTCCTCTGTCCATGGGATTTTCCAGGCGATAGTACTGGAGTGGATTGCCATTTCCTTCTCCAGGGGATCTTTCCACCCTAGGGATCGAACCTGGGTCTCCCGCATTGTAGATAGACGCTTTACCATCTGAGCCATAGGGTCTATTCAACCATAATTTGATGCAATTAAATTCTGGAAACTAAAGTAAAAATTCTGTTTCCAGTAATAATTGCCCCTCCTTACTCCCATTTTACCATACACATAAACACTAAAAAATAGCCTTCAAATCTGAGGAGAATCAAATAATAATGACAGATTGAGATGTACATATGACCAGGAATTATTGTTTATTTAATTATTTATTGAAATATAGTTGCTGTAAATGTTATATCAATTACAAGCGTAGAATATAGTGGTTTGCAACTTTTAAAGATTATACTCCATTTATACTTACTATAAAATATTGGCTATATTCCCTGTGTTGTACAACATATGCTTGTAGCTTATTTTATATCTAATAGCTTCCTTACCCCTACCTATATTGCCCCTTCCTTCCTTCCTCTCCCCACTAGTAACCTCTAGCTTGTTCTCTACACCTGTGAGTCCGCTGCTTTTTTGTTATATTTACTGGTTTATTTTAGATTCCATATATAAATGATATCATACAGCATCTCTCTTTGTCTGACTTATTTCACTTAGCACATATAGTGTGTGTTAGTAGCTCCATTGTGTCCAACTCTTTGCATAGACTGTAGCCTCCCAGGCTCCTCTGCCTATGAAATTCTCCAGGCAAGAATACTGGAGTGGGTAGCCATTCCCTTCTCCATGGGATCTTCCTGACCCATGGGTCGAACTGGGGTCTCCTGAATTGTGGGCTGATTCTTTACTGCCTGAGCCACTGGGAAAGCCCCTTCACTTAGCATAATATCCTCTAAGTCCATCCACAATGCTGCAAAAGGCAAAACTTCATAATTTTTTTATGGATGAGTAGCAGTCCATTGTGTGTGTGTGTAATGTCTTTATCCATTCATCTGCTGATGGACACTTAGATTGGTTCCATATTTTGGTAATTACAAATGATGTTGCCACGAACACTGGGGTGCATGTATCTTTTTTCATTACTGTTTTTGCTTTTTTGGATACATACCCAGGAGTGGAATTGCTGGGTTATATGGTAGTCCTATTTTTAGTTTTCTGTGAAACTTTCATATTGCTTTCTGCAGTGGCTGTACCAATTTATATTCTCACCAACAGTGTAGGTGGAGGTTCCCTGTTCTCTACATGCTATAACTGAGTTATTTAAATGCCACAATCTACCCAAGATTCACTAGGCTACAAAATAAAACAAGATCCTATTTTAAGAATTCTGTAGCACTAGCGTAAGGCTTGCCCAGCATAATTTGGAAAATGTTTATACTGAGATTGAGCTTTATTTCTGACAAGTGTCTAGTTTCTGATACAAAGAATGATCTGCTGCACCTTAAACACGGGGGGCTTTTTCTTATTTCTATGCCTTTGCAAATAATGTTGCCTTGGACAGGAATATTTTTTTCCTTCTCCTTTCCTGTGCCTAGTGAATCTTAGGTATCCCCTAAGTTTCAGCTCAGATATCACGTCTTTCGTCTTCTGCCTCTAAACAAGAAAAAAAAGTTCACTGGCTGATTTATTTATTCATTCATCATCAAACACTGGGAACCTACTATATGCTAGACACCGTGGACAAAAATACTAGTAAGACCTGGCTGATTTCCTCAAGGAATTCATATGTAACAGTATATGTGAGAAAGGGGAATATGGAAAAATAAAAATATGACTACAAGATAGTACAGTATGGGCAGTGACAATATATCATCAGGGTAATATGGGAGGTATACAGAAAAAATCAGCTCAGATCATGAGCTCCTTACTGCAAAATTCAGGCTTAAATTGAAGAAAGTAGGGAAAACTACTAGCCATTCAGGTATGACCTAAAACAAATCCCTTATGATTGGAGGTGACTGGACAGAGTGGATGGAGGTCCATAGCAATACACAGGAGGCAGTGACCGAAACCATCCCAAAGGAAAAGAAATGCAAGAAGGCAAGTGGCTGTCTGAGGGGGCTTTGCCAATAGCTGAGGAAGAAAGAGAAGACAAAGGAGAAAGGGAAAGATACACCCAGCTGAATGCAGAGTTTCAGAGAATAGCAAAGGAGAGATAAGAAGGCCTTCTCAAATGAACAATGCAAAGAAATAGAAGAAAACAATAAAATGGGTAAGATTAGAGATTTCTTCAAGAAAGTTGGAGATATCAAGGGAACATTTCATGCAAGGATGGACATGATAGAGGACAGAAATCATAAAGATATAACAGAAGCAGAAGAGACTAAGATGAGATGGCAAGAATACACAAAAGAACCAAAGCTATGGCAAACCTAGACAGAGTATTAAAAAGCAGAGATCACTTTGCCAACAAAGGTCCATATAGTCAAACCTATGGCTTTTCCAGTAGTTATGTACAGATTTGAGAGTTGGTCTGTTAAGAAGGCTGAGCGCCAAAGAATTGATGTTTTCAAATTGTGGTGCTCAAGAAAACTCTTGAAAGTGCCTTGGACAGCAAAGAGATCAAACCCCTCATTCTTAAAGGAAATTAACCCTGAATATTCACTGGAAGGATTGTTGCTGAAGCTCCAATACTTTAGCCACCTGATGTGAAGAGTCAACTCACTGGGAAAGACCCTGATGCTGGGAAAGATTAAAGACAAAAGAAGAGGGCAGCAGAGGATGAGATGGTTAGATAGCATTACCAACTCAAAAGACATGAATGTGAGCAAACTCTGGGAGATAGTGGAGGACAGAGGAGCCTGTTATGCTACAGTCCATGAGGCTGCAGAGTCTGACATGACTTATTGACAACAATAGGAAAGAAACCCACCTAATCAACAATTTGTGGAACATCAAGAAAATCTTCCTAGATGAGATGATACCTACACTGAGTTTTAAAGTTTTAAGTACAAACGAAGTAGGAGAAGAGTGGGGGGCATTTTCGACAACAGAAGCAGGATCAAGGGAATTTAAACTTAATCTTATGAAAATGGGAATCCAATGAAGGATTTTAAGCAAAATAATGACTTCAAGTTAACCTCCCAGCAGCATTTAAATCTCTTCAGAGATAATGGAACTTTTAAGGAATAGCACTTCTTAATAGAACTTTTTAAGTGCCTAGTGACAAGACACAGAATGGTTTGGAGGGATTATACACAGTCTTCATATTTTTCAAACATTTGTATCCATCTGTTGTGGTACACTTTCCACATGACATTAGGTTGTTTGTGAAGCTATTATGTCTTGACTTCTTCATTAAGTTGTTAATTCCTTGTTTTCACAGCATAATTCACCTATCATTGTATCCCCAGTACCAAGCACAGTGCTTGGTACTTAAAAGGCACTCAGAAGTGTTTGCTGAATGACTGAGTCAATGAATGAGTACATTAATGATTAGGACTAAGGAGGGAAATGTTGGATAAATAGAGAAGAGAGTCATATCAATCAAATATTAATACAAACAACTTCACCCAAAGAATACATATAATACAGAAGGACATCTTGCTAACTTTTACTTTCATTATTCCCCATTTAGACTCCTTTAAGCAAATCTTTTTGTATAATGGATGCTTACCTCCATGATTATAGCAATGACTTCCCTAAACCTGGACATTTTCCTTTTGCTATCAGTAAATGTCCATCATCTATTTCAAGACATCATTAAAGATATAGGTTCTCCTTGATGCCCCTCTGAATACAACTCTGTATATTCAGTTAGTAGTATATCAGCAAGTACTTGGAGAGTTGTGTGTAAGAGTTCTCAGGGTGATGAGTGTGAGAAGTGTGCATTAGGTTTCTTAAGTTTCTGAAGACACAGAACTGTATTTTTTCTTTCCCTTATGTCTAATCAAAACAATAAATACAGGTTATATTCAAAATAACTTTTAGCAGCCTAGACTTCCAGGAATCTTTGCTATTATTTAAATTCTGTTCTTCTTAAAAGGGAAGGATAAATCCAAGAGAAATGAAAACATGTGCTGTGTTTAGTTGCTCAGTTGTGTACAACTCTTTGCGACCCCATGGCCTGTAGCTTGCTGGGCTCCTCTGTCCGTGGGGATTCTCCAGGTAAGAATACTGGAGTGGGTTGCCATGCCCTCCTCCAGGGGATCTTCCCAACCCAGGGATCAAACCCAGGTCTCCCGCATTGCAGGAGGATTCTTTACCATATGAGCCACCAGGAAACCCCATGAATACTGGAGTGGGTAGCCAATCCCTTCTCCAGGGGATCTTCTTGACCCAGGAACTGAACCAGAGTCAATTGAAGGCAGATTCTTTACCAGCTGAGCTACCAGAGAAGCCCAATGAAAACATATGTCCAGGCAAAAACTTGTAAACAAATATTAATTGCACATTATTCATTAATACCCAAAAGATGGAAACAATCCAACAGTCCATCCCTTGATGAATGGATAAATAAAAGTGATGTATATTGGATTAGCCAAAAAGTTCATTCAGAAAAACCCAGGAAAGTGAGTGTTATAATTCCAGTCCAAGTCCAAAGGCCTGCAAACCAAGGGGATTAATGGATAAAAACCCCATACATACAATGAAATATTTGGCCACAAGAAGGAGTGAGGTACTAAGGGAAACCATAAAGCATTGCTGAAAGAAATTATAAAGAAGATACAAATAAATGGAAAGACATTCTTTGTTCAGGAATTTAAAGACATAATATTCTTAGAGCCCATGCTACCTAAAGTCACTTACAGATTCAATGTAATCTCATTAAAATGCAAACAGCATTTTTTTCAAATATAGAAAAATTCACCCTAAAATTCATATACAATTCCAAAAGAATATGTCCAGATGAGATTAGTATTTGAATTGGTGAAATAAATAAAATATATCACCCTCCCCATGTGGGGGTGGCATCATTCTATCCACTGGGCATTTGAGTAGAACAAAAGATGGAGAAAAAAAATGGTCCCTTTTGCTTCCTGCCTGCCTTTTGACTTGGGATGTTGCCCATGGATGGGGTTTATCCATTAACTCCCTTGGTTTGCAGGCCTTTGGACATGGAATGGAATTATAACACCAACTTTCCTGGGTCTCCAGCTTGCAGATGGCAAATCATGGGACTTCTTAGCCTCCATAATCATGTGACTCAATTCCTCATAATAAATCTCTTCCTATATATATTCTATTGGTTCTGTTTCTCTGGAGAGCTCTGTCTAATACAAATGGAACAGAATAGAGAGCACAGAAATAAACACTCATGTATATGGTCAAATGACTTTTGACAAGGGTGTCAAGACCACTCAGTGGGGAAAGGATAGTTTTAAAAAAATGATGTTGGGAAAACTGGATAGCTACATTTGAAAGAATGAAGCTGGACTCTTATCTTCCACCATATACAAAACTTAACTCAAACAGGATTAAAGATATAAAACCTGTAACTATAAGTGAGGTTTGGGAGGCTTCCTGGTTTGGAAGGATTCCACATGCTGTTGGGCAACTAAGGCCTTATACCACAACTACTGAGCCCACGTGCTGCAAATACTGAAGCCCATGTGCCTAGAGCCTGTGTTCTGCAACAAAAGAAGCTATCACAATGAGAAGCCCAAGCATTGCAATGAAGAGGAGCACCCACTTGCTGCAACTAGAGAAAGCCCATGCAAAGCAACGAAGATCTAGAGCAGCCAAAAATAAATAAATAAATAGTAAAAAAAAAGGAATTGTACACCATGATCACCATTTACCCCAGGGATGCAAGGATTTTTCACTATCTGCATATCAATGTGATACATCACAGTAAGATATTGAAAAATAAAAACTATATGATCCTCTCAATAGATGCAGAAAAAAGCTTTTGATATATTTCACCATCCATTTATAATAAAAACTCTCCATAAAGTGAGCATACCTCAACATGATAAAGGCCATCAATGACAATCCCATAGCTAACATCATATTCAATGGTGAAAAGTTGAAAGCATTTTCTCTACAATCAGGAATAAGACAAAGATGACCATTCTGGCTAGTTTTATTCAACATAGCTTTGGAAGTCCGAGCTATAGTACTCAGAAAAAAGACAGAGAAGGAATCCAAACTGGGAAAAAAGTAAAACTGTCATACATAGGAAATCTGAAAGATATTTCTAGAAAATGATTAGAGTTCATCAGTACATTCAGTATAGCTGCTGGACACAAAATTAACAAACAGAATTTTTTTGCATTTCTATATGCTAACAGTACAAGATCAGAAAGAGAAATTAAGGAAACAATCTCATTTATCACTACATCAAAAAGAACAACAACAACATAAAATACCAAGGAATAAACCTACCTAAGCAGGCAAGAGACCTATACTCTGAAAATTGTAAGATGCTTAAGAAAGAAATTAAAGATGATACAAACAAATGGAAGATATTAATGTATGTATTCTTGGACTGGAAGAATCAATATTGTTAAAATCATCATACTACCCAAGCAATCTATGGATTCAATGCAATCTCTATCAAATTAACCAATGACATTTTTCACACAACTAGAACAAAAAATTTTAAAATTTGTATGTAAACACAAAAGACTCTGAATAGCCAAAACAATCCTGAGAAAGAATGAAGCTAAAAGTTCAATCCACAATCCCTTACTTCAGACTATACTACAAACTGGCAATAATCAAAACAGTATGGTACTGGCACAAAAACAGACTTATAGACCAATGGAATAGGACAGAAAGCCCCCAAACCCATGTACTTATGGTCTATTAATCTACCACACAGTAGACAAGGATATATAATGGAGAAAAGACAGTCTCTTCAATAAGTGGTGTAGGGAAAACTAGACAGCCACATGTAAAATAATGAAATTAGAACATTCTCTAACACCATATACATATACAAAAATTGGAGAAGGAACTGGCAACCCACTCTAGTATTCTTGCCTGAAGAATCCCATGAACATAGGAGCTTGCAGGATTAGAGACCATTGGGTCACAAAGAGTTAGACATGACTGGGTGACTAGCACACATATACAAAAATAAATTCAAAATAGATAAAAGACCTAAATGTAAGACTGGATATCATAAAACTCCTAGAGGAAAACATAGGCAGAACACTCTTTGTCATAAGCCACAATATTGGGGAGGGCGTCTGTCTTCTAGAGTAATGGAAATAAAAAGAAAAATAAACAAATGGGACCTAATTATATTTAAAGGCTTTTGCACAGCAAAGGTAAATCATAAACAAAACAAAAAGTCAACTTATGGACTGGCAGGAAATGTTTGCAAACAATGCTACTGACAAGGGATTAGTTTCCAAAACAAACAAACGGCTCATACAGCTTTAATATATATGAACTGAACAACTCAATTAAAAAGTGGGAAGAAGACCTAAACACACATTTCTTCAAAGAAGACATACAAATGGGCAACAGGCACTTGAAATGATGCTCAGAATCACTAATTATTAGAGAAATGAATAGCAAAACTACAATGAGGCATCACCTCACACCAGTCAGAATGGCCATCATTAAAAATCTACAAATAATAAATACTGTAAAGATTGTGGAGAGAAAGCAACCCTCCTACACTGTTGGTGGAAATGTAAATTGGTGTAGCCACTGTGGAGAACAGTACAGAGGTTCCTTAAAAAGCTAAAATAAGAGTTATCATATAATCCTGCAATTCCACTCCTGGGCATATATCCACATAAAACTAATTTGAAAAGACATGCACCCTAATGTTCATAGTCAAGACATGGAAGCAATCTAAATGCTCATCCACAGATAAATGGATAAAGAAATAGTGTGTGTGTGTGTGTGTGTGTGTATAAAGTGGAACAGCTTATATATGTATATATATATACATCTATATGTATATATATATAAATATATATACATCTATATGTATATATATATAAATATATATATATAAAGTGGAACAGTACTCAGCCTTAAAAAAGAATGAGATGATGCCATTTGCATCATTTGCAACATGAATGGACCTAGAGATTATCACCTTAAGTGAAGTGCATCATTCAGAGAAAGAGATATATCTGAGATATATAACATCACTTATAAAGATATTGCTCTAAAATGATACAAATGAACTTATTTACAAAACAGAAATAAACTCAAAGACATAGAAAACAAATATATGATTACCTAAGAGGATAGCCAGTCAGGGGAGAGGTAAATTAGGAGTTTGGGATTAATATATATACACTACTATATATAAAATAGGTAATCAACAAAGAGTTACTATATAGCTCAGAAAATGATACTCAATATCTTGTAATAAGCTAGAATGGAAAAGAATCTGAAGAGGAACGCACACATATATCTGAATATATATGTATACATATAAAGAATCACTGTGCTGTGCACTTGAGACCAACAGAACATTGCATATTAACTAAAAGTAAAAAAATTTTAAAACTCGGAAAGGATTTGAATAGATATTTCTCCAAAGATGATGTATGAACTGCTAATATGCATATGAAAAGATGCTCAACACCACTAATTATCAGAAAAATGCAAATCAAAACTATAATGAGATATCACCTCACACCCATTAATTGGTTACTATCAAAAAATCAAGTGCTGATGAGAATGTAGAAAAACTGGAATTCTTACATAGTCTTGGTAGGACTGTAGAATAGTGCAACCAGTATGGAAAAGAGAAAAAATTTCCTCAGAAAATTAAAAATAGAAGTACCATATAATCCATCAATCTCACTTCTGAGTATATATCCAAAAGAACTGAAAGCAGGGTCTTGAAGAGATATGTGCACATCCATGTTCATAGTAGTGCTATTCATAATAGTCAAGAATGGAAGTGTTCCAAATGTCCATCAACAGACGAATGGATTAACAAATGTGGTGTATATATCTAAATACTATCACATGGCACAACATGGACAGACCTTGAGGACATTAAGCTAAGTGAAATAAGCCAGCCATAAAAAGACAAATACTGCTGACTCAACTTATATACCATATCTAAAGTAGTCAAATTCTTAGAAACAGAAAGTAAAATGGTGGTTACCAGGGGCTGGGATGAGAGGAAAAAGGGAATTGTTTAACGGGTAAAGAGTTTCAGATATCCTGTACGAGAAAATTTTGGAGATATGTTTCACAACAATGTGAAGGTACTTAGTGCCACTTAACTGCAATGATAATCTGTTAATTTAATTAACTTAGTGATGTTAAGATGATAAATTTTGTTTTTTACTACAGTAATTTTTAAAGAAGGAATGAGATACGGATACATGTTACAACATGGATAAACTTTGAAAATATTATGCTAGGTAGAAAACACCAGTAATAAAAGACCACATTTTATACAATCCCATTATGTGAAATGTTCAGAATAGGTAAACCTATAGAGATAGAAGTAGTTTAGTGGTTGCTTAAGACTGGAGAGTGGACTAGGGGGATAGGAGGAGGATGATAGCTAAAGACGGTAGAGATTCTTTTTGAAGCAATAATATGTTCTAAAACTGACGTGGTGATGGCTATACATATCTGTGAATAAACTAAAAACCTTTGAACTATATAATTTGTGGGTGAATTATATGGTATATGAATTGTATTTCAATAAAGATGTTATTTTTTAAAGGGCAAGAATAAGAAATTTTTAAAAGAAGAATATTTCTCTCATTTTAACATATATAATTATATTAGAAGAGTCAAGAAAAGTCATATTTTAAGTACACATATACCATCTGGTCTTTATAGATCTTTGAAATATCTTGGAAAGAAAAATTAAACATTTCCTCTGGAAAGAAAGAACAGCTTCATGCTTAAGATTATCAGCATAAATCTAATAACAGAAAATCGGCCAATTTTTATTTTGTACTCATACTAAATATAAGGAATTCTATCTTTAAGGTAAATTAGATCTCTATTAGATTAGTTCTGCTTTTGGAGTTGATATCAAGTTAACTTACCAGTAGCATTTAAGTCTCTTTAAAGAGAAAAACATGTATTACCCCAAGTTTCTTTTATACCGAAAGGCCTAAGGCAAGGGAAAGGATTTGACGAGAAATATGCCGTTGATTGGAAAATGGTAAGGGCTTCCAGTTAGCAGCAAATATAAGAGAACTGAAGGATAAATGTAAATACACACCAGCAAGTATATCAATATATATCAGGAGGATTCACAGATCAGGCAATGACTAGCTCTTCCAAGCAGTCAATATTAGATTTCATTCAATGTCTCACCAGATGATCGATTTGGGAACTTACAGAGTATGTAGTAGTGCTGCAAAATACTTTATTACTTGGAGGTGTCTCTTGCTTACATTTAAATACTGTCATGGATCGTAAACCATCTCTTCTCTTTGCCCATAGGTGGAGCCGAAGTACTACTGTTGAATAAACGTTGGGTGTGTGGTTTCAGAAAAGCAGCAGGCAGCAGTAGACTAGGTATTAATCATATGACTGGTTAGGCACTCAGGAAGACCCCTTGTGTGTGGGGGAGTTATTTTTACAGTTACACAATTGAGTAAAATTAACTCACTTAGAAAAAAAATCAAACCTATAACGCTGGCTAAATCATCCCTATGTCACAAACAGGTAGACTAATCTTCCTATTTCATACCTTCTTCTATGAATATTATTATATATTTTCACATACATATTTTTCTCTTTTAAAAAGTATTATAAATATATCTCATTTTAGGTCAGAAACAGGGAGAAGTACATCTGTTGTGGTCACTATTCTAGGAATGATACTTCACTGCCTTAAACTGATTTCAGTAAAACTTAAAGATTCCATCTCTAGAACTGCTTAAGTCTTTTGTGGAAATACAAAGAACTCAGGTCAGAAATGCCAAAGTCTTTGGTTATAAAGTCTTAAAAAGAAAAACCCTAGAGCTTGTAAAATAATGCTCCTAAGAAAGCAGAAGCCTTTTTATTCAAACCTTAGTTTTTTTCACTGTTAACTGAAAGACATTGGGGATAACAGGGAATTCTAGAATATTTTAATCTGCTTTACAGCAGCTAGTACTGCACCAAGTATGAATTTATAATGTATTCACATCATGTATTTTATAAGCAAAGATGAATCATAAATGGTAGTGTGACAAATATTATCTCCATTGGTATTTCTCTTACAAGAAACCAAAGGAAGGTATGTTTAATTAGTAGAGCACTTGTTTCTTAAAGGTCTTGCTTGCAGATAGGAGTTAAAAATGGTAGATATAATAAAGGACAGCTCAGAGACAGAAGAAAATTCACCTGTAGTCAAAATACATTAAAATAAACAGTAAACTTTGCATATATATGCACTTCTAGGTTCTTATTTTAGAAGGATAATTTTCATACTGATTTGAGACATACTCTGCTGTAATTAAAAATTATAAGACGCTTAACTCCTTGGAAGAAAAGTTATGACCAACCTAGACAGCATATTAAAAAGCAGAGACATTACTTTGCCAACAAAGGTCTGTCAAGTCAAGGCTATGGTTTTTCCAGTAGTCATGTATGGATGTGAGAGTTGGACTATAAAGAGAGCTGAGCACCAAAGAATTGATGCTTTTGAAGTGTGGTGTTGGAGAAGACTCTTGAGAGTCCCTTGGACTGCAAGGAGATACAACCAGCCCATCCTAAAGGAAATCAGTCCTGAATATTCCCTGAAGGACTGATGTTGAAGCTGAAACTCCAATACTTTGGCCATCTGATGCTAAGAACTGACTCATTTGAAAAGAACCTGATGCTGGGAAAGATTGAAGGCAGGAGGAGAAGGGGACAACAGAGGATGAGATGGTTGGGTGGCATCATCGACTCAATGGACATGAGTTTGAGTAAACTCTGGGAGTTGGTGATAGACAGGGAGGCTTGGCAAGCTGCAGTCCATGGGCTCGCAAAGAGTTGGACATGACTGAGTGAACTGAACTGAACTGAACTGCTGTAATGGAATGAACAGAGGACTAGGGGTAAAGAATCTTAGGTTCTAGCTGTTTTTAATCATAGCAAATTTTCTAAGAACATCATTAACCTCGTTGGTCCTAAGTTTCTTTGCCTTTAAAGTAAGAAAGACTACTTGATCTCCAAATCACTTTCTTTTTGTAAAATTATAAGTATTTCATATATTATACTGTTAACATTCCTTCACAGATTTACCCTATGTATATGACCTTGAGAGCATCACTTCCAAGCACTTCTGTATACATGATTTATTCTTAGTTTTCTGGGATTCTTGCTGAACCTTCACAGGGATACAATAAGTAATTTTAGAGATCTCACAGAGGCAAATGGCTTCAAAGATTCATTGATTCTGGATCTCTCTTAGGAAATGTGCACATCTCTCTACAGGCTTCTATAATTGTAGGTGTAAGTGTATTTGCAGAGGCAAAATATTTGGAGTCCCCATCCGCATACTTTTCCTATTTAGTGATTGATAGATGAAATTGGATAGTTAGAGGTGCATTCAGCTGAAATCAGAATGAACTAAGAAGGTTTGTTCATTAAAATGCAAACATCCCTGGCAGTGAGAATGAGTTTCTAATCTTTTTCCGGGGAGAAATCTCTTATCTTCAGTAAGAGAATTATAGGCCATATCTGACTCACAATTCAATTTATAGTGATTCACATTTAGATCACTCAACTTTTTATACCCATGTTGTTTATTAGAGCATTTATAACAGAGGATGATCAAATATGCCAGTCATTTCTATTATAAAACACATGAACAAAGTGCTATGCGGATGTGGAGGAAGAAAACTTAACTCAGCTGGTGAAACGGAGGAGTGGACACCAGGAATGCCTTCATGGAGGAGAGCTTCTTAAAGTTTACTCTTAAAAAACATGTACTGGGAAATTGGGGAGATGTCGGCCAAAGGGTACAAACTTTCAATTATAAGATGAATAAGATCTGGGGATCTAACATAAAGCATGGTGACTATAGTTAATAATGCTGCATTGTATACCTGAAATTTGCTCAAAGAGTAAATCTTAAGCATTCTTACCATACACACTCATACACAGTCAGTAACTATAAAGTGATGAATGTATTGATCAGCTTGACTGTGGTAATTATTTCACAATGTCTATGTATATTCCCTAAAGATATACACTTTTAACTTACTAATTATGCCTCAATATAGTCAGACCAAAAAAAAAAAAAAAAAAGAGTACACAGTGACTGAGCAGAGAAATAGGATAAAATTGTCCTAGAGACAATGGCTTAGAGATAAGAGCATAAGTGGTAAGGAATAGCATGGCAAGTTTAGGGGAAAGCAAGTTCTGATGAGAAGGAACTGAAAAAGTAGGAAGAAATCAGATTACAAAGGGCCTTATATGACATATCAAGGAGTTCTAAATTTAATCTGGAGTTGTGCGGAATACTACTGAAGAACTATATGCAGGAATGTTAGTTAATATCAAACTCGCCATTTGAACAGATTACTTTGGAATCAAATTGGAAAATGGATGGGAAGATGCTAATTGGGGAAGTGAAGGCTGTTACAGTAATCCGGGAAGATAAGACTTAAATTAAAACTAGGGAAGTGGGAATGGCAAATAAAGGGTAGATTCAAGAGGATGTAGAGGAAATGAGTATTGTAGCGGTAAAGAAAATAAGTTTATCTTCTTCTTGGATAGACATTTCTCCAAAGAAGACATACGGATGGCTAACAAACACATGAAAAGATGCTCAATATCACTCATTATCAGAGAAACACAAATCAAAACCACAATGAGGTACCATTTCACACCAGTCAGAATGGCTGTGATCCAAAAGTCTACAAGCAATAAATGCTGGAGAGGGTGTGGAGAAAAGGGAACCCTCTTACACTGTTGGTGGGAATGCAAACTAGTACAGCCACTATGGAGAACAGTGTGGACATTCCTTAAAAAACTGGAAATACAACTGCCTTATGACCCAGCAATCCCACTGCTGGGCATACACACCGAGGAAACCAGAACTGAAAGAGACACGTGTACCCCAATGTTCATCACAGCACTGTTTATAATAGCCAGGACATGGAAGCAACCTAGATGTCCATCAGCGGATGAACAGATAAGAAAGCTGTGGTACATATACACAATGGAGTATTACTCAGCCATTAAAAAGAATACATTTGAATCAGTTCTAATGAGGTGGATGAAACTGGAGCCTATTACACAGAGTGATGTAAGCTAGAAAGAAAAACACCAATACAGTATACTAACACATATATATGGAATTTAGAAAGATGGTAACGATAATCCTGTATGGGAGACAGCAAAAGAGACACAATGTATAGAACAGACTTTTGGACACTGCGGGAGAGGGAGAGGGTGGGATGATATGGGAGAATGGCATTGAAACATGTATGATATCATGTAAGAAATGAATCGCCAGTCTAGGTTCAATGCATGATACAGGATGCTTGGGGCTGGTGCACTGGGATGCCCGAGAGGGATGGTATGGGGAGGGAGGTGGGAGGGGGGTTCAGGATTGAGAACTTATGTACACCCATGGCAGATTCATGTTGATGTATGGCAAAACCAATATAGTATTGCAAAGTAAAATAAAAAAAAAGAAAATAAGTTTAGTAACAATGATGTTAAATTTAGTAGCAGCAGGTATACATCTATTGTATAAGTTTGGAACTCAGGCAAGGTCTGGGTAAAGATATAGATTTAGCAATCACTTAATAGGTGGTATTAGAAGCAACTGGTATATGTGAAGTTATCTGAAATAATGTGTAAGATTTGAAAAGGGCCAGAGACAAGCTGAAAAGAAAGTTCATATTCAAGGAATTGACAAAGAAAGGCAAGCTTACGAAAAAACCAGTACAGGAAACAAGTGCCACATTGTTTATCTGTCTCTCCTGTACTACACAGTGAGAACCATAGGGTGGGGTTTTATTTTATTCATCTTTGCATACCTGGACTTAACACAGGCCCTGGTATTTAGCAGATTTTTAATAGATACTTGTTGAATAAATTATATTTCTATATATGGTATTGTTTTCTATACACCTAACTAAAGTGCCTAGGAGGATTAATTATAATGCTCTTTTGCATTAAAAACCAAGTGTGATCCAGCTCAAAGGTTGAATGCAAGCCTAACTATTATTTCTCATCATCATGGGTGGAAACACTTGACAGGAGTTAACCACGCATGAAGAGTTTGCTTACTTATGAGCGACAACTGATTTGATGAACAAATGAAGGAGAAACAAACATATGACAGGAAGAGAGAATCCATCTGACAGTATTTTTTTTCCCTAGAGGAGAAACAGAAACAGCCATTTCCAGTTCTGTTTCTTTTCCTTAAAAGTCCTGGAATTCTGTCTAAATGTGACCTGGCATCACAGTGAGATTCTTTTAAGGACTGATGATAAGAGAAACTACCCTGATATTACAAGAGGCCAGGTATGGTTAACTTATTTTTATACAATGTAAAGCACGGTTAAATTTTTTCCAACTTAATTTTTCTTTCATATTTTCTGAAGATGTCTTAGTACTGACTGATATAAAAATATCTAAGTATCTGCATATAATAACAGAAGGAAACCATTTCATTAAAATTGATTTCTGAAATCATACAGTTAATTTCTAATTCCCCATTTTAGTTTTACTATCTTTATTTCCTTTAATAAGGAATAGAACAGAAACAAAAGAATAGGTTTAAACCTAACGACATACATGTCTAAGAGGATGTAAGTTAAAGAAGTAGGACAGGTGTAAATTAAAGCAATTTTTGCCTAAGTAGGGCCAGAGACCAAAGAGCTAGCATTTGGCATTTAATATTTCACTAGCTTTAGGCCTTTTAACATAACTTTATCTACTATTACTTTCTATATTTTAATATTGGCAGAAGAGCATTATCATGTAGAAAGAGAAGAACGTTGAGTTTTTTCTTTTTTCTCTTTTGGCTGTGCCACACAACTTGCAAGATCTTAGCTGCCTGACAGGCACTGAAGCTGGGTCACCCGAGTGAAAGTGCTGAGTACTAGCCACTGAACTGCCAGGGAATTCCCAAGAATGTTAAGTCTTGAGTCTCAATTCCATTCCTTTTCTGCTGTTTTGAGTTTTCTTGTAGAAAAATTAGAGTGCTTGTATAGATGTTCTCTGAAATTTGACTATTTTACGATCTATGAATAAAGTCATTTATTTGTAAAATCAGTACTTCTGCACTGTTTTTATTTGCACAACAAAAACAATTTAGAAACTACATTTTATTCAGACTGCACCTGAACTGGATTTTTAGAAGGGGAAGTAGCTGGTTAAAAACTGGAAACACTGGGGAATACTACCTTTCCATTATCTTTCCAAAAGCTGGTCTCAATGCGCTACAAAACTAAGAGCAGAAAATGAGAGGATAGATGAAGCAGAAAAACTGAGATCAGACTGGCTGCTCAGTGATCCACAGATAAATTAATCAATGTAGTATTTACACTTAAAAACATGATTTTCACAAATGAAAATAATTACCAGACACATTAATTATCTCTCACTTCTATCAGATAGGACATAAGGCAGACCACAGTCAACTATTCTCCTCATTCAGTGCTGACAGCCTTCTCTTGAGAATATTGATATTTTGATGAATAGGAGAAACACAGTTGAATTTTTCCTTTTTTTTTAATGTAAAGGAAGATTTATGAGTATTTTACTCTGTATACTGCTAGATTGATCTTAGAGTTGAGTAGAAATAAGAAGTGAAAAGAAAGATGGTAATAACTGTGATAAATGGTTAATACCATTTCTTTTTCAGGAAAATTATGTATTAGTGTTAGAGTAATCTTGTTTGGAAAAGAATGAAAATAAAAGGCAATGGGCAAATATACAGTACCTCGGTAGTTGATGATTTCTGTCCCAAGCACCGGAGTCATCTCCAGGACTGTGATAAAGGCTTTGTCCATAGACGTTAGAGGAAAAGGAGACATACGGTGTCTTCTAGCCACCTTGGTGATATCGACAGCACTGTGACCTAAACAGGAAGATAAGTAACTAAGAATATGATGCTGAAACCTGATTAAAAAGTGGGAATGGCTTATAAACAACAGTAATTCTCAGTCTTCATTTCATCTGTCTAGAAATGAAGATTACAGGGGGAAAATTTTTCCATTGCTCCCCAAATATAGCCTGCTTTGGCAGAACATTAAATTGTTAATAATTTTATATCATGTAGCAAAAGCTGGTGAAGTTTAATGATGATACTGGCTAATTCTTTCTCAGTCAGTGCTTACTATGTGTCATGGCACTAGTCTAATTAAACTTCACAACAACCTAAAGGGAGGTATCATTATTATCCTTATTTACAGATGAAGAAAATGAGGTTTACATATCTTGGCCTAAATCGCAACGATAGAAAACAAACAGCTAGGATTCAGACCTAGGTAGCCATGCTTTAGAGTCCATGTCCTTAGTTAGTATACTGAACTTTTACTACTCAATAAGCCAGTTAGTGAAAAGAAATATACAAGCTTAAATTTATTTAGAATTTCATAGGAAATTCTCTTTCTTTTAAAAAAAGTTGTAGAAAAATATTAGTTATGTACTCCCAATGTAACCCTATCTAGTGTCACGGCATTCATATTACCCATACACTAAAACTTCCAATTTCATATCTTCAATCCCAACCTCTACCTTCACCTCTAGGTTTATATGTCATCCAAACAGCTGGTGGATAAGAGTATATATCTACAAATGTATAAATCATTAAACATGCACTTGAGCGTGCAACAGGCAACTCAAATCTAGCATGTTCAAAATCAAACTTTTGATTCCCCATCCTCCTAACCTACCTACACGATATCTTATTCTTTTGCAATTCCCATCTCAGTAAATAGAAACTCCATTCATTAAGTTATTAATCCAAAACCTTGGTGACATCATTGATTTTTCTATTATTATCAGAGCCATATCTAAACTACAATTAAAATGTCTCTAAATCCCATCATTACTCACCATCTCTATAATTACTACAATAGTTGGAACCATCATTTATTTCCCGGGAAACTGAAGAGGGTCCTAACTGGTCTCCCTGCTTCTATCCTTGTCCCATTATAATTTATTCTCCACACGGCAGTTACAATAGTCCTTTTAAACTGTAAGGTGAATTGTATTCATCTCTGCTCACAAACCTCTAATGACTTTCCAATTCACTCAGAGTAAAGTCTTTGCTATGGTCTACAAAGCCCAACATAAAGTCTACACTGTTCTATCATTTCACTGTTGCTCAATGTGCTGTGGGCATACTGATTTCTCGCCTGAGAAAGCCAAATATGTTTCTCTTCAGGGTCTGCATACTCGCTGTTTCCTCTACTTGAACATTCTTCCCCAGATATTATGGTTCCATTCATCCCTCATTTCTTTCAGGTCTTTGCTAAAATATCACTTCATCAGAGGCCTTTGCTAGACATCCTATTAAGAATATTACCTACTATCATCACTCTTTATTCTCCTTACCTATTTTATTTTTCTTTGTGGAAAAAAACATATACACACATGTATGGATATTCATATCTATATACTTATATATTTATAATTTCTAATGTAAGCTTCATGACAGCAGCAACTTTGTCTTTTTTAGTCATTGTTATCCTCAATACCTGGAACAGTACCTGGTACATACTAGACAATAGTTTTTGAATTAATGAATGTATCATTTAATGACAGAAAGGGACTTCTTAGAGTACAATGTCTTCATGTATAAGTATACCTGGCCTTTTCTTTGTTTTTTTTTATTTTTATTTTTTATTTTTATTTATTTTTTATTTATTTTTTTTTTAAATTTTAAAATCTTAAATTCTTACATGCGTTCCCAAACATGAACCCCCCTCCCACCGCCCTCCCCACAACATCTCTCTGGGTCATCCCCATGCACCTGCCCCAAGCAAGCTGCACCCTACGTCAGACATGGACTGGCGATTCAATGCTTACATGACAGTATACATGTTAGAATTCCCATTCTCCCAAATCATCCCACCCTCTCCCTCTCCCTCTGAGTCCAAAAGTCCGTTATACACATCTGTGTCTTTTTTCCTGTCTTGCATACAGGGTCGTCATTGCCATCTTCCTAAATTCCATATATATGTGTTAGTATACTGTATTGGTGTTTTTCTTTCTGGCTTACTTCACTCTGTATAATCGGCTCCAGTTTCATCCATCTCATCAGAACTGATTCAAATGAATTCTTTTTCACGGCTGAGTAATACTCCATTGTGTATATGTACCACAGCTTTCTTATCCATTCATCTGCTGATGGACATCTAGGTTGTTTCCATGTCCTGGCTATTATAAACAGTGCTGCGATGAACATTGGGGTACATGTGTCTCTTTCAATTCTGGTTTCCTCCGTGTGTATGCCCAGAAGTGGGATTGCTGGGTCATAAGGTAGTTCTATTTGCAATTTTTTAAGGAATCTCCACACTGTTCTCCATAGTGGCTGTACTAGTTTGCATTCCCACCAACAGTGTAGGAGGGTTCCCTTTTCTCCACACCCTCTCCAGCATTTATTGCTTGCAGATTTTTGGATTGCAGCCATTCTGACTGGTGTGAAGTGGTACCTCATTGTGGTTTTGATTTGCATTTCTCTGATAATGAGTGATGTTGAGCATCTTTTCATGTGTTTGTTAGCCATCCGTATGTCTTCTTTGGAGAAATGTCTATTTAGTTCTTTGGCCCATTTTTTGATTGGGTCGTTTATTTTTCTGGAATTGAGCTGCAGAAGTTGCTTGTATATTTTTGAGATTAGTTGTTTGTCAGTTGTTTCATTTGCTATTATTTTCTCCCATTCAGAAGGCTGTCTTTTCACCTTGCTTATATTTTCCTTTGTTGTACAGAAGCTTTTAATTTTAATTAGATCCCATTTGTTTATTTTTGCTTTTATTTCCAGAATTCTGGGAGGTGGATCATAGAGGATCCTGCTGTGATTTATGTCTGAGAGTGTTTTGCCTATGTTCTCCTCAACGAAAAGAATAAAATACTTAGGAATATATCTACCTAAAGAAACTAAAGACCTATATATAGAAAACTATAAAACACTGATGAAAGAAATCAAAGAGGACACTAATAGATGGAGAAATATACCATGTTCATGGATCGGAAGAATCAATATAGTGAAAATGAGTATACTACCCAAAGCAATTTACAAATTTAATGCAATCCCTGTCAAGCTACCAGCCACATTTTTCACAGAACTAGAACAAATAATTTCAAGATTTGTATGGAAACACAAAAAACCTCGAATAGCCAAAGCAGTCTTGAGAAAGAAGAATGGAACGGGAGGAATCAACTTGCCTGACTTCAGGCTCTACTACAAAGCCACAGTCATCAAGACAGTATGGTACTGGCACAAAGACAGACATATAGATCAATGGAACAAAATAGAAAGCCCAGAGATAAATCCACACACATATGGACACCTTATCTTTGACAAAGGAGGCAAGAATATACAATGGAGTAAAGACAATCTCTTTAACAAGTGGTGCTGGGAAAACTGGTCAACCACTTGTAAAAGAATGAAACTAGATCACTTTCTAACACCGTACACAAAAATAAACTCAAAATGGATTAAAGATCTAAATGTAAGATCAGAAACTATAAAACTCCTAGAGGAGAACATAGGCAAAACACTCTCAGACATAAATGGCCTTTTCTTTGAAATCTTAAAAGTCTATAGCTCAAAGGGTTAACATAAAAGGAGTAACTGCAAACACTGTTGCTTGGCTATCCTAACTAATATCCACAATCCACTTCTGCAGCTGCCTTTCACCTAAGACTGGCCATATACTATGTTTATAGCCACCTAAGTTCTCGCCAGCAAGATGTAGGAAGTAGCCCCTAGGGGCAGGCTTCCTACTACAAATAAAAAGATAAAGAGGTAAAACTTTAAGAGAAGAACATGACTAGCTACTGGGAGGTGCTATAGTCATTTTCAACTATGAGACTAGAAACCCATAGAGTAAGTATGAGAAACAAGGAAAGGAGAAGAGCCAGAATCCCTGATGACAGTGTTGAGCTACTGTACAAACCCTGGACTGCCTGCCTCCAGACTTTTGACATGTGGGACAAATAGGCTCTGATTTCTTAAGGGGGCAACAGAGGATGAGACAGTTGGATGGCATCACAGACTTAATGGACTTGAGTTTGAGTAAATTCTGGGACATAGTGAAGGAGAGGGAAGGCTGGCATGCTGCAGTTCATGGGGTCACAAAGAGTCGGAAATGACTGAGTGACTGAACAACAATGACTGTATATATCCCTCAGAAGTCTGTAAGTTCCTGGTCATTGTAATTTATTTAATTTAGTCCTCCCATCCCACCTCCAGAGGCTACTTCAGACATATTCATTGAACTCACAGGTACTGTCCCATACTTTTCATTCTAAGACAAATGACATTGTCATAAGTAGCCAAAGAAAAGACATACAATATACTTATTTTTATCCATGGGCAATCATGAAATTACAAATTTTTCTTAACTTTAAGGACCTTAGAGATTATTTAGTGCTAAATATGAAAAAAAATTCTACTTCAAGGTGAATACTTAGAGAAGGATTTTGTGTGATTAATCATTTACCTATAATTGAACTGTAAATTTATTCACAACTTTCACTGAAAGTTTCATCATTAAATATCATCAATACATACTGTCACAACCAGTATAATTGAAAAGCATGATAGATGCGTCTGCATTTTATTCAGATTTATAGATCTCAGATCTGGTCTTTTCTAAGATATTCTTTACTCTATGGTGAAAATTATATATAATCTTATAAAAGCCTTTTTTTTTAAAGTTTGGTTTCTGAGGGAAAAATTACACTTTTTAACTGTACAGAGGTTATTTGTTGAATGTGGTTTGTAATGGAATTTTTGTTATTAGAAACCAAGTTTGATTATCAGTGATACACACATCCATTCAACAAATATTTACTGAGTGTATTTTATGAGACAGGCACAGTTATGTACTCAGTCTACACAGGCTAAGATACAACCTGCAATGAAAAACGTTTCAGTTCAACAGAAAGGAAAGGTATGTAAGTAAATAAAAAATAAAGGCAGGAGGATATCAAACCACCTCATTGTTCTCTAGAGGTTGGTATTTTTTTTAAAATTAAAAACTGCATACCAATTTCCATCAACCTGGAAAAATATTTCCTGTCTCTATAATAATTTTGTACTTGCTTTTATTTTCCTATGGCATGTACCATTTTCCACCTTATGGTGTAGACATTTAAGTATTTGCCCTGCTTCCGTTAGCTTATCACAAACTCTTTGAAGGCAGAACCTGTATCTCATTAATCTGTGCATCTTTTGCCACTTTTAGAGTTATGCTTTCCTTAGTAGATATTGAATAAATACTTGAGGTATGAATGAATGGGGCTTCCCTAGTGGCTTAGTAAAGAATCTGCCTGCAGTGCACAAGACCCACGTTCGATCCCTGGGTTGGGAAGATCCCCTGGAGAAGGGAATGATTACCCACTCCAGTATTCTTGCTTAGATAATTTCATGGACAGAGGAGCCTGGTGGGCTACAGTCCTTGGGGCTGCAAAGAATTGGACATGACTGAGCATCTAACACTTTTCATGAATGAATAACACATCTTCAAACAAAGTCTAAAGTTGGGAAGGGAGAAACAAAGTGTTGCTTCCTTTTCTGCCCTGTGCTTCTCTAAGACCTTCTGTATTTGTCAATTCTCTTTCACAAAGTGATTGTGTCACTAGATACATAATCCAAACTTTGATGCTAATGAGTTAACACTCACCCCTCACTAAACTGCGTGTCACCAGAGCAGACTTCTGGATAAAAAAACTGGAAAAAAAGTCTCAAAGGAGAAGTACTTTAATTCTCTGGCACATCAGCAAGTGTGTGCTTGTGTTCGCAGCAAGTGTTTACTGAGCAACTTCTATGTGCCAAGAGGCTTCTTCCCACTCAAGACCCACCCA
Source organism: Capra hircus (assembly GCF_001704415.2). Lineage (NCBI taxonomy): Eukaryota > Metazoa > Chordata > Mammalia > Artiodactyla > Bovidae > Capra > Capra hircus. The sequence continues at coordinate 24,172,412 of NC_030817.1, forward strand.
AGATCGCACAGTGGAAATAATCAGCTACTTCACCAGTAAAGAAGGGTTAACTTGGTTGTATAAATATGAGAAAAGTAGTATTTGTGGCTTACTGTCTAGATACAAAAAATAAAATTAATTAAGTAAGTAATAGTTGTGCTTTCAAAAATTGAAGTGTGGTTAATTTACAATGTTTTGTTAAAGTATACAGCAAAGAATATATGTATGTGTGTGTGTGTGTGTGTGTATATATATATATGTTCTTTTTAAGATTCTTTCCCATTATAGGTTATTATAAGATATTGAGTATAGCTCCCTGTGTTATACAGCAGATCCTTGTAAAAACTACCTATTTTATATATAGTAGTGTGTATGAACTGAGTGTGTATATGTTAGTCCCAAACTTCCAATTTAGTTCTGCCTCAACTATTCCTTTTGGTAACTATAAATTTGTTTTCTGTGACTGTGAATCTATTTCTGTTTTGTAAATAAGTTCATTTGTATTAATATTTATACAAAGTTCATTTGTATTAGATTCCAGAAATAAGTGATATCATATGATATTTGTTTTTTCTGGATTACTTCACTTAGTATAATCATCTTTAGGTCAATCCATGTTGCTGCAAATGGGATTTCATTCTTTTTTATGGCTGAGTAGTATTTGATTGCTATACACACACACACACACACACACACACACACCATCTTTATCCATTTCTCTGTAGATGGACATTTAGATTGCTTTCATGTCTTGGCTATTGTAAATAGTGCTGCAGTGAACATTGTGATGCATGTATCTTTTTGAATTAAGAGTTTTGTCCAGCTATATGCCCAGCAGTGAGAATGCAGGATCATATGGTAACTTTTATTTTTAGTTTTTAAAGTAACTTCCATACTGTTCTCCACAGCAGTTGCACCATTTACATTCCTATGAACAGTGCAGGGGCGTTCCTTTTTCACCCTCTCCAGCGTTATTTGTAAACTTTTTGATAATGGCCATTCTGACTGGTGTGAGGTGAGACCTCATCGTAGTTTTGATTTGAATTTCTCTAAACAGCTGCTCTTTTGGCGTAAACGGAATTACTAAATAACATTAACATACTTAGTTCTGTTGTATCCCTCTCCACATGCAGGAAGTCTATGTGTTATATAAGATTCCATTTAGCAAAAAACTGTAGCTAAAGTAAGCTTAAAAAACAGTATCGATCTAGGTGATTCAGTATTCTCATTTTCAGCTCGAAAGTGGACAAACTGCGCTCGAGGGTCAGCCCCAGGGACACACACAGAGGGACTGGCAACGGCAGGCACAGGCGAGGAAGCACAGCTCCACCAGGTAGCTCAGGGGCTCGTGTGAAGGCCTCTCATGGGCTGGCATGGGACAGCTCATTTATTAGAAGGCATACATTTCCAAAATACAGCTGGTAAGCAAATACTTGTTTCTTTTTTTTGGTTTCCATTAAAAAACATAATTTCAACTATTTTCTGATGTTGATATCAGTGATTTATAAGAAGCTTTAAATTGAAAGCTTCACAAAATTTAAGAATATTTATCTCTGACTTTTCTTATTTCACAAGCTATAACCGCAAAGCACTTCTACCTGTCCAGGACTATTGCAGAACTCAGTCAGACAGGAAAAAGGATCAAGAAATATTCTACTCCAAACCTTATCCCTCTTCTTGATTTTGAGCTCAAATAGAAATCTGATAGAAGAGAAAAAATTTGGGAAAAACAGTATGCACTTTTGTCTCTGTCTCTTACACCAGATGAGTTAATACAGCCTAGCAGGCAGTTTTCATTGAGTGGTCCATAAAATCCATTTACCTACAAGTAGGAAATGAAGGAAAGAACAATTGTTAAAAGAGTAAGAAGGTTATAACAGAAGAAAGTCTCGGTTTTGGACAGTGAGTTCAGTTCAGTTCAGTTGCTCAGTCGTGTCCGACTCTTTGCGACAGAGAAGGTATCCAAAATTTGGATAGAACTTTTCCTACAAAACAAAAGCTATTTCACAGCCATAAATATATTCTGATGGCTACCTTATAAATGAACACTAATAGTCACAAAGAAAATGTAAAGGTACTAGGCTCCATTCAATTTATGTAAACTATAAAATGAAACAAAACTAACAAATGTGAAAATGTGTCCTGAGAAGATTATACCATTCAAAGAAATATTTATTTAAGCTTATTCAAAGAAATATTTATTTAAACTTATAATAGTAAAATTTTCTGGTGATGTATGGTAATGAGGCACACTAACTACTCTGACAAAAAATAAACTACGAGGTAGTTTAGGATATGGGATCCTTATATGGGAGTAGGGGTGGTGGTGGGGAAAGGAAGTCTAGACATCTTCCCTACTCGTAAATGTCCAAACTAAGCAAAGAGTAACAGGCTGAATTTTTATAACACCTACATTGATGGCATTCTTATATGAGGGGTTTAATTTTCTGAAGTAGATTTGTGGGATTAAAGCAATTATAAATTAGCACAGATTGATGATCTAGAGGTTTCTCTAATAAGCTTAGGCTTCCATTAGTAAAATTTAACTTGTCTCATTTATATTTTTCTCATGTATAGGTTCAGAATTGGGGATGATTATATGTGAGTTCAGAATCTGCAGATAGAGTACTTAAAATTTACTGAGATTTTTCTATCTGGCATGCAGCATTTATAATCACGAAAAAGACAATATATGATGTTCACTCAGGATCACCATCATCAAAGACATGTTTAAATACTAATGGCAATGTCTATGTTGTATAAGGCCTTTAAAGGGACAAAAAAGTGCAAACGGATTCCTTTCTATTGAGTAAACTAAGGTCTTTGTTATACAGCAGTAGCATTTTTCTTATGGCATAGACATATTAAATGAAACTGTTTATACCAGTGGAATGACTTTTTCCCATTTCAAATGCATCCTTTTTAATCTGCCAATTCTTAATATACAATGTTTCACCTTGGCTTGAAAATCCATTTTTTAAATTAGAAGTAAGTGAAGAGAAGATGCTTTCAGGTGACAGAACAGAATATAATAGAAACAAGATGTTCATGCAAGTTCTTCTTGATTAAATTCAAAACCTCAAGAGGAAACTTTATCTTCAGAACAATCAGTAAAAGAGTTCCCAAACTATCCAAAGTGTAAATCATTATTCATTCTTTAGATACAGAAAATCTCAAGGGAGAGACCTGGTCTGCCCTATTAATATTACTGCCTCTGTTTCCCATAGTATCTGCAGCTTCAGTTTCTTGTATTTCTATTTCCTGGTTCTTTCTGAACACAAACCACCTAAGATAATGAATAACTTTCCTAGGAAGCTTAAAAAGCAAAGATGATAGTAATTTTTTCAGGTTAAATAACTAGGGCATTTGGTAATTCAAATAATGTGTGGCTCAGATATACAAAAAGCATTTAGTCTTTTATATAAATCTCAAATTAAGAGGAATCAGGTCCAAAGCTCTAGGGAAACACTGGCAATGATAGTGTTTGCAGGCTCAGGTCTACAAGGAATTCTGTATATATGAAAATAAATTTCTTATATTGCTTTCAGTTTAATACTCTTTATACCTGTTTATTCAAGATAATGAGCCTCAGAATATTGGGTTGACCAAAAAGTTCATTCTTTTCTGACTGCTGTTATGAAAACCCAATGGAACTTTTTAGCCAACCCAATATTTCTGATGAAACCTAAAAATTATGAGGGAAAGGACTGTGTTAATTTGTATAAGAAATATTAAAATAAAGTACCCCTGGAATTTATGGGCCTCAAGATACAAAACAAGGCATTGTTGTCACAAAATGTTTACTCTAAAATTTTTATCAATGATTCACTATCATCGCCAGGATAAAATTCAAATTCTTTAGAATAGTATACAAAACCTTTCTTGCTTCCTTTTCAGTCATCACACATTACTCCATCCTTCAGAAAATTAATAATATTGTATATATTGGAATACACTGCACTATTTCATATTTTCCAGCTCTTGTATGTTTTCTCTGCACAAATAAGTTTTCTCTCATCTTTTTGTTTTCGTGGGACATTATTCTTCTTTCACAACTTTCTTTGGTAAGCAAATATTCAAATAGTGATGAGAACAATATATCAAAGGATCTTAGAATCAATATGAAAAGGTTCCCATTAGTCAAACCTGGGACAACTTAAGCATCAAAATAAATTAGGATAGTAACAGATAATCTATTTAATAAAATGATCCATAAAAAATTAAAATTCATGAGTATATAATAGTATAAGGTAATGATTAAATAAAAGTTTTCATTACAGCAGAATGACAACTGATAAATGAAGAGAAAGAATTAGAAAGTCACCACTTGGCAACTATCATAGTAGTAATTGGCTCAATAGTAATAATTGGTTTGGGCTTCCTTGGTGGCCCAGATGGTAAAGAATCCGCCTCCAATGTGGGAGACCTGGGTTCAATCCCTGGGTTAGGAAGATCCCCTGGAGGAGGGCATGGCAGCCCACTCTAGTGTTCTTGCCTGGAGAATCCCTGTGGACAGAGCAGCCTGGCAGGCCATAGTCCATGGGGTTGCAAAGAATCGGACACAACTGAGCGACACAGCACAGTACGATAATTGGTTCATAGTAATAACTGGTGTAAAAATCATCAACGGATACTAAGGCTAGACGACGAAAATCTCAAGAAAAACAATATATTTATATAGTCTCAACATATCTCCCCACAAGATTCTTATTAATCACAATAGTGATTTTATAGTGGAGAAATCTGGCAGATATTACCTTAACCAAATGATCAAAGTTAAAATCACCAGTAATGACCTCATGAAATTCCTAAGGATGTACTAAGAAGGACATGAGGTCACATATGAGGTATTACTGTCAGAGATGCATAACATGAATCAAACTATCAGGAAACATCAGAAAAGTCTAAATTTGAGGAACATGCTACAAAATAACTCTCCCACACTCTAAAAATGTCAAGGTCATGAAAGACAAAGAAAAACTGAGGAACTGTTCCAGACAGAATAGCCTAAAGACACATGATAGCTAAAAGTAATGTATGATTCTGGACTGGATCCCAGATCAGAAGAAGAGAATGTTTTTTCCCCCTTTGGATACAAAGAACATTATTAGAAAAACTGGCAAAGTGTAATTTGAATAAGATTACATAATAGTATTATAGCAAGGTTCACTTCCTGATTTTGATAAGTATACTGTGCTTAAGTAAGAATATTATTTTCTTTTTTAAAATTTTCTTCAGTTTTTTAAAAAAAGGACATATACATTTGAAGCATTCAGGGGCATCATGTCTGCAATTTACTCATAAGCAGTTCAGGAAAATATGTATATTAATTTGTAGAGAGAAAGGGCAAAGTAAATGTGGCAAAATGGTTAATACTTGTGGGAAACTGGGGGAAAGAAACAGGAATTGTTTGTACTATTTCTTGCAGATTTTTTAAAGCTTGAAATTATTTTAAAATTTAAAAAATGAAAGAAGTTTTTGAATGGTCTGTCTTTTACGGAGCAATGCATGACCATTCCATTTTTTCCTGCACTGAGGCACTCTAAATACTTTATCTCAGAATTTCACTGCATATTGTATTCATTACATATCTTATAATAATTATATATTTTTATATACCTGTCTGCTTTCTTAATTAGATTATCAACTCTTTGAGAAAGGAAAAGATGTTTTAAGTCAAGGCCCAATGATACTGTGCATATGTGGTCACACAGAAAATTTTGGTGAATGAGTTTCTAAATGTTTGATTTCAATCAGTCTAGAATATATAGATTGCCAAAGAAGATGGGCTGTAAAGATGTGTACTACACACAATTTCAAACTCTATTCTGTTCATTAATTCAATGTTCTTCTTTTGAGAATGACTTTTTTTTTCATGATTTTCTTTTTATTTTTTATTTTTTTAATTTTAAAATCTTTAATTCTTACATGTGTTCCCAAACGTGAACCCCCCTCCCACCACCCTCCCCATAACATCTCTCTGGGTCATCCCCATGCACCAGCCCCAAGCATGCTGTATCCTGCGTCAGACACAGACTGGTGATTCAATTCTTACATGATAGTATACATGTTAGAATGCCATTCTCCCAAATCATCCCACCCTCTCCCTCTCCCTCTGAGTCCAAAAGTCCGTTATACACAGCTGTGTCTTTTTTCCTGTCTTGCATACAGGGTCGTCAATGCCATCTTCCTAAATTCCATACATATGTGTTAGTATACTGTATTGGTGTTTTTCTTTCTGGCTTACTTCACTCTGTATAATCGGCTCCAGTTTCATCCATCTCACCAGAACTGATTCAAATGAATTCTTTTTAACGGCTGAGTAATACTCCATTGGGTATATGTACCACAGCTTTCTTATCCATTCATCTGCTGATGGACATCTAGGTTGTTTCCATGTCCTGGCTATTATAAACAGTGCTGCGATGAACATTGGGGTACATGTGTCTCTTTCAATTCTGGTTTCCTCGGTGTGTATGCCCAGCAGTGGGATTGCTGGGTCATAAGGTAGTTCTATTTGCAATTTTTTAAGGAATCTCCACACTGTTCTCCATAGTGGCTGTACCAGTTTGCATTCCCACCAACAGTGTAGGAGGGTTCCCTTTTCTCCACACCCTCTCCAGCATTTATTGCTTGCAGATTTTTGGATCGCAGCCATTCTGACTGGTGTGAAGTGGTACCTCATTGTGGTTTTGATTTGCATTTCTCTGATAATGAGTGATGTTGAGCATCTTTTCATGTGTTTGTTAGCCATCTGTATGTCTTCTTTGGAGAAATGTCTGTTTAGTTCTTTGGCCCATTTTTTGATTGGGTCGCCTATTTTTCTGGAATTGAGCTGCAGGAGTTGCTTGTATATTTTTGAGATTAGTTGTTTGTCAGTTGCTTCATTTGCTATTATTTTCTCCCATTCAGAAGGCTGTCTTTTCACCTTGCTTATATTTTCCTTTGTTGTGCAGAAGCTTTTAATTTTAATTAGATCCCATTTGTTTATTTTTGCTTTTATTTCCAGAATTCTCGGAGGTGGATCATAGAGGATCCTGCTGTGATTTATGTCGGAGAGTGTTTTGCCTATGTTCTCCTCTAGAATGACTTTTTAAAAAAAATTTTATATTTATTTATTTTAACTGGAGGCTAATTACAATATTGTATTGGTTTTGCCATATATCAACATGAATCCACCATGGGTGCACACGTGTTCCCCATCCTAAACCCCCCTCCCAACTCCCACCCTGTACTATCCCTCTGGGTCATCCCAGTGACCAGCCCCAAGCATCCTGTATCATGCATCGAACTTAGACTGGAGATTCGTTTCTTACATGATATTATACATGTTTCAATGCCATTCTCCCAAATCCTCCCACCTTCTCCCTCTCCCACAGAGTCCAAAAGTCTGTTCTATACATCTGTGTCTCTTTTGCTGTCTCACATACAGGGTTATCGTTACCATCTTTCTAAATTCCATATATATGTGTTAGTATACTGTATTGGTGTTTTTCTTTCTGGCTTACTTCACTCTGTATAAAAGGCTCTAGTTTCATCCACCTCATTAGAACTGATTCAAATGTATTCTTTTTAATGGCTGAGTAATACTCCACTGTGTATATGTACCACAGCTTTCTTATCCATTCATCTGCTGATGGACATCTAGGTTGCTTCCATGTCCTGGCTATTATAAACAGTGCTGCGATGAACATTGGGGTACACGTGTCTCTTTCAGTTCTGGTTTCTTCGGTGTGTATGCCCAGCAGTGGGATTGCTGGGTCATAAGGCAGTTGTATTTCCAGTTTTTTAAGGAATGTCCACACTGTTCTCCATAGTGGCTGTACTAGTTTGCATTCCCACCAACAGTGTAAGAGGGTTCCCTTTTCTCCACACCCTCTCCAGCATTTATTGCTTGTAGACTTTTGGATCGCAGCCATTCTGACTGGTGTGAAATGGTATCTCATTGTGGTTTTGATTTGTGTTTCTCTGATAATGAGTGATGTTGAGCATCTTTTCATGTGTTTGTTAGCCATCTATATGGAGAATGACTCCTTTTTCAAAGACAGCTGTAAAGTAAACATTTGTTAGCAATGGAGTGAACACTGGGTTTTCCTCTCTTTACCTTTTTATTAAAAAGTAGTGAGTTATTGTGGTAGGGAAAAGGAAAAGAATAATAAAAATAATATGGTAATTGTCACTTTTAGCTAAGGTCAAGTAATCAGGGAAATGGGAAAAAAGCTAATGCATGTACTACCAAGCTAGAAGATAAAATGAGAACACTGTAAACAACACTGCAAGTAAATCCTTATCAGTTATTTCTGAGATCAAGAGGTTTACCTATAGAAAAACTATAAGGCCAAAAGGAGGAAAAGTAATTCACTTCCCATGATCAGGTATGAACTGTCTTAGCAACTGTCTTCCTTTGGCTTTTATTTTAAATTTGTCACGTACAGGTAAGTTAAATATATAAAATTAAAAGTAAACTGGTGAAGAGCTGCCATAACAGGGTAGAGATGGAAGTGAAGAAAACACAGTATTAGCAGACATAGTGATTAAAGAGAGTAGCTAAAGTAACACTAGAAAAAGGATAAAATTATTTTGAAAGTGGAAGTGAAGTCACTCAGTTGTGTCCGACTCTTTGCGATCCCATGGACTGTAGCCCACCAGGCTCCTCCATCTATGGAATTCTCCAGGAAAGAATACTGGAGTGGGTTGCCATAAAGAGCTTTAAGTGCAGGAATCAAGTGTCAATATTCCTAACAAAGGAAGCAAAGTGTTTTGAGTTGAGGTGGCTTTAGATGATCAACAGGAGTTCTTCATGACTGTCTTTATAGGTCTGGATTACACAACAAAGTTTCTTAAGGACTGAGGGTTCTTAAGGAAGGTCTTAATTCAAGATCCCTGGTTCCTGGCCTTACTAGTGGCACTAATGCTTTATATACATTAAGAATTGTGAGTTCTGGTTATAGCCATTATGGCAGCTTTCAGCTTTAGACACAATTTCCCCCTTTTCTGCCCCCATCTTTCATCAGACCTTTTTATTTGCTTACACTATTGGTAATTATCTTTTGCTTTGCTGTTAATTCTGGTTCAGGAATGTAAACCTCAGAGCTTGATTTATATTTCCGATGGTTCATCCCTGTCTTGCTCTATGATTTCTGGTTTGGTGCACTTTGCATCTCTAAACACTAGCTTCCTTTGTGAGGTGGCTAGAAACCCCCTTTTAAACCTTGAGTAGTCAAAAAAGCTGGCCAAGAATTCTCTTATTTCCCAAAGAGCCTGTCAGGATAGTTTCAGATGTAGACACACACACACACACACACACACACACACACACACACACACACACACACACACATACAAATGAACAAACACAAAGTCAGCTAGTCAGCTTCCATTTGGAATGTTTTCATTGTGTCAGTGTATTGAAATGCAAAGTTAGCATTTTGTTTTCTTTATTAGGTCCTTGTTTTAAACATTCCCTAGACAAAGGTAGAGAAAAAGTAATTTTTCCTTAGAAATCAAAAGCTATTAAATCTTTAAAAGTAGAATCTGACAAGTTCCTTTTAGAGTATTAACTAATTAGTCTCTATAATGGCCTGAGAAATAGGACCAAGAGAAGTTAAAGTTATCTTTGCTATTACAGAAATTTTATCAGCTCATAAAAGTCTCATTTCTCTTAATCTTTCCTTTATGGTGCTGTTTCTCATATTATTAGGTATAAGCACAAAAGCTTCAATTTCCAGAATGCCTATCCTGTACATTAATTTCAACGATAGACTAATCAAAAGTAAATTCTGGTTCATATCTTGTAAGAGGTAAACACTGTTAAACATGGTCTTTAGGCAAGTAGTAGATGCTAATTTGTATGGCTGAGAAAGGAAATCTTAGAATAGGTAATCAGAGAAATGAAAAGAAAAGAAAATGTGAAGACTGAGTCAAGTGTCATTGGTGAAACAAATCTAGTTTTTACAGTATTTTGCACAATATGGAGATAGAAACTAAGCAGTCTACACTTATTGGGCACTTGATATGATCCAGGTCTTTCCATAGGCTTAAAAAGTATGGTTAATTCACCATTAATTCTGCTGATATGAATGCTGTAGATTTTAAAAGTATACATCATAATATGATTATAGTTTAGAAATAAAGTACAATCCAATGTATAGGCTGAAATAAAATAATTATATATGTTAGTAGTAGTTATCTTTAAGTAACAGGATGAGCGGGGCTTCACTGGTGGCTCAGCGGTAAAGAATCCACCTGCGATGCAAAGACACAGGACAGGTGGGTTTGATCCTGGGTCAGGAAGATCCCTTGGAGGAGGGCATGGCAACCTACTCCACTATTCTTGCCTGGAGAATCCCACGGATGGAGAAGCCTGGGGGGGGGGTTACAGTTCATTGGGTCGCAAACAATCGAACTCGCCTGAAGCAACTGAGCTATGCATGCATGCACAATAGGATGAGGGTGGATTTTTCCCTACTTTTATTATTCAGATTCTTGACTGGTACGACAACACTCAAAAAATTCAATAAATGCTATTGGTTTTGAAATAATTGTTTTCTTAGTCAACTCTAGTCAATATCTTCCAAACTCAAGGTCCAAATTCTAGGGTTCTAGGAAAATTTCTAAATAGTATCTGATTTAATTGTGTTTTTAGCCATCAAAGACTTACTACTGTTGTAGGGACAAAGTTTGGAGAAGGAAATGGCAACCCACTCCAGTGTTCTTGGCCTGGGAATCCCAGGGATGGGGGAGCCTGATGGGCTGCGGTCTATTGGGTCGCACAGAGTCGGACACGACTGAAGTGACTTAGCAGCAGTATCAGCAGCAGGGACAAAGTTCAGACTGTCCGGAGTAATGTGCTCAGTCTTTCTTGGTTTGTTCTTTCTATTCAACTTCATCTCTTTGTTCTTACATATACCCTTATTCTGCTGCTGCTAAGCTGCTACAGTCGTGTCTAACTCTGTGCGACCCCATAGGCAGCAGCTCTGCCGTCCCTGGGATTCTCCAGGCAAGAACACTGGAGTGGGTTGCCATTTCCTTCTCCAATGCATGAAAGCGAAAACTGAAAGTGAAGTCCTCAGTCATGTCCAACTCTTCATGTCCCCTTGTACTGCAGCCTACCAGGCTCCTTCGTCCATGGGATTTTCCAGGCAAAAGTACTGGAGTGGGGTGCCGCTGCTTAATAATTTCTAGTACACACCATGATTCTGTCACACATCTGACTCAACTGTCCTCCTTCCAGTCCAACTAGCAAATAACTGTTTATCTTGTAAAACTCTGAAGATAAGGTATAGATTATATCAACATATGGTACTGTAATTCCTATGTTGCCCAAGTTATAAATTTGGAGTCATTCTTGACTTCCTTACCTTTCACATCCAGTTTCTAATCCTGTCAATTGTGATTACTTAATATGTCAAAAATCTTGTTTTATTTTTCTATTACTGTTTTGTCAACTTTCATTCAAGCTCTCATCAGATTCCTGGTTCTGCTCTCACCCTGACTCAATTCATTATCCACACAAGTAGTAGATATTATTTCAAAAGCTCCAAACTTGATCTTGCTATTTCCATGTTTAAATTCCTTCATTGGCCTTCACAATAATGTCCAAACCCATTAGCATGGCAATTAAGTTCATCTGCAAAAAGAATATGGGCAATTGAAGGTCATGATCTGGCAACTTCTTCAAGACTCTTTCCCATCATTACCTTCTTCCTCCTCCTCAGACTTTATCTCCTCCTCCATCTGCATGTCAAACTGTCTGGATAATAATAAGTTCTCCATAAATGTTAAATACCTGCATTATTATTATTTTTATAGAGTCATCACTTGAGATAAAAAGACCTAAATCCAGGAAGGGAGAGGGAACAGTTTGAACAAAGCAGCTGCGTTTGTTCCTCCTCATCACTCGTATTATTCCCTACTGTGCTCTGTGCCTCCAAGGGGCTAGTGTTCATGAAGAGGACCAAGGGTCTCTCTGTCCTTGAGGCTCCTGCTTGAGCTCAGCCAATAGAAGGTACTGGCAGGAGGCTGGTGAGCAGGAGAGTATGAAACTAAGGTATTTATTTCCTTGGCTTCCTGTTAGTGGAAGCTGAAACTAGAACAGCATCTAAAACCAGACTGTGGAGGCCTCTGAATGCTAGGCTTTGGAGTTTGAACTTTAACGTGTAAGGCAATGGAAAACTATTTACATAACTTTACCACGGAGGCCAATATTTTAAAGTTTCTAAGCATGGCTGTCGTGCCCATTAAGATTTCTTGTAAAAAACAAATTCTGCCACAGAGAGGTTAAAAAGATTAGCTCAAAGTCATATGTCTTAACAGATCAAATTTCCAGATATTTAGTATGGTGTGCTTCCTCCTATATTACACTAGGGGAACTTTCTTTGGCTCAACTTTATTTACTAAAAATGAATTGAATACTCTCTCTGTATCAGGCCCTTTATTAAACATTAGGGAGTGATATTAAGGTACACAAGATGAGATTCCTATTTCCCACAGTCTCATGAACACACAAATCAGGCTGCATTTTAAGGAAAAAGTAAAAAACAAACAAAAACCAACCCTGTAAATACTTATGCTTTAATGTAAAAACAAAATACTATGTATGATAACACAGAAAAGGGACTAACTGATTCTGATGGAACAAACTGCAAAACCTCACAGAGGAAGTAACAACTGATTTGAGCTTTAAACAATAAGAAGAAAGGAGGAACATTCAAAACAGAATGAACAAAAAGAGAAAGAACTTGTAGAGAATGAGAAACTGCCTAATATGGTTAGGGACTGGATGGAAAGGATGAAATATTAAGGAATAAAAGTGTCAGTTCAGTTAAGGACAGATTTTGAAGATGCTAAGTACTGCAGTAAATGGAGAACCATTCAAAACTTTTTACAGAGAAGTGATACATAAAACTGCAATACTTCCCTGATGGTAGATTGGAAGGAAGAGAGATTGTAGACAGGCAGAGCAGTTAGTATGCTACCGAAATCCTAAAGGTAAGAGATAATGAAGGCCAAAACTAATGCAACAGAAACTGGAGAAAGGATATTTAAAAGGGCCACAACAAACAGTTCTATGCATGACTGACTGTGCTTTGGGAAGAAGGTGAATACTGTGGTCAGATTTCAACTTTGGTTATTAGGGTAGGCAAGAACGTCATTAACTAACAGAGCAATATAGAAACAATTTGGATGGAAGGGTACTAAATTTTGGTTACTGATGAGGGAAATGTGAGATGCCAGCAGGACATCAAGGAGTGTCTGGAGTTTGGGAGAGAAGGTAGGCCTATATTTAGGCATCAATGGTATACAGCTGGTTAATCCAATAATATACATTTCTTTTTTTCTTTTACACTCAACAATTTATAAAGGCTTCCCTGGTGGCTCAGATGGCAAAGCATCTGCCTGCAATGTGGGAGACCAGGGTTCGATCCCTGGGTTGGGAAGACCCCCCTGGAGAAGGAAATGGCAACCCATACCAGTACTCTTGTCTGGAAAATTCCATGGACTGAGGAGCCTGGTAGGCTACAGTCCACGGGGTCACAGAGAGTCAGACGTGACTGAGCGACTTCACTTTCACTTTCAACACTTTGTAAGTGTACAGTATAGTCTTGTTACTGTATGCATATTGTTGTAACATGGATGTCTAGAACATTTTCATCTTGTGTAACTGATATTCTGTGCGAATGGAATAATGAGTTCCTCTCGTATTTCCTCCTTCCTCCAGTCCCAGTACCTACCACAGTACTTTGCTTCTATTAGTTGATTACTGTAGATACCTCAGGTAAGTCTAATTATGCATATCTGCCTTTTTGTGACTGGCTTATTTCATTTAACATGATGACTCAAGGTTCACTTATGTTGTAGCATATGACAAATTTCCTTGTCTTTAAAGGCTCAGTAATATTCCACTGTATGTATATATTCATCCATCTGTTGATGAACATTTAGCCTGCTTCTATGTCCTGCTGCTGCTGCTGAGTCACTACAGTCGTGTCCGACTCTGTGTGACCCCATAGAGCCCACCAGGCTCCCCTGTCCCTGGGATTCTCCAGGCAAGAACACTGGAGTGGGTTGCCATTTCCTTCTCCAATGCGTGAAAGTGAAAAGTGAAAGGGAAGTCGCTCAGTCGTGTCCGACTCTTTGCAACCCCATGGACCGCAGCCTACCAGGCTCCTCTGTCCGTGGGATTTTCCAGGCAAGAGTACTGGAGTGGGGTGCCATTGCCTTCTCCACTTCCATGTCCTGTCTACTGTGAATAATGCTGTGTTGAACATGGATGTGCAAATTTCTCTTTGAGACCTTGTTTTCAATTATTTATTCAGAGGTGGGATTGTTGGATCATGTGGTAGTTTTAATGTTAACTTTTTGAGGAATCTCCTTACAGTTTTCCATAGTAGTTGTACCATTTTACAACCCCACTGGCAGTACACAAGGGCTCCAATTTCTCACATCCTCACCAACACTTATTATTTCTGTTGTTTTGATAATGGTCATCCCTTGTGAAGAGTTGACTCATTGGAAAAGACTCTGATGCTGGGAAGGATTGGTGGCAGGAAGAGAAGGGGTAGACAGAGGATGAGATGGCTAGATGGCATCACTGACTTGATGGACATGAGTTTGAGTGAATTCCGGGAGTTGGTGATGGACAGGGACGTGTTGGTGCTGTGATTTATGGGGTCACAAAGAGTCAGACACGACTGAGCGACTGAACTGAACTGAATACATGTAGTTTTGATTTACATTTTCCTTATAATTAGTGCTGTTGAACATCTTTTCATGTGTTTGTATATCTTCTTTTATGAAATGTCTCTACAAGTCCTTCACCCATTTTAAAATAATTTTTATTGTTGTGACTGAGTTGCAGGAATTCTTTCCATATTTTAGAAATTAACTCCTTATCTGTTACACGGTAGGCAAATATTTTGTTCCATCCAATAGGCTGCCTTTTCATTCTACTGACTATGGCCTTTGCTGTATAGAAGTTTTAAAGGTTGACGTAGTGACATTTGTCTATTTTTGTTGTCAGTGCCTTAGTATATATCCAGGAAATCATTACTCACTCCAGTCTTGAGGCTTTCCCCTTATGTTTTCTTCTAGGAGTTTTATAGTTTCAGGTCTTACCTTTCAGTCTTTGGTACATTTTGAATTAATTTTTGTATATGGTGTAAGCTATGGGTCAATCTTTACTCTTTTGCATCAAGTTTTCCCAGTATCATTTGTTGAAGAGATTATCTTTTTCCCATTGAATAGTTTTGGCACTTTTGTAAAAAATCATTTGACCATATACGAGAGGGTTTAGTTTGTTGTTATTTTTCTAGTCCTTTAAGATGTACAGTTAGGTTACTGATTTGAGATTTTTTCTTTTTTAATGTAGGGTTTGCTATAAGAAACTTCCCTATTATGACTGCTTTTACTGCATCTCATAAGTTTTGGTGGTTTGTTTTATTTTCATTAGTCTAAAGATATTTCCCAATTTCCTTGTGATTTCTTCTTTGACTCAATGGCTATTCAAGAGTTTGTGTAACTTCCACAGATTTGTGATTTTCCCAACTTCCCTATTCCTAGTTGGAGTATTTTGAGCTCTTTGAAATTCAATGTTCATTTCTTTTCTCAGCTTTGGGAAGTTCTCAGCCATTATTTTGTCAAATAAGCTCAGATATGTCCCTTTCTCTCTGTCTTCTTCTGAGATTCCCATGATGCATATCTTAATCTGCTTGATGTAGTCCTAGAAGTCCCTTAGGCTTTGTTTACTTGTCTTTGCTTTTTTGCTCTTCTGACTTGATAATTTCAAATGATCGTCTTTCAAGTTCGTTCTTCTGTTTGATTAAGTCTGCTATTGAAAGAATCTAGCGAAATTTTCAATCCAGTTATTGTATTCTTTAGTTCCAGAATTTCTATTTGGTTCTTTTTAAGTTTCTCTTTGTTGATACTTCCACTTTGTTCATGAACTGTTTTCCTGATTTTGTATAGTTGTCTATCTGTATTCTCATGCAGACCATTTTGCTTCAAAAGAAAAACAAAACAAAACCTTGAATTCCTTCTCAGGAAATTTATAGATCTCTGTGCCTTTGAGGTTGGTTTCTGGAGATTTGTTTTATTCATTTGATTGGGCCATGTTTCCCTGTTTCTTCATATGCCTTGTGATTTCTTTGGTGGATAGGGCTAAGCTTTATGCATTTGAAAAACTAGCCACACCTCCCAGTCTTTATGGACGGGCTTTGTACAGGGAAGGATTTTCACCAGTCAGTGCGGCTAGAGATTGGAGGCCTCTGAAACCTTTTTGGAGTAAGGCAGCTTCTCTTGGCTGTGTATACAATTTCCTAATCAGAGGTTGCCAGTTTCTTTTTCAGAAGTCCGTAATCTCTTATTCCTTCTGGTGTCTGCCTTCAGTGCTGCAGGTTTTCTGGTGTTGCACTGGCAAACCAACCTACTCTTTTATTCTTAGACATCCAATGTATGCTGGCTCAAGTGCTCTGAGTCAGGTAGACAGAAATCACTCCTTCATACAACCCCACAAAAAACTCAGATTGCAGGATACATGCTCTACTCTTCTCCCTTCTACCCAATGGAGAAACTGTGAATTGGGTGACTTCTCTCCATTGCACTGAGCCATGCTGGGCTCTGCACCATTACAGGCTCTCTGGTGTTGATGCAAGTTGCTCCTGCTCTCCCTTGCTTTCAGTGGCCTGTATGCACCAAAACTATACTGATTCCATTAACATTGCATCAAGCAAGACAGAAACCAGCTCCCTGGGCAACCTTGTGAAAAGCTGGAACGTTGGGTATACTCTTCTTTCTCCTTCTCTCTCCAGCGAGAGACTATAAGCCAGGGCAGAAGAGATCACAGGTAAAGTGAAAAGGCTCTTCTTACCCATTTTAATGCCCTGCTCTTGGCTTGTTATTGGTTTTGCCCACATGTGGGTACTGCAACATCTTAACTAGTATCCAGAGTTTTCATAAAGATATTTTGGTCCATATATTGTTAAGCTGGTGTCTGTAGGTGAAACAAGGGTAGGACTTCCTATTCTGCAATCTATTAACTTAATGTTTTTAGCTATACCAGATACAAAATTGACAATGAAGGGACTAAAAAAGATTGTCTAAAAGTAATAAGTGAGTCATAACTTTTCATACAAAATAAAAATGTGATAATCTAGGAAAACAAGACAAATGATATAAAATTTAAATTGAAGGTAAATACTTCTTATGGAATTATTAGGCTTTACAAATGACAAAGTTCTTAAGAAATTAGTAAATAAACAATTTAAGAAATTGGTAAATAAATTGGAAATAAGATGAGAAAGTTGAGAAGAGAGGTGCTTATAAATAGTACCTCAAAAATATTTATGGAAGAGAATTACTAATTATGCTTAGATGTGTAAAGAAAAATTGAATACGTGATGATAAGCAGTTGTTGTCTGATCTAATAAGTGCCAACTATGGGGGTAAGGAATT
Organism: Capra hircus; assembly: GCF_001704415.2. Taxonomy (NCBI): domain Eukaryota; kingdom Metazoa; phylum Chordata; class Mammalia; order Artiodactyla; family Bovidae; genus Capra; species Capra hircus. The sequence continues at coordinate 24,189,842 of NC_030817.1, forward strand.
AGTTTACAGAAGGGGAGAACTAAGAAAATTTTCTAAAAATAAGAACTGCAAGAAATTAACATACTTCTTCAAGAACTACTTCATAATTCTCTTTTCTGAGGAATATGAAGAGAAAAGAAAGCTTCATGTTTTTTTCTGGCAAGGTGCAGAAAATTATCTAGAAGATATATCTATCTAAAATAGTGTTGAATGGTATTAAGACCAAAACCATAAAGTAATGAAAATATGCTCCAGGTAAGAGGTAGTAATAGGTCCCAAATCTAGGTGACAATAGTAAGAATAAGTGAAGGAATAAAAGCCAGAAAAACAGAAAATAATTTAAAGTTAAGAAGCAGTTAAGAAAAACATTATCAGTAAGAAGAGGTTAGCATTTCTGCTAACGTCTTCTGTTTTCCTTCTCTGCTCCCCTTCTGATTTCTTTTTTTATTTTTATTTTTTGCCTTTTATTTTTTATTTTTATTTATTTTATTTTATTTTTTTTAATTTTAAAATCTTTAATTCTTACATGCGTTCCCAAACATGAACCCCCCTCCCACCTCCCTCCCCATAACATCTCTCTGGGTCATCCCCATGCACCAGCCCCAAGCATGCTGTATCCTGCGTCAGACATAGACTGGCGATTCGATTCTTACATGATAGTATACATGTTAGAATGCCATTCTCCCAAATCATCCCACCCTCTCCCTCTCCCTCTGAGTCCAAAAGTCCGTTATACACAGCTGCGTCTTTTTTGCTGTCTTGCATACAGGGTCCTCATTGCCATCCCCTTCTGATTTCTTACTCTGGATGTTTTGCTGTCCCTTGCCTCCTCTGCTTGCCCAAGGTTTACCTTTAATTTATCTACTCACTTACCAATTCAACTCTTTTATCAAGAGACAGTAATTGTGCTAGATCCTGGGAACAGTACTGGTGAACAAGACAGATGAGGTACTGAAAGGAGCTTAGGATAGAATGGAAGAAAAAGTGAAGACAAAAAAATACCATACTGCAAATAGGCATGCAATTAGGCATGCGACTACAAGGCACAGTATTTAAGAAGTGCCTCTTGGAGGAAATACAGGAGAAGCAGAAGTTTTTCAGGGAAAGAGAAGGGACGGCAACATTTTGAAAATAGAGTACTATTTGCAAATTGAAAGTGTCATTTCGCAGGAGCACTGAATTCAACGTGGGAATGGTAGAGGTAAAACAAGAGGTAAGCACAAGCTAGACTGTAAACAACTTCAAGGATTTGGGACTCTGAGAACAGCAAGAAGCTATTAAATAATGAATCACTAGAGGAGTATGATAGGTTTAGATTTGCATTTGAGAAAGATAAAATTGTTGCAGGGAGAGGAATAAAAGATAAACACTGTAAAGATTCCTGGTTTGGACAACTAGGTAGGTACTGATGTCACTTCTTGAGCAGACTGGGATTATAAATTTAGTTTTAGTTACGCCGAGTATGAGATACTTGTAGAATATTCAAGAATAGATCTTAGGTTTACTGAAGCTTTGTGAGTGGGTGATCTTGCACATGCAGAATACAGAGTGGGAATGTCTCTGAATACACTGATACTTAATGACTGGGCCCAAAGTAGGAGACTTCAGAGAAGCTGGAGAAAAAGGAAACATATTTTAAAGGAGAGAACAATACCAAGGATGATAATTGCTGACCTACCTTCCTTTAGCCTTTCCCTTTTTCTTACACCCTGGAAATAGTTCTGTATGCACCCATTTTCTTAAATCTCAATTCTCAGAGGTTGTGGTCAGATTTATAAGTTTATCTAAAATTAACGGTTCTAAAGGCTTAATTTGCCCCAGTCAGTTTACACATTTTCATTGAAGTAGTAGCTTCTTTTTTGAGACAATGCCATCACTCTAAAGAACATTTATTAACATAGTAACAGTAATAGCTGTAGTACTAGCAGTAATAATAATAGTAGCTAACATTTATTGAGCGACTGTCTTCTGAACATTTCACAGTTCAAGCCGCACAACAATTTATAAGGCAGATAGATACACTTATTATCCTCATTTTACAGATGAGAGAATGAAGGCAAGAGATACTGAGCACTTGCTAGAAAGTAGAGAAACCAAGATTTGAATATAAGTAGTCTTTTGAACTGTGGTGTTGGAGAAGACTCTTGAGAGTCCCTTGGAGTGCAAGGAGATCCAACCAGTCCATTCTGAAGGAGATCAGCCCTGGGATTTCCTTGGAAGGAATGATGCTAAAGCTGAAAGTCCAGTACTTTGGCCACCTCATGCGAAGAGTTGACTCACTGGAAACGACTCTGATGCTGGGAAGGATTGGGAGCAGGAGGAGAAGGGGATGACAGAGGATGAGATGGCTAGATGGCATCACTGACTCGATGGACGTGAGTCTGAGTGAACTCTGGGAGTTGGTGATGGACAGGGAGGCCTGGCGTGCTGCGATTCATGGGGTCGCAAAGAGTCGGACACGACTGAGCGACTGAACTGAACTGAGTTTAATACTAGGGTGTGTTTTCTTGTATAAAATGAGCCAGTGAGGATACATGTTTGAGATCTACAGATTTCTCATTGTATCTCAAAAACAAAATATAGTATATACATAGTATATACATATATATAAAATATATGTAAAAATATAGTATATATTGTAAATATACATACAAAATATACATATATTATAAAAATATATGTATAAAATATAGTATATACATATATATAAAAGGCAACCACTTGCTCTGCTTATGTGTGTACCTGAATTTGAGCACATTAATTTGGAGGGTTCAGCTTACGTCACAAATCATGCTTATTGAAATGTCTTTCATTACTTAAATTAGAATTAGCATTTGGGACTTACAATACTTTAAATACAAAAGGGTTTTAATGGACTAGATCTAGCATTAGAGGAAATATTTATCAAACCAAAGTAGTGGAATGGTGGACAGGTTTCTTACAAATATTTAAGATCACTATCTTTAAAATGATGATGCATCATTAAAAGATGACCTATTACGTATGAATATTATGTATGCAATATCAACATACAGGCATGTGACCAAGAAGGAGATATAAGTGAGGTCATAGATAGAAAATCAATAATTATAAAATAAAACAGAAATAAACCTAATTTCTGAAACTTTTGCCTCAAGTATTAAGATCAGTGAGAGAAACCCTAAAAATTGTAAAATTCAGTTGCTTAGAGTAAGACTAGGCAAACTTTAATGTATAAAGCAGAAAAGCAAAGCCTCATAGAAAGTTAAGAGCTGCAGATAAACTAACATCTCTCAAAATTTTCATTTAATAGTTCTGGTAAGAATTTTAATGAATGATACTGATTTCATCTGCATCCCACGGAACCCTGTTCTATTATATAACTAATGTCTCCCATAAAATAGTAATGTCGTCAAGTAAATGTGTCTGTAAGATAAAATTACTTTGAAAGTAAAAGCCTATTTGAAACCTGGCATGAATGTGCTAGTCTTTGAGAACTGGCAAAACAATTTGGAAGAAAAGAGTTGCTTAAAAAAGAGGGCAGTGGTGAGTCAGGTTCAAAATAGATCTATGGGAAATCCCTTACTTCAGTAGTGACTCAACTGAATCATTATTCCAGTTTTTGCTACCGAAGTAGTAAAATCTCTTAATTCATTCAAAGAAGGAAGTCAGTTCTATCTTTATAGAACTGAAACCCCGAAGCCTCTATTTTACTTATTTTATAGTCTGTTCAAAGAAGAGTCTCCAGAAATTAGCATGGAATCTTTTACATAGTTAAATGAAGGATGCCTTTTCATCAAATTAGGGTGCAGAAAAATTATTTTGCACTCTAGGGATATTTCTGCCTAGATAACTAATGTTGGCTACTAGAATGAGAATAGAAACATGGCCTTACTACATACCATTGTTTTCATCAACATACCTTTACTAACCCAGAAACTTCTTGAGCAGGGAGACAAAACTGCAAATAACTTTATTACTTAACCTAGGAATTTCCTGAAAGACCCATTAACTCTTAAACGGATAATACCAAAGACAGTTTAAGCACTAAGACTCTTGAGCTCTCATGTGCAGATCCTTGCATTGGAGGCAGCCGGGGCACTGCTGTGGTGCAGGGCCCCTTCCCATGGAGTGAGGCAGGCTGCTGGTACAGGGTTCATGCCTCCATTGCTGGCTCTGAGGTGGCCCACTACAGGACTAGTGGGTCAGGGCTGCCTGACCCTAAACCCTGGCTGGAAAAGCAGGTGGGAGGAAAACTGGGGAGGGGTGCCTGGAGTTTGGTACAACAGATCATATTAATCTCAAATTTGTCATTGACATGCTGCTTTCACTTTAAGGCAAGAAAATGAAATATATATTTGTGTGATAAAAATTCTTCCAGAGATGAAACATACAGATTACTTTGTTATTGGGAATGGAATCTCCATGAGATACTTATTAATACATGCCATGGCCTACCTAGTTCACCATGAAACGCACAAATACCTGAGATATAAAAGTGAACTGTACGTTAAGATCCAAAGGAAGAAAGACTGAAAAATTTAATAGTGCCACAACTACTGAGGCAACATGCTCAACTGTTGTGCCTGGGTGCTGTAGAGCCTGTGGTCTGCAACAAGTGAAGCCATTGCAAAGAGAAGCACACACACCACAGCTAGAGTAGCCCCCACTTGATGCAACTAGAAAAAGCCTGTGCACAAGCAACAAAGACCTAGCTCAGTCACAAGTAAATAAATAAATCATAAAAAAAATTTAAAAAGCAACACAACAAAGGAAAATTTAGGCATATTGAACTTTATCAAAATTAAAAACTTTTGTGCATCAAAGAACATTATAAAAAAAAGTGAAGAGATAACCTAGAGAATGGGAGAAAATATTTGCAAATGATATACAAGTTAAAGTCTAGTATTCAAAACATGGAAAGAACTCCTACAACAACAAAAAGACAATCCACCTGATTAAAAATTGAACAAAGGACTTGAATGGATAGTTCTCCAAGGAAGATACAAAAATGGCCAAGAAGGGCATGCAAAATGTTAGAGAAGTGCAAATCAAAACCAAAATGAGATACCACTTCGCTCATAGTAGAATGGTTAAAATGAAAAAAAGAAAAAAGAAAGTAACAAGTTTTGGAAAGAATATGAAGAAACTGGAATCCTTGTACACTGCTGTTGAGGATGTACAAAAGTTTAGTCACTGTGAAAAATAGTTTGTCAGCTTCTCAGAAAGTTAAATATAAAATTAATATATGACTCAGCAATTCTACTTCTTAGGTATATATACCAGAGAACTGAAAACAGGTACTCAAAAACAAATATAGGTACAGGCAAGTTCAAAGCAGCACTATTCACAATAGCCAAAACGTGGAAACACAAATCGTGTATAAACTGATCAATGCATAAACAAAACATGGTATAAATATACAGTGGAATATTACGCAGCTATAACAAGGAATGAAATACTAACACATGTTATAACATGGAGGAATCTCCAAAACATTAAGCTAAGTAAAAGAAGCTAGATAAAAATGATTACATTTTACATTCATCTAAAACTGTATGATTCCATTTATATGAAACATTCAGAATAGGCAAATCCCTAGAGACAAAAAGCAGACTGGTGGTTGTCAGTAGTTGGGGAATGGAGAGTAACTGCTTAAAGGGTATGGAGTTTCCCTATGGGGTGGTGAAAATGTTTTGCAGCTATACAGAAGTGGTGGTTCCACATGATAAATTTACTAAGTACCACTGAATTATTCACTTTAAATGATTAATTTTATATTACATGAGTTTTACCTCAATTTAAAAAAAAGGAAGGACACGGAGGATTGGCATTGTGTAGACTTTGGAAGCCATGGTGATTCATTTGATGGTTTAGAAACCAGAGGAGCCTATCAATGAGAGAAATTTTGGACCCTGTATTCGTATGACATTTAGTTAAGACCGCATCTGAAACATTACCTAAAGACTTCATTCTTGGAATTGACGACACTTCATCTCTGACTCCAGTGGAATTTAAGGCATGAATGAAATGAAATGAACTTTTTTAGTCATTTCAGATTTGGAATGGCTTGTTTCTCTGAAAAAACATAGCTCTTTTTCTCTATCTAGTTTGGTTAGGTTGTTATTAACATAATGTCTGTGTCGTAGGTACTCATGCTGACTGACACCTGAAGATTGAGGCTAACTGACTGAATACACCAAAAACTCAATATGTTCAAATCACAACTGTAACATGTTGTTTTTACTCTGATGGATTCCTGCAGGATTTCCTGGAGTTAGCACTGGCCCTTTTGCTCAAGCTTTGCTCAGTTTTGTTTTGTTTTGTTTTTTTTTTTTCAAATTTTGCTTATATGCAAAAAACTATTCTCTAGAGTAAAAAGGCCAAAATTAAAGTAAAATAAAACAAAGCCACACACCATACACTGGAGAAGGAAATGGCAACCCACTTCAGTATTCTTGCCTGGAAAATCCCATGGACAGAGGAGCCCGGCAGGCTACAGTCCATGGGGGTCAGAGGAGTTGGACACGACTTAGTGACTAAACCACCACCACCACACACCATACATACAAAATCCTTGTCTTGCTGTGTCCACCAATCTTAACTCTGATATCATGAACTTTACTCAATCCTAATTAAACTGTCACAATGAAAACCTCAACTTAAACCTAGCTTCCAAATGTAAATATTTCAATGGTGAACCCACACACTTTAACCTCTGAGCCACCAGGGAAGCCCTGAGATACTACTAATACTCTGTTAAGGTAGACTTTTCCCTGGCTATAATAACCTCTTATTTGTGGGAAGCCAGCATTCAACCAACTTAGAGGGTACAGGGAGACCCAGGCAAGACAGACCCCTTCCCACCAAAGCCCAAGACCCTTGATTTGACAACAGCAAGCTCCTCTGAGACCCCATAAGCCTTTTGCTCTGGGGAATGGGAGTGTCTCTAGTCATCACAGTGAGATAAGTCTCACATTAGACTAAACACTGATTTATTTTCTTTGAGCTCCCCAACTGCTAAGTTTATTTTGTCTTGTAGGAATATGGAACCCATCTTATTACTAGGAACTTTACCATATATCTCTGTTTATCCTTGTCATTTTCTGTTATACCTCTATAAGGGGAAAATTCGTGTGGAAAAATATGGGGGTAGGCCCCAATAAGTCGATTTCGCAAACTGGCTCTGGGAACAGAGAGGTTCAGGTTTATTTTCAAAGTGGTATCCTTCGAACAAGGATTACCTTATGCCTTGGGTTACCCATTTCCTTGGTCTTATTTTGTTAGTGAGAGTCTGGTTACAGAAGAGAGCTCCCCTTCAAACTTTTGATGCTCTAGAACTACAAATATGTCAGTTTGTAGTTGGACCGTCTACTCATTAGGCTGGGGAGTCTGATGTAGGAGGTATCCAACGAACACTTTGGATGGATTATTCACAGGTTCTCATTTTCCTTAGTCTAAACCTAAGTCTGTGCCTCTTCCAGACCAGACTCCTACTTCTTACATGTATTCACATTGTACCCCAAATCTTTGTACTTATCTGTAATCTCACCAAGGATAATTTGGAATTATAGTGGCCACTTTGGGGAAATTCTGTTATGGACAAAATTGTTTGACAGGTGCTGTAGGACACTCCAGTATTCTTGGCAGGAGAATCCCAGGGACGGGGGAGTCTGGTGGGCTGTCGTCTATGGGGTCACACAGAGTCAGACACGACTGAAGCGACGCAGCAGCAGCAGCAGCAGCAGCAGTAGGACAAAAAAGGAACAAAATTCCAAACATCTAGTAGGCTGGATATTTTTGATTTGTGTCAGGAAATGTCCATAAGAAATTCAGCTTCCAAAACTGCTTCAGGAAATTTCTTGGTCAAGGCAAAATAAAAATAAGAAAAACTTAATATTTGTTTAGATTCTCTAAAAATCACGTCTTGAACCTAGTGGGTTTTTTATCTATTTGTCTTTACCCATCCTGCTGCTGCTAAGTCGCTTCAGTCGTGTCCGATTCTGTGCGACCCCACAGACGGCAGCCCACCAGGCTCCCCTGTCTCTGGGATTCTCCAGGCAAGAACACTGGAGTGGGTTGCCATTTCCTTCTCCAATGCGTGAAAGTGAAGTCGCTCAGTCGTATCCAACTCTTGGTGACCCCATGGACTGCAGCCCACCAGCCCCCTCCATCCATGGGATTTCCCAGGCAAGAGTACTGGAGTGGGGTGCCACTGCCCATCCTATCCGCCTCCATTTTCCTCTGCTCATCTCTCCCTCTGCTCTACTCCTCTTTCCTTTTGGCTGGTGAAAAATTTTCAAAACTCAGTTACCTCTTAAAGTTCAACTTCCTTCAGAACAGAAAAAAATCCCCTTGTGGTTGATTTTAAGCTCTTCTTCCTCGGAGCTGAGAGTCATCAATGACTTTCCAAAGCCTAGAAAGGGCACAGTGAATTCTGCAGAGCAATTTGGAATAATTTTAAGAACATACCCAGGGGTTCCAGATCTCTAACAGTTAGTTCATGTTTGTGGAAGCCTGAGATGCAAAAAACTCTGTGAGAAAAGTAGAATGTGAAGAATCTGAAGGTAACTCAGAAGAATCTGGGCTTCCCTGGTGGCTCAGATGGTAAAAAATCTGACTACATTGTGAGAGACTTGGGTTCGATCCAGAGTTGGGAAGATCCCCTGGAGGAGGGCATGGCAACTCACTCCAGTATTCTTGCCTGGAGAATCCCCACGGACAGAGAAGCCTGGTAGGCTATAGTCCATGAGATCGCAAAGAGTTGGACACAACTAAGCAACTAAGCACAGCACAGAAGAATCTAAATTGCACAGGAAACCAGAAGGGTTTAGAAAAGCAATAGAAATTGGTCAAAGTCCTTTGGAGGAAAGGAGGCTATTCCCAAAGTCCTTCCTGAGAAAGCAGACTGGGCTCTGAGTTAGTCTTACAAGCAAGGAAAGGATAACTCAGGAGACTTTAGGGACAGGCTCTTTAACAGTTTTAGACAGCACTCAGGAGTAGATGTTAAAGCAAATGTGACTCCTAACTCTCTCCTAGATTTTTGTAAACAGTCTTAAGCCACATGGGGGATACAGTATGCAAGCAAAAAATGATATGGGAAATAATGCCTTTGCTAGCGCTCAAGCACCTTGCTGAATATTTTGAGAGTCTTAGAATAAAAACAAAATAAAACTCATAAATAAATTGATAGCACTACAGATAAAACAACTAGATGTTCCTACCAGGGTCAGTAAATCTCAAAAGAGGGAATCTCTTGATAAAGACACTTATCAATACTATATAAAAAAGGACATCAAAAAAGAACTGTCTTGTCTTAGCTAAGAAGCTAAAAGGAAAAAAATAAATAAAGTGAGTTTTGAAGGAGATTTTTTGTTTTACTTCAATTCCCAGGGAGAAATTTATATAAATATTAAAGGACAACCTTGCCAAAAAGTTGTTTTAATTGATATAGAGGCATATACTATTAGTCTTTCTTTTGAAAAGAACAGTTTAAAATGTATTTATTTGTTTACTTTTGGCTGTGCTGGGTTTTCACTGCTGTACAGGCTTTCTCTGGTTGCAGAGAGCAGGGACTACTCTCTAGTTGTAGTGTGCAGGCTTCTCGTTGAGCTGGCTTCCACTGCTGGGGAGCACAGGCTCTAGGACACATGGGCTCAACAGCTGTGGTTCCTGGGCTCCAGAGCGTTTTAGCGGACAGGCTTAGTCTCCATGGCATGTGAAATCTTCCTGGATCGGATTCAAACCCACGTCTCCTGCATTGGCAGGCAGATTCTTTACCACTGAGCCACCAGGAAAGCCCTCACTATCAATCTTAAACTCTACCACTCTTACAAAATCTCTCCCTTCAGGTAAAAAACTATTCAGTGTTTCTCAAATACTCCTTTTGTTAGTTCCACTTCATTCATAACTGTTACCTTTGGACATTTAACAAAAGAACAATCTTTCTTCTTCTGAGATATTGTACCTGCTAGCTTGCTAGGCAGCGTGTACTGTTTAAATGGAATTGTTAGATTAAATACTTCCCTGATGGTTTCTTTCCTGAAATCCCGAAGGACTTCCTTATTTGCAGAGATAATGGCTAATTTGGAAATTGATTTACCAGTATCTTTGTGCTTAAGTAGATCCTAAATTGAAGATCTAGAGGAGATCCCAGGCCTTTTCATTCTGTGAGCAAAAATTCAATGAAAATAGGGAGGATTACTGGGGCTGAAGCTATTAATGTGCAAATTAAACCACTGAAACCTATACCCTAAACTGTCAAATACTCTCTTGAACCAGAAGCTAAAGAGGTGCTAAAACTAAGAGGTAAAAGCAAACAGAGAAAAGATTCAACATATGTTGTACTAGTTTTAAAAAAATTTATTTATTTTAATTGGAGGATAATTGCTTTACAGTGTTTCCGTTAACACTTCTATCCTCCCAATCAAAAGGCTGAACAGGTGGGGATACGGATTTGTTCAGCAAATAGGGCCATAATAGAGTAATCACTTCCCACTTCCATGTAGTACTAATCCCCAAACCTATTTTATCTTCAGTGCCTCCTGAGGCTTCATATTCAACAGCGATTTATTTTCTGCTTTCTTTAATGACCTTTTAGGTCAAAATAGTCAATATCTGTTTGCCTTCTCCTAAGAAAACACACAATATATTTTGACAGTTACATTGCAAAGATTTACTGAAACACTCTTATTTTTCACAAGTCCTCAATCAGGACCTTCAAGATTTTGTATTTCCTTGTGATTCTATTCTCATTCAACATGGGGACAACTTTTTGTTGTGTTCTAAAGACAGAGTGAGCTCTAAAATTCCTTCTACCCACTTACTTTTCAACTCACAAAGAGGACAGAATTTCCAAAGAGAAGTTACAATTTTGTCTAAATTCATTACCCAGAACAGGATTTATCTCAAGGAACTAAATCTCTTAAAAATTTTCCCATGTCAGTAACAAAGAGATAATTAAAAGAATTCGTGAGTTTCACTGACTATCGCTGGCAATGGGTTCCCAGCTTTCCTGTGATTGCCATGCCAATTTAAGACTTAACCAAGTACTTGAAAAGTGAACCTCTTCCCTGGGCCCTAAACATCAACAGGCCTTTTGTGAGTTAAGATTAGCTCCTCACTTACTTCCTACCTAATGAATAACACTTCATCCTTAGACTGATCCTTTGCCAGAGGCAAATCTTCCCAGATGGCAGAACTCTGTGAGCACCCCAGAAGTTTCAGTTAGCTACAGATAAGAAGGTTAATATATTCATTGGCAATAGACATGCTTTTGGGTTATTCTATGATTCTGAAATGCTTTGGAAACAAGGAACTATTCTTGACCTCAGCAGGAATCTCAATTAAGAATGGTTAGCAATTTATAGAATCTTTAAGTGCTCTAATGCTTCCTGAGGAAGTGGCTATTATAAAAGTAGGGGCTCAAACAAAGGAGATACTATGGAGGCTAGAGAAAATGTCTTGACTAATCATCATGCCAGAAAGACAGCCCTCACTGAAATTATAGCCCTTATAATACCCCAAGGGACTAACTCTTTAACAGCAAATTGAGTTCAAAGCCTCTATTACAAATGCCAGCGATCAGCTCCAGAGTCACACAAAAAAGGTACTAGGAGAAAGCTGTGTGTAAATTGCATTATTAGCTATTTAGTAGCTCTGAAGGACCTCAAATGGAATCTTGTAAAAATTTTATATGAATACCCACCAGTGAAAGAAGAAACTTGCCACTGTATATAATTAACATCAATGGGAAAGCTTTACTCTATCTCATCTGTTACCAATATAATCCTGGTAAGAAAAGCAGTACATGGGTAAGAGCCCAAAACTCAGGGCATGCTTAAACATCTCCAAATGGGTTTCATAAAGCTATTGTCTGGGTTTTGAATATGATGCAGTCATTGTTCACTTATAATTGGGATGGTTTGAAGCCTTTCCTTTACAGAGAGCTACAACTCTCAGTTCAATTCAGTTCAGTTGCTCAGTCGTGTCCAACTCTTTGCAACCCCATGAATCGCAGCACGCCAGGCCTCCCTGTCCATCACCAACTCCCAGAGTTCACTCAGACTTGCGTCCATTGAGTCAGTGATGCCATCTAGCCATGTCATCCTCTGTCATCCCCTTCTCCTCCTGCCCCCAAAACTTCCCAGCATCAGAGTCTTTTCCAATGAGTCAACTCTTCGCATGAGGGGGCCAAAGTACTGGAGTTTCAGCTTCAGCATCATTCTCTCCAAGGAAATCCCAGGGCTGATCTCCTTCAGGATGGACTGGCTGGATCTCCTTGCAGTCCAAGGGACTCTCAAGAGTCTTCTCCAACACCACAGTTCAAAAGCATCAATTCTTCAGCGCTCAGCTTTCTTCACAGTCCAACTCTCACATCCATACATGACCACAGGAAAAACCATAGCCTTGACTAGATGGACTTTTTTTGGCAAAGTAATGTCTCTGCTTTTCAATATCCTGTCTAGGTTGGTCATAACTTTTCTTGCAAGGAGTAAGCGTCTTTTAATTTCATGGCTGCAATCACCATCTGCAGTGATTTTGGAGCTCCAAAAAATAAATCTGACACTCTTTCCACTGTTTCCCCATCTATTTCCCATGAAGTGATGGGACCAGATGCCATGATCTTTGTTTTCTGAATGTTAAGCTTTAAGCCAACTTTTTCACTCTCCTCTTTCACTTTTATCAAGAGGCTTTTTAGTTCCTCTTCACTTTCTGCCATAAGGGTGGTGTCATCTGCATATCTGAGGTTATTGATATTTCTCCCGGCAATCTTGATTCCAGCTTGTGCCATTCAGGTATGACCTAAATCAAATCCCGTATGATTATACAGTGGAAGTGAGAAAGAGATTTAAGGGAGTAGATCTGATACATAGAGTGCCTGATGAACTATGGATGGAGGTTTGTGACACTGTACAGGAGACAGGGATCAAGGCCATCCCCATGGAAAAGAATTGCAAACAAGCAAAGTGGCTGTCTGGGGAGGCCTTACGAATAGCTGTGAAAAGAAGAGAAGGGAAAAGCAAAGGAGAAAAGGAAAGATATACCCATCTGAATGCAGAGTTCCAAAGAATAGCAAGAAAGATAAGAAAGCCTTTCTCAGTGATCAATGCAAAGAAATAGAGGAAAACAACAGAATGGGAAAGACTAGAGATCTCTTCAAGAAAATTACAGACACCAAGGGAACATTTCATGCAAAGATGGGGTCAACGAAGGTCAGAAATGGTACGGACCTAACAGAAGCAGAAGATATTAAGAAGAGGTGGCAAGAATACACAGAACTATACAAAAAAGATCTTCACGATCAAGATAATCATGATGGTATGATCACTCACCTAGAGCCAGACATCCTGGAATGTGAACTCAAGTGGGCCTTAGAAAGCATCACTATGAACAAAGCTAGTGGAGGTGATGGAATTCCAGTTGAGCTATTTCAAATCCTGAAAGATGATGCTGTGAAAGTGCTGCACTCAATATGCCAGCAAATTTGGAAAACTTAGCATTGGCCACAGGACTGGAAAAGGTCCGTTTTCATTCCAATCCCAAAGAAAGGCAATGCCAAAGAACGCTCAAACTACCACACAATTGCACTCATCTCACACACTAGTAAAGTAATACTCAAAATTCTCCAAGCCAGGCTTCAGCAATACATGAACCGAGAAAAGGCAGAGGAACCAGAGATCAAATTGTCAACATCCGCTGGATCATGGAAAAAGCAAGAGAGTTCCAGAAAAATATCTATTTCTGCTTTATTGACTATGCCAAAGCCTTGACTGTGTGGATCACAATAAACTGTGGAAAATTCTGAAAGAGATGGGAATACCAGACCACCTGACCTGCCTCTTGAGAAACCCATATGCAGGTCAGGAAGCAACAGTTCGAACTGGACATGGAACAACAGACTGGTTCCAAATAGGAAAAGGAGTATGTCAAGGCTGTATATTGTCACCCTGCTTATTTAACAACTCTAGTAATAGCAAAGTTTTCTCGATTTCATGTTCCCAATCTAGACAATTCTGAGCTTTCTCTCTAGTGATGGAGGCATCCATTTTTCTAGGTCTATTACTAAAGACTTTTGGAAAGTCCTGCCACTTACTAAGATACTTTATTGTCAACTTTACCCTCAATCTTCAGGAAGGGTAAGGGAGAACAAACATAGATCTAAATATCAGATCAGCTACCCTCAGAGATTCCTGAACTTCCATGGCCTAAGGTATTGTCTTTAATAATAATGAGATAAAATCTTTCTGTGGTTCCATCAACTCTCCCACATACACCGAGGAATATCATCTTTCATTCCACATTCCACATTAGTGCAATCAGACATGGCTAAGTATTACAAGGAATTATTCATGCCATACATGAAGCTGTATAAGTAGGTAAAAGTACCCTTTCCTCAATATCCTTTTAAATAACCCTTGCATGACCTGAAGCCCAGATAAGTGGCCTTTTGGAAAAGACATCAGAGAAAAACAACTCTCAGTTCAGTTCAGTCGCTCAGTCGTGTCCAACTCTTTGCGACCCCATGAATTACAGCACGCCAGGCCTCCTTGTCCATCACCAACTCCCGGAGTTCACTCAAACTCATGTCCATCGAGTCGGTGATGCTATCCAGCCATCTCATCCTCTGTCATCCCCTTTTCTTCCTGCCCCCAATTCCTCCCAGCATCAGTCTTTTCCAGTGAGTCAACTCTTTGCATGAGGTGGCCAAAGTACTGGAGTTTCAGCTTTAGCGTCATTCCTTCCAAAGAACACCCAGGGCTGATCTCCTTCAGAATGGACTGGTTGGATCTCCTTGCAGTCCAAGGGACTCTCAGGAGTCTTCTCCAACACCACAGTTCAAAAGCATCAATTCTTCGGCGCTCAGCTTTCTTCACAGTCCAACTCTCACATCCATTCATGACCACTGGGAAAACCATAACCTTGATTAGACGGACCTTTGTTGGCAAAGCAATGTGTCTTTTGAATATACTATCTAGGTTGGTTATACTTTCCTTCCAAGGAGTAAGTGTCTTTTAATTTTATGGCTGCAGTCACCATCTGCAGTGATTTTGGGTCCCCCAAAAATAAAGTCTGACACTGTTTCCACTGTATCCCCGTCTATTTCCCAGGAAGTGATGGGACCAGATGCCATGATCTTCCCCCACGTCCAAGGTAAGAGAAACCCAAGTAAGAATGGTAGGTGTTGCAAGAGGGCATCAGAGTGCAGACATACTGAAACCATAATCACAGAAAACTAGTCAATCTAATCGCACTAGGACCACAGCCTGGTCTAGCGCAATGAAACTAAGCTATGCCCTGTGGGGCCACCCAAGACGAGCAGGTCATGGTGGAGAGGTCTGACAGAATGTGGTCCACTGGAGAAGGGAATGGCAAACCACTTCAGTATTCTTGCCTTGAGAACCCCATGAACAGTATGAAAAGGCAAAACAACCCTAGAACCCTACTAAAGCTCATCAAGTACTTCAGTAAGGAGCACAGTAATACAACTCTAAAAGTTTGATCTTTGGATTCATGGCTTCCAAGGAGGCATAATCTAATCTGAACTTGTGGATTTTTAAGCTGAGGAGTTTTTAGAAGTCCTTTACAGACAATTCTCTGAAAGAGACATGTTCCATTCAAGACCATTGACCACATGTTTGTAGGGAGGTTGTACCCAAGATTCACAGAAGAAGGCAGTAGATTCCTACATTTTCATCTGCATTCTATTATTTACTTTTATTATTTTCCTCCTTTTCTCTCCATGGTTTAATGCTCCTTTTAACTATGTTATCTATATTGCCCTATTCTTAATAATGTACTTCATTTGCATCTTCAATCATTCATACCTGGCTGTTATTCACCTGTGAACTAGCTAATGCATACAACCAAACTGGTTTTGCACTTTATTTTTTTTGGTAGCCACCCAGATTCCTTTGATTCCACCTCCTGATAATGAATCTTGGTTTCCTATGGAACTATACTCAACTATTAGGTGATTTTTCTGATGACAAACTATATATCCGGTCAAAGAGATGGAAATCTAAAATGTTCTCTTAGGTCATACCTAGAAGACAAGGTTCTTGACATCACCAAAATAATTCTCTTAAGATTTTTGGGTGGGAATTAGTTTTTGTAACCAAACACTAATAGAAATATAACTTGTAAGAGAACTAAGAAACAAGAATGTATTATTTGGAAGCTGTCATACTTTTATAGACCTTACAAGTTAAAATATTATTGATATTTCTCCTTTATTTAAGATCTTCTAAACGGTCTCAACACTTTAAATTTTTTATTATATGGTGCAGAATTATTTTTGATGACTGGCTCCAAATGTTATAACATATTTGATAAGCACATACTGGTATTTTAGGGCTTCTCTGTGGTTCAGACAGTAAAGAATCTGCCTGCAATGCAGCAGACCTGGGTTTAATCCCTGTTGGAATGATCCCCTGAAGGAGGGAATGGATACCCACTCCAGTATTCTTGATTGAAGAATTCCATGGACAGAAGAGCCTGGCAAGCTATAGTCCATGGGGTCGCAAAGAGTTGGACATGACTGAGTGACTGACGCTTTCGCTTTTACTTTAGGGGTATTTTGGCCCCAAATAGGTCACTGTGTATTCTCCAATGACTAGTATTCGATTTGTGGTACAAAAGCCTGCTAGCTACTACTTGCAGACTGGATATGATCTTTGTAAACTGATGTTGCCATTCAGTAGAGTCCCCAAGATTGTCCAGGATCCATTTTAAGCCATTGTTTTCTTTTTGAAGGAAGAAAAATATTGTCAGATAATTTAATTTTTATAAAAGTAGGAAAATTGGACCTCGATTTAAGAATAGAAATATTGCACTCCAGGGAAATTCTTGCTTTCTTTCTTCCTTTCTCAAGCCTCTTTACTTCAAATTTTACAAGAGGCCCAGAAAATAAGGAGTGTGCTACATGCTCTGATTCAGAGATGAGCAGGTGAGCAAGATAATGCTTTTTCATACTGTTCTTGAGGTCTGTATGGTTAAAGCTTTGGTTTTTCCAGTAGTCAGGTATGGATGTGAGAGTTGGACCATAAAGAAGGCTGAGCACTGAAGAACTGATGTTTTCAAACTGTGGTACTGGAGAAGACTCTTGAGAGTACCTTGGACAGCAAGGAGATCAAACCAGTCAGTCCTAAAGGAAATCAACCCTGAATTCATTGGAAAGACTGGTGCTGAAGCTGAAGCTCCAACACTTTGTCCACCTGATGCAAAGAGCTGACTCACTGGAAAAGACCCTGATGCTGGGAAAAACTGAGGGCAGGAGGAGAGTTCAGTTCAGTTCAGTCGCTCAGTTGTGTCTGACTCTTTGCAACCCCATGAATCGCAGCAGAAGAAAGGGGAGACAAAAGAAGAGATGGTTGGAAGGTATCACTGACTCAATGGACACGAGCTTGGGCAAACTCTGGGAGATAGTGAAGGACAGGGAAGCTTGGTGTGCTGCAGTCCATTGGGTTGCAAAGAGTCAGACACACTTAGCAACTGAACAATAACAAATCTATGAACAAAGGAGAGCCACCCGTTTTATTTGTGTCTTCGAATTCATTCATTCATGTCTTGTAGTTTTCAGTGAAGCGATCTTTCACTTCCTTGGTCACACTTATTCCTAAGTATTTTATTGTTTTTGAAGTGATTTTCTTTATTCTTCAGATAACTGATTGTTAGAGCATAGAAATACTATTGAATTTTTTATGTTAATTTTGTATTCTGTAACTTACTGAATTTGTTGATAATTTCTCTTTTTTTGGTAGAGTCTTTAGGATTGTCTTCATATAAAATCATGTCTTCTGCATATACAGACTATTTTATTTCTTCCTTTACAATTCTGATGCTTTTTCTCTTTCTTGCCTAACCACTCTAAGACTTCTAGTAATAGGTTAGGTAGGAATAATGAGAGTAAGCACCACTGTCTTGCTCCTGACCTTAGTGGAAAAGCTTCTAATTTTTCACCATTGCATTTAATGTTAGCTGTGAGCTTATCATATATGGCCTTTATTATTCCTTCTACTGGAGAAGGAAATGGCAACCCACTCCAGTATTTTTGCCTGGAAAATCCCACGGACTAGGAGCTGGCAGGCTATAGCCTATGGGTTCACAAAGAGTCAGATATGACTGAGCCACCTTCACTCACTCAGTCTTTCCATATTTATGTTGAGTTTTTATCATGAACAAATGTTGAGTTCTGTCAAATGCTTTTTCTGTGTCTACTGAGATGATCGTATGATTTTTTTCTTTGACTTTATTAATGATAATTAATGCATCACATTTATTATTTGCATATATTGAGTTGTCATTGCATCCCAGGGATAAATCTTACTTGATCATAGTGAATGATCTTTATAATGTACTGTTAAATTTAGTTTGCTAGTATTTTATTGAGATTTTTGAATCTGCATTCATCAGGGATCTTGACCTGCACTTTTCTTTTCTTGCAGGATCTTTTTCTAGCTTTGTTATCAGGGTAATGCTGGCCTTAAGAAATGAGTTTGGAAATGTTCCTTCCTCCTCAATTTTTGGGAAGAGTTTGAGAAAGACTGGTGTTAATTCTTCTTTAAATGATTGGTAAAATTAAGCAGTGAAGCAGTTTCTCCTTGGCTTGGGAAGATCCCCTGGAGAAGGGAACGGCTACCCACCCCAGTATTCTGGCCTGGAGAATTCCATGGACTGTATAGCCAATGTGATCGCAAAGAGTCAGACATGACTGAGCAACTTTCACACAAGTAAGTACTGAGATTAAGAAGTTCAGAGATAGAATAGCTCATGGTGATGAAAACGTCCTGAGTGTGGTTATGGGCATGAGTTACTAAAGCAGTATTGAGAGGAAAGACCTTGAACTTGTAAAACTCACAGAACTAAGAGGCTACAATGTAGGATGGGCTCTCTGCATGCATCTACATGACTATTTCATCCTAAGAAAAGATGAACAGAAAAACATGGACCATCATAATGTCCATCTGATTAATAGCCAACAAGTCAGTAAGGGTGTAACTGAAATGAAAGCAGTTCTAACAGTACAAAGATCCATGACACAGGTGAAAATAATTTCCAAGAAATCTGTTCTCAATACAAAATTAGTTTTGTTCTGAATCATCACAATCACTGTCAATGATCCACAATCATCTCAGGATCAACAATGAATGGAAATTATACAGTAACCATGAAAAATGTCACTTTAAAATGTTATTTATTGCTATTGTTTTATTTTAGTAAATATTCAGTCATCACTTCCCTGACTCTTAGTTTTCTCAATCTTAGGTCTTAAGAAGGAATTATAGACCTTTACATCTCCTATAATTGAAAAGCCTCCCTCAGATTCACATGTCTGTCAGACATTATGAAAACTCACAAAAGTATACAAGTTAAACAAATCTGTTCTCATTTATTTTTATATAACTCTAACATGAAGTCTCTGGGCAAAGAACTGCCAGTGTGTTTGCCTAATAGCTCAAGGTTTTCAAGCTTAGGTAGCAGATTTCACAACACAGAAGTCAGAAAATTTTATGTTAAAGTAAATAAAATAAAACAAAATTTTACCTATTTGAAGTTTTCCATTGACTTTTTTTTGATTGTTAAATAATACAGACATTCTGCTGGAAACAGAAACCATTCCATTTACTAAAACTCCCAGTGGTATAAGTAAGGACCAATTTCAGTACAGCCCTCTTGTACTTCTTTTCTTGACAATAATCAGGAAGAAGAGTGATATCATTAAGTGACAGAGAACAATATCTAAAAAATTAGCATTTACACAGCACTTTTCTCATAGAATCCCAAAGCTTTCAAAGTATAACCGTTGATATCAAATCATTTCAAGGATACAGGTAAGGAAAAGCTATTTATATTTCCTTCTTATAAGACAGGAAAATGAATAATACACAAAGTCAAATGACTTCCATGCAAATGTTACTGGTGACAAAACAGAAAAATAAAATTATGGTTTCTTCCTCCTTGGTTTAGGGCACTATGTTCTAAAACATGCTGCCTGTGAAGATAAGATCTTTTAGAAATTCATACTTACAAAATGATTATGATGTGTCCTCTTAGGAATCTTTTTTCTTTTTTAGTTAGATTCATTAAGTGGATTTATATTATTTTAGTCTGTTCTCAAATGACTTTTTGGCAGTGCTGCAATTAATGATGGCTGTCATGTCTGAATCACAGAGGAGCTCATTTCTGTCCTAACCAGTAGTGCTATCGAAGTTCTGATGTCAGCTTGCAAAAACAACTGGTATAAGGGAAATATTCATTAATATATTGCTAATGATATTTTTGGAAGGCAAAGCTCTAAAATTCGTATTCTTGACATTAACTTTCCCCATTGTTTTACTTCATTCTTTCACTAAAATGTCATTTTTAGCTTTCTTTCCGGCTGAACCACAAGTTCTTATCCAGTAGTCCATCTGAAATAATGATATACTCACTGGCTCTGAGAATGTTCTCCTTGCTGCTGCACCTGGACTGGACCTGCAGAGAGAGCATAAACTCAGTAATTTAGGGCTCATGACAAAGACAGACAGATATGTATGCATATTTAATGGGCAAACTCCTGAGGTCTAGGAGCAAAGGCTTTATGTATCGCACATATCATAACATATCAATAAAAATGTTAGTTTATTCCATATATTTTTAACTTTTCCTTTTCTTACTTAAAGAAAGGACTGATTTCTAGAAAAAACATGGGGGCACAATACTGTAAATGGGACAAGGGTAAAACTAAAGGCATTTAAAAATTGATGTGTATTTGAAATTAGTATATGGGGAAAAATTTCAACTACCACATATTCAATTGTGAATTCAGACCCTTAATATTAAAGGCATTGTGCATATCTCTTGACTAAAATAATAATGCAATTCAAGTAATAAAGTTGTAATCAAAGAGTCCTTGATAGTCATTTTTAGTTACATATGTTAGAGGGGAAAAGAGAAATTATGAGGTTAAAGTCATTTATTTGCCAGTTCTTAAGTGTGTAGATATATCAATCAGAATCTAATGCTGATTCAAATATTTCAAAGTGGAAACATTCTTTTAAATGTTGCAAAACTAATGAATTCAAGAGCCATGTTGGATGACACTGACACTTGTTAATTTCAGAGGAAGCTGTTTAAACACCTCTTCTTCCCACTCCACAGCAGCTTGCCCCAAATGGTATACACAACAAATTAACTTCTATTGCTTAACACAGTCTACTATTGTAATGAAACAAATTATGAAAGGAATGTTGCAACTTAGGGTGGGTTATGGTTGTCCTTCCCTGAAAAAAACAAGTGTTAATGTTTAAAGAAAGAACAACAATAATTAAAAAATCACAAACATACACAAGAAAAACACACACACACACACCAAAAAAAAAAAAAAATAAAAAGGAAAGGAAAAAAAAGGGGAAAAATAATTCCAGATGTTAAAAGTTATTCTCTTTTGGCCCAGATTGTTTAATTACTTTTAAACACACTAGAATGAAGAAACTACTCTGGAAGATAATATTCTTAAATGCTTTACTTACAGTTTTATTGAATAACAATTTCTGGACCAAATGGGAAAGATATTAATGACTACTTAAAATAATATAGGAAGGAAGACACGAGAGCAAGGAAAAGAAAAAGAAGAGAGAGAGGCTCGAGCGGGGGTAAATCTAGAAGATAGAAAAGAAAGTATTGCCTTATAGAAAGGGACAATATATAAATGCAGAATATTCTGCTATTTCTTATTGAAAATTTATACCAAGAGAGTAAGAATGACTAATGAACTTGCTTCGAAATAAAAAGCAAGTAGGCATACCATGGAATGAAAATAAGTGTTAACTATATCACTACAGCCTTAAAGGAGAAAAGAAACAAATACTAATAGACAAATAATAGACAAGCTTAATAAAGAGATAAACTACATTTTATAAAGCGATTCAAAGAACACAAGAGATACTTAAAAGAGTGAGAGAAAAATCTGGGATAGAGAAGGAAAAGAAAGGGGAAAATGTTAAAAGACAAAAACAGAGTTCAAGGAAGTCAAATGGAAGTCAAGAAGGTCTTCAACAAGATGTAGAAACGGAAGGAGCCCAAACCCATAGCGCAAAGCAATGTTTGCGAATGGAAAGCAGCTCCTTTGATCAGTAATAGTTACTCTTAAGTCGTAGCCTCTATTCCTCCAGAGTTCATCTTTAAGCCCTTCCAATCTAGAGTGGAGCTAGTGTATGGATAGAAACAAGAGATTTACAATGAACAGAGCAGTTCAGATGAGTAGTTCAAATTGTCTCATCAAATGTTTCAACAGATTATATATTGTGTAAATGGAAATGGAGGTGAAGTACTAGCTGGTTTTACCAAAAAAGCAAACCAAACCAAAACCACAATAAAAAAAAAACAAACAAAAAAACCCTCTCCCTTCCTTAGGTGGCTTAAAAAACAAAAAATTCATTCATAACATGAATTTAATAAAGAAACTCAAGTCTTGCTTTGTGGCACATAAGTTTAGAATGATACATTTCAAACAGTTTTGGAAAGAGAAATGTGGATGATGAAACAAATTCAAATTTTTAAATCTGTGAATCTAGCTTCAAAAATTGCCAACATCAGTATAACCAATGTTTTCTCATTTACGTTACATTGGCTATTCGACTCAAATTTGAGGGAAATCACTTTCAAAAATCAGGGATAAAATGAACTTCTTTACCTTAGTGATTCTGAGTATACATTAAAAATTCGAGGGAATTAAATTAAAACATTTTAATACTTATGCATGCAGTAAATGCCCCTTATTTTTGTACCGTGAAACTGGCTGTCTTTTTAATATTGACTTAGTTTTATAAAATCCCAATATGAAGATTTTGCTTAGGTCACAATGTAATGGCGTTTACTTTAAAGGATAAAGTTGAAAAACAACTGTTGTTTTTGTTCTCACAATGTTAAGTCACTTTAGTTGTGTCCGACTCTTTGCAACCCTATGGACTAGAGCTTGCTAGGCTCCTCTGTCCATGGGATTTTCCAGGCAAGAATACCAGAGTGGGTTGCCATTTCCATATTGTAAGAACAATATGGACTATAAAGAAGGCAATACAGGTCTGTCTTGAGTTCTATGGTTTTCTGTTATTGCTTTCCTTTATCTTACTCAATTTGTCAAGGATTAAAAATGAAAGGTATGGCCTTAGATGATCTATTACTTTATTCTACTGGATTTCATTATTTTACTAAAATTAACATTTTTGGTATTGACAATTCCCCTTTTAATTGAAATAAAAACTAAAATTATGTGTAAAAACTGTATAATATATTCAAATTAATGAAGGAAATAAAAAACACAAGACTTACTGAAAATTTAGGCAATTAATTTACTAATCAAGACTGCTTTCAGACATCAAATAATTCATTTAATTCACTTCAACATGTGTTTACATATATAATATAATTTTTGCTGAAGGTCACATTGTCCATTAAGAAATCTTAAGCCATGAAACAGAAAACAAAAGGGGGGAGAGCATGTAATAAATGGCAAGGAAAAAAAGTGAAAATGCTTTAAACAAAGCTGAGGAAACTTTCACAAACAACGAAAATCTTTAGATACAGTTAGAGAAGTGACTTACCTTATGCTTAGGTCATAACAAGAATAGCACAGTGTTTAAAGTCAGCTCTTCATTATGGGAGGTACAATTGAAAGCCATAGGTTATAATAACATGAATTGCTACACAGAAATGAAGACTTGTTCAGCCCAACATGAAAAGCTAACTCTTATGGGAGAACATTTCAACTTATGTTTAATGCAACATGAAGAACATTTGAGGGTGTAAACATCAAAACACATGAATCTCACAACAATAAGTGAGAGACAGCCCAATCTCTCAGGAACACAGAAGATTTCATCTGTGACACATAAGGGAAGGCACATCACTCTAACATTTAAAGATGCATGCATATATATAAGCATCTACTGACAGCACCCACCCCCAACCCCCATCCCACTTGTACACACACAGGCCCACTAAGATACAGGGAAAGAATGTAGTGCCAAGCTGTTATGAAGAAGCAGGACACACGGAAGCACAGCAGTGGTCAAGTGATTTGAGAGGTTTTCTTCCCTTAAACCATCCCATCACCATGCTTATTTTAAAGAAGCCAGGAAAAGACCCCCTTCAATGCTGCAGTAGCTACGAGCCCCCAGCTTGAAGCTAGTGTGTGGAATTTTGATCACCGTTCCCTGCGATGTCAGGGGCTCTCCAGTGGAAGCCAGTTGTGTAACCAGTTAGTGGGGTACAAATGTGTGAATAACAAACACCCTTTCCCTTCTGCATTTCACAGAAGTGAGGGAGGAAAGAAACAAAACCCATGTTAAGAATAGGTTCATAACAATATAAAGATGTATAAATATTAAAATAAGACTACATTTGATTGCAGGTTTATCAACTCAGGTTTCATAAAACTGACTCTCTTTTGCTGCTCACCAGGTTAATTTGCATTCTTTTTCCTTGAAAAGACTTGGAATAAATCTACACAATATGGCTCATATTTAAAGATTCTGAGCAGTTGGGTCAGGTGGGGTCAAAGCCAAGAATAAAACAAATCATCTTCTATGATGAACATTAAGAAAGCCCTCTTTATTTTTAGCATGATTTTACTGGCTGGCAGTTACATTTTAAATTAAAAAATTAAGCTTCTGTATTTAATTTGGCTTTATTTACATTTAATTTTGCTGTATATATGCTTACTTATACAATCTGAGAAATCCTATGTCAATGGTTTGTTTTAAATTTTAATATTTAAATTTTAAAAAGCAAATAATAAAGAAGACTACCTATTTAAAAAGTGTAAGACTCCTATGTACTTTTCTCTACCGTCACTAAGACTTTTTTTTTTTACAATGAGCTGTTCCTGTCAATAATATGGTTGTATGGGCTTATTACAAAAAATTTCACCTTTGGTTTTCTATTATTGATGATAGTAGTTAATTTGACCTGCTTTATTTTCTGTCTGAGATGTGTTTTAATTCATGTGTGGTATACAATTTAGTTATCAGATTTTTATTTTTTAAAGATCATTTACTTATATTACCATTTTCTCTTCCTCATCCTTTTCTTAGCAGTCCAAAATATCTTGACCTTTCCTTTGGCACGTCTTTATTATTTTAGGCTCTGGGCCCTCTCTCCTTTAATCTTACTTTCTTCACTGGAAAAATAAAGGTTGTTATGGGACTCAAAGGAGATAGTATCTGTATCAGTGATTTTAAACTATAAAGGTGGAAACAAGTACCAGTGGTTATTATGATCAGTGGAGCCACTGACAACTGTGAAATAATTCTGAATTATATACCCTCCTCATTATAACTTCCCCATCAGCTCCACATGGAGGCAAACTCTTATTTTTGATGGAAAGAAAAAAAGACCTCAGTGTACAGTTATATGTTTTTCTCAAAGGAATTGAGGAAAACTTTTTGGAAATGACATAGCCATATGGCCGTATGTATCCTGGTAGGAATGGACCCATGCAGTCTAAGGCTGAGCAATGTCTGCACTAGCTCGTCTGGATGACTCCTTGCACTCCTGAGCCTTCAGTCCTTAGACAAGCTACTTCCTATGCTATCTGTCCTTTAAGATACAGTTTAAATTGTATCTGGGGCAAAAAATATTCCTCAGTTCCTCAACTAGAAACAATTTCTTTTTTCCTTGAACTCTGTAACAGCCTTACTGAGACAGAATTCAGCTATTATAAAATTCACTTAAGTACACATTTGATAGCTTTTAATAGATCTATCTGGCTGTATAATCATTACCATAATCTATTTTTAAGTTTACCTAAATTCTTAAAGCCTTTTAACTAAACTTCTATTTTAAGAGTTATCATAGTTACTTTCATTCCAATTACTGACGCAGGCCCCCAAATATACTGTGCATTTTTGAAGGGAAAAGGACCATGACTTTAATTCTCTTTATATTTCTTATTATATCAAATATAGTGTTTTATACAGAGTAAATATTTGTCAAGTCTGTTTATTTTGTAGTAATTATATATTTTTTCAATCCCAGCAGATTCAAATTTATTATTTACAGTGTAAGTGTAATCATAACTATTCCTATAGTATCGTAAAATGTTTATTTATTTGGACCCGCCAATATTAAGAGAGAGAACATGAAAAAAAATGTGGATTATAGCGAAGAAATAACCTACAGAATGACCGTAAGAATTAGGAAAACAGATTACTATTAATACTGCTTAAGGTTAATCAAATAGTGACATTTGGAGTCCAATAAAGGTTTTAGGTCAGGTTAAGAAGATTTCTTATTTCCTAAGAGAACAGGATGTTTTGTGTCTCATAGGCCAGCTCACTAGGATGATGAGATATTTGATGTATCATGGTCCTTTTGACTTTAATTTTTCTACCTTATTAAACTTATTTAAGAGTAATCAATCTCTGAAAGGACAAACTTCACTGAATATCATTTACTCATAAAAGTAAAACTTAAGAGGAGAGAGAAAAAGGACCTCAGATTACTTGCCTCTTTAGCCCACCATGAATGAAAGGAAAGAAAGGACTGATTTGAACATTAGGCCAACAACTCTACAATCTTAGACTTTTAAAATCTATTTCTTTCTCTTCTCACTTCCTTTTGCAAAAGTAGAGACTTGGTCTACAAAAGCTCTGTTCTGTAGTTCTATTCATTCATCACTTTATCTGGATAAGTTAGGGTATAAGTATTTGGCTCATCTGAGCCTCATGACCATTTATTTGTGTCTGTGTTTGTGATATCACAATAAATATGCAACTGAACTCAAAGTTTTGGTTTATTTAATGTCCTCTGGAGTCCGGCGGTATGGTTTCTGATACTTAGACATGACATTTTATGAAATTTTAATTTCCTTATCCACAAAATGAGGAAAATTAAGTAGGATCATGTATGTAAAAGTAAAAACTACTGTAAAATGAAAAAGAGCAATACAAATCCAAGTCATTATTATTATCCTTATGTACATTTAGAGTCACCTATATTTTATACAGGTGGAATCTGAGACATAGTGAGAATAAAGAATTTGCTTTAGATCATGCCACAAATCAGTGACAAATCATAAGACTATCATTGCCAATTTTTAGACGAAAGTGTCAAAAAAAGACTGAGGTAAAGTGTGAGGTTACCTCTGCAAGGATTAATCTAATATCGTGTTGTATAATTTTAGTCAAGTTATCTCACTTCTATGGGACTTAGTTTCTTCACCTACAAAATGAAGATGTTTCCAGGGGTTTCAACTGAGGTTGAGGCCCCTTGGGAGAACCTGTGAATAAAAGTGAGTATTCCATTCACTAGAATGCAGGAAAAAATTACAATTATTCACCAACCTAATTAAATTTTATTACTTTTGTTCATTATTAGGTGGCAAGCTATAGTAATATTAGCAGAATCTATTATTATAATCATCAAATTATTATGCATATTTAAAAATACTGTTTATGTCACCAAGATTTCAAATTACGGTAGTGTCTAATGACTTGACACTAGACTTTGTCATTTAATGCATTTTAAAAGGCAGTATTATTATGTAATTTGTATTAGATATTTTGTTCATGATTTCAATTTAGTTTTTTGTAATCCTATGTATTTTATGTATGTTTAAAGTATTTTTCTGAAACAAAGTCTGTAGGATTTGCCAGATTCCCAAAAGGGTCTATGGAAGCAAAAAGGTTAAAAAAAAAAACCCTGAACTACAACAGATAACATCTAAGCTTCCTTTTATCTCTAGGATTTTGTAACTGTAAGAAACCTTAACCACCTCCACCTGCTGCCTTTTATCAAATTACATATAAAGGAAGTCCTTCTCTTTTTAAGAAAATTAAATATTGGTCACTGAATTAAGCAATTGCCCCTTTAAAAGACCATCTCAGAAACAAAAAAGAAACATGACTATTAAGAAGTTACAAAGACCTCAGACTTAAAAAAAAATTTCTGCTTTACTTGTTATTTTCCCGTCGGTTTAGATAATTAAATGGAATAATCATTTAACATTCATCACATTTCAAACTCTCTAACTAAAAGTGAACTCATACACACACACACACACACGTGTGAATATGTTTCATTAATTATCTTTTTAATTCAGCCATGTGTTGATCACAGGCAGAGAGCAACAAGGCTGTTATCTAACATATAACTTTGCAGGCATGTGGACAATATTTATAAGCAACATAATTTTACAAATCTTTTCCAGAGGACCAGTCTTAAATGTTTTCCCATGTCATTTAAATCACTACCGTCTCATTAAATTCCACTTAGCTTTCTGAAGTGCAAGGTAAACGTGTAGAATTTATCTTCTTTCAGTATTAACCTCTTCTAAAAGAAGTTGAACTGTGGCAGCTTACACAGCTGGTGAAGTGAATAATCACCATTTAAAATAAGAAGCCTTTATGCTGCTTTATAGGTAACATGGCAAGTTCCTTATTCTCAAAGAGAATAATATAATAGGAAGAACACGTAGAAGAATAGAACTGATCACACCATGACTCAACAGGCAATTAATCTGAACATCAATGGTGAATATTCTTAATGCATTTCCCATTTAAAGCTTTAATTCTAAATTGAGTCATTCTCAACGACCTCTAGAAAATTTGGAAATCCCAGCTTGGTCTTCCCTTGGTACCAAAAATATTTGTGCGTTTATGTTTGTTCTGAGGATTTTAATGTTGATCATGATAATTATGAGGAAAATACACTACCTAATTATAAACACACACATGCATACACACACATATATAATAAAACAAACCTAAGTATTTTTTGACTAGTAGAGATTTTGAATTATTCAAAATATTATTCATCTCAATCTTCAGATGAATAAATGATTATTTTACAGAATAATTTATCTTCATTCTAGAGATGAAAAAGCCAGGATTGTTACTGGCTTTAGATCATACAGTATAGTAGTAATGGAACTTAACCCTCTTGACTCCTAAATCCATTTCTCTAAACACTAGTAGAAAACCTTATGTTTCTAACCTACCAACAGCAATCACTGAATTTCTAATCAGGCCTGAATTTTCATTGACTTTCTGCTCTTGACTATTTCTGATAGCAATGAAAACCATTTAGAATAGGCATGTGAATATAGGAGTGAAGAAAAACTGATGTAAAGGCAGTGTGGGGAGTAGCACTCTGGAACCAAACTGGATTTGAATCTTTTGGCTCTATCATTATTGGTTGTTAAAACTGGACAGGTCATAATCTCTGTTTTCTTACATATAAAATGAGAATAATAGCAATAACTATCTCATAGGGTTGTTGTGAAGAAAATGAGATAATATGAAATAAGGTGTTTGCTTAGAAGAATATCTGGCCCAGTGTGAACAGTGTATAAGTATTAGCTATTATTATGTTTGTTGTTGTTATTATCATTCTTTTGTTTGGATGATATTCTAGATCTGTAATAAATAAAGCTGCCTAATTTCTTTTGTGATTTTTGACAGCTCTCATAAATAAGATCAAGTAACGTTAGTTAGGTAAGTATTTGAATAGAAATTTTAAAAGAACTAATAAATCTCATGAAATAAGGCCCTTGTACAAGATAGGTGCAGCCAATAATATAAAAACCTGAATTATTGAGCACTTGTAATTATTACCATTTTCTAATACTTGACAGAAAACCGTGTTAGTTTTCATTAACCATGAATTTTGAAATGTTGAGTTTTTAGATTCTCCTTGATCTTCTTAGAGTAGTACCAGAAATGCTGACCCAAAATGTGGCTCTTTGGCATAAAGATTATTTTCAGAAAGAGTAGACATAAAAGCAGCTCTGACACAGAGTAGAAGTTACCCTTTTGCAAGGGAAATTTCCATTTATAGAACAAATTTCCATTTATACTATAGTCTCAGTCTTCTGGACCTGAAGAGAAGGGTCACTCTAAATCACAAGGTCATCTTGTCAACAGAGAAGGCACCGATTTAATCTGTGTAACAAACCTTATACCTGTTCACTGAACTTTTCCTGGTAATCTATCTGTAACTGGCCTTCCTGTTCCCATCTTCCATTTGTCTTCAGTTGAGGATGATATTTAAACTGGTAGTTTAAGCTATCTTAGGGAGTTACTTATTTTTTCCTACGTAGCTCCCAAGTAAACCTGAGGTATACATGTTAACAAACTTTCATTTTCCTCTTGTTAATCAGAATCACAGGTATCTCAGCAAAAATATCAAATAGATACATGAAAAATTATAAAAATAAGAAAAATTATTTGCCTCCTCTAACAGTCTTAAATGTCATGTCATATCACTTATTCATTAAAACAAAACAATTTACTATTTTTATTGAGTATAATATACCATGTAAGAGTATGGCTGCACTGTTTTCCTTTCTAAATCAAAGGCTGTTATATTGTAGTTGTTAAAAACAAAATTCAACTGAGAAAATTTGAGGATCTACTCGGCTTTATTCAACATTACATGAATTGAGCGGCATCCCAACTAGTAATTAGTAAGGAGCTCTGAGAAGCTGAACAAATAGAAGGATTTTGGAGACAGAAAGGTGGTAAGACAAGACAAAAATATTTTATGTTAAGCTACCTTCCTTAGTATATTCAACCCTGAATATTCATCAGAAGGACTGATGCTGAAGCACCAATCTTTTAGCCACTGATGCAAAGAGCTGACTCATTAGAAAAGACCCTGCTGCTGAGAAAGATTGCGGGCAGGAGGTGAAGGGGACGACAGGGGATGAGAGAGGACAAAATGGTGGGATGGCATCACTGACTCAATGGATATGTTTGAGTGAGCTCTGGGAGATGGTGAAGGACAGGGAAGGAAGCCTGTCGTGCTGTAGTCCATGGGGTCACAAAGAGTTGGACACGACTGAATGACTGAACAACAAGCACCTTACTTAGGGGTGGTGGAAGAGGGTGGAGGAAGGCAGCTATCTATCAGGTGGATTGCCTCACCAGTGCCGCTAGACAGGAAATCCCAGACTGACTAGTTAAAGGTTACATTCCTGGGAGACGCTGAAACTGCATGGCCAGGTATTAATCCTCGATTTGCTGATGTAGGGCTTAGCACAAGTGACTCCATTTTGGGCCTGTTGTTTCTTTTTAAACACAGTGTCAGTTTAAACAGCTGTGACTTTTATTTCTCTAAATGCTTAATTATTAATAGTATTTTTAAGGTAATGGAAGATATATAAAAGTAAGTAAACATTTCTAAAACATATTAATAAGCAGCAATGATTTAGAAAATGTTTAGGAATTTCCCCTGAGGCCTAGAAATAAGAGCTAAGTATTCTGAAGCCTTATATTGCAGCCACATGTAGTACATATTGGGCTTCCCTGGTGGCTCAGACAGTAAAGAATCTGCCTGCAATGCAGAAGACTCTGGTTGGATCTCTGGGTCAGGAAGATCCCCTGGAGAAGGGAAGGCCTACCAACTCTAGTATCAAGTCTCTCATTACCTAACCAAGTAAACAGTTAACATAGCTTGATACTATCATTAGACTCTTGTGTGCAGTATATCAGTCCTTTCCATTTTCAAGTTTTGGATGTCATGATGATGATGATGATGATGATGATGAAAGTTGCTCAGTCATGTCCGACTCTGCGACTGCATGGACTGTATAGTCCATGGAATTCTCCAGGCCAGAACACTGGAGTGGGTGGCCTTTGCCTGTTCCATGGGATCTTCCCAACCCAGGGATGGAACCGGGTCTGCTGCATTGCCGGCGAATTCTTTACCAGCTGAGCCACAAGGGAAGCCCAAGAATACTGGAGTGGGTAGCCTATCCCTTCTCCAGCGGATCTTCCCGACCCAGGAATTGAACTGGGTCTCCTGCATTGCAGGCAGATTCTTTACCAACTGAGCTATGAGGGAAGCTTTGATGTCTAGGCTTAAGGAAAGGAAAGGCAGAAAATTCATTGTCATTAAAACTGAACTTTTAGCTTACAGAGAAGACATAACTATTAAAAGTCATTTTTTTAAAAAGATAAACTCATAACTCTCATACAATTATAAAATGAACACGTGTTAAAAATTTTATCTAAAGTGTTAATTAATGAGAGAACCAAGAAGATGGTCTAATTTGTTCAAAAGAGAATAAAAAAATACACATATATGGAATATCAGGAATGTCAAAATGAATTTACACATTAATTGAGCAAAAATTAATTGCATCTCCAACCGGACTTAATATGTATTTCTATGGATTAAAATCATGTATATTACTATTCATATACTACAATTCAATACACAATAGCTCAGATGTTAAAAGGAGATGATGACCCAGAAGGATCTAGAAAAGACAGCCAATAATCTTTTTCATTCATTTCAAAGTCTTTCACAATTTTACCTGATAAATTTTTGACCTGGGTAGGGTACACCTGTTAATTGAATTTATGTCTGTAAATCGAGTTCTAGTTTTGTTTTTGTTTTTTTTTTTAGTTTTTCTCCTAGTGTATAACCTTGGTTTCTAAGATTATATGAAATATCTACTGTAGTTACTTTTAAGTGGACTTCAGCTTTTGTGTTATTGTAAGTTTAAAATAAGTTTACCATATTGAAAAAATGGCATAAACTCATATGAAATTTTCATTCTTTTAAAAATGACTTAAAATATAGCTTCCAAATCATAATACACATACATATGTGTAGTTTTCTTTTTCATCCAAGTCCAGTGAAAACTCAGTTTGAATATAAACCTTATCTTGTCAAGATTCAGGTCATGAGAAATTCTTAAGGAAAAGAGAACGACCTTAGTATTTATTAAATCAAGCTGGTCAGTGTATGGATATTTGTCAGATATATTCTTTACTATGTATTTGATATATTTAATTAAAACATGAGAACTGTAGAAAAAGAAAAGAAGGAACTGATTTACCAAGGGGCATTGGTTTAACACTGACTATACTCACAAATCCTTTGGCTTAGATTTTTTACATTTAGAATTTGGGATCATCTGTATATCCTTTTGCCCTCTTTATTTTAAGAATGCAAATGCCAAGGTTTCAATCCAAGTATTTTCCATCTTTTTTTTTTCCTTCACTAAATATATAGTGGACTGAGAATGCTGTTAGATTATAACCACTAATGTTGACAGTTTCACCATTAGCCAATTTACTCCCTCAGCTGCTCAGTTGTTACATGAGGAATATAACCAGGTCAAACTCCACAGAAACACATCCACAGAATTTTCCAACTCTTAGATCTCTTATATACTAG
The DNA here is from genome assembly GCF_001704415.2 of Capra hircus. Taxonomy (NCBI): domain Eukaryota; kingdom Metazoa; phylum Chordata; class Mammalia; order Artiodactyla; family Bovidae; genus Capra; species Capra hircus. The sequence continues at coordinate 24,222,968 of NC_030817.1, forward strand.
CTATTCTTAAAATTTTTCCACATAGGGAATTCTTCAATAATAATTCTTCCTTCTATACATGCTTCTTTATTTACACTCTCTATAGAACTGCCTACTTTCTCCTCTTTTCTTAAATTCACCACCCATATTACTTCTTTCTGTTAAATGTTAATAGCAAACAACATGGGAGAGATCAAGGGTGATTCCCCCCCCCATGTTTCTTATCTATATTCTTTAGTGAACATGTGAAAAACAAGACAAAAGTTGTTGAAACTGAAATAGAAAGTGTCATTGAAAATGATAGACATTTGACTTTTTTAGAAATTCTAAAATTCAAACCTTTTAGTATAATATAGATTGACCATTATAGTATTTGTTCAATTCAGTCTCAGTCAACTGTTGATAGATTTATTTTGAACCATCAACACATCCTTCCTCAGTCCTTCCTCTGCATACATATCTGCAATAAGATACTCAGGATTAGTTTACAGTCTATAATCATAGAACAGTTGCTAAGCTGGTTTTATAAATTGCAACCTGGATGCATTAGCATTACATTTTAACTCATCTAAGCTAAAAAAGGCACACATATACTTTAGTCTTTTCACAGGGTCACTGTATTTTAGACTTAGAAATTTTACAGGTAGAGATGCTACTTGTAAATTAGAGATATCTAATTCATTTATGCTAATTCATTCATTCAGATTACTTCTTTTATACTGCTGTGAACTAACAGGCCTAAAATTTAGGCACAATAATATGCTTGGGTCACTATATTAAACACAAGAGCAGCTATGTTCATCCCATTTTCTTCCTTTACAGTAAAATGAGATACACTTATTAATTTTAACAGCAATTATTAAGAGGGTGACATATAGGAGACTGTATGTAGTAAGAAGGTGGGTGAATGTAAATAAGGTAGTAAATAATGGACTGGAGATCCTTACAGAATATTCCTCCCTTCAAACTTCTTACACCAACCTTTAAAATATCACTGTAGACCTTAAAAACACCAATACCATCCCTGTTCTGAAACTGTCTTTTAAAGTCAAAAGGTATAGCTTACAAAATTTTAAAGACTGTGTATGTAAGAAAATATTTTGAATTACATCATGACTAATCTCAAGCAGCAAAATTTCCTTTTATGGGTGGGATATTTTTAACAAAGCGATTTCAAAAAAAAAACCTTAAAGCAATGACATAATATGACTACATCTACCAGGATAAATGACTCAGTAAAGCAAAGCCCAAGTAGGTAACTATAGAGATAATATTTCAGACCAAAGCCTTGAAACAGAGGTCAGTTACATCTGAAAGATAGATAATTAAAAGAATAGAGATACAGGTGGACTGAAAGAGTGGCACCTATATGAACACTTTAGAAATGCTACTATCACTGACCTGTAGTAGTGAGAATGGCTACAGAGATCCTTGCTATATGAGATCCTTGCTATATGGCGGCATTTAAGGTTGAACAAGTAAGCCAGTATTATTTTGACTTGTCTTTCGAATTCTTGAACTGTGCTACATGGCTCTAAAACAGATGAACTGGAGAGATTACAGGTGTATGTGCTATGTATAAAGGGAAATGAGCTAAAGGAGGCAGTTGAGAGGATTCTGAACTTCTGGTCATACAGCATTCTTTGTTTGTTCAAACTTCACTAACCTATACATCAAGGTTGGAGTAACTGACACTTGTTTGGTTTGATCACTGTCCTTACATTTATCTGGAAACACCCAGAAAACAGAAACACTGGGCGTTAGGAATCTAAAGATGAAATGCCTTATTTTAGGATCATTCACTTGCTTCCCATCTTCTCAAGATGAAACTGTAATGTAAAAGGAAAAAGGAAGGTTTTTTTCACTTGGAAAAAATAGCATCTAGTTTAATTCACTTGATTATGAAGAAAAAATGCACACATGAAACAAGACGAATGCTTAATGGAACTGATAAAAGGTGCTGATCACATAATCCTTAAACCAGTGCTCCCAATAAACATTTAAAATACTGAAGGCAATTAAAAAGTTGTTTACAAAAACAGTTTGAGACTGCCATGGATATGAAGGAGTTAAGTCATATTTGGTATATCTAACACTGGATGATTAGGCTGTGAAATCTGATGGCAAGACAATTAAAATCAGTCTCATTTTCACCCAAACTACTTCAGACTCTTGAGCCAAATATCTGAGATTAAAAACTGACGTTTTCTCTTATAACCTCTTTCAGGTCTCAATGGCATCCTATTTTTTTCTTTCCTACTCTCTCATTCATGTGCATTCTTTGAATGGATGCCTACCTCCTCAAATGAGAAGTACCAATGACTAATTTAGCAGTGTGGAACTTGGATCTCCTGCATTGAAGGTGGATTCTTTACTGTCTGAGCCATCAGGGAAGCCTAATTTAGCAGTATCTGACTGCAAAAGATCATTTTTCTCCCTCAGTTTTCACTTTCATTCCTGAGGAATTCCCTTCTCTGTCAAGCACTGTAGAGATGTTCATCATTAATTATCACAGTTTTAATATTGAATGTAAAGGTCTAGATTGCTACAGAACTTTTCTTTCAGTGCAGATATACACAGCAGCGTTCTCAAAGAGCCATGCATTAGTTCATGCCATGCTTGTCAACAAGAACAGTTAGGCATGGCAGCCCAAACAGAATTAGATTTGATTGTTGTGTGCTGGGATAGCAGCAAGTTGCCAATGAGGAAAGAAAAGGAAAAAAATAAAGCGGCAAGCCTGATTTTTATGACTGTAGGCAATATTGACTGCAGAATGGCCAGGACAAAATTTCAAAAATAGACCCTTCTTTTCTTATCCTAAGGCAGACTCAGAAATAGAACTAGGAAAATTGCTAATATAATTGAAAACTCTGGCTACAAAAGTCCATATGAATCTGAATTCCATTCAGAGTTTCACGGAACATGAATTTAAAAATATTCTTAAGGTCTTTCTGAATTTACCCGTGTTCTATAAGTTGTTGCTTTCGTTCTGCAACTGTTTAATATGGGAAAGTCAGAATAAGTGACCAATTTCTAAAATACCGAGGCAGAAAAGGGAATGAAAAACCAGGGCTTGTTTTCTTTCTCCATCTCTCTCTTTCTTTACTTTCTCTTGCCCCCTATTTTCTCTTTTTCTTTATTTTAAAAAGTTTCTTTTAATGTAAAACATTTGATACCAACATACCTTCTTTCTTCTCCCCTCTCAATTCCCAGGGATATATGCAATTTAGGTTTCCTAATCATAATACAAATTTAGCTGTTATATTAAAAACAATGTTAGTTTATGTAATAACATCACTATGTTTTATAAATCTTTGCTTTCTATAGTAAAACTCACATTGAAAAAAATCAAAAGGACTTGAAAAGGTAGATTCAAAAATGATACAACTACATATAGTTCACAAGTTATATGTAATTTTAATTTATCATCCAATGCATTGATAATTATTCCTGGATAAAAAAAATACCTCGCTGAAAAACCAAATATGAATCTGGGTTCCTAAAATATTTAAGTTGAAGAAAAGTAAGTCAATATGATAAAATTTATATACTTATGAAAAACTCTGATGTTATATACACATAATTATACAAGTTGAACTTTTCAAAGCTAATGGAAAGAATATTACCATATATTATCCACTTTTATTTCTAGCTTAGCCTATTGATGCTAATAGGGTGCCTTGTGGAAAACCTCTCAATGGGTCTTTATAATTCCACATTTTGTAACTCTTATTAAAAATGAGAATAAAATGAAAACTCCTTAGAGAGATTCTGTAAGAAGACAAAAGAATACTATTTTTAAAACTCTTGAATAATAGACATAGTAGACACAGACATAGACAAAGGATTAACAAAACTGCATACTACAGTAATCTGTATGATAGCTGCAATTGTAAATGAGGTGTTATTAGATAAAACAGGTAAGTGCCTGAAATACATGTGAAAGACTATCAGTATGGTCAGAACGGATTTCACAGGATTCAAAACATGCCCTTAAAATCAACTGAGTAGACTTAAAAAAAATCAGATTCTTTTCCATAAACTGTGTCTTCTTTGCATATGTTATCCACCTTGAACTATAATGTTTACTGGAGTCCTCTCCCCTAGGGTTCCCACACAGCTCCAATATGTCAGATGACTTCGCAGGGCAGAGCATAGCATCAAGGGCTGAAAATCTGCATTCTTCTTCATAAGCAATGTAGATAAAGAGTAACATCAAGCTTTTTTTAATTTATCCTTTCCAAAGAGGTGTGTACTTGGCAAATAAATGAAATAAGCCTTACCACCAACTTAGAATAACTGATACCATCTTTGTATAGAAAAAATGTGGCTTAAAGAAATAGTATTGTATTTCTCAAGTTACAAATTAAAACCCTAAGGACTCAAATCTATTCTAGGAAAATCTGTCCTATGCAAGTTCTTTCTTGAGAACTTATCAACAAATTAGTAAATTTTAAAATAACTCCCCATGACTATTTTGTGAATACAAGACCCCCCAAATGGTAATTTTCCTATAGATTTTTTTATGCTACTAAAGAGCTTCACTTTTTAAGCCAAAGACATTTTTCTAGAGATATTTCCCAACACCACAGCCTAAATACACAGAATATGATTTAAAACAACAGACAATATTCCAATATGTAAACTCCTTAAGTGAGGCCCCACATTTACTTTTTTGCTGTTTTCTATATACCTATTATGGTAATGTCTACTTTGTAGTGTAGATGCTCAAAGACACTTGATGACTCATCATGACTTGTGCTGTGCTGTGCTTAGTCACTCAGTCATGTCAGACTCTTTGCAACCCCACGGACTGTAGCCTGTCAGGCTCCTCTGTCCATGGGGATTCTCCAGGAAAGAATACTGGCAGAGTTGGTTGCCATTCCCTTCTCCAGGGGATCTTCCCAACCCAGGGATTGAACCTAGGTCTCCCGCATTGCGGGCAGATTCTTTACCGTCTGAGCCACCAGGAAAGCCCAATCATGACCTCCTGGTAGGGTTGCTGCTGCTGCTAAGTTGCTTCAGTCGTGTCCGACTCTGTGCAACCCCATAGACGGCAGCCCACCAGGCTGCCCCATCCCTGGGATTCTCCAGGCAAGAACACTGGAGTGGGTTGCCATTTCCTTCTCCAATGCATGAAAGTGAAGAGCGAAAGTGAAGTTGCTCAGTCATGCCCGACTCTTAGCGACCCCATGGACTGCAGCCTACCAGGCTCTTCCATCCATAGGATTTTCCAGGCAAGAGTACTGGAGTGGGGTGCCATTGCCTTCTCCACCTGGTAGGGTTAGCAGTAATAAACAATCAAGTAAAAATAACTATTATTTTGATTCCAATTTTTACATTAATTCAGGGTATTAAGATCCATTATTACTTTCAAGCTCAACATATGTTTTTTATCTGCATTTGGCACTCTGACTAAACTTTCACATAGAAAGCAAAATATATACTCCTATAAAGTATTTTGATTTTGGATAATCAAAATTCAACTCCTTTAAAATTATACCATTAATATTTTAATAGGATTAAAAATACTATTTGGTATATTCATAACAAATTAGTTCTCTCATGCACAGACTATGCAGTAGAAATCACTGCTTTTAATTCACAGTCATATATTAGTTTTATTTTGCTCAGCTGGCTCAAAGACCTGTTTCTTACTTACAAGATACTAAGGACACAGAAGGTTTGTTATAAGTCAGAAATATCAGCATTCACTAGAAAGGGAAGTTAGATATAGTAATACATGCCATAGAAAGTATACTGCAATGTAACTATACAGACATAAACCCTTGATATAAACATTCAGTTTATAAATTCATTCAGCAAACATTGATTTATGATGCTACGGAAACATCCTTGCCCCAAATTGCTAGCTCCCGCCCACTTTTACCTTCCACGACAATGTGTATTTTAAAGAAGATGTTCTATTTTAAGCTGCTGCAAGAAGAAAACAGAATGTAAGATCCTGATGCCATTCAGAATTTGCCAGGGTGAAAATGCTTTGGAGTAAACTGAATTCTGTCAGAGGTTAAAAAGCATTTTCTCAGCAATAATGTTACAAATAGTATATAGATTCCTACATTAATCCATATATGTCTACTTGACCCTCAATTCAGTTAAACCATAGCTACATTTCAGCTTATTAAGGGTTAAACTTTTAAGAACTAGCATAAAAATGTGGTAACCACTTATAAAGCTGTTTTCACTGGAAACTGTTTTGCCCCACTTATAAGTTGGTGACCCTCTCTAGAGTATGACATAAAGTGGAATTCTAATGAAATTCAAGGACAATACAATGATGGTGTCTAGGATGGGTTACCTGTAAATATGGCACCTTGAATAAACTGAAGTATGAGCAAATGGCGAAAGCAAGGTCTCCTTTCCTTTCCCTGCCCCTCAAAAAGGTCATAAGATCCTCAAATGAGAGGTGTCCTCTTTATACCCTGAAGAAAGAAGCATCGTTTTTTCCAAGATAGAAGGACACCAAGAAGAATAAGAATGAACAGGTCTTACTAAGTTTCTTTCAGTTTACTATCCTCAGTTCATACTTTTTGTCCCATCATATTTCTCCATGACCATCCCTCTCCATCAAACCTAGCATAACAACTGTCCATGAGATTCTCCAGGCATGAATACTGGCATGGGTTGCCATACCCTCCTCCAGGGGATCTTCCCGACCCAGGGATTGAACCTGTGTCTCTTACGTCTCATGCATTGCAGGCAGATTCTTTACCACTAGTGCCACCTGGGATGCCCCAGCACAACATCGGATTTAACAATTTCTTTGGGTCTTCATTTTCTTGTAAAATTTATATTAAATAAATCTGTATGCTTATTCCTGTTAATCTTTATCAGTTTAATTTTCAGATCCAATCAAGGGCCCTAAGAGGGTCAAGGAAAACTTTTCCTACCCTAAAATAATAATTATAATAAAAAAGCATTATTCTTTTTAGCGATACTCTTCTGTGAGGTGAGGTCTATGTGCATAAATAATGTGGCCACTAAATAGGAAAGTGATTTTGGAGAAAAAAACAAGATAAATATTGGAGAAGATAGTCAACTCATTGAATTAAAAAGGATATATCTCATAGATATATGTTCATATGTATCATATTCAATGTACTTGACAATGATTAGGAAAAAGAAGGCAGGCACGGTACAAGTGTTGACATTAACTTGCATCAAGTTGATAGTGAAGCTAAGAATACTTGATTTTTCAGTCAGATTGTAGCTAATAACCATAACAGAACAAGACACATTTACTCTGTGACAGATGTAGCATATGTCTGACAGAGTTGGTTCAAAGTAAAATAACTTTACGTTTGGGCCTTTATTATGATAATCAGTATTGACAATAATAAAACTTATATTTACTGAGTACTTATGCATATTGTGCACTGCACCAAGCAGCCTTAACCAATTCAAACCTTAAGGTGATATCATTCCCATTTTATAAAAATACGAAGTATAGATAAGCTAACTTAACAATCAAGTGCTTAAGATTACAAAGTAAGAGGCAGCACAGGGTATCAAATCTAGGATTGTGATTCACATCTAGGGCTGGGATTCAAATCTAGCCCAATCTCACTTTTAGCTCAGTTTTAGTAAGAGGCAACACAGGGTTTCAAATCTAGGACTGTGATTCACATCTAGGGCTGGGATTCAAATCTAGCCCATCTCACTTTTTAGCTCACTTTTAAGCACTGTGAGACAACCAGTAAATATTAATTTCCGCCAAAGCATGACCGTCCTTGGAATATGTTAAGAAGCTGGTTAAAGCTCTTGATTCTTTCAGAAAAATGAAAAGTCTATTAAAAAAAAAACATGTTTTATGATAGAAACATACCTCATACTCTCAGCTCTTAAGTTCACATGGTAAACGTTAGGCTGTACAGAGATTTCAGTATTCAAAAAATAAGGCAATAGGGAGAATTCCCAAAGAAGAAATTTTAAGTACAGCTTTAAATAACAAATGGTTTCAAGAAGCACAGAAATACTTAAGAATGAAAGAAAGAATTACTATATCTTTTTCAATTCTGGCAGAGAATTAAATCCTGATATACTAGTACACCCACCGTATATAATGAATTAATTTCTCTTTTATGAATCTAGAAGAGCACCATCTTAACAGTAGCTTGAGAAAACAGCCAAACAAACCACTTCTTGCACTGGTTTAGATGAGGAACTCTGGTTGAGAAAGGATGTGCTTTTCAAAGGGGAAAAACAAGGTGACTAGAAAAAACTGATAATTCTACTCATCCTAAAGTCCAGGCTATAAATTCCATTGTATCCAAACACACATTTTTGTAAACATAGAAAATTGACTTTGCTAGTAGTCAAGAAAATATTTATTTGAACCTTTAAAAATTAGACTAGGATTGGTAGTAAACCAAATGTGTGTAAAGCTCTGAACCACATCATAGTATGGCCATGAAAAGTTTAATATTCATTAAATCTCTGTAATGTACAAAAAGCGGTGCAAGCATCCATTGGTGTTATCTCCTATGCAGAACAGACAACTGGGTTAATAAAGAAAAGGAAAAACGGAGATGCAATGCTGACCTGTGGTGCATAAGGACACATGAAGGGAAAGAACGACAGACACTGAGCAGCAAAAATCACTTTGATGTCAATTTTCCTCAATATCAGATACAGAGTTAAAAAAAAGTTACTGGGAATTTAGATTTTGAGCCTCCTTTCGATTTAAATTGCCTGCCCATATTCCCTTAGTGTCTTGGTAACAGATGAAGAAGCTTTAATCAGAGGCCTGAATACAACTTATTTATCAATCAACAACATTAGATTCTGACTACAATTTTGTTGAAAGTTAACTAAGAAATACTTACTGACTTAACAATAAATGTCAGCTTTCTATTTTCTTTTGTTTGTGTACCAATTCTGATTCCCATCTGAATTTATGAGTGTGATTTTTCACAGACTTTTAGTTCACAGTTTTTTTCAAACAGGATGTCAAGGAGACTGATTGGGGTCACAGAGAACAAAGCTGCATTGCTCTATGTAAACTTTGAGTTTCAACAGTAGGGCAAGAAAGTCAAATGCACAGTTTATGAGACTCTTTCCTGCTCCTACATTCAAGGTCAACAAGGAATTAAAGTTTAGACATGGAGATGATTGTTGATATTGTTTGAGCCTACACTGAAGAAAAACTGTGCCAGCAACCCCTATGATTTATTTAAAAATGAAATATTAAAGTAGACTGTAGGAACATTCAGGCAGTATAGAATTAAAATAGTTTAAAAACCTAAATTAATATATGCTTCAGGGAATTAGAAAAATGCATACAAATCCTAGGAACTCTGATACATATATAATGAGATACTCGATACTGGGTTATAATTCATGAGTTGGTTAATATGTGTTTATTAAATGCTTATTGTGTGCTAGATAAAGAAGGTAAATCAATGTCTTTACCCAACTGAGTTTAATAATCTAATAACAAAGTGAATATTACTATAGATATAGCAATTAGGGCATAATTAATGTCATTCATTCAACCTATATTTATTGTTTACTGTTTGCCCCAAACTAATCTAGCCTGTGGATGATAGGTTGAAAATAAAGCAGCCTCTGGTCTCTAGGAGTTCACAAAGTAAAACTTACAGTCACAATATATCATAATAAGTATTATAGTAGAATTTAGTGGAAACTGCTATGGGAATATGTAATAGATGCTCCTAACTCAGTTGGGGGTGGAAGACAGGGGAAGGTTATCAGGAATGATTTCTTGGAGCTGGGATGTAGGAACACAGTTTTAAGGGACAATTATAATTTGGGTGAAGAAAAGATAGGAAAGTCAGAGAAAAAGATCAGCATAATTCATAGATGCAAGGGATCCTGCCAACTAGGGAATGGCAGAAAGCATGGCTAAAACTAGTTTTAACCATGACAGGGAGTGGTAAGAGGAGTAGTTGATGAGGTAGATAGACACCAGTTCATGAGGGTTCAAGTGTTACTCCCTCAGTCATGTCATATTCTCTGTGACACCATGGACTGTAGCCCACCAGGCTCCTCTGTGCATGGGGTTCTTCAGGCAACAGTACTGGAGAGGAGAGTCATTTCCTTCTCCCAGGGATCTTCCTAACCCAGGGATCAAACCCAGGTCTCCTGCATTGCAGGCAGATTTTTTTTTACCATCTGGGTCACCAGGGAACCCCTCCTAAGGGTTATGGAGAGCCACGGAAAGATTTCAAGTAGTGGAATAACATTATTACATTAACATTTTAAAAAGTTCATTCTGTTATGTGTGCAAAGATGGATTAGTGATATTTGTGGAATAAATGATGAGGGTAGAGGAACTAGTCTGGATACTGATCTAATAATCCAGATTAAAAAATCCAACTAAATAATTGAAAGTGGCTTTGGAGAGAAGAGGCATAGATTCTAAAGAAACAAAAGAGGCAGAATCTTTAAGACTTAGATCTGATTGGTTATAAGGGATATAACTCCCAGGTTTCTAGTCTTTGAGTGATTGGATAGTGTCATATACTGGATTAGTGGGTAAAGGTACAGATTTGGGGGCTAAGTTATATATAAAGTGCTTATAACTCTGGAGAGAGATGTGGTCTATAAACAGGAGTTGGTGCCAAGGTAGTCATTATATAGTGATGTAATGGTAACATACATGAAGCTCCTAGAATGATCCCTGACCAAAGTAAGTGCTATATCATCAGTCAGTCAGCCAGTTCAGTCACTCAGTTCTGTCTGACTCTTTGTGACCCATGGACTGGCAGCACACCAGGCCTCCCTGTCCATCACCAACTCCCAGAGTTTACTCAAACTCATGTCCATTGACTCAGTGATGCCATCCAACCATCTCATCCTCTGCCGTCCCCTTCTCCTCCCGCCTTCAATCTTTCCCAGCATCAGGGTCTTTTCAAATGAGTCAGCTCTTCACATCAGGTGGCCAAAGTATTGGAGTTTCAGCTTCAGCATCAGTCCTCCCAATGAATATTCAGGACTGATGTTTAGGAAGGACTGGTTGGATCTCCTTGCTGTCCAAGGGACTCTCAAGAGTCTTTTCCAACACCACAGATCAAAAGCATCAATTCTTCAGTGCTCAGTTTTCTTTATAGTCCAACTCTTATATCCATACATGACTACTGGAAAAATATCATAAGTAGAAGTAATAATAATGATGATGGATGGTGACGATCATAATAATAAATATGGTTGATTATGAGATTGATCCAGAAGTATATGGAGCTGCATTGTCCAACAGAACTCCAAATTGTCAATCAAGATTTGTTTAGATCAGAATTGGTATGCTAATAGTGGGTTACGAGTTTCCACAGCAACTGTTTTGTATATTAGCAGGTTACAACTTAAAAATGTCACCTTTTCTTTAGGTAGGTTTTTCTTTTTTTTTTTCTTCTGCTGCACAGTGTGTGAGATCTTACTTCGCTAAGGATGGGATTGAACTGGTGCCTCCTGCAGTGGCAGTGTGGAGTCTTAACCACTGGACCACCAGGGAAGTTCCCTAAAAGTTCTTAAGCATTAAGTAAAAACAATTAAGCTTCAGTCTCTGTCCACTCAACAGGAAAAATCAATTTAGCTTCAAAATCTCAAATATATAAATGAATCTCACTACTGGGAAATCTAAGACACTAAAAATGAGATTTTATAGGGCTCAATTTTTTGGGGGGGAGTTTAGATACTGTTACAAAGCATAAAAGAGTTATATCTAGTATATACTTCAATTTTCCAAATAAGTCAGAAAGAACACCATTTCTACCAAGAAACAGTACTAATTCTGGCTTTGGTTTAAGCTAAGGGAATTCTAAAGCACTTTTTTTCAAAGGATTTTTAAAAAATGAATGCTGCAGGAACAAAATTGAATGTTAGTTAGAAATCTCGAAGTGAGTTCCCCCTGCTCTGTCTCCCCTATTTTTAACTTGACTTGAAGGGATGAATTATAGTGTCCAACTGAAGCCACCGATCTCATTACATTCACAATATTTTATGCATTTCAAGTGTTAAGCCAATTTCAAAGATCAAGAAATAGCTAGAAGATTGTATTTAAGGAGAGCATAGTAGGTGCTCAACAAATATTTATTAAATGAATAAATACAAGAAAAATAAGAAATTACAAAAAAAAAGAAATTACAGAAAGGAATGGCTTTCTAATACTTTCTTAAACTCAAGTTTTGTATTGTATAGATACACCTGTATCTTCTGATAAGATAAAATCCAAAACTACATAATGAACCCGAACCAAGTAAATATACACTGTGAAAATACAAGACTACTGCATGTCATTCAGAGAGATGATTTTTAATAATCCTGAAAAGTGAAAAGCATTGCATTTAAGACAAAACAATTTTCTGCTACTCATCTGGCAGCTTTTATGACTTTGGGCAAGATATTTAACCTCTTTGAGCCTCAGTTTCCTTATCTGCAAAATGAGGTGACAATAATATCCTCTCCAAACAGAACTGTAGTGAAGACTGAGATGAGATAAAGGAGATGAACATTTATCAGGTTGTCACATCGTAAGAGAAACATAAAACCACCTATGGAGTCCACAGAGATGGGGCACTGAGTATAGAAATGTAGAAACCCTGCCACAGATGACAAAAGGAGGAACACACTTCATGACAAGTAAATAAATCTCATGTGTCATAATGGAAAAAACAAATCCAAGTGAAGCCAGAACGCATTTAAGAGCTGAGTGCTATGGAGCAAAGGCCACAGCATACACAATCCCATCCCCCCAGAAACCAGTTTCGCATTCCAACCTGAGAGCCCTCCTGCACACATGCTGTCACAGAGAAAGTGATACCCTGATGGATGCTGTAGGCTGTGACTGGAGATGATGCCAATGGTAGACTTCTTAAATACTCTCATGGGAAATGGAGAATTGCCTGGATGAAGTGGCAGAAAGAAATGAGTTATATATTTTTTACACTAGGAATCATAATCCTGGGGAATTAAGACCTATGGGAAATGTGGTGATGAGATGGTACCAATCTTCTCTTTCAAAAGTCTTTACTAATATCACAAGTAATTCATCTGCTTTTCATTACTTTGTTTCTCTCTACAAATACACATTTTAAGAAAAAATCAATTCTCCAAAAATCAGTGTTAAGAAGGAAAAAAACAAAACAAAACTCTAACAGCTGCAATTTGCAAAGGAAAAAATTAAAGAAGATGGCTGTTCTACTGACTCAATAAATTAATCTTTGTGAAGCTACAGGTTTAGCAATGCCATTCTTTGCAAGGCTATTTATAAAGTTTTAAAGTCAAAGGATGATTTTCTGCTTGTGGTTCTATATACATTACCTGGTATTTTAGACAGTGCCATCTTTCTGTTTTTTGTATGACATTCAGACATAATATTTCTGCAATCAGAATTAAGTTGACAATACTGGCCTGCATATGTACTAACTATAGTAGCCTGCACAAAGTAAATATATGTAGAAATAGGTTATGTCTGCAAAGTAAAAAGTTAAGATCTTAAAAATTCACAGGCTATTAAAGTCCTGTTATTTACTAATTATATTTTGAGGTACATATACTCTTTTCTCTTAGCTACTCAACAGTGCCCCTGCTTTGAACAGTAGGCTTAAAGGATATTCAAAGTCTGTTAATATTTCTGTGACTGTCTTATACAACTAGAAAACCCATTTATGCTATGGTTTAACACAATAAGAGTAAGAAATTAAATCTCTAAAAAGGGAAAGAACATAGGTCAAAGTTCACATAAAGTACTCTGTTAAAAGAACATGGATCTCATGAGTGATAAGCTTTTCTAGATTTTAAGATGCTGTATGTGTGTGCTCAGTTGTGTGTGGCTCTTTGTGACCCCATGGACTGTGGCGTGCCAGGCTCCTCTGTTTATGGGATTCTCCAGGCAAGAATACTGGAGTGGATTGCCATTTCCTCCTCTACAGGACCTTCCCGACCGACAGGTCAAACCCGCATCTTCTGAGTCTTCCTCACTGGCAGGCAGATTCTTTACCACTGAGACACCTGGGAAGTCCTAGATTGTACGAACCTTATACAAGCATCAAGGAGACTATTTTCCTGAATAACCCAATCAGTTTTTTAAAAGGGAGTGAATCTATTTTACATAAAAATAGGGGAATCATATGAAATTCTCATTTAATAATCAATTTGGATGCTTTCCTCTATGATTAATGGGACAAGATTTTACTAATTCATTGTAAATCTTCAGCTACCAGAGACAGACCTATAAACTGGAATCTTCGTCATAGCCAATAAGGGTTTAATAACAAACTACCCAGTTCAAAGGAATCTTTACGGAATTAAGGTGGCAACAATCAAGTTGGCTGTTTAGGCTTTAACCATTTCAATATGATACAGTGACTGCCAGAAAAAAGTACTGTATGAAAATATACAAATTTCCCCTTAAAACAGCTAACTATTTCCCTTTGGTACCGTCATCCCTTTCAGCCAAGTGCAAAGTGCAAGGCAAAATAAATTAAGGCAAAAGGAAAATAAAATAAGAAGAATGGTGAGGGCGAGCATGTTGTTGACCATGTAAGAGAACACGTGCAAAGTATACCTCAGATACACTACAGGTAGATGAGCACGAGGGAAGCCGAGCCTGGTTTTGCAGTGGGGAAAAGAAAACACTGTTAAGGCGGAAGGTACAGCGCAGTAAGTGTCTCAGAAGTTCAGGAGGTTCCATCGCCAACACATTTGCCAGATAATAAAACAGTCTTAAAAACAGACACTTGAGCTTGAAATCTCAAGGTTCATACTATTTGAGGAGAACCTTGTGATAAAAAAAATACCTGGCTTTAAAAAATATCCATGACAGAGAGGACTACCCCAGTTAGAATCTGGTCTGGTCTTGCTGAGAAGATGCTCAGGTAAGGTTAACAGGAAAGCGGATTACTTTTTTCTGTGGTACTACACTGATCGCACTGTCATAACGTTAGCAGACTACATGTGAGATTATGTATAGAATGACCCTAGTGTACATTTTCATATTACTCTTTAAAGAGGGTGTCAAAGCCAGCTCAGTATTCTGATTCCGATTTCCTTTTCCTACTATTCCATTCTCATTACTGAATCCATTCTGTAGTACTGAATCTAAATAAACAAATAAGCCAATAGCAATAACAAAAAGATATTTAAAAACCTGAACACAAAACTCTTTAGAGCCATCTTTTATCAGAATGTTTCATTGACTTTTTTGTGACTTTTTCATGACATTGACTTGCTAATTTTCTGCCCTCTTGTCACTTTCTAGGTTGTCACATGGCACATTAAATATTGTGGCTTCTTCTTTCATAATGCTGTCACAATGAATGCTGTCACACATTTCTTGAGTATGTATTTTCTAGTTACATACTCTTTATAAAGTCCCAAAATACAAAGTTAGGGTGGGAAAATAAAGAACAGAAGAAGACGGCACAGTGGAGAAACCAGATATGTCATCATCTGATTTGTTCTTTTAGTATATTTCTAGCAACCAGCACAGTGGAATATAATAGTAGGCACTCAGTAATGGTTTGTTGAATGAGTGAATATACAGTCTTTTTTTCCTATCCTCAAAAACTGAATTGTGTGAATTAATATTCAGAAAGCTTTATATTTATCATCACAAAGATTTGTGATGAAATGTACCACTGCCAATTAATGAGTTACTAAGAGGTAGTTTCTAAAATATGATCAATTCTATACATAGTAAGAAATTTAACCTTTCTTTTGGCCATATACACATCTAATTTTCTTTAGCAGGATATCAGTTCTAAGAAGCCCTTCCTCAGCATGTTTGTTCTGTTCCTATAACTATACCCATAAAACGAAAAACTTTATCTTTCAAAATAATTTGAGTCTTGTCTTTTTTTTCCTTCTCACTGCTCCATTTTCAATTACTAGGGAAATTTACTTGTCAAGGAGATCTTTTGTTAATACTGTATTTTTGTATTAAAGTCAATTCTGAGAAGGGCAATTCCATAATAAGCATTAAATCCCTCACAGATGAGTCACTTCCACTCCAAGTGATGTCTTAGGCTACTGTAGGCAATTTAACAAGTATTAGATGGTTCAAAGCACAAGAAAGGTTTTCGCTATTTTTCAGTAGAACTGAAACTTCAGGATTGAATTAATTCACTTTACATGTTAAGCAAATGCTAATAAACCAAAAGCAAAATTAGGCTGTTTTCTAAAGAGATAATCTTAAAATTTATTTACTGCCATCTTTATCATTATTGTAACCTGGTCATATTATAAAACATTACCTACCAAGATACTCAGGATGTTGCATGTTATAAATTAAATAGTAAATAAATGCCTATTATTAAGTGAGTAAATGTCAAAGAAGGAAGACTTAGGAGGCCCAAACAATGTTCTACATACAAGAACCAAAAAACATTGAAATTTGCTCAAAGAAAGAGTACATAAACAAATTGATGTTTACTCATTTAAAAGCTACATAAAGATTATTCATCTAAGGACTAATGGTCCAGCTGTTTTTCCTCATCTCAATCAAAGCAGGTTGATTCATTGTAAACACGTAAGCATTTTTAAATGCTATATTAAGACATGATTTATTACTTGATCACATTATAGTGTCTTTCCTAGTTGTATGAAATTTCCTATAGAACTTATATGATTTTATGTGGGGTCAAATAGGAAATTTAGCAGAAACCAAAAGTTAACATGGTTTTCAGAGGAAATATCTTTACTAAGATACAAGGAAGTCATAAACAGAAAAATGCAATGTGTGCAGCAAAAATACTCTAAAAACACATTTTAAAACTGTTCAAAGAGTAAGAATACAATTTATCTTTAAATCTCTGTAAGGTTACCCGCCCCTGCCCAGAGAAGAGGAATTAATAATCTGTACTTTATCCATAAGACAGTTCTATATTTGAAGGGTTTAATATAATTTCATGGTGAGTTTACTTAGTGTGCAGGTGTGTGTGTTTGGTATGTGGAGAGAAGCTGGAAAAAATAATATAAAAAGGAAGAATAAAAATGTAAAGTAGGAAATTTCAGGGGATCAAGTCTTTTCAGTGCATGCTTCCATGCAGAATGATCTGTAACCATCCCGAGAAAAAATAAGCAACTCTCTTTCCTCATCTGGTAAAATAATTTCACACAGCCTCTATTATAACAATCTCTTTGTCAATGTCATCTTGACACACTAACTAGTTTTAACAGGTCTTGGTGAACAGGGAGATAGTACTACACAGTTTAGGCTTTTTGTGCCATATGGCCTTTGTTGCAATTATTCAACTCTGCGGTTGTGGTGCAAAAGCAACCACAGATTACATACAATGAAAGAGTGTGGCTGTGTTTCAATAAAACTTTATTTCTGGACACTGAAATTTTAGTTTCATATAAAGTTCCACATGCTAAAATGAAATATCCTTTTGACTTCCCTCCCTACCATTTAAAAATGCAAAAATCATTCCTAGGTCATGGACCCACAAAAGAGAAACAGGATTTGGCCCAAGGGTTGTAGTTTGTTGACTCCTGAGTTATAGCATTAATTTAATGAACAGAAAAGTGCAAATATCCTGAAGACAATTCATCAACATATAAAGAAGTGTTAGTTTAGAACTAAAGCTGGAATCAAAACACTGATCTTAAAGGCCTGTAAAATCACAATTATCTAATTCATTATTTGTTATCCTATTTCATACTAGTATAATTTCAGCATTTAGGAAATTACTAAACATTGACAAACTAATCTTTAAAAGACATTTCTTTCTGACTTGATTGGAACATTTTTCTTAATAAAAATACAGTCTTATTTTATGTGATATCTCCTCCCTTAACTTCTTCCACTTCAAATAATACCATCTTTTTTTTTTTTGTTAGCATAGCAAGTACTCATCATATTCCTTCTACTTCATCACCTTTCTTCTTAGTTCACTGATGTGCCAGTAATCTGTTTTCATAAGTCATCTTCCCTTTACTGTTTGTTACAGTCTTTAAAAAAATTAACATATTTGATTACCCCAAACCTATCTGTATATATTTGTAGACGAATGGAAATTTACCAGGGTATTATATAAACTGACTTAAATTCAAAATTTGTGGCTTTGAGGTATTTTTATTCCTCTCATTTCTTTTTTGTCTTTATTTCGTAAGCACTTATCTATTTTTTTTTTCTGACTGTTTTAACATTTAAGCTTGTTTCCAGGGTCCAAGATGATAATTTTATTATTATTAAAATTACTAATAACCAATTTAGGGTTCAGAATACTGCAGCTCTATACAAAGTACAGAAAAAGATGATACATTCTTAAGTTACAAGAATCAAGTACATCCTACTTTCTGCTATAGAAGAATCCATGTAAAATAAAAAAGTATGTTTTCACATGAGAAATAAAAACAAAACTATTCTAAAAATAATTGCTTAATATTCAACTTTATATCATTGATTATATGTAATAAATAAAAACACAGGGTTCTTTCTTCTAAAAAACATAATATATCATATAGATGATACCAGTTGCAGCACTGATTTAATTAAATCCTTATCCCAAACTTCTGAATGATCTCACCTTCTTCAATTATGAAATATTTAAGTGGCAACATGGTTCTGAATCTTTCCTCTCTCTGAAATATTTAGCAATGTTTCAATGAATTTAAAAGCACTCGTATACTTGCTCTTCTGTGGAAATAATAAATTTCCACAAAATGAGATGGTCACTATATGCCAATTTATCTCATTTTAGAAACAAAACCTATTGATATAGCCTATGGTACTGAGAATAACTTTATTCTACATCTAAGTAACAGCTTTTAACATACAAGGCATATTTTAAGGCGTGCTCAGACGTGGCTGACTCTTTTGCAACTCCATGGACTGTAGACTATCAGGTTCATCTGTCCATGGGATTCTCCCAGAAGAATACTGGAGTGGGTTGCCATTACCTCCTCCATCTACCTGACCCACGGATTGAACCTGTGTCTCCTGCAGCTCCTACATTAGCAGGTGGATTCTTTACCACTGAGACACCTAGGAAGCCATTATTTTAAAGCATTTTGTGGGAATTAACAGGAAAGGAGAAAACCTGAACATTCAGCCAAGATTTGATTTGTATCTTTTCTTAGCTGAACTCTGTAGAGAAGATACTATTATTTGCCTTTTGACAATTTTTTTTTTCAAATTTTTGCCTACTATTCCAGTTAACAGGAATCTTAGGATGATATACTTTATATTCAGTCTTTTCAGAAAAAAGGTGCAACGAAGTGTGACACAGTGAAATTAAACAAAGGGCGAGGACACTGAGACTAGTTACTATGTACTCCTCCTTGCAGTGTAGGTATTGAAGAAACTGGAGTGGCATGAGAACCCAATTTTCAAAGCACAGAGCTTTCATTAACCCGAGTCTAACATGAACACCCTACCATATAGACCTTAGCAAGTCTAACTTTCTGGTCTTGGTTTCACTGAAAGAAAAATAATATCACTTCCTATGACTGGTTAGGGAAGAATGTGGCACTATATACATACATTATGAGACTCATTTTAGGAATTTCTAGAATGATATCCAGATGTATCTAGACTTATTTAATCATAAAATTAATAAAAATCTTTTTAATTTCTTAAAATAGTGGAATAGATTCTGGGGATGACTGTGGATGATTTTTCAAATTCTCTAAGAATATGACTGAAAAGAAGACCAGCTCAAAAGAAAGAAGTAGAAAAATGAGATACATATTAATTTCTCCTCTGTTTAGCTATCAGTATTTAATGACTGATATTACTAAAAACTGAACTTTAGTAATCAAAAATTTAATGAAGAGATACACATAATACATAGAGTACATAATTAAAAACAAAGCTGAGAAACCAGAGAATTATCATAGCACTATTATTTTTTATTCTATCCCTCATAATTATTATAGCAATATGAATTAAAAGTATGGCAATAATCTTTGGAGAAGTAAATCAGACCTAAGATTCTTACGATCTTCTTTTTAAAGCCCCAGAAATAGGAAATCAAGGTTAAATAGAGCCAGAAATTATTTACTGCAGTATTTTTGTTTTTCTTCTATTGTATTTATACCATATACCATTTCAGAGATTTTAATTCTATTTATATAAAATACTATTGGTAGTATGCCTATACGATGTATGACAGTACTGAGTGACTATAAGGTATTGTTCTCCTTCAAAGTGTTGTCCTGGGTCATGAGATTAGCGATTACCTCAAGTATTTGTAAGATGTTACGTAATAGTGTTCACAGTGAAGATTCTTACTGCCTAATTTTATTTTTAGGAAAAAAAAAAATAGTATCTTAGTTATTCCCGAAGAGTCTGAGTTAAGAGAAGTCTATTAACTCGGAATAGACCTATCTACTTTCCAGATTACCCATAATGAGACTCTGACATTGAATATTTTCCTTGACAACTGAAATGGAATCATCAAGGTTCTATCACTTGAATCCAGCACATAATTTAGAATCCTGCTGACACATCTAACAAGGGACAGAAGACACAGTCAATGGAAAAGCTCCAATGAAGTCTCATGAAAAGATCCTCAGAAAATTATACAATTGTGTAAGAGACGCAGATTTTGGGGGAAAAAAAAGTTTTTAATTTGCATTGGAGCTAGAATGCTATTAAATCAAACGCACTGTTAGTGTGGCTTAAAGGTCATCTACCCTGCCAGTTTAATCTTTATTTCATAAATGTGAGCATGAAGCTACAGCTCCAAAAGAAAGAAAGAGATAGGGAGAAAGAGACAGAAAGTAAAAAAAATGGAGATGAGAGGACAAATCAATCTGATTTGGAATTACCAGTCAGCAGAAGTTTAGGGAAAAAAAAATCACCGAGTGAAATCGTACATTTACTCTGAGAGAGTATCCTTTCACATTGCCTTCTAGGTGATCTCTGAGCTCCTCCAGCTTTCGATGGAGCTACATGTAAACATCAGAAAATGAATTGAAAAAGCAACTTGTTCTCTTTTCAGTTTTCCTTTTTCCTTTTAAAAATAAGATCATAGCGTTATACATTCCTCACTGCCTTTGGCAAACATCTCAAAACATCAAAGATCTTTGTACAGTGCAAGAATACATGCTCAATAAACCGTGACTAGGAAGAGAATATTTTAATTAAAGCATCTTTTCTCCCCAAAGTGTTAGAGAAAATAAATACCATAACTATTCTTATAATTCCCTACAGATTTACTTTAAAACTTTCTATTTTGCAGAAAAAAGATACTTAAGAATTATGAAATTTGCCTTTCTTTCCCAAACAGGATTTATGATTTAAGGCTTTATTCATATCCAAGTAAATGGACTGAACCCTAAAATCTATATTTTGTTCTTAAATATATTTATGTGTACATACATATTCATACTGTATATACACTTAAAAACAATAAACAAATAATTACAACTTGAAGTTCTATACATCCAAAAGCTTAACTTCAAGATCAACACAGGTGTACTTGCACGTATAATCCAGTTTATAGCAGATGGTGCTGCAGTTATGAATGCTATTTAATCTTTATTTCACTATCAGTCATTTCCAAAAAGTTATACCAAACTGCACCTTCTCTTTAATCTGAGTTATAATCCAGTCTCAACAATAATGGATCTATGTCTCCTTCAAAATTAAAATATAATACCTCACAGGTAGACAGTGAGGAATGCTACTGATATATCATCAAGATACATAGTCATATTTTTCTGACTAAATAATTTTAGTTTGCCTTGCTTTTGAAACAGGCATATAACCAACACTTCCAAGCCCCTCTGCTTATTCTTAGTGAAATAATAACAAAAAAATGCTACCCAGGATATAGCAGTGTTAGAGAACAGAGAAGATGGCTTGTTTGGAATAAAAGACACAAACATACAGACACACCCTCATCCATGTGCACTCATGTGTGCACACATACAGATAAATAAATAAACAACAAAAAGTAAAATTAAGAAGGCAGAAGAGGCAAGGAGAGGAAAGAGTGCAGAAATTAGTGCTTCATAAATTGTTAAATAGAAATAAATTGGAGGTGTGTAAAATTTTAAAATGACTTAATATTAGCCTCAAAGTAGTTATTGAATATTGGGACATTCCAATACAGTGATTTATGTCATTTTGATTAATTTAGCAGTTACCATTGCTATTAGGACACATGGGATTGAGATATAAGAAGTGGCTAATTTTGAAGGAGGTTTCTCTGTGTATTTTTAAAATTCAGAAAAATTTCCAACTTGCATTTATGGTGGCAGCATTAAAAGTGATTAATTGGCTATATCTAAGTCTCTTAAGGGTGATAACTTATTTATCTTTTCATCGTGATTAAATATTAGAGTACCAAGTGCCCAAGACATATTGACCAAATGGATATTTAACAACTACCAAATGGTACCATTAGATCAAAAATCTTAAGTGCTATATTAGTAGGCCACATATACAAATGGGCAAACATTTAGATAAATATCAGTTTCTTTTGAATATTATATCAATTTTTAACTTTTGACAAATAAAACAAAGGGGATTAAGAGTGCTTACTATTAGCTATATGTGAGCTCACTATAATAGCATCATATGAAATTCCTTTTCTAATTCTTAAGATTTTATATATATGTGATACATGTTATTAACTCATAATCATTATTTTTCTGGAATGAACTACAAATGGTAATGGCACTAAAATACACTTAATTACTTTTAACAAAAAAAAAGGGGGATATAATAATCTGAAAATAAATGCTGGTTCTCTGTGTAACAGGAACTTAACACATAGTCAGTGACATCAATCAGAGGAACGGTTTACTCTGGAACCCCAAATTATAGGCACCTGAAATGAGGCAGGTGCCCTTTCTCTTGTTTGTGGTGCCACTCAAAGCTAGTTATTTGACAGCTTGCCTTCAGCTGGTTGCTCTATGTGTAGCTGAAACAAACAAAAAAAATATGACCCAACAGCCAATAAAAATACTAAAATAAAACAAAATGGGATGGTGAAAAATGGAAAAAGCCCCCTTCCTCCCTCCACCCTCCAAAAAGGAAGAAGTGTAGGCTATAGACGAAATCTTGCCAAAAAATGTTAGAAACATATTTACTTTGAGGGATCCAACTCTACTAGAAACTCCTTTGCTTTCATCCGGCCGTCTAATTTGCTACAATGAGGGAAGATGGGTAAAAAAGACAGAATAAAGAAAAAGTGAACTTAAAAAATTTTTCTAAACATTAGTAAATAATACATGCAAAAACATCAATCGACTCTGAGATATGTCTTAGGAGGCCAAGGAGTTAAGTTACTAACCCAGAGGCTATATGACATGCTCTGCAAATAGGCTGGTTGCTAGAATTCAGTCTTTGTTATGACTCTGTTCCTAAGATGAGGAAACGGGCACTTACTTTTGGTTATCTTGGGGACTTCTGATGAAGCAGTATCTGGAGTAGTGTTACATTTGCATTTGGCTTACAAAAAACAAAGAATTACAAATATACCTATGCAGAAAACTTTGTCTCTTTTAGTGTCTATTCCATTGTAATATCAGCAGACAACAGTGGTATTACTAGATGCATGAGTGTTCCGTAAGTGGAGAGATCAGTCTTGACAAGCATCATTCTTGATAGGTGACAGAGTGAAGTTCCTCTGCTTGCTGACCCAAGCACTGAGGTTATTCAGCTGTCACTGAGGTTCCCAATTAAACAATTGTGCTGCCCAACCAGAAAATTTTAATGCCAGACCAAAGTTAGATACATTCACTCCCTCAAAACTTTCAGTTATTTCAGCTGAATTTTCCTCTTGGGTAAGACAACAAAAAAGAAAATAAAACTGCTTTTTTAGAAATTTGTTTCAAATAACTGTGTAAATGAGAAAAGGAAGATTCTAAACCCAAAGTGTTTTTATTATATGAACTATAAACAAGAAATCTCTTTGCCTTTATTTTAATAGAGCTGTAACAATAACTAATATTTTGTTTAAAGAGGAAAACAAACTGAAAAAAAGAGTCAGGGGAGACTGAAAGGAAGCTTCAGATCAAGTGCTTTTACATTATGGATTCCTTCATGTGCAGGATGACGGTCTCCATTCAGACCAGCATAGCTTGAGCTAGTTGTAATGGTCTTGCTCGTATTAGGAGACAGTAGATGAAGTATCCATGTGATACCCAACTCCCAGTGTTAAAGTCCTCAGGAAAAATAAGAAATCTGACCATATTACAAAATTATAATTTCTGGAGGCAGGCTACTGTTTTATATTTTTTTACGATATCTTTGATAGCATAAAGAGATTGCTTAGGAATACTGAGAAATACTAAGAATATCTGAGAAAAATTGGATTTTCACTTTGAAAAGAGCATCTTGGTTCATAAGAACTGAGTCAACTTTTGGTTTTACTTGATATAGTTTTTATTAATTCAACACTAATTAAATGTTATATCCTAAAGATAATCACTGACCCTTACTCAACTTTTAGTTGAAAAAAATTCTCAAATTCAGAAACAATGGATACTAATTAGAATAGCAACATTCTATAATAAAGGGCCTCTGATGGAAAGTGCGTTCATGTGTAGTCACTTTCTCATGCTATTTTATTTGATCTCAGAGAACATCTTTATATCAAAAGCTATTTTCCATTTTAAATTGATATTCACAATATCTTGATTATAAACTATGTAGTTTTATATAAAAATAGTCTAATACCTCATGTTGCTTTCTAAAAATGTTTAGAAACTGAGTTATTGTATATTAATTGTAACACATGAACACCGTTTTCTACATTATCTTTTATATCTGGAAGGCTTAAAATTACATCAAGTCCAGCAACAGGAAGTCAAGGTTACATAGGACGTTAATGACAAAGCCAAGACCAACACCCACCATTCTTGATTTCTACTTTAAAGTTGTACCCTTAATAGGCCTGGAAATAAATAGGTTGGAAAAAAACTTGATGTTTATAAGAGGCTGTATTAAGTATACATGTCCCTGTGTGTCTGTTTGTCTATCTATCCAATTTATGTTAGAAATTTTGTTACTATACTAATCCATGGAAGAAAATCTTCCTAAATCATTTCAATTCCAAATATAAGTGCTAGTACAGAAGTTTAAAGAATGAAATATAAGAAAAGACAATCACCATGAACCCTGCATGTGAAAATAGGCTATACACCAAATTAAACAAAGATTTTTAGGAGTAGAAAGCTCATCTGTCAATGCTTGACACTAATTTTCTGTGTTTAAATCTGATTTTGCAAATTCTTAACTATCATAAGAGGAAGACTTTAGAAAACCAATGTGGTTATCAGCGCTACAAGTGGTTGTAATTCAAGTGTCATGTGATTTTTTTTTTTTTGCTCCTGACACAGGTACTAATGCCTAATATTGAAAAACTTCGGAAAGAATTTGAAAATATAAAATTTGAGTTGTAGAGAGAAGTCAAATCATAGATTTTAAAATATAATGCTCTCATTTATTCTAGTTAATACTTAATCATCAGTTATGATGGAGTAGCATAAATAAAAGAAATTCACAGCTAATCCAAATATCTGATTACTTTTTTACTTTGATTAGAATGTAAAAGAAATCATAAAAGATTAGCATTTGGATAAAATGAAATTCACTCTTTATTATAATTATAAAAGCCTCACAATGATAGCTAATTTGATATATATTTTTCTGTGAGACTAAACATTCTCCATCAATAAGTAAAAGAGGTTAAACTTCAAATGTTTATATTACATATAAGATCATTGCAATATAAATGAAATTTGAGGACTGGATGTAAAGAACTGTAGAGATTATAGGTTGGTTAAAATTATTAGGTCTTTCTGTAAATATTTTTAACTGAGATTGTGAAAGAAATAAATTAGAGGATCAAAATCAT
Source organism: Capra hircus (assembly GCF_001704415.2). Taxonomy (NCBI): domain Eukaryota; kingdom Metazoa; phylum Chordata; class Mammalia; order Artiodactyla; family Bovidae; genus Capra; species Capra hircus. The sequence goes on from NC_030817.1 coordinate 24,248,743, forward strand.
TTCAATCTTCTATTCAGCCTCTCAGCTAGAATATATTAACAAGATATCCATTAAAAGTTGTCTGAGAAGACTGCACTGTATGATTTCTTTGGCAGCATTCTGGGAATATTTCTTTAGCAATTAATTACTGGGTAATCTACCCTAAGGAATTAATTATGAGGATGTAGCCTCTAAAGTTGTGAAAAGACTGCTATTTGTATTCATCTTTTTAAAATAAGAGCTTGAATTATAGATATATTATGCAACAAAAGGAAATGCCTGGATGTTCATACAATATGAGTTGTTGATTCCCTGTGATTTAGCTTGGTTCTCCAAAACTGAGCTCTGTAAATACTGTAAAAGTATTTCCATTATTAACAAAGCAGAAAATTACCCCATCTCACCCTTATCTCTCTTGCCAATAATAAGTAGTTGTAAACAAAATGTCAATATTTTTTCAAAGGCAAACATATAAGATTTTGGAGTATAAAATCATCTTCATATTAATTTTTGAAACAAAATATGAAACTTCAAGAAATTTCTGGATTGTAAAAGTCATGTTAAGGTAAGTGCCCATATCACTAGGTGTATGCATTAATACTTCTTTTCAGTGGCAAGATTTTGTTGAAGAATTATGAGAAAAGGTTATATATTTTATACATTTGTTTTACTGATGAGAGAACTCAGGTCTTAGGATCAGTAGCTTTCTAGAGACCTATAATTTTTAAAAAAGTAAATAGCTGGTATTAAATTATCTGGCTGTGAGATCTCTTCATTAAATTTGGCCTCTCATCTACAGAATAACTTTTGTAGATTTCCCCTTTTTCTCCCTTAACATATTTTATATTGATTAAGATTGTGTAGATTTAAAAAACAGTTCTGTTTGATTGTCCTAGGGACTGTTTTGTTTTTAGAAACAAATTTACCTAATTTACATTTAGAACTACCTTGAGAAACAGACATTTTTAATACGCCACTTTTTAAAAAAACTATGGGTATCACTGACAGAAAATAAAACTTTTTTCCTAGAAATTGTCTTCTAACCAATATCACTTAATATATATTGATACAGCTATAGACTCCTCATAGTTATGATCGGAGAAGGAGGTTTTTAAAAAGTTTTACTTGAGAATTCAAAATTTAAACAAATTTGTGAATAAAGAAATTCTTTTTGGGATTTGGTTAATATTTCAATTCACTATAATTTAGGCCTTTCAGTAAAACTGGTGCTTCATGTAAAATAATTCTGTTTCACTTGCGATTTATTAAGGCAAAGTAAAAAAGAAGGAAGGAAGAAATGAAAATAAGAGAAGCAGTAATTCTGTGCATCAAGGAAAAATAATCTAATGCATTTCTAGAGAAAGGCAAACCAATAAAAGAATAGAGAAGATCAAGGAAATACTGCAAAGAATAATGAAGAAATAAGAAGTCAAAAATAAGAATCTTGGTAGCAAGTCACAGATCTACCAAATGCCCCCTGGCTTACAAAAGAATTGTATACTTAGGAAATCCTTTATTTGAAAGGCTATGATTTCTAATGGTTTATTATCATTTCAAATATTTTTATTTTACTAGACATTTATTACACATATTATTTTGATCCCTAAGTTTCTATGATAGCTTTGATTTTGAAATCATGCAATCTATACAAAATTAGACTTTTAAGCATGCTATTTCCTGCCCACTATCTGGAGAATAATTCAACCCATGATCTTTTTCCCCCAAATTTCTTATCTGTCTATAAAGAAATTAAGAAGCCCATTATAGGTGCAGTATAATAGAGTTATTAGGTACTTTGGAATAGATAACTTTTAAATAGTATAGTGTATGTTCTGAAGAATTATTTATTATTTATATAGCAGATAGAAAAAAGTTTGTATTCAAACTTCAACTGAAATATAATTTTTCTATCAAATAAGATTAGGAATAGAATGGTTTAGCCTGCACATAAAAGTATCCTGGTATAAATACAATTATAAACACAAGCAAATAGTTGGCTTTATGAAGCAGGCAAAAGACACCCATCCTTGTCATTACCAGATCCTGTCTAAATAACAAAACCAGAGAAACTTATATTTTTCTGCTCTAGTAAAAAATTTAGATTATAAAATAACCTATAATTTAATCTCTAATTTTGTTTACTACTTTTTTAAACTACATATTTTATTTTGAGCATTTTCCCATGCCATTAAATATTCCTAAATATTACTTTTTAGATTATATAAATAACTCATATATACATATGTATAGTAAGTTATTTAACCACAGAAGTTAAGGTTGATTCTGTTTCCTGAATATGAATAATGCTGTGATAAATAATCTTATAATTAAATCTTTCATTCTCCATTTGATAATTTCCACCAAAAAATTTCTGGAAATAATACCATTGGTTAAACAAAATATTTTAAAAATATATAGCTTGCTTGCAATGTCATACAAATTTATATTTCTGCTAGTGTGACTAGGAATATTCATGTCACTGCTCATGATAGCAGTGATTATAATTTAAAACGTTATCAATTTGACTACAAAAATTTTAATAGATTTCTAGCGAGAGTACATTTTCCCCCACATATTTTTTTGCTGATTTTCTCTGTTTTTATGAAACAGCTACTTACTGTTTCATAAAGGGCTAAGTAAACAGCCCTTTACTCATTAAATTCACAGCTAAAATACATTATTACTATCTTATTTTAGTTTTCTTCAAAATACGAAACAGTTTACCATACTGGAAAGTGATTTTCCTATTAGAAAAGATATGAAAACTCTTTATTTGAAGTCTCAAAAATCTGTTTTTCTATCAAACTAGAATAAATAGCAAAACAAATGTTGTTATAAAGGAGGAGAAACTAGACAGTAATGAATGAGAGTAGAAATAAGTTACTCAAAAGTCTCTAGGAGCCAGGCACTTAATGCAAACAAGTAAAGTAGCCTGGAGGGTATAAAGAAAGCCAGTTGAGTATTAATATATGTCATCTGGCCCAGTAATATTAACATGATTTTTTAGAAAACTGAAAACTGTATTTTTATTTAAAAAATCTCACCAATTTAAAATGTTCCAAACTAATTATAAAAAAGGAAGTCATCCCCAAAGATATCCCTAATAAAATTATCTTCCATCAACTAAGTTATAGCTTAAAAGAGGACTCTCTGGGTACCTATAAGTAAAAAGGAGATTCTAGGGAAACATTAGTTGCTGTACAAATATAGAAGTAGTTTCACGTTGGAAATGAGTAAAGCTAGCTGGAGATGTATTTTCTGGTTGTTATCTTCAAAAGACGTTGTGAAGTCTTCTATTGTTTTGAGTCAGGGAGAAGAAACTCTGTTCCCTTTCCTAGAATTAATCTGGATCAGTCAGGGTGAGTCACTTATATTAAGCATGGTACTGGTGGTCATTGACATAAAGGATAAGATCTCTGGAATGAGAATACCATTGCAACTTGGTCTAAACAAAAGAGACCCAGGATGCTTTGTAAGAAACATTAAGCACTCCACTCATTTGATTATACCAGTGGTTCTTTAAGTCTGTTCCACAGACCTGTGAGGGTCCCTGAGATTCTTTCAGGGTTCCACAAGGTCAAATGATTTTAATAATAATACCAATACATTATTTGCCTCTAACACTATGTTGACATTTGAAATGATGGTACAAAAGCAATGGTGGTTTGGTACTACAGTAGAAATCTAGGCAGTGGATACAAATAGTGTGAATAGTTATTGTATTATTCACCCCTGTGTCCTAACAGTTTTCATTAACATTGCCCTCTCAATGAAACAGTAAATACTAACTCAATTTAGTTAAAATTTGTCTGTTGAGTGTGACAAACAGGAAGAATGAAACAAAACACTTCTGCTGTATCACAAAGAATGACAGGTGTCTCAAGATAAAGAACTTAGGCAATAGTTTGAGTTGCAAGCTGAACTAGCCAGGTTTTGCACAGAACACTATTTTTGCTTGAAAGAATGTCTCACAAACTATGACTATTCAGACTTAGATGTTTGATAGACGTTTTCTTGAAAATGAATGAAACGAGACAGTCAATTTCGGGAAAACAAACAGGGTTTGTTGGCTTTTTTTTGGCCAAAGAAAACTCTATGTTTTAAGCAAAAATTAAAATTATGGAAAATGGATATACCCATGAGCTTCCAATGCTTCCAAGGAGTTTTTAATGAGTTGGTGGTTATATTAATGAAAATGAATTTTGATAGAGTAAACACTTGGAAGAACTTATATTTTCCATGTGATAAAAAAATACATTACAAAAACATACCTGGATATAAGATCCATTAAACATTCAGGACCAACCAATGAATTTTTTTTTTCCCCAGATGAACAACTTTTTATTGAGCTATAGCTGACTTACAATGTTGCATTAGTTTCAGGTGTATAGCAAAGTGATTGATTTATACATATATATCTCGACATCCTTTTTCAGATCCTTTTCATTATAAGTTATTATCAGATATTGAATACAGTTCCCTATGCTATATAGTAGGTCTCTGTTTATCTATTTCATATATGGCAGTATGTCCAAAAGATTTTAATATATTGGAGTATGAAATGCCCCTTGACAGGGCTAAATTCTACGATTTAACTAACTTTCAGTATATTATCAACTGAACAATTTTGTTGTAGTATCAAAGAATATCCACAATTATATGAAAATGCTATTGAGATATTCCTTTATTTTCTAACCACATAACTGTGTGAGGCTGGATTTGTTTCCTTCAACCAAAACAATATATTCCAACAGACTGAGTACAGAAGCAGATGTGAGAATCCAGCTGTAGTCTACTAAACCAGACATTGAAATGAATAGGAAAAAAAATGTAAAACAATGTCATCCTTTCTAGTAGATTTTTTAAAATTTTGGAAAACATTATTTTTACCCTTAGCAATATTATTTAAATTAACATAGAAAGGTCTTATTCTCAATTTAAATTAAATAAATAACATTTAAAAAATTTCTAAGTTTTAATTATCAGTGCAGTAAATATCACCAGCTATGACTCCATAAATAAGCCTTTGAGGTACTCAATAATTCCTAAGCATGTGAAGGGGTCCTGAGACTATTAAGTTTGAGAACTGATGGATCTGACCAACAAAGTAGAGAATATTATTGCTCAGCAACCCTCATCTCCATGAGATAGTTAACCAAAACTTACATTTTTATGTCCAGAGATGCATTTTATTACACTAATTAATAATTAGTATAATTATTAATTATACTAACAACTAATTACACTAATTACATTAATAACTATTAATTCAAAATGTTTTCCAACCTTTTTGGTGTTTGCTGACTCCACATGTAGAACCCATACACTTCTACAATGTCATTAACAGCTGAACAGTTGTTGATGTGCCAGTGCTGATATGACTTCAGACAAAAGCAAAGAAACCTGATGGTCAGTGTAGTTTTACTAATTTTCTTTAGGCTCTCAAAAACAGTAGAAAATAATTTGCAGGCCTCAGTCAGTGTCCTGATTCAGGCTAGAATTATAGAACTTCTTGAGTCTCCAAAGACTTGGGAAACAATGAACTAGCCATATTACACAATCATCTTGGCGTTCACAAAGGAAAGTGGTGATAATATAGACTAGTTGGTAAAAACTAATATCACTAGGAAAAAAAACCCAAGAGAAAATACTACCTTGATACTAGATCAAATAATGCCATTTTTATATGTAAAGGGAATCTACTCCCTTTCAGATATATGCATTAAAAATTGTGAGTTAAGAAAATATTCTTTATCCAGAGTAATCTAAATTCCTTTGCTCAAAGGATAATAACAGAAGCCTAGAGAGGTTATAATTCTGCATTTTGTTTGAATATAAGATTAGACATTATTATTAAAGGAACACATACTCCATAAGGATACTTTAATATATATTTAAAAATTAGTTTATAAACTTTAATTAGATAGGAAAATTAATTTATATTTTGTATCTAAGAAGAGAAAAAATAACATGCTGATTAGTCTGTGCACAAAGTTCTATTCTAAACTCTGAAGTACAAGGGAGTATGTGCAGAGATTACCTTTATTAATCTATTTATTTTAGTCAAACTTCAGATGCTTAGGGATTAAAAGGAAAATTGAACTGGTCTTTGTAAAAAATTCTGTTTTTGACGACATTGATAGGGAGTGGTGAATTGATTGAAAGTCTGGATTTTTTTTCCTTTTCAGTTCTGGTCATTATTCTCTATGTCAAGCTTCTTGATTCTAAAAGAGATGCTGCTGCTTTTCATAACTGAAAAGCAGAACTTATTACATTTGTGAATCATATTCACTTTAAAACAGAATTTGTTATAGAGGTATTCTTTTAGCAAACCATTTTTTGGGAAACGATTACCATTTTAGACTTTGAGTCCTCTAGAGATTGCCCATTCATAGAATCTATATACTATTTGACTTTTTTGCTTAGGCACTGTTTTACTTAGGGCAATGTAAGACTAAAATCTCAAGTTTGTTGTTAAAATACATTTCACAGAGTCCTCAAGCTAAAGGAGTGAAAATCACTTGTCATTTCAGTCAGATTTCATGAAAAGAAAATATCTGATATTAAGGAGAAATGAATTTCCCCATATACGGAAATATATTATGTCATCCCAGCAAACAAATTTTTGCTGGAGACAATGCCATTCTATATGGAACTTTAGAAGAGATAATACCCTGTCTTTATGAGATTGTGACGAGTGTACTGAAAAGGAAATCCAGACTTGGTTTGCTTGACAGATCATGTTTTCACTATAGGTGGAGTATCTTAAGGGATTAAAGCACAATCTGGAATAAAATATTGCAGAGAGTAAATAAAATGTGAATTCAAAATAATTTGTAATACCAACATTATAGCTGTTGACCTAACAGGAATAGATGCATACATACAAATGGACAGGAAGTTTCCACCTTAAATGCTGCCCCGTGATAAAACGTTACAGAGGAAAAGGTTAGAACTGTTAGTTTTTAATCATAATTTGGTTATTTAACCCTTCCGTATTTTCACAAAGACTGGGATAAGTGTTTCTGATGGTTATTCCCAGAGTATCCTGTACTCCAGCTGTTAAATTATAAAATTTATTGGACTTTATTATAATTTATAGTTGCCTGCTTTATCTGTCTGTAAAGCCAAGAACAGTGTTATTTGCCCACGACTGCTTTCCCAGCACCAGGCAAAGACTTATTTAATAGTTAATAACCCTGTTGGGCAGGCAAGGATTACCAGTTTTATTATAGACAAAAAGCTCAGAGAAGTTGAACAACTTGCTTAATGCAGTGTAGTTATTAGGTAGAGAAGCCAGGATTTGAAACCAGGACTTCTAATAACAAGTCAAGTGCTCTTTCTAGTGTTGGTCTTTTATGACTGCATTGTATTTCCAATGTAAGGAAAACGTATTTGCACATTTTTTTCTGCACATGACAGATTGCACGCCTAATCTGAAACATGGGAGGGGGATTTTTATGGGGTCTGGCTAACAGTATTATGTACTAAATTATAAACATTCCATCTAAGATGTAGTAACAATAATGATGTCAGACTCAACTTGTGTTCTGATTTTGCGCAAGATAATATTCCCGGATGTCTCATATCCTAGACTGAAAACATTCAAAACCAAAATGTATTAACAATTTTCCTTTGCTTTTTCATTCCTTAGTATAGTTAACAACATCGTTTACCCAAAATTTAAATTAGAACCCTGACCTTCATTTTTATTTCTTCTCTGCCTTACATTTTTATGCTATAAAATTAATTTATCTAGAATATATTTATGTGCTAAAACCTATAGCCTTGAATTTTACTTAGTATGCAAAGGGGAAAAAAATCACTATTTAAAATAAAGAAGAACTGATCTGAAGTTGGATTTTAAAGTCACTGAATTAGGTTATTTGTTTACTAATGAAGTTTTACAGAGAGTTTTTGATTAGTGAGTACTACCATTAAAGTGGTCATTATTGCTGAACATAATTCTCAAAACCTCCACCTGGCAAAAAAGCTGTTAATTTGTTTTCACCATTTGTCATGTCCCTGGTGAAATGCTACTCCTAAGAGTTGCCTTCTCTGATCATCCAATCTGAGATTTCCCTCCTTTTACTTTCTACTACACTTTTTCACTTCTTAGCATGAATTTCAATGTATCATTATTAAGTTATTATAAAAGTATATTTATTATAATTTGAAAGGTTATTTTTATGTTATTTTAAATGTTTTATTTTTTATTTAATATAATTTTTAAAGGTTATTTTAGATAAATTTATTTAAAAAATACCTATTTGTTTCAGCATACCTTTGATTAAACTGTAAACTCTATGGGGGAAGAGATTACATCTATCACCGATATAAAAGTACATGTTAAAGCTGCTGCTACTGCTAAGTTGCTTCAGTCGTGTCCGACTCTGTGTGACCCCCTAGACAGCAGCCCACCAGGCTCCCCCATCCCTGAGATTCTCCAGGCAAGAACACTGTAGTGGGTTGCCATTTCCTTCTCCAATGCATGAAAGTGAAAAGTGAAACCGAAGTCACTCAGTCATGTCTGACTCTTAGTGACCCCATGGGCTGCAGCCCACCAGCCTACTCTGTCCATGGGATTTTCCAGGCAAGAGTACTGGAGTGGGATGCCATCGCCTTCTCTGTTAAAGCATCTAGTATACATTAATTAAGCAGTCTTATAATTTGAGATTTTCAATAGGAAGAATAATTTAATTGTCTTCACTTCTTTAACACCAAAGCAATAATTTTATCTTTGAGGTTACATTTTGGTGTTGGTAAAATTACTTAAAAGAAACAGACTCATATTCCTAGGCAAAAATACAGAAGAAAATTTTCTGAAAAAAAAAAAAAAAGATTTTAAAATAACTGTTTTACTTGAATTAATTGTCAATTTGAACAGCTAAGTGTTATCTATGGAAAAATATCAAGACAAGCCACTTGTTATCCTAAGGTTTTGAAATAAGCAAAATAATAAATGTGGATTTGGAGCAATTTTTAAAACTGTATTTAATAACTGCATTTATTAACTGTATTTAATATTCTCCTGGTAAATAAAATGTAACTCCGAAGTTTTAAAAAGGTCCAAGAACTTAGATAAAACTTAGTTTTCATTATTTATGTACACAGTACAACACTAAGAAAAATACACTGTCTTAGATAATTCCACATTCCAATCATTAAGGTCTTAATATTTGATGAATGAGTAGTCTTTTATAGTGGACTTAACATTTAGCTTCACTTGTTTCCCAGACTTCATAAGTGAGTAAACTTATACAGCTGGAATTTAGTGAAGTCAAACAATAAATCATTCTGTTTTAAAAATTTGTAAGATATGGACGATATTTTTCTACCCAATTTATGTCTTGATAACTCCATGTTTTCCTTCAGTTAAAGATTCAGCTGGCTGGCATTCAATGTATAAACATATAACAAACATTTTATATCTAGAATGTTTTTATAGTTTTTCTTCATGAAGATTTAAGACCTCATTTTTTTAAACTATACAATTAATTATCAGTGACTTTTGACACAAGTCTAAAAATGATATTCAACAGTTCACACTCTGAAGACTGCTAAAAAGGATGTAGCATGGAATGTAAAAGCACTACACATTTCAAGAACTGATTGAGATCACTTCCAGTTAAATTCAACAATAACATTCATAAAACTCATAGAAAAGCTGGAATTGAGGAAGGTAGTTAGATAAATCCTTAAATCTGATGACAGTGAAAAAGTCATAGTTTGAAAAATTACCTACAGATTTCTGAAATAAATTTCCTGTATAGCCAGATAGCTAAAATCATATCCTATTAAATAAGAAGGAATGTTACTGTTTGCTTCTGATGCCAATAGTACATCCATCCTATGGAAACTTGAAGCTACAAATGACTAACTTTACAGGGAAGAGATATTCTAAGAAAAAGTATCATAGTCATAATTAGGTTTGCTACTCAGTTTATCACACACATGAAAATGTCAGGCAGCAAATAAATATCTAATCCTCTCCCTGGCTCACTGCTTCAGTACTTGGGAAAAATTATAAAAAATAAATACTAAGATACTTCCTCCCTCCCCCAAAGGTTGGCATTAAAACTTTCTATCAATTTAGATTTGTTTCCAAATATTAGGCAGCAACATTCCAAGTTGAATATGTTTGAAAAAATTTGGAATGATACTAGAGCAAGGAGTTACCCCTGCCTGGACAAGTTAAAAAACAAAAATCCTTTTGGTGACATCATTTTACTTTGTTAATCTTGCTGTTTATTGGCCAGAAACATATTCACCCTCTGCATAAATAAATAACTGCATATCTATACAAATAAGTATGCTAAAAAATAAGAAGTCTACAACAAAGAAACAGGAGTTACAGAAAGTGATACCCATAGCTGTGAGGTAGTAGGCATTTTGAATGAAATTTCTATCTATTGTTGGCCTAATACAACAATTTGTGAAACATTAGGTGATATCTATGTTATAGCCCATTAATTTTTCATTGTAATATCTTGCATGCAATCCAACCTTGACAAGCAGAGGGAAATACTGGTTAGTTTTCCCAGATGTACATAGCAGAGCAGGTGTAAGGTGCCAAGGAACGATACTTACTTTTGGTGTCGGGCAGGAAGCTGTAGAAAGGCGAGATGTAGCCTGAGCACGGGGAGATTCCGAAGGAGTAGTACTGAGGGAGGCTGTGTCTCGTGGGAGCACCTGAACGCCACGAGAAATGATGGAGTCTGGAATCTGAACAAGAGGAACAAGTATGGTTTAATATGCTGAAAATACCAATCACATGCAAAATCAATACCCACACCAAACATTTTTTTTTTCCCCCGCGGGGGAACGGGGGTGGGTGGCACATATAGTCAACATATAGTCAAAGCTGTGGTTTTTCTAGTAGTCATGTATGGATGTGAGAGTTGAACCATAAAGAAGGCTGAGTGCTGAAGAATTGAGGCTTTCAAATTGTGGTGGTGGGGAAGACTCCTGACAGTCCCTTGGACTTCAAAGAGATCAAACCAGTCAATCCTAAAGGAAATAAACCCCAAATATTCATTGGAAGGACTGATGCTGAAGATGACGCTCTAATACTTTGGCCACCTGATGTGAAGAGCTGACTCACTGGAAGAGACCCTGATGCTGGGAAAGACTGAAAGCCAGAGAAAGGGGTGGCAGAGGATGAGATGGTTGAATGGCATCACTGATTCAATGGACATGAATCTGAGCAAATTCCGGGAGATGGTGAAGGACAGGGAAGCCTGGCATGCTGCAGTCCACGGAGATGCAGAGTCAGACACTAAATGACTGAACACCCTTTGCCGCTCAGCTCTCGGATATTTGGTCTAACTTATTAAGTATGACTGCATCCAAAAATTTGGGATAAGGTAGAAATCTTCAGATTCAATATATTTTCCTTGGCCAAATAATATTTCAAATAATATTTCATCAAAGCTTTTTTATGAAGCAGTATAGAATTGTAGAGAGGAGTAAAGTGTTTGGCATTCATATACTAGCTCTGTCATTTAATACCTATTTAATTCCTAGATACTTTCCATTTCCCTTTCAGATTCATTCTCCACCCTTCTTCACTCTCTCTGGACCAAGCTAAACTGTAGAGATAGAATCAACAAGCTATTTTGTGCTCTCTGATTTCTAGCTGGGTCAGGTAAGAAGTACTATCAGGAAACTGAAGAGCTGGGGGAGAATAAGGTCTGATATTTATTCCCTTGGCTTCCTCTCCAGCAGGTCACTGTAGGCTGGCTAAGATCAGAGGCCTTGTTAGATGACCTGTGCTTATAGCTCTTTTCTGGATTCCAATTACCTGCTCTCTTTTTGCCCCATTAGGTCTAGGAGTATTAATGATACCAATTACTACTAGTTCCAGGGTGCTGAATCATTTTGTTGCTTTCTCTAAAATCTTACCATGCTTTTATAAATATCATAGTCCTTTACTAAACTCTTCACAATTATCCATTTAGGTACACTGTGACTTCTGCTGGGATACTGATGGATATAATTTTTAAACTGTCATTTCCTTTATCTAAAAAATGTGGATGCTGCTGCTGCTGCTAAGTCGCTTTACTCGTGTCCAACTCTGTGCAACCCCATAGATGGCAGCCCATCAGGTTCCCCCGTCCCTGGGATTCTCCAGGCAAGAATACTGGAGTGGGTTGCCATTTCCTTCTCCAATGCATGAAAGTGGAAAGCGAAAAGTCAAAGTGAAGTTGCTCAGTTGTGTCCGACTCTTAGCAAACTCATGGACTGCAGCCTACCAGGCTCCTCCATCCATGGGATTTTCCAGGCAATAGTGCTGGAGTGGGGTGCCATTGCCTTCTCCAAAAAATGTGGATAAATGATAGCATTTACCTCACCACATTACTACTGAGGGCTAAATAAGATAATGCATATAAATTATCTAGTGCTTACAAGTAGTTTAGTTAGTTAAGTCGCTTGGTCAGTCGTGTCCGACTCTTTGCGACCCCATGGACTGTAGCCCACCAGGCTCCTTCGTCCATGGGATTCTCCAGGCAAGAATACTGGAGTGGGTTGCCATTTCCTTCTCCAGGGGATCTTCCCGACCCAGGGATCAAACCCAGGTCTCCCGCATTGCAGGCAGACGCTTTAACCTCTGAGCCACCAGGGAAGCCCCTACAAGGAGTTAATACTTAATAAATATTAGCTATTGTTATTATTATGTTATACGCTAACTGATGTAAGTGAACATCACTACTGTAAAAACATACAAATGTAGGACAAATACTGTGGATTATTTGTCTTTAAAATTATTAATATTTATGTTGACTATAAAATTTGTTATTTAGGGCTATGTATAATTTAGTTCTTATTTTGGGCTAGTACTAGTGAGTATAGGTCTTTTAATCTCAAAATGACAAGCTGACCACTTCCAAATTTTATGCACAAGAAGGGAAATATGTATGATGAAAGAATAAGCAATTAACATTCAATCAAAATATTACTTAGGATGTAGAAAGAAGAAAACAGCAGCCAGAATTTGTGACTAGAAAGGCGCTCTTTATCTTTACACATCATCTCTTTCTCACAAAGGAAATACTACGTCCACAGGCACTCTTTCATTTAGTTTCCGTACCTACATCCTCAATACCAACGGTACTGCCACAATTTCTGGGCTTAATTTTTGTGATTTATGAACAATATCTGAATAACTATGATGAAAAGCAGTGGGAATTCTGAGAAGAAAAATGGCTCCATCTGCTAGTACACTTAAATAGTGAATTGCAATAAATATTTTAAGAAACAGAGGTAGAAGCTCTTCTCTAATTTAGAAGAGCTATGTATTGCCACTTACATCTAATAGAAAAGGCCAAGTATTGGGAAGAAAAAGGTCAAATGCCCCTACTGTATTTCACATAGTTCCATGTTTCTTTCCTTCATGGAAATTACCCACACTTATACTACATTTATATGCGTGCTAGTTTGGTCAATGTCTCTCTCTCATACCAGAATGCACTGTCATGATGATGGAACTAAGTTTTTGCTACTACTGTATGTTCAGTGCCTAATGAAGCATCTGCACAAAGTAGTATACATGTGTGATTTCCAGACTTACACACACACACACACAGACACACACACAGTTTTCACCTCCACCCCTTCAATAAACAAAGGAGTAGGAAATTTGAGGGAGACGGTAAGATTAAACTGTGAGGTACAGGGACTTCCCTGGTGGTACAGTGGATAAGAAACTGCCTGCCAATGCAGGGGATACATGTTTGATAACAAGGGGCTAATGCTTGGTCCAGGAAGATTCCACATGCCACAAAGCAAGTGAGCCTGTGCACCGCAATTACTGAGCATGTACTCTAGAACCCAGGAGCCACAGCTACAGAGCCCACGTGCTACAACTACTGAAGCCTGCACGCCCTAGAGCCTTTGCCCTACAACAAGACAAGACACCACGATAAGCCCACACACCACAATTATAGCCTAGCCTCCACTCATGTCAATTAGAGAACACCCACACAGCAATGAAGATCTAGCACACCCCAAAATATAAATAAATATAAATAAATGAATAAAAATTTAAAATATTGTGATGTATATACTTTTGGGTTACTAGTTTGGAAGTATACAATAAACTAAGGAAAATATTTAAAAGACCAAAGGCTGATGGTATGAAAGTATTTCAGTTTGGAAGATAAATTATTTGGTCTTCCTATCTTTAAGAAATTGTTAGAGACAAAAGAGGAAAATCAAGACAGAGTAAACATAAGGGAAGAGAAAAGAGAAGAAACTGTTAGGAGATGTTACAAATTATCAGTTATTGGAGAGAACAGGAGTAAGATGAGAGCTGAAAAGATGTCCTTGGATCTAGCAATTATATAAGATATACAATTATATAAGATACTACAAGTAAACAAGAAAAAGTAGAAATGAAGAAGCAAGTGGGGATGATAAAGCAGTGAAATTTGTGGGGAGAGAAAAAGACATTCACTAATATTCTTTTCTTTGGTGCTTGGAAGAAAGGCCTATTTGACAAGAAAAGGGGGAAATACAAGTGGGAAAGATCTCTCTAGGAGAGTCATAAACATCTGGAATAAATGCACTGATGACTGAGCATGGAGGATAACTAAGGCATTGGCCAAGGAATTCTCAATGATCACTGTGAATTCTTACAGTAATAAATAAATAAAATCAATAATGGAAGCCAATTATTCTGTTGCAGAGTGTTCGTAATTTTTCCTTTTTAGAGACATTATCAATGACTCTTATTCATGTATCATAATTCCCATATGCATTAATTCTAGGATATATACAGTCAGAAACAGAATTGCTGGTTGATGGCTGTGAATATCGTCTTTTAGAAATTCCCAAATTGGTTAAGCCAACTTAAAAGTCTATCAAAAGAATAGTAACAATTTGTCTTACTTCACAACTTAGCTCTACCTAGTATTCTCAGTAATAATTTTTTCAGATGTGATGGACAGTAAAAATATCTTAAACTGGCTTTCTTCTTCCTTCATTGTTAATAAGAGTAAAACACTTTTTCATATGTTTACCAGCCATTTAGATGTTCTCTATTAAATAAAAGTTCCTATTCAAGTCTTTTGCCCAATTTTCCCCTTATTGAGTCATTCTTTTAATTATTAAATTTCTGTATCTATTCTGGATAGCAAGTCTTTTATCAGTTTTATATGATATAAATATCGATTCCTACTATGCAGCTTGCCTTCCAATTTCATCATGTATTCTGATGAACAGAATATTTTAATTTTTATTAAATTTTATTGAGAGTTACATAGTTAACTATTCAGTTCAGTTCAGTTCAGTCACTCAGTCGTGTCCAACCCATGAATTGCAGCACGCCAGGCCTCCCTGTCCATCACCAACTCCCGGAGTTCACCCAAATCCATGTCCATCGAGTCGGTGATGCCATCCAGCCACTCATCCTCTGTCGTCCCCTTTTCTTCCTGCCCCCAATCCCTCTCAGCATCAGAGTCTTTTCCAATGAGTCAACTCTTCGCATGAGACAGTCAAAGTAGTGGAGTTTCAGCTTCAGCATCATTCCTTCCAAAGAACACCCAGGACTGATCTCCTTTAGAATGGACTGGTTGTTATTTTTCAATTTGTTAATGTGGTGTATTACATTGATTGATTTGTGGATATTGAAGAATCTTTGCATCCCTGGGATAAAGCCCATTTGGTCATAGGTGTATGATCTTTTTAACATGTTGGCTTCTGATTGCTAGAATTTTGTTAAGGATTTTTGCATCTATGTTCATCAGTGATATTGGCCTGTAGTTTTCTTTTTTGTGGCATCTTTGTCTGGTTTTGGTATTAGGGTGATGGTGGCCTCATAGAATGAGTTTGGAAGTTTACCATCCTCTGCAGTTTTCTGGAAGAGTTTGAGTGGGATAGGTGTTAGCTCCTCTCTAAATTTTTGGTAGAATTCAGCCGTGAAGCCGTCTGGACCTGGGCTTTTGTTTGCTGGAAGATTTCTGATTACAGTTTCAATTTCCGTGCTTGTGATGGGTCTGTTAAGATTTTCTATTTCTTCCTGGTTCAGTTTTGGAAAGTTGTACTTTTCTAAGAATTTGTCCATTTCTTCCACGTTGTCCATTTTATTGGCATATAATTGCTGATAGTAGTTTCTTATGACCCTTTGTATTTCTGTGTTGTCTGTTGTGATCTCTCCATTTTCATTTCTAACTTTATTGATTTGATTTTTCTCCCTTTGTTTCTTGATGAGTCTGGCTAATGGTTTGTCAATTTTATTTATCCTTTCAAAGAACCAGCTTTTGGTTTTGTTGATTTTTGCTATGGTCTCTTTTCTTTGGATTTATTGCTACCCTAATTTTTAAGATTTCTTTCCTTCTGCTAACCCTGGGGTTCTTCATTTCTTCCTTTTCATGTTGCTTTAGGTGTAGAGTTAGGTTATTTATTTGACTTTTTTCTTGTTTCTTGAGGTAAGCCTGTATTGCTATGAACTTTCCCCTTAGCACTGCTTTTACAGTGTCCCACAAGTTTTGGGTTGTTGTGTTTTCATTCTCATTCGTTTCTATGCATATTTTGATTTCTTTTTTGATTTCTTCTGTGATTTGTTTGTTATTCAGTAGCATGTTGTTCAGCCTCCATATGTTGGAATTTTTAATAGTTTTTTCTCCTAGTCCAGGTTCGATGCATGATACTGGAGGCTTGGGGCTGGGGCATTGGGACAACCCAGAGGGATGACAGGAAGGGAGGAGGGAGGGGGGTTCGGGATGGAGAACACGTGTATACCTGTGGCGGATTCATGTTGATGTATGGCAAAATCAATACAATATTGTAAAGTAATTAACCTCTAATTAAAATAAGTAAATTTATATATAAAAAAAAGAATGGACTGGTTGGATCTCCTTGCAGTCCATGGTACTCTCAAGAGTCTTCTCCAACACCACAGTTTAAAAGCATCAATTCTTTGGTGCTCAGCTTTCTTCACGGTCCAACTCTCACATCCATACAGGACTACTGGAAAAACCACAGCCTTGACTAGATGGACTTTTGTTGGAAAAGTAATGTCCCTGCTTTTGAATATGCTATCTAGGTTGGTCATAACTTTCCTTCCAAGGAGTAAGCATCTTTTAATTTCATGGCTGCAGTCACCATCTGCAGTGATTTTGGAGCCCCCCAAAATAAAGTCTGACACTGTTTGCACGGTTTCCCCATCTATTTCCCATGAAGTCATGGGACCGGATGTCATGATATCAGTTTTCTGAATGTTGAGTTTTAAGCCAACTTTTTCACTCTCCTCTTTGACTTTCATCAGGAGGTTTTTTAGTTCCTCTTCACTTTCTGCCATAAGGGTAGTGTCATCTGCATATCTGAGGTTATTGATTAGATAGTTAAAAAAAAATCAGTATTTTCCTTTATAGTTAGTGAATTTTGTATCCTAAAAGGAAAACTTCCTGAGTGACCTCAGTAGAAAGGTGGAGTAGGTAATGTCAACAGCCCATCCCTTATGAAACAAGTGAATAAACTAACAAAAACGGTCAGAATCAACTTTATCAGAAATCTATAAACTAATCAAGTTTACAGCAGCCAAGTGAATGCCTAATGAAAAAAAAAAAAACTCACAAAACTCCAAAATGACCCCTAGTACATAGCTCAGTGACGGCTGTGAAGATGACAGAGTCCATGACTCTGGTGAAGGTTCTGGGTACTGAAGGGGAAACAAACCTTGTTCTCAAGAGTGAGGGTTGTTTGTTTCAACATTTCTGGTGGCTCACTGAAGGATATTCTCAAAGACCTGCCTTTATTTCCCCTATTTTGGAACTCCCAAATGGCTCAGGCAGCTACTGGAGGAGTTCTTGATGCTGTTCAGTTGCTCAGTTGTGTCCAACTATTTGCAGCCCCATGGACTGCAGCATACCAGGCTTCCCTGGCCATCACCATCTCCGGGAGCTTGCTCAAACTCATGTCCATTGAGTTGGTGATGCCATCCAATCATCTTGTCCTCTGTCGTCCTCTTCTCCTCCTGCCTTCAACCTTTCCCAGTATCAAGGTCTTTTCTAATGAGTTGGCTCTTTGCATCAGGTGGCCAAAGTATTGCAGCTTCAGCTTCAGCATCAGTCCTTCCAATGAATATTCAGGACTGAGTTCCTTTAGGATTGACTGGTTTAATCTCCTGGCAGGCCAAGGGTCTCTCAAGAGTCTTCTCCAATGCCACAGTTCAAAAGCATCAATTCTTTGATGCTCAGCCTTTTTTATGATCCAGCTCTCACATTTAGTCATGACTACTGGAAAAACCATAGCTTTGATTAGATGGAACATTGTTAGCAAAGTAATCTCTCTGCTTTTTAATATGCTGTCTAGGTCTTTTCTTCCAAGGAGCAAGCGTCTTTTAATTTCATAGCTGCAGTCACCCTCTGCAGTGATTTTGGAGCCCAACAAAATAAAGTCTCTCACTGTTTCCATTGCTTCCCCAACTATTTGCCATGAAATAGTGGGACCGGATGCCATGGTCTTCGTTTTTTGAATGTCGAGTTTTAGGCCAGCCTTTTCACTCTCCTCTTTCACCTTCATCAAGAGGCTCTTTAGCTCCTCTTTGCTTTCTGCCATAAGGGTTATCTGCATATCTGAGGTTACTGATATTTCACCCAGCAATTTTGATCCCAGGTTATGCTTCATCCAGCCTGGCATTTCGCATGATGTAATCTTCAAAGAAGTTAAATAAGCAGGGTGACAATATACAGCCTTGACAAACTCTTTTCCCAATTTGGAACCAGTCTATAGTTCCATGTCTGATTTTAACTGTTGCTTCTTGATCTGCATACAGGTTTTGGGGGCAGGTAAGGTAGTCTGGTACTTCCATCTCTCTTAAGAATTTTCCATAGTTTATTTTGATTCACAAAGTCAAAAACTTTCATTCACAAAGTCAATGAAACAGAAGCAGATGTTTTTCTGGAACTCTCTTGCTTTTTCTAGGATCCAGTGGATGTTGGCAATTTGATCTCTGGTTCCGCTGCCTTTTCTAAATCTACCTTGAACATCTGGAAGTTCTCAGTTCAAGAACTATTCGAGCCTAGCTTGGAGAATTTTGAGCATTACTTGGCTAGCGTGTGAAATAAGTGCAATTGTGTGGTAGTTTGAACATTCTTTGGCATGACCTTTCCTTGGGATTTTCATGAAACTGACCTTTTACCAGTCTTGTGGCCACTGCTGAGTTTTCCAAATTTGCTGGCATATTGGATGCAGCACCCTCACAGCATCGTCTTTTAGGATTTGAAATGGCTCAACTGGAATTCCTTCACCTCCACTAGCTTTGTTCATAGTGATGTTTCCTAAGGCCCACTTGACTTTGGACTCTAGGATGGCTGGCTCTAGGTGAGTGATCACACCATTGTGGTTATGTGAGTAATTAAGATATTTTTTGTATAGTTCTTCTGTGTATTCCTGCCACCTCTTCTTAATATCTTCTGTTCTGTTAGGTCCATACTATTTCTGTCCTTTACTGTGCCCATCTTTCCATGAAATGTTCCCTTGGTATCTCTTTCCCTTTCAATTGTTTTCCTCTGTTTCTTTGCATTGATCACTTAGGAAGGCTTTCTTTTCTCCCCTTGCTATTCTTTGGAACTCTGCATTCAGATGGATATATCCTTCCTTTTCTCCTTTGCCTTCGTTTCTCTTCTTTTCTCAGCTATTTGTAAGGCTTCCTCAGACAACCATTTTGCCTTTTTGCATTTCTTTTTCTTGGGGATGGTTTTGATCACGGTTTCCTGTACAATATTACGAACCTCCGTCCAGAGTTCTATCAGATCTAATCCCTTTAATCTATTTGTCACTTCCTCTGTATAATTGTAAGGGATTTGATTTAGGTGATATCTGAATGGCCTACTGGTTTCCCCTTTCTTCAATTCAAGTCTGAATTTTGCAATAAGGAGGGGAGGTTAACCAAAAAATTAATGCCAAATATATTAGTCACTGCTGTCTGGGTAAAGGAAAAAATGTGAAAGAAATAACAGAATAATACCTAAAACACCTGGGAGGGAAGGCCATGTAATGCACTTTGAAAAGTTCACAGATATTCCTGAGTATCCAGGAAGTCACGATTATGCCCAAGGCCAGGTATATCCTTAGATGATTACAACTCTTGCTGAGCTAACGATTTTGCCCGAGCAGGAAGTGAAGATTAGTCAGAGTAGTAAACTGCCTAGCTGAGTGTTGAAGGTGTGCTAAAATATATACAGAGAGCTCATCTGCAAAGAATGGGAGATTTTCCTTTTCTGTATATATATATTTTCTGGGCATTTAGGAAATTATGTAAAATCACTAGCTGACCATGAAGCTAATAGAAAAGAGACTTTAGTGGTCACACACAACAAAGAATAACAGACTTGACAAAAGTAGTTCAGGTAAGTTAATCAACAAACAACAACAATTTTAACAGGTAACAATAACATACCCTGGGGAGGAAAGAGAATTTGATTTTCAGAGTTGCTACTAATAATATTCACAGAGCTCGGTTTTCAACAACAAAAAATAAGGTATGCATAGAAACAAGGAATTATGACCTATGTATAGCAAAAAAGAAGAAGAAAAAACAGAAACTGTCCTTGAGAAACTGTAGACACTAGGCTAACGAGGCAAACTTTTAAATTAAGTATTTAAAATATATTCAAAGAGCTAAAAGCAACCTGGAAAAGAACAAAAGAAAGCATGGTGATGATATATAACCAATAGGCAATATCAATAAAGAGGTAGAAATCATAAAAAGAAACCAAATAGAAATTCTAAAGTTGAAAAGTATAACTAAAATAAAAAATTCACTAGAGGGATTCAGTATCAGATTTGAGGAAGCAGAAGAAAAAAGTCAGTGAACTGAAGAGTAGAAATAAAGAATAAAGAAAAATGAACAAGGTTTAAGAAACCTATGGGACACGAACAAGTCTACCAAGGTATGCATAATGGGAATCCTATGGAGAAGAGAGAAAGTGGCAGAGAAAATATTTTAAAAATGTTGTTTAAAACTTTCAAATTTGATGAAATACATGAATCTACACTGTGAAGAAAGTTGAGCACCGAAGAATTGATGCTTTTGAACTGTGGTGTTGGAGAAGACTCTTGAGAGTCCCTTGGACTGCAAGGAGATCCAACCAGTCCATTCTGAAGGAGATCAGCCCTGGGATTTCTTTGGAAGGAATGACGTTAAAGCTGAAACTCTAGTACTTTGGCCACCTCATGCGAAGAGTTGACTCATTGGAAAAGACTCTGCTGCTGGGAGGGATTGGGGGCAGGAGGAGAAGGGGACGACCGAGGATGAGATGGCTGGATGGCATCACTGACTCGATGAACGTGAGTCTGGGGAGCTCCAGGAGTTGGTGATGGACAGGGAGGCCTGGCGTGTTGCATTTCATGGGGTCGCAAAGAGTCGGACATGACTGAGTGACTGTACTGAACTGAACACCTCCAAGACACTCAGAGGCCCCCAGTTGGCTTCACTAAAAATTTTATCAAATATTTAAAGAAGAGTTAACATAAATCCTTCACAAACTCGCCTATAAAAGAGAAGGAAAGGTTTTGTATTATGTGGTCAGTTTGCCCTGATACCAAAGACAAATAAAGATGACACAGGAAAAGAGTATTACAAGCCATATCCAATGGACAGGGAAGCCTGGCATGCCATAGTCCATGGGGTTGCAAAGAGTCAGACATGACTGAGCGACTGAACTAACTATCCTTTGTGAATATAGATGTTTGGCAAACAGTCTAAATAAAATATTATTAAACTGAATCTAACAGCAGATTAAAAGTATTATACACTATGACCAAGTGGGATTTATTCCATGAATCTAGTGGTGACCCATAGATTACACATAATAATCTATGTGTAATATAACAATTTATAATACAAAACATTAATAAAACAAAAAAAATCCAAATGATCCAAAATTCCAAATAATATAGAAAAAGCCTTTGACAAAATAGAACACTTTTTCATGATAAAGATACTCAGAAAACAAGGAATAACTTTCCAAACCTCATAAATAGCCTCTTTGAAAACCCCATAGCTAATATCCTACTTAATGAAACACTGAAAGTTTCCTTTAACATCAAGCTCAAGGATGTCTGCACTCATCACTTCTTTTCAACATTACTAGAAGTTCTAGCTAGGGAAATCATGTAAGAAAAAGAAATAAAAGGCACCTGAATTCGAAAGGAAGAAGTAAGATAATCTCTACTAATCAGTTCAGTTCAGTCAGTCAGTCACGTCTGACTCTTTGCAACCCAATGGACTGCAGCATGCCAGGCTTCCCTGTCCATCACCAATTTCCAGAGCTTACTCAAACTCATGTCCGTTGAGTCAGTGATACCACTATATAAATATATATACACATATAGATGTGTGTATATATATGTATTTTGTATGTATAGTTTTTCCACAGAAAGATATATTTGAAGTAATAAATTCAGCAACGTTGTAGGATACACGAGGAACACACCAGAATCAGTTGTATTAGCACTAATGGTGAAAATTTCAAAAAGAAAATTAAGAAAGCAGTTCCATCTACAACAGAATCAAAAAGGATAACACAATAAGGAATAAACTTGACCAAGGTGGTGCAAGAATTATACACCAAATCTTACCAAACATAAGAAGACATAAATAAATGGAAAGACATATATTAAAATGGCAACACTATCCAGAGGGAATTATAAATTCAATACAACCTCTATCAAATTCAAACAGAATTTTCTGCAGAACTAGAAAAGCCCATCTAAAACTCATATGGAATCCCAATGGACTCCACATAGCGAAAACAATCTTGAAAAATAAAGTTGGAAAACTCATACTTTTCCATTTCAAAACTTACTTCAAAGGTGCAGTAATCAAAACAGTGCAATGCTGCCGTAAGGACAGACACACAGATCAATGGGATACAACTGGAAGTAACGAAATAAATCGTTTATACTTTTATAGTTGACCAATTTTTGACAAAAGTGCTAAGATAATAGAATAATCTTTTCAACAAATTCTGCCAGAACAACTAGATATCCACATTTATAAAGAAGTTCTACTCTTTCCTCACACTATATAAAAAAGTATCTCAAAATGGATCAAAGACCTAAATGTAAGAGCTAAAAGTGATAAAATTCTCAGAAGAAAACAGAGGGATAAATGTCCTTTACTTTGGATTTGGTAATTGATTCTTAGATATGATACCAAAAGCGCAGAGACAAAGGAAAATTTAGGCAAATTGGACATCATCAAAACAAAAAGTTTCGTACATCACAGGACATTATCACAAAAGGTTGAAAAGACAATCAATAGAATGGGAGAAAATATTTGCAAACTATCTATCTGACAATAGTTTAGTATACAGAATATACAAAGAATAATTACAATGGAACAACAAAATATAACTCATTAATAAAATACCTCATTTAAAGAAATGAGTAAAACAACTTGAATAGACATGTCTCTGAAGAAGATATAGAAACGCCAACAAGGAACATGAAAAGATGTTCATTATCATTAGTAATTAGGGAAATACAAATCAAAACCACAATGAGATACTTAACACCCACTCAATGGCCCTGATCTGTTTAAAAAAGGAAAATAAAAAATGTTGTTGAATATGTGGAGAAATTTGTAAAATGTTGCAACTCTGTGAAAAACAATTTGATGGTTCCTCACAAAGTTAAACATAGAATTACCATATGATTCAACAATTCTATTCAAGGTGTATAACCAAAAGCATTAAAACTTGATTTTCAAACAAATGCTTGTACACAGATGTTGATATTAGCATTATTTTAATAACAAAAAAGTGGAAACAACTAAAATGTTTATCAGCTCATCAATGGCTAAACAACATGTGGTATACTTATACAACGGAATATTTTACAGCTATAAAAGCAGAGTACTGATACTGCTACAACAGAGATGAACCTTAAAAACATGATGTGAAGTGAAAGCAGCTAGATATGAACAGTCACATATTGCATGATTCCACTCACGTGTAATGTTCAGAGTGGGCAAATACATACCCAGTACGCAAATTAGTGGCTGACAGGGGATGAGAGGTATGGGTATGGGTAGTGACTACTTACTGGGTGTGGTATTTTTGAAGGGTGATAAAATATTCTGGAGTTAGATAGCAGTGATGCTTGCACACATTGTAAATGTACTAAAAGCCATTGAACTGTACACCTAAAAATGGTGAATCTTACTTCAATTATACTGAAAAAGAAATCCTTCCCTAATCTATCGCTAAGCTAAATCACTTCAGTTGTATCTGACTCTTTGCAGCCCTAAGGCCTGTAGCCTGCTGGGCTCCTCTGTCCATGGGATTTCCCAGGCAAGAATACTAGAGTGGCTTGCCATTTCCTTCTTCAGGAGATCTTCCCAACCCAAGGATCAAACCTGCATCTCTTATGTCTCCTATATTTGTAGGCAGGGCTTCCCTTGTGGCTCAGCTGGTAAAGAATCGGCCTACAATGTGGGAGACCTGGGTTCGATCCCTGTGTTGGGAAGACCCCCTGGAGAAGGAAAAGGCTACCCACTCCAATATTCTGGCCTTGAGAATTCCATGGACTCTCAAAGAGTCAGACACGACTGCAGTGATTGTGTCATGTCTGGTAGGGGCGCTGGGGGGGGGGGGGGGGGGGGGGGGGGGGGGGGGTCATGTGGACGCATGAAGAATAAAAAAAAAAAAAAAAAAAAAAACAAAAAAACAAAAAAAAAACAAAGAGTCAGACACGACTGGGCGATTTTCATTCTTTACCACTAGCGCCACCTGGGAAGTCTCTGATCCGTTACAATGAAGATTTTGTCCTATATAAATCTATGAAAGCTTTACAGTTCTGCCTTTCATATTTAGGTCTCTGAAAAAATTAGAATTGATTCTTGGATATTGTATGGGATAAGAGATCAATTTCACTTTTTTTTTCCCCATAAGGACAGCGTGTGGTCCCAGCATCATTTTTTGAAAAAAGAGCTTCTTCATTAATGTGTGGTACAAATTCTGTTGTATACCAAGTTGTTGGTATTTTTCAGGCTTCTCTTCTGTTTCATTGATCAAAGTGTTAATTCTTGCACCAGCAATGTACTACTTTATATCATTTTAAGTCTTGCTATTTATAGAGCAGATCTTCTCACTTTATTCTTTTTATTCAAAGAGGATCTTGGTTATTTTTGATCCTTTGCACTTTCTGTTCTGTATAAATTTTAGAAATAGCTTGTCACTTTTCTCTGTCCTCTTAATTAAATACACACATACACATACCACATACAAACTGTTAGGATTTTATTTACTACCTTTGTACAGAAAAAGATAATAAAGTTTTAAAGGATATCCCTCTAATTTACTAAAAAGCATTTACTTCTGGGGGTGTGTGAATGCAAATGAGAATGAGATGAGAGGATGATTGAGGTGGATGCTAATCTTACCTATATTTCATCTGTATGTTTTAATAAAAAGAATGTACTCATGTATTACTGTACAGTAAAAAAGTTTTAGTAATGAAAATTCTGGGAGGGATGTTTCAAAAATTAAGAAGTGGTAAATATGCTCAACAGCTAGGGAGAACTCAAAAAAAGGAGCATAATGTCTTGTACAGAATTGATAGTGAATAATTTTTTCTTTGATAATAAAGAAGTTGAAGAAGCCAATAACAGAATTATAGGCTCTCTTGAGATAGAAGGAATAGACTAAAACATTAACTCAGAAAAACAGTTTAAGCAGAAAGGACTGTTTAGCCTTGGCGATCTTATTAATATAGTAAGCAAGAGAGAATAGGGGAAATGCGAAGATTAAAAAAAAAGTCAAGCTCTAAAAATTGCAATTGTTACAGCCACAATAGAGAATGGTATGGAGAATTCTTAAAAAACTAGCAAAAGAATTACCATATGACCCCAAAATTTCACTACTGGGCACATATCTCATGAAAACCAAAACTGAAAGAGGCGCATGTACTCCAATGTTTGTGGCAGCACTATTTACAACAGCTAGGACATGGAAGCAACCTAGATGTCCATCAACAGATGAATGGATAAAGAAGTTGTGATATATATATATATATATATATACATATACATATACATATACACACACACACACACACACATACCCAATAGCATATTACTCAGCCATAGAAAGAACACATTTGAGTCAATCCTAATGAGGTGGATGAACCTAGAGCCTATTATACGAGTGAAGCAAGTCAGAAAGAGTAAAACAAATATCATATATAAATCCGTATATATGGAATCACGGAGAAGGCAATGGCACCCCACTCCAGTACTCTTGCCTGGAAAATCCCATGGATGGAGGAGCCTGGTAGGCTGCAGTCCATGGGGTTGCGAAGAGTCGGATATGACTGAGCGACTTCACTTTCACTTTTCACTTTCGTGCACTGGAGAAGGAAATGGCAACCCACTCCAGTGTTCTTGCTGGAGAATCCCAGGGACGGCGGAGCCTGGTGAGCTGCTGTCTATGGGGTCACACAGAGTCGGACACAACTGAAGTGACTTGGCAGTAGATGGAATCTAGAAAGATGGTACTGATGAACCTATCAGCAGGGCAGCAATGGAGAAGCAGACATAGAGGACAGACTTATGGACACAGTAGGGGAAGGAGAGGGTAGGACAAACTGAGAGTAGCATGGAAACATAGAAATTATCATATGTAAAATAGGTAGCCAGCGGAAATTTTCAGTATGATATAGGGAGGTCAAAGCAGGTGCTCTGTGACAACGTAGGAGGGTAGGACGGGATGGGAGGCGAGAGGGAGTTTCAAGGGGAGGGGTATATCTACCTATGCCTTATTCAAGTTGACGTGTGGCAGAAACCAACACAGCATTGTAAAGCAACTATCTTCCAGGTAAAATTAAAAAAAAAAAAAGGAATCAGTAAGAGATGAATGAAAACCTTGCTAAAGTAGTGAAATTTGTAATGGGTAAGTCAGCACAAATAAAGAGAAATGTCAAATAACTACCAAAAGAAATAACATTCCTACTTTTAAGAGCACTCATCTATATTTCTATTATCTATGCAACTGAGAACATAGGGAAAGCAATTTGCTTCAGTTGCTATCAAATCCTGTGTAGATATATACTGTAATTTCAACTGTGAACTACTAAACAATAGAATTCTCCTCATGAAGGGAAATTATAATTGGAATACTTATTTTCTTAGGGTCTGATTATTTCTAGTTGTGTAGGTATTCTGTTCTAAAGCTGTTTTCACTGATTGAGCAAACACTTCTAAAAAATGAAATGGAGAATTATATTATCAAAATTAGAGTACCTAGCCAAAATATCATTTCCTTTTAAACTCTTTTGAATTGCTAGTAAGAATATCAACAAATGCACAACTTTGTATCTTGATGCTAGAGAAATTCTTAAGTGAGCAGACATTTTCCCTTCCAATCACTGTTTATATCACCTAATACCTTTATTTTGAAAAAATATTTAAACTAACAGAAAAGTTGCAAGACGAATAAAATAGAAGACCTGTTATCTGGAGTAAATTTTGGGTAGCTAGTGATCAAACTTATAATAATTGAAGTGAGTCTCCCAAAACAGCCATATATAAAGAAATATGGCTTTCATAGCAACAATTTGCCAGTCTCCATGGTGAAGCTTTTGATGTCCTTGTCTAGCCTGGTGGTTAGCTATCTCATATAAAACCTTTCCTAGTTATGTCTCTGTTTAGAGATATTTAAGGTAGGCTGAACCCTCTTAAAAATCCTATTATACGTCCAAGTGTACAGTACAGGATCTGAACTAATAATAAAAATAGATTACATATGAATGCCTAAACGGGTTCTTTCAGAAAAAAAAAAAAAAATATATATATATATATATATATATATCACATGTCTTTCCAGAGCTTCTAATACTGGTCAGAATACCAATTAAAGTTCTATGATTAAGCACTATGAAAATTTTACTAAAGAATAAAACTATCAAACCAGAGTATCTTGAGTTCTGTAAGGTATCTGACAAGCCATATATTTGACAAGAATTCCAAAAGTTCTTGGAACAAGACAGACAAAGTGGCTTTTGATGGGCTGTAAGAGAAATATGTCAGCTGGTTAAGCAATTAACCAATAGGCTTTCTGATAGCATGTGAAATAGCCTATCCTAAATAGCATGTACATAGTATATACAGAGTACATCATGAGAAACGCTGGACTGGAAGAAGCACAAGCTGGAATCAAGACTGCTGGGAGAAATATCAATAACCTCAGATACGCAGATGACACCATCCTTATGGCAGAAAGTGAAGAGGAGCTAAAAAGCCTCTTGATGAAAGTGAAAGAGGACAGTGAAAAAGTTGGCTTAAAACTCAACATTCAGAAAACTAAGATCATGGCATCTGGTCCCATCACTTCATGGGAAATAGATGGGGAAACAGTGTCAGACTTTATTTTTGGGGGCTCCAAAATCACTGCAGATGGTGACTGCAGCCATGAAATTAAAAGACGCTTACTCCTTTGAAGGAAAGTTATGAGCAACCTGATAGCATATTCAAAAGCAGAGGCATTACTTCACCAACAAAGGTCCGTCTAGTCAAGGCTATGGTTTTTCCAGTTGTCAGGTATGGATATGAGAGTTGGACTGTGACGAAAGCTGATTGCCGAAGAATTGATGCTTTTGAACTGTGGTGCTGGAGAAGACTCTTGAGAGTCCCTTGGACTGCAAGGAGATCCAACCAGTCCATTCTGAAGGAAATCAGCCCTGGGTGTTCTTTGGAAGGAATGATGCTAAAGCTTAAATTCCAGTACTTTGGCCACCTCATGCGAAGAGTTGACTCATTGGAAAAGACTCTGCTGCTGGGAGGGATTGGGGGCAGGAGGAGAAGGGGACGACAGAGGAACATCACCGACTCGATGGACGTGAGTCTGAGTGAACTCCGGGAGTTGGTGATGGACAGGGAGGCCTGGCATGCTGTGATTCATGGGGTTGCAAAGAGTTGGACACGACTGAGCAACTGAACTGAACTGAACTGAACTAGCATGTGAAACAGCCTATCCTAAAAAAAGTTCTGTAAGTGACTTGAATGACAACATGATTAATGTATTTGCATTATTTGCATAAAATATAAGATGTCATACAGATTTTGAAAAAGTCTCCTTGGGGTGGATTGATCAGTTAAATGTAGCAAAATGAAATTCAACAATAATATATGTGAAGACCTGGATTTTGATTAAAATCAATGGTATAAAAAAACCCACAAGAATTTATGATTCATATTTTTAAAGAAAAGCCACATTTTATGATTTTGTCTAGACAGAGACCTTATGAAGTATGACTAGAATAGATGTTTTTAAATATTCATGAGTTTGTTTCTTAACAATTACTTACACCTACTAAAATTATTTAGGATTTTTGATGTTCTTAATGGTCTTAATCAGAGTTTTTATTATAACATGCTATTTCATATAAATTTGCCTTCCAGGAAAATAAAAATATATAACCTTGCTGATGTATTCCAGTATCAATTTCCGATTGTGTATTTGTCTAAAACTCTTAGAAAAGTGTCTGCTACATAATCAGCATTTAAAAGCTGTCTGTTATTATTACTACAGCTGCTTAATATATTTGTTTAGTATAGGGAAAGAATACGCTGATTATTTGTTTATATCATGGAAAAGTTCCTATAAATCATGGAGAATGCTAAATATATATATATTTTTAATATGTCTTATGAAATTAGTTGGATAATATTTCACATTATTTCATAAAATATAGTTAACAAATATTCATACAGGGTATATACTATGAGTCAAACTGCGCCAGATGTTGGTTCAGTTCAGTTGCTCAGCCATGTCCGACTCTTTGCAACGCCATGGACTGCAGCAAGCCAGGGTTCCCTGTCCATCACCAACTCCTGGAGCTTATTCAAACTCATGTCCATTGAGTCAGTGATGCCATCCAAATCTCATGCTCTGTCATCCCCTTCTCCTCCTGCCTTCAATTATTCAGGGTCTTTTCAAATGAGTCAGTTCTTCGCATCAGGTGGCCAAAGTATGGGAGTTTCAGCTTCAGTATCAGTCCTTCCAATGAATGTTCAGGACTGATTTCCTCCAGGATTAATCATATAAACTAAAAAATGTGATCCTTGTCTCATGGATGTTACAGATAACATATACAGAAATCAAAGTGAAAGTGTTAGTCGCTCAGTCATGTTCAACTCTTTGTGACCCCATGGACTGCAGCTGCAAGAATACTGGAGTGGGTTGCTATTTCCTTCTCCAGTGGATCTTCTCAACCTAGGGACTGAACCCAGGTTTCCTGCATTGCAGGTGGATTCTTTATCATCTGAGCCACTAGGGAAGTCCCATAGAAATCAAACACATGAATAATATATAGTTGTAAATTGTGGTAAGTATTATAAAGGAAAATAACAAGGTATTATGAGAGAGAATAACGAGAAAAATTTAGATTGGAGAAGGCAGATCAGCAAAGTCTTTCTGTGATTAATGAGACACTGAAACTGGAACAGAAAGATACACAGAAGTTAGCCAGGCAAAGAGTGGGGTTAAGAGCTTCTCGGTAGTGGTAACAGCATGTTCCCAGAGCCAAGACAAAGCTGGATGTAATCTTAGTGAGCAATGGGGAGAGGGAGAGAAATGGTAACAAAAGGACCTAGAAACAGATCATGTAGAATCTAGCAGAACAGAAACTATCTAATGCCAAGGCTCTAGCTGTTAAAGCACAGTGCATACTATTTCCCAGGTTTGAAAAAGTCTATGAACTTTTTTTTAATATAACTTCCTACTTACCTTATTGATAATAGCAATCTTTTTGAAAAACTGTAAGAACATACATTTTTTACCCAAGTAATGATCACTACAAGTTTATAACAAATATATACACAACCAGTCCACAATGTTACTCAATGGTCAATGTTAGGAAAAAAACAATTGGCATCCTAATAAATCAATCCCTATATTGACATCTATCAGTTCAGTTCAGTTCAGTCACTCAGTCGTGTCTGACTCTTTGTGACGCCAGGAATTGCAGCATGCCAGGCCGCCCTGTCTATCACCAACTCCCAGAGTTCACTCAGACTCACGTCCATCGAGTCAGTGATGCCATCCAACCATCTCATCCTCTGTCATCCCCTTCTCCTGCCCCCAACCCCTCCCAGCATCAGAGTCTTTTCCAATGAGTCAACTCTTCGCATGAGGTGGCCAAAGTACTGGAGTTTCAGCTTTAGCGTCATTCTTTCCAAAGAAATCCAAGGGCTGATCTCTTTCAGAATGGACTGGTTGGATCTCCTTGAAGTCCAAGGGACTCTCAAGAGTCTTCTCCAACACTATAGTTCAAAAGTACAAAAAATACCTTCACGACTCGGATAATCACGATGGTGTGATCACTCATCTAGAGCCAGACATCCTGGAATGTGAAGTCAAGTGGGCCTTAGAAAGCACCACTACGAACAAAGCTAGTGGAGGTGATGGCATTCCAGTTGAGCTATTTCAAATCCTGAAAGATGATGCTGTGAAAGTGCTGCACATATGCCAGCAAATTTGGAAAACTCAGCAGTGGCCACAGGATTGGAAAAGGTCAGTTTTCATTCCAATTCCAAAGAAAGGCATGCCAAGGAATGCTCAAACTACCGCACAATTGCACTCATCTCACACGCTAGTAAAGTAATGCTCAAAATTCTCCAAGCCAGGCTTCCACAATATGTGAACCGTGAACCTCCTGATGTTCAAGCTGGTTTTAGAAAAGGCAGAGGAACCAAAGATCAAATTGCCAACATCCGCTGGATCATGGAAAAAGCAAGAGAGTTCCAGAAAAACATCTATTTCTGCTTTATTGACTATGCCAAAGCCTTTGACTGTGTGGATCACAATAAACTGTGGAAAATTGACATCTATAGTAGGAATATAAAAGTTTTTGGTTTTTTCAATTCAAATTTTGAGAAACTCAAACATTTATTACTAAAGATGACATAATCTTCTAAAAAATCCCACTATGTGGCATCCGTATGAATAAAAACAAATAAGTATAAAAAAGCACACTAAGCCCATGGACATCTTGAACAGAAATTTTAATTCAATTCTGTAAACATCTACGCATTACTGAATTCCTTTCATATGCCAGCAAAAATTGTGAAAGACTCTGAAGTGGGCAAAAATATTATGAGGTGTCTTGTGTTGTCGGAGAAGGCAATGGCACCCCACTCCAGTACTCTTGCCTGGAAAATCCCATGGACGGAGGAGCCTGGTAGGCTGCAGTCCATGGGGTCGCTAAGAGTTGGACACGACTGAGCGACTTCCCTTGTAGACCGTTTTGAATTATCTGTACTCTTCAGTCTTTTAGATATTTTACAAATCTAAGTTGTAAAAAAAATGAGAGTAATGTAAAAATTTTTCTCCAAGTGACCCTTTTTCACTAGGGAAGTACAATATACTGCCATGTCGAATTTACCTTAACGGACCTTACATTCCAGGTTCCTATGCAATGTTGCTCTTTATGGCATCAGATTTTACTTTCACCAGCAGACACATCCACAACTGAGAGTTATTTCTGCTTTGGCCCAGCTGCTTCATTCTTTCTGGAGCTGAGTAGTTGCCCTCCACTCTTCCTCAGTAGCATATTGGACACCTTTCAACCTAGGGGGCTCACCTTCCGGTGTCACATCTTTTTGCCTTTTCATACAGTTCATGGAATTCTCGTGGCCAGGATACTGGAGTGGGTTGCCATTTCCCTCCTCCAGGGGACCACATTTTGTCAGAACTCTTCACTATGACCCGTCTGTCTTGGGTGGCCCTGCACAGCATGGCTCATGGCTTCACTGAATTATGCAAGCTCCTTCACCATGACAAGGCTGTGATCCATGAAGGGGAATTATCCTTAGTATTTCCAAAATAAAGAAACTGAATTTTCAATACTTCAAATATGCTAGACTTAAAAAAATCAATAGAAAGTAATTTGTAAGTATTTTAAAAATCCAAGTTCATATAATTAGGGTAAATCTTTGGCAAATGTGATAAGCTTAAATAATTATAAAGACTGTCCTGAAATTTTTTATATGTTAAATATAAGTATATATTTTGTTTTGCGTGGGCTGCTTTCTCTAAACGCATAGAGGTTTACTGACTGAACAAGCTTAAATTACTCCTAAATTACATGTCAGCTTGAATATAATTTCCACGATCTTTAAGTAACTTAAACTTTGGGTTGATATTAATTAATTAATGGATAATCATTAGAAATATGGATAATTTTAAAATAAGAATTAGGGGACATCAATTATTAATAATAAAACTTTTTATTGTGGTGAAATATATATAACAAAATTTACCACTTTAATCAGTGTACAATGAAATGGCATTAAACACACACACAATGTAATGCAAACATCACCACTATCCACCACTTCCATCATCCCAAAAGGAAATTTCCTAAGTTTTAAATAGTAACTCCCCACTCCCTGTTTTCATCTATCTTATTTTCTGTCTCTATGAATTTGACTAATCTGAGTACCTCAAGTAAGTGAACTTATATAATACGTTCCCTTTTATTTCGGCTTATTAAATTCAGCATAATGTTTTCAAGTTTCATCCATGCTGCAGCATGTATCAGAACTTCATTTCTTCTATGGTTGAATAATATTTCTATTATATGTACATAATATTTTGTTTATTCATTTATTTGCTAATAAATATTTGGGCTATTTCCATTTTTTGGCCATTATGAGTACAGCTGCTATAAACAGGAGTGCTTGCTTTCAATTCTTTTGGGTATAGAAAGAGTGGTAGACTGCTGCATCACATGTTTAACTTTTAGGACCACAAAGGTGTTTTTCACTGTGGTGGCACCATTTTATACTCCCTCCAGCAGGGTTCCAATTTCTTCAGATTCTCTGCTTTATTTGCCTCTAATTATTTTCCGGGTTATTTGTGGGAGAAGGGTGGTGGTGGTGGTTAATAAAACACCTAAATGGAAGATGGGCTCGATAAAGGACAGATATGGTATGGACCTAACAGAAGCAGAAGATATTAAGAAAAGGTGGCAAGAATACACAGAAGAACTGTACAAAAAAGATCTTCATAACCAAGATAATCACGATGGTGTGATCACTCACCTAAAGCCAGACATCCTGGAATGTGAAGTCAAGTGGGCCTTAGAAAGCATCACTACGAACAAAGCTAGTGGAGGTGATGGCATTCCAGTGGAGCTATTTCAAATCCCGAAAGATGATGCTGTGAAAGTGCTGCTCTCAATATGCCAGCAAATTTGGAGAGCTCAGCAGTGGCTGAGGAAAGGTCAGTTTTCATTCCAATCCCAAAGAAAGGCAATGCAAAACAATGCTCAAACTACCCCACAATTGCACTCATCTCACACGCTAGTAAAGTAATGCTCAAAATTCTCTAAGCCAGGCTTCAGCAATATGTGAACTGTGAAATTCCAGATGTTCAAGCTAGTTTTAGAAAAGGCAGAGGAACCAGAGATCAAATTGCCAACATCCGCTGGATCATGGAAAAAGCAAGAGAGTTCCAGAAAAACATCTATTTCTGCTTTATTGACTATGCCAAAGCCTTTGACTG
This sequence comes from Capra hircus, assembly GCF_001704415.2. Classification (NCBI taxonomy): domain Eukaryota; kingdom Metazoa; phylum Chordata; class Mammalia; order Artiodactyla; family Bovidae; genus Capra; species Capra hircus. The sequence goes on from NC_030817.1 coordinate 24,283,233, forward strand.
TGTGGATCACAATAAACTGTGGAAAATTCTGAAAGAGATAGGAATACCAGGCCACCTGACCTGCCTCTTGAGAAACCTATATGCAGGTCAGGAAGCAACAGTTAGAACTGGACATGGAACAACAGACTGGTTCCAAATAGGAAAAGGAGTATGTCAAGGCTGTATATTGTCACCCTACTTATTTAACTTCTATGCAGAGTACATCATGAGAAACGCTGGGCTGGAAGAAGCACAAGGTGGAATAAACATTGTCAGGAGAAATATCAATAACCTCAGATATGCAGATGACACCACCCTTATGGCAGAAAGTGAAGAGGAACTAAAAAGTTTCTTGATGAAAGTGAAAGAGGAGAGTGAAAAAGTTGGCTTAAAGCTCAACATTCAGAAAACGAAGATCATGGCAGCTGGTCCCATCACTTCATGGGAAATAGATGGGGAAACAGTGGAAACAGTGTCAGACTATTTTTTGGGGCTCCAAAACCACTGCAGATGGTGATTGCAGCCATAAAATTAAAAGTTGCTTACTCCTTGGAAGGAAAGTTATGACCAACCTAGATAGCATATTCAAAAGCAGAGACATTACTTTGCCGACTAAGGTCCGTCTAGTCAAGGCCGTGGTTTTTCCTGTGGTCATGTATGGATGTGAGAGTTGGACTGTGAAGAAAGCTGAGTGCTGAAGAATTGATGCTTTTGAACTGTGGTGCTGGAGAAGACTCTTGAGAGTCCCTTGGACTGCAAAGAGATCTAACCAGTCCATTCTGAAGGAAATCAGCCCTGGGATTTCCTTGGAGGGAATGATACTGAAGCTGAAACTCCAGTACTTTGGCCACCTCATGCGACGAGCTGACTCATTGGAAAAGACTCTGATGCTGGGAGGGATTGGGGGCAGGAGGAGAAGGGGACGACCGAGGATGAGATGGCTGGATGGCATCACTGACTTGATGGACGTGAGTCTGAGTGAACTCCAGGAGTTGGTGATGGACAGGGAGGCCTGGCGTGCTGCGATTCATGGGGTTGTAAAGAGTCGGACATGACTGAGTGACTAAACTGAACTGAAATCAATAATACTGGTAGGTTGCTAACTCAGCATTTTCTCTCTTAAGTTACAAATACATGCTCTGGGAAGTAGACTCTCCCTGATTGGTCCTATCAATCGAACATAGTTTTCTCTATGCTGTGTGCTGTGCTTAGTCACTCAGTTGTGTCTGACTCTTTGTGACCCCATGGACTGTAGCCCACCAGGCACCTCTGTCTATGGAGATTCTCCAGGCGAGACTACTGGAGTAGGTTGCCATACCCTCCTCCAGGGGATCTTCCCAACCCAGGGATAGAAACCTAGTTTTCCCATGTTGCAAGCAGATTTTTTATCATCTGCGCCACCAGGGAAGCCCATTATTTCCCAATGGGAAATCAGCAACTCTTTTTGTTTTCATAGCAGGCAGCAGATTTTCTTGTAATCAATGCATCTTGGGGACCACCATTATTATGTGGGACTTCTCCAGGAGATTTAATTTCTGTCAGTGGGATAAGATTTCTTATTATGTATTTCCATGGCTCACTTGCCTCTTTGTCTTAAATGCCTCTCACTCTGTTTGGAGTTGTGGAAGCATATTGCAAGCATACAAAGTATAGCTGTAATTTTTTCACGTTTGGATCCAGTCTCATTGAAATGACCTTTACCCTTATTTAGTAATCAGAGGGGCAAGATTTATTTATCCCTGTTTCCTCCTGTGTGGTGTTGTTGTTCACTCACTGAGTCATGTCTGACTCTTTGTGACCCTGTGGATTGCAGCACACCAAGCTTCCCTGTCCTTCACTATCTCCCAGAGTTTGTTCAAACTTACGTCCAAGGTGTTGATGATGCCATCCTCTGTCGTCCCCTTCTCCTCCTGCCCTCAATCTTGCCCAGCATCAGGGTCTTTTCCAATAAGGCGACTCTTTGTATCAGGTAGCCAAAGTATCAGAGCTTCATCTTCAGCATCAGTTCTTCCAACAAATATTCAGGGTTGATTCCCTTTAAGATTGACTGGTTTGATATCCAAGTAGTTCAAGGGATTCCAAAAGTCTTCTTCAGCACCATAGTTCAAAAGCATCAATTCTTCAGTGCTTAGCCTTCTTTATGGTCCAACTCTCACATCCATACATGACTACTGGAAAAACCATAACTTCGACTATGTAGACCTTTGTGAGCAAAGTGAAGTCTCTGCTTTTTATTAAAAATATACTGTCTAGGTTTGTCATGGCTTACCTTCCAAGGAAACCAGAATCTTTTAACTGCATGGCCACAGACACCATCTGCAGTGATTCCAGAGTTCAAGAAAATATGTCACTGTTTCCACATTTTCCCCATCTATTTGCCATTAAGTGATGGGACAAGACACCTCCTGTGTGTCACACTCTCCTACTCTCTATTCCCTTGAGTGAGGTTTCTTACTCAAATACGAAACTTCAGGGATTCCTATTTTATATTTTTCAGTTATTATGTGGAAAAATTTTTCACTTAAAAAAAAATATATAAATTTATTTATTTTAATTGGAGGCTATTTACTTTACAATATTGTATTGGTTTTGCCATACATCAACATGAATCCACCACAGGTATACACGTGTTTCCCATTCTGAAACCCCCTCCCTCCTCCCTCCCTGGACCATCCCTCTGGGTCATCCCAGTGCACCAGCCCCAAGCATCCAGTATCCTGCATCGAACCTGGACTGGAGATTCCTTTCACATATGATATTATACATGTTTCAATGCCATTCTCCCAAATCATCCCACCCTCTCCCTCTCCCACAGAGTCCAAAAGACTGTTCTATACATCTGTGTCTCTTTTGCTGTCTCGCATACAGGGTTATCATTACCATCTTTCTAAATTCCATATATATGCGTTAGTATACTACATTGGTGTTTTTCTTTCTGGCTTACTTCACTCTGTATAATCAGCTCCGTTTCATCCACCTCATTAGAACTGATTCAAATGTATTCTTTTTCATGGCTGAGTAATACTCCACTGTGTATATGTACCACAGCTTTCTTATCTGTTCATCCGCTGATGGACATCTAGGTTGCTTCCATGTCCTGGCTATTATAAACAGTGCTGCGATAAACATTGGGGTACACGTGTCTCTTTCAATTCTCATTTCCTCGGTGTGTATGCCCAGCAGTGGGATTGCTGGGTCATAAGGCAGTTGTATTTCCAGTTTTTTAAGGAATGTCCACACTGTTCTCCTTAGTGGCTGTACTAGTTTGCATTCCCACCAACAATGTAAGAGGGTCCCCTTTTCTCCACACCCTCTCCAGCATTTATTGCTTGTACACTTTTGGATTGCAGCCATTCTGATTGGTGTGAAATAGTACCTCATTGTGGTTTTGATTTGCATTTCTCTGATAACAAGTGATGTTGAGTATCTTTTTATGTGTTTGTTAGCCATCTGTATGTCTTCTTTGGAGAAATGTCTATTTAGTTCTTTGGCGCATTTTTTGATTGGGTCGTTTATTTTTCTGGAATTGAGCTGCAGGAGTTGCTTGTATATTTTTGAGATTAGTTGTTTGTCAGTTGCTTCATTTGCTATTATTTTCTCCCATTCTGAAGGCTGTCTTTTCACCTTGTTTATAGTTTCCTTTGTTGTGCAGAAGCTTTTAAGTTTAATTAGGTCCCATTTGTTTATTTTTGCTTCTATTTCCTGTATTCTGGGAGGTGGGTCATAGAGGATCCTGCTGTGATTTATGTTGGAGAGTGTTTTGCCTATGTTCTCCTCTAGGAGTTTTATAGTTTCTGGTCTTACGTCTAGATGTTTAATCCATTTTGAGTTTATTTTTGTGTATGCTGTTAGAAAGTGATCTAGTTTCATTCTTTTACAAGTGGTTGACCAGTTTCCCAGCACCACTTGTTAAAGTGATTGTTCGTCTTTAATCATCTGTATATTCTTGCCTCCTTTGTCAAAGATAAGGTGTCCATAGGTGTGTGGATTTATCTCTGGGCTTTTTATTTTGTTCCACTGATCTATATTTCTGTCTTTGTGCCAGTACCATACTGTCTTAATGACTGTGGCTTTGTAGTAGAGCCTGAAGTCAGGCAGGTTGATTCCTCCAGTTCCATTCTTCTTTCTCAAGATTGCTTTGGCTATTCGAGGTTTTTTGTATTTCCATACAAATTGTGAAATTATTTGTTCTAATTGAAAAATACCGTCGGTAGCTCTTTGGTTAGACACTACATATTGAGATATGCTAACCTGCTTTTTGGTTGCACACCACAGTTGACCCATCTCTATCTCTAACATTTTTAAAGTACTCTATTGGCTCAGGTAACTGAGAAGTCAATAAGGGCTTGAGTAAATGGTCAAACAATGTGACCAGGACTCAGGATCTCACTTTCTCTTCCATTTCTTAGGATTGCTTCTTTATTTATTTATTTATTGGGAGGCATTACTTTGATGGTTCAAGATAGCAATTCTTTTACAGTTATATATGTCCTCATTCATATTCAATAGAAAACAGAGAGTCTATGTTCCTAGCAGTGCCAATAAAACCTAACAGATTTTCTTATTGACCTAATTATGTGTTTCTTGAATTAAACCTGTGGCTATGTGAAATACATAGGCTGGAGGGTTAGTCAATCTCGTCCAAATCACATAAATGGGGAATGCGGTAAAGTGTTAGGAGGAGGGAACTGCAAATGGCTGCTAGAGAGGCAACTAACACATAACCACTACAAGCTTCAGGGGCATTCCTCAAGCTTCTTCGTTTCCTGAAAAAGCAACCTGTTGGTTTGGCAATGGCAAGTATTCAGATCACTAGGAACTAACTATTGAAGAGTTATTCAAATCTTTTTGGTTATTCAAATATTTTTCATGTATTAACATAACACGCAGAATATGACAACTTGAAAGCTTGGTTATGAATAGAAAACTTCCAAATATTTCAGTTTGAAAATCAGGATTCTTATTATAGTTGCTATGGTTGCTTTATAATATGAGAACACAAAAGACAGTTTGGTATATTTTGGAATGTTTATAATTTATAGTAAAGCTATAGCTGGAGAATTCAGCTGTTGACTGAAATTCTTAATCATTTTATTAACCAATATTTCCTTTTTCTACTTGGCCTCTGACTTGGCTAAGCTTGTTTCTAACCAGGTGTGGCTTGTTCAATAGATGGTTAAAGTCACCATTTGGTAGCTTATCCACCGAAAGATAACCAATACTACTTTTCCTCCTTGCATTCCACTGAAATGCTGGGTATTTTTCTTCTAAGGATTATAAACAAAATTATACTTTATTACTTTTCTTACTTTATGTTCATATCAGGGACTGAGTGTTTTTTTTTGGAAGCCATGGTCTAAATTGTCACTGCTTATTCGGTTATACTTACCAGTTTAATCTTTTCTAGCCTGACACTTTTCACAAAGTACCATTCACAGCTAATGACTGAAAGAAGTGATGAAAAAAAAGTGAAAGTATTAGTCTGACTCTTTGTGACCCCATGGACTGTAGCCCTCCAGGTCCCTCTGTCTATGGAATTCTTCAGGCAAGAATACTGGAGTGGGTAGCCATTCCCTTCTCCAGGGGATCTTTCCGACCCAGAGATCTCTTGCATTAAAGGCGGAATCTTTACTGTCTGAGCCACCAGGAAAGCTGGAAAGAAGTAATACATATCCTTAAAAGTTTCTATCTGAAGATTAGTAATATCAGCCTTTGTACAAACCCTCAACTCTCTAAATGGTTGTAATGCAAACACAGTTACAGAAAAGAAAGATGCAAAACCATAAGAAAAAAGCAAGATTGATATAAATTAAATATTATTTTGATCAATCTGTTTAGATTTTTAAAACTTAATGTGATCTTCTTACAGGATTATCTTAATTAAGGCAGGCAATATATTTAAAAGTATGTGATGAAATTACTAAATAAAAAGACTTCTGAGTCATGAATTTCTTGGAAATCATGTGATGAAAGTTCATTGCCACATACTATAAAATCTTAATGATGGTAGAGTACTTCAGGTACAGGAGAAACTATTAAATTCCTTGATGGAAGATACTCAGTGGCACTTATATTTTCAACAAAAAAGCACTAGTGAAGGTCCTTCAGAATAAAACACATCTTCTGTAATAAGTTACAGCCTACCTCTAAGGACAGGAGGTAGGCTGTATGCTTGCAAAATCATTAATGCAAAAGCCTCTTGTCTTACCGGTTCCTCTGCACTGCCTGTTGCATCATGGGAATAACTGATGAGACCAGGGATGGGCTGCTCACCGTGTGCCATGATAACAGCAGGACTGGTGTAGAATGGATGCTTCTAATGCACAACACATAACAACGATGAATACAATGACAGGAAAACATGAGACTATACAAGCAAAATGACTGGAAAGGAAAAAAGTTGAAAACAAATGGAACACTGAAATGCCCAAAATTCGCAAATGTATAATGACAAAATCAGCTTAGAATTCAGATGGTATACACTTTTTTTAAGGTTGAAACTGATGGTACTTTTAACTCTTTTAATTAAGAGTAAAAGAAAGAAAACATATGATGATTTAATAATGTACCTATTTCATCAATCAGTTCCATAAAAACAAAACAAAATGAAATAAAACAAACCTCACACATAACTTAAATACTTACTACCCTAAGTAAGGACTTAATGGATCACTGAATGGATCTGGAGATGGAATGATCCAGTTTTCAGTGAAGGAACCATCTACTGGTTGTCTGAATGGACACTTCAAAAGGATCTCTATGATTCTTTTCAATATAAATGTTCTCAAAAAGTCCTCTTATGCTAAGCTCATAGCTGAAATTTTGGAACGAGCCATAAAACTTTAGGAATTACTTCATAAACGATTAGATTACCAATCTTTACATTCTCGATCAATGAACAAGCATTACTTCCAGAAGGGATATGCTACCGTCTGAAGATTTTAAAGTATACAAGGTGGGTTATACGACATATGGTTAACAATGTAAATCATGTTCTGTGACTTTGACATGATGATGAAATTTACAGAAGTAATGTATGGTACTATTTACTGTACTAAATACTGTATGGTACTGTATGGTAGTATCTACTCCCAGAATTGCTTGAAGAGAACTTGCAATATTTTGATACTGCTTTAATAATATTTATTGCTTTATTAAATTAAAAATACAAATACCTTACATCCATTTCTTCTCCATATGACTGGTGTAAATTGTGTCCAACAGTTAAATAAGTGGTAGTTAACTGATGAAAAATCTTGTCTTTTAAAAAAATATATTAACCTTTCTCAACTAATTTCTTGAACCATCTTACCCTCTTTTGATGCTCCTTTAAGAATTTGTGAATGTTTGATGTTCTGAATACATAAACATTATATATTTAATATGATCACAAAACTGACATCTTCACAGAGTTCTTAAATGTCACATTGTTTATCATGGGAGCTATTGCTTCAATAGGTAACAGCAGAATCTTTAATGCCTCAGAACTCAAAACAAAACTTAAATGTTTCAAGAACTCAACATAATGGAGGGAATACAGCTGTAGAGTGTCATGAATATTCCAGTTCTTTTTAAAGGATGCCACACAATTGTATTTAACTTATGGAAGAACGGGATGGAAAGAGAGATGAAGCCAACACATTCACCTACGGGCCCTTCAAATCTCTGGGTCTCTCTCAGCAGGCTTACCTTGGCTGCAATGGCTGCTGCAGTTATATGTGATGAAGAACTGTCTTCTGTTGAAGCAACACCACTATCTTTCTTCTCTTCTTCCTCTTCCTCACATTGAACCCCTTTGTCTTCTGTCTGTTTATGGGGGCTAGTTGTGGGAGGAGGGGAAAGAGGTGGTGGCGGGGAAGGTAAATCTTCAAGTTCATCATGAACTTCCTTTACTTTTACAATGGCATCACGTAAAAGGTCAATGGCATGAGGTAGGGCTGGTAGTATGAACTGAAAGCATTCCTGTATGCAAGAGGAAGGAAAAAAATGAAGATAAAGTATTTTTATAGGCATGTAAAATGGGAGCAATCAAATTTATTTGTGATTTTGGATTTACTTGTGATTTTCTCTCCATCTATCTTAAGAATGAATCATATTTAATGTATTGTCTTTGCAATGTGAAATATGAAGTAAGCTGGTATATATTACAGTATTCTCCATAAGCTGAAGAACTCCACTATATAAACACACAGCAATTTTTTTTTTTAAAGTAAAACTTCTACACAACTTTGGGATTTAAAGATACATTATGAGAGAGCAGGTAACAGTTTTTACCTTTCTGGTAAAAGAAGGATACTAGAACTAACAAACCAACTGAATACTGAACTATTTTATTCAGAGAACTTAGGTTCTGATTATAATTGTAAAGTACAGATAGACAAAATTGTGCAATATGTAAAAGTAGATATAAGTTTGTGCAGCAAAAAAGTCAAAACAGTCTCTCTCTCTCTTTTTTCTTTTTTTTTGGAAGGAGGTGAAGGAAAGTATAGCATTTATTGTAGGGTGCTAATAAGTAAGGAGAATAGGCAGCTAATGCCCAAAATATGTCCATTATCACCTATTATCACCAAAAGAAAACAGGTGAGAACTTTAAAATCAGAAAGTAAGGCCAGATATATCTGGAGAGTATATTTGGGCAGAAGTCTTTCTCTTTCACATGTGAAGCAACTTACCTTCAAATCTAATATGTAAAGAAATATCAGTTACTGGAATACCTGGAAGGTAACTAACCTTTTACCCTCCTGGAAAAAAACTGTATAGTAAGGAATTTAATCAAAGAGAGGTCTGGCCTTTATTCTCTGCTTTTGGGAGGTGATCTCTAGTTCCTTATTATATCATGCCTGATAAAAGTGTTTCTGCTTGGGGGCTTTAGCCACTGAACAGTCTAACAACATGGTTTATTATGAGGGCTTTGGGAAACACGATATCAGTTTTACCTCTGGAAAGAACTGAGAATGGCTGACTAAAGGTCAACCACATGGGCAATAAGTGATCAAGTTCCAACAAAAACTCTGAACACCAAAGGTAAAGGAGAGTTAGCATAGGTAAAGGAGAGTATGCATAGTTAGCAATGTTTTATGTGTGTTGTCTTATATTGGGCTTCCCCAGCGGCTCAGCAGTAAAGAATCCGCCTGCAATGCAGGAGAAACAGGTTCATTCCTTGGGTCAGAAAGATCTCCTGGAGGGGGAAATGACAACCCATTCTAGTATTCTTGCCTGGGAAATTCCAGGGATAGAGGAACCTGGTGGGCTACAGTCCAAGGGGTTACAAAGAGTCAGACATGACTTAACGACTAAACAGCAACAACAACGGTCTTATGTTAACAGGAGGTGATGCTATCTATGACTCCATTAAAGAGAATGACCACAAGTTCCCTGACTGTTACCTCACTTAGACTCTGCCATATATATTCCTTTCCTTGGCTGATTTCATCTTGTATTCTTTCCCTGTGATGTAATATACTCATGAGTATGACAGCTTTAAGTGAGTTCTGTGAGTCCTTCTAGTGAATTATTGAAAGTGAGGGTGATTTTAGAAATCCTCTCAATTGTAATTGATGACAGAAGTGAGGTTAGTCTTGTGGAGTGCTCCACAAGAAATTAGCTGGCTAACTTCTGCAGCTGGTCAAAACTCCTTACAGTTGGTATTAAGAAGTGAGATTTGACAGAAACAGCCTGACTCACTGAAACTTGTGACCCAGGAAGAGGAAGGAAGAGAATGTGGGGGATAACGAATCTTTAGAGTCTCAAAGAATACACACTCACCCAAAGAACGGAATTGTAGCTGTACTGCAATTAGTTACTGTAAACAAAATTAGCAGTTAAATTTGAAAATGAAAGATCTAACTCCTAAGGAGTCACATCAATACACAAACAATAAATGGTATCTGTACTAGCTAAAACAAAAGTAATGGAGAATGTTGGGGTGGATCCTGAGGCTGGGTCAAGCTTGGCTTCTGGATGGTCTGACACATAGCTGCTAGCCTCAGAGCTGCTTCCCATGGAAAAATTTATGTTGAAGCAATAAATAGTAAATAAAGTTGGACTGATTCATAAGAAAATGGGGAAAGAGAAACAAGAGATTCCAGGGACTTGTCCTAGCAGGGTGGAAACACTTACATGGTTATTAAGAAATATATGAATGGAGCGAGTATTAATGGGGGCAAAACAGATGTCTTAAAGAAGCACTGTTGTGTTGAGTGGACAGATGGGAGACCTGCTGATCTCCTAACATTAAGAGATCCTAAGCAAATTTCGTTTTACACTTGTTTGGCAGAATTTAGAAAGATAGAAGGCAACGAAACCTTACCTTGAATCACCTTAAGTGATGGTCCCATAATCTAATCAATATGAGGTATGACAAAACGGTCTGGATTCCTTGGCCCAAGCCAGGCCTTGGAATTCCAAGGCCACATGCACACAAATGGCTAAACTCATTCGGAGACAGATAAGAGACTTTTCTGGGACTCCTTGACATGGGGGCTCCATGTACTGTGATTCTAAAACCTGTTGAAATCCTAATGGGAGGTGGGAGGAGTATAGTTAGAATGGGAGGCTATGGGAATGCAGCAGTTGATGGGATTAAGGTAAACATTTAGACGAGAATTACAATGTTTGGACAGTGAACTTTATGTGAATGGTGAATTTCTACCTGAATGTATTATGAGGATGCATGTTGTGTCTGGAGAATTTATCCCCTATCTCACACTGTAAAACAGGAGGCATGTAAATCCAGTCTTCTACTTGGACATGCTAAATGGGACCACACAGATTATTAATTTGCTGTACAAAAGCCTTGTGTGGCATGCAGACTAGGGCTTATAGCAAAAACCTGTGAGTGCCACTCAATAACTGCTGGAATTATGGACCAAAAAATTTCCATTTGAGAGACAATTACTACTTGTTATTGGACTTTAACTGAGACTGTCCTTATGACTAAAGGACATACAAAAACTCTGAAACCTGAAATATCTATAATGTCTTGGTAATTTCAGAGAAAAGCTCTAATGAGGAAGGAAGGCAATGCCCAGGAGAGTTCCATAATAAAATGGAAATGTTGCATATAGAATCATGCTACCAGGAGAATGCAAGGAGGTACTCACGAGCAGGCAGCCTCTTTTCACCTAGGGCTGACTTCGGAACCACCTGAGGAGCTGCTGGATCCTATGGCCACTTGGCCCACTTGGGCGGTGCCCTATAAACAGCTTTCTACTGATCAACAAAGAGCTGCTTGGTTTATGGATGGCAATTCCAAGGTGAAGGGACAGCATCCTGTTTGGAAGGCCGCCACTCTGATTGAAGAAGGTAAAAACAAATCAGCTCCATGGGCTGAACTGCTTGTTTGCCCCTATGTTTGGGTTTTTACTGACTCATGGGAAGTGTTCAAATGGCCTAGTCATATGGTCAGGCAGATGGGCAATGGAAAACTGGTCTATTAAAGGGACACCTGTATGGAGTATGGCTCTATGGAAATCACTGGGAATGTAATGGGTATATTAAAGTAGATTGTTAATGCCCATCAGAAGAATTCCCTTTCAGAATTGGAAGTTGACTGGTACTGGAGAGCAGATATCCTGGTATACTTTCTTGACATGGCCACCTGGGCCCATGAGAAGAGTGGACACTAGGGGCCTATAGAAGGCAGAAACGGGCTGAATCTAGATATATTCCTCTTACACTATGAGGCACAAATGCCAAAAGAACTGTTTTGTCTGCTATAAAGAGAGACAGAGACGGCAGAGGGCTATGCAGCGAATTCCCCAAGGGAAAAGTCCTACATATACCTGGCAAGCTGGGCTGAAGTTGTTAGTCCAACTAACTACAAATCGGTACAAGGCTACAAATGAGGTCTACTAGGTATAGACACTTACTCTGGATGAGCTTTGTTTATTCCAGAGTAGATACACACGCTCAACAGACTATAAAAGGACCAGGACAAAAGATATTGTGTCAGTGACTGTGGAGGCACACATCTTTAGACCAAGGAACACACTTTCATCTTCAGAGCAATAATATGATAGAAAACTGAAATTGAAACACTTGTTGTCTAAAATGGGAGGAGATAAATGCATAAAGCTTTCATTAGTGTATGATCGTACTCAACATTAGGGAGGTTAAGTGAGTGTTCTCTCCGGACAGATTCGTCTGCTTTTCTGCTAAGGGGGGATGAAAAAGGATGTTTGTATACAACTACACTTTTCTCTTTACAATTCTCCTTTTTCTTTCTTCCCCATATCACCTGAACGCTATTCTTTTCTATGTGATGTAGTGGTCTGAGGACCAGGGCTGTAACTGTGGGTGCCAGAGGCAGGGATGATTCTTAGGCTGAAACTGTTAACTATACTTTTAAATCTTTGTCAGAATTCCTAAGGATCTGATGGTGCAGACTATGTCTTACTCCATCTGGCCAAACTGGGCTTAAGAGTAAATGCAATTATATTGCCTGGTGTTTCAGAGTGCCCACTAACTCTGTACCTATGTAACCTTATCTTAAATAAATGGAATGGATTGAGAGGAAAGTACTTGTTGAACTAGTATTACCGATGGGCCATCTGGACCAGCCCAGTGGCCAAATCAAGTGTCTCATTCGAGATGTTCTAAGGAAATGCTTGAATATAAATGGAGAGAAGGAGAAATGGTAGTTGAAGGTAAAGGAATGAGTTTAAAGGGGTTATGCAGCAGGGAAATTCAATATTACTTTGGTGCCTCAAAAGCAGCTTAAAACAAGAGATGATATTTTTTCTTGGCTCAGCTGTAGCAAATGCTAGAAAGGGAAAAGGCATAGGTTGCTTTTGGAACCTGACAAGTCTGTAAACCTGAGGAGCATTGCTCTGGGATACATCTTGATCATGTGATATGATGAAAACTAGGTTAACTGTTACTGTTTGTATAGGACTCCAGTAATGTTTCAGTATCTTTTGACTCTCATTTTTCAGGTTATATTTACTACTATACTACGATATAATACAAGCATTGTTAGTAAAATTATACTGCTGATATTGATGGCCATGTATACTGGGGATCTGAGTTAAAGCCTTCTCAATGAGAAATGACTGGCCTGAGCAAGAGAACTGTTGGTAACTGTTCTATGGTAAACAGTTCTGTGTGAATGTATCATAAGGTACAGTAACAGAAGATCAAGGTGGAAAATTGGTAAATGAGTACAAAAATATGAAAATTTGTATAATGGCTTTAGAGGATGAATTACTCGTTTCTCTGATTTTAGTCCTATCTCTCTCTGGCTCCTCCAAATCTTAGGCATATTCATACTACTATTGTTGTTATGTCTATAATATAGATGCTATAGTAAATATAGATGCTCAGCCAGACAAATATTATTGTTTAGTTGTAAGAAAGCCTTAGCCATAGCCAGGGGGTAGCTTGTATAATGAAAATTTAACTTTACCCAAAGAGAATCTGGCCTATGCCCTTAGTTACTGGGAAATGAAAGGAGTGCCTTTTTTCTGTCTGGAAACTTTTGCTACCAGGCAGTCTAACAGTGTGATTTATTATGGAGACTTTGGGAAATGTGAGTTTTGGCTCTGGTAAGTGTTGCAGACTGCAAGTATTAGCCCAGCCTCTGGGAAATGCAAGAGACTAAAGGTCAGCCATACGGGCAATATATGATGTACCTCAATAAAAAACTATGGATGCTAAGGACTTAGAGCTTCCCTGATAAGCAGTAAGCCTTGTGTCGTTACAGACTGATGCCAAGAGAATAATGTGTTCACGACTCCACAGCGAGAAGATATTAGAAGCTCTTCTCCATTTGGTATTTCTTTATTCTGTCTTATGCACCTCTTTCCCAAGTTGATTTTAATCTGTATCCTTTCCATATAATAAACCATAACTATGAGTATACCACCTTTCAATGAGTTCTCTGAATCCATCGAGTGAATTATTGAAACAGAGGGTGGTTTTGGGAATGCACTGAACTGCAAGTGGTGTCAGAAGTGAGGTCTTGTGGAGGGCTCCAACTTCTTGTATGACTAACTCTCACAGCTGGCCAAAATTTCTCAAACTAAACCATATAAATCTGAAGACTGCTTACCTGAGATCCTTTCTTGCTACCTGGCAAGTTAATTATGAGAGTTTTCCCTCTGATTCCACATACAGGCCTGGAAGGGAAAAGAAACTGTATGAGTACTAACTTAGCATGATGGCTGGTTTAAATACTTTCAACAACAAAGACCAATCATTGTTTTTATACGTGAACAATTTTTTTAGGAATAAAACTGTTACAGCTAAATATTTACCAAGTATTATACAAAATGGGCACTCTCTCTGGCTGAGGTTTTTGTAACAATGGTTAGTGTGGTGGATTAGAAAAATGCACTGAACATGATATCAGAACAAATTAGCCACTTTAAAGAAATAATGGCCAAATTATCTTCTTTCTCTAACTTCAGCTTTTTCATATCTCTTACAGTTCTAAGAATTCAATGAGCTAGCATACTAAAAATGACTAATATAGTAATGTCTATGTTCAAAAGTCTAACACATAAGGCACTCTGGCATTGAGTGAGATGTTTACACTCTTGCTTCTCAGGAAGTCTATACGTTTTAAAGTAAGAATAGACTTTTGGACTCAGTGGGAGAAGACGACGGTGGGATGATTTGAGAGAATAGCACTGAAACATATACACTACCATACGTAAAACAGATAACCAGTGCAAGTTTGATGTATGATATAGGGCACCCAAAGCTGGTGCTCTGTGTCAACCTGGAGGGATAAGGTGGGGAGGGAGACAGCAGAGGAGTCCAGGATGGAGAGGACACATATATACCTACGGCCGATTCATACTGATATATGTCAAAAACTATCACAATATTGTAAAGTAATTATCCGTCGATTAAAATAAGTAAATAAACTTTAAAAAAGTGAGACAGGTCTCTCATAGATCAATAGCACTGGGGAGAATTCAGAGACCACAACTATTAACTGATAAATTGATAAACAAGAGTCAATTTAAAGTATAAAGGTCTTTCAAAGTTCACTGTAAATTTTCAGGTCACTTTAAAACCAAGTGGTTAGATAAAAAACATAAGCAGTTGAGAAGTATGAAAGCTGGAATAAAGAGCTGAAGGCCTAGATTTCAAATGAGAGTTTGAATCATGCTCTTCCAATAATTGGCTATGTGACTCTGACCTGGTAACATATAATTTCCATTATTTGAAAATAAAAGGACTAGATTCAATTAGTCTATTTCTAAAATTTTATAACTCAGGTTGTAAGTCACATAAGAATATTTTTCTACAACTTTTAACTGAGTTTCTTATTCAACTTTTTGAAATAATCTAAAATTGTCTTGTATTTTATTGTTTTTTCTTATCATACAAAGTGCTCATAGCTATTTAAAACTGTCCATACAGCTTTCCTTTTAATTGAGATATAACTGACAACACTATATTAATTTTAGGTGTACAACAGGATGATTTGATATATGTATATATTATGGAATGATGGCCTGCCAGGCTCCTTTGTCTATGGGATTTTCCAGGCAAGAATACTGGAGTGGACTGCCATTTCCTTCTCCAGGGGATCTTCCTGATCCAGGGTTAGAACCGCGGTCTCCTACGTCGCAGGCAGATTCTTTACTGACTGAGCTACGAGGGAAGCCCAGTCAACTCTCTGTGTTTATGAGTTGATTATTATTAGAGTGCATATACAACTGAAATCATATAGTTTTTGTCTTTGTCTGATCTATTTCACTTGGCACAATAGACTCAAGGTCCATTCATACTGTTACAAGTAGCAAGATTCCATTTTTTTATGACTAATATCCTATAGCATATATATACCTCTTTTTCTTTATTCATTCATCCATTAATGGACACTTAGGTTGTTTCCAGGTCCTGGCAATAATGCTGCAGTAAAGGTGGAAATGCAGATATCTTTTCGAGATAGTGATTCTACTTCCTTTGGATAAATATCCAAAAGATGAATTGCTGGATCAAATGATAGTTTTATTTTTAATGTTTTTAGGAACTTCCATACTGTTTTTCCACAGTGGCTGCACATAATTACACTGCCACCAATAGTGTATGAGGGTTCCCTTTTTTGCACATCCTCTCAAACACTTGTTGTATTCTAATGGGTATGAAGTGATATCTCTTTGTGGTTCTGAGTTGCACTTTCCTAACTAGTGATGTGGAAAATCTTCTGATGTGCCTGTTGGCTATTTGTATACCTGCTTTGGAAGAGTGTTTATTCAGAACCTCTGCCCATTTTTTAATTAAAAAAAAATTGTTGTTGTTCTTTATAAATTTTGAGTATCAACCACTTATAGACACATGATGTGCAAGTATCTTCTGCCATTTGGTAGCCTGTATTTTCATTTTGCTGATGGCTTCTTTTGCTGTGCAGAGCTTTTTAGTTTGACGTAGTCCCATGTGGTTACTTTTAATTTTGCTTCCTTTGCTTGAGAATACATATCCAGAAAGATATTGCTAAAACTAATGTCAAAAGCATACTGCCCATGATTTTTTTCTGGAGTTTTATGGTTTCAGGTCTTACATTCAAGTCTTTAATCCATTTTTATTAATTTCTTTGTACAATGTAAGACAGGGTCTAGTTTCATTCTTTTGCATGTGCTATCTGGTTTTCCCAATACTCCTTTCTCCATTTTATGTGCTTTGTTCCTTTGTTGCAAATTAACTGTCTATATATCTATGGGTTCACTTTTGAGCTCTCAAATTCTGGGCTTTTCTTCCAATATTAAGCTGTTTTGATTGTTACAGATTTGTAGTATAATTTGAAATGAGGGAATGTAATATCTTCAGTTTGATCATTTTTCTCAAGATTGCTTTGGTTATCCAAGGGTCTTCTGCTATTTTTTACAAATTATAGGATTTTTTTGGTTTTATTTCTATGAAAAATATCATTGTATCTTGATGGGGATTCCATTGAATCTACAGGTTGCTTTAAGTAATTTGTACATTTTAACAATGCTAATTCTTGCAATTCATTAACATGGACTATCTTTCCATTTCTTTGTGTCTTATTCAGTTTCTTTCAACATGTCTTATAGTTTTCACTTCCATGGATTAAAATCTTCCTAAGTATTTTATTCTTTGTGGCAATTGTAAAATGAATGGTTTTCTTAATTTCTCATTATGCTAGTTCATTCTTAGTGTAGAGAAATGCAACAGATTTTTGTATGTTTATTTTTATCCTGCAAGTTTATTTCATTCATTTATTATTATTGAAACATGTATAATATCATATATGAAACAAAGTGCCAGTCCAGGTTCGATGCATGATACAGGATGCTTGGGGCTGGTGCACTGTGATGACCCAGAGGGATGGTACGGGGAGGGAGGTGGGAGGGGGGTTCAGGATGGGGAACATGTGTATATCCATGGTGGATTCATGTTGATATATGGCAAAACCAATACAATATTGTAAAGTAATTAGCCTTCAATTAAATAAATTTATAATAAAAATATTATTTTTAATAGCTTTTCTATGGAATCTTTAGGGTTTTCTATATATAAAATCATGTCATCCACAAATACTGACAGTTTTACTTCTTCCTTTCCAATTTGGACTTTTATTTCTTTTTCTTACTTAATTGCTCTAGCTAGAATTTCACCACCATGTTGAGTAAGAATGGCAAGAATGGGTATCCTTGTCTTGGTCTCAGTCTGAGAGGAAAATCTTTCAGTTTTTCACTACTGAGTATGTTAGTTGTGGGTCTGTCATATATGGCCTTTATCATACTGATGTATGCTCCTTCCATCTCATTGTATTTTACTTTAATGATAAATAGGTGTTGACTCTTGTCAAATGCTTTTTTCTTGCATCTATTGATAAAATGATCATGATTTTTATCCTTCATTTCTGTTAAAGTGTTGTATTTATGTTGATTGATTTGTGTTTATTAAACTATCTTTATATCCCTGGAGTAAATTCTATTTGACCATGGTGTATGATCCTTTTAACATTGTTATATTCATTTGCTAATGTTTTGTCTAGATGTTTTGCATCTAAGTTCATTAGACATATTGGCCTGTAATTTTCTTTTTGTTGTCCTTGTCTGATTTTGGTATTAGAGTAATGTTGGCTTATAAAAAGAGTTATAAGCGCTCCCTTTTCTTCTAGTGTTTGGAAGAGTTTGAGAAGAACTGGTACTAGTTCTTTAAACGTTTGATAGGGACTTCCCTGGCGGTCCAGTGGTTAAGACTTCACCTTCCAATGCAGGGGGTGAGGGTTCAATCCCTGGCAGGAGTTAAGATTCCACATGCCTTGGAGCCAAAAATAAATAAATAAATATATAAAACATAAATGTTTGATAGAATTCACCAATTAAGTTGTTTTGTACTGGATGCTATTTCTTAGGAGGTTTTTGATTACTGTGTCCATCTCCCTACTAGTGAGAGATCTCTTCATTTGCATGGATTCAGTCTTGAAAAAAATGTATGATCCTAAGAGTCAACCCATTTCTTAGAGGTTGCCTAATTTTTTGATCTATAACTGTTCAGTCTTCTCGTATAATCCTTTATATTTCTGTGATATTATTTGCAATTTCTCCTTATTTCTGATTTTATAAGCCAGTCTAGCTAAAGGCTTGCCAATTTTGTTTTATCTTCCAAGAACTATTTCTTAGTTTCATTAAATTTTTCTATCGCCTTTTTAGTCTCTACTTCATTTATTTTTGCTCTGATTTTTATTTTCTCCCTTATATTGATGTTAGACTTTCTACCCCCACCCCACCCAGTTCCTTTAGGTATAAGGTTAGACTTTTGATTTGAGATATTTCTTCTTTCTTGAGGGAGACCGTATTGCTATAAACCTCCTTCTAAGTATGGCTTTTGCTCTTTCCCATAGATTTTTATACGTTGTATTTTCACTTTTATTTGTGGTCAGGTATTTTTTGATTTCTGCTTTTGATTTTTTCATCGACTCACAGCTGTTCAGTAGCATGTTGTTTAGTCTCCATGTATTTGTGATTTTTCCAGTTTTCCTCTTGTATTAATAGTTGATCATGGCATAGTGGTGAAAAATATGCCTAATATGATTGTAATATTTAAATTTATTGAGACTTGCTCTGTGTTTCAACATATGGTATATTCTTAATAATGGTCCAGGTGCCTTAAAGAAGAATATCAATTTTCATTCAGTCCTTTATGATTTGGATGACTTATTTCTTTTCCTTGTCTAATTGCTCTGGCTGGGACTTCCATTACTATGTTGGATAAAAGTGGAAATGGTGGCTGTCTGTATTTTGTCCTTGATCTTAGAGGAAAAGTTTTCAGTTTTTCACCACTGAGTATGTTACTTGTGGTCTTGTCATGCTGACTGATTTGTGGATGATAGCAATTTCTCCACATCTTCTAGGTTGTCCAGTTTGTTGTGTTTAATTGTACATAGTAGTCTCATGATTCTTTGTGTTTTTGTAGTATCAGTTAAAACATCTCCTCTTTCATTTATAATTTTATTTATTTAAATCCTCTTTTTCTTAATGAGTCTAGCTAAAGGCTTATCCATCTTGTTTATCTTTTCAGAGATAAACCCAAGCTTCCTTTTAAGAGGGAAGCTCAGAGTGCTCAATCTCTACTTTAAGAAAGTGGTAAGAGCTTAAAGAAACAACCACTTCAAAGAATTTAAAAAAAAATCAAAACTACAATGAGATATCACCTTAATAGTGGTCAGAATGGCCATCATCAAAAAATCTACAAACAATAAATGCTGGAAAGGGTGTGGAGAAAACAGCCCTCTTGCACTCTTGGTGGGAATGTAAATTGATACAGCCTCTATGAAAGACAGCATGGAGATTCCTTAAAAAAACTAGGCATAAAACTACCATATGACCCAACAATCCCACTACTGGTCATATACCCTGAGGAAATCATAACTGAAAAAGACACATGTATCCCAATGTTCACTGCAGCATTATTTACAATAGGTGGGACATGGAAGCAACCTACATGTCCATCGACAGATGAATGGATAAAGAAGCTGTGGTACATATGTACAATGGAATATTACTCAGCCATAAGAAGGAATGCATTTGAATCAGTTCTAATAGGGTGGATGAACCCAGAGCCTATTATATAGAGTGAAGTAAGTAAGAAAGAGAAAAGTAAATACCATATAGTAATGCATATATATAGAATACAGAAAGATGGTACTGATGAATCTATTTGCAGGGCAGCAGTGGAGATGCAGACACAGAGAACAGACTTGTGGACATGGTGTGGGGTAGGGAGAGAAAATGGTGGAACGCATGGATAGAGTACCATGGAAATATACACTCTATATGTAAAACAGATAGCCAGTGGGAATTTGCTGTACGACTAAGGGAACTCAAGTTGGAGCTCTGTGACAACCTAGAGGGATGGGATGAGGTGGGTGGAGGTTCAAGAGCAAGGGTACATACCTATACCTATGGCTGATTCATGTTGATGTATGGCAGAAACTAACAAACAACAGTAAAGCAATTATCCCTCAATTAAAAAAAAAAAATAAAGAACTAAGCCTGCAGTGGAAAGAAGGCGATAACAAGGACCAGAGTGGAAAAGAAAAATGAAATGGAGACTTAGAAGATAATAGAAAAAACTAGCGAAATGAAGACCTGGTTCTTTCCATTGGTTGTTTAGTAGCATGTTGTTGAATCTTTATATATTTGTGAATTTCCAATTTTCTTCTTATAATTGATTTCTCAGTCCAGTTCAGTCGCTCAGTCGTGTCTGACTCTTTGCGACCCCATGAATCGCAGCATGCCAGGCCTCCCTGTCCATCCCCATCTCCCGGAGTTCACTCAGACTCACGTTCATCGAGTCGGTGATGTCATCCAGCCATCTCATCCTCTGTCGTCCCCTTTTCCTCCTGCCCCCAATCCCTCCCGCCCCCAATCCCTCCCAGCATCAGAGTCTTTTCCAATGAGTCAACTCTTCGCATGAGGTGGCCAAAGTACCGGAGTTTCAGCTTTAGCATCATTCCTTCCAAAGAACACCCAGGGCTGATCTCCTTTACAATGGACTGGTTGGATCTCCTTGCAGTCCAAGGGACTCTCAAGAGTCTTCTCCAACACCACAGTTCAAAAGCATCAATTCTTCGGTGCTGAGCTTTCTTCACAGTCCAACTCTCACATCCATATATGACCACTGGAAAAACCATAGCCTTGACTAGACGGACCTTTGTCGGCAACGTAATGTCTCTGCTTTTCAATATGCTACCTAGGTTGGTCATAACTTTCCTTCTAAGGAGCAAGTGTCTTTTAATTTCTAGTTTCACACTATTGTGGTCAACAAAGATGCTTGATAGGATTTTAATCTTAAATTTCAAGATTTGTATTTTGGCTTAAAACGTGATTTATTCTGGAGAATGTTCTATGTTCACTTAAGAAGAATGTGTATTCTGTTGCTTTCCATCAGAAAGGGTCATTAGGGTCATAAGCCTAATGGTAACCATATAGCAAAAACCTATGGTAAATAACGCAAAAGATAAACAAAAAGGGATCTAAGCATACTACTATCAAAAAATCATTAAATCCAAAAGGAGGGGAAAAAAAAAAAGGAAGGGAGTAAGAGAAAAAGAAGGTAACAATGGAATTATGAAACAGCAAGAAAACAATTTTTAAAATGGCAGTAAGTCCATACTTACCAATAATTACTTTAAATGTAAACAAATAAATTCTCCAATCAAAACATACAATAGCTGAATGAATTCAGCTAGAGGGTCATTTAAGACCAGTGTTTCTTTACTGATTTTCTGTCTGGATGATCTCTCCAGTGATGAAAGCAGAGTACTGAAATCTCTAATTACTCTTTTGCTGTCTATGTCTCCCTTAAGGTCTGTTAATACTGCTTTATATACTTTATATATATAAGTGCTCCTTAGTTAGGTACCTAAATATTTACAAATGTTATTTCCTCTTGTTGGATTGATCCCTTTATTATTATACAGTGATCTGTCTCTTATTATAGTCTTTTGCTTGAAGTTTATTTTGCCTGATACAATTATAGCTATCTCAGCTTTCTTTTGTGTTTCATTTGCATGGATATCTTTTTCCATCCTTTATAGGTTTTTGCTACATGGTTACCATTAGACTTATGTATAATATCTTTTACTTATAAGTCTATTTTAAGCTGATAACAACTTAAGTTCAAACACATTCCAAAGCTCCACATTCTGATTCCACTGTGTTTACCGTTTTTGATGTTGCAATTTGTATCTTTTTAATTAGCATATTTACTAACAAATTACTGTACTTACAGTTATTTTTACTATTTTAACCCTTCACACTAGATTTATAAGTGGTTAATCTACCACCTTTACTACATTAAATTATTCTAAACTATCTATTTACCTTTACCAGTAGGTTTACAATTTCATATACTTTCCTGTTAGCATGCTTTCATTTCAGGTTAAAGAAGTGCCCTTAAGCTTTGTTGAAAGGCCAGTCTAGTGGTGCTCAACTCCTTCAGCTTTTGCATGACTGGAAAATTCTTCATCTTTCCTTTATAACCCTGAAGGACAACTCTCTTGTGTAAGTATTCTCTGTAGACAGTTTTCCCTCTTCAGCACTTTAAATGCATCATGTCACTCCTTTAAAGCCTGCAAAGTTTCTGCTAAAAAATCTGTGTGTGCATGTTAAGTTGCTTCAGTAGTGTCTGACTCTTTGCAACCCAATGGACTGTAGTCCTCCAGGCTCCTCTGTCTGCGGGGATTCTCCAGGGAAGAATACTGGAGTGGGTTGCCATGCCCTCCTCCAGGGGATCTTCCCAACCCAGGGATTGAACCCGTGTTTCCTGTGGTTCCTGCAATGCAGGAGGATTCCTTGCCACTGAGCCACCAGGGAAGCCCACTAAAAAATCTACTGTTGGTCTTACAGAAGTTCCCTTATATATAAAAAGGTGTTTTTCGTGCTTCCCTTCTTGTTTTTAATAATTTTTGACAACGTAATTAATGTGTTTTTTTGTGGGTGAGTCTCTTTGGATTCATCTTTACTGGAACTCTCTGGATGTCCTGGATCTGGATGTCTGTTTCCCAGGTTTGGGACATTTTCAGCCATTAATTATTTCTTCAGATAGGTTTTTGTCCTTTCCTTTTTTCTCTCTCTGGGATTCTTATAATATGAATAGTATTCTGCTTGATGTTGTCCTATAAGTTCCTTAAGCTAGCTGTACTCTTTTTCTTCCTGTTACTCTTTTGGATGGGTTCCATTGCCCTGTCTTCAAGAGTTCCATTGCCCTATCCCTCATCCTTTCTTCTACTGCTATTGACCGTTTCTAATGAAATTTTCAATTCAGTTATTGTATTCTACTTTCTTATATTCTGTCAAAGTCTCACTTTGGACTTGCATTGTTCTCCTGACCTTGGTAAGCACCTTTATGACCATTACTGTGAACATTTTTTCCCAGATAAACCACTTATCACTGTTTCATTAACATTTCTTTTTCTTTTCTTTTCTTTTTTTTTTAAGTTTTGCCTTTTAGGTAGAAAGAGTTTGATTAATACATGCCTCTGGGATCTTTGTTATTTTACAAAGTAGTTCACTCTGTCAGCATTCACGTCATTTCTTTTTCTAAGTATAGTAGTCATAAATTTATCCTTATGAAGAATGATGTTGCATCTATATACATTTCTAATTTATCAACTATTACAAAAATTGGAATATATTTCCCAAAATATAACTATTTTGTAAGAATGTTTCCAAGAATGTTCCAAGTTTTAACTCCCTCCATCACAAGGTTAGTGACAAATTAAAATGCAGTAAATACTTTTAATTCCAATATTTTGGTCATTAAGCCCAGGCCTGTTATACCTTCAATAATACTTCATCTTCTCTATATTGATACCCAAATAGCAGTGTTAACAAAGCTAAGGAAGCAAACTTCTATCTGTACTGTATGTACATAATAGTTGTAATACTCAGACCACTATTTCTGTGTATGTATTATGTATATATGTATGATATAATTAAAAGACTAAGTATACAGCCAGAGAAACTGTTTTTTTTCTCCTCAATCTTTTTGACTCTTTGGCCTTTTATTTTGTCCCCTCCAAAATTAGATTACACTTAACAAAAGTCCTTTGTTTCCTTCTCTTTGAATGTTTAAAAATTAGTTAGCTTTTTCATCTCTGGAATATTCAGAGTTATTGTAAGAAGAAAGTCCTTTTTATTTATTTAGACTTTTTAGGTTAAGAAGTTATTTTTACAAACACTATTTAATGATTTTTAAAACCACAAGCACCATATTCTTCAGTTTAGCTCAGTTCAGTTGCTCAGTCGTGTCCGACCCTTTGTGGACCCCATGAATCACAGCATGCCAGGCCTCCCTGTCCATCACCAACTCCCAGAGTTCATCCAAACCCACGTCCATCGAGTTGGTGATGCCATCCAGCCATCTCATCCTCTGTTGTCCCCTTCTCCTCCTGCCCCCAATCCCTCCCAGCATCAGCGTCTTTTCTAATGAGTCAACTCTTCTCATGAGGTGGCCAAAGTACTGGAGTTTCAGCTTCAGCATCATTCCCTTCAAAGAAATTCCAGGGCTGATCTCCCTCAGAATGGACTGGTTGGATCTCCTTGCAGTCCGAGGGACTCTCAAGAGTCTTCTCCAGCACCACAGTTCAAAAGCATCAATTCTCCAGCACTCAGCTTTCTTCACAGTCCAACTCTCACATCCATACGTGACAACTGGAAAAACCATAGCCTTGACCAGATGAACCTTTGTTGGCAAAGTAATGTCTCTGCTTTTGAATATACTGTCTAGGTTGGTCATAACTTTTCTCCCAAGGAGTAAGCGTCTTTTAATTTCATGGCTGCAGTCACCATCTGCAGTGATTTTGGAGCCCCCGAAATAAAGTCTGACACTGTTTGCACTGTTTCCCCATCTATTTCCCATGAAGTGATGGGACCAGATGCCATGATCTTCGTTTTCTGAATGCCAAATTTATCAAACAACTTATTAAGTTTAATTAAGTTAAACTCACTAAACCTGTAGTAAGTATTATAGGATAAATGCAACCCAATTCCTTAAGGAGTTTACAACTATAACACAGATCACGAAAGCACATAAACAACTAGTGATGACAGAAATTATCCTAAAATACCATGAGATCAAAATAAAAGCAGTAAATGTCTATGTGATGGTGGTGAAGTATGTCTTTATGGAAGAGATAGCACTTGAATGATTTTATAAAGGAAAATATTTTAATAGGTAGAAAAGGGAGGTAAAGGCAAGAAAAAGAGGACAGCTTTAAGTGGAGAGGGGAAAAAGTAAAACATAGAGACAAAAAAAGCACCAAGTACTTTTTCTGTATATGAAGTCCTTCATATAGTCAGAGTACATTGTACTTAAAGGAGTAATGTGAGATAAGTCCCAGTGGAAAGATGGTACAATCTGAAAGATCAATAGTTCTCAATGTGTGGTGTCTGCACCAACAACATATATACATCATTCGGTAATCTGTTAATCTGTTAGAAATGTAAAACCTCCCACACTGCCCTTCTCCTTTCCTCTCTGTAATTGAACCACTAAATCAAAAACTATGGGGTGCAATCCAGCACTTCCTATCTTACTAAGTTCTCTAGTTGTTTTGTTCCACTTGAGAACTACTGTAATGAAGTATGCTTGAATCTTGGTACTGCTATTTATTATCAGTATAAATTTGCCTTTATAGTATTCTAGGATGCACAACAGATTTCCCAACCTGGGGATCTGGCAAAATGATTGAGAACTCCCAGGGAAACAGATGTTTGGAGGGAACAACAAAATATTGTGCACATGAAGACCCAGGAAAAAGAAGCAGTGACCCCACAAGAGACTGAGCCAGGCTAGACTGAGAGTCTGGGAATCTCTGGCAGAGGCGTGGGTTGACAGCAGACTGCTGAGGGGTCAGGGGCACTGACTACAATAGTCCTGGGGGAGCTGTGGTGTGCTGGCATAAGTCTTCCTGAAGGAGGCTGCCATTACTGGCATTACCCCTACCACAGTTTGGCCTAAGGCCAAACTATAGGGAAGGAACATAGCCCCATACACCAGCAGAAAATTGGATTAAAGATTTACTGAGCATGGCCCTGCCCACAAGAACAAGATCAGTTTACCTACAGCCAGTCCCTCCCACCAGGAAGCTTCCACAAGCCTCTTATCCTCATCCATCAAAGGGCAGACAGAATGAAAACCACAATATCAGAAAGCTAACTAAACTGATCACATGGATTACTACCTTGTCTAATTCAATGAAATTATGAGCCAAGCCATGTAGGGCCACCCAAGATGGATGGGTAATGGTGGAGAGTTCTGACAAAATGTGGTCCATTGGAGAAAGGAATGGGAAACCACTTTGGTATTCATGCCTTGAGAACCCCATGAACAATGTGAAAAGGCAAAAAGCTATGACACTGAAAGATGAACTCCACAGGTCGTAGGTGCCCAATATGCTACTGGAGAAGAGTGGAGAAATAGCTCCAGAAGGAATGAAGAAGAGGAGCCAAAGGGAAAACAATGCCCAGTTGTGGATGTGTCTGGTGGTGAAAGTAAAGTCCAATGCTATAAAGAACAATATTGCATAGGAACCTGGAATGTTAGGTCCATGAATCAAGGCAAATTGGATGTGGTCAAACAGGAGATGGCAAGAGTGAACATCAACATTTTAGGAATCAGTGAACTAAAATGGACTGGAATGGGTGAATTTAATTCAGATGACCATTATATCTACTACTGTGGGGCAAGAATCCCTTAGAAGAAATGGAGTAGCCCTCATGGTCAACAAAACAGTCCAAAATGCAGTATCTGGATGCAATCCAAAAACAACAGAATGATCTGTTCATTTCCAAGGCAAACCATTAAATATCACAGTAATCCAAGTCTAT
This sequence comes from Capra hircus, assembly GCF_001704415.2. NCBI lineage: Eukaryota > Metazoa > Chordata > Mammalia > Artiodactyla > Bovidae > Capra > Capra hircus. Next base: position 24,310,034 of record NC_030817.1, read on the forward strand.
GCCCCAACCACTAATGCCAAAGAAGCTGAAGTTAAATGGTTCTATTAAGATCTACAAAACCTACTACAACTAATACCAAAAAAAGATGTCCCTTTCATCATAGAGGAATGGAATGCAAAAGCAGGAAGTCAAAAGATTCCTGGAGTAACAGGCAAGTTTGACCTTGGGGTACAAAATGAAGCAGGGCAAAGGCTAACAGAGTTTTGCCAAGAGAACGCACTGATCATAGCAAACACTCTCTTCCAACAACACAAGAGATGACTCTAACCAGAAACAGAATAAAGATTTCTGTTTGTTTCCTTTGAAAGAATATTCTAGTTTTTGTCTTCTTTAAAGGTATCAAATTAGGAGATGCATAAATAGTCATGCCGGGGTCCAGCCCCGGTGGATCCAGGGAATTCGAAGGGTGGACGGCGTTGGCGTGGAAAGACTTGTTTATTGATTGATATAAGATTAGATTAAGAAACTATAGTGTAGTAGGAAGATTAAGTGGAGGAAGAGGGCTGAATAGCTTGGTTTACGCGGAAGGCCAATAAAATTCCAGACAAGGAATTTGCACCATCTACGTTGGGCCACCGGAGCCCGCTTGAATATCTAAGGGTGCCTCGCCTTAAGCTCCCTTTCATGCAAGTCTTAACAGCCAGGGCAAGTAAGTAGACCTGGCGAGCCTCCGCGCCCCAGGTGGAGATTCAGCCTGAAGTTAAAGTAAAGAGCAGAGAGAGGGAAAGGGAGAGAAGAAGAAAGAGAGACACGGGGGGAGCCAGAGTCCCAAGAAACCAGGCCGAGAGATTAGTTCGAGAAACTGGTCCGAGAAACTGGTCCCCCCCTTTATTGTTCAGAACGCCTTTTATACTTTTGATAAAACATGGAGATCAATGGATAACACAAAATTACTTAGCGTTCGCAGCCCAGACTCTTTCTATACATCATTTTGTATACAAAAGGTCTCAGGTGATTTACATTATCTTCTGGCCAAGAGGCTTGTTAACACTTTTTGGCTCTCTTCCTTAATGAATGTTAATTTTGTTTCCCCTGAAGTGTTTTTCTTTAATCTGCATCTCCTTAAAGCGCTAAAGTTACATCTCTATAGAACAAAGGTGCAGTGGGTTATAACAAAGAAGGTACTTAACTCAAAGATCTAATGTTGCTAATACCAGGTCTACTACTTGTTTTTCTATATACCAACTATATCTAAAAATAAAGGATATGAAAATTCAGCAGCAAGCATTGACTCAACAAATGAAACTTTTAATCAGTCCTATTCTAAAGATTTTGACTCTTCGGAAGCCCCTACATTCCTAGGATGTTTTAAGCTTCCTGTGCCTCCTGCGGTCAGGAGGCCTCAAACAATCACACGCGCAGCTGTATGAGTCCTGCAGGCAGGCTAGAAAGCCATCAGAGGGTTTTTTTTGGATTGAAACACTCTTTCAAATGCAGAAGACTAAAGCCCTGAATTGACTTTTTCCAGAAAATGTCAGAAGAGTGGAAAAGCAGAGCACAAAAGCTGGCAGATTTTTGTTGGGGTACATGCTTAGGAATTTCCAGAGGGGTCCCTGAAGTCTGAGCACGCCTTGCGTATGTCAGCTTCCTTCCTCATGACCTTGTCACGGGCGGGATTCCTCACACTGGCTCCCGGCATAGTCAGACATATTCAATATTAAATGGTAATGTAAAAGTAATTTTCAAACAAAATAAACAATATATTTAAAAATCAGGAAAGCTCAGCTAGTACAGAAACCTAAATGATACACTGAACTGTCATTAACTTCAAAATATACTCATCTAATGGAGAGCATTCAGGGTAAAAAAAAAAAAGTACAAAAAAATCCTCAATCTATTTGCTGATTAATTGTGGGATAATTCAACATAAATTTGTTATTTAAAAAGATCAGTCCTGGGTATTCATTGGTAGGACTGATGTTGAAGCTGAAACTCCAATACTTTGGCCACCTGATGCGAACAGCTGACTCATTTGAAAAGACCCTGATGCTGGGAAAGATTGAGGGCAGGAGGAGAAGGGGACGACAGAAGATGAGATGGTTGGATGGCATCACCGACTCAATGGACATGGGTTTGGATGGATTCCGGGAGTTGCTGATGGACAGGGAGGCCTGGTGTGGTGAGGTTCATGGGATCGCAGAGACTAAGAGACTGGACTGAACTGAACTGAAAAAGATCTTCCTAATATATAGAAAGTATGGTTATCAAAATTAATTCATTCATTTAGCAAATATTCACTGAGTATCTTCCAGGAGCAAGGTAGTGTTACTTAGATAATGGGGCTACCACAATAAGAAAACAGTGTCCCCCTAGGGAGTTTACAGATTTACAGAAAAATATTAGTAAGTGTTAAGACAGTTAACTAAGTTATAGGCATATTATTAGTTATAAGGACAGGAAGGGCAGTTTAGTCTTATGCTAGGAAGGGCAAGGGATGATTATTAAAGGCTTCTAGAAGGAAGAAAACCTATGCTGCTACCTGAAGAATAGGTATTATAGAGTTAAGACTGGGAAGAACATTCTAGGCAGAGGAATGGCATGAACGAAGGACTCAGAAGCTAGTGAGAGAACTGGATGTGTGTGATAACAATAATTGGAGTGGGGGTGGAATGGAGTAAATCTTTGTATCCTCCTCAAATTCATATATTGAAACCCAAACCCTCAGTATGATGGTATTAGGAGTTGGGGCCTTTGGGAAGTAATTAGGCCATAAGGGAAGAGTTCTCATGAATGTGATTTAGTGCCCTTACAAAAAGGACTCCACCTGTCACTATGCGAATATACAGAAAAGACTCAGTGCTGAACAATCAGGAAGAGTGCTCTCATCAGTAGCTGACCAGGCTGCCCCCTACTCTCAGACTTACAACCTCTAGAACTGTGAGAAATAACTTTATGCTGTTTATAAGCCACTCGGTGTATGGTACTTTGTTATAACAGCCCAAACTAGAACAGTGGGAGATGCTGCTAAATAGACAGTTAGTGGAGACAACTTATTTAGGCTCTGGAAAATTGTATTAAAGAACTGAGTCTTTATCCACAGAAAAAATGAGATACTACTGAAGTTTTAGGCAGAGGAATAACATACTAAAACTTGTGTTTCCAAAAGCTGTCTCTGGGCTGCAATGTGGAAAACTGAAGAGGTACAAAGAACCTGGTTAGAATGTTGGAATATGAGAAGTGAGTTAGGATGGTTGCAATGATGATGAAAAATAGACAGGTTATAATCTTTAAATGTATAGTGACTTACAGAGAATATAATGAAACAGTAACCTTTTAATACTAAAATATATATTTTTCTGGAAATTTAATTGCCCAAAGAATAATTTTTTTAAATGGGACATAACTGGATAAAAACTAAAATCTGCATCTCAATTAATACCATAATTTTGATATTCCATGTTAACCTTGATCACACTAGCTGTTGTTGTTTAGTCCCTAGGTCATGTCTGACTCGTTGTGACCCCATGGACTGCAGCATGCCAGGCTCCTTTGTCCTCTACTGTCTCTGGGAGTTTGCTCAAATTCATGCAGTCGGTGATGCTAGCCAGCTATCTCATCCTCTGCTACCTTCTTCTCCTTTTGTTTTCATCCTTTCCCAGCATCAGGGTCTTTTCCAAGTAGTTGGCTCAAAGTATTGGAGCATCAGCTTCAGCAACAGTCTTTCCAAAGAATATTCAGGGTTGATTTTCTTCAGGATTGACTAGTTTGATCTCCTTGTAATCCAGGGGACTCTCCATAGAGTCTTCTCCAGCACCACAATTTAAAATCATCAATTCCGAGGTGTTCAGCCTTCTTTATGGTTGAACTCTCACATCTGTACATGACTACTGGAAAAATCATAGCTTTGACAGACCTTTGTTGGCAAAGTGATATCTCTGCTTTTTAATATGCTGTCTAGGTTTGTCATGGCTTTCCTTCCAAGGAGCAAGCATCTTTTAATTTTATGACTGCAGTCACCATCTGCAGTGATTTTGGAGTTCAAGAAAATAAAATCTGTCACAGTAGCCATGGATATAAATTAACATGAATAATACAATTTTGTTTCCTTTAAAAAGAAATTTTTATTAATATTAAGTATTAAATACATAGAAGCTTGTAATATATGTATAAAATGTAGAAAATAATGGAAAAAAGCTACCTAGGTACTTCAATCTAGTTTAAGAAACAGGCTATTACTATATTTTCAAAGACTAGTGTGTACCTTATCATGATCTCAAGTCCCATTTTTCCTTAGATAAGTATTTTCTTGAATTTAAAAATAATTCTTACTTATTTTTGTAATAACTAAGATGTAATGCACATACTATCTAAATTAAATCATAAAAAATTGTATTTTTGGTGTGTTTCACAGAGTTGTGCAATCATCAATGCAATCAACTTTAGAATATATTACTTACCTCCTCTAAAAACACAAAAATCACATGTCTATCAGTAGTCTACATTTTCTCCTACTCTTCAGTTCAGTTCAGTTCAGTTGCTCAGTCGTGTTCGACTCTTTGCGACCCCATGAATCGCAGCACGCCAGGCCTCCCTGTCCATCACCATCTCCCGGAGTTCACTCAGACTCACGTCCATCGAGTCCGTGATGCCATCCAGCCATCTGATCCTCGGTCGTCCCCTTCTCCTCCTGCCCCCAATCCCTCCCAGCATCAGCGTCTTTTCCAATGAGTCAACTCTTCGCATGAGGTGGCCAAAGTGTTGGCGCTTCAGCTTTAGCATCATTTCTTCCAAAGAAATCCCAGGGTTGATCTCCTTCAGAATGGAATGGTTGGATCTCCTTGCAGTCCAAGGGACTCTCAAGAGTCTTCTCCAACACCACAGTTCAAAAGCATCAATTCTTCAGCGCTCAGCTTTCTTCACAGTCCAACTCTCACATCCATACATGACCACAGGAAAAACCATAGCCTTGACTAGATGGACCTTAGTCGGCAAAGTAATGTCTCAGCTTTTGAATATACTATCTAGGTTGGTAGCAACCATTAATCTACTTCCTGTCTCTATAGACCTATATATTCTGGACATTTCACATAAATCAAATCATATATGAATTCCTTCATATACTTAGGAATATGGCCTTTTGAGGTTGGTTTCTTTTACTTAGCATGTTTTCAAGGTTCATCCATGTTGAGTAATATTTCAGGCACTGCTTACTTTAAAAATACTTCTGCACATAGAAAACATATTGTTCAGGAAGTTACAGTGTGTAGCCCTCCCAAAGAGTGAGGGGTTATGTGCCCCCCTCCTTAGGGTGGAATATTTACCTGTATTATTTGGAAATCTTTGGTAAGAGATCTGTCTCCTTTTCTTCGCTATTAATTTATTCAATTATTCTTTGATATAAGTATGGACTCATGAAAACTTATTTTATATTTTAAGTTATAATATAATAATCACATACTATTTTATTTTGTTGCTCAAACTGTTCTATCTTTGGCCATTAGAAGCTTTGTCAGTTGGGTCCTATGTTTTTGTGACATTCATCTATAATGTGGGGGAGGGGGACTGTTTTGTTTTTGAGCATTTCCTTACTTTCCAGCACTAGAAGATACTAGGCTCATTTTGTGTATTTCTTCCCCTAGTCCTAGAAACAGCCATTTCTGAGGAAAAATTCCATTTACTGGCAAATGGTATTAGAAATCAAGAACTGAGCATTAGGTACGGCTGTGGTTGCTGGTGTATTATTTCTTTTAGATCCTCTCTGCTAATAAAGCAAAGAAACATATGTGTGCATGCTAACATGCATATATACACACATCTACAAATATTTCTACGTATCTCACTTATATCTATGTTAAACAAAACATGAGTCCATACTGATTTCTCTAACTCTAATTCATTATATCTTATGGATCATTCTAGCCTCCTCTCCTTGCTTTTAACTATGTGATTTCCTACTGTATCAGCAAGAAATGTGGTTCCCACCACTCATCATCCACCTACACAATTGTTCAATTCCAGTAAAGGCTCCAACTTAATGATTCCCAACTTATGATTTTCTGATTTTATGATGGCGTGATAACGATATATATTCAGCAGAAACCATACTTCAAATTTTGAATTTTGAGCTTTTCCTGGGCTATGATATAGTTTCCTAATGCTGGGTAGCAGCAGTGAGCTTACAACATTCTTTATTCCTATAACCCATTCTGTTTTTCACTTTAAGTATAGGAGTCAATGAACTACTTGAAATAGTCAACACTTAAAACAGGTTTTGTGTGTTAGTTGCTCAGTCAGGTCTGGCTCTTTGAGACCACATGGACTGTAGTCCGCCAAGTTCTTCTTTCCATGGAATTCTCAGGCAAGAATACTGGAGTAGGTTGCCATTTCCTACTCTAGCTGATCTTCCGGACCCAGGGATTGAACCTGGGTCTCTTGCATTGCAGACAGGTTCTTTACCATCTGAGCCACCAGGGAAGCCCCCAAACAGGTTTTTTGTTAGATAACTTTTCCCAACTGTAGGCTAATGTAAGTGTTTTGAGCCCATTTATGATAGGCTAGGCCAAGCTATGATATTTGGTAGGTTAGATGTGTCAAATGCATTTTTAACTTATGATAGAATGGGTTTACTGGGAAGTAACCTCATGCCAAATTGAGGACAAACTGTACAAATTCAGTAGCATCAGAATTGTTAATAAATAGCAACATGGATTACAACATTATCAACAAAAGTGTGTATGTATAGTTTCATTCACCTTTAGTCTTATAAACACCACTCATGACCAAAGTTATTTATGTCAGTGTCTTTTCCTTCCAACCCCTTTAGTAATATTGTTTCCTCTGTTTGTAAGATATTTAGATCCTCTTATCAAGAGTCTGCATTATTTTATGTCTAAATAATGGTTTTTAAAAGTTTGCATATAGCAAGCATTCTTTCTGATATAAAGTTCTGTGAGTTTCGACAGATGCATAATGTCATGTCTCCATATTTCACCAAGACAGTATCATACAGCATAGTATTATAGTCCTAAAAATCTGCTGTGACTCATCCATGCATTCCCCCTTTGCACAAATCCCTGGCAGTCACAAATCATTTTATGCCTCATAATTTCACTTTTTTAAGAATGTCATAAAACTGGAATCATATGGCATCCCTTTTTGACTGGCTTCTTCTACTCAGCAATATGCACTTAAGGATCCTCCATGGGTTGTGCTTTTCTTTTCTTTTTTGGTGGCTTGATAGCTCATTTCTTTTTAATCACTGAATAATAATCTGTTGTATTGATGTACCATAGTTTGCTTACCCATTTATTTACCAAAGTATATCTTGGCTTATTTTAGCTTTTAGCGATTGTGAATAAAGTCCTTAACATTCATATGCATTTTTTTCCATGCACATAAATCTTCAAATTAATTGGGTAAATAACTAGGAGCTCTTTGTATATTTTTGATTTAGGTTGTTTTTCAGACATTATAATAGAACTAGACAGAAGATCAACAAGGATATAGAAGAACTCCAAAGTGCCATTAATAACAGGATCTAACTGACATTTACAGAACACAACACCTGAAAAAATAATCTACAGTTTTCTCCAATGCCCATGGAACATTCACCAAGACATATCATATCCTGAACCATAAAAATAAACCCCAGAAAGTTAAAAAAATACAGTGTTTTCTAACCACAAAAGGATAAAATTAGAAACCAATAACAGGAAGATAACAGAAAAAAATCCAATATACTGGAACCCTAAACCAAGTTTATAAACTTGATAACCAATGGATAAAAGAAGTCTCAAAAGAAATAAAAAAAATATACTGAAGTGAGTGAAAGCAAAAGGACAACATGTCAAAACCAACGCATTTCACCTTAAACAGTGTTTCTAAATAATACATTAGAAACGTGGCAGATTCATGGTGATATATGGCAAAACCAATACAGTGTTGTAAAGTAAAATCAAAATAAATAAATAAAATAAAATATATAAAAAAAAGAAAAAGGTAAAGTATCCCACCTTAGGAGCCATATAGAGCAAGATACATCCCCCCAAATCTCACCACCAAGTAAATAAGGGGCCATTACAGCAGTTTCTTTTACCCAGTATTTCATTTCCAGCTATTAAGAAAAAACTACAAGGTATCTAAAAGACAAAAAGCAAAATTTGAAGATACAGCAAACATTAACAGAACAGACATAGCAGAGATGTTTAAACTATAAGACAGGAATTTAACACAAGTATCTGAGGGCCCAATAGACAGCATGCCAGGCCAAATGGGCAATGTAAGCAGAGAGATTGAAATCCTGAGAAAGAAACAAAAAGAAATGCTAGATATAAAAAACAATGAAAGAGAAATAAAGAATGCCTATGATGGGCTCCTTAGTCGATTGGAGAATGCAGTGGTCATAGCAAATACCCTCTTCCAACAACAAAAGAGACAACTCTACACAAGGACATCAATGGATGGTAAAAACCAAAAACAGACTGATTATATTCTTTGCAGCCTAAGATGAAGAAGCTCTATACAGTCAGCAGAAATAAGACTGGGAGCTGACTGTGGCTCAGATCATGAACTCCTGATTGCCAAATTCAGACTTAAATTGAAGAAAGTAGGGAAAGCCACTAGATCATTCAGGTATGACCAAAAAAAATTCCCTTACAATTATATAGTGAAAATGATAAATACATTCAAGGGATTAGATCTGATAGACAGAGTGCCTGAAGAACAATGGATGGAGGTTTGTAATATTGTACAGGAGGCCGTGATCAAAACCATCCCAAAGAAAAAGAAATGCAAAAAGGCAAAATGGTTGTCTGAGGAGGCCTTACAAATAGCTGAGAAAAGAAAAGAAATGAAAGGCAAAGGAGGAAAGGAAAGATATATGCATCAGAAAACAGAATTCCAAAGAATAGCAAGGAGAGAAAAGAAAGACTTCCTAAGTGATCAATGGATAAAACAGAGGAAAACAACAGAATGAGAAAGACTAGTGATCTCTTCAAGAAAATCAGAGATACCAAGAGAACATTTCAGGCAGAGATGGGCACAATAAAGACAGAAATGGTATGGACCTAACAGGAGCAGAAGATATTAAGAAGAAGTGGCAAGAACACACAGAAGAACTATACAAAAAAGATCTTAATGACCCAGATAACCATGATAGTGTGATCACTCACCTAGAGCCAGACATCCTAGAGTATGAAGTCAAGTGGACCTTAGGAAGCATCATTACGAACAAAGCTAGTGGAGGATATGGAATTTCAGCTGAGCTATTTCCAGCCCTAAAAGATAATGCTGCACTCAATATGCCACTCAAATTCCAGGAAATGCTGGAAAACTCAGCGGTGGCCACAGGACTGGAAAAGGTCAGTTTTCATTCCCAAAGAAAGGCCATGCCAAAGAATGTTTGAACTACTGCACAACTGTGCTCATTTTATATGCTAGCATAGTAATGCTGAAAACTGTTCAAGCCAGGCTTCAACAGTATGTGAACTGAAAACTTCCAGATGTTCAAGCTGGATTAGAAAAGGCAGAGGAACCAGATATAAAATTGCCAAGATCAGTTGGGTTATACAAAAAGCAAGAGAATTCTACAAAAACATCTACTTCTGTTTCATTGACTATGCCAAAGCCTTTCATGGCGTGGATCACAACAAACCGTGGAAAATTTTTAAAGAGATAGGAATATCAGATCACCTTACCTGCCTCCTGAGAAATCTGTAAGCAGGTCAACAAGCAACAGTTAGAACTGGACTTGGAACAATAGACAGGTTCCAAATTGGGAAAGGAGTACGTCAAGGCTATACGTTGTCACTCTGCTTATTTAACTTATATGCAGAGTACATCCTGTGAAATGCTGGGCTGGATGAAGCACAAGCTGGAATCAAGATTGCCAGGAGAAATATCAATAACCTCAGATATGCAGATGACACCACCCTTATGGCAGAAAGCAAAGAAGAACTAAAGAGCCTCTTGATGAAAGTGAAAGAGGAGAGTGAAAAAGGTGGCTTAAAGCTTGACATTCAGAAAACTAAGATCATGTTATCTGATCCCATCACTTCATGGGAAATAGATGGGGAAACAGTGGCTGACTTTTTATTTCTGGGCTCCAAAATCACTGCAGATGGTGACTGCAGCCATGAAATTAAAAGACGCTTACTCCTTGGAAGGAAAGTTATGACCAACCTAGAAATGCATATTAAAAAGCAGAGACATTACTCTGCCAACAAAAGTCAGTCTAGTAAAGGCTATGGTTTTTCCAGTAGTTATGTATGGATGTGAGAGTTGGACTGTGAAGAAAGCTGAGCACTGAAGAATTGATGCTTTTGAACTGTGGTGTTGGAGAAGACTTTTGAGAGTTCCTTGGGCTGCAAGGAGATCCAACCAGTCCATCCTAAAGGAGATCAGTCCTGGGTGTTCATTGGAGGGACTGATGTTGAAGCTGAAACTCGAATACTTTGGTCACCTGATGAGAAGAGCTGACTCATTTGATAAGACCCTGATGCTGGGAAAGATTGAGGGCAGGAGGAGAAGGGGATAACAGAGGATGAGACGGTTGGATGGCATCACCAACTCAGTGGACATGAGTTTGAGCAACCTCTGGGAGTTGAAGATGGTTAGGAAAGCCTGGCATGCTGCAGTCCGTGGGGTTGCAAAGAGTCTAACACAACTGAGCAACTGAACTGAACTGACGAAGAAGGAAGAAAGGAACAAAAAAATATTTGTAACAATAATGACTCAAAGTTTTCTCAAGCTAATGTCAGATGCAAACTACAGATCCAGAAATAGAGAATATCAAGCAGAATATTTGCCAAGAAATCCACACTTAGGCATAACATTTCAAACTATAGAAAATTAGTGATTTAAAATAATCTTAAAAGAAGCCAAAGGGGAAAAAACACTTACCTAAACAGAAACAAAATAAAGGATTACATTTGATTTCTCCTTAGAAATCATGCGAAGAAGAAGAAAGTGGAGTGAAACATTTAAAGAGTTGAGAGAAAAGAAAAACCAACTCACTATACTATGTGAAGTTATGCTTCAAAACTGCAGGACAGGGACTTTCCTGGTGGTCTAGTGGTTAGGAATACACCTTATAATGCAGGGAACACAAATTTGATCACTGGTGGCTCAGACAGTAAAGAATCTGCCTGCAGTGCAGCAGACCTAGAATTGATCCTTGGATTGGGATGATCCCTTGGGGAAGGAAATGGCAATCCACTCCAGTATGCTTGCCTAGAAATATTCATGGACAGAGGAGCCTGGCGGGCTCACAAAGAGTTAGACACAATTGAGGAACTAACACTTTCATTGATAGGGAATTAACATCCCAAAGGCCTCAAAACAACTAAGCTTATGCACTGCAACTACTGAGCCCACAACCCATGCTACAACTAAGACCTGATGCAGCCAAAAAAAGTGCAGGTCAAACAGAAACTGAGGGAATCTGCTGCCAGTAGATTTGCAAGAATTACAAGAATTGTTAAAACGAGTTCTTTAGAAACGTCCATATCTGTATAACTGAGTCAATTTGCTATACAGCAGAGATTGGCACAACTTTGTAAATCAACTATCCTTCAATTAAAAAAAAAAGTTCTTTAGCAAGAAGGGAAAAGAAACTACATAAAGGAAGGAAGAGCATAAAAGAAGGAATAAATTAAGGTAAATAAAAACTTTACATGTGAAGTAGTATGATGTTACTTGAAAGTGGACTTGGATTAGCTATAAATGTATATTGCAAACTTTAAGGCAATCACCAAAAAAAAGTAAAAATAAGTTTAATCTGTATACTACGGAAGAAGAAAAAAAGGAATCACATTAAAATCTCAGTTACAATCAGAAGTGGCAAAGAAGAAAACGACTGGAAGATTAAAAACAGGGAAAAAAAGGAAAAAAGAAAACTGTAACATATGGTAGACATTACTCCAATTATCCTCAGAATCACTTTGAGTATCAGTGGCCTAAATCCATCAGTTAAAAGACAGAAATTGTCAGAGTGGATAAAAAATACAATCCAAGTATATGTTGTGTATGAGAAATCCATTTTAAATATAAAGACACATATAGATTAAAAGTAAATGGATACAGAAAAATATACTATGCTAACATTAATAAAAAAAGGAGTAGCTATATTAATTTCAGACAGAGCATACTTCAAAGCCAGGAATGTTATCAGGGATAAAGGACATTACATAATGAAAAGGGGGTCAATTCTGCAAGAATATACAGTGCTCTTTAACGTGTGTGCACCCAACAATAGTGTCAAACTATGTAAGGCTGAACTCCAAAACTGCAAAGAGAAATATATGAGTCCACTATCTAACCTGGACACCTCAAGGTCTGTCAGAAATGGACGGATACAACTCGGAGAAAATCAGTAAGGGCATGGTTGAACTCAACACTATCATCAATCAGCTGGGTATAATTAACACCTCAACAAACTTCATCCAACAACAGCAGAAAACACATTCCTCTCAAACTCACATGGAACATTCACCATGAGAGACCACAATCTGGGCCATAAATTACATCCTAATAGATTTAAAAGAATAGAAATTATACAATGTCTACTTTCAGACAACAATGAAATTAAACTAGAAATTAAACTTCTTCAATAACAAAAAGATAACTGAAAATCCCCAAATGTTAGTAGATTAAAGAACACTCCTGTAACTAACAAGTAATTACAGCAAGACTACAGGATGAAAAGTTAATACACAAAAGCAAATTGCTTTCCTATATATTTGCCAGCAACAAACAACAGAAATGAAATTAAAAATAGAATACCATTTATATTAGCACTTCCCATAAAGAAATACTTAACTTAGATATAAGTCTAACAAAATATGTATAAGTTCTATATGAGGAAAATTACAAAACCCTGATATAAATAAATAAATAAATCAAAGAAGAAACAAATAAATGGACAGATGTTCCATGTTAATGGATAGGAAATCTGAATATTGTCAGTTCAGTGATTCAATGCAAATTCAATGCAATTCAAATAAAAATCCCAGTAAGTCATTTTATGGATATCAATAAACTTATTCTTAAGTTTATATGGAAAGACAAAAGTCTGTAAGTAGCCAAGGTGAAGTCGCTCAGTCATGTCCGACTCTTTGTGACCCCGTGGACTGTAACCTACTAGGCTTCTCCGTAACCTACTAGGCTTCTCCGTCCATGGGATTCTCCAGGCAAGAATACTGGAGTGGATTGCCATTTCCTTCTCCAGGGGATCTTCCCGACCAGGGATCGAACCCGGGTCTCCCGCATTGGAGGCAGACGCTTTAACCTCTGAGCCACCAGGGAAGCCAAGACAATACTTAAGGAGAACAAAGTTGGAGAGCTGATACTAACCGACTTTGAGACTTATAGATACTACAAAGCCATAGTAATTAAGACAGTGTGGTATTGACAAAAGAACAGATAAATAGATGAATGGACAGAACAGAAGAACATAAATACAGTCAATGAATCTTTGACAGAGGAGCAAAGGGAATACAATGGAGCAAAAAAAAAAAAAAAAAAAAAACTTTCCAGCAAATGGTACTAGACATCCATCCACATGCAAAAACTGAACTTAGACACAAGATACAGACTGTTCTTCCTTGTAAAAATTAGCTCAGTATGGGTTACAGAACAAATTACTAACAACAAAAACTATAAAACTCCTAGAAGATGACATAGGAGAAAACATAGATGACTTTTTGGATGTAACTTTTAGATACAAGGGCATAATCCATGGAAAAAATAATTGATAAGCTGGACTCATTAAAATTATTGCTTATCACAATGAGAAAGAATCAAATTTGTAATTTCAAGATGTGCAAACTCCACTTTAAAAACTTTATTGAAGTATAATTTACATACAATACTCAACTCATTTGCCTGTAATTCCATAAGATCTATTTTTCTGTGGTAGTTTACAGTGTTACTATGATGTGAGTAGGTATAGATTATTTTATTCATCTTGCTAAAGACTTGTTTGGATTTCCACATCTGGAAGATTGATGCTTTTCTGGAGTTTGAGATTCTTTTTGGTATTATATGATATTTCAATCTTTTTCTTCATTCTCTACTATCTTCTTCTGAACTTTAAGTATATTTTATATTTTCTTACTCTATCATCCATGGTTAACTTTGACTTCACTTTTATGTCATTGTAAATATGAGCTACATTATGGACAATTTCTTCTAATAGTTTTACCTGTTTCCCTAACTGCCTCTTCAACTATATATAATCTTCAGTCTAACCCATCTATTAAGTTTTAAAACTTTCATTATTATATTTTACATGTCCAATATTGACATCTCCAATATTTCTAAAGAGAAATCTTCTCCTGATCTTATTGAGGATTCCTTGTATATGATGAATATCTTTTCTCTTGATGCTTTCAAGATTCTCTATTTTTGGCTTCTGACAGATTATTATATGGATTTCTTTCCACTTTCATAGTTGGGAGTCTGCTGAGTATCTTGGATTTGCAGATTTGTGTCTTGCATCAAATTTGGGAAGTTTTTAGTTATTAATCTTCAAATAATCCTCTGCCCTTTTCTCCCTTTCTTCTCCTTCTGAGACTCCCACAAAGCATGGTCTAGTGGTGTTAGACCAAGAACTTAATGGTGTTTCACAGGTCCCCTGGGCTCCATTCACTTTTCTTCAATAGTTTTTTTTTTTTTCCTTTCTGTTCCTCAGACTTAACAATTTCAGTAGCTCTATCTTGAAGTTCATTGACTCTTTTCTCTGGCTTCTGAAATCGGCTTCTGAATCCCTTTAGTGAAATTTTTATGTCAGTTATGTTTTTCAACTCTAGAATATCTTTTTGCCTTTTTAAAAATCTCATTATTAATATTTACATTTTGCTCATATCATTTTCTTGATTTTATTGACATCTTCCTTTAGTATTTTGAGCATCTTTAAGACAATTGTTTTAAAAATCTCTGTCTAATAAGTTTACCATCTGGTCATCCTCATGAGTCTTTTCTGTCAAATTTTTTTTTTCTCTTTTAATGGGCCACATTTTTTTTTTAATACTTTGTATTGTTGTTATTGTTGAAAACTGAACATCTGAATCTTGTAATGTGGTAATTCTAGAAATCATATTCTCCTCCCATGCCTTCAGATCTTGCTCTATTTTTGATTGTTGTAGACTGTTTCTTTGTTGTGATCAACCTGAGGTGTAAACCTAAGGTGATCCCAGGTGTTCTCTGAATCTGCATTCTCTTTGGGCTTGTGCAATGACTTTTAAAATTTCCTTTTGTAAGTGTTTGCTCTTGGGTATCCTAATCCTTACATATCTGGCTTCCAAAGGGGGAAAAGAGAAAAGTCTAGGGGACATTTTTTTTTAAAAAGGCACTGTCCCTTTAATTCTCCTTGAAGTCATTTCATTTGGTGGAAGTTACAACAATGGTAATCTGCCTTGGTCTGTACCTCTACATTGCAAAGCAATAATTCACAAATAAAACCTAGATCCCTGATATTTGACAGATGAGGTCATAGTTGCCCACTCTGTCTCTCACAAGCATGCTAGTGTTGGCTGCCTGCCATGCAGTTGAGGGGTTGAGGAGTACATAGATAGTACTATTGGGGGCAAAATTGACTAAAATTAACCACAATTTACCAGCCAAACCTATCCCTGGAAGCTGCCAGCCTTTGAATATACTCAAGATATCCAAAATTGTTGTATTAGATTCTGTTAGTCCAACTGTTGTCTAGGTCAAGAAATGGATTCCTTTCTATCGTCTTCTTCCCAGTTCCCTTCTACAGCCTTTTATAAGCTAAGAATATTTTATTTTAGGTTAAAAATCAGAAACACTTCAAGATGGTAATACTGTTATTGACAATTATTGTTTTAAATGATCCATGTCATTTTAATATGTTTTAAAAAATATTTAGGATAACTGAATTCACTGATATAAAAATTTAAATCCAGTATATTTTCCCTTAAAAAATGTTTTAACAATAGTTGTGTGAAACCATTTTTGGCACCAAATGGAAAGAGTTAACTGCTCCCCAACAGCAGTGCATGTGTCTGAGTGTTTATGTTCCGTCATGGACTAGATGAGGCTGAGATCAAATTGGTAATAAATTGTGGAAAAAATGATTAGTCCTACTTCACACATTAAAAACTACCTAGAGACTTCACCTCCTACTTTAGAAGATAGAGACATTATGGAAAATTACATGTAACAAAAAATAAGCTGAATATTTAAAGCAATTGAAAGGTGGATTATTAAGTATTACAACAGTAAATCTCTTTATAGAATGAAAAACTGCTTATTACTTTTTCCTTTTATGAATTTAGATATTCACATAGTAGTTTTTCTTAGTGAGGAAGTCTACACAGGACCTCATAACATTTCCATGAGCTATGTGAAGTCACTTAAAAACTAAAGAGATTACAAATCAAGTTAATGACTGAACTGAGAATAAAACAAGGATAAATTATGCCTCAGTGTGTAACCACAGTGGTTGCTCTATTACTGTGAATGACATTTAGAACCAAAAGTATTTGATCTCTTTAAAAAGTGAGTAGGGCATAAATTATAGATTTGGGAGCTTATATGATGCAATTTTGTGGGCAATTCAATTAGCTACTAGGACTGGAAGTGCTAAACTTAGCTGAATAAATTTCCCAAGGTCACATGGAGAGTAAATGCTAAGTTATAAACTCAAAGATCTGATTTTTAAAATAGAGTTCTTTTTCCATGAGTGTTGACCAAGATAGTAGAACCTTAACTAAGGCTCTTCTATTGATTGTGGGGAAAATATCCAAGACTGACTATCTGAGAACTCTGAACATAAATAACTGCAGGTAGACTGGGGGCAGAAGTCAGAATTTGAATAATAACACTGAATGGGGCTAGTTCCAGTTACGGAGCTGCACTGTTATGGTCATGATGGCATAAGCAGAAGAACCCAGTAAGAAGACATATCTACCTGGCTAAAGTCTAGAAGTGTGAGTGAGAGGAAGCTCGGTTATTTTTTATTTTTTCCTTTTCTTTTGCCTTTGCCCTGAAGGTGGTCCAATTGTGTAGAACTGCATAATAGCACAGAGGATTAATACTCTACAAGAAATATCTTTTATTCCCAGTTTCCTTAGCTAGAAGCTATTTCTTGTAGAGCAATAACTGGGAGCTGCAAAGTACAGGGAAATGCTTAGAGAGGAGACAGCTGGTTAAGGTGGATTTCTTAATTCTGAGAATCAACTGACACAAGTCCCAGGCTTACTCCTGAGCTAAGCATGTGTGACCGACTCAAAGAAGTATAAGAAAGGTTTTTTTTAAAAAAAAAATAAACAAAATATACTCCAATGCCCAATTCTCAAGCTAATTCCTGAATTGTTCATGTGCTGGCAGACCCAAACACAATAGCAAAGGCTGACTTACCATCCATATAAGTTGAAACAGAATTTTCAACATGAATCCAATCAGATTGGTTGCTGAAACTAGCTAATTAACTAACTCTCTCCGGAGAATTTGAATAGAGGCCAGAGGTTTAAAAGATAAAACTCAAAATGTCCAGGGTATAATCCAATATTACTCAACATAGAAAGAAATCAAGAAAATCTGACCAACTATTACAGAAAAAGAAAATCAACAGATGTCAACTCCAAGGTGATTCAGATATTGGAGTTGTCAGAAAAACAACATTAAGCAGCAATTATAAAACCATTCTCCATGAAATAAAGGTCAGCCCTTCTGAAATAAAAGCAAAGATAGAAGTTCTTAGAAAAGAAATGGAGAAGGCAATGGCACCCCACTCCAGTACTCTTGCCTGAAAAATCCCATGGACGGAGGAGCCTGGTAGGCTGCAGTCCATGGGGTCACTAAGGGTTGGACATGATTGAACGACTTCACTTTCACTTTGCACTTTCATGCATTGGAGAAGGAAATGGCAACCCACTCCAGTGTTCTTGCTTGGAGAATCCCAGGGACGGGGGAGCCTGGTGGGCTGCCATCTATGAGGTCGCACAGAGGCAGACACGACTGAAGTGACTTAGCAGCAGCAGCAGAAAAGAAACAAGAGCCATAAAAAATAGCTGAATATAAATTTTAGAACTGGAAATACTGCAACTGTAATTTTAAAATTCACTGCCTCGGCTCAAAGGCAAAATTAAGATGAAAGAGGAAAAATGTCAATGAACTTGAAGATAGATTAACATAAACAATCTGAAGAATAGGATAAAAATGAGTTTTAAAAAAAGTGAACATCAGAGACCTGTGATACATTGTTAAAAGATGTGCAATTCATGTCACAAAAGTACCAGAAATAAATGAGAAAGAGATACGTACAGAAAAAGAAAAAATCTGAAAACTTAATGGCTAATTCCCAAATTTGGTTAAAGACATAGTTTTAAAAGAAACTCTTTTTAAAAGCATAAACTCAAAAAAAATCTACATAATAATCAAATTGTTGAAATCAAAGATTAAGAAAAAATATCTTCAAAGTGTCCAGAGAATAAAAAATAACACATATAAGGAAATATCAATTCAAATGGTTGTGGATTTCTCCATAGGAGCTATGGAGCCAGAAAAGAGTGGAATAACATTTTTTTAAGTGCTGAAAGGAAAGAACTGTTAATCCAGAATTCTATATCTAGTGAAAATATCCTTCAGGAATAAAGGTAAGATAAAGACATTTCCAGATGAATGAAAGCTTTTGCTAGCACACTTGATCTAAGAACTGGAACTCTGAACCAGTAACAACACAATGATGATGATCAACACTTAAACTTACTATGAATCAATTGTTCTAAGCACTTAAATGGACTAGCTTACTTAATTCAAGAAGGCTGGTACTATTAACATCCTCATTGTAGAGATGAGAAAAAGAAATACGTGATATAGCTAGTAAAAGAGCCAGAATAGAACCCAAGCAATGAGTTCAGAGATGATGCTCTTAACCATTACTTAATACAATCTTCCAACTTGTTAAAAAAAAAAAAACAAACCTGGAAAATATTAAGTTAATGAAATAGATGGAAGCCATTTAAACAGATTAAGTAATTTTAATTACTTAAGTAAATAATTAAATAATTATTATATTATTAAATTGTTAAGTATTATACTATTATACTAGGGATAAAAATAGGAAGGCAAGGCACCAACTTGATGTATTACTTTATCCTGAAAAATATTCTATTAAAACCAGGATGAAACATCGAGTTAGCAATAGTAATCATAAAAATAAACCCTTTTTTTTTGAGTACTTACTATGTGCCAGAAATTGTTTTGGAGCTGAGGATTTAAAATGAATAAGATAAAGCAGCTGATCTTAACACAAATTTGTATTTTATACAAATTAGGTAAAACAGACAAGAAAGTAAATGATTATAATATAGCATGTGCTATAACCTAAGCATGTACAAAGCCTCAAGTACATACAAGGCAAAAACTCTATAGAAAGGAGGCATCAATCTAATCAAGGCTATTAAAAAAATTTTTTTTAATGCTTTGAAAAGCACACACAAAAAAACATTAAGGGAAACAGTCCATAATTCCTTTTCCATAACTCATGTGGACCACTATCTCTGTTTCAATTTTGTAAATAAACTCTCAGTTAATAGGTAATGGAAATAAAGGTCAGAAGAATCTGTTACCATGCTGTATATATGTTTTAATTTTCAAAGCCTTCAGCCTAAGAATGATGAACTCATTCCAAAATACTTAAAATCAGCTCCTATTAATTTATTTTCATTTACTGGGCAGGCAGGTACTCAGTAATTATGTGAATTTAGAAGGCAGAGGGAACATTAATCCAGAAAAATTTTTCAGTAAGGCAAAAGCACTGTTTCTATACTGGATCAGGAAAGCTACATTCAGTTTAAGAAGTTAACAGTTATAAGGAAAAAGTTCTCCAGATAAACAGGGGATCCTTAAGGTAAGCACCATGTATTACTTTTCTTTCCACACTGAGTATTCCTAATGACTAATACAAGGCCTGACAAATAGATTATTTTGAATAATAATAATTCAAGAGTTTGTTGAATTAGATTTTTATTATAAAGTAATTAACAAGAGATGTTTAATTCTATCTTGACTATATTCGTTGTATGACAAGAAAGAGTACTTATATTCAAGGACTACTACCTAATTCCATAGAGAAAAGGGACCAGAGGTGACCTCTGATCTCCTATGGGCAGGTAATATAAGTAAGGGTGAAAAAAGAACAGCATATGAGAATCACTGTAAGTTTGTTAAAGACTATCATGGACTTTTAAATTAAAAATATCGTTACTTTAGTTCTTTTCTTGGTCTTATTATATGAAACGTTATAATATAGTACTTGTAACAGGAAAGAAAGTACAGCAACTGATGACCCACTCACTTTTCCCTGTAGTTGCACTTCAAGTGGCTGCCACTTATAGGATACAAACTTAGTCTAAGTAACAGAAAGGGCATTATAACTCATTCTATGCATTAAATAGACATATTTACTTTTATATTCATTTTGCAAACAGGATCAATAAACAACTATAAATAATGATAGAGAAATCCCGCCAATTATAAAGTTACTATGTATTTTCTAGATTGCTCTGAGATCAACTGTGTAAATCAAAGGTCATTAAATCAACAGATTCTCACTAAGCTGACAGTTCTGTCTTTACCCTAAATGATGTCTGTCGTTCTCGTTAAAGGGATTTTAATCTAATAATTACTAAAATAATAAAAAATAACTAAACTATCAAATTGAGGATGGATGTCACCATGTAGGGTCAATGAATCATAGTTTTAAATATACTAATTTAATATACTAGCTTTCTCTGGTGACTGAGACAGTAAACAATTTGCCTGCAATGGAGGAGGCCCAGGTTCCATCCCTGGATTTGGAAGATCCCTGGATTAGGAAATGGCAACCCACTCCAGCATTTTTGCCTGGGAAAGCCCATGGACAGAGGAGCCTGGCGGGTTACAGTCCATGTGGTTGCAAAGACTCTGACACAACTGAGTGACTAACACTTTGAACATATATTATTGATTTTCTGTTCATGACCACACATCAATATGCCTATTTACAAATGGAAATTAAGTTTCTAACTTGTAAATACCTATTAAAAGACTATTGCTTAGTTTTATTAAATTAGGACTTAATGACAACTAAGGAAAATTAATTGATAACTATAATCACAAAAAAAGAATATATTGCATCTTAAAAAACTGGACTCTTCTTGGGGTTATAATTGATTATTTTCAGCAGTCATATGATATTTTCAAAGTTTCAACATAATATGCAAAAAAAATAAAAAAGGATAAAGAACTTGAAAGAAACTGGTCAAGATTTAGACAGGATGCTGAGACGTGGGTGGGGGCAAAATTAAGTGGTATGACTATAAAGTTTCTTAGGTTTCTCAGTCTATTGTAGTGATTACTGGTGTGGAATTAATTTTCTTTGCACCACTTTGGTGACTTTCTTACCTAGAGAGCATGCCCAGAGGTGTAACATTAAGTGATCCCATCAGCATTGCCAGGGCCATCCCTGGTGCTTCCCGTTCTATTACTTCTTTTGTGGCCTGTAATTAAAGATTAAATAGCAGACTGAGTGAAATTAACCAAAAAATAAGGAAGGCAGAGTAGCAAAATTAACTTAAAAAATAATTATAGATCATGCTATCTATTAATATAAACCATACTTTGTAGTGCTCCAATTTTTTTTATTGTTAAGGCTTAAAGATTCAATTATTTGGGACCACTGAATAAAAGCTGAAAACCAGGACATTGAGGGAACTTTTATATTAGTAGATCTTTCTTGTCCCTTATAACTCAGAAGTGTTTGACAGCAATCTCATCTTGCCTATCAACCTTAATTTTAAAATTAAGCCTCAGATTGTTAAAATGGCTCAACAGGTTTTCACAGAACAAGAAATCTGGGTATTTTTCTTTGTCTATCACTCTTGAAATAATCAGTCCCTAAAAACCTGAGAACCCCTTGTATCTCTCCTAGCTCGATGATTTTATGATATAATAAATGGAACTCAACAAATCATCAAGTCAATTTTCTCCATAAATTGGGTAGAAGAAAAACTTGAGATTCTTTTCCAAATCTTCAATATAAATTATATATCTGTTTTAAAAAGGAATTAATAAAGTGATAGGCTTTAAGTATATAAGTTTTAAGATTGGGCATTCTTAAGACAAGTATGGTTAAATGTGGGATAGGTTTTAAAGGCAAGAAAATTTCATTTTCTAAAGGTCAACCGAAATATGTATATATTATCATAATGTGATGGTAAAGATAAGCTTTATGCTAAAGTTGGGAATGAAGTACATGATTTAATCCATTTCTAATCCTCTTTTAACATATGTAGCACGCTATAATAATTGGGAGCAACACAGGAAGAAAGCTTGCAAAATAAAGTATTATAGTAAATAAGAAGAAAGGCAAAAAAAATAAAAAGCAAGTTATGGAAAATAGAGTGAAAGGTTGATATTTCAATATTTCATTAGAAGTAGTGATCATCCTAAATAAGGCCATTGCTCTAGGCAAACTTTACATTGATAAATGTCTCATCTAGTCTAATAACCTAAATTTTAAAATGACGGCGCAGGTTGCTATAATAGTTCAATAGATTTTCAGAGTAAGAAATCTGGGAAGAGCAGTTAAAATGTATCGCTATGTGTTACATCCAGTCGATGTTATAAATAAGCTTTTAAGATGCATATAAATTACTTAGTCATATAGGATAAAGGATTACCAGAAATGATATAATCTACTGGTTCACTGAATCCCAGCATAATGTAATATTTAATAGTGTCAAAAATTTTAAAGAAAAATTAACACTAACATAATGCTTTTCAATAAAACCTGCTTTAAAAATAAAGGGCCAGCAGGAAGGAAAAATAGACATTCTTAAATTCTTAAGTTTGGAAATTGACCACTTTCATTAAAATATACAGCTAAAATTTGTTGAGCTAGTATACAGAATCTACCCCCATGTTTTCCAAATTCAATAAATCTGGTATGATTTTGAGGTCTCCAGAAAAGAAAAAGTATTTCCATGTTAAAATTGATTTACTGAAGTTTACAACTTCTTCAGAACCTTAAAATCTTAAAGCCCTAAAAAGCCAAGGAAGAAAAAAAAAAAGTCAAGGAAGGCATGTTACTGAGAACTTTCTTAAAAGAGTCTTTGCATAGAGTTTATATTGATTTCATTATCTGTTTGAGAAAGTCAACTAAACAATGTCTGACATTTAATGAATTTGCAGGTCCACATAAAGATGATGTACTCCAAAGTAGAGTGGCACCCTTTATTTAAGCACAAGGAAGAAAATAGCAACAGATAGCTAAGAGGAAGTGTTTCACTTAGATACTTCTAAGCACAGCATTTATCCATCCATACAACAAATACTTATTAAATACCTCCTATGTACTAGGTAGAATTCTATGCAATGATACTGCAACTATAAGAGTATGTAAACTCACTGTCATCTAGTATGTGAAAAATAAACTGACAAATTACATATGAGAATTACCTAAAAGACATGCAATTCATTCATTTTTCTAGATCCTCTAAAATATACCATGGATTTGGCCAGACCATGGTGGTCTACTTGGAAAGGCTTGTCCCAATTTTAAAAGAATTGTTTTATTGGACTTTGCTTTTGTAGTATGCAGTGGGATACAATTAAATGGTTCAGCAAAACTCATATTTATTACCAAGTATTTGAGGCCATTGCTCACCACACTACACCGAGGTCCTCTTTAGAAGAAATTCTTTAAGTATCACAACCAGAAATGGGCATTCTTTTATGATACCAGTTTGTTTTTAAAATTATAATGATTGTGAATCAAGTTATTCTTGAGAACAGAGACAAATCTATGAATTTTTTTTAAAGTAGGTTTACTGAATACATGGGGCTTCCCTGGCAGCTAAGATAGTAAAGAATCTGCCTGCAATGCAGGAGATCTGAGTTTCATCCCTGAGTTAGGAAGAGACCTTGGAGAAGGTAATGGCTACCTACAACAGTATTCTTTCCTGGCGAATTCCATGGACAGAGTAGCCTAGCGGGCTGCAGTCCATGAGACTGCAAAATTTCAGACACGACTAAGCGACTAATACTTTCACTGAACACAACCAAATTTCGTCTTATTTTTCCTTGCTCTATTTTTCCACATTTATCTTATTAAAAGTTTTGCCGTGTTTTGTGTATTTGACTAAGTCATCTTAAATATATCATAATGTATTAGTAAATATATGGTTGAGAGATAGACGAATGTATGCATTCTTACACAGAGGACTTCCTCTTTTCCAAATGTAATTTAGGAGAGACAGCTAATTCTTTCCGAAGACTTTCTACAGAATGTTGGCCTATAGACATAAATCTTGTACAGCTGAGAACATAGGAGGAAAATACATATAGAGCAGTGATGTCACTAAAAGGCATTGGTGCTGAGTGAGGAGGGAGACTCTAGGACTAGACAAAAACCAACCACTTTCGCTTATATTTTCTTAAATAATGTACAAATATAGTTTTTCTCACATCTACATCAAATGTATCTTTTCCCTCTTTGGTGTAGCAAAATGATCAACATCTGTGAAGTCAGACAATACCACCACTTAGTTAAGGTCCTGAGAGTAAGGACTGGATCTGTTGAAGCCCCTACCATAGTGGCCAACATATAGAATACATACTCAATCAACATTTGTTGAATTAGAGGAGTGAATAAATGAACCCATATAGGTTTGAAATCTGGCCTTATCACTTACTTGCTTTGTAAATTAGAAAAAATATTTAACCTCTCTGAGCTTCGGTGTACTTACAAACAAAATGGAGCTAATCATTAAGCATACCTACATTTTATGAGAATTAAATTATATAAGTAAATCACCTAGCATAGAGTAGGTATTTATACATGTCAATTTTCTCTAGGCCTCTGATTTCCAAACTTACATCTTCATAGTTTTTATTACACCAGTTAGAAAAGAGATACCATTCAAAAACCTAGAATCCAAACCCAGCAACAGTGGTTGAGAACCAAAGGTGAGGGGAAAGAGAAGAGAGAGCAAGAACCCCAAAATAAGAACGTTGGCAGTGGCGGGCAGGAAGATGAATACTGAAATCATGGTATCTAAAGGAACAAACAGCCAAACAAAGTAGAGATTCGAAGAATGAATAGAAGGGCACGAGCTGGGTAGAAACATCTGTGAACTGTAAATGGAAAGGCTCAAATAGAAGGCAAAGAGCAGGAAAATAAAAGTTAACTTGGAATAAAATAAGAAAAAATATCTGTATAGGTTATTAGAAAATCCAAACAGAATAGTAGTTCTAACAATTGTAGCTCTATTCCTTTGATCATGTATACTAGGATGATACATATAGATAAAAGGTTATTAGTATCTATTAACAAGCAAATAACAAGAAATCATTATCTATTCACAATCAATGGCAAAAGAGATGCCATTAAAAGCATGAAATCATTTTTCTTATATTTAGCTTGTTGTTTCCCACTTTATTAATTTGATTACCATATTCTTTTTATCCTTGAGAAATAGAAATTTACATTCTTACTTCAGATATAACCTTTTTTGCACTAGTAGATTCCAAAACAATGAGGTTTAATTAGATTTACCTACACTCTTTAAATAAGACATTTTATTTTTAACTTTTAGATACTTTCTAAACTTTGAAGGTTGCAACTTCCATGGAAAATCACTTGTGATCTTTTTCTTTTACCCTTGACACTTTGAAGATAACATTATAAGTCAAAAAGATGCTTCAAAGACGGCTCAAGTTGCGGAAAAAAAAAAAAAAAGGGTGTCATAAATAATGATTCTGTAGCCCAGGGAACCTGTCAGTGAAGTTTGGGTCCATTTTTACCTTCATAGAAAAAAATCACCTTGAAAAATGTTATTGCTAACAGGCAATGATGTTTAAGTATGCACAGAACACACAATAGGTAAATGTAAATGTGTAGAAATTCCTTGTATGCATGGTGGTAGTAGAAAGTCACACAGTAGAGTGCTTTTACTTATTTTTACAGACATACTTTAGTTAATTAGGTATAATTTGTACATAAATATTTACATAATTGTTACTTGAGTATACAATTTCCTAACAACTACTACAGAGTCTTCTGCTAATTAAACAATTTTAAATGACAAAGACTATCTGTGAAAATCTAACTAACAAGTACTAATAAACTTGCTAAGCTATCCAGGTGGAATATGATTACAGCAGTGGTTCTCAAACTTTAGTGTGCATCAGGATCTTATAGAAACCTTGTTAAACAATGGTTGCTGGGCCATAGCCAGAGATTTTGATTCAGAATGTATAGTTGGGGTCTCAAATTTTTCATTTCTAACAAGTTTCCAGGTTATGTTTGTGATCCTGGTCAGAGGACTATACTTTGAAAAACACACCGCAGACAGAAGAAATGAGATAGATTAATGATAATGTGCACAACTTGCTGTAACATTCATAATCACCTTATATTCAATTTTGTAAAACAGACTGAAATAAATTTAATGATCCTTCATCAGAGCAAAATATAGACCTTAGTGAGGAGATAAATTAGGTAAAAATAGTCAGCTTAATGCCAAACAATTAAACTTTCCTGACTCTATTCACTAATGCCAGCCAACTACATAAATTTTATTTTACACTTTAAAAAATGGTTATAATAAACAATCCATATTTTGTCCCTATAAGTATCCCACAGTCCAGAGAAGTTATCTTTAATATATTTTTTCCTCAGGACCATATATGATGAATAAAATTTACATAGAGGACTCTTAGGGATGTTTAAGGAACACAACTATAAATTTACTCTTTTCTCCCCTCAATTAAGAAGCACAGTGGAAATACGAATCACATTATTATAAAGGCAACTTCTATCCTAATTAACTGAAAACACTCATTTACATATTTCATTGATTTTTATATTACTAATTACAAACATCTTTCAACCAATCACAACATATCAGTGAATCAACAATGTGACCAAATGGTTAAAGACTATTGCCACAAAGAAGCTGCAACCAAGTAATGAAAATATTAATAGTTATTCCAGTTTTACTTAGGAGACATATACCTATTTGTAATGTATTTCTTTTTGGAGCTTTAGCTTTCTTAGATATTTACTATTCTAAGACTATTTCTTAGTCTTTTTCCACTCCTAGAAGAAGCAGAAAGCTTTTCAAAATGGAGATACTTCATTTTGTTTTTCAGTTAAAGCTATACAATACTTAAGTAAGATCTGGTTACAATGAAAAAAATCAAAGGAGATGATAAAATAAAAATCTAAGTATCACAGGCAAATTTATCTTCCAGTCCATTCAATGAACATATACTTTGCAACAAGCATGAGATGCTGAGTGAAGAGTCTCGTTTCCACTGTTCACCTCAATTCCCAGAAGCACCACTGAGTTAACCTATCACCTGCTAGTTAAGATTTTAATGTTTAAAGAAAAGTATTTTTGTACAGGGCATCCCAGGTGGTGCTGCGGTAAAGAATCCGCTCGTTAGTGCAGAGGAGATGAAAGTTTGATCCCTGGGTTGGGAAAATCCCCTGGAGGATGAAATGGTAACCCACTCCAGTATTCTTGCAAGGGAAATCCCAGGGCAGAGGAGCCTGGCAGGCTACAGTCCAGGGAGTCACAAGGAGTCAGACATGCCTAAGCAATCAGACACATTTCTTGTGTAACATGGCCCTAAAGCAAGCCAACCAATTTATCTGGCTCAACCAAACATAGAATTTATTATAATGTTAGCTGTACAAATACACTGGAGGTGATTAAAAGATTTCTACGTACTTTATGAAAACTCTTACCCCATTTGTTAACATCTGGATCCCAACCCTTGTTAAAGAACCAAGTTGAGTACATGTACATCAGCAAATACTCCTTAGTGAGTACTTATTGGGTACTTTCCTTACTCAGTGAGTAGTTTTTCGTATTATTTTTCTCATTTACCTAAATATTAATAATTTGACAGTCAAATTATCAAAAAAAATGTAACTCAAATGAGTGAACTATTTTTTGTGAGAGATTTTTCACAAGAATAGCATTTATCTTTATAGTCTAATAAGTAGTCTATAAATTGCATTACTCTTTATCTCATTACAGGAAAATGTGAGAAAATAGTGGTATTTCTACAGATTATTAGCATTTTTATATATGCATTATACATTTATTAATTTCTGGCATTATGTGAAAAACAATAAAGTTCATCTTTATTGTAAGTTGTTGGTTACATGTCTTTTAATCTATAGAGAACAAAATATTATTAATTCATGCTCTTCAAAGGTTGATATATAGATACAGAAAAATACCCTGTTTCTCAAATATGAAGAAAGATAAAGTAGAAAGATGATCCAATTGAAATTTCACTGAAAGGCTGTTGTCTGGTCAGTTAACTGGGGAATACATAACCTAGCCTCTTTATTCCAACTACTCTGGAATTCTGTTATTTTTAATGTTATTAGTGGTATATAATATAAGTAGAAACATAACAGAAGCTACATTAAAAAGCTACCTAAAAAATCTACACATAGGATTTCCACTTTATTAATGATCACACATAATTACTAAGTTACCTTACAGCAGTGTTTTTAATGTTCATATAACAATATAAGTTAAGCTGTGCTCAAAAATCTTAAGTCAGAATAAAAGAAATAAGCTCTTACTTTAGGCTCATAAGTACTATTTGCAAGTGCCTCACTGACAACTGATTTTATAAAAATTAAAACTTTGCTCTTTGCCTAAAGATACAATAATTCTCACTGGTGGATTCTTTAGAAAGCATCCACATTAGAAACATGTAATTATCACATCTGAAGTTCTTTTTCAACAAAACTAGATTTTTACCAAAACAGGCACTTGTGAAAAAGGGAGAGGAAGAAAAAAATAAGTGAGGTAAAGGAAGCAGAATAAGTGGAAGACCTGCTAAGAAAAGAGAAAGATCAAAAAATAGCCCATTCTTATTTTAAATATTATTATAAGGTGTTCTATTTTGTCTTCTCCTACCACCCTCAGTTTTAAAACTACAGGCCAATGGGGAAATATGAAAATGAGTACAGTACTTCTTAAAAGGAAAGAAACCCAATATCACCACTGTACTGAGATAACCTTAACTTAGAAGAAGTCCAATAGTAAAGATGGGAGAAAAATCTACATCCATATATATCTGGAGACTATGACACGGTGTGCATGCGTGCATGCCAAGTCTCATCAGTTGTGTCCTGCTCTTTACGACCTTATCAGTTGTGTACCCTGCCAAACTTCTCTGTCCATGGGATTCTCTAGGCAAGAATACTGGAGTGGGTTGTCATGATCTCATCCAGGGGATCTTCCTGACCTAGGGGTCAAACCTGTATCTCTTAACGCCTCCTGCATTGGCAGGAGGGTTCTTTACCACTAGTGCCACCTGGGAAGCCCAGGACATGCTGTAGCTTGAATTAAATAACTTGTTCTCTTACAGTTTTGCTCATCTAAAGATTGATTTTAACCCTAATAACCTCTCACTTTATGATCAGGCCTTTTATTCATTCTATAACCTAATTGTCTTTCATTATTCACATATTAAAGAAATGCCAGCTTTTGTTCTGGAGAAGGCAATGGCACCCCACTCCAGTACTCTTACCTGGAAAATCCCATGGACGGAGGAGCCTGGTAGGCTGCAGTCCATGGGGTTGCTAAGAGTTGGGCACAACTGAGCGACTTCACTTTCACTTTTCACTTTCATGCATTGGAGAAGGAAATGGCAACCCACTCTAGTATTCTTGCCTGGAGAATCCCAGGGACAAAGGAGCCTAGTGGGCTGCCGTCTGTGGGGTCACACAGAGTCGGACACAACTGAAGCGACTTAGCAGCAGCAGCAGCAGCTTTTGTTCCTATGCTTCCAGAAATTTATCTCTCTTTCTCAGCTTTTCATTTGTAAAAAGGGGCAATCATATTTGTTATCCTTCTTATGAAACTAAAGTTCAACACAATAAAGTGGTTTTTAGTTAACTAAAAGGATGTCATAATATTTTTAATGCTAGTATGATAGATAACATTATATATTAATACAACATAAATTTATAATGCCATGTAAAAGCTCTTATTTCTCTTACTCACTACATTGAAAACATAAAAAGGAGTACTATTACTAAGCAACATGATTCAATAATAGGAGAAATATTCACATCAGAAGGTTTTATTTATGACTTTCTTACAAAACATCTATAGATATTCTCTATTTAAATACTTAACAGATTCCTATACTACATAATACAGAAGAGATACTTTATTATCTTTTTATAAGTGAAGAAACAGACTCACTAATAAATTTAATAAATAATGCAAAGCCACACAGTAAATCAATAAAACTTAGGCTTGTAGACTCCAATTCTGAAATTAATCCATTAAATCTAATTGCTATGTGCTTTCAGTTTAAAAGGCACTACACCCTATACAGACACAGGGATCTCTGTACTTTGTTTAAATGCTACAGAATATAAAAATACATAGCATCATTCCTAACATGTAGCAAGTGCTTAACAAATGTTGAATACTGAAATTTGTACTAAAACATAAACCTAATGTCACCTATGCTGTGCAAGTTGCTATTATGCACTACAGTCAAGAAAGTGTGAAAACTGAACAGTTCTCTCAGAAGCAGTATAGAGTAGAAGTTATGGGCATGTTTGTTTTCAAATGTGTGTGAATTACCAGAAGATGTTTGAAGAATGCAATATGCCAGCAACAATCTTGAAAACTTAATGAAGATTTATCAAGAAACAGCAGTTTTAGAGATACCAATTACCAGGAATATAGCCTTGGACATTACCATAAAACCTCCAAAGTAAATTGGGAAAAGAATGTGAGAGGATTATAGATGTATTTTGAAGAAAGAAGAACTAACAGAATCTTCTGCATTTATGTTTTCACCCAAAGGCCAACAAAAAACAGCAATGTAATTATATACTTAAGCAAAGATGGAAAAATGTAAGTATCCATCACTGCTTGTGGTAAATAAGTTGTTCAAACTGATACACCAAACAAATAAATATAATTTTTTTAAATTTCCATAACAACCATAAATTACAAATTAAGGCTGTAAAGGCAACATCAGCCTGACAAGAGATCAGGATGGACTAAGATCCAGGATGCTGGAAAATAGGGGAACACAAAGAAGCAACATTTGACTCAACTCAAATTAATGCTCTGCTTCTGATATTTATCATAATCACTTAAAACAAAGAATTCTTATACTTTACAGCAGAAAAGTCTACAAAAGTCTCAAAAAAGAAAGAGTGAAAAATAAATAATTCAGTGAGTTAACAACCTGGAACACAGTATTTATTAAATAAAATTGATATGTTATAAGAAAATATTTACCTTTATTATAATGGAAAAAAATCTCTCAACAAAGCACTTAAAAAGAATGAGAGGCCCAATTTTGAAAAACTGTTCTAAAAAGAGGTGCCACTATCCTATGCAAATGAAAAAGCGAAACCAAAGAATGGAAAAAAAGATCATAAAAATAAAAAGTTCTTAAAAAGTTAAATAATAGCTATTATATCCACCCTTAATTTGAAACAAAATATTTTATCCTATGAGATTCTCTGAAGGAATCATAATTTACATGTGAGTGTACCCTTGTGTACACACACAGGTATATATATATATATATACACACATATACTTTTTTGGTATGGAACTTTGGGCTGACATCGTAGAATCAGGATCTTTCATTTAAGCTGTGAAGATTCCCAGATCTTTTCAGATCATCCAGATCTGAATGATACTTACAAAGGTACTTAGAATTATGTGGTTAACTATCCAAAAACCTCCTCTATTTCCTTCAAGTCTGAGATTTAGAAGTCAAAATAGAGTCTATCCTTAAACAAAAACACTTCATAAAACTGAAGATAATGTATATGCATGTGTACACACAAGTACATGTCTCAGGACTGAAGTTGAGTTCTTAAGGTTAGGGTTATAGGCAACTGAATAGTTGACTTTATTAGGGCAGCTGGTTGGAATAGGAAAGAGGAAGTTAGTTCTATCTACTGAAATGAAGTGAAGTCAAAGTTGCTCAGTTGTGTCTGATTCTTTATAACCCCAGGGACTATACAGTCCATGGAACTCTCCAGGCCAGAATACTGGAGTGGGTAGCCTTTACCTTTTCCAGGCCAGAATACTGGAGTGGGTAACCTTTCCCTTCTCCAGGGGATCTTCCAACTCAGGGATTGAACCCAGGTCTCCCGTATCGCAGGCAGATTCTTTACCAGCTAAGACTGGCACTAAGCAAATCCCAACACCTAGTCAAGAATGAGTAGATATAACCATTTCTACCAACATGTAGACAACATACACAAAAATATACACATATATACTCCTGAAGCTGCTCATTTATTGGGTTGGCCAATATAACACTGCCTCTTTCAGTGCTGTTCATTTTAGCCCACATACACACTTTATTGTCTACCTGTTCTCTATTAAACTTTAGAACAAGTTTATTAAGAACAAGTGAACCTCAAAATAGACACTTCACACATATATGTCACAAAATGAAAACCTGTATAAAATAATTTCCAATATAACTTATTAATACTTTTAAGATATATTCTATAATCTGCTTTATTCCAGTGCTATTTAAAAGCCTGCTGTCATTCCTATGTAAGTGATCTGTTCTTTCTCTCTGGCTAGATTTAAGATTGTCTGTTTTGTTTCTAAAGTTTTACTTTTATGTGGTTAGGTATCAGTTTATTTCATTTATTCTTCTTGAGATACATTATATGTTGAGGATCTGTAGATTCATGTTTTTCTTATCAGTTCTATAAATTTACAGCCATTATCTTTAAAATCACGTTTTTTTCCTCCATTTGATATATTTTGGACCTTTCATTTCACTCTCCATGCCCTATTTCTCTATTTTTTTCCATTACATCATCTCTCTGTATGATAGTTCTGATATGAGATAATTTCCTCAGGTACATATTTCAGTATGCTAATTCTCTCTTCTACTGCTCCAATCTGCTGTTTTATCTGTCCTCAGATGTAAAAATTTTAACTTTTATTTTCTTATTTCTAAGAGTCCCATTTTCTCCCCATTTGCTCATTCATAAATGATGGTCTCTTGTTATATTTTTATCTTTGCAAGTATGTCTTTGTTCTTCGGATATTTCATCATCCACTAGTGAATCCTCGATTTCCAGGGACAGTTTGATATACTTCTGCTGTGTCTGCATCCTTTCTGGTTTAGTATTTGTCCTAAACAAATTCCCCTAATATGAGCAAAAAATAAGAATGGTTACCTAAGTCTTCTCTGTCTTACATTTTGTATTTGATAGTTCTAGCAGTCATCTTTTCACTCCACCTATTAATTAATGGTTTTGTTGCCTTACTTGTGCTTGGGGAGTTTATATGTCCTTTGACAGGATATGCCTCAGAGGGTATGTTCTTTTACTGGGCCAAGTTTTTCCACAGTGGGAAGGTATTTCAAAGTACCAAATCAAAATATATTTAGAAATCTATATTCAGAAAAAAAATTAAATCTATTAACAAAAAGCGTTTAAAAACATTTGCCTTTTCCTAATTTTAAATAACCATACATTTTTTCAGTTAAAATCTCATCTTTATATTAAGCTTCCTTGGTGGTCCAGCCTGGATCTGCCTGCAATGCAGGAGACAGAGGTATGATCCTGGAGTCGGGATGATCCCCTGGAGAAAGAAAAGGCAATCCACTCCAGTATTCTTGCCTGGAAGCCTCATGGACAGAAGAGCCTGGTGAGCTACAGTCCACGGGGTCGCTAAGAGTCAGACAAGACTTAGCAACTAAACAACAACAACTTAATTAAAAAGTCACCATTTTATGCTCTTATTAAACACCTCTAATGTGCAAAATATCCATTCTAAAGGAGATCAGTCCTGGGTGTTCACTGGAAGGACTGATGCTAAAGCTGAAACTCCAGTACTTTGGCCACCTCATGTGAAGAGTTGATTCATTGGAAAAGACTCTGATGCTGGGAGGGATTGAGGGCAGGAGGAGAAGGGGACGACAGAGGATGAGATGGTTGGATGGCATCACCGACTTGATGGACATGAGTTTGAGTGAACTCCGGGAGTTGGTGATGGACAGGGATGCCTGGCGTGCTGCAATTCATGGGGTCACAAAGAATTGGACACGACTGAGCGACTGAACTGAATTGAATATGCAAAATGCTATGGTCCTAAATATTCTAACACAAACCATGAATTATGAAATTTGAAGACAGAATTTCTGGTAAATAAAATAAGAGCTTTCTACAGATGGTCTTAAGTTTTCTTTTCAGTTACTAATCATCATGAGAAATAGGACATCTAAAAAAGGCTTTTACATTCTACCCTTCTTTTAAGATTGATCTTAATTTTGACCAGAGGGCAT
Source organism: Capra hircus (assembly GCF_001704415.2). Lineage (NCBI taxonomy): Eukaryota > Metazoa > Chordata > Mammalia > Artiodactyla > Bovidae > Capra > Capra hircus. Next base: position 24,344,318 of record NC_030817.1, read on the forward strand.
CCAGTTGGGGAATGAGAAAAGAATTTAACTTGTAAGAGATATTTTCTTTTAGAACATTTGTGCAAGATCTCTATGAGATTATTACCTCTGAATGCATAGTAAGAAAACATCTATTACATAATATGGTTACGAATAAACCAAAGAAAAATTGATTCCTCAATATCTAAAATGTTTTTATGCTGTTGATAGAAAATAATTTCTATTTCTTCATAAATACTAAATATTACAAGAAATCTAAAAGCATTCAGAGAGAAATACAAAAGTCTTCAGTGGTTTGTATTTTATAAATATCCATATATCTAACTAGTGAACTTTTCAGGTATTGATTTTGATGTTTATGGAATTACATTCTATTAAACATACATGAACTGTGGTGCTGGAGAAGACTCTTAAAGGAGATCCAACCAGTCCATTCTAAAGGAGACCAGTCCTGGGTGTTCACTGGAAGGACTGATGCTGAGGCTGAAACTCCAATACTTTGGCCACCTCATGTGAAGAGCTGACTCATTGGAAAAGACCCTGATGCTGGGAGGGATTGGGGGCGAGAGGAGAAGGGAACAACAGAGGATGAGCTGGCTAGATGGCATCACCAACTCGATGCACATGAGTTTGGGTGAACTCTGGGAGTTGGTGATGGACAGGGAGGCCTGGTGTGCTGCGATTCATGGGGTTGCAAAGAGTTGGACATGCCTGAGCAACCGAAATGAACTGAACTGAAACATACATGAAGAAGCTTTGCACCAAACAGTTTCTGTATCTGAGGCAACTGACTTCACTCAATGTTCTCTTTCACTTCACTAGATCTTCTGTGCTACACATGTATTGTGTTAGTGCTTGTCAGCAGGACAAGAAATACTTGATGTAGGAGACAAGGGGAGAAAAAGAGATATAGGGTTTCAGAGACTGGTTATTAGTACCTGCTATTGTCATTGCTGGTATTCAAAACTGAAGGAGTGAAACTTCCTCCACAGAATGCTTGCATAAAGAAGCTACATCTTCCTTTGCAAGGTATTAAATATAATCTACTGTTCTTTAAGAAAGAAAGGAAAAATAAGAAAAAGAAAAATTTTATGACAACTTGCTTGTTAGGATTAGTTGCCTACAAAGAGTCTCATGATTGCAAAGACATTTAGATCTTCTTATAAAATATAGAAAGAACTTGAAGTCCAATAAAGGTATGACAGAAATATTGCCTTTTCAGGTTAAACTTTACCAAAGAAATATATTATACAACTTTATTTCCAATTGAAGCTTTTCTCAAAATAAAATCAGAATTTCAGATGTCACAAGAAAAGAAAAAAGTATATTTATTACTAACAAAACAAGCTGAATAAAATGATTTAGTCATATTTTCCTTTATTCCAGATCTTATACTTTAAAATATCTATTTTTTTCACTAAATATATTTTTCAGAATGAATACAAGTAAAGCAGAATCTTTTAAAATTGTTCATCGTTTAAAAAAAAAAGTTAAATCTGGATGTTATTTCTATTTTACTGCTTTTCTCCTGACATGTGAAACTTTGATCTTCCCATAGCCGTATTGTCAAAATAAATAACTTTAGTAGGACATCAGGGATTGGGAGAAAAAACAGGTTACTAAAACTTATCTTAAGTGTAACACTTTAAAGAGATTACCTTAAAGGAATCACTGAAGTACTGACCAATAGGAAAGAAAGTAATTGCTCTCAAGTTTGAAGGCACATATCAAGTTAGGGAGGACAAATAAATTCCAAGCTCAAATGACTACTTAATCAAATCCATAAAGAAAACTGTGAATATCAAATGAAATTCCTGACACCCAGAATTCAAGTGAGCTTTAGTTGAGTGAGAATAATTAAATTAACAAACATTTTCTGTATTAGTACACAGTTGTATCTTGGAGTGTGTGGGGGTAATCCCTCATTGTTCTTGCAATTAATTCAAGAACAACCTCTTGAACACTAATTATCTATTTATCTCTATTCTTTCACTATAAAACCAATTGGTTTTAGGTAACCCTGTATATTAACAGCTACCAAATCACTAATCTGTCACTGAAGGCCCTAGGTTTTAAAATTAAAGAGATTCTTATTAGCATTTAAACTATTACCAGAATCCTTTAGCTGTGACAAGATATTAAACAGAGACATTCTTAATCCTGAATCAATAATGCTTGTAAGAGGCAAAAGGATTCCCTCATATGCAATCACTCTGACTTTGAACATTTTCCTTGAATAATTAGAAGATAATAACAAAAATTTGTGGATGATATTAGAAATGCATGTTTTGCCAAATGCCTTTTTCCCTCTTTTGGAAAGTAAGTTCCTTGAGAGCAAGGATTTTGTGTTACAGATAGCTAACTGGTTGTATAGCACAGAGTTAAGCCTTTTTCAATAGATTCTGAGAGAATTGTTAGATGTACTGAATTAATTTCTTTCTTATTCATACAAAATGGTACTAGTTTACACACCACCCTTGAGAGAATTGAGACAACAGTCACTCAAATCATTTTCTGTGTTTGATAATTTAGATGAGGAACCTTGGCTAAAATCATCAAAAATTTATTGAGTTAACAAGGGAAAACATTATCACTTAAAAGACTGAAAGTATTTTTTCTTAAACCCATTATTAGTGCACTTTTAACTACTCTAGTTTTAAACCCCTTGATGACAAAGAACAATCCTTTCCAACCTTTGTAACTCCTTTAAGGTATAAGACACTATGATGCAGAGTTCAATTTAGGTAGAAAGCTAGGTATTCAAACTGAAGACCAATAAATTGAAATGAGCAGAGACATTACTTGGCCAACAAAGGTCTGTCTAGTTGTCTATGGTTTTTCCAGTAGTCATGTATGGATTTTAGAGTTGGACGTAAAGAAACTGGTTGCTGAAGAATTAATTGATGCTTTTGAACTGTAGTCTTGGAGAAGACTCTTGAGATTCCCTTGGACTGCAAGGAGATCCAACCAGTCCATCCTAAGGGAAATCAGTCCTGAATATTCACTGGAAGGACTGATGCTGAAGCTGAAGCACCAACATTTTGGCCACTTGATGCAAAGATCCGACTCATTTGAAAAGACCCTGATGCTAGGAAAGATTGAAGGCAGGAGGAGAAGGAGACGACAGAGGATGAGATGGCTGGATGGCATCACTGACTCGATGGACGTGAGTCTGAGTGAACTCCGGGAGTTGGTGATGGATAGGGAAGCCTGGTGTGCTGCGATTCATGGGGTCGCAAAGAGTCGAACACAACTGAACGACTGAACTGAACTGAACTGAACTGATTTCATTTCAAATATTTTTTAAGTTCAACCTTCTCCAGAATCACTTTTGCTTTCCTCAAACCTCCAACATTTGTGTTATGGCAATTTTTTCTCCCTTTTATTCTTACAATAGAGCGTCTTCTAAATCTCACTTGGTCTTCTGTGGCCTTTCTGAAAGTTTGTAACTTCTTCTACTCCTAATAAAGTACCTTGGACTTGTTATCATGCTAATGTTGTATCATGTAAATGATTTGCTACTAATTTAATTTCTCCTTAGACAAAAGCATTAAATGCTACTGAATTCACTTCTAAGTAAATACCCAGAGGATGGAAAGAAAAAAGGTACTTGCACAGCAGTATGCTGCTAATGTTCATAGCAGTATTAATAGTCAAAAGATGAAAACAACTCAAGTATCCCTCGGCAGATGAAGAGATAAACAATTGTATATACACACAATGGAATATTCTTTAAAAATGCATGAATGTGTGATAATATGCTACAACATGAATGAACCTGAAAATATTATGCTAAGTGAAATAAGTCATACAGAGAAAGACAAAAATCGTATGATTCCACTTGTATGAGGTACCTAGAGTGGGCAAATTCAGAGACAGAAAGTAAAATAGAGGTTACCAGGGGTTGTGGAAAGAAGGAATGAGGAGTTACTATTTAATGTACAGAGTTTCTAATTGGGATTTTGAAAAAGTTCTAGAAATCTACAGTGGTGACGGCTATACAGAATGCTGAAAGTATTTAATGCCACTGAATTGTACACTTAAAAATGATTAAAATAGTAAATTTTGTTGTGTGTATTTTATACATTTAAAAAAATCTACTGAAATAATTTTCTTGGTATTCCTAGAGCAGCCCTTTGGTTCACATTAATTTTACCTCTATTACTAAAAGAAAAGAAAAAGGAGAAAAGAATCAACTATGATACCTTTTTCTCTATTTCCTGTTCATCACTCTCTTTTTAGCTTTCCCCTATTCCTTTTCTCTCTCATTTTTTGAAAAATAAAATAAAATTTAATATGGATATTCAGCATTTTCCGCACTTCATGCACAATGATGTGGATACATATACACACAGAACACTTCAAGTCTACATACACACACATGCATGCATGTAAACACTTCCCAATTTAAATCTCCTTAGATTCCTGAAACTGAAAATTTCACAATTCTTCTCTACTTCCTGTCTGATCTTGTCATTCATTTAAATATAAATGAATAAGACAATAAGCTTTACATGCAGATAATTTTTATTTCAATTTTTTCTAGATGCCAAATACTAATATCAATTTAAAAGTTTACCTACACACAAGAAAAGATAATCTAAAATCTAGGAGGAAAAGATAAATACATCAAAAGGATCTCTAAATGATAGTACATAAATTATGGAGTGGCAGAGAAATGATATTCTCAGGAAAAAATGGAGCAGAGTGGAAAGTTACTTTAATCTTACCTACAGAGAACTACAAGACAATTAAATTTATTATTTTTAGAGATGATACTTGAAAGTTTCAAAAACCATTCTGGTCTTAACTAGAAAGGATAAAAGTAATAGGAGCAATTTATCCTCATGAAGCCCTGAAAAAATCAGGGAAAACAAATTAGAAAACAAATTTAATATATGGAAAATTACTGATAGATTCCACATACAAGGAACAAAAAGCACATAGTATGTGATATGAAAAGGCAACTGAAGCAAAGATGATAAATGATTTAGAAAGAAAAATCTATTCCTAAATAGAAGGAAGAATGTGGAGTTGTATAAAAAAGCAGAAAGGATAGTGGTAGTGACTTTAAGTCAGTTTAGGAGTAAATTGGACTAAAATAGTAAAGGATTTTCCATTGCTAAGATATGTTTGGACAATAAGTAGGCAACACTTCTCTTGGAAATAAAATCTGATTAGGATTACAAGACAACAGATGAACACCACCAGTGATTTAGCACAGAAGTATAAAGGAGGCAATATGGACCAAACAGCAAGTTGCATCGCTGAGTACATAGGTGATAAATGCAATGTCTCAAGTCAACTAATTGGGCAGCCATGTGCAGCAAACAGGTAGAGAAGAACAGTAGTCAAGCATATTCAGTCAGCAGTCCAACTTAGTGGCACAAGGCAAGTGGAGATAGGTAACAGAAGTGTTAAACAATCAGAACCTACTTATAATATTACAGGCATAGACTCGGTAGGGCAAGATCAGGCAGACAGACAGCACAGCACTTGGAAGGCCACAGTAGAGGAGAATGGTAGGAGAGCAGATAAACAATGTTGGGCAGTCTAAAAATGCTAAAATAGCAGATGAATATGTAGTATCAGGCCATTTGCTGATGGACAAAGCACCAGTGAGTGAAGAACGCAAGTCATTCAGCAGATAAGTAATGGGGGCAAAAAGTAGAGACAAAAAATCAAAGGCAGTCAAACAGGAAGACAGAACAGCAGAGAAGCGATGATAGATCATCAGAAGCAGTTGGGTAGGGTAGTGAAAAGCTGTCAGCAGGGGAACAAAACACCATTCAGGAAAAGATGAGATTAAGAGTGAAGCAGTCTCCTGAATGGAGTGTCTTCCATCTAGGTAACAGTCATCAATAAGCTGCACATGATAATCCACAAGAGAAGTAGCACATAAATGGAGAGAGCAGATGGATCTGAACTCTGTTGCCCAGGGATACGAAATGACCCTAGAACATAGATACATAACAATCCACAAGGAAATTAAACAAATGGGATAAATGGGTCCAAGCATTTTTATGATGATAAAAGAAATCAAAACACTAAAAATTATTAATCTGGAAATGGTCAGCTGGGATTGAAGTCTTCGCTTACCCCTTTCTGGAGCCCACAAAATGGGAATGTTGGGAATTTCTGCAGCAGAAAAACAGAAGAGAAAAGGGATTTCTGACTCCCAGTTTGAGGAAAGCAGGTCAAATTTAGGGCTGTACAAACTGGTTCAGGGAAATAGGAACCAGTCTGAACCTTCTCCCTTCCTCAGAATCAAGCCACTCCTGAGGTTTGGGAAAGGTTTAGGAAGCCCTCACCCCATCAATCCCCACAACCTCCCCTTTCACACTTACCTCCAGTGCAAACAGTTTCCAGCAAGGAGGTACTTGGGAAAACTCATTCTCATCTTTACACCATGGCAAAATTTCAGGATGGCCAACTAATAGTCCTTCCTGTATAGGCCAGGTTCCTTCCTGTTCAATGGGACCCCTTCCACCCTTTGTGAGTGAGCAGAGGGGCCAGGTTACTAGAAACTACCTACCTCTTTGAAAGTGGATGAGAGAAGAAGCAGGGGTAGTAATAAAATAAATAGTAGTATTAGTAAATACCTTGATGATCTCATCAGTTGTCATGAATTTTAATTCCATTAAGATGCTGATGACTCTAAAAAAAAATAGTATCTCCAGCTCAGACTTCTCTCAACTCCAGATGCCCATATCTAACTGCCAGCTTAACATCTCCATTTGGATATCTAAAGGCAGTTAGAAATTTCTATGACCAAAGTAAAACTCCTGATCTTCCTCCTCAGACCTACTCTTCCCATAGTCTTCTCCATTTCAGTAAATGGCAAATCCATTCTTCTAACTGCCCAAGTCAAAGTCTTGGTATCTACACGGTAGGCACTCAACACATTTGATTCTAACAAGTGTTAATTACTATAGGGCAACTCCTTTTCCTTATTAAATTCTCAGAAAATTCTTCTGAAATGTTCTGACTTAAATTCTCTGAACACTCTTACATACTATGAGCTTCTGAATAACAGAGGAGATGCGTGTACAAGGTAGGTGGGAATGTTCTAAATTAGAGGACAAATCTTGCCTGCCACTTGTCTTTTGCATGCCCTGTAATCTAATGTTAATCTTCAAATGTTTAGATGATTAAAAAAACTTAAAAGAAGAGTAATACTTCATGACACGTGAAAATTATGAGAAAGCCAATTTTAGTGTTCATAAATAAAGTTTTATTGGTGGCACAGCAGGGCCCATTTATTGATATCATCACATAGCAGCTTCTGTGACAGGCTGGCATAGTTAAGTAGTTATGATAGAGACTATAAAGCCCACAAAGCCTAAACTATTTATTATCTCTAAATATTTACTTCCTCTAAAGAATAAGTTTCCTGATCCCTCTTCTAAGGTATCTTATATTTAGAAGGCAAAGAGTAACAACTGAAGTTTGAACAAAGTTAAACTAGAACATTATTTTTAATACTGCTGCTACTATTGCACAAGATATACCCATGAGGGAAAGTGCATTTATATTAGGATTGGCTTTCAGTATTATATAAAAGCAGATCTCTCATTCCTCTAATTATTAATATTTAATACTGATGGTGATATTCATTCATCACCCCACACAGCAGTCCCATCTTAAGAGACAGGATACAGTATAGGTAAGCCTTGAAAAATACTAAAAAGGAAATATATGAGAAAGGGAAGTAAATAGGACCCACAAAGAGAACTCATATCAAAGTATGCATATCACATAATTAGCCAAACCTCTAAATATCATGTTTAACAACAGTGCGAAATTAGTATAATGTGAATCTCTTTGAATCTCATCAATAGGGTTATACTAAAGTGTCTTCTTTTATAATTTAGGTCTCCTATAAATTACAGTGTTGAATCTTTGAGAGTGTGAGAAACATTATGATAAGATCGCATTTCTTTATGGCCATGCCGCACAGCATGTGGGGTCTTAGTTCCCCAAACAAAGATCTAACCCTTGCCCCCTGCATTGGAAGTGGGGAGTCTTAATCACTAGACCACCAGGGAAGTCCCATTTTTATACAATATTCAATACTAAGTTATTTTGTCATTGCTTCAAATTTATAGAAAAGCATTTAAAAGCACTTAAAAAAATTTTAAAACTAATCATCTCTTAATCAAAACTGACCTTTCTTCTCCTCTTATAAAGTTTCACCCTGAGGATTATTACATGCAAGAGTAATATATCATATGCTGCAATCAAACTTATGGAAGGAGTGAAGAGGTGGGGGACAAACACTTAAATTACCCCAGTGACATTCATTACTATAATGCTATCTTCACAGAACATTATAATATATTGCCTCTTATTAACTGGTCCTTCCAGCACAATCAATTGCTTCTTCTGCATTGTTGCCTTTGATATTTGATGTCTGTGTCTCTCTCTCTGAGAAACTGGTAACAGTTCATTCTCAAACATCATACTTCCAACAACTTTACTGCTTCTATCTTCTCATCACCTTTTAAAGGAACTTGGATTCTTCCCGTAAATTCTGTTGTGTGCCTGTTATTAAGATTTTCTGAAATGGTTACTCTCTCTGTTGGATATTCACCTGCCAGTCTTTAATAGCAGCCACGGTCTTCTCAAATTCCAGTATGAGGAAATAATACTCGTAAAATTACGAGAATAATTGCAAAAATTTATTTCGTTGAGTCCATTTTCTTACTCCCTATCAGTTTCCTTTTAGGCATGGCAATAACATGAAGTCACAGATATTCTGCTCTAATTCAGTGATAGAATTCTAAGAAGCTCAGAGGACTTGACAGATATAAGTCATCATATTACATTTTGTGTGAAAAGCGACATTAAGTCTGTTTCATGGATGAAGATCTAATAAAGGAAGATGAATTCACATTCTTGATTTCAGAAAATAAGAAAGGAAATTTCTGAAATCTTCATTCCTGAAACTATATCTCTAGATAAACACACTTTTGTATTTTATATTAATATATGCAAAATATTTAATGATGTTTTCTTGTCAATGTCTTAGCATATATTTTATAGAACTATCCTACTATGCCGGCCTCTGTTCATTTTATGGGAGTAGATTGTAAAATGGTGAGTTGGAACACTGATGTCAAGGTTTTATTTCTCTGATAAATTCAAGGTAAAAATAAACATTTAGCATGTCATCTCTGCTGCTTTTTCCTTTCCTACAACTATTCTATTGTATACCTTAGGTCCTATCTTACACGATTTTTTCCCCAGAGAAAAATTCTTTCAGTACTTACTCAACCATTATCTTCTTCCTTTGTAAGCTAAAATTCTTTCTGTTTAGATTATTGGTAATAATAAGAAATATCTGTGTAGTAAACAAACGCTGCTTTTGGTGTTTTACTTACATTAACCCACCTAATATAACTACCCTATGAGGTAGGTACTCTTATTTTCTCCATTTTACACATAAGAAAACTGAGTAAAGCAAGTTGTGAAAGGTTACACGGTAGTAAGAGGTGAATCTAGGATTCAAATTCAAGTAGTCTGAGCTCTTAACCACTATGTTATGCTGCCTCACAAACAGTTATATGAGCAACGCTACTTTTCTAGTGAAAGCTTTAATTAGACATAGAATTTACCATAAAAAGTATGTTTGTACTCATATGCTTACTGATATGATTGATCTCTTTTCCCCATCAGGACCCCCCTAAAAGCTGAGAACGTTCTGATGCAGAGTAAGCGTGCAATTAAGAAATGTACTTAAGGGAAAAATGAAGATAGGATTTCATTTATGGGTTCTTCATATATGTAATGTTTCTTTTTTACCTTATGCTTGAAATTCCTCAATCCCCACCTCAAACAGCGATGCTCGCTTCACTCTGCAGTGTTGCTATGTGGAATAAGGGCCTAACAACATGATTTTTAAATGCAATGTCACCTATTGCTCTAATCACCTAAGTGGTCTAATGTTAAACCAGTTACTTTTCAACTGGGATAATTATGCTAAGGAGTTTTTTCTTTTAATGTATAAATAAAACAGAGGGTAAATGTTGTGGGTAAGGGGGCAGATTTGGACTTTCAAGTAATTAGAATTGCACAAACAAGGGACTCTCACATGAAAGAATATGCAATTGAGGCGTTCACACAAGGGCTGGGAATGATAAAAGGGTCATGTTAGGACTTTCAACACAATGGCTTTTGAATTCTCCTTTGCAAACTCTTAAGATACTGTGATTTCTCTATTATTATATAGTAATTTTATATAAAACCTTAGGCCAACTCAAGAATAAGGTACACCACTGACAAAAATCTATCATAAAAAAAAAATGTCTCGATGTCTTGATTATCAGATACATGCTATGCGCTAAGTTGTTCAGTCATATCCAACTCGTGGCCCCCTGGACCTTAGCTCGCCAAGCTCCTCTGTCCATGGAATTTCCCGGGCAAGAATACTAGAATGGGTTACCATTTCCTTCTCCAGGGGATCTTCTGGACCCAGAGATTCAACCTGAGTCTCTTAGGTCTCCTGCATTGGCAACAGGGTTCTTTATCACTGGCACCACCTGGGAAACCCTGGATTATAGGTATTGACTGAAAAGGTTTCTGGACTACAAAACTGGAACTTGGTGCCTCACAGCAGTTTAAATTTTACATACAAATAATGGTACTAGGTTTGTAGCTTACATTGGGATTTCAAAGAACAAAACAAAAACCAGGGCATAGAAACAACCTTCAAAAATACTGATGTTAGTCTTATTGGGGAATGTACATTTGAGTAAGTGCCAGTTTTCAAAAGGATCTACTTTTGATGACACGATTTTATGGCATGTATTTGTTGATAGTTGTCCTATGAATTTTGGCTTCTAAGGAATCTCTGTTGCTGTTTTTCATCTCCAGAGATAGTACTACTCTAGCTGTTCTAAGAAAGAGATTAAAATAACATAGTTCCAGTTTATCCATCCTTCTTTGTAAAGTGAATCCTCTGCTCTAGCCAGGAAGATTTTCTTAATTTTATCTTTCTCATAGCTTGATCATACATTCCCCTTTCTTTCTTACTCCCATTGGTAATGTCTTCTCTCTGAATCTAAGTTCTATTTCTCTCCTTCAATTTTAGCTTAAATTCTACTCATACAAAAACTTTACTGATTGCTCACTTCTCTCTTAATCTTTCCCTATAAAGAATTTTTTTGGTCTAAATTGGCTAAACATTTCTAGTACTGTTTATATCACTTTGATTTGTCAGGTGACTATTTTAGGAATACATGTAGCTTAGTGTTTATTCAATAAAGCCCAAGATGCTTGATAAACACTTGTTAAATTGAACAAAGACTCTAAATGTTTTTTAGCAAACTGGTAGGTCACAAATGTGCCTAAGCTCTAAGACATATACCACTCAAAAATTGGATAAGGCACAATATAAACTCCAGATAAAAAGGACTATTACTAACAAATATCCTGAATGCTACATATTTGGGACATTTCAAGCCATATTTCAAAAACTTTAAATTCACAAAGGAACAAAATAAGTAGATTCAGACAGGATATCAGGAGAGATGCACTTACTCATAATCCATATATAATATAAACTGTTCTTTTTATTATTCTCAATCATTTGCCTGTGCCCTAAATTAGTAGTGAGAAAATGTTGACTAACATACTTAATTTTTAGACATATCCATCAGGTATGTTAATAGCTAACAACAGATATCAGATTGCAATGATTAGCAGCAGAAATGCTTGGGATTATCACATTAAATTAGAGGTAATAGGTAATATTATTAATTAAATGTGGAAGAAAAAGGTAAAGGAAATAAAGAACATTTAATGAGGATCTACAAAGATGCCAGGCTTTACCTAAAATCCTTTTACATGCATTATTGTCACTTACTAGTTTGGATAACTCTGAGCAAGTCAATTAATTGATTTGTCCCAGTTTCTCCATATTTAAAATAGATACAACTCTAGTTAGTATCTGCCTCATATGGTTGAAGACTAAATGAATTAAAATTAAATGAGTTTAAAATAGCTCCTGACACATAGTAAGTGCTATATATATTTGCTAATTATTATCACTGACTACTTTTATTATCTCAATTATTAGAAGAAACAACCTGGAGAGGTATGCATTAGCTGAGTGGATGAGTAAACTCAAGTTTGAACAGTTTAATTTGTTTTAACTTCATAATTAGTTAGTGGTAGAAGTAAGATTCAAATTCAGGTCTGTCTGATTCTACAGTGTTAGTATTATATATATATATACGTAAAATATGAGAAAGGTACATTACATCCCAACATATTTAGACAAAGGTAAGACATGTAAACATATTTCTCACATCCAGAACTATTTCAAAAAAATAAGAAAAAGAGATCCTTCAAAAACCGTAAAATATAACCTTATTTGGCCATAAAGGGACAGTATATTTTATTGAATCTGATTTTTAAAATTTCCAGTATAAGTTTCTAGTATTCTGCTGTCTTACCAATTTCATATTGTTTAGTTATCCTATTTATACAGAAAAATTTTAATCTCAAAATTTTATTGCAATATGGTTACTTTTAGTTTTACCATGTATAACAGGTACTTTACTTTAGTTACAACAATTTTAGAATTACAAAATAAATATTCATACAGTTCTACAGTATCAGTATATGATATTTTAGGGAAATAATCTTTTCTAGAGAATATTAATATGCATTTGAAAGCAACTATGTAATTTAAATGATCTGCAATAGTGATCAAATTTTCTTTCAAAAACAGAAATTATTGGACATGATGTTTTCCTATGCTTCTGCTATAATGTAAAAGAGTTCTTCTGATCTTTAAAATGTTGAGTATTAAAAAAAAATGTTGAGTATTTACTATAAAGTGGTACTTTTAAATGCAAATTTTCACGAGTAACAAATTAAGAATAATTAACTCAGTACCTCAGGTCAATTATGTCTCCTTCCTTTTATTTACACAGTATTCTTGTTTTTTAAGTATTAAAATGTAAGAAATGATTAATGACCACATACAATGATAGCTGTCATAGTATAAGTAAGTAAGTAAGTAAGTGAAGTTGCTCAGTTGTATCTGACTCTCTGTGACCCCGTGGACTGTAGCCTACCAGGCTTCTCCGTCCATGGGATTCTCCAGGCAAGAATACTGGAGTGGGTTACCATATCCTTCTCCAGGGGATCTTCCTGCCCCAGGGATCGAACCCGGGTCTCCCGCATTGGAGGCAGATGCTTAAAATAATGAAATATATAAATATTTGTAGAAAGGCTTAGAAAGCAATCTTTTTCAAATAAACATAAACATTTTAAGATATAAACAAAATATGTATTGTGAAGTTCATAATCTTTTCCTAGAAATTCATCCTTTGTACCAGATTATCGCTGTCAGAGTTAGTCATTTTGCCAGGTGCCTCTTCACTTACAAAATGAACCATAAAAACCCTTTTAAATGAATATCTTTTACATCAAATTTATAATTTCCTGACATTTTATAATTCTTCCTTTAGTCTGATTACTTCAAAATGACAAATTTGATCAGGACACTTCTTAGAAGGCACTACTAAGAAATATTGGAGAAGGCAATGGCACCCCACTCCAGTACTCTTGCCTGGAAAATCCCATGGATGGAGAAGCCTGGAAGGCTGTAGTCCATGGGGTCGCTGAGGGTCAGACACGACTGAGTGACTTCACTTTCACTTTTCACTTTCATGCATTGGAGAAGGAAATGGCAACCCACTCCAGTGTTCTTGCCTGGAGAATCCCAGGGACAGGGGAGCCTGGTGGGCTGCTGTCTATGGGGTCGCACAGAGTTGGACACAACTGAGGTGACTTAGCAGCAGCAGCAGCACTACTAAGAAAAATATTTAAGACTGAAACAATGTTTAACAAATCCAATAATTTGATCAATTTTGAAAGTTCAAAATTTTATATATTATCTATATGAGGGATCTTTTATTTTTATTATTCCGTATTGTCCACTGAGACAATGGGGCAATACACTTTACTGTGAAAGAAAAGTGTTCTTTCCTTGCTCCTTCTAAGATTAAACATTTAAGAATTGAAACTAACATGATTTCAAATTACTAAAGAACAAATGGTAAAAATAAATTTTAAAAGTCAGCTAAAAACGTGAATAAAGATGACTAATTTTCATCTAATAGACCTGAGGTTGGCAAACTTTTTCTGCAAAGGATCAGACAGTAAATAATTTAGGCTTATATGGTCTTCATTCAACTATTCTTTTCTGCTATCATAGCCATAGGCAATAGGTCAATGAAAGAGTATGACTATGTTCCAATAAAATTTCACTTATGGACACTGAAATACAAATTTCAAATGACTCTCATATGTCACAAAATATCATTTTCCTTTTGATTTCTTTCAGTCATCTAATGACTGAAAGAAATCAAAATATGCTCTTAGTTCACAACTCATACAAAAAAAATACAACAAGCTGAATTTTGCCTTCGGGCCATAGTTTGCTGACCCATGCGATAGACTGAGTTGAGAATAGGGATCGTGTCTTATTCATTTTTTAACCCCAGCACCCAGCATGGCATAAGACACATATCAAGGATTAAAAACAAAAAATCTGATAAGTGAATAAATAGATGAGATTTAAGATGCATGCTAGGATTTTAATTAACTCTTTAATTCATAATCATAATAATACATTACTATACAACCGTTTACTCTGGTGTAGCTTAGTACTATGAACACGCTAAAGCTTAATTTTACCTAACAAATATTAAATAGTGTAATATTTTCCAATTTACCAAAATATAATATTCAACATTTCTTTGTAATCATATAGATGTTCTTTTTAAAATAAATGTTTTTAATCTTTTATCTTCTTCTAGACTTTAATTCTAAAAGACCTTCACTTTACCTCACTTATACATCCTTAATTATACTTTTACTTTTAAGAATAATGAAAGATTCTTCATGTAATAATACCTATTTTGGATATATAAACTTTTAAGTGATAGTGGAACATGAAGATATAATACTTTGTATACCAATGAGTTCTTATGTTCTATATAACTACAAATTTCTATTACTTCCATTTCACCAATGTCAACAGATTATCCAACCTTTATCAGTTCACAGAAAACATAATCTATTACTAAAAAATAAGCTTTTTATATCAAAAAAAACTCTAAAAAGTTGTACAGTAGGGATTATTATGTTACTATATGTAAGCTTTGATAATATCTCATGTTTAGAGGAAGGGAGGGGACCAGCAGGCATGTGACTATCAGATGAACCACATTCTAAGATATGGTGCCCAAAAGCAGAAACAAATTCATAATTTAGAAAAGTCAATTTTGATTGTCTTATATATAAAATATATAAATAGGATATACTTTACTGAAGTTGCTATTCCATTTTTCTGTTAATATATCTGGATAAGGCTATTAAACTTTTCATTTTCTCTAAGGTTCATATTCAGTGACAATAACTTTAGATTGCTTTATTTTAATCATTCAATTCAGTATTTTTCACCTTCCCCTTTTTCTAAACAACCCACAACTTGTACTTTGTGTTTGTAGATCAAACTAATTACTTACAATTACTGACTTAAGGGAGAAATTTTATATTATTTTACCCTCATCACTAATATTTGTGGTTTCCGTCAATAACTTCTGATTCTATTTAAAAAGATTTGCAAACAGTTGTATATAGGCACATATGGTTATCAATATGTTTCCCTTTTTAGGGACAATTATCTAAGACAAATAAGATAAAGACAAGTAACTATATTATTACAGGCACAAAATTATATTTCAGGATTACTAGCTGACATCCCAGTGTTATGTTTTAGATATTATAAGAATTGTAACTATTTAAAGATTAGAAGAAATTAGTAGAATTATTTTTGAGTGGTCAGATGGCTTTTACAGTTATTTTTCAAAGGCTTAACAGTGCTATGGACTTTTGCTGTAGATAACCATACTCTTCTGTGTATGTGTATGTGTGTATAAAAATATGATATTTACAATCAGGTAAGTCACTTGTTTTCAAAAACAGATATTATGGAAGACATAATTACATGTATTTTAAACTCATTAAAAACAAGCCTAATACAAATTTTAGCCAGCAACTGCTATAGGTATATACAAATATAAGAGCATCTCTAGGGTTTTCTGAAAAACTTCAATGAATAATAAAGGACCTCTCAATTTCTGATATAAGGCCATATACAAGGTAATGGAAAGACACAGACTCTTGTCAACAGCAAAAAAAAAAAAAAAAAAAAAAGTTGGGGGCTAAAGCTATACTAGAATGATAGAATTTCAAGACCTCTAGTTTATATGGAGATAGAAAAGATAAAATATGAAGCTTACTACATCAAAATATTTAAAAATTTAACAAGATCACAAAGAATGCATGGATAATACTTTACTATATGACTGTTTTTGTCCATTTGATATTTATATATAAAAAAATACCATAGATCTGTCCACTTTGGTAGTTATGCAATAACAATTTAAAAAATTAACCCTTTATTAACTAAAAGATAAAAATATCTTTTAGTATTCTTAGCAAAAATAGTTCTCATTCAATCCTCACAACTACCCTGGTAGACAGGCACTTTCATTTCCCTCACTTTATTGGAAACTGAGGCACAAAATGGTTTAATGACTAGTGTATGGTCACCATGCCGTAAGTAGCAGAGCCAGAATTTAAAAGTGTGAATTTGCAACCTAGTGTTCTGGAATAAACTTGAAACTCCAGGGAATACAAAATACTTGGTGATGCAAATTATTTTCTCATAATTAAAAATAATACTGTTAACTGGTTATGAATGAATTCTATAGTAACTTTTTTCTACTTTTATGATATAAAAATAATATTATGAAAATATCAAGCCATTACATAAATAATATGGATATATAAAACCAAAGTTATTTACTTAAAACACTTAACACTCAAACTTCAAAAATTAAGTTCTTCACATATGTAGGTGATTTTCTCACAAACAAAACATAAACACACCTCTAGAGGAGATGGCTTACCTCCAATTTTATCTTTTTAAGTTAGTCTCACAGTTTAAAAGAAATTTAAAAATTGGCCAAAGGATTATTTCCCCTAAGGACTCAAGAGCTATGTAAGAATGACTTCCTTTTTTTTTCTTTCTTTTTAAAAAAAATTTACTTATTTATTTTAGTTGGAGGCTAATCTATAATATTGTAGTGGTTTTTGCCATACATTGACATGAATCAGCCATGAGTGCACATGTGTCCCCCATTCTGAACCCCTCTCCCACCTTCTTTTTTAAGTACTGGAAGCTAACAATCTTCCAATACAACTCTATTGTGATTGCTTTAAAAACAAAACCATTATATTTATAAGCCTAGTTAGAATAATATCTCTAAAATTTCTGTGATTTTTACATAGAAAAATAGAAATTATTTTACAATCTGTTACAACAATTTACATTTTCACATACTAGAGCAGTGGTACCCAAAGTCTGGAAGCATGGTTTATGGGCCAGCAACATGTGCATTACCTGGGGCCTTACCAGAAACACAAATTCTTGGGACCCACTGCAGATTTACTGAATCAGAAACACTGTGGGTAGGATGCAGCAATCTGTTTTACCTTTGATGGGGGTACAGGCTAAAGTTTGAAAACTCCTATATTAGAGTAAGTAGGACAATAATTATTTAATAGGTACAGAGCAAAAATATCTTGCTGTGAATAAGACAGTAGACACAATGGGATACTGACTTGAAAATGTTTTAAAAAGAAACAAAACAAAACAGCTAACAGTAAGTTGAAATTCAGCCAAGAAACAGTTTTTGAAAAGTGAGTGAAACAATGTCCAAGTATGAACATAAGTCTGCATATGACACTAAAGTTACAGCTGAAGTTTATGGCTGCTTTAAAAACAAAGAAACACTTTTCCCCTTGTATCACTTAGCGCTGTCTATTCTTCATTCTTTCCCCTTTTTTTTTTCTTGTGCAAGGTTGAAGGTGATTCTTAAGGCATAGTCTAGATACTAATTTTGCTTCTTGGCTTATTAAATTCTGCATTTAAATTCACATTTTAAATTATGTAATATATAACTTTTTCATAATACTATAAAATTGGTCTAAATATGCTATTGGAGTCATTCTACTTGAGACCAATGACAAGGGTATCTAAAGAAAAAAGGAATCAAATATATTTTGAATTACATTAACACAGCACATCAGACCAGATGCCATGCTGACTCAGAGTTCTGCTATCACTTCCTTTGGCAATATATGCCTCAAATTCAGCCGATACCACAGACCACCGAGCAAATGCAAGATTACCTTCTGGACCAATTCAATCTTCCTCATTTTAGATAATATCTAGTTTAAATCAAAGAAAAGAAGTCAAGAAACTTTTTTTAAAGAATGTAAATATTCAACCACTGCAAAATGTTCCCATTCTTAGAACCACAGATGTCGTTTCTGTCTAGCAAAAGTACAAAAATCATACAAAAAAATTAAAAGGATTGAAAATCACATGAATAGTCTACTTCTTGAATATCAGAAAAGTATATACTATCTCACCTCTGGAGTGACATCTCGTGGTGCAAACCCTGTTCCTCCAGTTGTTAATATCAAATTAAGTTCCTTTTCATCACACCAATCTATCAGGGTTTCCTGAAAGAAAACGATAATATTGTCACATGCAGAAGGGTTTGCTTGCCTACTCAAAACATCCACATACTGGAATACTTTGTATTCAGTGAGGAAACAGATTCAACACTCATGAGAAAAATCTGAGGTTTGGGGTATTTATTTTATTGATCATAGAAAATGAAGACGTAATCACTGAATTCTTGAAAGTAAATGAAACTCAGTGAACAGCATAAATGTTTTAATTAATGCTCATTATGCCTTTAAATAGGATATCTGGAGATATTTTCAGTCATTCAAAATATATTAGGGTTAAAAAAATTGAGCACTGTGTGTTAATTAAATGATCTCACTATTTAATAAGTATAGCAATTCTGTCAGGCAAATATTCATACTTAAAATTTACATTTAAGGAAACAGACTCATTCTTTTTTTTTTTTTTTTTTAGTTAATGGACTCAGAGAGATCAAGAAATGTACTTGCTCATGGGCTCACAAACGAGAAGGGGAAATATTTAGAATTTAAACTTAGATCTGTTGGACCATCAAGACATGTTCCTCTATATTCTGCCTGTGATTGACTCAATATTTTTTTTTCCTTTTGGCTAGTTTCAAGTTGTTTAAGAAAGTTTTACATTCTTGAGCATTTATTTTACATAGTTGCCGAAAAGGAAAGGTGTAGGAATAAATGATTGCTTAAAGTTACTTTTTTCCTCACACCAACACTATGACACTTAGTTGAGATTAGAGTTACATACCACAAAATTGTGCAGTTGGTAGAGACCTTGGTAGATTTGCCTTTTCAATTTACAGACAAGACAAGTGAGGTGCAATGTAGTTAAATAATTTACTCAAAGTTACCTGGTTAATTTTGTAAAGAACAGGACAAGGATTTCTGCTATAGAGGATCTCTCTTTCTATTGCTAGTTCTATTCATCCATCCTACATTTTAACTATGAACTGTTCATTTAAATTGTAATTAAATACTTGCTTTGGTATTTTACTGTTTCATTTCCTTTATACAATCCAATTCCAAAATTTAATAATATAATTATATCATTTATGTGTTGATAATCAGATGTGAAACATCAGTAACAGGCTGATAGAGTGTTAGTCGCTCAGTCGTGTCCGACTCTGCAACCTCATGGACTGCAGCCCCCAGGTACCTCTGTCCATGGAATTCTCCAGGCAAGAATACTGGAGTGGGTAGCCATTCTCTTCTCTAGGGAATCTTCCTGACTCAGGGATCAAAGCTGAGTTTCTTGTATTGCAGGCAGATTCTTTACTGTCTGAGCCACCAGGGAAGCCTTAACAGGCTGATATACATACACATATGTGTGTATATATACATACATACATATACAAAAGTATATAAGTAAGGCTAATACTTATATGTAAAATACAGTGTTCCCAGTTCTCAAATTCATTGGTAACCCAAAATGCAGGATAATTATTCAGAAGGACAATTCAAGATTTTTAAATGATTTTTTTCCTATTCTCACTCACACTCCTGATATAGTTATAATTTTGTTCTGAGGAAAGCTCACACACAAATTATCAATGGTTATTGTAACAAAGGTGATTATGTGGTCATTTCATAAATCAAAGTGTTTATTTAAGAATTAGAAAAGCAAAAATACCCATCATTCCAGTGTACAACCAAAATTGAGAACCAGTTAAGAATATGTTCAAGTATTTGAAAAGCAATATTTTGTTGTCCAAAGTAGCTGTGTGATGTACAACAGTTTCAACTAAACAAAAATTTTATTAGGATTTTTGACTGTTTAAGAGAAACTAGCACTCCAGTACTCTTGCCTGGAAAATCCCATGTATGGAGGAGCCTGGTAGGATACAGTCCATGGGTCACAAAGAGTCGGACACGACTGAGCAACTTCACTATCACTTTTCACTTTCATGCACTGGAGAAGGAAATGGCAACCCACTCCAGTGTTCTTGCCTGGAGAATCCCAGGGACGGGGGAGTCTGGTGGGCTGCCGTCTATGGGGTCGCACAAAGTGGGCCACGACTGAAGCGACTTAGCAGCAGCAGCAATCTTATCATTCATGCAACTGGTCTTCAAAACAGAAGGATTCCTTGTCAATCATTAACAGAGAATATGAATATTCCAGGCATCTAGTAGTGATTTATTTATTTAACATATCAATTCATTTATTTAACAAGAGAATATTTCAGGGCATACTTTTATTCAGGCACTTCATTAGATAACAGGTTTGCAAAGATGAATAAGCTATAATCCCTGGCCTAAAGGGTTCAGTTAGAGTTGCTCAGAGTCTGCAGTTGTGAAGAATTGTGCTACTAAAAGTATCACCTGTTTCACTGAGAGCTTGCTAGAAATATAGAATCGCAGGTCCCATCCAAGACCTACTGATTTAAGATCTACATTTTTAGAAATACTCCTCGAAATGCTATTTGCACGTTAAACTGGACTAAACCATGCTTTCTAACCATGTACCACTCAGAATATCGTGAATCTTTTCTTCTATCACGTTAGATCACCTGAAAGATTTATCTCATCACATTTTTCTCTGCACCTAAAAGATACCTTTCATTTTGAAATATACTTTAATATTTGGCTACTACCAGGTAGAAAGTCATTGAGGATTTCTACATTAACCATCATTATGAAAAATTCCTCTGCAGCTGCTGCAAAATTGAAGCTGAAGGCATTTTCTATTTTTAATTACTATTTTCCATTACATGAAAGGTGTTTCTTTAAAAACTTACTGCCTTGAACTTACAGGTTAGCATAGTAGAATCAAGCTGCATCAAAGAATTTCTGCCTCTCCATATCTAACAAGAATAAACAAAAAGAGCAAAAACTAGAGGAAAAAAACCTTCCACCAGCAATGATCACATGGGAAAAAACATATAGCTCTATGTCATAAATCTCAAAAGTTGTGGTTAATGACAGAAATAAAATGTGTTTGAGACAGACAGGCTGAGACTCCTAATTCTACTCGTGCTCCCAAAAGTCATAATGGTGATCAAAATCATAAAAATTCTCACTAGCAACTTCAAATCAAGAGAGATGTAAATTGAGAGAAATGATTTTTTTTTCATCTTAAAAGCAGCTGCTGAGAGAAACAAATGAAATGAGCCATGAAATCTCTGTGATCAGTTTGAATGTTCCAGGAACAAATGCACACTGAATCAGGGAACTAATCTGAATCTGAGAAATCTATTGTTCAGTCACTAAGTGGTGTCCAGCTTTTTGTGACTCCATGAACCGTACCATGCAGGCTCCTCTGTTCTCCACTCTCTCCTGCAATTTGCTCAGATTCATGTCCACTGATTCCATAATACCATCTAACCCTCTCATCCTCTGCCACCCCGTTTTCCTTTTGCCTCCATTCTTTCCCAACATCGGCTTCCCTAGTGGCTCACTGGTAAAGAATATGCCTGCGATGCAGGAGACCTGGGTTTGATCCCTGGTATGGGAAGATTCCCTGGAGAAGGGAAAGGATGCCCACTCCAGTATTCTGGCCTGGAGAATTCCATAGTCCATGGGTTGCAAAGAGTCAGACATGACTGAGTAACTTTTACTTTCACTTTCCAATCTTTCCCAACATCAGGGTCATTTCCAATAGCCAGCTCTTCACATCAGATGGCTAAAGTATTGCAGTGTTGGCTTCAGCATCAGTCCTTCCAGTGAATATTCAGGGTTGATTTCCTTAAGGACTGACTGGTTTGATCTCCTTGTAGTCCACAGGGCTCTCAAGAGTCTTCTCCAACACCACAATTGTAGTCCACAGGATTCTCAAGAGTCTTCTCCAGCACCACAGTTCAAAAGCATCAATTCTTTGGCACTCAGTCTTCATTATAGACCAACTTACTCCTTACATGATTACTGGAAAAACCACAGCTTTGTCTATATAGACCTTTGTCGAAAAAATGATGTCTCTGCTCTATAATACACTTCTAGGTTTGTCATAGCTTTTCTTCCAAGGAGGAAGCATCTTTTAATTTCATGGCTGCAGTCACTGTCCACTGTACACAGTGATTTTGGAGCAACTGTCACTGCTTCCATTTTTTTCCTCTTCTATTTGCAATAAAGTGATGGGACCAGATGCCATGATCTTAGTTTTTTGAATACTGAGCTTCAAGCCAGCTTGTTCGCTCTCCTCCTTCACCCTCATCAAGAGGCTCTTTAGTTTCTCTTCACATTCAGCCATTAGAGTGATATTATCTGCATATATGAGTTTGTTGATATTTCTCCCAGCAATCTTGATTCCAGCTTGTGATTCATTCAGCCTGGCATTTTACATGATATACTCTTCATATAAGTTAAACAGCAAGGCGAAAATATAAATCCTTGTTGCATTCCTTTCCCAATTTTGAACCAGTCCATTTCTTCATGTCTGGTTCTAACTGTTGCTTTTTGACCCACATGCAGGTTTCTCAGGCGACAGGTAGGGTTGTCTGGTACTCTCTCTTTAAGAATTTTCCACAGTGATCCACACAGTCAAACACTCTGGTGTTTCATGCCCCTTCATGGATCACAGCTTTGTTGTGGCAAATGGGCTTGCATAACTCAATGAAGCTATGAGCCATACCATGAAGGGTCACCCAAGACAGACGGTAATAATGAAGAGTTCTGACAAAACATGGTCCAATGGAGAAGGAAATGGCAACCGACTCTAGTATCCTTGCCTGGAAAACCCAATGGATGGTATGAAACCTAATGATATCCTCACATAATAGTAAGTTAAACCCTTATTTAGGTACAAAAACTCTATTACTGGACATTTAATAAAATCTCACAGAGAAAAAAAGGCAATTCCAACAAAGATGGTATGTAGTCTCTGGTTCCTCACTTCCTCTATTTTGCTTTGTGCAAGTCTGTCCAGATCTGATATAGTCTCTAGGTTTGTCATAGCAATGGTTTATGAAATAAGCTCATATTGAGGACTGGGTGTTGTTCAAGAAGGTTTTTTTTTTGGTAACCATATAATAAATAGAAATTTGAAGGCATGTAGAAGGAAATAGCAGCGTTCTTGCCTGAAGAATCCCAGGGACGGGGGAGCCTGGTGGGCTGCCGTCTATGGGGTCACACAGAGTCAGACACAACTGAAGTGACGCAGCAGCAGCAGCAGCAGAAGGTAGTTAAAAGGAAATATAACAGTGCTAACATCCTTATCTTTCAACTTTGTCTAAAGTTTAAAAAGTTAAAACTATGACTGTAAGCTATTAATGATTTTCTTATTTATTTTTTAACTTTAGAGATCTCGGTTTAGCACATAATATCTCTAGTAATATGCCTTTTCAATACACTTTCTTTTGCCTCTATTTAAATGAAATAAAATGCTATTTTGTATTAGCTTTAGAGAATTATTATAAATTCATATAGCTGTATCTTTTACTCAATTAAGCATTCATCCATCCATTCTTCTATCTATAATATAGGCATAGAAAGATTTCAGGTTTTTTATAATTAATCTTAATGGTTATTTCTGGGTAATTAGAATTTTAAAGTGCGTTTTATTTTTTACTCCCACTTTAATTTTTTGCATTTTTAGAATCCTTCATAATTTGCATGTATTTTAAAAAATTAAACAGATTTTAAAAATTGAATTTTCTGTTGTGTATCAGGAACTAACATAGAATTATAGGTCAATTATACATCAACATCAAACAAACTTAAAGAAAAAGAGATCAGATTCGTGCTTAACAGAGACAGGAGGTGGTTAAAAGGGGAACTGGATGAAAGTGGTCAAAAGATACAAGTTTCTAGGCATAAAATAAATACTAGGGATAAAATGCATAACATAACTATAACAAACACTGCTATACATTATATATGAAAGCTGTAAATCATAAGATTTCTTATCACAAGGCAAATTTTTTCCTATTTCTTTAATGTATCTATTCACTAAACTTACTGTGGTAATTTCATGATAAATATGTGTCATATTATTATGCTGTACACTTTAAATTTATACAGTGCTGAATGCCTATATCTCAATAAAATTGGGATAAAAATGGACTCTCCTGGTATTAGTTCATCATTCTGATAGCTAGTATCTTATTATCTCATTTTTCCCTCATTTTTAACTATTTCAGGTCTTCCCTGGTAGCTCAGATGATAGCATTACAAAAAATGTAATGCTAATCATTACATTTAAACATTCCAAAGTTATTCAGAAGACCAGGGTTAGATCCCTGGATTGGGAAGATCCCTTGGAGTAGGAAATGGCCTCCACTCCAGTATTCCTGCCTGGGAAATTTCATGGACAGAGGAGCCTAGTGGGCTACTGTCCATGGGGTCACAAAAAGTCAGACATGACTGAGCACCTAACACTTTCACTTTTAGTCAGTGCAGAAACAAATTTTATACTCAACAACAATTCATATGCTATTGTGAAAGACTAAATATGACCATATATTCTTTATAGGTCCTCCTATTAAGAGGTGGAATCTATTTCTCCGAGGTTTGCATCTCGGCTGGACTTGTGACTTTGGTCAACAGAATGGGGCAGAAGTCATGATGTGTGAGTTTTGAAGACCGATATCTAAAAAGACTTCACAGTTTCTACCTTCACTCTTTGGTAAATTTCTATTACCATGACCAGAAGTCCAGGCTAAATAATGGAAAGGTCAGAGATATTGTGGAGAGAAAGGCCTAGCAGAACAGAGAGCAGTAAGGACCTAGAAACCTAAGTGAGACCATCTTAGATTCTATAGCCACAGCTGAGCTGATTAGTTATTTCAGCCGTATGAGTGATTCCAGGTAAGAGAAGATGATATACTACATGAGCCAGGCAAAGACAGATTCATTAGAATTAATAATTCATTGTTGTCCTAAGTCACAAGATTTTGTGGTGGTTTTAATGTAACAATAAACTTACTACTTTCATAATTAGCATCTTTGCATCCTTCTCTTTCTCTGGCTATTTCCAATTTATATCTTACTAATCATAAAAATTTATACACCCTTTATAATAAACTTCCAGATAGCTTTGAAAGTAGACTTGACGTGAATTACATATAAATAAATTGGCATAAAGTCTCAAGAAAGTGACTGTATCAGTTAATCATTCACTTTGAGAAACAATCCAATACCTAGCATAGGCCAGGAAAATGTAGGTATGGGGCAAAAAGGGGGCATAACAAATGTCCTTAATATCAAAGAGCTCAGAAGTATGAACTAATTAATATAATGTACATCACTTTATCAAGGTGAGTGCTATGAAAGAGGGATGCCCATGTTAAGAAAACTTTTTCACAGTATTATATATTTTAAAATATATGACATTTTCTTCATTACTAGGATGAAAACATCACTCCACAAAAGTTTTGAAATATTTCTCTCTTGCCCAAGAGCAAAACTCCCAGTAAAGAGAAAAGTGGGACAGTAATAGAGAGAAGAGGAAACACGTTTGACAAGCCACCATTCTCTACATCCACCTGAAGTTGCATACTTAACTAGATCTAAATCTAAGATAATAGATTTTCTTCTTTTCTCTACATTTATTGATGGAAACATGAATCACTGAATTAAGCAGACCTCACCAATACAAAACATTTCAGAAATGTCATATTTTTCTTCAGTTTATTAAATAGCTATGAAATAACCAACTAAAAAATTCCTATCTGTGCATAATGAGACACAGTTTTAGGGTCATCTCAGTAAAGTCTCCTCTAATTCCTCCAGGCAATCTGTTCCCCACATGTGTTCCTACTCACTCCTTTGGAAAGCACTTTTCATAGTTTACTAAAACTTACATGTTCAAATGTCTCATCTCTGAGATTGATCTTCGAAAGTTTGATCATGCATCTTTATCAGTAAACAATTGCTGAATGTTATTTTCATATTACTGGATGAAACCATTTAGCATACCACACTTAAATAGAAATTTTTAAAAATGAGATAAAGATGATACAATATTTTAATTTTTTTCATTTTACTGAACTAATTAAATGTGCAAAATATTCTTCTCACTAATTTTTTGTGAAAGCAATGTGCTTAAATATTCATTATTTTAGAAAATTAGAAAATCTTGGTTTGATATTTCTGATATAATAATTAAAAAGTAAAATATCATTTTAAAAGATAAGTAGAGGGAAACAGAAGAAGCACTTACTAAATCATTACACAACATTTATTTTCAATCTCATCCATCAAACATGCATTGCATTTTTGAAATGGGATTAATACGTTTCTACCTTTTAAGATATTAGTTCTTTCTACAAAGTAATTGGAAGATATTACTTTTAAAATATTAACAAATGGGTTCAAAACCCACTAAAACTCTTCAAATAGAAACGTTTTAAATGGTTTAAAATTTTGTTTCCTAGATTTTTTTTAAGGTATGCAGTTACTAGTTTATATAAGTGACACAGTATCATTTCCATTACCAAAGAGCTTAATGTGAACAATTTTAATTATCCAAGTATCTTAAGCATGTCTTAATACTGAAGGAAATTTTTCCTAAGACATTCTTTCATGTTTTTTCTGAAAATTGTTTTCTGAATTACTTTAACTTCTCATTTATTTTTCCAAGGCGATTCTCCCATTATGTATATTTTAGTATCACCATCCCTGGTGGCTCAGATGGTAAAGAATCTACCTGCAATGCGGGAGAGCTGGGTTTGATCCTATGTCAGGAGGAACACTCCAGTATTCTTGCCTGGAGAATTCCATGGACAGAGGAGCCTGGCAAGCTACAATCCATGGGGTTGCAAAGAGTCAGACACTATTGAGTGACTAACACACACAGTATCTTCTTATCTGTATGTATGTATTCAGTTCAGTTGCTCAGTCGTGTCCGACTCTTTGCGACCCCATGAATCGCAGCACGCCAGGCCTCCCTGTCCATCACCAACTCCCAGAGTTCACTCAGACTCAGATCCATCGCGTCCGTGATGCCATCCAGCCATCTCATCCTCTGTCGTCCCCTTCTCCTCCTGTCCCCAATCCCTCCCAGCATCAGAGTCTTTTCCAATGAGTCAACTCTTCGCAAGAGGGGGCCAAAGTACTAGGGTTTCAGCTTTAGCATCATTCCTTCCAAAGAAATCCCAGGGTTGATCTCCTTCAGAATGGACTGGTTGGATCTCCTTGCAGTCCAAGGGACTCTCAAGAGTCTTCTCCAACACCACACTTCAAAAGCATCAATTCTTTGGCACTCAGCCTTCTTCACAGTCCAACTCTCACTTCCATACATGACCACAGGAAAAACCATAGCCTTGACTAGACAGACCTTTGTTGGCAAAGTAATGTCTCTGCTTTTGAATACGCTATCTAGGTTGGTCATAACTTTTCTTCCAAGGAGTAAGCGTCTTTTAATTTCATGGCTGCAGTCACCATCTGCAGTGATTTTGGAGCCCCCCAAAATAAAGTCTGACACTATTTCCACTGTTTCCCCATCTATTTCCCATGAAGTGTATTATCTGGACTTAATATCTCTTTCTCTGGTTGTTTTTGGCTTTGTCATCTACTTCAAACCATTTTAAAGTTAATATTCTAAAATATATTTCCCTAAAACCTTTTGTAAGTAACTTGTCTTCATTGAAGAAAATAACATACTTTCTAAATATCTGTTAATACAGCTGAAGCTTTCACCAAGTTCTTTAAAAAGTAAATGCAAACAACAGCAACAGCACAGCAAGTGATTAAAATGAGAAGTATAAGTGCCTGGGATATTTGGGTGGGGGGGTGTAAAGATAAAAAGCAAGCAGGTGACTTTATCCAAGGAGTATTCACCCATTATTTTTCATACATTCCTATTTTTCATTTGCATAAAAATGAAAACCAATATTTTGTTGTATTTTAAATTATAACTTGTTCTTTTCATACACCCACAAAAAAGTCAACCCAGGTGCCATTTCAGGCTAATTGTATCTTTGGCTCACAAGAAAGTGAGGGCTGTTGTTTTATTCAAGTGATCTAATTCTTAACTCCTGGACCAATTTCAGTTTATTTCTATTCATTTAGATACCAAATACTATTGTTTTCAACAAATACTGTATGTACTACATATAAAGACATGTTAAAGAATGCAAACGATTACAGTTCTAACCACTGTTGATATTAATGTAAGATATTGTAGTGACTGTATTAAATTGCTATGGAAACCAGCTTACTATTATTTATGAATATCATTTTCTTGCACTTTATTAAATGTCTTTTATCAACATGATTTTTCCCAACTTTAACGAGTAATAGTATACTAAACCTCTCACTGATGAAAGAAATATAAATGAGAAGATGCAACTGCATCATGTGCCAAAAATTCAAGTATAATTAATTTGTGCTTGGGTATCTCCAGTGTACTGTTCTGAATGAATGTAACCTGGGTCCACATTCTGCAATCATCACAATAGTGCAGAACACTGTATTATGATGAGAAATTAGTAACCTGAATTGCTTCAGAGAATAGCAAGTATTTGCTCCTAAAGATGGAATCACACTGACGCAAGTTAAGCACTTGGCAGAGTAGGGGCTGAATAAGTGATTATTTTTTGTTATTTTTCAACGGTATTATTTTTGTCAGAGTTACACTGTCTATGTATGGAGTTTTTCCACAACATTAATCACCTTAAAAGATCTAAGTAGAGTTCAGGGTTCATGGTAATCTTTTTAGAACGAACTCTTATAAGTCAAACATTGGAAATGACATTTTTTAAAAGGAAGATAAATAGTAAAAGAGAATAATCAAATGATTGATGGACCTAAGTGGATTTAAGAAAGAAGTCTTTTGACGTGTTTCTCCTATCTTCCCTAAGGCCTTAACTGAGTTTCAGAGCCATATCTTATGCATATTTGTACTCTTCATTGATCTTAATAGGTGACCTGAATAAATGGCAGATGATTCTGCCAATGGAAAGCTTTTCCTAAGACTGACTGGACCTCAGAAAGGACAATACATAATTAAAACTAAATAATAGTAAATCAAACATATTATCTCAAGATGAGTTCAATAGGAATCCTTAGGAATCAACCTAATATAAGAAATGCAATTACAGGCTTTCTCCAATCAGTCAAATATTTGCTACCTAGGAGAAGAGAATGGCTGAAGTATGGAAAACAAACCACAAAAGTCTCCCTCAAAATTTCTCTTAGGATTGGTTCTAGGATTACTCTGCCCGGGGTCAAAACAAAACAGATATATCACCAACAGACTGAGGGAAATTCAATATTCAGTATTCAGTATATTTCAATCAAAACTAAAATGGCTTTGAAAACAGGAAAGAGGACCATATATCATATTAGTGTACTGGGTCCCCAAAGTTATTAAAAACGACTGAGAAACAACATTCACCTGTAGAACACGCAGCTATAGTACTGGAGTTTTGCTCAATTTGTGTCTGTGTGTGTGCGTTACTGATACTATCATTCCTTTTCTATTAATAATATAGATACATCTTGTTACTGTTAGGTTGCTCGGTCATGTCTGACTCTTTGTGACCCCATGGACTGCAGCATGCTAAGCTTTCCTGCGCTTCATTATCCTCAGGCGCCTGCTCAAACTCGTGTCCATTGATTCAGTGATGCCATCTCATCCTCTGTCGTCCCTTCCCCTGCCTTCAAAACTTCCCAGAATCAGGGTCTTTTCTAATGAGTTAGTCTTCACATCAGGTGGCCAAATTATTGCAGCTTCACCTTCAGCATCAGTCCTTCCAATAAATATTCAGGCTGATTTCCTTTAGAACTGACTGGTTTGATCTCCTTGCAGTTCAATGGACTCTCAAGAGTCTTCTCCAACACCACAGTTTAAAAGCATCAGTTCTTCAGCGCTCAGCCTTCTTTATGGTCCAGCTCTCACATCCATACACTACTGGAAAAACCATAGCTTTGAATAGATGGACCTTTGTTGGCAAAGTAATATCTCCACTTTTTAATATGTTAAGTTGGTCATAACTTTTCTTCCAAGGAGTACATGTCTTTTAATTTCATGGCTGCAGTCACCATCTGCAGGGATTTTGGAGTTCAAGAAAATAAAGTCTCTCACTGTTTCCATTGTTTCCCTATCCATTTGCCATGAAGTAACGGGACCAGATGCCATGATGTTAGTTTTCTGTATGTTGAGTTTTAAGCCAGCTTCTTCACTCTTCTCTTTCACCTTCATCAAGAGGCTCTTTAGTTCCTCTTTGCTTTCTGCCATAAGGGTTATCTTCATATCTGAGGTAATTCATATTTCACCCGGCAATTTTGATTCCAGCTTGTGCTTCATCCATCTGGCATTTCACATGATGTACTCTGCAAAGAAGTTAAATAAGCAGGATAACAATATACAGCCTTGATGTACTCCTTTCCCAATTTTGAACCAGCCCGTTATTCCATGTCCGGTTCTAACTGTTGCTCTTGACCTGCATACAGGTTTCACAAGAGGCAGGTAAGGTGGTATGATGTTCCCATCTCTTGAAGAATTTTCCAGTTCGTTGTCATCCACCCAGTCAAAGGCTTTAGTGTAGTCAATGAAGGAGAAGTAGATGTTTTTCTGGAATTCTCTTGCTTTTTCTATGATCCAACAGATATTGGCCATTTGATCTCTGGTTCCTCTGCCTTTTCTAAATTCAGCTTGAACATCTAGAAGATCTTGGTTCATATATGCTTCTTGTCCAGCTTGGAGAATTTTCAGCATTACTTTGCTAGCATGTGAAATGAGTGCAATTATGCAGTAGTTTCACTATTCTTTAGCATTGCCCTTCTTTGGGATTGGAATGAAAACTGACCTTTTCCAGTCCTGTGGGCATTGCTGAGTTTTCCAAATTTGATGGCGTATTGGGTGCAGCACTTTCACAGCATCATCTTTCAGGATTTTAAATAGCTCAGCTGGAATTCCATCACCTCCACCAGCTTTGTTCATAGTGATGCTTCTTAAGGCCCACTTCACTTCACACTCCAGGCTCTACATAAGTGATCACACAATCGTGGTTATCTAAGTCATTACTATCTTTTATGTATAGTTCTTCTGTATATTCTTGCCACTTCTTCTTAGTATCCTCTGCTTCTGTTAGGTCCATACCATTTCTGTCCTTTACTGTACCCATCTTTGTATGAGATGTTCCTTTGGTATCTCTAATTTTCTTAAAGCAACTCTAGTCTTTCCCATTCTATTGTTTTCCTCTGATCACTTAGGAAGGCTCTCCTGGCTATTCTTTGGAATTTGCATTCAGATGGATATCTTTTCTTTTCTCTTTGTCTTCCACTTCTCTTCTTTTCTCAGCTATTTGCAAGGCCTCCTCAGAAACAACCATTTTGTCTTTTTGCATTTCTTTTTCTTGGGGATGGTTTTGATCATGGCCTCTTGTACAATGTCATGAACCTCTGTCCGTAATTCATCAGGCACTCTGTCCATCAGATCTAATCCTTTGAATCTATTTTTCACTTTGACTATGTAATCATAGGGATTTGATTTAGGTCATATCTGAATGATCCAGTGGTTTTCCCTACTTTCTTCAATTTAAGTCTGAATTTGGCAACAGGGAGTTCATGATCTGAGCCACAGTCAGTTCCCAGTCTTGCTTTTGCTGACATATAGAGCTTCTCCATATTCAGCTGCAAAGAACATAATCAATCTGATTTCGGTATTGACCATCTGGTGATGTCTATGTGTAGAGTCTTCTCTTGTGTTGTTGGAAGAGGGTGTTTGCTACGACCAGTGCGTTCTCTTGGCAAAAGTCTGTTAGCCTGTACCTGCTTCATTTTGTACTCCAAAGCCAAACTTGCTTGTTACTCCAGGTATCTCCTGATTTCCTACTTTTACATTCCAGTCACCTACCTAGTAGCTATATTGTAGCCCATGACTAAAGAACTAAGCAGGGTAAGGAAAAAAATCTGTTTATTCCATGAGATAATGGCAAGAATATTTATCCTATTTTATAGATAGCACATCAGTTTTAAGAGAAATTTATATGATTAGCCTGATAATGATCAAAGTTTAATAAAATTCTAATTCCACAATCAATGTAGGCAACAGAAATATTGAAACATGCTGTTTCCAAGACTGAACACTTGGAATAACTATATATGTATGGATTTGTTTACATATTAAAAATATTACAAGTTCTAAGAGAAAAGGGGATGATGGCATCATCTTTGACGTTCAGCCTTAAGACTGTCAGATCTCAGTGGAAAACCATCAATATAAACGCTTGCTTCAGAGAAGCTAGTCTTTGAATTATTAATTAAAACCTCTATAGTTTTTATTATATGTGTTCTATACTTTTTCTGTTTTTTTCTAAAAAGTATACCTTCCATACTTCAATGAAGCAATGGCAAATAATATTAGAATGAACAGTTGGGATGTTAAGAAGGCAAAGAGATGTTTATTCAAATATGGTTTTATTTTTCCTATCATTATTTGTACTTTTCCGATTTATTATCCTCTATTCATATGCTTTACCAATGGATTTCACTGTTCTCTAGAAAGATTTGTTCAATTAGTAGTGACAGATGGCAGTAATAAAACACTGGTCTCTAGATTCCCAGTTTTTTATGCATGTTTACTGTGGTTTCACAGAGCTCTTTTCTTGCCTTAGATTATTCCTCTCTCTGTGCCTACTTCTTTATATCAACTTACTCACTCAAAAACTCCTGATTCTTTTATCCAATTCAGGCTATATCATTAGCGGAAAGCTCCGTGTTCCTACCATGGCTCATGATTTACATTTCTTATAATATCATATCTAAAAGTACATACCTATGAGGATTTTCTGGAGAGACAGGGTATCCACAACCTCAAAAAAATTAAATATAACGGCTTGAGGAGGCCACAGAATATTCACACATTCAGGCAGTAATGATATCACTTAGCAAACAGTTTAAAGATGAATATGCATCCAGATTATATAATTTAGTATTTCTTGACTATCTTCTTATTTCCTGATCCCAGTACATCCTGATCGGCTTCAACTACATTAAGACCAGGAATGGAAAAACTAAGTATACACACTTAAAGATCTAATCCAAGCCTATGCCCCAACTGGTAACGCTGAAGTTGAACAGTTCTATGAAGAACTACAAGACCTTTTAGAAATAACACCGAAAAAAGATGTCCTTTTCATTACAGGGGATTGGAATGCAAAAGTAAGAAGTCAAGAAACACCTGGAGTAACAGGCAAATTTGGCCTCGGAATACAGAATGAAGCGGGGTAAAGACCAATAAAGTTTTGCCAAGAAAATGAACTGGTCATAGCAAACACCCTCTTCCAACAACACAAGAGAAGACTCTACACATGGACATCACCAGATGATTAACACCGAAATCAGACTGATTATATTCTCTGCAGCAAAAGATGGAGAAACTCTATACAGTCAAGAAAAACAAGACCAGGAGCTGAGTGTGGCTCAGATCATGAACTCCTTATTACCAAATTCAGACTGAAATTGAAGAAAACTGGGAAAACCACTAGACCATTCAGGTATGACCTAAATCAAATTCCTTATGAATATACAGTGGAAGTGAGAAATAGATTTAAGGGTCTAGATCTGATAGATAAGAGTGCCTGATGAACTATGGAATGAGGTTCGTGACAGTGTACAGGAGACAGGGATCAAGACCATCCCCATGGAAAAGAAATGCAAAAAAGCAAAATGGCTGTCTGGGGAGGCCTTACAAATAGCTGTGAAAAGAAGAGAAGCGAAATGCAAAGGAGAAAAGGAAAGATATACCCATCTGAATGCAGAGTTCCAAAGAATAGCAAGAAGAGATAAGAAAGCCTTCTTCAGCGATCAATGCAAAGAAACAGAGGAAAAGAACAGAACAGGAAAGACTAGAGATCTCTTCAAGAAAATCAGAGATACCAAGGGAACATTTCATGCAAAGATGGGCTCGATAAAGGACAGAAATGGTATGGACCTAACAGAAGCAGAAGATATTAAGAAGAGGTGGCAAGAATACACAGAAGAACTGTACAAAAAGGATCTTCCTGACCCAGATAATCATGATGGTGTGATCACTCATCTAGAGCCAGACATCCTGGAATGTGAAGTCAAGTGGGCCTTAGAAAGCATCACTACGAACAAAGCTAGTGGAGGTGATGGAATTCCAGTTGAGCTATTTCAAATCCTGAAAGATGATGCTGTGAAAGTGCTGCACTCAATATGCCAGCAAATTTGGAAAACTCAGCAGTGGCCACAGGACTGGAAAAGGTCAGGTGTCATTCCAATCCCAAAGAAAGGCAATGCCAAAGAATGCTCAAACCACTGCACAACTGCACTCATCTCACACGCGAGTAAAGTAATGCTCAAAATTCTCCAAGCGACGCTTCAGCAATATGTGAACCGTGAACTTCCTGATGTTCAAGTTGGTTTTAGAAAAGGCAGAGGAACCAGAGATCAAATGGCCAACATCCGCTGGATCATGGAAAAAGCAAGAGAGTTCCAGAAAAACATCTATTTCTGTTTTATTGACTATGCCAAAACCTTTGACTATGTGGATCACAATCAACTGTGGAAAATTCTGAAAGCGATGGGAATACCAGACCACCTAACCTGCGTCTTGAGAAATCTGTATGCAGGCCAGGAAGCAACAGTTAGAACTGGACATGGAACAACAGACTGCTTCCAAATAGGAAAAGGAGTGTGTCAAGGCTGTATACTGTCACCCTGCTTATTTAACTTCTATGCAGAGTACATCATGAGAAAGGCTGGACTGGAAGAAACACAAGCTGGGATCAAGATTGCCGGGAGAAATATCAATAACCTCAGATATGCAGATGATACCACCCTTATGGCAGAAAGTGAAGAGGAACTAAAAAGCCTCTTGATGAAAGTAAAAGAGGAGATGGAAAAAGTTGGCTTAAAGCTCAACATTCAGAAAACGAAGATCATGGCATCCGGTCCCATCACTCCATGGGAAATAGATGGAGAAAGAGTGGAAACAGTGTCAGACTTTATTTTGGGGGGCTCCAAAATCACTGCAGATGGTGACTGCAGCCATGAAATTAAAAGACTCTTACTCCTTGGAAGGAAAGTTATGAGCAACCTAGATAGCATATTCAAAAGCAGAGATGTTACTTTGCTGACTAAGGTCCGTCTAGTCAAGGCTATGGTTTTTCCTGTGGTCATGTATGGATGTGAGAGTTGGACTGTGAAGAAGGCTGAGCACTGAAGAATTGATGCTTTTGAAGTGTGGTGTTGGAGAAGACTCTTGAGAGTCCCTTGGACTGCAAGGAGATCCAATCAGTCCATTCTGAAGGAGATCAACCCTGGGATTTCTTTGGAGGGAATGATGCTAAAGCTGAAACTCCAGTACTTTGGCCACCTCATGTGAAGAGTTGACTCACTGGAGAAGACTTTAACGCTGGGAGGGATTGGGGGCAGGAGGAGAAGGGGACGACTGAGGATGAGATGGCTGGATGGCATCACAGACTCGATGGACGTGAGTCTGAGTGAACTCTGGGAGTTGGTGATGGACAGGGAGGCCTGGCGTGCTGTGATTCATAGGGTTGCAAAGAGTCGGACACGACTGAGCGGCTGAACTGAACTGAAGATCTATATTAAATTATTACTTACCAGTCCTTTTCCATGTCTCACCATTTAGCCCATCTAATGGATTAGTCTTACTTCTAAAGCTGTGTATTTGTGTGAACTCATAATCTTTTTTTTTAAAGAGCTTTATCGAGATTGTTTACATATCATAAAGTCATACATTTAAAGTATATAATTTAGTGGTTACTAATAACATCACAAAGTTGTGCAAACATTACCTTAATGTAATTTTACAATTTACCAACTCCAAAAGAAACCTTGCAAACATTAGCAGTCACTACTTCTCAGATTGGGAGGGCTCAAGCAACCACAATTTACTTTCTGTCTCTATTCTAGAAATTTACACAATAGGAATCACATAATATGTGGTCTTTTTGACTGGCTTCTTTTACTTACCATAGTGTTTTTAGGACTCATACATGCTGTAGGAAATTACTAATATATAATTCTAATATATAATACTAATATAATTTTTTCAAAAATTTTTTTACCATGGTTAAATATTTATATAGTAAAAACTGAATCTTAACAATTTTAAACTATACAATTCAGTGGCACAGTGGCATTTAGTCATCCACAATGCAGTGCAACTATCACAGCCATCTCTCTTCAAAACTTTTTCATCATCCCAAACAAAAATTACTGATTCAGCATTTGCTTGGTTTCTATAAACCTTTGACTATTTTCTGAAATAGAGTTCTAAGAAAGTTGATTGTAACAGTTTCTGCTTGTTTTTATTTTTTTAAAGAAGGTTTATACTATTAAATACTGTGTTAGTTTCAGATACACAGCAAAATGATTCCACTAAACAATTTTTTTTCAGGTTATTTTTCATTATACATTATTATAAGATTTTGAAAATAGTTCCTTGTGCTATATAGTAAATCTTTGTTGCTTATCTGTTTTATGCTTAGTAGTTTTTATCCATTAATACCATACTCGTAATTTATCCCGTCTCTCCTTTACTTTCTCCTGTGGTAACCATAAGTTTGTTTTCTATGTTTGTGGGTGTATTCCTATTTTGTACACATATTCATTCCTTAGTATTATTTTTAAAATTCCACATATGAGTAAAATCATGTAATATTTCTTTATCTCTGTCTTACTATCTGAGCATGATATTCTCTAGGTCCATCCATTTTGCTGCAAATGGTAATATTCCATTTTTTATGGCTAATTAATATTTCATTGTGTGTGTGTGTATGTATACACACACACACACACACACACCCCACATCTTTTTAAATCAGCTGTTTTTTGATGGACACTTGGGTGGTTTCTATGTCTTGGCTGCTGTAAATAGTGCTGCTATAAACACTGGAGTGCATATAGATATTCAAATTACAATTTCATCTTTCTTGGAAATACACCCAGCATTGGAATTGGTGGACTATGTGGTAGGTCTAGTTGTAGTTTTTTAAGGAACCTTCATACTGTTTTCCATATTGAGTGCACTCATTTACATTCCTACCAACAGTGTATGAGGGTTCCTTTGTCTCCACACACTCTCCAGCATTCATTATTTGTAGACTTTGATGGTAACCATTCTGAGCAACGGGAGGTTACACCTCATTGTGGTTTTGTCTGCATTTCTGTAATAACCAGTGTCGAGCATCTTTTCCTGTGCCCGTTAAGCATCTGTATGTCTTCTTCGGAGAACTGTCTATTTCAGTTTCCTGCCCAATTTCTGAATGAATTGTTTGTTGTTATGTACCAGGTTACTTAAATGACCTTCAATTCTTTTTATAAATTTGCCTTTCCTATTGTGATTTTCCCCTTTCCTATAGATTCTTGCTTTTTCTCTACTTAGAGAAGACCATTCAATATTTCTTTTAGGGTAAGTTTATTATTGCTATGTTCTTTTAATTTTTCCTTGTCGGGGAAATTCTCTCTCTTCTATTGTAAATGATAATCTTTCTGGGTAGTGTATCCTAGGTTTCAGACTTTTCCCTTTCAGGTCTTTGAACATATCAAGTCACTCCCTTCTGGCCTGCAAAGCTTTTGCAAAAAAAAAAAAAAAAATCAACTAATAGCTTTATGGGAGTTCCCTTGTAAATGACTCTTTTTTTCCTGCTGTCTTTAGAATCCTCTCTTTAAGTTTTGATATGTCTTAGGGTGGGTTTGTTTGGATTCATCTTGTTTGGATCCTCTGTGTCCTGTACCTGAGCATCTGTTTCCTTCTCCAGGTTTGGGAGGTTTTCAGCCATCTTCTTCAAATACATTTTTAATTCCCCCTTCTCCTTCTGGAACTCCTATTATGGGTAGGGTGGCACACTTCATATTATTCCATAGATTTCACATAGTGTTTTCACTTTATGTGTCCTTCTATCTGCTGTTTTGAATGGGTGATTTCTATTGTTCTATCTTCCACAATCACTTATTCTTCCGCATTATTTATTCTGCTATTCATTGCTTCTATGGTTTCTATTTTGGCAATTCAGCTTTATAATTTTGGTTGGTTCCTCTTTATAGTGTCTAGTTCCTTGTTATAGTAATCTGTATTTCTATTGGTAATCTTTCTTAATTTCTTTAGTATTTTTATTACTTCTGTTTTGAACTTGGGATCTAGTAGACTGGTGAGATATTTCAACATTTATTCTTTTAGAAGATTTCTCTTGTTATTTTAACTGGGATTAGTTCCTCTGATTTTTCATTTTACTTAACTTTCTCTGTGTCTATGAATTTAGAAGCAGCAGTTATCTACTGTGATTTGAAGAGGTGTTTTTCTGTGGCAGCATCCTTGGGTAGACTGTGTGAGTCCAGTATTTTTGGTGCAAGGGCTGTTTTTGGTATGGATGCCAGTCACATCTTTCCTCAGAGAGTGCTGGCCATCCCCTTGATAGGGCGTGTGACTGGTGTTATGATTTCCAGAGCCTGCACTGCATGTTAGGCAGGGCCTGCTCTTTGCTCACAGCTCAGTACAGGACGGTGTCTGCTTCCAAATTATAGGAGTAGAAGCTCTGAGGGTTGGGTTTGCTGCTATTGCTAAGTTGCTTCAGTCATGTCTGACTCTGTGCGACCCCAGAGATGGCAGCCTACCAGGCTCTTCGGTGGTTGGCTCTAGTAAGGTTCTATTGCTTTCAAGTTCATGCTTTCTCCCAAAGGAGGTGAATGCTGAAGCAAGTGAGCACTGCGTGATCATAGCAAACAGGGAAACTATGGTTTTGCCCAAAAGCAGCCCAAGGGTGCATCCCTTTCTTTGCTGTATTCATCCCAGACCTAGTGCTAGGCTGCTGCTGAGGACGAGGGTACTGTTGCTGCAGGAAGCAAGTTGGTTGCGCTGCAATCTGGAACCTGAGCTGCTTCTGCAGCAGACTTCTCCCAGGACCAGATCTGACTGCAAGCATTGGTGTAGGATGGGCAGAAGGTATGCTCCACTGAACAATTATTCCCTTGTGTACCCATTGCTAGGGTCTTTCCATCTGGGGTGTGCACCCAGGAGTTCTGAGGTCTGTGGAGCCTCCTGGTGCATGCGCCCAGGAGCTCTGAGGTCTGTGGAGCCTCCTGGTGTGCGCGCCCAGGAGCTCTGAGGTCTGTGGAGCCTCCTGGTGCGTGCGCCCCGGAGCTCTGAGGTCTGTGGAGCCTCCTGGTGTGTGCGCCCAGGAGCTCTGAGGTCTGTGGAGCCTCCTGGTACGTGCGCCCTGGAGCTCTGAGGTCTGTGGAGCCTCCTGGTGTGTGCGCCCCGGAGCTCTGAGGTCTGTGGAGCCTCCTGGTGTGTGTGCCCAGGAGCTCTGAGGTCTGTGGTGCTCCTGGTGTGTGCACCCAGGAACTCTGAGGTGGCTGAGCCCATCCCCACCACATGACGGCTCTGCTGCTGGACCGGTGCTCTGTCCCTGTGCACACGCTAACAACAGGCCCTGAGCTTGGCCTGGTCTGTGCCTAAGCCCTCCAGGGTGGAATAGAGTCCAGATTCATGCCCCTAGACTGAGTCCTCTCCCAGGGCTCTTCCCTCTGAGATTTAGCCACTAGCCTCTGTGCATACTATGACCCCAGCCTGGAGCAGGTTTTGGGTTTAGAAGTGCACCAAGATGGCAGCTGTCAGAGCAGACCTCTCACTATCGTGATTGGCAGCAAACCAGCAGCAGCACACTCTTTGCAAGCAGAGTTGTGACCCCTTCAGCCCCTCTATGTATCCTGGCAGTCCTCCCAGCAGGCAGTGGGGCCCCCCAGGGCAAGGAACTGCCCATGAGGGCCTTCATTCCATCACAGATCCCTTCCAGGGTTGATGATCCTATCCTGATGTCTTATTTAACTTGTCCTATATTTTTCCTGGTGGCTCAAATGGTAAAGCGTCTGCCTACAATGCAGGAGACCTGGGTTTGATCCCTGGGTTGGGAAGATCCTCTGGAGAAGGAAATCACAACCCATTCCAGTACTCTTGCCTGGAAAATCCCATGGATAGAGGAGCGTGGTAGGCCACAGTCCATGGGGTCACAAAGAGTCAGACATGACTGAGGGACTTCGTTTTCGCTTTTCACTCATTTATGTGCTTATGTTTCTTGAAACCTTCATTTCTTCTGCCAGTCTCTAGTTGGTTTTATATGAGAATTGGTCCACATGTAGATGGGAGTTTTGCTGTGTTTGTGGGTGAAGCTGAGCTCCATGTTCTCCAACTCAACCATTTTGATCCTCTCCAATCAGTTTCTGTTTGTTTCACAGTGTTTCTGTGGAAGAGTGGGAGCTTGAAGATATAAAACTAGCTATTCTGCTATCCGTTATTAATTCTACACAAGAAATTTGCCAGGGTAAAACTGTGGTCTATCTTTACAGAGGTCTCCACCTAACAACCAAAGATGCCTTTACAGACTAAGAATTATAAATATTTTCCAGTTCTCCTTTTCCTGTACATTTCCACAGTATAAATCCATTAATAAACAGTACCAAAACTTTCCAAACACAAACAACTAGGCAAATGATATTGGTTTGTAACAGAATCCAACATGCTATCAATTTTTATTTGTTCAGCCACTCAGTGTGTCTGACTCTTTGCGACCCCATGGACTGCAGCATGCCAGGCTTCCCATCCATCACCAATTCCCAGAGCTTACTCAAACTCATGTCCATCTAGGCGGTTATGCCATCCAGCCATCTCATCCTCTGTTGTCCCCTTCTCCTCCCGCCTTCAATCTTTCCCAGCATCAAGGTCTTTTCAAATGAGTCAGTTCTTTGTATCAGGTGGCCAAAGTATTGGAGCTTCAGCTTCTGCATCAGTCCTTCCAATGAATATTCAGGACTTATTTCCTTTAGGACTGACTGGTTCGATCTTCTTGCAGTCTAAGGAACTCTCAAGAGTCTTCTCCAATACCATGATTCAAAACCATCAATCCTTCGGCACTCAGCTTTCTTTATAGTCCAACTTTATAGTCCATCAATCCATACATGACTACTGGAAAAACCATAGCTTTGATTAGACAGACCTTTGTTGGAAAAACCATAGCTTTGATTAAACTACTATTAGATTACTTTGTTGGCAAAGTAATGTCTCTGCTTTTTAATATGCTATCTTGGTTAGTCATAGTTTTTCTTCCAAGGAGCAAGCATCTTTTAATTTCAGCTGAAGTTACCATCTGCAGTGAATTCGGAGCCCAAGAAAATAAAAGTCTTTCACCGTTTTCATTGTTTCCCCATGTATTTGCCATGAAGTGATGGGACCAGATGCCATGATCTTAGTTTTCTGAATGTTGAGTTTTAAGCTAACTTTTTCACTCTCCTCTTTCACTTTCATCAAGAGGCTCTTTAGTTCTTCTTCATTTTCTGCCATAAAGGTGGTGTCATCTGCATATCTGAGGTTATTGATATTTCTCCTGGAAATCTTGATTCCAGCTTATGCTTCATCCAGCCCAGTGTTTCGCATGATGTACTCTGCATATAAGTTAAAGAAGCAGGGTGAAAACATACATCATTGACCTTCTCCTTTCCTGATTTGGAACCAGTCTATTGTTCCATGTCCAGTTCTAACTGTTGCTTCCTAACCTGAATACAGATTTCTCAGGAAGCAGGTAAGGACGTCTAGTATTCTCATCTATTGAAGAATTTCCCAGAGTTTTTTGTGATCCACACAGTCAAAGGCTTTGGCATAGTCAATAAAGCAGAAGTAGATGTTTTTCTGGAACTCTCTTGGTTTTTTTGATGACACAATGGATGTAGGCAAGTTGATCTCTAATTGCTCTGCCTTTTCTAAATCCAGCTTGAACATCTGGAATTTCATGGTTCAGGTACTGCTGAGGCCTGGTTTGGAGAATTTTGAGCATTACTTTGCTAGCTTGTAAGATGAGTGCAACTATACAGCAGCTTGAACATTCTTTGGCATTGCCTTTTTTTGGGATTGGAATGAAAACTGACCTTTTCCAGTCCTGTGGCCAATGCTGAGTTTTCCAAATTTGGGCATATTGAGTGCAGCACTTTCACAGCATCATCTTCTAGGATTTGAAATAGCTCAACTGGAACTCCATCAACTCCACTAGCTTAGTTCATAGTGATACTTCCTAAGGCTGACTTGACTTTGCATTCCAGGATATCTGGCCCTAGGTGAGTGATCACACAATCATGATTATCTGGGTCGTGAAGATCTTTTTTGTACAGTTCTTCTGTGTATTCTTGCCACCTCTTAATATCTTCTGCTTCTGTTAGGTCCATACCATTTTTGTCCTTTATTGAGCCCATCTTTGCATGAAATGTTCCCTTGGTATCTCTAATTTTCTTAAGGAGATCTCTAGTCTTTCCCATTCTATTGTTTTCCTGTATTTCTTTGCACTGTTCCGAGGAAGGCTTTCTTATCTCTCCTTGCTATTCTTTGGAACTCTGCATTTAACTGGGTATATCTTTCCTTTTCTTGTTTGCCTTTCACGTCTCTTCACAGCTATTTGTAAGGCCTCCTCAGACAACCATTTTGCCTTTTTGCATTTCTTTTTCTTGGCAATGGTCTTGATCACTGCTTCCTGCACAAGGTCAGGAACCTCAGTCCATAGTTCTTCAAGCACTCTATCAGATCTAATCCCTTGAATCT
The DNA here is from genome assembly GCF_001704415.2 of Capra hircus. Taxonomy (NCBI): domain Eukaryota; kingdom Metazoa; phylum Chordata; class Mammalia; order Artiodactyla; family Bovidae; genus Capra; species Capra hircus. Next base: position 24,387,348 of record NC_030817.1, read on the forward strand.
ATTTCTCACTTTCACAGTATAATTGTAAATGATTTGACAAGGGTCATACCTGAATGGTCTTGTGGTTTTCCCTATTTTCTTCAATTTAAGTCTGAATTTGGCAATAATCAGTTCATGATCTGAGCCACAGTCAGCTCCCAGTCTTGTTTTTGCTGACTGTATAGAGCCTCTTCATCTTTGGCTGCAAAGAATATAGTCTCGGTACTGACCATCTGGTGACGTCCATGCGTAGAGTCTTCTCTTGTGTTGTTGGAAGAAGGTTCTTGCTATGACCAGTGTGTTCTCTTGGCAAAACTCTGTTAGCTTTTGACCTGCTTCTTTTTGTACTTCAAGGCCAAATTTATTTAATTTGATATTTACTAACTATATATTTATTACATAATCTTATTGTCATCAATCTTAAATTAGCTCATTTGGGACCTTGAATTAAAGATCAAAAGATACTCTTGGAATACTTTTTAGCTATTGCATTTTACACCTATAAAATTTCATTGGGTTCTTTCTAATAGTCTCATTTTACTGCTAAGATTTCATATCTTTTTAATTACAAGCATGTTTTCCTTTACTCATTGAGACTAGTTATAGTAGCTGATTTAGCCATCTTTGTTAATTCCAACAGCTGGGTCATCTTGGGTTAATATCAGTTGATTGTCTTTTGCTTGAAAATGGGTCATATTTTCTTGTTTTTTTAATATGTTAAACAATTTTGAATTGCATCCTGGACATGGTGAATGATACTTTGAAGAGATACTAGGTTTTTTAATATTACTCCAAAGAATAATGATTTATTTCTATTTCACCAAGCAGATGACTTGGGTAGACATAACTGAAAACTCTTCTCCTCTGTAGTGATGGCAACCCAAAATTTAATTCAATTTCTTTAGCCTTAGCTATGTTGCTTGTAGTTTGCTCAGTACATTCATGGTGCAGAGGTCCGCCAGAGATCTAGGGAGCTTATTTACAGAATGTAAGGCTCTTCTCTTTGGCTTTATCTTTTCCAGGATTTCCCTGCTCACTTTTTTTAGGAAAAAGAATTTTCCTAATTCTTTTTCATTATTGTTTATTACAGGACATTGAATATAGTTCCCTGAGCTATATGGTAGGACCCTGTTGTTTATTTTACACACAGTAGTTTGTATCTGGTAATTCCAAACTCCTAATTTATCCCTTCCCCACGCTCTTTCCTCTTTAGTAATCATAGGTTTGTTTTCAATGTCTGTGAGTCTCTCCATTTTATAAGTAAGTGCATTTGTGTCATGTTTTAGATTCCACATATTTAAGTGCTATCATATGGTATTTGTCTTTCTCTTTCTGACTGACTTCATTTAGTATGACCTCTAGGTTTACCCATGGAATGCTACAGATGGCATTATTTCATTCTTTTTATGGTTGAATAGCACTCCATTGTATGTACGTATATGTATGTATGCATGTATCAGGCTTCCCTGTGGCTCAGTGGTAAAGAATCTGCCTGCAAAGCAGGGGATGCAGGAGATGTGGGGTTCAGTCCCTGAGTTGGGAAGATGCCCTGGAGGAGGGCACGGCAACCCACTCTAGCATTCTTGCCAGGAAAATTCCACGGACAGAGGAGCTTCGTGGGCTACAGTCCATAGGGGTCGCAAAGAGTCAGACACAACTGATTGTGCATACACACACACACACACACACACACACACACACAATACCTTCTTTATCCATTCATCTGTCCATGGACATTTAGGTCGTTTCCATTACTGGCTTTTGTGAACAGAGCTGCTATGAACATAAGGGTGCATGCATCTTTTTGAATTATAGTTTTGTCTGGATATATGCCCAGGAGTGGGATTGCGGGATTATATGTTGGTGCAGAGGTTAAAGCATTTGCCTGCAATGTGGGAGACCTGCGTTTGATCCCTGGGTCGGGAAGATCCCCTGGAGAAGGAAATGGCAACCCACTCCAGTATTCTTGCCTGGAGAATCCCATGGACGGAGGAGCTTGGTGGGATACAGTCCACGGGTCGCAAAGAGTCGGACGCGACTGAGCGACTTCACTTCACTTCACTTCACTTCACTTCATGGCAACTCTATTTTTAGTTTCTGGAGGAACAGCCTTGCTGTTTTCCATAGTGGCTGCAACAATTTACATTCCCAGCAACATTATAGAAGGGTTCCCTTTTCCACATCCTCTCCAGCATTTGTTCTTTGCAGATTTTTAATGATGGCCACTCTGATCAATGTGCCATGGTATCCTCTCACATTAAAGCAGCTATGGTTGCCCAAACTGTTGTTCTAGCAAGAAAGCCTGCAGATTTCAGCTGCCAAGTAGGCCAAACCGGGGTCTATTCTGGGCCTAAGCATTACAAAATGGAATAGTCAACTAGGGCTTTCTTCCAAATGTCAGAATCTACTTGCTTTTGGCCACTCTCCAGTGCATCCAAGCAGTTATTTATTTATTGGTCCAGCATTTATAATTGTTTTTTGTGAAAATAGATAGGGTCTTCTAATAGGAGCTATTATGCTATAGTGTAATAGAGCTTCCTCTCAAATTTAAGTTTAAACAGCTATTATTTTATTTATCAGTAAAATTTAGTACCTGAGCTTGGCATTTAAAGCCATTCTACTGCCTGTTGTGGAATAGGCAATATGCAAAAAAACAATGGCTATGTGAGAGAAGTTTTACTTGTATCATCTGCTATACAATTACAAACTAGGTTCTGGAAATGACAGTTGGTGAAAAAAGTAACTTTTTTATTTTAACCTGTTCCTATTTTTGTACCACTTCTAATCTGGGGACCCTAAATGAGAATATTCTTAGTGATTTTATGATTCTAAAAATACATACTTACTAAAAAAAAAAAGAGAGAGACAAAAATAATTCAATAAAAATAAAAAAGTATACAGGATTGAAAATCACCAACATTTTATCAGAGATAACCCATTTACAACTTGTTAAGCATCCTTCTATACAAATCTCCATACATAAAACCCACATATACCTGTGCTATTTACTTGTTTTTTCAGTGTGACAATATATTATTATTAAGGTCACCATCAGTAATAAGTTCTACATAAAATAGCCTATATATTTTAATTTTAAAACCCTATGGATAAATATGCTGCTTTTAGTTTTTCATGTCTCTTAACAACATTATTTATGAATTTGCTAATTGACAGTCATTGGGTTAGAAGAAAAGGTAATAGAAAGGGAACAGACTTATAGGCAAGACAGACCTGGGTGCCTCTTTCAGTTTTTGTCAACTTATTGGCTTTGAGTCCACAGGCAAGTTACTGAAACTCTTTGAAAGCTGGACCACTGTCAAGGGGAGTTAAGTAAATGAGAACATGAAAAACATCTTTTATAAATCTGGGTTTTATTTTATTCCAGCCTGACTATAGCCAGGGTAGGTAAATAATTGGACATTGATAACATATATTATGTAATTAATTTAATTCTATTTAAAAGTCTCCTTAACAAAAGTGATCTCAAAACAATTTTATTCACTAATATTTAGCCATACTGGAATATAAAACATTTGATTTTCAATGACTTTAATAGTAATAACCATTACTGTGGTTTAGTTTTCAATGAGGATATCAGTGGTAAAAAATATTGTAAAGATGTTACAATATAATTTACATGTCTATTAGTAAAGAATAGCAGAGGAAATTCATTTTAGTAAGGTTAAATATAGTATTTGGGTGGAATTTTTGCCAAGATGTTGCGTGAAGATATTATGTAATAATTAGTAGGAGAAACAATAGAACATTGATCTATCTACAGGCTGCAAAAAATAGCAGAAAGAGAGGTAGGCTTAAACCATCTTTTCAAAGAGAGCCAAGAACTGTTCCTTTTTCTGGAGCAGATTGTTCTGATCTTGAGAGGAAAATTACCTACTCCACACTGCACAATGGTAAGGCTAGGTCTGTTTTTTCTTAAGGGACTAAATGATCAGAAATATGGTAGAGAGAAAACCTGCAGCAATTTGATACCTCTGATATTTTAAAATGTGTTTTTTGCCATCATTTCTCTGGAATGCCCTTATCCTGAAGAGAAGATAACAGGAAAGTTTCTCAGTTAAGGGAACATTACCAGCAAAAAAGAGAGATGGAAATCATCAACAGTGAACAAACTAGACAAAAACACTAAAGTGATCGGGTTGGGAGATGAATAAATTTTCAGCTTTAGGTTCTTTACCCATATGCCTTAAAGATCCTCAATATTCTTTATTCCTCCTAAATATAGTTTTTTTCCACTTAATTCCTTAGCTCAGGGATTGGCATTATTTTCTGTGAAGCTGCCTAAGCTTAAAACCTGGATCAATCTATTTGTACTCCTCACTTCTCAAGTCTACATGGATCATATCACAGAGGTGTCATTTCCCATGTTTTTACCATGTACCAGGCACTGTGTACTTTATAAACATCTTATCCTCACAATAACAACAGCAGGTTTTTTAATCCAACAAAGGTAGGTTTGTTTTATCCGCATTTTAAGGAAAGCACAGAATGGTTAAGATATGGTTACAATCCAATTAAGACAGAGTCTGTTTTATTAAACACTGTGGTGTACCCCCCACGCTTTCCATGACTCTTGCAAAAACATGAGCCTTCCCTTTATCACCATTCATCTAGATTGGTACAGAGCATCCGAAGTGTTCTGCCTCTGTGCCTCCTTCCAGTTCATTTTGGTAAGGATGGTAAACTCTCCGAAATATACCTGAAAATCAAAGTTTCCCTCCCTAAGACATACAAATAATTTACAATGTGAGTACAACCGAACATTCCAGAGTCATCTCCTAAAGTTATTTTTAATAATCCCTTGACTTTAAACACACTTGCTTTTCTCAAAAACACTGTTTATTCAGTAGTGTCTTTGCTCACATTGTGGTTTGTTTTTGCTATAGAAGCCCTTCTCATTCTATTCAACCTGAAGAAATTCTTTATCCTCTAAGCCAGAATCAGTCACTGCTTCTTCTGTGCTCTAAAGAATTTTTAATATATATTTAATAGAAAAATTATATTTTATGGACTCTGTGGGAGAGGGAGAGGGTGGGATGATTTGGGAGAATGGCATTGAAACATGTATACTATCATGTAAGAAACAAATCACTAGTCTAGGTTCGATACAGGATATAGGATGCTTGGGGCTGGTGCACTGGGATGACCCAGAGAGATGATATGGGGAGGGTGGTGGGAGGGGGGTTCAGGGATGGGTGGATTCATGTCAATGTATGGCAAAACCAATACAGTATTGTAAAGTAAGAAAATGAATTTTAAATTAAAAAAAAAGAAAACTTACATTTTATAATGAATAAGACTGTCTCTTGTACCAGACATTAAATGTCTCCAGGATCATTCATTTAATCCACAAATATTTACTCATTAATTATAACTGACTTACATTAAAGTAATACCTATTCATTAGAGACACTTTTAAGAGAGTAAAAAGGGAAGCAACAGAGTACGAGAATAAATGTGCAATACACATATCAAACAAAGGACTCATACAGAATACACAAGGAATGCCTAGAAAACACATTTACCCTAAGTTTTAAAACATGAAACACATGAACAGTCACTTCACAAAAGAGGATATCCAAATGGCCAAAAACTATATGAAAATATGCTCAACATCATTAGCAATCAGAGTAATACACAGATTTAAATAATTTTTGGTCAATCTCTGAAATGGTTAAAATTAAAAGATTGACAATACTAAATGTTAGTGAGAATATGAAGTTAACTGGAGTTCTCCAGTAGTCTCCTACATTGCAGGGGGATTTTCTTAATGCCTGTGACCCCAGGGAAGCCCCCTAAAATGAGGAAGAGCATATAAATTCATCATGTATTTGGGAAAATGGCAGAATCGAGTAAAATTATTCATTTATACACCCTATGATCCAGCACCTCTAGATCATATCTAGCTTGACTATTAAGTGTATATCTAATGAGATTATGTGTACATATATACCAGAGAAGGCAATGGTACCCCACTCCAGTACTCTTGCCTGGAAAATCCTATGAATGAAGGAGCCTGGTAGGTTGCAGTCCATGGGGTCACTAGGAGTTGGATACGACTAAGCGACTTCCCTTTCACTTTTCACTTTCATGCATTGGAGAAGGAAATGGCAACCCATTCCAGAGTTCTTGACTGGAGAATCCCAGAGACAGGGGAGCCTGGTGGGCTGCCGTCCATGGGGTCGCACAGAGTTGGACACGACTGAAGTGACTTAGCAGCAGTACATATATACATCAAAAGACATATTCAAGATTGTTATTACAGCATTATTTATAACAGCTGCTACCTGGAAATTACCCAAATACCCTTCATTGTAAGAATGGATAACTAAATTATACATTCAATATAACAAAAACACAAAAATTAACCATTGCTATACAGGTAAAAATAATTCATGGTGATAGAAATCAAACAGTAATTACCTTTGAAGAAGAGGTAAGGTGTAATGATTGAAAGTGAGTATCAGGAGATTTCTATGATATCATGATATTCTCTTTATCTGTGGTGGTTATTCAGATGTGTTATCTGTGATAATTAAACAAGCTTTACACTTATGAGTTTATGTCTTTTATGTACAACTCATATAAAATATTATACATCATTAAAAGGTGTATTTTAGGAAAAAGAACCCAAACAAAATCTATGAAACTGGACGAGATAACCAAGTTTAAATACAGAAGAAACAAATGTCAAATAAATTATTATTGAATAAATGAATGGGTAAATCAGAGATTTAAAGAAATTTAAGAACAGCAATCCAAATAAGAAAAGGGGTATCAGAAAGTAACACATATTGAAGTAAACATTTCCTAAGTCAGTTTGATGTATTACATAGGTAGGTCAGATAAATATTGTGTTGCATCTACACTACTACTAATGCTCATTATCATAAAAGAATCTGGACTCTGGGTCTGAATCTAACTTCCGCACTATTTGCTGTGTGACTTTGGACACTCTTAATGCTTTTGCCTCATCTTTCTCACTTATGAATAGGAACAAGAGAATACCTACCTTATATGTTTGTTATGAGGATTAAAATCAGTTAGTAGTTTTAAAGCAACTCCGACTCTTTGCAACCCCATGGACTGCAGCACGCCAGGCCTCCCTGTTCATCACCAACTTCTGGAGTTTACGCAAACTCATATTTATTGAGTTGTTGATGCAATCCAACCATCTCATTCTCTGTTGTCCCCTTCTCCTCCTACTTTCAATCTTTCCCAGCATCAGGGTCTTCTTAAGGAGTCGCACCAGGTGGCCAGTGTATTGGAGCTTCAGCATCAGTCCTTCCAATGAATATTCAGGACTTATTTCATTTAGGATTGACTGGTATGATCTTGCAGTCCAAGGGACTCTCAAGAGTCTTCTCCAACACCACAGTTCAAAAGCATCAATTCTTCAGAGCTCAGCAATTTTTATGGACCAACTCTCATATCCATACATGACTATTAGAAACACCATAGCCTTGATGAGACAGACCTTTGTTGGAAAAGTAATGTCTCTGCTTTTTAATATGCTGTCTAGGTTAGTCATAACTTTTCTTCCAAAGAGCAAGCGTCTTTTAATTTCATGGCTGCAATCACCACATGCAGCGATTTTGGAGCCCCCCAAAATAAAGTCTGTCACTGTTTCCACTGTTTCCCCATCTACTTGCCATGATATGATGGGACCGGATGCCATGATCTTAGTTTTCTGAATGTTGAGTTTTAAGCTAACTTTTTCACTCTCCTCTTTCACTTTCATCAAGAGGCTCTTTAGTTCTTCTTCACCTTCTAACATAAGGGTGGTGTCATCTGCATATCTGAGGTTATTGATATTTCTCCCAGCAATCTTGATTCCGGCTTGTGCTTCATCCAGCCCAGCGTTTCTCCTGATGCGCTCTGCATATAAGTTAAATAAGCAGGGTGACAATATACAGCCTTGACGTACTCCTTTCCCAATCTGGAACCTGTCTGTTTCGCCATGTCCAGTTCTAACTGTTGCTTCCTGATCTGCATACAGATTTCTCAGGAGGCAGGTAAGGTTGTCTAGTATTCCCATCTCTTTCAGTATTTTCCACAGTTTGTTGTGATGCACATAGTCAAAGAATTTGGCACAGTCAATAAAGCAGAAATAGATGTTTTTCTGGAACTCTCTTGCTTTTTTGATGATACAATGTATGTTGGCGATTTGATCTCTGGTTCCTCTGCCTTTTCTAAATCCAGCTTGAAAACATCTATAAGTTCATGGTTCATGTACTGTTGAAGCCTGACTTGGAGAATTTTGAGCATTAGTTTCTTAATGTGTGAGATGAGTGCAATTGTGAGGTAGTCTGAACGTTCTTTGGCATTGCCTTTCTTTGGGATTGGAATGAAAACTGACCTTTTCCAGTCCTGTGGCCAATGCTGAGTTTTCCAAATTTGTTGGCATATTGAGTGCAGCATTTTCACAGCATCATCTCTAGGATTTGAAATAGCTCAACTGGAATTCCATCACCTCCACTAGCTTTGTTCATAGTGATGCTTCCTAAGGCCCACCTGACTTTGCATTCCAGGATATCTGGCTCTAGGTGAGTGATGATACCATCGTTATTATCTGGGTCATGAAGATCTTTTTCTTATAGTTCTTTTGTGTATTCTTGCCACCTCTTCTTAATATCTTCTGCTTCTGTTAGATCCATACCATTTCTGTCCTTTATTGTGTCCATCTTTGCATGAAATGTTCCTTTGGTATCTCTAATTTTCTTGAAGAGATCTCTAGTCTTTCCCATCCTATTGTTTTCCTCTATTTCTCTGCATTGATCACTGAGGAAGGCTTTCTTATCTCTCCTTTCTGTTCTTTGGAACTGCATTAAAAAGGGTATATCTTTTCTTTTCTCATTTGCCTTTCACTTCTTTTTTTTTTTTCACAGCCATTTGTAAGGCCTCCCCAGACAACCATTTTGCTTTTCTTTTTCTTGGGATGGTCTTGATCCTTGCCTCCTGTACAATGTCAGGAACGTCCATCCATAGTTCTTCAGGCACTTTGTCTGTCAAATCTAATCCCTTGAATGTATTTGTCACTTCCATTGTATAATTGTAACGGATTTGATAGGTCAAACCTGAATGTTCTAGTGGTTCTCCCTACTTTCTTCAATTTATGTCTGAATTTGGCAATAAGGAATTCATGATCTGAGCCACCATCAGCTGCAGGTCTTGTTTTTGCTAACTGTATAGAGCTTTTCCATCTTTGGCTGCAAAGAATATAATCAATTTGATTTCAGTATTGAATATCTGGTGATGTCCATGTGTAGATCTTCTCTTGCGTTGTTGGAAGAGGGTGTTTGCTATGACCAGTGCATTCTCTTGGCAGAATTCTATTAGCCTTTGCCCTGCTTCATTCTGTACTCCAAGGCCAAATTTCCCTGTTACCTCAGGTATTTCTTGACTTCCTACTTTTGCATTCCAGTCCCCTGTAATGAAAAGGACATCTTTTTTGGGTGTTAGTTCTAGAAGGTCTTGTAGGTCTTCATAGAATCGTTCAACTTCGGCTTCTTCAGCATTACTGATCAGGGCAGAGACTTGGATTACTGTGATACTAAATGGTTTGCTTTGGAAATGAACAAACAGATCATTCTGTCATTTGAGATTGCATCCAAGTATTGCATTTTGGACTCTTTTGTTGATTATAATGGCTACTCCATTTCTTCTAAGGGATTCTTGCCCACAGTAGTAGATATAATGGCAAAATGATTTGATTCTGTGAGTTCATGTTACTAAAGTTAATTTAAATCAGTAAACTGAAAAACTACTAGATACAATAACAGTGTTTCATATAAAGTAGTTAAAGGATTCATTCAGCAAACAAACAGATTTTCTATACCCTACCAATAGTCACTTAAAAATAAAAGTAAGAATTCTGCTTTTGGGTAGAGTGCAGTAGATCACAGCAGGTTAATACTTAACACCATAATAGTAGAATCAATCAAATAATTACAAAAATCCTACTTTTATAGATAGTAAGGAGCTTCAGACCAATAAAATTCTAGAAAGGAGAAAACTTTTCTAAGTTAAAATATAATCTCTGGCTTTTCCTACCACACCCATCTCCACTGCAGGTATCTGCTGATTTTGGTCATAGGACTGACTATCAGCTTTTTCAGGCAGAGAATTTTTGTTGGGATTTAAAGAAACCAGAAAGCTATTAGACATTTAGAAACTGGAAACTTGAATAGACTTAAACAAATGGCTGTTGTTTCCCCTGGGAGCAATTGTGGATTGCAGTGCTGTACACAAGTCTGTAAGGCTAGACAAAAAACTACTGGAAGGCAGAGTACCATCCTTGGCATTCTTCATAGCACTTAAGAAAGCTCTGCTGGGAAGTAAGCCTGACCAAGGAGCAGTGACACTTCCCACTTGGAGATCTCTGCCCGCGTTTGCGGCTGACACTGGTCAGGCTGGAGGCGAGAGAGTCAGGCTAGAATGCAAGACTATTACAGATAAGCCTCCTACAGCGACAGGAAGGAATGGATGAAAACCCACCATATTCTCAATCCAGCTCTGACCCAGCGAAATTTCTGACTGAACTGGAGTGATCACTTCCTCATATTTTCTGCCTGTTAGCAGAACTGAAGACACCATGATGGATGATAAATCATCTATAACCAATATGGTTCTTTTACAGACAAAAATAGATTCATTGGGAAAATATTATAAAAGTTCAGTGATTCCGTTTGTAAATAAAAATAAATGTATACACATTAATTACAAATGGATTGAAGTTAATATTTAAATATCTCTGTTTTAAATAAACTCACCCAAGTGGCAATATAAATTGGCATAACTACCTTGGAAAACAGTTTGTAATTTCATCCAGAAAATAAAATATGTATTACTGAAACTCAGGAATTTCATTCCTCAGTGTATACCACAGAGAAACTCTTACATATATTTTTATAAGACTATTATAGCATCACTTTTCTTAATAGCTCCAAGTGGAAATAAGTTGAATGTCCATCAACAGAAGGAGGTCTCAATAATTTGTGGCACAATGTACTATTTTACAGCAAAAAATTAAACAAAACAAAACAGTCCCCCTAAAACCTTAGCTATAGGCAACAACATGATGAATCTCACAGTGTTGAGAAAGAGAAGCAAGGCACAATAGATTGTATTCAATTCATATAAAGTTCAAAAAGAAACAAAAATAAATTATAATATTTATGGATGTATACATATATAGTAAAACTAAATAAAAGCAAGGAACTGATAATGATAAAAATTCAGAATATTGGGTGGAAGAGATAGTTGTGATTGGGCCAAGAATGTATTTGCTCTTTATCCCTTAAGGCTTTGGCCAAGCATCTATTCACTCTGAGGTGATTTACTATAATTAATAAATGTATGTTTAATTCAAACTATGTATGAACTAAATAATGATTTCTGGTGCTAGAAACATTGTAAAAGACTACAACATCTGACAAAAATTGAATTATGCTTCATCAACCAATCATATCCTTTTAAGAGTAAATATACAGATGGTGGCTCAGATGGTAAAGAATCTGCCTGCAATGTGGGAGACGCAGGTTCGAAACCTTGGGAAGATCTAGGATGGGAAGATCCCTTAGAGAAAGCAATGGCTAACTACTCCAGTATTTTTGCCTAAAAGATTCCAAGGACAGAGGAGCCTGGTGAGCCACAGTTCATAGGCTTGCAAAGAGCTGGACACAACTGAGGAAGTAACATTTCACTTTTCATACAGATGCATATTTACTTATACATGGTATACTATGGAGAGTATATTTCAAATTTGAACATAGTTGTACTATTTAGATACTTTTAAATTACTCATATATTAGCCAAATAAAATAAACATTACAACCAGATGTTTCACATTACCTCTAAACAAAACAAAAGGAAAATACTAATGCTGCCAACGAATGCTGACAAGATATTTTATGACAGTTTTTCTTCCAACACTTTTGAAAGGAAGAGTTTCACATTTTTTTATGCCTCAGGCCTCAAATTCTCTGAAGTTGCTTTAGATGTAATAACAAGAACTGATGGGAAAAAAAATCACTTATATGTCATCCATGAATCATGCTTTTTTTCCCCCAAGGAATCTCTTGAGGAATAACTGTCATAATTCTAGAATTTTAAAAAATCATAATAAAAAACCACTCTTTTAGAGAAAAAGTCACTACCAAAAATAGGCAACATTTCTGCTTATTAATTAAATTAATAAAAGAGTATATTCATCCTCTGTTTCTAGGATGGACCTTCCCCAAAGCAACAATTTTGGTCCACTATTAAGATTTCATATAACTCTTTTAGGTAATTCCATTTAGTAGCATGGCTCAACTAACTTTTGTATAATGAAAAATCTCAGTATCAACTGAAAGATGGAATTATCTTTCTTTTGAGTTACAGGCTGATTAACATAAGGTTACTTAAGAGGAACCTCAAATTCAGTAAGTCCAGAACTTACCCACTTCCTCTCAAACATTCCTTTTTCCTCTCCTCTTTAGATTAACAGCAACACAATCTACTTAGATTCCCAAGCCAGAAACCTGAGTCAATCTTTCCACTTTCCCTTAGATATTCAATAAATCACCAAGTATGGTTGAGTCTATTTTCTTAAATAGTATTTCTTGAATATGAGTTCTTTTTCTTCAACCTCATGGCCATGCCTTAGTTCAAGTCTCAATCACTGCCTATATTCCTGCAATCTGGTTTCCTTCCTTATAAATGGAACCTCTTCTTCTCCACTGAAATAAGATCTCTCCTTTATCAAAATAAAATCATCACCCTGATTATGCCACTTTCTTTCTTAAAATGACATAACGGCACTCGATGGTTTTGTTTCTTAACATGGCATAAAGGTTCACTGCCAGTCCTACATCTCAACAGTCTTTATTTTATACCCTATGATCTGGTGTCATATTATCTCCTATTTATGATTTCACAAATGCCTCTGCTTCTGTATAGAATTTCAATTTGCTCAGTATACCTCTTGGAAAGATTTTGTGAACTATCTTTTTTGAATAAGTGTCCTACCTATGTATTCCATAGACTATTTTCTTCACTTTTATCATTTAACACATATTACAATTATAAGAGCACCTTTAAGCATCACAAAAATTAATTTCAACAAGCTCAGTTTTATTAATTCCCATTTTATCTTCTGAAAAATGAGGGATCTGGATTAGACTTAAGGTTCTTCCCAGATAAACTTTTATTAATTTATATCAAGTTGGAAAAGGTGTTTTGATATGCCTGACTTTTCTCCCCAACTTTCTGCTAGAATATAACCATGGTATTAATTCCTGATGTTGCCCATACAAAACACTTGAGATACTGAAAGTAACAGAATATAACATAAAGATTAATGAATTTAACTTATTTAAAAATATTGTAACCAATTAAAGAACTATTTACTAACAGCTTGAATTTATTGAAATTGATTTAGAAAAGTGTGATCAAATCAAAGTTAACAATTTAAGATCTTTACATGTCATTGTTAACAGTTTAACTCAGTCTTGTTTATCCTTGACTACTGCTATCCAGTTGTTAAATTTTCTTCATGGAAAAGATAGTAAGTTCAGTTCTCATTAGATTTTAAACTGTTTTTAGAGAAGGGCCACACGTTATGTTAGAATACTAACAATCCACAGAATTTAGTAAGATGCAAAGACAGAAAAATGTGACTATGCTGTAATATTCAAGGAGTAAGGTCAATTTTTCAGGTATTATACTGTTAATTTTAAATTGAAATTGGGGGGGGGAATAAATAAATAAATTGAAATTGGCCAACTGTATCATCAAAGGAGCCAGAAAAATTTACTATAAGATTAATATTATTTACAAGTGGTGAGAGACTATAAGAAAAAGAAATTAAAATGATAAAGAAATACTTTATGCACAATAATGCTTATATACAGTGCTTTAAGTAAATTTTCAATGAGTTTTACAAGAAAGGGTTCCTTTTTTGATTTTCCTACCCTGTATTGATGATGGTAGATGAAATCTGATGATGATTATCTGATATGTATATTTTAATTCAAACAGAATAACTGGGAGTTAAATGATATCCCAACACAGGTAAAGATTCAATAGTATAAAGAAAAGAACTTGTGGCCCACCTTCCCTCCAAGATACTAAGTTTTTGTAGAGGTGAAAAGTGCCATACTATACCTTGATTTCTTCTATTTCATCTGGTACTATCTTGTATGCTGATATAGTCCCACCCAACCTGAAATTAGGAGAAAAAAATATTCTCAAAACCAGCAACAATGTATTAAAAAATATGGACTATTTTTGCCATTAGCAGCTGAGTGCCACCAGTAATTGCCCATTACCCACCCCAATAACTGTGGAGGAGAAAAACAACCATTTTGTGCTCAGGTTTCCCATATAGTAGTTTAAAAAGACAGATAATAAATGACTACTGAAGGAGGAAATATAAGTTATATTTTTAACCATAATTAAGCTTCTCTTATTGATGGTTTTTATGATGCTTAAACTGTCATTTTGATTAATAGATTCTGTCACAACTAGGATGTATCAAGAACAGTACTGACATTTCTGTTTTCATGGCATCATGAAACACAGCTACGTTTAAAATACTTATCAATTCAACATACCATCAGTATTCTACAGCACTGCACTCAGGTAGACTGATTCCAAATTTCATGTTATTTCCCTTACAACATTCTGCTTTCCTGACTCAAGGAAGGACAATGCTAGAAGTAGCAGTAGAGTAATTTACTCTAGTCAATGTGTGAAAGTATTACATTGGCAGTAACAGTGGCAGTTATAGCAATAACACTACAGTTAGTAGTATACTGAGTATTTACTATATGCCAAACAATTGTCAGGTTTCACATGTTTTTTTTTTCTCATTTAACTCCAATAAATTATAATAAGGATTATGAAAAAATGAGACAAGCAATTTTTTCAAGTCTCACAACTAGAAATGGCAGACTGGGCTTAAAGATAAGCAGTCCTATCTTCCAAAAATTGATAAGTAGATTCTTAAATTCATATGGCAATTTAAGGGACACAGAATATTTATATTTATATTTTCTGATATAAAGTTACTAAAGAGCTACAATAATAAAGACAATGTGGAGCTGGCATAAGAATAGACATACAAAGCAATAGAGTACAACTGAAAGTCTGGAAACAAGTATCACATTTACGGTCAGCTAGCTTTTGTTTTCCTTTTATTGTAATTTACTTTTTGCTTATTAAACAAATTTTATTTTCTTGTAAATATTGTAATTTGACATTTTAACCATTTTTAAGTGTACAATTAAATGATAAATGATGGGCAACTATCAGTACTGTCTATTTCTAAAATTTAGCCACTACATAAACAGAAACTCTATTAAAAAAAAAAACAACTATATAATCATTAAGGAATAACTTCTCATCTTCCCCTACCCCCATTTCCTGGTAATTACTAACCAACTTTATCATTATGAATTTGACTACTCTAGGAAACTCACAAAGAGAAATCATACAATACTTGTCCTTTTGTGTCTGGAAAAATGTTACTCTGCCTAGTTTTCAAGCTTTATCCACACTGTAGCACCGTATCAGAACTTCATTCCTTTTTTATGACCATATAATTTCCACTGTGTGTGTATATATACACCATATTTATTTATCCATTCATCTGCTAATGGAAATCTAGATTGCTTCAATTATTTGGCTACTATAAACAATACTGCAATAAACATTAGCATACAATATCTGAATCTTTCTTTCCAGTTCTTTTGGATATCTACCTAGGAGGTGGAACTGCTCAATCATATAGTAATTCCAAGTTTAGCATTTGAAAGACCATCAAACAGTTTTCTGAAGTGGCTGTACAGATTTTATTCATACATTACCACCAAGAATGCATGCTGCTGCTGCTGCTGCTGCTAAGTTGCTTCAGTTGTGTCCGACTCTGTGCGACCCCATAGATGACAGCCTACCAGGCGCCCCCGTCCCTGGGATTCCCCAGGCAAGAACACTGGAGTGGGTTGCCATTTCCTTCTCCAAAGAATGCATGAGGGTTCCAATTTATCCACATCTTTATCAATACTTGTTATTCTATTTTTTTAATGGCTACTCTAATGGGTATAAGGACTTCCCTGGTGGCTCAGAGGTTAAAGAGTCTGCCTGCAATGCAGGAGACCTGGGTTCGATCCCTGGGTTGGGAAGATCCCCTGGATAAGGAAATGGCAACCTACTCCAGTATTCTTGCCTGGAGAATCCCATGGACAGAGGAGCCTGGTGGGCTACAGTCCACAGGGTTGCAAAGAGTTGGACACGACTGAGCAACTTCACTTTCACTTTCAATGGGTATAAAGTATCTTTTCATATTCTTATTGGCCACTTGTAGCTCTTATTTAAAGAAGTAACAATTCAAGTGCTCTGACAATTTTAAAATTGGGTTTTCTTTTTGCTGGTGAGCTGTAGGAGTTTTCTTTTTTATGTATTCTGGATATTAAACCCTTATCTAAGATATTATTTCCAGAGATTTCCTCTCATTCTGTAGATTGTCTTTTACTTTCTTGATAATAGACTTTGAGGCACAAAAACTTTTAATTTTGGTGAAGTCCAGTTTATGTACTTTTTTCTTTCATTACTCACCTTACTGGTGTAATGCATAAGAATCAATTGCCAAATCCAATGTCTTGAAGGTTTATTACTATATTTTCTTGAAAGTGTTTTATTATTTTAGTGCTTCTATTTAAGGTACTGATCCATTTTGAGTTAATGTTTGTAGATGGCATGAGATACCATTTTAAGTTAATTCTTTTCCATGTGGAAATCCAATCATTTAGCACCATTTATTTCCCAAAGCTGTTCTCACAGCTTTGACTCACCACCCTTCTCTAAAGTCAGTTTTCCATGGATACAGGTTTTATTTCTGGATCCTTAATTTTATACTATTGGTCTATAGGTCTATCTTTATTTTTAGATACTATTTTAAATGGAGCAGCTTTAAATTTGCTCTTCAGATTGTTCACTGCTGATGTGTAGAAACAAATGATTTTCCTGTGTTGATCTTTTACTCTGCAACTTTGATGAACTTGATTATTGATTCTAGTAACTTTCTTTTGGATTCTCCAGGATTTTCTATACACAGGATCATGTTATCTATGAATAGAGATAGATTTACTTCTCACTTAACCGTCTGGATACCTTTTATGTCCTGCCTTTGTCTAAATACTCTAGTTAGAACTTCCAATGCAATGTTCAGTATCAGTGGTAAAACTTTCCATTTTTCACAATTGCATATGATGTCAGTTGTGGGATTTTCACAAATGCTTTTTATCAAGTTAAGTAGGTCCCCTTCTATTTCTAGTTTTCTGAGTGTTTTTACCATGGAGAGATGCTGGATTTTTGTTAAATGTTTTCTCTGTGTCAAATGAGATGATCATGTGGTTTTTTGCCTATCTTTCTATTAATGTGGTATATTACAGTAATTAATTTTCTCATGTTGAACTACTTGAATTCCTGGGGGTAATCTGACTTGGTAACCATATATAATCCTTTTAATACATTGTTAGATTCAGTGCCTTAATATTTCCTTGAGTCCTCAAAAAAAAAAAAAAAAAGGATTATACATGGTGAACAAATCAGATTAACCCAGGAATTCAAGGGTACTACAACATAAGAAAATGTCGAACTTTCTTTGGGATTGGAATGAAAACTGACCTTTCCCTGTCTGTGGCCACCGCTGAGTTTTTCAAATTTGTTGGCATACTGAGTGCAACACTTTAACAGCATCATCTTTTATGATTTGAAATAGCTCAGCTGGAATTCTATCACCTCCACTAGTTTTGTTTGTAGTAATGCTTCCTAAGGTCCACTTGACTTCACACTCAAAGATGTCTGGCTTGAGGTGAGTGACCACACCATCGTGGTTATCTAAATTAAAATTCATTAGGAATATAAATATTTAAAGGCAATTCAAAGTTTCTCAAAAATAGTTTAATTTTTCTCCCCAAGTCTACAGTTCTCCCCAATTTTTGTTATGATAAATGTTAATTGATCCAGTAGTGCATGTCAGAAGTGTAAAAATCTTTTAAATGCCTATCTTCTCAACCCCTACATAACACTCCCTGGTGGCTCAGGTGGTAAAGCATCTGCCTACAATGAAGGAGACCTGGGTTCAATCCCTGGATTGGGAAGATCTCATGGAGAAGGAAATGGCAACCCACTCCAGTATTCTTGCCTAGAAAATCCCATGGAGAGAGGATCCTGGCAGGCTACAGTCCATGGGGTCACAAAGAGTCAGACATGACTGAGTCACTTCACTTTCACACAATTTAATGACAGTCATATTTGCCATAATTTATCTGGAAAATATTCATTCCTCCATTTTCACTTTATTACTTTAAGATTTTATTATTTCTAACCATGGTTTTAGGAGTATCCTCATCATAGCTGTACAAACCTTATCTTTCTATGATGTAATTTTTGCCATGTCACACCATAATTAATTAATGGGCAATACCTTAAGAAGTGTGACAAAAATTCCTTTTATAAACTTGACTCCTTAAGTCTATTTCTTGTTTCATTTCCTGCCACCCCTTCATAATATCTGTTTGTTACAGCCATGCCCAACTGTCAGTAGTTTCATAAATGCATCAGGCGATCCTTTGCTTTTTGTCTCTCAAGTACCTGTATCTTGAATATTCTTCTCCATCCTCAAAACTTCAAATCACCATTCAGGAATCAAATACCACTTTCAGAACACTTATACAAACTCTGGAAGCAGAAATAGGTCCCTCCTCTACTATGACTAGTGCCTTACTCATATTTGCATTATAGCTTTTGTTCTATTATTGTAATTATCTGCTTAGAGATCTATATTCTCCACTAGATAATGAAGGTACAAATTATATTTAAATTACTTTCTATAGTTGGCAAACACTGAGTACTTATAGTTTGAAAAATCAGCACACATTTGGTGAACGAATGAATTAGTTCAGGGGAATCAGACCTATGACATTTCACCAAAATCCTCAGCAAAAATCTTTTTTCAAAGCAGTATCTCCAGACTTCTGGATCAACATGGCGAAGTAGGAAGATGTGGAAATCAACATCCTGCATGAACACATGAAAAATACATCTATATCACTCTAGGAGGTGGGTCAAAACATCTTGGTTTATGGAAGAGAGTGTTCTGCTTATGTTTTCCTCTAGGAGTTTTATAGTATCCAGTCTTATATTTAGGTCTTTAATCTATTGCGAGTTTATTTTTGTGTGTGGTGTTAGGGAGTTTTCTAATTTCATTCTTTTATACAAAGCTGTCCAGTTTTCCAAGTACTACTTATTAAAGAGGTTGTCTTTTCTCCACTGTACATTCTTTGCTTTTTTTTGTGATAAATTAATAGATCATAAGTGTGGGGGGTTATTTCTGGGCTTGCTTTCCTGCTCCATTGATCTATAAGTTAGTTTTTATGCCAAAACCATACGGTTTTGATTACTGTAGTTTTGTAGTATAGACTGAAGTCAGGCATCTAATTCTTTCCACTCTATTTTGCTTTGGCTATTCAGAGTCTTTTGAGTTTCCATACAAACTGTAAAATATCTTTGTTCTAGATCTGTGAAAAATGCCACTGGTAATTTGATAGGGATTGTATTAAGCCTGTAGATTGCTTTGGGTAGTACAGTCGTTTTCACAATATTGATTCTCCCAATTCAAGAAAATGGTATATTTCTCCCATCTGTGCCATCTTGATCTTAAAGTTTTCATCAGTATCTTATAGCTTTCTGAGTACAGGTCTTTTGTCTCCTTAGGTAGGTTTATTCCTAGGTATTTCATTCCTTTTCATGTGATGGTAAATGGTATTGTTTCCTTAATTTCTCTTTTGCCTTCTATACTGTTGATGAGAATGTAAACTGGCACAAACACTATGGAGAACAGTATGCAGGTTCCTTAAAAAATAAAAAGAGAGCAACCATATGATGCAGCAATGCCACTCCTGGGCATATACCTGGAGAAAATCATAATTTTAAAAGGTACAGGCACCCCAATGTTCACTGCAACACTATTTTAAATAGTCAGGACATGGAAGCAACTTAAATGTCCATCGACAGAAAAATAAAGATGTATTTCATATACGATGGAATATTATATTATTCAGCCATAAAAAAGAATGAAACAGTGCCATTTGCAGCAACATGGCTGGACCTAGAGACTGCCATACCGAGTTAAGTATGACAGAAAGAAAACATCATATGATACCACTTTTATATGGAATCTAAAATATGGCACAAATAAACGTATCCACAAAACAGAAATACAGCCACAGATGTAGAAAACAATCTTATGGTTACTGGGGTAAAATGGCTGGGGAGAAGGATTAACTGCTAGATTTGAATGGACATATACATAATACTATGTATAAAACAGAACTAATAAGGACCTACTGTATAGTACAGGGACTTCCACTCAATTTAATAGCCTATATGGGAAAAGAATCTGAAAGAGTGGATTTGTTGTTCAATCACTCAGTCATGTTCGACTCTTTGCGCTGCCATGGACTGCAGCACACCAGGCTTCCCTGTCCATCACCATCTCCCAGAGCTTGCCGAATCTCATGTCCATTGAGTTGGTGATACCATCCAACCATCCTGTCCTCTGTTGTCCGCTTCTCCACTTGCCTTTGGTCTTTCCCAGCATCATGGTCTTCTCTAATGAGTCAGATCTTTGCATCAGGAGGCCAAAGATGTAACCACCTGATGCCAAAGAAAGAGTGGAGATATATATATCTGTGTGTGTATACATATATATATATATATGTATGTCTATATATATGTGTGTGTCTATATATGTGTGTGTGTATATATGTATATATAAAATTGATTCACTTCACTGTACAACAGAAAGTAACATTGTAAATCAACTACTGTTGTTTAGTCACTAATCATGCCGGACTCTTTTTTGACCTCACGGACTGTGGCCCGCCAGGTTCCTCTGCCCATGGGATTTCCCGGACAAGAATATCGGAGTGGGTTGCCATTTCCTTCCTCAGGGGAGCTTCCTCACCAGGGTTTGAACCTGCATATCCTGTACTGCAGGCAGATTCTTTACTGTATACTCCAATTGAAAAAAAATTCTACATAAGGAACAATCTTCACTAAAACCTAATGAAAACTGGTGTAAAGACTCCTATACAACTAAGGCTGTAAGACAGATCCACAAGAAATCACATAGCAGGAGAAGTGATCAGATCAGGCCTTGTGTCCCTGGAAGGGGACTTGGAGAAAAAGGGAGATTACAGGGGTGGAGAGTCTTCTGAAGAGGAAGTGGTTCCAGCCACATATTGGGTGTCCAAGCCCTGGGATCTGACACAGGTAACTCCGTGGCATCTTGAGCTCTGTTGGGACTAACAGGAAGGCTGTAGTCAGCATGGACTTCACTCATAAGGAGGCTGGTTCACTGCTCCCACAGAAGAACAGAGAGGGATAATTAGGACTGCACAAGTGGCTACCCAGTTGCCCACAATAGCCCCAGCACGTACTCCAGCCTGAGCTAAGCCAATACTTCAGCTTCACTTACTTTTATGTCACAGTCACACACTGGGTTGAGGGTTTTGGCAACTGGAAAGAGCTCAGGTGTGGATGCAGAGTTTATTCAGACCTGGGCAAGTGTCTGAGCATAGCATGGTGGATAATATTTACTGAGAATGCATATCAGAAGAAATCTGGATCTCTGACAGTGGCCAGACTATCAAAGCCTGCATCCTGATATACATTAAGAGGTTATGTGAGCTCTGCCTGTCCTGTGGCATGGCCCTACAACAGTACAGGGTTACTGGAGACTAGGAAGGACCATGAGGCTATGGGGGAAAAGACTAGGCCAAAATGATTTAAAAATAAATGAGGTACCTTTATAAAAGATGCTCAAAGTTTGATCCCTAAAAGCCTTTGGTTAGAAACTCCCCTCCTTAATATCTATGAATATCAGCCAAGCTCACTAGGCTTAAATGGATATTTTTTTAATCTCATCATTCTCCATTATTTTGGTAAATGAGAAGAGTTTCTGTTCCAACTTTATCAAGGAAGGAAAAACAACTATAATTTATTGAGAATTTATAATGAACATTATACTAGGCATTTTTACATATACTGTCTCAGTACAGTCTCTATGTATGGTTCATGAAGGTTAATTTGCTTAGGGATATAATCTCATGGACAGAGGAGCCTGGTAGGCTGCAGTCCGTAGGGTCGCAAAGAGTTGGGCACAACTGAGCAACTAACACTATAGACAGCTAACAGGAGAAAAGTGTCATTTACCTACATCTATCTCATTTCAGTGCTGAGATCTTTTGCCCCAGATGGTGCTAGTGGTAAAAGAAACCATGTGCCAATGCAGGAGACTTAAGAGATGTGGGGTTGATTCCTGTGTCAGGAAGACCCCTTGGAGGAGGGCATGGCAACTCACTCCAGTATTCTTGCCTGGAGAATCCCCATGGATAGAGGAGCCTGGCTGGCTACAGTCCATAGTGTTGCAAAGAGTTGAACACAGCTGAAGTGATTTAGCACACATACTTGTGTCAGATAATACTTATCTTAGAATTAAGTTTTCTTATATAAATGTTATTCTAAAGACAGTAGTCATGTATGGATGTGAGAGCTGGACCATAAAGAAAGCTAAGTGCCGAAGAATTTATACCTTTGAACTGTGGTGTTAGAGAAGACTGGAAAATCCTTTGGACTGCGAGGAGATCGAACCAGTCCATCCTAAAGGAAATCAGTCCTGAATATTCACTGGAAGGACTGATGCTGAAGTTGAAACTCCAATACTTTGGCCACCTGATACAAAGAACCGACTCATTGGAAAAGACCCTGATGCTGGGAAAGATTGAAGGTGGGAGGAGAAGGGAACAACAGAGGGTGAGATGATTGGATGCCATCACTGACAGGATGAACATGAGTTTGAGTAGCCTCTGGGAGTTGGTGATGGACAGGGAAGCTTGGTGTGCTGTGGTCCATGGGGTCACAAACAGTTGGACATGATTGAGCAACTGAACTAAAACAAAGACAGAGAATGTTCTTCAGACTTCAGTTCATGTAAACATTATAAAATTAAATTATCATTAAGAATATTAACTTAAATATATTCTTAAATTCAAACAACTCATACAGATGATCACTGGAATACAACAAGCTTTGTTATAATGACTTACAAATTAAAAGATAAATAAATTTAGAAAGGACTTAGAAAATCTTTTAAGATCTTTAACAATTTGACCTGACCATTAGTACTTAGTATACTGTGTTTAAGCCCTTTATTTATAAGAACGCTGTTGCTCTTATTTGCAGTTTAATCTGTTTTATAATCTTATATTTAATAAACAAGTGAAATTTCATTGCATGTATTTCACATAATACAGTTACAGTAAACACAAAGAACTCATAGATTATATGATACTTTGCCTAGGACTAACATAAATTAATCTCTTGCTGATATGCAAAGTGTATAATCCACAATTAAATGAGACTGGAGAGTAGAATTTAAATTATCGAAAACAGAAACATCTGTGAGTCTCTAAAGCCTTATTTAC
The DNA here is from genome assembly GCF_001704415.2 of Capra hircus. Taxonomy (NCBI): domain Eukaryota; kingdom Metazoa; phylum Chordata; class Mammalia; order Artiodactyla; family Bovidae; genus Capra; species Capra hircus. Next base: position 24,410,879 of record NC_030817.1, read on the forward strand.
AAAGATTCTTTTGATAATACTACTAAAATTCTGTTAATCTATTTGCTAAAATAACATGCCTAAACACTTTTGTTCATTGATTCAATACATACTTATTGAGTATATATTATATGCTAGGCATGTTCCACGTATAAGACAGAAGGCAGTGAACAAAACAAATCTGGTATTTATACTTATGGATCCTACTTCTATCAGGCATACAGGTATAAATAAACAAATAAATAAGATTTTAATCCAATAAGATCTATGAGGAAAACAGAAAAACCAGAATGATGTGTTAGCATACACAAGATTGAGTGGTGCCAGTTAAGCTCTGAGAAAGTCATAACTTAAACTAAGGTCTGATATTAATTCTGAGTAACTGTATATATTCAAAGTATTAAAGCTATTCTAAAAATGAGCAAAAACTTATAATTCAAAAATTGCTCTAATTTAATGACAGTTTTATCAACACTGAATTTAAGTAAGTGAGATTGTACATTTCTATATCACTTGGTCCAGGCTGAAAGTAACCTGACTTTATCTCTCCTGCCTCCTTTCCTTCTTTGCCTTTCCTTTATCTTTCTTTCCTACTCCAATGCTATCCCAGGTTCAGATAAAGATCAACTGTATGCTTACCCTAGGCATTACCTGGGCTTCCAAGGAGCATTAGTGGTAAAGAACATGCTTGCCAATGTAAAAGACATAAGAGACACAGGTTTGACCCCCCAGTCAGGAAGATCCCCTGGAGAGGGCATGGCAACCCACTCCAGTATTCTTGCCTGGAGAATCCCAGGGACAGAGAAGCCTGGCGGGCTATAGTCCACTGGGTCACAAAGAGTCAGACATGACTGAAGCGACTTAGCATGCATGCAGGCATTACCTAAGCACCTCCAGAGGAAATACCAATAACAAGGTGATTCATATTACAAATCCTCAAATACTGAGGAACTGTAGGTACAAGGTAGTACAGAAGGTGAACAATTTTAAGCTAGCAGATGGCTTATATATGAAGACTCTCAGTCTTCAGTACAGGTAAACAAACTTACACTGATGGTGAGGGAACAGGAGAAACATCTCCAGGTAAAAAGCAGAAGTCAAATTATTTGATGAGTTTGAAAAAGTGGAAAAGAGTACTGAGAGGGACTTCACTGAGCTGTAGGAGGAATTGAAAAAATGTAGCCAAGGTCTGGACCATAAAGAAGGCTGAGCATCAAACAATTGATGCTTTTGAATTATGGTGCTGGAAAAGACTCTTGAGAGTCACTTGGACTGTAAGGTGATCAAACCAGTCAATCCTAAAGGAAATCAACCTTGAATATTCACTGGAAGGACTGATGTTGACGCTGAAGCTTCAATACTTTGGCCACCTGATGAGAAGAGCCAACTCACTTAAAAGGACCCTGATGCTGGGAAAGATTGAGGGCAGGAGGAGAAGAGGGTGATAGAGGATGAGATAGTTGGATAACATCATGACTCAATGGATACGAATTTGAGCAAACTCTGGAAGATAGTGGAGGACAGAGAGCCTAGCGTGCTGCAGTCCATGGGGTTGCAGAGTCGGACACAACTTAGCGACTGAACAGCAACAGATCATACTGGGAAGGTACAGTAGGCAGAATAACGCCCCTCTGAATATGTTAGGCTGTATGGCTGTCGTTATTTAGTCACTAAGTCATGTCCGACTCTGCGACTACATGGACTGTAGCCTACCGGCTCCTCTGTCTATGGAATTCTCCTGGCAAGAATACTAGAGTGGGTTGCCATTTCCTTCTCCTGGGGATCTTCCTGACCCCGGGACTGAACCTGATTCTCCTGCACTGGCAGGCAGACTCTTTACCACTGAGCCGTCAGGGAAGCCCAGGCTATCGGGCAGAGACCAATTAAATCTGCAGATGGAATAAAGCTAATCAGCTGACTTTAAAATAGGGAATTTATTCTGGATTATCTTGTTGGTTCTCAATGTAAAATTACAAGGGTACCTAAAAGTAGAAGAGAGATGGTAATGTGAAGACTAGGATTCCTGATGTTGCTTGCTTTTAAACTAGAAGGGATGATAAGCCCTGGTAAGAAGGTGGCCACCAAAAGCTGGAAAAAGCAAGGAAAAGAATTCTCCCCTTCAGTGTCCAGAAAGGAATGTAGTCCTGCCCACATCTTCATCTCAGCCTAAGTGAGATGCTGTATTGTTGTGCAATCAAGATCCTGTATGGGATTTCTAAATTATAGAATTGTAAGATAACAAACATGTGCTGTTTTAAGCCATTTATAATCATCTATTATGGTAGCCACAGAAAACAAACATATAATGTCTAAAATAGATATAGCAAAGGGCACTGTATGAAATATGTATGCAAATATCAGAAGAAACAACTGCAAGAAACTGGTTGCTTCTGGAAACAGCAGGATAAAAGCAGGTAGCTGGTTTTCATTGTTGTTATAAGTTATTGTTTGATTTTTTTTTAAAACATGTGAATATATTATTTCAATGAAAAATAAGAATTATGTTTTTTAAAAAAGAAAAACAATACAAACAAAAAATGTTGTATACATGGAGGAAAAATCCAATTTCTTTTTGAATGTTTGCCAGGAGTACAAGTGGAAGATTCAGTTAAGCTGAGCTGCAGCTGTTCTTTTCACTATTTTTATTTTTCACATTAACCAGCAATTATCTTTCAAACTTTTCTGTTGTTCTTATCTCTAACATATTTGTTCTTCCTTCTCAAGTAACACTATAAAAAAACAACAGGACTACCAGGAAGAAAGGTCTGTCTATTAATCATGATTTTCAACAGTAAAATAGTTTATTTCACTTGCAAGTTAATTGCAGAGAGGTTAATAGAATTCGTAGTACTGTATTAACCCGTATTATTGACTGGAAACTTGTAGACAGAAGAACACGTAGCTGGAGAATACCCCAACTTCAGGTCCATGAAATGAGCTCTGAACTCTGGTCATAACTTGAATGAGGAGACTAATAGTACAAAGACAGTCTGATTTTTACAGAAAGAGCAGAGTAAAACCAAAATGCTCCTAGTAAAATCTTGGAAAAACACCATTCCAAGAAAAGATGATCTCCTTCCTCTACAAACTTTTAATATTCACTGGTAATCCCAATTCATTTGTCATGTAATCATATATATCATTTTTGTTAATGTTTCCAGTATGTGTGTTATTTTTATCATGCATTATAAATTATTTAGTAGGAACAATCCTAATTTTTTAAAAAAGGTACTACATTCAGTATTTAGCATTCTTGTATGCTAATTTTATATATAAGTTGAATAAATAATATGGAGATATTTTGCATTGAGAAAGATGAACAATTAAGGATGGAACTTGTTCATTTTCTTTTTTTATTTCTGTGTTTTCCCTGCTCCTTGCTAAGTGGTTCATCCAGGCATACTGCCAAAGCTAATTCAACTTTCTGACAACTTACCTCAGACATTATAAGCTACTGAAGTTATAAATTTATAGCACTGAAGGAGCATATCTTTATAGCATTTTTTATAGTCCAGTAACATGCATTTGTAAACTTCAGTAAAATTCAGTAAAACGCTAAAAGAAAAAAAATACCAAGGGCACTTTCAACAAGATTATAATTTTAATTGCCTTATCTACATTCTTACTCTCTGTTGAAAAAAAAAAAAAATCTGCCAAAACCACCAGAATGGCTCTCAACTGGCAGTGATTTTGCTCCCTGGGACACTTGGCAATGTCTAGGTACGTTTTCATTAGTTATAGCTTAGATGGTAGTACTGGCATCCAGCAGGGAGAGACCAGAGGTATTGCTTAACATCCTACCATGCACAAGAGAGCCTCCCATGACAATTAGCTAGCCCAAAATGACAATAAAGCTGAGACTGAGAGACTCTGCACTAGAGGAATAGAGAAGTCAAATAGAAAATGACAAATTATTTTCTCAGAAGTATCTACAACATACTTATCATGGATTCTGATACAGATGAAGGTCTATTAGTTACGCCCTAGTCTATCTTTCCAACATACTAATTTAAACAGTATCAAAGTTTCATTTATTAAAATAAATAATGAGCACCTAAATATACAAAGCCACCACACTGTGTACTGAACAGAATACAAAAAAAAGTTTAGAATACAAAAAAAAGTTTAGAACACAAAGTAGTTTAAAGGCAAAAATCTTAAATAGACTCTAGCAGTGTATTAAATAAATAACACACTGAATAACTTGTCCAAGTAAGGTTCATCTCTGGAGTAGGGTTCAATGTAAATTAAAAAAACATAACACCATCTCAACAGATACTGGAAAAGTACTTGATAAAATTCTATATCAACTCCTGATTTAAATAAGCAAAATCTAAAGATTCAAGGAAATTTCCAAAGGGGATATATTAATACAATTAATCAAAAGTAACATTATACTAAACGGTGAGATGTCAGAAACATTCTCACTAAAAGTCAGGAAAGCATACAATCTTCAGCTATAGTTAAATTCACACATAAGAGCTTAGTAGAATAAATGAGTTGGAAGGTTAGCAAGCAAAACTGAAACACCAATAATGATCAATCGAAAATGTAGGAGAGAATAAAAGGACAATGATATTCACCACAGTAAATACATAAGAACATGCACACACATTCACACACACAAACACACTACAATGAGAAATTTGAAAAATCTGCTTTTTAACCAAAGAAAGCCAAGTATATGTACACATGCACGTAACTGTTTGTAAGGGCAATCCTTTCAAATTCAGAGTCCTTCCAGAGGATTCTAAAGGCAGATCCTCACAGTCAGAGGCTGGGCTGCAAACTTACAGCCTAGACTGAAGTCAGTCTTTTAAGGTGATTTCTTTGGACATCTGTATGTATGGCTGTTTGTGTGAATGCCTTTTATCATGAATGAACACTCTAGGCTAACAAAGTTCCTAACTCTCTCTCCCTATTTTCTTATATCTGGAACTCAAAAAGTTTACAATATTTCTCCAGAAACTGAAGATATTTGAGTTTGCAGGTCTAGATTTTACTCTATGTCAACTTGAGTGTAGAATTTCTGAGGACATTAAAACTATACATTGTCTTTCTATCTTCTGCAGAACCCAATTTCTAGAAAATGAATGCTCAATAATTATTTGTTTGTTTACTGATTTTTGAACGATTTGGGGAAGATTTGTGTTAGAACAGTTCTGTACATAAAGTATGAAATAATTATACAGTTTACACATTTGCTTCTAAATTCTTTTTGATTGCCTTTTAGAAATGTTTGCTAGCAGATAAAACCTTTTTGGGTGACCCAGTGATAAAGAATCCGTCTGCCAATGCAGGAGACCCTGGTTCAATCCCTGGGTAGGAAGCTCCCAGGAGAAGGAAATGGCAACTCACTCCAGTATTCTTGTTTGGGAAATCCCATGGACAGAGGAGCCCAAAGAGTCAGACATGACTGAGCAAGTAAACACCACCACACTGAACTCTACGAATTTGGTTATAGGCTTACAGTCAGAATCTAATGGCATGGGAAAGGAATAGTGTAGCTAGAAATCACTATGATAAGCATTAGTAAACATACATGATCTTGATTAAAATTAGGCAATTTTCAACATAAATGAACTTGCTATAACAGTGGAAATGACAAAGCATTATAGGAAGTTTCCTAGTGAAAATATAGAAGTTAAGAAATATCTTCCTTCCTGGCAGCCTGCAAAATTCTATTTTCTTTTCCACAAATAGTGTTAGAACAACTGAATATCCATATGCAAGTCAATGAAATTTGATTTAAACTTCACACCTTATAAAAAAACGCAAAATCATAAAATTTTATAAGAAAATACAGGAAAAAAATCTTAGTGACTGAGTCTGGCAAAGAGTTCATCAAAATTGAGAACTTTTGCTCTATGGAACACACTGTTAAAAAAATGAAAAGACAAGCTACAGATTGAGAAAACATGTTGGCAACTCACAAATCCAACAAAGAGCTTATATATCTTTATATAAGCTTTATATATATATATCTTTATATAAGAATATATAAAGAACTCTTAATATTCAACAGGAAGAAAGCAAACAACCCAATCAAATATAAGTAAAAGATTTGAATGAAAACTTGACCAAAGTTGATATACATATGGCAAATAAGTATAGGAAAAAATGTTCAAAATCATTAGCCAATATGAGAAGGAAATGAAAACCATTAAGAGATACCATTACATACCTCTCAGAATGGCTAAAATGAAAGATACTGAGGAGCAAATGTCAGACACAGAGCAATTAGAACTCTCATATATTGTTGGTGGGAATGTAAGGTGGTACAGCAGCTTAGGAAAACAATTTCACAATTTCTTAAAAGTTAAACATGATACTTGTTTTATAGAAAAATGTATACATGAATGTTTACAGCTGTTTCATTTATACTCTTTCAAAACCAGGGATATTAAAACAGGAGTTTCACATTTCATTGAAAACTCTAAAAGATCTGGCATGTTAGGACAGGACAACACTAGCTGATAATGAATAGCAACTTGTCTATGTACAGGGCATGCCACAGCTCTTCCCACTCCCCACACATATATAGAGTGAATGCATTTGCACTGACATCTGGCCCACTTCACTCTTGTGTATTACCTGCCTAGTCTTCTGTGGCGAAATTACACATCAAAAATGTGTGTTCCTCTTACCATAGCATCAAATATATTGCTGCATAGTGGTTGCCCAGCCACAGACTACATTTTCCAGTTCGATGGATCCAGATATGACCACATGACAAGTTTTCAATAACTGAATGTGAGCAGAGTGATCTTTTTTGACTTCCAGGCTGGAAAGAGTAGAATCTTCTCTCCTCTACTATGTGGAAGCAACAGTCTCCAAAGTCTTAAGGGAAGATGAAGCCACAAGATGAAGAAGTAAAAAAAAAAGGTACTTATTGGTACTTCTGTGTTGTGTGTGTGTTTTTTTATATTAAGCTTCACCTTTACAATAAGAAAGGTCTATTGATGGAAAATGCTCTTAAGGATGAAGGGTAAAATTTGTGCTTACCAACTTCAAAAAGTTGGTTTAGGAGATCAAATTAGATAACATATGAAAGTATTTCTTAACTTATGACTGTCATATAAGTGTTAATAGTGTTTTTATCCCTACCGAATAATCATGTATAATCATTTATAATTGACAAGAATATTATTTTTCTCTTTGTTTCAGGTCCTATATCAGGAACCACAAACTCAGGTGCTTATAACAGTGTATTAGAGTGGCTCTGTGCAATAGAACTTTCTGTGAAGACGGAAATAGTCTATCTGTACAGTCAAATACTATAGCCACTAATTATATGTGTCTGTTGAGTACTTGATATGAATGCATATGACTGAGAAACCAAAATACTTTATATTAATATGTTTAAATAACCACATGTAGCTAATGGCTACCCTATCTGGACAACACAGAGCTAGAGTAACACAAGATTCTATACAAATCAACCCCAAATTCCAATGTTTCAAGTTTTATTTATTTTTCATGTAATAGTCCAATGTGAATATTTCTCTATCTTTGGAGTGGGTCGTAACTCTTCAGGGAAAAAAAAGCTTTACTTGAGATTTTTTATGGGTAAATAAATGGGTGTTGACTTCCCAGAGAAAGACTAAACTGTAAGATTTCTAGATAATTAAAAGAAAAAATGCATTTGGTTTTAGAAAACTCACTTTGGAGTTCTAATGATATTCTGAATGTTGGCTTATGTTCAAAATCTCACTAAAAAAAGGTACAACCCTTTTCTTCTTGTTCTCTCTTCACTCATTGTCATGGTTAATGAATTAGTGGTCATAAGTATGCACATAAACACTGTTCAAGCATTTATAATTATAGCACTTGAATACTTAGACTCATCAGGGATGCCACAGTAGAATGAAATAAATCTTTTCTCCTACAGAGAACCTTATATGAGATTAGAGTAACAAAGATGGGAAGTACCTAAAAGGGGAACTCTAGGATTTCTATGAAAAGGTGTATGTATCACTGGCATACCATAACAGACAAGCCACACAGCCTTCCAAATTAGTGATTTTTTTGAAATTTTGAGTATTTGCCCTTTTCACTTTCTATGAAACTATTTCTTCTCATCTATGACACTATTTCTTCTCATCCTCCAGTGGAGAACTTAAAAGTGACCAACAAATGGTAATCTGGAATGTAATATAAAAATATGAAGATATTCTCCTTTACTTTTTACTTTTCCTAGGGAAAAAAGTTTCCTTTCTCATGTACATCCAATAATTCCAACCTCTAAATGTGGCCTATTTGGTTCTCCTTCAGTACTTCATGGTTTAAAAAAAAAGAAGAACACTGCACAATAAGACTGGGATTGAGTGACATGAGGCAGTAAGAATTTGGTGACTTCCAAAAGAGATATGGAAGCAACCTAGATGTCCATCAGCAGATGAATGGATAAGAAAGCTGTGGTACATATACACAACGGAGTATTACTCAGCCATGAAAAAGAATATATTTGAATCAGTTCTAATGAGGTAGATGAAACTGGAGCCTATTATACAGAGTGAAGTAAGTCAGAAAGAAAAACACCAATACAGTATACTAACACATATATATGGAATTTAGAAAGATGGTAATGATAACGCTGTATGCGAGACAGCAAAAGAGACACAGATGTATAAAACAGACTTTTGCACTCTGTGGGAGAGAGAGAGGGTGGGATGATTTTGGAGAATGGCATTGAAACATGTATACAATCATGTAAGAAATGAATCCCCAGTCTAAGTTCGATACAGGATACAGGATGCTTGGGGCTGGTGCACTGGGATGACCCAGAGAGATGATACGGGAAGGGAGGTGGGAGGGGGGTTCAGGATTGGGAACTCATGTACACCCGTGGCAGATTCATGCCAATGTATGGCAAAACCAATACAGTATTGTAAAGTAAAATAAAAAAATAAAATAAAATAAAAATAAAGCAAAAAAAAAAGAGAGAGAGATACAATATATAGAGTCATTAAGAAAAAGGTGAGAAACAGCCACATGGAATATGATGCATTAAAAAAAAATGCCATCCCAGGCCATTAACAGAATTTATAGAGCTAACTTTCCTCTCAGAAATTAAGCATATCCCCCTTCTATATTTTACTATAGTGTCAAATTTTTTGCCAACTCAGTAACATTTCTTTCTAGGTGTTTTTGTACAAATTACACATTTGGAAATGGAGGCAACCATAATCATCCATATATAATTCCTGAAGTTGCTTCACCTTCCTGACTCTTTAAATGTTAGCAGTAAAACCAAGGTCTAGCAAAGGTCTTACTTGCCTTTCATTCTACCCTTTCACACATCTGTAAACTGCTAATCCCAGTAAATCACTTCCTGCTTTTTTCCTGTTTGAATTTTGACTGACACAATGAACTACTCAAAAGCTAGAAAAACTGACACAAAGCTAAATTTCTCCAAGGTGATAAAGGGAAAGAAATAGGCAATAAAAGGGAAAACCACACTGAGTGAAAAAAAGGGAAAGTTTAATGTAGAAAACAACAAAGAAAAAATACATTTCTACAGTTTAAAGCATATGATTTCTCTGAAGTTATGAAGATTCTTTCACAAACTATTTTAAAAGCATGATGTTTAAGTATCTGACCAAAACATTTATGTAAAATAACAAATATACTTTTATAATGGCAATTGATTTCCCCCATTAAGCTAAAGTCTCATATTGTCACTATTCATGAAACAAAAACATGTGATTAAATCACTGAATAAATTTACTTTCTAATGTCTGGTCTCTTCATTTACTGTTTTAAGGAAGAATAATGGTAACCATCTGTTACAATTTCAAAAATAAACCTGCAGCAGCTCTGCCATGTCCAGCTATTCTAATTGGAAAGGAAAAATGGATGTTGTCAACTGAGAGCATTCCAGTAATATAAAGTTTCTCCTCTAAACTATTTTTGTTATTAGAAGTCTTTTCATTTCCTTATAATAGGTTAAAAAATAAAAATTCAAAATTTATCTGCTATTAGATCAGATTTATTTAGTTATATATTTTCCTTGTTAAAACTAAAACTCAGCTAAAGTAAAGAATTTTAATAAACTTCTACTTCAAATGCTCATATATAATTCATTTCTAATGTTGGCAAATATGGCACAGTAAAAAGACCCTGAGCTCATCTCCTCTAATAGGCACAGCTAAAAGTTACAACTAAAATCAACAACCATTGGTTTAGAAGACCAGAACCTACTAGAAAAGATTGAAAACCAAGATATAAAGAAGGAACCACAAGGAGACATGGAGGAGGGGCAGAGTCACAATAGTCAATTCCCGTAACACAGTGAGTGACCTATAAACAGAAGAACAATTGCAAATGCAAAGATTCTTCCAATGGAGTGAGGGGTCCAAGTCCCATGCTGGGCTTTCCAAGCCATGGGTCTTGTACCAGGAAGAAGAGGCCCCCAAAGTATTTGGCACTGAAGGCCAGTAGGGATTATTTTCAAAATTCCCAAAAGGCTGGGGTGAATAGAGACTTCACTCTTTGAGGGTGCACTCAAAATCTAATAAGCTCTGGGATCCAGGGCAGAAGCACTAATCTGAAAGAAGCTCAGTTCAGATCTACTTATTTATCTTGAAGAGTCTCCTTGAGAGGTAGGAGGCAACTATAGCCCACCCCGGGGTTCCAGACACTGGCAGCAACCATTATTGGTAGCTGATTCCACCACATAGACATTACTGCTAGCAAGAACTGTTTTGAAATCCTCCCTCTAGCAGGATCCAGACGTGCTCTGGCTCAATATGTTGTAGGAGTCATCACTAAGACACTTCAGGCCAAGCAACTAAATAGGCAATGACACAGCCATGTCCACCAGTAGACAGGCTGCCTTTAAGGCCCTCTTGAGCCTTCAGTTTCCCCTGGACACAGTCCTACCCACCAGATAACCCAGAGCCTATTCCCACAAACAAGTGCACAAACACTAGAACCAGGACCCACAGGGCCCTCCAATAAAACTCCAGGACCTAATCTACCAGCGGGCAGGCACTAACCTCAGAGTATGATGGGTCCCAGCTCCACCCTCCAGCAAGCTTGCTCCAGCACTGGTATCACCCTGACCCATCCAAGGGTAGACACCAGCCACAAAAAATCACAGCCCTGCAGCCTAACGATGCAATCTACACACCAGCAGGTCTGCACTGCGATAGACATTACATAATGATCAAGGGACCAATCCAAGAAAAAGATGTAACACATGCACCCAAGATAGGAGTGCCTATATATATAAAGCAAATATTAACAGACATAAAAAGAAAAACTGAAAGTAATACAATAATAGCAGGGAACTTTGACATCCCACTGAGATCAATGGAAAGATCACCCAGACAATAAATGAACAAAAGAAAACAAAACAAACCACTGGCCTTAAATGACTCATTAGACCAGATGGAGTTCAAACATACATACATATATATATATAAACATCTCACTCAAAAGCAGGAGAATACTGCTTTTTCAAGTGCACATGGAACTTTCTCCAGGATAGATCATAGCTAGACAAATTCAAGAAAATTTCAATCCTATCAATTATCTGTTCCAACAACATTATGCAACTAGAAATTAACAACAAAAAGCCTACAAAACACATATATGGATACTAAAACATATGTGACTAAACAATCAATGAATCACTGAAGAAATCAAAGAGAAAAATAAAGAAATATCTGAAGACAAATGAAAGTGAAAACACAAAAAGCCAAAATCTATATGGTGCAGCAAAAGTAGCTTAAGAGAGAAAGTGAAAGTGAAAGTGAGTTGCTCAGTCGTGTCCCACTCTTTGCAACCCCATGGACTGTAGCCTATCAGGCTACTCTGTCCATGGGATTTTCCAGGCAAGAGTGCTGGAGTGGATTGCCATTTCATATAGCAATTACAAAGCTTACCTCAGGAAAAAAGAAAAATCTCAAATAAAGAACCTAAATTTACACCTACAGGAACTAGAAAAAGGAGAACAAACAAAATCCAAAGCTAGTGGAAAAAAAGATTTCGAAAAGATCAGAGCAGAAATAAATGAAATTGAGACTAAAAAACAGTAGAAAAGGTGAATGAATCTAAGATCCAGATCTTTGAAAAGATAAACAAAATTGATAAATCAGTAGCCAGACTCATCGAGAAAAAAAAGGGGAGACCAAATCAATAAAATGAGAAATGAAAAAGAAGTTACAACCAACACTTAGAAATACAAAGGATCATAAAAGACTATAAACAAGTATATGACAATAAAATGGACAAGCTAGAATAAATAAGACAAATTCCTAGAAATATATAATCTCCCAAGATTAAACCAGGTTTCCTGGTGGCTCAGATAGTAAAGAATCTGCCTGCAGTGCAGGAGACCTGGGTTTGATCCCTGGGTTGGGAAGATCTCTTGGAGATGGGAATAGTTACCCACTCCAGTATTCTGGCTTGGAGAATTTAATGGACTGTATAGATTAAACCAGGGAGAAATGAAAAATATGATCAGAGCACTTACCATTAATGAAACTGAATCAGTAATTCAAAACTCTCAACAAACAAAAGTTCAGGACCAGATGGTTTCACAGGTGAATTCCACCAAACATTTAGAGAAGAGTTAATACCTATACCTCTCAAAGTATTTCAAAAAAGTTGCAAAAGAAGAAATGCTTCCAACTATAAAGACTAGCAGCACCCTGATACCAAAACTAGAAAAAGATATCACAGAAAAAGAATTATAAGTCAACATCACTGAAGAATACAGGTGCAAAAATCCTCAACCAAATATAGGCAAACCCAACTCCAATAACACATAAGAATGGCACATCATGATAAAGTGGGATTTACCCCAAAGAGGCAAAGAGGGTTCAGTCCCACAAATCAATGTGACTCATGGTATCAACAAGTTGAAGGGAAAAAATACCAGATGATCAGCTCAACAGATGCAAAAAAAGGCATTCAATAAAATTCAACATACATTTATAATAAAAAACTCGAGAAAGTGGACACAGAGGGGACATACCTCAACGTAATAAAGGCCATATATGACAAGCCCACAGCTAACATCATACTCAACAGTGAAAAGCTGAAAGCATTTCCTCTAAGATGAGGTACAAGGATGACCACTCTTGCCACTTTTAATCACCACAATATGGAAGTTTTAGCCACAACAATCAGACAAATTAAAGAAAAGAAATTCAAACAGGAAAGAAAAAAGTCAAACTGTCACTGTTTGCAGATGGCATGATACTCTACTGAGAAAATCTTAAAAGATGCCACCAGAAACCACTACAGGTCATCAATGAATTTAGTAAAGTTGCAGGATATAAAATTAACATATAAAAATCTGTGGCATTTCTATAAACAGAAATTAAGGAAACCATCCTATTTAAAATTGCATCAAAAAGAATAAAATGCCTAGGAATAATCCTACCTAAGGAGGTAAAAGACCTGCACTTGGAAAACTCTAAGAAACTGATAAAATAAATGGAAGATGACACAAACATATGGAAAGATACACTCTTTAATACAAAGATTAGAAGAGTAAACAATAAAAACTTAACTTTAGCAATATTCAGGGTTATATGCCAGATACAAAGTGATGGTTTTTGATTCCACGAACTTTAGAATTTTGATAGAGACACAAAACATATGTAATTATGTATATTATATATAATGGATATATATATGTAGTCTTAGATATCATACATGTATTTATTATATATTTGCATATTTACTATATAATGCATACAATGCTACTATATTTTACTTTATATTAATATATTTTATGAATTTCCCACATATATGAGACAAAATTCACATATATGCCAAAATAGGAGCATAATTACTTTAAATCTAAAATATGTGAATGAAGGAATTACACAGCATACTACCTGCACACAGCAAAATTTCTTAAAAGGTCTTTTTGCCAGTCTCTTAGGAAGAATGTCATATCTCACTTAACTGCAATCTTTCTCCTTCTCCCTAGAATTTCCTCAAAACTTACATCTAGCTAATGTTTCTTTCCCCTCTCAATTCCTTCTTCTCCAGCTATGTCTTTAGTATGGAAAAAACTTTTATAAGAGGAGCATGCAAAATGATCTAATTAGTGAAAGGTTAAAGACAGAGAAGTAAGATAGTAAATATTCCCAACCAAATGTGATAAGGGACTGTACGAGGATAGCGGAAGCCAAAATAAATAGAAAAAAAAACAGAAATACAATAATTTTCAATAAAATTCTAGCAAACTAAATTCACCCGCACAATAAAAGGAACATGTTATAATTTAGTGAGACGCACCTCTAGGAGGCAAGCATGGTTCAATATACCCAAATCAATTAATATTATCCATTACATTTAACAGAATAAAAAGATAAAAACCATAATCATCTCAATAGACACAGAAAAAGTACTTACAAAATTTAACATGTTTTCATGATAAAAACATTCAACAAATTAGATTTAGAAGGAATATATCTAAACATAATAAAGCCCATATGTTAAAGTCCAGAGCTAATGTCATACTCAGTAGTGAAAAACTGAGAGCTTTTTCTCTAAAATCAGGAACAAGACAGGATATCTACTCTCATGACTTCTCTTAAATATAGTAGTGGAAATCCTAACCACAGTAATTAGGCAAGAAAAAGAAATAAAAGACATCCAAATTGGAAAGGAAATAAGACACTATGTGTGTATATAACATAAAGTTATACATGAAAAACTCTAAAGAATACAAACACACACACACACACACACACTTGTTAGAAACAATTAATGAGTTCAGTCAAGTTGCAGCAAACAAAATCAACAAATAAAATTCAGTTGCAGTTCTAACCACTAACAACGAACTATCTGAAAAGGAAATTAAGAAAACAATTCCATTTACAATAATATTAAAAAAACCAAAATATCTAGAAATAAACTTACAAAAAGGTAACTAACGTATACAGTAAAAAATACAAAATCTTGCTGAAAGAAATTTCAAAAGACACAAGTAAACGAAAAGAAATTATGTGATCATGGATAGGAAAACTTAACATTGTTAAAATGTCCATCCTACCCAAAGCAATGTACAGATTAAATACAATTCCTATCATGGCATCCGGTCCCATCATTCATGGCAAATAGATGGGGAAACAGTGGCTAATTTTATTTTGGGGGGCTCCAAAATCACTGCAGATGGTGACTGCAGCCATGAAATTAAAAGACACTTACTCCTTGGAAGGAAAGTTATGACCAACCTAGACAGCATATTAAAAAGCATAGACATTACTTTGTCAACAAAGGTCCGTCTAGTCAAGGCTATGGCTTTTCCAGCAGTCATGTACGGGGGTGAGAGTTGGACTATAAAAAAAGCTGAGCACCAAAGAATTGATGCTTTTGAACTGTGGTGTTGGAGAAGACTCTTGAGAGTCTTGAGACTTGAGACCCTTGGACTACAAGGAGATCCAACCAGTCCATCCTAAAGGAGATCAGTCCTGAATATTCACTGGAAGGACCGATGTTGAAGCTGAAACTTCAACACTTTGGCCACCTGATGAGACGAACTGATTCATTTGAAAAGACCCTGATGCTGGGAAAGATTGTGGGCAGGAGGAGAAGGGGATGACAGAGGATGAGATGGTTGGATGGCATCACTGACTCAATACATGGGTTTGGGTAGACTCCGGAAGTTGATGATGGACAGGAAAGCCTGGCGTGCTGCGGTTCATGGGGTCAAAGAGAGTCGGACACGACTGAGCAACTGAACAGAACTGAACCAAAATCCAAATGGCATTTTTTACATGAAAAGAAAAACAATGCTAAAATTCATATAGAACCACAAAACCCACAAGTAACCAAAGCAATCTCAGGAAAGAAGAACAAAGCTGTTAATATCACACTTCCTGGTTTCAAAATATATTACAAGGCTAAAGTACTGAAGCAGTATGACACTGGCATTAAAACAGACACATAGACGGATGGAACAGAAAAGACACTACAGAAATAAATCAACATACATCCATTCAACTATTCTTTGACAAAAGTGATGAGAACATTAAATGGCAAAGGATAGATTCTTCAATAAATGATGTTGGAAAAACTTGATTTCCACATACAAAGGAATGAAACTGGATCTCTATCTTATACCATATACAAAAAAGAAACCTTCAAAATTAAAACTTAAATGTAAGATCTGAAACTGGAAACTCCAAGGAGAAAACATAAGAGAATACTTCCTGACATCTGTCTTGGCCACTATTTCTTGGATTTGACATCAGGAGCACAGGCATCAAGTATGAAGTATAGACAAGTGGGAGGGACTATATTACTAAAAATATTTTGCATAGTAAAGGATATAATCAGTAGAGTGAAAGGTATTCTATCTGGAAACCATCTATCCGATAAGAGGTTAGTATTAAAAGATATTTAAGAACCCCCAACAAAACAGCAAAATAATATTAATGATGATAATGATAAGCTAATTAAAAAGCAAGCAAAGGACTTGCCAAAGAAGAAGACATACACACGGCTACTAGGCATATACATCACTCATCATCACTAATGACCTTCAGCGTCACTAACCAATAGGGAAATGGAGATCAAAATCACAATGACATACCATTTCATACCTGTTAGGAGGGCTACTTTAAAAAACCAAGAGCTAGCAAGTGCTGGCCAGAGTCTGGAGAAAAGATGACCCTTATATTGTGTTGGTGGGGAAGTAGAATAGTGTGGCCACACTGGAAAACAGTATGGAGGTTCCTTAAAATATTAACAAAACTACCATATGATCCAGCAATCATACTTCTGGGTACATATCCTAAAGAAATGAAATCAGGATCTTGAAGATATATTTATCCCATGTTCTCTGCTGCATACAATAGCCAAGATATGGAAGCAATTCAAATCTCAATCAGCAAATAAATGGAAAACATGGTACACACATAATGGGAATATTATTCGGCCTTAACAATGAAAGAATTCCTGACATTTGCAACAATATGAATAAGCCTAGAGGATATTATGCTAAATGAAATAAAGGAGGCACAAAAGGAAAATACTACATGATCCCAGGAAAATACTACATGATTCCACTTACATAAGGTATTTGACATAGTCAATGTCACAGAGGCAGAAAATAGAATGGTGGTTGCCAACGGCTGGCAGTAAAAGAAACGAGAAACTATTTTCCAATGGATATAAAGTTTCTTTATACAAGATAAGTTCTAGAGATCTACTGTACATCATATATCTACAGTGAGCTATATGGTATTTATTAAAATGTGTTAACAAGACATATTTCATATTAAGTGTTCTTACCAAACAAAGACAACAGAAAAGAAAACAGAATTTTGGGGAAATGGATATATTTACTACCATGATTATGGTGGTAGTCTCATGGGTGTTTGCAAAAGCCCGAACTAATCAAAATGCATATATTAAATGTGTGCAATTTTTATTATATCAATTATATCTCAATAAAGCTAAAAAAATCTAATAACTTCATTTCTGATATGAAATAAAATGAATAATTTTATTATGAAACCTATGAAATGATAGGCTTCATGCAATTAAAGGAACTAAACATATTTGTCAGGAAGCAACAGTTAGAACTGGACATGGAACAACAGACTGGTTCCAAATAGGAAAAGGAGTACATCAAGGCTGTATATTGTCACCCTGCTTATTTAACTTCTATGCAGAATACATCATGAGAAACGCTGGGCTGAAGAAGCACAAGCTGGAATCAAGATTGCCGGGAGAAATATCAATAACCTCAGATATGCAGATGACACCACCCTTACGGCAGAAAGTGAAGAGGAACTAAAAAGCCTCTTGATGAAAGTGAAAGAGGAGAGTGAAAAAGTTGGCTTAAAGCTCAACATTCAGAAAACGAAGATCATGGCATCTGTTCCCATCACTTCATGGCAAACAGATGGGGAAACAGTGGAAATCACTGCAGATGGTGATTGCCGCCATGAAATTAAAAGACACTTACTCCTTAGAAGGTAAGTTATGACAAACCTAGACAGCATATTCAAAAACAGAGACATTACTTTACCAACAAAGGTCCGTCTAGTCAAGGCTATGGTTTTTCCAGTAGTCATGCATGGATGTGACAGTTGGACAGTGAAGAAAGTTGAGCACCGAAGAATTGATGCTTTTGAACTGTGGTGTTGGAGAAGACTCTTGAGAGTCCTTTGGACTGCAAGGAGATCCAACCAGTCCATTCTAAAGGAGATCAGTCCTGGGTGTTCTTTGGAAGGAATGATGCTAAAGCTGAAACTCCAGTACTTTGGCCACCTCATGAGAAGAGCTGACTCACTGGAAAAGACTCTGATGCTGGGAGGGATTGGGGGCAGGAGGAAAAGGGGACGACAAAGGATGAGATGGCTGGATGGCATCCCCGACTCGATGGACCTGAGTCTGAGTGAACTCCAGGAGTTGGTGACGGACAGGGAGGCCTGGCGTGCTGCAATTCATGGTGTCGCAAAGAGTCGGAGACGACTGAGCAACTGAACTGAACTGAAACATTCTTAACATGAAGATGAATAAAGGATTCAGTTCACAGGCAGAACTGAATAAAATAACAGCTATTAAGAAAAGGTAAAGAAAAAGGACAAATTTTAAGCATTTTCATTATTATCAAGTACAGTACAATAGATTTAGAAGACCACAATGGCTGATATCAAAACTGCTAACAACCAATTCAAAACAGAAAGCTCTCGAGAAGATTCAACTGAAAATCATAAAATCAGAAATTTAATTTGATTACAGTTTTCTCTCATCCTGTAGAAAAATTTGTTTTAAGAAAATTATTTTTCATTCAAATTATATTTAGAATAAATAATACATTCAAATTGTTAAAAAATCAAAATTAGGAAAGCACGGAGTAAAATCTTCCTCCCTACCCTGATATACCAGCTTCCTAGATGTCTATATATGCATATAAAAGCAACTGCACAAAAAGAGATATATAAAAATATTCCCTTTTTTATACAAGGATGCGTATATATTTTTGCATACTGTCTTACTCATTAAGATAAGATTGACATATTCTTTCAAAAAAGATGATCCTATATAATGAGTATCTCTAGTTCTCCAGTTCTCAGAAATTCTATCAGTCCAAAGAGAAAGTACCAGTAATTTTTATCTTTTCACATTTTCATGGCTTTTCCCAAATCTCTCACCCTCATTTCACATGCACACACTCTCAACAAAACATCCTGCTCTACTTGGTTTTCATCTTCTTTCACTCCTTGTATTTTTGCTGATTACATTAGTTTAAAGAAATAATAGAAAATTTAATGAGCTGAACTCAAGTATTTGTAGAACAAGCAAGAAAATAACTAATTTAGGTAATTCAAAGACCACTTTGTGCTCCTTCTTCATTAACTGCCATGTAATTCTATTTCGGCTTTTCAGAATTAATTTAATTTAGAAACAGGTCTATTCTGTTTTCTTTTACGTAATTCAAATTTAAATGAACACAACCTAAATTTATGAAAATTCATGCTCATTATCAAGGACGACTATTATTTTCAGCACATGTGAAACAATCCAAAGTACTCATTTATTTATTTGTGTATCTTAATGATAATTACATAGACTTTAATTTTGCAACTATCCTTTAGTTAATGAACATATGGGTATATGATACAAAGTTAATATAAGAATCCAAGAGATACTAGAAGCTAATGATTCCAGTCCAGAATCTGGTCATGTATAAATCTATATGTCCTTGCAGCAAATCATTTGCTTTATCTAAACTCCACATGGTTTGCTTGTAAAAGAGAAAAAGACCATCATCTACCTCACAAGATGACTGACAGCGAATAGGAAGGGTTAAGGCATTTTGTAACTTCTAAATAAGCACTAAATGTTAACTGTTAAATACTGACATGCAAACATGCAATGAACACTTCAACTAAACCTACAAATTCTCCATAAGTACTTTTAAAGTTAATTTCGAAATTAAACATTCAAATTCATGAATATATTTAACAAATATTTTTGAGCAAATATTAATACTTACCATGTATCAGGCAATCTTCTGAGATTAGGGATAAAGAAGAGACTAAGACATAAACCAGTGGATTGTACACTATGTGTGTGGTGCACTGGAGGAGGGAATAGCAAACCACTCCAGTACTCTTGCCTGGAGGACCCCATGAACAGCATAAAAAGGCAAAAAGATATAACACTGGAAGATGAGGCCCTCTGGCCAGAAGTTATTCAATATGCTACTGGGGAAGAGCAGAGAAATAGCCTCAGAAAGAATGAAGATGCTGGGCATAAGTAGAAATGACACTGAGGTGTGGAGGTGTCTGGTGGTGAAAATTAAGTCCAACGCTGTAAAGAACAATGCTGCATAGGAATCTGGAACATTAGGTCCATGAATCAAGGTAAATATAACATGGTCAAGCAGGAGATGGAACGAATAAACACAGACATCTTAGGAATCAGTGAACTAAAATTAACAGGAATGGGTGAATTTAACTCAGATGACCCTGTATCTGTTACTGTCAGCAAGAATCCCTCTGTCAACAAAACAGTCCAAAATGCAGTACATGGGTACCATCTCAGAAATGTCAGAATGGTCTTGGTTCGTTTCCAAGTCAAATCACTCAATATCAGAGTAATCCAAGTCTAGTCCCAACCACTATTGCTGAAAAAGCTGCAGTTGAACAGATCTATTAAGACCTATAAGACTTTCTAGAATTAACACTTTAATGATGAAAAAAAGATGTCCTTTTCATCACAGGAGACTGGAATACAGAAGTAGGAAATCAACAGATGTCTGGAATAACAGACAAGTTTGGCCTTGGAATACAAAATGAAGCAGGGCAAAGGCTAACAGAGTTTTCCCAAGACACATTGGTCACAGCAAACACCCGCTTCCAACAATACAACACACAAGTCTACACATGGACATCACTGGATGGTCAACACCAAAATCAGATTGATGGTTTTCTTTGACCCAAAGATGAAGAAGCTCTATACAGTCAGCAAAAACAAGACCTGAAGGTGACTCTGATGCAGATCATGAACTCCTTACTGGAAAATTCAGGCTTAAATTGAAGAAACTAGGGAAAAACACTAGTCTGTTCAAGTATGACCAAAATTAAATCCCTTATGATTACACAGTGTAGGTGACAAACAGATTCAAGAGATTAGATATGGCACACACAATGCCTGAAGAAGTACGGACTGAAGTTTGTAACACTGTACAGGAGGCAGTGACCAAAACCATCCCCCCAAAAAAGAAATGCAAGAAGGTAAAGTGGTTGTCTGAGGAAGCCTTACAAAGAACTGAGAAAAGAAGAGAAACGAGAGGCAAATGAGAAAGGGAAATATATACGGAAATGAATGCAAAGTTCCAGAGAAGAGTAAGGAGAGATTGTTCACCTCAGTGAACAATGCAAAGAAAGAAAGAAAGGAAAACAATGGAATGGGAAGGACTAGAGATCTCTTCAAGAAAACTGGAGATACCAAGAAAAGACTTCACGCAAAGATGGGCACAATAAAGGATAGAAACAGCAAGGACCTAACAAAAGAAAATATTAAGAAGAGGTGGCAAGAATATACAGAAACTATACAAAAAAGGTCTTAATGATTAAGATAACCAGGATGGTATGGTCACTCATCTAGAGTCAGACATCCTGGAGTGTGAGGTCAAGCAGGCCTTAGGAAGCATTACTACAAAGAAAGATAGTGGAGGTGATGGAATTCCAGCTGAGCTACTTAAAATCCTAAAAGATGATGCTGTGAAAGTGCTGCACTCAATATGCCAGCAAATTTGGAAAACTCAGCAGTGGCCACAGGACTGGAAAAGGTCAGTTTTCATTCCAATCCCAAAGAACGGCAATGCCAAAGAATGTTTAAAGTACCTTACGACTGCACTCATTTCACGTGTTAGCAAGGTAATGCTCAAAATCCTTCAAGTTAGGTTTCAGCAGCATATGAACCAAGAAATTCCAGGTGTACAAGCTGACTTCAGGCATTCTGTCTATCAGATCTAGTCCCTTAAATCTATTTCTCACTCCCACTGTATAATCATTAGGGATTTGATTTACATCATACCTGAATGGTCTAGTGGTTTTCCCTACTTTCTTCACTTTAAGTCTGAATTTGGCAATAAGGAGTTCATGATCTGAGCCACAGTCAGCTCCCGGTCTTGTTTTTGCTGACTGTATATAGCTTCTCTATCTTTGGCTACAAAAAATATAATCAATCTGATTTCGGTATTGACTGTCTGGTGATATCCATGTTTAGAGTCTTCTCTTGCATTGTTGGAAGAGGGTGTTTGCTATGACCAGTGCATTCTCTTGACAGAACTCTATTAGCCTTTGCCCTGCTTCATTCTGTACTCCAAGGCCAAATTTCCCTGTTATCTCAGGTATTTCTTGACTTCCTACTTTTGCATTCCAGTCGCCTGTGAAAAGGACATCTTTTTGGGGTGTTAATTCTAGAAGGTCTTGTAGGTCTTCATAGAATCATTCAACTTCAGCTTCTTCAGCGTTACTGGTCAGGGCAGAGACTTAGATCACCATGATATTGAGTGGTTTGCCTTGGAAACGAACAGAGATCATTCTGTCATTTTTGAGACTGCATCCAAGTACTGCATTTTGAACTCTTCTGTTGACTATGATGGCTACTCCATTTCTTCTGAGGGATTCTTGCCCAGTAAGCACATGGCCATACCTATCTGCACAGAAGGTTAGGAAGGAAGGAAGGGAGAATGGATATTGGTGGAAAGGCTTCAGTCTTTACCCCAATGGTCTCACCCACTTCAGAGAACATGACTCTAGATCAAATGGGCCTGTGAAACACATGAGACCTTGTTAGAATCCAGATTCCTGAGTATCATCCCTGTAGATTCTGATTCAACAGGCTTTGGCTGAGGGCCAGAAATAAGCATTTTAAGCAAGCACTGTAGGTGATTCCAACATAAGTGATCTAAGATTAGAGTTGGAAAAACATTGCTATGGATCTCTGTCTGTAATTATGCAATTCATAAACACCTACAAGCTTGCAAAAAAAGGAAGGTACCATAATCTCCCCTCCAACCACAGTTTAAAGTACAAAAAGAAACCCAGGAGATACACATACACAGACACAGTATAACTGAGTCACTTTGCTATACAACAGAGATTGGCACAACACTGTAAATCAACTATTATACTCAGTAAAAATAAATATTTAGAGAAAAAAATTTTAAAATTAAGAAAACATGCATAGGTATTATAAGATCAATATACTATAAAACAATGCTTATTTTTGTTGTTCAGTCACTCAGTTGTGTCCGACTCTTTGGGACCCACATGGACTGAAGCATGCCAGGCTTCCCTGTCCTTCACCATGTCCTGGAGCTTGCTCAAAACTCATGTCCATTGAATCGGTGATGCCATCCAACCATCTCATCCTCTGTCATCTTCTCCTCCTGTCTTCAGTCTTTCCAAATACCAGGTTTTTTTCCAGTGAGTTGGCTCTTTGTATCAGGTGGCCATAGTACTGGAGCTTCAGCTTCAGCATCAGTCTTTCCAATGAATATTCAGGACTGATTTCTATAGGTATGACTGGTTTGATCTCATTGCAGTCCAAGGGACTCTCAAGAGTCTTCTCCAACACCACAGCTCAAAAGCATCAATTTTGGGGGGCTCATCCTTCTTTATGGTCCAACTGTCACATACGTACATGACTACTAGAAAAGCCATAGCTTTGACTGTGCAGACCTTTGTCAGCTAAGTAATATCTCTGCTTTTTAATATGCCGATTAGGTTTCTCACAGCTTTTCTTCCAAGGAGCAAGGGTCTTAATTTCACGGCTGCACTCACCATTAACACCCCCAAAAGATGTCCTTTTCATTACAGGGGACTGGAATGCAAAAGTAGGAAGTGATTTTGGAGCCCCAGAAAATAAAGCCTGCCACTGTTTCCCCATCTATTTGCCATGAAGTGATGGGACTGGATGCCATGATTTTTGTTTTTTAAATGTTGACTTTTAAAACAGCTTTTTCACTCTCCTCTTCACCTTCACCAAAGGCTCTTTATTTCCTCTTCACTTTCTGCCATAAGGGTGGTATCACCTGCATATCTGAGGTTATTGATATTTCTCCCGGCACTCTTGATTCCAGCTTGTGCTTCATCCCACCCAGCATCTTGCATGGTGTACTCTGTGTGTTGTGTTAGTTGCTCAGTCACATCTGACTCTTTGCAACACTATGGACTATAATCCACTAGGCTCCTCTGTCCATGGGGATTCTCCAGGCAAGAATATGGAGTGGGTTGCCACTTCCCTCTCCAGATGTACTCTGTATATAAGTTAAATAAGCATGGTGACAATATACAGCCTTGACGTACTTCTTTCCAGTTTTGAACCAGTCCATTGTTTCATGTCCGGTTGTAACTCGTGTTTCTTGATCTGCACACAAATTTCTCAGGAGGCAGGTAAGATGGTCTGGTATTCCCATCTCTTCAAGAATTTTCCATAGTTTGTTGTGATCCACACAAAGTCTTTAGTGTAATCAATGAGGCAAAATTAGATGTTTTTCTGGAATTCTCTTGCTTTTTCTACGATCCAACAGATATTGGTAATTTGTCTCTGGTTTCTCTGCCTTTTCTAAATCCAGCTTGTACATCTGGGAGTTCTTGGTTCTTATACTGTTGAAGTTTAGCTTGGAGAAATTTGTGCATTACTTTGCTAGCATGTAAGATGAATGCAATTGTGAGGCAGTTTGAACATTCTTTGGCATTTCCCTTCTTTCGGACTGGGATGAAAACTGACCTGTTTCCAGTCCTGTGGCCACTGCTGCATTTTCCAAATTTGCTGGCATATGCTTCTTTAAGGAGCCTTAAGAAGATCATTACCAAAATATGAGTGCCACAAGTTTTTCAATATCATTTACTGCTCTTTTATTTACTTTTTAATTTTACAACTTCTACAGAAAAAACAAATATTATAAATACATATCTTCCAATGATATCAAAGTAATACATAAGTAATTCTGATCCAAAACAAAAAATGATATCTAAGCAAAACAAACAAAAACCTTATTTTCAGTACAACTGCTTCAGCTTGCCTGGCTTACTGGAATCTAGGCCAAAGCTATTGACCACAGTTAAGAGTAATAGTAACATGGGAAAATGTATCAGAAGGGTCAAAATGATAAAGTCTTAGGACATGTTCAGTCCAGTCTCAAATTAATTTTGTTGAGGATTTTTTGTTGCTGATAGTAAATCGCTATGTTGTGTCTGATGCTTTTGCGACCCCATGGACTGTATCCCTCCAGGTTCCTCTGTCCATGGGATTTCCCAGGCAAGAATACTGGAGTGGGTTGCCATTTTCTTCTCCAGGGGATCTTCCTGATCCACGGATCAAACCCACATCTCCTGCATTAGCAGGCAGACTCTTCATCACTGTGCCCACCTGGGAAAACCTCTCTGAACTTTATGATAAAATATGTTCACCAGGGATTTGCACCTGTTTCTGTCAAGACCTCAGAAGCATTACCAGTCACAAACTGCTCTGAACTAAATTCACACATTTAAGTTTTTTGTACAGTCAGGTGATATGAATGTGAATTGAAAATTCATTCTAAGATCATGGCTACTACTTCTCAAGGATGTTTCTTAAACCCCTATTTTGTGCAGCTCTAATGCATGTTTCTTTCCAGGTTTCAGTTCTCTGGGAATGGTGTGTATGCGTGTACACATGCATACAGATGGATGAATGATGGATGAGTAGAGGTAGTACAAGAGCGACTAATCTCTATCTAAGTGTTTAGAGGAATAACACTGAAAAATGAAATATGAAGTAAACGTTTACTAAAGCATGTATTCATGAAAATAGCTAAAGCCACAGTATTTCTAGGAGTTATAAAGACAATATTAAAATTATTTCATCAGGAGAGAATGAGGAGCAAACTTTCCTCGATACATCCTAACAGGAACTTTCTTAGTTAATTAATGTAATGATTTTAGACATAAATTCACCCAGTAGAATTTTAAACTAAGAGTTACATATATATGCAAAATGGCAAGAATAGAGAAAAAAAAGTTTTGAGGGAATAAATATGTTGAATAGAGTTTTATTTTATTTACATTATGAATTAAATATTTTGATAAAATAATTCCCCTCAGATATAGAGTTCCTTTCTATGAGAGGATTTAAAACTCTTTTTTTACATAAGGGTAATATAATGTTTTGCAAGTAACCTTACTGCATCAATCTATTTCTACTCAAAGCAAGATACATGCTATAAAAAAATCAAGTCAACAATGCAAAGCTTTTAAACTATCTCCATTTTTCAGATTTTAGTTTAAAATACTTGGGTATTTAGGAGAGCAGATGGCTCAAAAGGATAAATATTTGTAGCTTAACATTTTAAATAAAGACTATACCCTTTATAATAGAATAACTTTATAATAGGATGGCTTCTGTGACAACAGATTGTTCTCATGTTACTATTTTGGGGTCGGAAGAAAATCTGTTTTAGCCTAACACTTTAATATAAGACAGAAAAGATATTTTTGAATTAACTGTGCTTCAATTTATAACTTCAGTTTTATTCTACTGCTTTGGTATAAGAATCAAGCATGAATATAGAACATCTAACAACTGGTTACCTATCACCACTACCACCCTATTACATTTTATCAAGATTTGCTATAGTCTTTTGAGTGTGAGATATATTTTTTGAGGCAAATTTCATTAGTTTAAATTTTCTTTGGCAGTAGGAGTTAGTTATCTATGGCCAGGGCAGTCAAAGAGTTCTCATTCTACCTCTGGGTAACATAAAAGCAAATCCATATAGAAGAGTTCTAATGTCTGTAACTTGCTTCTGAGTCCAGTGACCACTGATTACTGTCAGGGCTCCAAAAATTCAAATGGGTTGTCTTTTTACTATGACAGACCAAGATATTAAGTTAACACCCCTCCTGGGATACCACTAACTAAAAATGTTGAATAAAACACACATTTAAAAAAATACTTATTTAAACACATGGCTGTGCAATTTGGAACCTAAACAATCTATAAAGGAACATAAGGATAAAAGGAGGCAAGAATCGAGCTAGGCAGAGTTCTTCAGCCAATATTTGCTGCACTCTGTGGCATCAGCTGATGTGTGACCTAGAGTGTAGGTATTAAAGAGCCCCATTTTTGAGGCTGGGAATTTAGAGTTCAATTTGGATAGGGAGCCATATATAAAACAAACATAAAGTCAAGAATTTTTTGTACTAAAAGGCAATGCCAAAGAATGTTCAAACTACCACACAATTGCACTCATCTCACATGCTAGTAAAGTAATGCTCAAAATTCTCCAAGCCAGGCTTCAGCAATACGTGAACTGTGAACTCCCCGACGTTCAAGCTGGTTTTAGAAAAGGCAGAAGAACCAGAGATCAAATTGCCAACATCCGCTGGATCATGGAAAAAACAAGAGAGTTCCAGAAAAACATCTATTTCTGCTTTATTGACTATGCCAAAGCCTTTGACCATGTGGATCACAATCAACTGTGGAAAATTCTGCAAGAGATGGGAATACCAGACCACCTGACCTGCCTCTTGAGAAATCTGTATGCAGGTCAGGAAGCATCAGTTAGAACTGGACATGAACAACAGACTGCTTCCAAATAGGAAAAGGAGTACGTCGAGGCTGTATACTGTTACCCTGCTTATTTAACTTATATGCAGAGTACATCATGAGAAACGCTGGACTGGAAGAAACACAAGCTGGAATCAAGATTGCCGGGAGAAATATCAATAACCTCAGATATGCAGGTGACACCACTCTTATGGCAGAAAGTGAAGAGGAACTAAAAAGCCTCTTGATGAAAGTGAAAGAGGAGAGCAAAAAAGTTGGCTTAAAGCTCAACATTTCGAAAATGAAGATCATGGCATCTGGTCCCATCACTTCATGGGAAATAGATGGGGAAACAGTGGAAACAGTGTCAGACTTTATTTTGGGGGGCTCCAAAATCACTGCAGATGGTGACTGTAGCCATGAAATTAAAAGACACTTACTCCTTGGAAGGAAAGTTATGACCAACCTAGATAGCATATTCAAAAGCAGAGACATTACTTTGCCGACTAAGGTCCGTCTAGTCAAGGCTATGGTTTTTCCTGTGGTCATGTATGGATGTGAGAGTTGGACTGTGAAGAAGGCTGAGCGCCGAAGAATAGATGCTTTTGAACTGTGGTGTTGGAGAAGACTCTTGAGAGTCCTTTGGACTGCAAGGAGATCCAACCAGTCCATTCTGAAAGAGATCAACCTTCCAACTTCTTTGGAAGGAATGATGCTAAAGCTGAAACTCCAGTACTTTGGCCACCTCATGAGAAGAGTTGACTCATTGGAAAAGACTCTGATGCTGGGAGGGACTGGGGGCAGGAGAAGGGGACGACTGAGGATGAGATGGCTGGACGGCATCACAGACTCGATGGACGTGAGTCTGAGTGAACTCTGGGAGATGGTGATGAACAGGGAGGCCTGGCGTGCTGCGATTGATGGGGTCACAAAGAGTCGGACACGACTGAGCGACTGAACTGATGGCCAAAGTACAAATGATAACTATGAAAACAAACAAAAACCCAAAGAGTGAGTTGCCAGAGATACATGCCTGTCTCCCTTGGAACAAGTAGAATAAAAAGGAAAAAAGGACTCCCATTATGCAAGTTTATGGCCTGAATTCATATCACTCTCAAATTTAAAGGGGTTCCAGATTGGTACTATCCCAACTGCATGGGAGAGTCACCTTTCTCATAAAATAATCAAACTCCACAAATTCAAAAGTTATCAAACAAATGAAAAGTAAACAAAAAATTACTACATGAAGTATATGTAGAAACAGTAAGCCATAGAATCTGACCTGCAAATACTTTAAGTATTAGAATTATTAGATAACAGAACATTAATATACTTAATATGCCTAGAGAAAGTACTAAATGTAATAAAAATGACTAGGCAGATCTAAAAAAAAACAACCAGGCCATTCATGAATGAAACATATAATAGTATTTTAGGACTGGGGAAGAACCTAGGGAGATTTGCAAGAAATCAGAAATCAGCTCAAAAGAGAATTCATATACTGGAAGGCATGTCTCAAAAATGACAAAGAATGCAGCAGAAAGACACAAAAATATATCGGGAAAAAAAGGTTAAGGACTATGTAGAATGACTGAGTTAATTCAAAATACTATAGAAATTCCAGAAGGAGATATGGACAACAAATAACAAGATGTATTTTATATGCTCCAGAAATGTCTTTATGCTCTAGGAGCACAAAGACAAGAATACTTTCAATATAAAATTCACAATGAAAAGGTAACACTGTAGTACTTGAATCTTATGGACTATTAAATTGTAGATGACCAGACTTAACTAGGTGTACACTAAAACAATCTTCACTGATTGTCTATTATAGAAATGAAACTACCAAATGCACTAACAAGTTTAATAATCCAGCAAATGAACTAAACGGTACTAAGAACTAACACATGAATCTTTTTTTAATTAACTTGTTTTAATTGGAGAATAATTACAATAATATGATAGTTTTTCCCATACATCGGCATGAATCAGCCACAGGTGCACACGTGTCCCCTCCATACTTAACCCCCCTCCCACCTCCCTCGGACCCGATTCCTCTGGGTTGTCCCAGAGCACCAGCTTTGAGTGCCCTGTTTCATGTATGGAAATTGCACTGGTCATCTTTTTTACATATGTTAATATACACGTCTCAGTGCTATTCTCTCAAATTATCCCACCCTTGCCTTCTCCCACTCCAGTACTCTTGCCTAGAAAATTCCATGGATGGAGGAGCCTGGTGGGCTACAGTCCATGGAGTCACAAAGAGTCGGACACGACTGAGAGACTTCACTTTACACACTTTGCCCTCTCCCACAGAGTCCAAAAGTCTGTTCTTTACATTTGTGTCTCTTTTGCTGCCTTGCATTACCATCTTTACTGTCTTTCTAAATTCCACATATATGTGTCTATATACAATATCTGTTTCTCTTTCTGACTTACTTCACTCATTTAATAGGCTCCAGTTTCATCCACTTCATTAGAACTGACTCAAATTACATCTGTGTCTCTTTTGCTGCCTTGCATTACCATCTTTACTGTCTTTCTAAATTCCACATACATGTGTCCGTATACAGTATTTGTGTTTCTCTTTCTGACTTACTTCACTCTGTTTAATAGGCTCCAGTTTCATCCACTTCATTACAACTGACTCAAATGCATTCCTTTTTATAGCTGAGAAATATTCCACTGTGTATATATACCACAACTTCCTTATCCATTCATCTGCCAATGGACTTCCAGTTTGCTTCCATGTCCTAGCTATTTTAAACAGTGCTGCAATGAACACTGGGGTACATGTGTCTCTCAATTCTGGTTTCCACGGTGTGTATGCCCAGAAGTGGGATTGCTGGGTCATAGGGCAGTTCTATTCCCAGTTTTTTAAGGAATCGCCACACTGTTCTCTACGGTGGCTCTACCAGTTTGCATTCCCACCAACAGTGTAAGAGGGTTCTGTTTTCTCCACACACTCTACAGCATTTATTGTTTGTAGACTTTTTGATGATGGCCATTCTGACCAGCATGAGATGATACCTCATTGTGGTTTCGATTTGCATTTCTCTAATAATGAGTGATATTGAGCATCTTTTCATGCGTTTATTAGCCATCAGCATGCCTTCTTTAGAGAAATGTCTGTTTAGTTCTCTTGCCCAATTTTTGATTGGTGAACTAACATATAAATCTAACATTGAGTCTTTACTTCCAGTCCTAAGACAGTAGATCCTTGTTCCCTTGATCCCCCACCCAAATCACTTCCCTAAACTGAAATTAACATCTGAAGTATCATTTCAAGAAGTCATCATCACAGGGTTCAAATAAACATGAAAATTACTTGTTGTTTATCATAAAAATATAACAAGTTTTGGAACTAGTTTTACACATTTAGCTGTATAATTTTGAGCAAAATATTTAGTTTCTTTAACCTTTGGTTCCTTGCCTATAAAATGGGAATACTATTCATGCCTCAGGATTGCTTTGAGTATTAACCAAGATTTAAAAATGATGTCTATAGCATGAGTAATAAACATGTAGATAATGTTATGTCTCATTTTCTGTGCTTTCATAATACTCTAGACACTAGTTATTATAAACAGAAATGTCTTCTAGAGTGGATGCCAAAGACAAGATTACTAGAAAAATGCCATCAAAAAAGACTAAAACCGTATTTGGGGGGGGTGGAAATCTAAGTTTGTCAAGAAGAGATGGTTTCAAATTTTCCCAGTTCAAGGTATCCTTCAAGTCTGCATAATATTTCATGGCATTCCCAACGCAAAAGAGCTACTATTGTTTTGTATATTAAATAGTTTAATTTCCTGCTAAGTCGCTTCAGTCGTGTCCAACTCTGTGCAACCCCAGAGATGGCAGCCCACCAGGCTCCACCGTCCCTAGGATCCTCCAGGCAAGAACACTGGAGTGGGTTGCCATTTCCTTCTCCAATGCATGAATGTGAAAAGTGAAAGTGAAGTCGCTCAGCTGTGTCAGACTCTTCGCAACCTCATGGACTGCAGCCCACCAGGCTCCTCTGCCCATGAGATTTTCCAGGCAAGAGTACTGCAGAGGGGTGCCATTGCCTTAATTACTTACTAGTGGGATGGGTACACCTCTTGAACCCTGCACATATTCTAAATCTTTGGACTCTCACTAGAAACTATTGCCCACACTTGCTTCAAATTGATTTTCCTGCAGCATCTGCTTTTTGTCACAGTAACTGCAGGGATCATCACAAAAATGTGACATCATCAAAGGGGCAATCTAATACTGAAATTGTGAACTTCCTTGAGCCAGTACTTTGGATGATATCTGACATATGTTGCTGAGTTTCC
Organism: Capra hircus; assembly: GCF_001704415.2. Classification (NCBI taxonomy): domain Eukaryota; kingdom Metazoa; phylum Chordata; class Mammalia; order Artiodactyla; family Bovidae; genus Capra; species Capra hircus. The sequence goes on from NC_030817.1 coordinate 24,442,711, forward strand.
CTTAAAATTTTTAAACTATTCCACACGGTGCCCCTAAGAATTTGCTATGGCAGCAACCTGAGGTATCCTGGTGCAGACCTTGATAAACGTGGGCCTATTTTATGGCTTCTTGGATAAACATGGGTCTATCTTATGGCTTCTTACAGTAAATAACAACTAAAAATAGCTGATGTTCATGAATTTTAAAGATAACGAGTTTTGCCCAAATTCTAAATTAATTACTTGTCACATTTAGAATACATGTTGAGAACAATCAGACTAGACAGCCTGCCTAACACAATGGTGAACACAATAAATATTGAATTAAAATCTCTGTTGCACTGAATTAGCAAATAACATTACACTTGTGAATGTATATCAATTCTTACCTTTCACTTTATTCTTCTGAAAATTAAAGGTCTTTCATCTATAATCCAAACTGCTCACTACCTTAAACTGTTGACATGGATTACAACTTTCAGAAATTATCAGTTACCAATATTATTAGTTTAAATGGGGCTTCCCTGGTGGTTTAGATGGTAAAGAAACTGCCTCCAATACAGGAGACCCAGGTTCAATCCCTGGGTCAGGAAGATTCCCTGGAGGAGGAAATGGGAACCTACTCCAGTATTCTTGCCTGGAGAATCCCTTGGACAGAGGAGCCTGGCGGGCTGTGGTTCATAGGGTCTCAAAAAGTCAGACACGACTGAAGCGATCTAGCAAAACATGTATTTATTGAGGAATTAAGTGCAAAATTCTTTTAGATAAAACCAATATAACCAGAATGAAACTATAGTTCTTATGGGATTTATGGAGATAAGAACTAAATAAGAAAAATACATTAATAGGATAACTTCAGGGCAATGATGTAAAGTTACAGTGAGAAACCACTGTAGTTAGTTAGAGGAAGTCTATCTGAGGAACTGACATTAGTTAGCATCTATGAGGCAGCCATGTAAAGAACAATGGATAGCTATTTAAATGAAGTCTGGAGAAGGAAATGGCAACCCACTCCAGTATTCTTGCCTGGAGAATCCCATGGACAGAGGAGCCTGGTGGCCTACAGTCCATGGGGTCGCAAAGAGTCGGACACGACTGAGTGACTACACACTTACACCAAGATAGAAAAGGGCTTAGAAGAAAAGGGAAGTTCCTGTAATAAAAAGGAAGTCAGCATATCCTGTGTGAAGACAGTGAAAGAAAATGGTTATGAGGTAGGAATGGAGAAAAGGTCAGGAACCAGATCGTAGAAGTAATAGTAGTGAATCTTAAACAGACTGAATTTTATTCTGAATGTTGACAGAAATCCATTAAAAGATTTTAAGAAGAGAAGCTGGTCATGATCTGATTTACAAGCGATTCTCTGGCTGCTGTATGGAAAATAGATTAGAAGATGATAGGAATGAAAACAGATATTTAAAAATAGTGCAATAAAGCTTGAGATAGTGTTAGGCAGGTAGAATAGGGAAAAGGAGTCCAAAATGGCGGTGGCTAAAAGACAAAGAAGGGAAAAGCCCGCGAAAATAGAACAACAGAAGGTCTGAGGACCAGAGTGAGGACCTCAGGTAATCTCTCAAGCTTGCTCGCGCTCACGCGTGCGCTCTCGCTTGCTCTCGCTGTCTCTCTCTCTCTCTCTCTCTCTCTCTCTCTCTCTCTCTCTCTCGTGCGTGCGCGCACACGCTGGGTGACTCTTCTCCTCTTGTCTTTGGATCGACGTGCTCTCATGCCTCAAAGATAGATTTTCCTGCTATCTTCTAAATAAAATAGAGCTGTAACACTGATTTGTCTAAGAGCTATAACATGGTCCACTCAAGACCTGAGAGCTATACCACGGTCTATCCAAGACCTGAGAGCTGTGACACGCTGAGGGGGCTTTCATGTCCGTCACTCCAAATCTCTGTTGTGACGAGACAAAGAACTGAGGAACATACACTCGCGTGACATCAGTATTCACTTGAATCAGGATGGTGGTAGAAGTGTTTATAAAATAAATAGATTTGATATTATTTTGGAGGTAGAACAGATAGGATCTGACAATGTTCTAGACTGAGTGGTAGTGATGGCAGTAGAACCGAAGGGACCAAAAATCAAAAATGCTTCCTGGGTTTGGGGACTGAGTAACTATGTAAATGGTTGTTCCATTTATTGAAATTAGGTAGAATGATGGGGAAAGATCTGTACAATAACCAGGGAGGATTAAATATGCAACTGGCATTCAATAACCTACTATCAAAATAATTCAAAACTGTAACTGTCTACTTGAAAATTATTTAATATTACGTTGGTGCAAACGTAATCGTGGTTTGCACTGTTGAACTTTGCCACTTGATACTGGATACATTCTTAAATAAATGTGGTTATATTATACATGAATTTAATACAGATTTCTCACTTTATGTTTTTTTTGCTAATGACTTAGTTGCTGTTTATTTTTAATTTAGACTAGGGAAATGATGTTAGACAAAAAGCAAATTCCAGTGATTTTCTTAGTCTAATTCAAAATGGGTTGTAAAGCAGTGGAGACAACTCATAGCATCAACAACACAGTTGGCCCAGGAACTATTAATGAATGTACAGTGCCATGGTGATTCAGAAGTTTTGCAAAGGAGACAAGAGCCTTGAAGATGAGAAGTATAGTGGTCAGGCACTGGAAGTGACAACGACCAATTGAGGGGATCAAAGAAGTTGATCCTCTCACAACTACATGAGAAGTTGCTGAGAACTCATCATTGACCATTCTATGGTTGTTTGACATTTGAAGGAAATCAGAAAGGTAAAAAAAGCTCAATATGTGGGTGCCTCATGAGATGACTACAAAAAAAAATGTCATTTTGAAGTGTCCCCTTAAGCCACCAGGATAGCCCTTTTAAGTGTCATCTTGTCTAATTCTATTCAACAACAATGAACCATTTCTTGATCAGATTGTGACATGGAAAAAAAAGGGGGCTTTATACGACAACCAGTGACGACCAGCTCGGTAAAGTGGTTGGACCAAAAAGAAGCTCCAAGGCACTTCCCAAAGCCAAACTTGCACCAGAAAAGGTCATGGTCACTGCTTGGTGGTCTGCTACCCATCTGACTCATTGCAGCTTTCTGAATCCTGGTGGAAGCAATACACCTGAGAAGATGCTTGGCAAATCAATGAGATGCACTGAAAACTAAAACGCCTGCAGCCAGCACCAGTCAACAGAATGGGCCCAATTCACAACAATGCCTGATGGCATGTCATACAACCAATGCTTCAAAGTTGAATGAATTGGGCTATGAAGTTTTGCCTCATCAGCCATATTCACCTGACCTCTCACCAACTGACTACCCTTGACTTAGCAACTGACTTACCAATTCTTCAAGCATCTCAACAACTTTTTGCAGGGCAAACGCTTCCACAACCAGCAGGAGGCAGAAAATGCTTTCCAAGAGTGGTCAAATCCCGAAGCACAGATTTTTATGCTACACGAATAAACAAACTTATTTCTCCTTGGCAAAAAGTGTTGATTGTAACGGTTCCTATTTTGATTGATAAAAATGTTTGAGCCTAGTTATAATGATTTAAAATTCACAGCTTGAAACTGCAATTACATTTGCACCAACCTAATCTACGCTTTTATGTTTATTAAAATGTATTCTTTTTTCTTTATAAGGATGATGCTAAATAACCTTTGGCAATACCATCCAAAATACATTCTCTACTACAATGAGAATTAATAAGATTCCCTGAGTCTTAAAAAAAGGTTTTTTGTTAATTCTGACACAGTAATCTCAGTCTGCATATACAGAAATCAGAGTGATTATTTGACTAACACGTACCTTCTCCATTAGCATATAAGCTCCAGAAGACCAAGAATCATATTAATGTATGATCACTAAAGTGCTCAAAATTCAACTAAAAATGTACTCATTTACTAAAATGAGTATATGAATAAATATTTAGAAAAAAATAAAAGTTGATAATCAGTAAATTTAAAATAACACATGAAGAGAGACTAGAATAAGCAACGTGAACGTGAATGTGAAGTTACTCAGTCGTGTCCGACTCTTTGCGACCCCATGGACTATAGCCTACCAGGCTCCTCTGTCCATGGGATTTTCCAGGCAATAGTACTGGAGTGGATTGCCATTTCCTTCTCCAAGGGATCTTCCCAACCCAGGGATCGAACCCTGGTCTCTCGCATCGTAGACAGACGCTTTACTGTCTGAGCCACCAGGGAAGTCCTAGAATAAGCGACAGATTTAAAAAAAAACAACTGAGTTGAACATTAAAACTTGTAATATAAAGTCACATATTTGACTGGATTTGTACAAATAAGCATTAGTTCTCATCTTACCTACAAATGGATCTTTATTAAGCTCAGGGACAAGATAAATACTATGAATGCTAGCTCTCTGATCCTGGAAACACTTATTCCACATTTATTTATTGAGCATTCAATACATTAATATGTTCAAATTTAAATCAGTAAATAACTCTTTTCAAGGTGCTTGTAATTAATTAATTGATATGTGCTTATTATTTAGTACAACTTAGCTTAAATGCATCTCTTTCCACAAATCAAAAACTATTCCTGAAATTAATTTTAAGAAACTGCTTACAGTTATTGTTATATTATTTTCTACTGTCATTCAAGTTTTGTGGACTTTCATGTCTTTGAAACAAGCACTGGCATACTAACGGTTTTTTGTCTACCCACACATCCTCCTCCTCCAATACTTTTTTAAAAGAAACAATACCAGAACTTCTACTGCTGACTAAGATGGGCTAACTGAGACAGGATTATGCCCACTGCATTAAAAAAATCAGGCAAAATACATAAAACCACAGTATTCAAATAATGGAACTTAAGCATGAAGGACAGTGATTTAAGAGGGATGGGAAACAAATAGATGAGCCTTATAATTTATGCCCATTTTAAAGCTTTAAGAGAATTTCCAGGTGGCTGGTGCAGGAGTTGGAACCCATGTGAAGCACAGCAGCCTTACTGGGTTAAGGAGACTGAATTTAAGGGAACCATACTAGGCATAAGCCTAAATCCTATGGTAAATCCCTATTAAATTCTGACATACATCTTCCCGTGCTACAGTGGTCAATATTATGTTGACATGTTTATCGATTTAAGTTTTATGTTTTTTTTATTAACTTAATCAGGAATGGATATAAGATAAGACAGTCCCGGTGAACAAAAACTGGCATACTTTGACAAACAAAATTACTGGCAGAAAGCTGAAGAGACTTTTCACTGCTTTATAAAATCTTGGTAAGAAAACAGAATTACAGTCTACATACACATTTTCTACAAAAATCTGTTTTATACAAAAAAATATTAGTGCCCATAAAAGACATAATTTTTCCCATATAGTCCATCTTTTTTACCTTTGCTAAATTGATCTGAAATGCAAATTTAATCATATTATACCCCTACTCAAACTCTCATAAGTTAACATATGAGAAAATGCAAAGATCAGGTGTTATGATTGATGATTTATGTTCAATGAATACAGATTTGTGAAACTGCCACTCAGACGAGATAAAGGAATATTCTCATCACCCCAGAATATTTGCACATGACTCTTTTCAGTGAACTTTCTCTCCCCTAGTATCAGATTTCTATAATCACAAGTTGTATTATTTTTAGATTGTAGTATATAATTTATTCAATTTGCTTTGGAGATAAGATTGCAACTTACTACATACAAACCAGATGTTCATTCAAAATTTTTAACAGATGGGCAAGTAAATTACTTCTGGTAGTTTCTGAGCAAGTAGGGATTTTCTCTTACCGATATGTATTTCTCTCAAATTCAGAGTGATTTTCTGATATTAATGACCAACTTCTATGAAACACCTGACCTCCTAAAAGGAACCAACTATATACATGCAAACTGGTAATAACAGAAAGTCATCATCTCATCAACCAGCACTCTATCCATTCTCCAGCCAATAATAATTAAGGAATTCCAAAATATCTCTAGAGGAAGATTACCTAGCAAGCACAAGTAAATTAAAAAAAATATAAGCAAGGACTCATTACTGGGGTTGATCTATTCACGATTGGTGGAAAAAATTTACTAGCTCTTCATGAGAATTCATCCTATGACAGCACCATCTTCTAACTAGAACTTATTGTGAATTTAATTAAGTTCTGCATTTCATGAATTTCAAAATGCTTCTATTTCTGCTGTTATGCTTCTACTGACAGACACCATCCTGAGAGTCTGGAGTGTCAATGATTCCATATTTTTCTGGAACAAAGCTACAAAGAAAGTACATGATTAAAAATAGTGTGTTTGTACTGATTTAACAGAGAACAGTAAGATGTATTTAACTTATCTTCCAAAGAAGTGTTTACTTTGTGGCACTATTTGATAATTCATGTTTTCTAATTTTGGCAGAAATCTTTGGCAGTAGCTGTTATTTGTATGTCTTTCAGCTGAAACAGTATCAGTCTGTTTCATCTCTTTTGATCCAAGAACCCAAAAGAAACTGATTTAGAGATGATGACAATAATAGCAAAGATGCTAAGGATCAGATTTATTATCTTGATATTATTATAAATTATTATATATTATATACAATTATATATTATATATATAATATTATATATTATAAAAGTCAAGACATAGTAGGAATTTCAACAGTAAGTTGTCAGAAGGACCTTATTGACCTATTTAGTACCATGTATGAACTGTAAGACCATCCTGTGTTTCTAAGCTGAACTTTAAAAACTGAAACATTTTATTTTAAAAATACCTAAAGGAAAATTTTAGTTTAATATACAGAAAGTAGATTAAATATTCTTTATTTTCAGAAGAATGTAGAAATGGGACAATTACAACTGTCTGTCCTTTCTGCACTTAAAAATATTATTTTCAAGGATCTACTACCATACTATGAAGCATGTTATTTTCCAGTAAAGACAAAGAATCTGAGGGGAAAAACATTAGAACTAAATAAAGGCTCAATTAAACCAAAATACACGACTGTAACTATATATTCCTTAAGCTTGATAGATGCAAAACACTTAAGCTTGCCAGGTATGTTAGTCACCATGCTGTCATAACAAGTTAGCATAAGGTGGTAAGGTGGCTTAAATAACAGAAATCGATTTTTTTTAACAGTTCAGGAAACTGGAATTCCAAGATGAGGGTACCAGCATAGTTAGGTTTGGTGAGAGCACTCTTCCCAGGCTCACCTGGCTACCTTCTTGCTGTCCTCACATAGGGGCACCCTGATTTCAAACTTCCAGCTTCAACACTGAAGTGTAAACTAGGTTAAACCAATCAGCACATTCCAACCCCTTGCCAGAGTGGTACTTCAGTACAATACCTAAGCCAGCCAGTACAATCAGAGTAAGTCTATGATATTCCACTGGGAATACAGAGACATAGAAGCTTTCCTCTCGATATCAATGACCTAGAATTGCTGTCTACTTTACCAGCCTAAGAGAGGGCAGAGTTGAGAAAAGTATAAAAAAATAAATAAGTCAATCAACCAACTGATCAATCAGAACCAAAAAACACAGCTCGAGCTCTGATTAAACTATACTTGAAGCCAAAAACCTATATATTTGTTGAAGTTTATAAACCAATGTATTCCTTTTGTTGTTTAAACCACGCTGAATTGTATTTTCTGTTGTCTCACAATTGATAAAAACACAATTTAGTAGATTAACTTTTTCCTAGAATGATAATCCAGAAAAGTCTTAAGACTCAAACTATCCCACAAGAATAAACAAAAACAACCTACATGATTAAAACACAACCTTTTTTGTATCATGCTATACTTTATTTTCTGCTTTGCCATTTGCCATCAAAGCTGTCACTTAACTAACTGATTGTACATCAACTAAAAGATACCAGCCAGGGGTGTGAGCACCAAATGTATACAAACTGGCTATGTTTGCATTTATGGAATTTGTGTACATGTGTGTGTGTGTGTGTGTGTGTGTAATGTCATATGTGTAATGCCCATCAGCTGCCTTCATAAACCAGCAGATTAGTGGAAAGCAATTATTAATCCTTACTGTAACACTTTGAGAACTGTGCTGATAATTAATACCTTCTCTCTATCTTTGAGAATCAAGAAGGATCTCTGACAGCAGGACTCTACTCAACAAATAGCCTAGAGAAGACACGGAATCTCTGAATTTATAGAAAAGTGTTTAGAATGAAACTAGTAAAGTTTTACTTTTATCATTTTAACACAAACAAAAAAGCAAGAGACTTAAAGAAAAACATCTACTGCTTTATTGAATATGCCAAAGTCTTTGATTGTGTGGATCACAACAAAGTGTGGAAAATTATTCAACAAATGCAAATACCAGACCACTTTACCTGCCTCCTGAGATATCTGTATGCAGGTTGAGAGGCAACAGTTAGAACCAGACATGAAACAATGGACTGCTTCCAAATCGGGAAAGGAATACATCAAAGCTGTATATTGTCACCCTGCTTATTTAACTTATATGCAGAGTACATCCTGTGAAATGCTGGACTGGATGAAGCACAAGCTGGAATCAATATTGCTGGGAGAAATATCAATAATCTCAGATATGCAGATGACACCTCCTTTATGAGAGAAAGTGAAGAGAAACTAAACAGCCTTTGATGAAGGTGAAAGAGGAGAGTTTAAAAGCTGGCTGAAAACAACATTCAAAAAATGAAGACCATGGCATTGGGTGCCATCACTTCATGGTAAATAGATGGGGAATCGATGGAAACAGTGAGAGACTATTTTCTTGGGCTCCAAATCACTGCAGATGGTGACTGTAGCCATGAAATTAAGACCTTTGCTCCTCGGAAGTAAAGCTATGAGAAACCAAAATGGCATATTAAAAAGCAGATCATATAAATAACTCAAACTATAAAAATAATGATTAACAGCATCTGTTGAGTGCTTTCCACTTAGCAGAATCTTTTCTAAGAACGTCTACTTGTATTACCTCATTTAAACCTAACAATAATCCTATGTGGTAGGTAAGATTATCATCTCAATTTTAGGCCCTGGTTAAGAAGCATTCATAAGTGGAAAACATACTATTTCAATTCAGGTTGTAAAGCCAGGATCTTAGCTCTTAACTTCTGTGCTATGTGGTAGGTAAGATTATTATCTCAATTTTAGGCCCGGGTTAAGAAGCATTCATAAGTGGAAAACATACTATTTCAATTCAGGTAGTAAAGCCAGGATCTTAGCTCTTAACTTCTGTGCTGTACTGTCTCTCATGTCAATCATTTTCCCAGATACTACTCCTCCAAAAATACTACTTAAGGAGATGTTCTACCTAAAAGTAAGGAAGCAGATCTGATTAAGGTGGTTAGAGGGGGGAAAAAAAGCAATATTAAAAAAAAAAATGAGTGAATAAAATATATGGAGCATAAAAATATAGGGAGTATAAACTAGAGGGAAAAGTAATATTTATAAAGCACCTTAAAAAGAAAATATATACATATAGCGCTATTTTTATATTCATGTGTATGTGAAAAAGACATATCACGACCTGGCTAACTAGCAGCTTGTGAAACGTGACAATGCACAGACTAAGTTTAGATCCACTTTAACATAGCTCATATAATGTGTAAAGTATTTTGGAAAAGAGACTTCTCAGATTCCAAATCCTGAACATATCCTGGAATGTATAAATAAGGAGGACCAAATTATTATATGACTAATGAATCCAATCTAAGAACCATATAATGCATGTAAAAGTAATTCTAATATTGATATTTTAACAACTTAACATATAAAGTTATTAACTTTTGAAATACAAATAACTTAGAACCCAGGGTGATTTAGGGGGATAGTGAAGTATGTACAATTGCAATAATAATCTCTATGCCTTTCTGGATCCAGCCCATTTCATACATGTCAGTTAATTATCCTTTTTATGACAACTCTGAACATGCCTTTCCTGCTCAAAAGCTTTTCTACTTTGCCATTCAAGTTCTTTCCTCTAGCAGTTTCCAATTACTTTTGTTCACATGCTTTATGCTCTGGGCATTTATTATTTCCCTAACAATTCCTATTCTTTTTTTTTTTTTTAATAGGCACAACTGTGCTCCTACAATCCACCTTCTCTTGATAATTGATCATTCAAATTCTCACATCCATGAGGTGGCAAAAGACTGTGTCATAACTGAGTAACTAACACTTTTCAAGTTTTTTCACTTTTTCCTTAATGACACTTCTGGCCAAAAGGAGACAGACTCTCCCTTTGGAACACTCTATACTTCTTTATGATATACATCTTATAAGTGAGGGATAGAACTTAAAATTAGGTATTCTTACCTCATTAAGAAAATTTCTTACTAAGTATGAGGGTTGTTGTTGTTCAGTTGCTCAGTCATATCAGACTCTTTGCTATCCCACGGACTATAGCATGCTAGGCTTCCCTGTCCTTCACACCATCTTCAGGAGTTTGCTCAAACTCATGTCCACTGAGTTGGTGATGCCATCCAACCATCTCATCCTGTGTTGTTCCCTTCTCTTCCTGCCTTCAATCTTTCTTAGCATCAGGGTCTTTTCCAATGAGTCAGCTCTTCGCATCAGGTGGCCAAAGTATTAGAGCTTCAGCTTCAGCATCAGCCCTTCCACTGAATATTCAGGACTGATTTCCTTTAGGACTGTCTGCTTTGCTTTCCTGGCAGTCCAAGGGACTCTTAAGAATCTTCTCAACAGCACAGTTCAAAAGCATCAACTCTTTGGTGCTCAGACTTCTTTATGGCCGCTGTAACAGAATGATTATTTTGAGCTGAAGGGCAAAGGTGAACAGAGTTCTGCCAAGAAAACACACGGGTCATAGCGAACACCCTCTTCTAACAACACAAGAGACAACTCTACACATGGACATCACCAGATAGTCAATACTGTAATCAGATTGGTTATATTCTTTGCAGTCGAAGATGGAAATGCTATATAACAAGTCAGCAAAAACAAGACCTGGAACTGACTGTGGCTTAGATCATGAGCTCCTTATTGCAAACTTCAGACTTAAATTGAAGAAAGTAGGGAAAACCACGAGGCCATTCTGGTATGACTTAAATCCTTTACGAATGAATATATAGTGAAAGTGACAGATTCAAGGGATTAGATCTCATAGAAAAAGTGCATGAAGAATTATGCATGGAGTTTTGTAATACTGTACAGGAGGCGATGACAAAAACCATCTCAAAGAAAAAGAAATGCCAAGAAGGCAAAATGGTAGTCTTCATGAGGCCTTACAAATAGCTGAAAAAAGAAGAGATGTGACAGGCAAAGGAGAGAGGGAAAGATATACCCAACCAAATACAGAGCTCCAGAGCATAGCAAGGATAGGTAAGAAAGCCTTCTTAAATAAACAAAGTAAAGAAATAGAGGAAAAAAATAGAATGGGAAAGATCAGGGATCTTTTCAAGAAAACTGGAGATACCAGGGGCACACTTCATGCAAAGATGGGCACAATAAAGGACAGAAATGGCTAAGGCCTAACAGAAGCAAAAGAGATTAAGAAGTGGCAAAAATACACAGAACTGTACAATAAAGGTTTTAATGACCTGGATAACCACAATGGTGTGCTCACTTACCTATAGCCAGACATCCTGGAGTGTGAATTCAAGTGGGCCTTAGGAAGCATTACTACAAACAAAGCTAGAGGAGGTGATGGAATTTCAGCTGAGCTATTTCAAATCCTACAAGATGATGCTGTGAAAGTGCTGCACTCAATATGTCAGCAAATCTGGAAAACTCAGCAGTGGCCATAGAACTGGAAAAGGTCAGTTTTCATCCAATCTCAAAGAAGAGTAATGCCAAAGAATGTTCAAACTACCATACAATTGAGCTTATTTCACATGCCAGCAAGGTAATGCTAAAAAATCCTTCAACCTAGGTTTCAATGGTACGTGAACCAAGAACTTAAGATACACAAGCTGGATTTAGAAAAAGCAGTGGAACCAGAGATCAAATTACCCATACCTGCTGGATCATAGAGAAAGCAAGGGAATTTCAGAATTTCAGAAAAATATATAGCTTTACTTCATTGATTACATGAAAGCCTTTGACTGTGTGGATCACAACAAACTGGAAAATTTGTGAAGAGATGGCAGTATCAGACTACCTTATCTACCTCCTGAGAAACCTGTATGAAGGTCAAGAAGCAACAGAACTGGACCTGGAACAACGGACAGGTTCAAAATTGGGAAAGGAGTATGTCAAGGCTGTATTTTATCACTCTGCTTATTTAACCTATATGCAGAATACATCATGCTAAACGCCAAGCTGACTGAATCACAAGGTGGAATAGAGACTGCTGGAAGAAATATCAAAAACCTCAGATGTGCATATAATACCACACTAATGGTAGAAAACAAAGAGGAACTAAAGAGTCTCAGACACAACTAAGTGATTGACCTGAACTGAAAGAGCCTCTAGATGAAGGTGAAAGAGAGTGAAAAAGCTGGCTAAAACTCAACATTTCAAAAAATGAAGATCACAGCATGCGATCCCATCACTTAATAGCAAATAGATAGGGAAACAGTGGAAGCAGTGACAGATTTTACTTTCTTGGGCCCCCAAATCACTGTAGATGGTGACTGCAGCCATGAAATTAAAAGATGCTTCCTCCTTAGAAGGAAACCTAAGACAAACCTAGACAGCGTACTAAAAAGTAGAGACATCACTTTTCCAAAAAAGGTCAGTATAGTCAAAGCTATAGTTTTTCCAGTAGTCATGTACGGATGTAAGAGTTGAACCATAAAGAAGGATGAGCACCAAAGAATTGATGGTTTTGAACTGTAGTGCTGGAGAAGACTCTTAAAAGTCCCCTAGACTGCAAGGTGATCAAACCAGTCAATCCTAAAGAAAAACAAACCCTGAATATTCATTGGAAGGACTGATGCTGAAGCTGAAGTTCCAGTATTTCGGCTACCTGATATGAAGAACTGACTCACTGGAAAAGACCCTGATTGCTGGAAAAGATTGGGAGGAGGAGGAGAAGGGGCTGGCAGAGGATGAGCTGGTTGGATGGCCTCACCAACTCAACAGACATGAATTTAAGCCAACTGCAGCAGACAGTAAGGGACAGGGAAGCCTGGTGTCCAGCAGTCCATGGGGTCTCAAGGAGCTGGACATGACTTATGAAAGGAACAATTTGTCCAAAGGCATGTACATCCTTCAAGAAAGTCATTTGTTTCCTATTAGTGACTCTTCCCCTCCACTTCTAACACAAATTTTTTTCACATAAGTGCTCTTCTTCCCCTACACTTCCCCTTTTAAGACAGTATATAAGCCCCAGATGAAGCACAAGCTAGAAACAAGATTACCGGGAATAACATCAATAATCTCAGATATGCAAATGACAGCAACCTTATGACAGAAAGAGAAGAACTAAAGAGCCTCTTGATGAAATTGAAAGAGGAACGTGAAAAAGATGGCTTAAAAATCAACATTCAAAAAACTAAGACCATGGCATCCAGTCCCATCACTTCATGGCAAATAGATGGGGAAACAATGGAAACAGTGAGAGACTTTATTTTCTTGGGCTCCAAAATCAATGCAGATGGTGACTGCAGCCATGATATTAAGAGGTGCTTGCTACGTGGAAGAAAAGCTATAAACGCCTAGACAGCACAGTAAAAAGCAGACACATTATTTTGCCAACAAAGGTCTGTGTAGTAAAAGTTATGGTTTCTCTAGTAGTCATGTATGGATGTGAGAGTTGGACCATAAGGAAAGCTGAGTGCCGAAGAACTGATGCTTTTGAACTGTGATGGATGGCATCACTGACTCAATGGACATGGCTTTGAGCAAGTTCTGAGAGATGGTAAAGGACAGGAAAGTCTGGTGTGGTGAAGGACAGGGAAGCCTGTGTGTAGCAGTCCATGGGGTCTCAAAAGAGTTGTACACAACTGAGCAACTGAACAACAAAGACAACAAAATTACTTAAAACAAAGTTTATAAAGAGAAGAGGTTATAAAGCAAAAGAGGAATTAGATAACTAAAAGAAAGAAATCCCATACAGGATAAAAGATTTAATTTAAAATTTTATAGCTGTGAGAAGAGTCTTTGATGGAGCTCTCATTTTCAAATGAAATTAATATATTCACATTTTATACAGAATTGAGTAAAATGGAGAAAGTCTACAATTTTGCAACATCTTACTATTGTGAAATTGTACAAAGAATCACAGATAGAAGTCATTTTAAGGAGTTTAATGTCCTAAAAATATTTGTCAAATGAAGGAATTTGGAATGAAGTAACAAAACATAACACCTGTATAAGTACTTGAGCTAAAATAAACATTTTAAAACTTCCTGTGGAAGATTATAGGCAATCCATTTAAAAAGTTAAACAAAGAAGATTATACTTTTAAATAAAATATTGGTGACAATATTAGAGATTGATAGAGCTAAAAAATGCTAAAAGCATGTGGATATACATAAAATATTCTGATTGTCACTTTTTATTTTGCTATGATAATCACAATAAATAAAATTTTGAACTGCCACATTAAAGTACATGACTCATTGTTATTTTAAAAAACGTGGTTTATTTCTGAAACTAATTTTCAGTAGGATGTTGTATGGATCCACCAATATAAAGTTCAAATTGTTGGTCAATAATTATTTCAAAACATATATTGTTTTGTTTTAATGTTTCTCATCTGTCCCAAACATGAGACTATTCAGTTCTGTTCAGTTCGGTATAGTCGCTCAGTTGTGTCCAACTCTGTGACCCCATGAATCACAGGACGCCAGGACACCCTGTCCATCACCAACTCCCGGAGTTTACCCAAACTCATGTCCATCGAGTTGGTGATGTCATCCAGCCATCTCATCCTCTGTTGTCCCCTTCTCCTCCTGCCCCTAATCCCTCCCAGCATCAGGGTTTTTTCCAACGAGTCAACTCTTCGCATGAAGTATTAGAGTTTCAGTTTCAACATCAGTCTTTTCAATGAACACCCAGGACTGGTCTCCTTTAGGATGGACTGGTTGGATCTCCTTGCAATCCAAGGGACTCTCAAGGAATGATAAATTCAATGTTTAGCCTACAGGTAAACTGACACCTATTTGACCCCAGTTCACTAACAAATTGGACAGATAGTCCAGAACTTGACTGCTGTAATAATATCAAACCAAACTGGCATAAGACTGAATGAAATACTGTATTCCAAGAATTGACTTTATGACCCTTCTAAGAAGACTGCAGGAAAAACTGAAAATCTTATAAAGAATTCAATTATGATATTATTATTAACACTTTAAAATGTACTTTGAGTACGTACTCTCTTGGTTAAAAATTACTTCTGCAAGGAACTTCCCTGACAGACCAGGTTAAGACTTGTCTTTACAATGCAAGGGGTGGATGTGGGCTCCATCCCTGGTCAGGGAGCTAAGATCCCTTATGCCTCATGGCCAAAAAAACAAAACATAAAACAGAAGCAATACTGTAACAAGTTCAATAAAGACTAGAAGAATGGTTGACATAAAAAAGAATATTTCTGGAAAGACCTCCTACAGTTCCAAAAGAATATATGTAAAATACATAGCATTCACTTCAGTTCAGTTGCTCAGTCAGGTCCAACTCTTTGCTACCCCATGAACTGCAGCATGCCAGGCCTCTGTCCATAAAAAACTCCCAAAGCTTGCTCAAGCTCATGTCCATTGAGTCGGTGATGCCATCCAACCATAGCATCCTCTGTCATCCCCTTCTGCTCCTGCCTTCAATCTTTCCCAGCATCAGGGTCTTTTCAAATGAGTCGGTTCTTCGCATCAGCGGGCCAAAATATTGGAGTTTCAGCTTCAGCATCAGTCCTTTCAACGAATATTCAGGACTGATTTCTTTTAGGATGGACTGGTTGGATCTCCCTGCAGTCCAAGGGACTCTCAAGAGTCTTCTCCAACATCACAGTTCAAAAGTATCAATTCCTCGACTTTCAGCTTTCTTCACAGTCCAACTGTCACATCCATACATGTCCACTGGAAAAACCATAGCTTTGACTAGACAGACCTTTGTTGGCAAAGTAATGTCTCTGCTTTTTAATATGCTGTCTAGGCTGGTCATTGCTTTTCCTTCCAAGGAGCAAGTGTCTCTTAATTTAATGGCTGCAATCACCATCTGCAGTGATTTTGGAGCCCAAGAAAATAAAGTCTGACACTGTTTCCATTGTTTCCCCATCTATTTGCCATGAAGTGATGGGATCAGATGCCATGATCTTAGTTTTCTGAATGTTGAGTTTTAAGCCAACTTTTTCACTTTCCTCTTTCAATTTCATAAAGAACCTCTTTAGTTCTTCTTCACTTTCTGCCATAAGGGTGGTGTCATCTGCATATCTGAGGTTATTGATATTGTCTCCTGGCAATCTTAATTCCAGCTTGTGCTTCTTCCAGCCCAGCGTTTCACATGATGTATTCTGCATATAAGTTAAAGAAGCAAGCTGACAATATACACCCTTGATGTACTCCTTTCCCGATTTGGAACCAGTCTGATGTTCCATGTCCGGTTCTAACTGTTGCTTCTTATCCTGCATAAAGATATCTCAGGAGGCAGGTCAGGTGGTCTGGTATTACCATCTCTTGAATAATTTTCCACAGTTTATTGTGATCCAAACAGTCCAAAGTTTTGGCATAGTTAATAAAGTAGATGTTTTTCTGGAACTCTCTTGCTTTTTCGATGATACAATGGATGTTGGCAATTTGATCTCTAATTCCTCTGCCTTTTCTAAATCCAGTTTGAACATGTGGAAGTTCTTGGCTCATGTACTGTTGAAACCTAGCTTGGAGAATTATGAGCATTACTTTGCTAGCTTGTGAGATGAATGCAATTGTGTGGTAGTTTGAACATTCTTGGCATTGCCTTTCTTTGGAACTGGAATGAAAACTGACCTTTTTCAGTCCTGTGGCCACTGCCGAGTTTTCCAAATTTGCTGGCATATTGAGTGCAGCACTTTCACAGCATCATCTTTTTGGATTTGAAATAGCTCAACTGGAATTCCATCAGCTCCACTAGCTTTGTTTGTAGTGATGTTTCCTAAGGCCCACTTGTCTTCACATTCCAGGATGTCTGGCTCTAGGTGAGTGATCATACCACTGTGGTTATCTGGGTCATGAAGATCTTTTTTGTACAGTTCTTCTGTGTATTCTTGCCACCTGTTCTTAGTATCTTCTTCTTCTGTTAGGTGAATACCATTTCTGTCCTTTATTGAGCCCATCTTTGCATGATGCTATCCCAAGATTCCCTTGGTATCTCTAATTTTCATGAAGAGATCTCTAGTCTTTCCCTTTCTAATGTTTTTCTCTTTCTTTGCAACGATTCCTGAGGAAGGCTTTCTTATCTCTCCTTGCTATTCTTTGGAACTTGCATTCAGATGGGTATATCTTTCCTTTTCTCCTTTGCCTTTCACTTCTCTTCTAAGTTATTTGTAAGGCCTCCTCAGACAACCATTTTGCCTTTTTGCATTTCTTTTTCCTGGGGGCAGTCTTGATCACTGCCTCCTGCACAATATCACAAACCTCCGTCCATAGTTCTTCAGGCACTCTATCAGATCTACGCATTAATATACGGTATCTGTCTTTCTCTTTCTGCCTTACTTCACTCTATACAATAGGCTCCAGGTTCATCCACCTCATCAAGATTGACCCAAATGTATTCTTTTTTATAACTGAGTAATGTTCCACTGTATATATATACCACAATTTCTGTATCCATTCATCTGTTGATGGCCATGTAGGTTGCTTCCATGTCCTCGCTATTGTAAAAAGTATGGAGACAAACACATTATGGTTTGCTCAGGGTATCTGCCCAGTAGTGAGACTGCTGGGTCAAATGGTAGTTTTATTCCTAGTGTTTTAACGAATCTCCGTACTGTTCTCCACAGTACCTGCATCAATTTACATTACTGCCAACAGTGCAGTTCCCTTTTCCCATATCCTCTCTAGCATTTATTATTTGTAGATTTTTTAATGATAGCTATTCTGACCAGTGATACCTCATTGTAGTTTTGACTTGCATTTCTCTAATAATGAATAACGTTGAGCATCTTTTCAAGTCTTTGTTGGTCACCTGTATGTCTTCTTCCGAGAAATGTCTATTTAGGTCTTCCACTCATTTTTTGATTCTGTTGTTTGTTTTTTTGGTATTGAGCTACATGAGCTGCCTTTATATTTTAGAGATTAATCCCTTGTCAGTTGTTTTGTTTGCAATTATTTTCTCCCATTCTAAGGGTTGTCTTTTAAGCTTATTTATTGCTTCCTTTGCTGTACAAAGGCTTTTAAGTTTAATTAAGCCCCATTTGTTTACTTTTGTTTTTATTTCCATTACTCTAGGAGGTGGGTCAAAGAGGATCTTGCTGCAAAATATGTCAGAGTGTACTGCCTATGTTTTCCTCTAAGAGTGTTACAGTTTCTGTCCTTACATTTAAATCCCTTGCATTTCTATACACTATTCCTTGTATTCCTATTCAATAACAGTGAAAAATCAGGAAGAGAAGTGAAGGAAACAATCCCATTCACCACTGCAACAAAAAGAATAAAACACCTATGGATAAACCTACTTAAAGAGACAAAAGACTTCTGTGCTCAAAACTATAAGACACTGATGAAAAAAACTAAAGAGGACACAAGCAGATGGAAAGCTATACCATGTTTTTGTATTGGAAGAATGAATATTGTGAAAATGACTATACTACACAAAGTAATCTCAGATTCAATGAGATACCTATGAAACTACCAATCGTATTTTTCATAGAACTATAAAAAAAAATTTCCCAATTTGTATGAAAACACAAAGGACCCAAAATAGCCAAAGCAATCTTGAAAAAGAAGAATGGAGCTGGAGGAATCAACTTTCTTGACTTCAGACTATACTACAAAGCTATAGTCATTAAAACAGTATGGTATTGGCACTAAAACAGTAATATAGACCAACAAAACAAGACAAAAAGCCCAGAGATAAACCCATGCACCTATGGGAACCTTATCTTTGACAAAAGAGGTAAGAATATAAAATGGAGAAAAGATAGCCTCTTCAGTAAGAGATGCTGAGAAAACTGCAAGCTACATGTGAAAGAATGAAAGTAGAGCATTTTCTAACACCATATACAAAAATAACTTACTTTTAAAGAAACAATTTAAAAGTTAGACTGAATTACTCAAAATATTTTTTTTCCTGTACAAAATTATGCTATCAGAGTTGTCTTCAAAGTGAACTTCAGAAAGTAGGTTCAATTTTGAAAATTATTTCAGGGATCTTCCTCGATTTCATCAAGAATGGAAGCCTTTCTTGGCTGTATCTTTTCAGTATTCTGAATAGCAAATACCTATAAATCAAAACCATGGGGATTAGCAAGGTCATCATATCCTTTTTGCTCATGAAGTTAGGTTTCTCATTATCTAATACACACTTAGAAAGATCCTGAAGCTGAAGAAGGAACCAACATTGGTTCAAGTTTAAATACAGCTAATAATAGGTCACCAGAAAATAAGCTTTCATATTGAACACCAGCAAAGGACTGAATATTGATATCAGAACTGCCTGAAAAATGGGAGGAAAGCAGTTTTTGCCAGTGTATATTCACTGCACCTTCAGTCTGTTACTCTCTTACTCTATCACCCATTCTTTAGCTTAGTCACTAAATCACACATTCATTTATCTATTTAAGAAATATATCTGGCTGGGTCTACTATGGTAGGTGGCAGCAATTAAACATGAACAGACTCTGGCCTCAAGAAAGTTATAATCTATTCCGAAATACACAGTACATACACAGACAATGATAATATAGTACAAAAATCTATGACAGGAGTTTAGGCAACATATAGGAAGAGCACATGGGAGACCATAGAGGGCTCCGGGAAGGAAAAAAAACCAAGTTCAATCAGCTCAATTAGCCTTCCCACCTAAATAGATTACCCTAAATTTAAAATGTAGGCTTCCTTCTAAACTTTCATTTACTTTTTCTCAGAGGGTTAAAGAAGACTAGGATAGTTATTCACCACAGTGACCAGGGAGGACTGGAAAGGAGTGGCAAGGGCTGGTCTCCTTAAAACTGCTATCCAACAGTCTAGTATTAAGGACATTTTCCCATGTGGATAGAGGTAATTTAATTCCCCATAATCTCTCAAAAAAACAGTATTCTGAAAGCTTGAACTCTTAAAACATCTAGAAACAAACAAATAGGTCTCCCCTATCTTTTGTTATTTACTTCCTAAATTGGGCTGAGTCACAAGCAAGCTTTTCCTAGGAAACTCATTAGGGAAGAACACTTATGCAGATTTCTGATTAGCAAGCTTCTTTACCTGCCGGTTTGTCTTCCCAACCCACAGGCAACAATCTTCCATTGAAAAACCCAGAGAGGGGTTCATATACAGGACTAAACTGTCATTATTTCATTAAGGCTTTTCCTTGCAGGTGTTAAATCTCACTTTCAGTCTCATGAGTCTTCACAGTCTCATTTTTCAGATATCAACATAAACCAAACCGAAAAATTCTTTTCCTCCTCTTCCTAACAAACATTGAGAAAAAAATACATAAAAGCTCATGGTGAGAGAACAATTAAATGATCAAAAATCAAATACCTACAGGCCATAAATTTAAAAATATTTTCAAATATTTTAATGTCGGTTCCTAGAAGATGAGTGCTAAGATGTTAGTCCATCATATTTTTAATAAACTTAGCAACACAACTGAAGCCAAGTTCAGTGAAGCCATTATGCTGTAGATCTTAAACTTACAGAGTGCTGAATGTCAATAATATCTCAATAAAACTAGAGAAAAGATTTTGAAAAATGTGATAACAAAACCAAGAAAGTCAAAACTAAGGTTAGAAGTAGAAAGAATGCAATGCCTGGTTGTCAGGAAGCCCATAACTATGTAATTTTAGGACCTTAGATCAATGACAACTTAGTTGAGCTCTAGTTTTCACATCTCTAAATTGACAGAGCTTAACTAATTAAGTGTGACTGTCATATGAAAAGAAAATTTCAAAAGTAGTGCAGGCAGGCAACAGATGCTAAGATGATTGAAGCTGTAGACGCAAACTAGCCAACAACAAGCAAAAACCAGAATATCCAGTCGTAAAACATGAGGTTCTGAACTCTGCCAACAACCTGAATCAGGTTTGTGCACCCTCACCAGGCAAGCCTCTAGATCAAAATGCAACCAGCTAACACTTAATACTCTAATCTTGGGAGATTCTGAGAAGAAAATCCAGTTAAACTGTACCCAAAATCCTGACTGATGCAAACTGTGAATAATAAATATGTTGTTTTTTAAAAAGTCTGTGGTAATTTGTTACACAGCAATATAAAGCTATTATAAGTAGGCAATGTAGCCATTTGGGTTTTTATCACTTTGACCATCAGTGTCGCATGTATCACTGTGTTCTCGATAAATAAAATACATGGATATGAAAACACTGCTTTAATGACTAGTTTTAATCTCTTAGACTCTGATTCATCTTCAGCCAAACTGAGTTTCTAAAAAGCAAAGCATACCCCCCGAATTTCTATTCATTCTCATAATCAGTCAGTCTCTCCTCTCTCTGTTATTCCTTCTCGCCTCCCTCACTCCCTTCCTCCTTTTCTCCTTCTACTCTTTTCCTTAATAAAAGCTTCTTTTCAAGGATCCTCTCTTTTTAAATCATCTCTGTCAGTGCTCTCGTTAAAATTTCATATGCCTCTATAATAATATTCCTCTATTAAGGTATCATAATGGAATGGGGAATGAGAATATTTGACTCTTTCACTTCCTCATCCCCTTTTTTTCTTTCCCCTTTTTAACTGACAGACAGCAGTAGTTTCTCTTTTTAAGAAGGAAGCATGGAAAGACAGAAATAATGTCTGTTATTAATGTGGTGTTATTCCACCTGCTATCTAATTAGCTGTAATTAAAGTAATAAATTCATCTGAGTCATTCACATTTTTGTGTGTGTACTACATAAACAGGCAATAATACTAAGAAGCAGGGAGCAACTAACATCAATTAATGGAACTAGGCAGTCCTTACTATTGGTCTTACTGCCAATACCTATCTAATTGAGATGGTATATGTCAGTTCTGTCGCTCAGTCATGTTCGACTCTTTGCGACCGCATGGACTGCAGCACGCCAGGCTTCCCTATCCATCACCAACTCCCAGAGCTTACTCAAACTCATGTCCATCGTGTCGGTGATGCCATCCAACCATCTCATCCTCTGTCAGCCCCTTCTCTTCCCACCTTCAATCTTTCGCAGCATCAAGGTCTTTTCCAACAAGCCAGTTCTTCACATCAGGTGGCCAAAGTATTGGAGTTTTAGCTTCAACATCAGTCCTCCAATGAATATTCAGGACTGATTTCCTTTAGGATTGACTGGATCTCCTTGCTGTCCAAGGGACTCTCAAAAGTCTTCTCCAACACCACAGTTCAGAAGCATCAATTCTTCAGCACTCAGCTTTCTTCACAGTCCAACTCTCACATCCATAAATGACTACTGGAGAAACCATAGCTTTGACTAGATGGACCTTTGTTGACAAAGTGATGTCTCTGCTTTTTAATATGCTGTCTAGGTGGGTCACAGCTTTTCTTCCAAGGAGCAAGCATCTTTTAATTTCATGGCAGTCATCATCTGAAGTGATTTTGGAGCCCAAAATATAAACTCTGTCTCTGTTTCCATTGTTTCTCCAACTATTTGCCACGAAGTGACGAGAGCAGATGCCAAGATCTTAGTTTTTCTGAATGCTGAGTTTTAAGCCATCTTTTTCACGCTCCTCTTTCACTGTCATCAAGAAGCTCTTTAGTTCTTCACTTTCTGCCATAAGGGTGGTGTCATCTGCATATCTGAGGTTATTGATATTTCTCTTGGCAATCTTGATTCCAGCTTGTGCTTCATCCAGCCTAGAATTTCTCATGATGTACTCTGCATATAACTTAAATAAGCAGGGTGACAATATACAGCCTTCACATACTCCTTTCCCGATTTGGAACCAGTCTTTTGTTCCATGTCCAGTTCTAACTGTTGCTTCTTGACCTGCACACAGATTTCTCAGGAGGCAGGGAGCAACTAACATCAATTAATTGAACTAGGCAGTCATTATTATAGCTATTACTGCCCATACCTATCTAATTGATATGGTATGTGTAGGCAAGCAACTGTTCTATTTTAAAATAATTCTTGATGATGTATAAATTTGTCCTTAAATTAACAGCTGAGAATCAATACAGTAGTCATCTCTTAGCTTGATCACTCTTCTTCTGGGATTATCTTCTCTCTCACAGAGGACCCCACCATTCTGACCATAAGCATCTATACTATCCATGACAGGTCAATCAAAATAGTCTACCCCTCTTCTGCTGCTGCTGCTGCTAAGTCACATCAGTCATGTCTGACTCTGTACGACCCCACAGACAGCAGCCCACCAGGCTCCTTTGTCCCTGGGATTCTCCAGGCAAGAATACTGGAGTGGGTTGCCATTTCCTTCTCCAATGCATGCATGCATGCACACTAAGTCGATTCAGTTGTATCTGACTCTATGCGACCCCACAGACGACAGCCCACCAGGCTCCTCTGTCCCTGGGATTCTCCAGGCAAGAGTACTAGAGTGGGTTGCCATTTCCGTCTAGCCACAGTGATTGGATGAGGTTTGGACACATGACCAGATTAACAAAATCACAGAATTATTCCATGAGATTTTATGTTTTAGAGTGGAAATGAAGACAGACCATGGAGTTATAAGGATGGAATTTCATCAGTTTCATGGAGAAAGCCTGATTGTCATAAGTGAGACTAAAGTCAAGAAAAAACAAAAGAGATGATGACAGAAGGTGAGAGAAACAAACTCAGTTGCAAAGATGCCCTAATTCTATTCCTTGAGGTTCCCACTCTTGCCCTGGTTTCTGAAGCTCTTTCTTGATTCCATGAGAAATACTCTTTAATTACACATGCCAATAAATCACAAACTAACTTTTTAAGTTAGTTGACTTATGAATATATACTCTGAAAATGAAAGAATCAAGTAATTAAACAATATGTTATTTATTTCATTAAGAAATTCTAACACTGACAGGTCATTTATATGCCCCAAGCAGAAACACAGATATTATCCATCTTCAATCAGATGTTCCTTAATTTCAAGAACAATGTAAAATGAACATATACTAGTGCTTTGATTAAAATAAATTCTATACAAATGAGCGCACAAAATCTGCCACATACATTCTTAGGAATGTATGGGATGACAGAAATGAGAGAAAGTCTTCTAAAAGTAGATAAAATCCAAAGTCTTTGCAGTTCTGACATAGAGTACAAAACCATAATACCGAGTACCAACCTAGATTAAGCTATATTGTCCAAAAAATGTACTTTATAGTACAATAATCATATAGTCCACAAAGGAACCTGGTTAAAAAGGATAAAAACTTTCAGTTAGATATATTACTATAGACAAGACAGCTTTGGTCTGTCAGATTTAGCAGAACTACTGGCAGCAGAGCAAAATGGATAATCAATAATGCTTAAAACGTTGTCATTGGAAAAATCATTCCCATATCAAAGGAAATTTACCTTCAGAAAAAAAGGATAACAATATAAAAACTCTTCAGTTTTGATTAGTAATTATTAAAGGTCTCCACGATACTCTAAAATTGAAATTTAAAAAATAGGCCATAAAAAAATTAACTAAAATCATCTACCTGTAGTACGAGAATGTACAGCTCTTTGGAAAATAACTACTTCAAAAACCACTGTTTACCCTCTGCTGACTGGCATTTTTAAGAAATTCAATTCACCATAGCAACCTGTCTTAACACCAGCAGATAAGTACAGGCTATATTTAGATATGATTGCTTTCCAGACGGCAATCCTGCCTTTCCTTCATATTTAATGTTATGATCCTAGGGACCAAAATATCATTCAATCAGACTGTAGTGTGAAGACAAGTATACTCAAGGGGATGAGTCTGTGTTTCAGAACTATGATGAGAACAGCTTCTAAAGGTGCTATGATTTGTAAAGAAGCATATATATGTAAATAAAATTTTTACATCTAAAAAATTTACAACTAGATGCAATACTATTTTGCCGAATTTTATCTTTGTTCTTAAACATTAAATGCTGTCATCAAACGCTAATGATTTGTACTATCAAAATACATTTCAGCTAGAAGGGTTTTGCTATTATTTAATTAGTATGCGACACTTCCAATTTGGAAACTTCTAATTAATCAAGAAAAAAAATTTTACCCAAAAGCAATCCTTTACAGATTATGTATAACAAGAGCAGTAGCAATACAAGACAAGTAATACGATACACTACTGCTGCTGCTGCTGCTAAGTCGCTTCAGTCGTGTCTGACTCTGTGCAACCCCACAGACAGCAGCCCACCAGGCTCCCTCTTTCCTGGGATTCTCCAGGCAAGAACACTGGAGTGGGTTGCCATTTCCCTCTCCAATGCTACACTACATGAAAGATGAATTGATGAAAATGCTATTGTTACAAAATTACGCTGGATGTATTTGTACTTTATAATCTTTGTAACGATAGTGAAAAGAATTTCTGTTTCACTAATAAGCAACACAGTTTACTTTACAAGGTACCAAGTATCATAATCATAGTAATAATCACAGAGAGTGCCTTTTATTTTTCTTTACTCTGTAGATTATCTGCATCAAAATTATTTAAAGACAAAAGAAGTGAAGTTCAATTAAAAATACTAAGAACATATCTCTCACACCCATTAAGACAGCTACTATATTAAAAAATAAAAAAAAATTAAAACCAACAGAAAAGTGTATATTGATGAAGAATTGGAGAAACTGGAACACATATGCACTGCTGGAGGAAATATAAGTTGTTGCAGTCACTATAGAAAACACTATAGCAGTTCTTCAAAACCTTAAAAACAGAATTACTATATGATATAGCAATTTCACTTCTGGGTATATATCCAAAAGAATTGAAATCAGTGGCTCAAGGAAATATTTGCATATTCATGTTCAGAGCAGCATTATTCACAACAGTTAAGAGGTAGAAGTAACTCAGTGCTCATCAATATATGAATAAGTAAACAAACTGTGATATATATTTATACATAATGGTATATTATTCAACCTTAAAAAGGAAAGAGATTCTGACACATGAAAGAACTCACTTGAGACAACTGTGCTAACTAAAAGACAAAAAGTCACAAAAAGACAAATATTGTATGATGCCACTTACAAGAGTTCTATGGTATTCCAAAACTATTGAAACAAAAAGAACTGTGGTTGCCAGAGGCTGGGGAGAGAGGAAAATAGGGAGTTAATGTTTTACGTGTTTTTGTTATAGTTCTCCAAGATGAAAAACTCTAGGAGAGCTTGCAATGGTGTGTATATCCTTAACATGACTGAACTGTATACCTAAAATTGGCTAAGACAGTAAATTTCATGTGATGTTTATTTTACAATTTTAAAAAATACCAAGAATACTGACAAGAAGTATTCCTCATCCATAATACAATTTATCCAGAATTTATAATTAAGATCTCTCCTATTTCACTTAAAAATCACAAGAGGTTGTAACTCAGGAAAATCTTTTCAAAATCTTGACATCACTGGGACAACTGAAAACATATTCTGAGCAACAGAAAGAAAAATAACAAAGACTGGCATAATTGTCATGTTTTGTAAAATTCTTTCCCTATTTGCTGTATGAAAAAAAATACTAATATCCTACATTATGAATTATATTTCTAATATTTGGAGATGGCCAATTCTTCTTTGAACTAAACAGTTCTTCCTCTAACTGATTTACACATCACATATATACAACAGATGTAAATTTTTAAGAGTTTTTGCAAATTAAACAAGATATATCCATCTACAACCAACCACACACACACACACAATTAGCATCAACACAATGAATAGTAAAATTAAGTGTTCAATTTCTATTAGTCTTTTTCATTCTTATATTTTCTCTCGATTATTAAACAGCTTTTAATAATTTCTATAAATGTATGAGTTCAAATAATTATCTCTGCTAAATGGTTTATAAGTAAGCAAAAAAAACCTTAAAGCATAAATATGATAGTATGTTTTATGTTTTATCTTTCATCTTCACCAAACAATGGGAACTTGAAAGCATTTTTGAGAATTGTAACTATAGAGAACACAACTGATATAACTTAAAAGTATGTTATATAAAGTATCTCTTTACCATATAGTAGTCAGCTCTCCTACATAGATAACAAAAAAGTATAAATGAATTTGTATGATTTAAATAGCACATAACCCTCCACTTAGAGAGAATAAAAATTAATTGTATCATACTAAGAATAATTCCTTTTATGTATGAAAATTATGAATCATATTAGATATGTTTCTAATGTGGTGATATGTGTGGGTATGCTAAGTTGCTTCAGTCATGTCCAACTCTTTGTGATCCTATGGACTGTATCCCAGATGTGTTTCTAATAGGGTGATGACATCAAGCTAAATTTGACATTTTTCCGTGTGCCACTGAAGACCACGACTAAAACAAGAAGTCTTATAAAACAATTCTGACAAACTATGCATACAACAGAGGAAATCATTTTAAAAATACTTATAATCATAAATAGAAGATATATTATTAAAACGTATTAATAAAAATATTGTTTATTTCAAAATTTAATATGCATATAAATTAATAATTCAAATATACATTTTTGCACATATTTACATATGGAGCATTCATTTAATATACATATCATTCTATTAATATTTTTTATTTAGAACATGTATTGAAATAACATAAAATTTTAGCAACCCTTACACTTGTCAGGAAAGAAAGTGAAGTCTCTCAGTCATGTCCGACTCTTTGTGACCCCATGGATTGTAGCCTAACAGAATACTCATTAAATGCCAGTGATTTTTTGAGAAAGTTCTTTCAGAAAAGTTATTTTTCACATATTTCCTACTTAATGTTACAACCAAAGCAATTCACATAAAACCATACAGTAGTGCACACGAATTAAAGAACAAAGTAATGAATTATGTCAAGAGTTTGGGAGTCTAGGCCAGAAAAAGAGGTAGCTGGCTTAAAAAAAATCCTTACCCAAGAGATACAAAATATTGCTACAGAATAGTAACTCAGAATAAAATATTTCCCATTATAACAACCCCCAAAATAATTCTTTTCCACACCAGGCATTACTTTCTCTAAAGAATTTTACCAAGAAATATATCTAAAAAATGAATTAATCATTAATAGTACATTTTGACAATTCTTATTAAGAAAAAAGTTCTTTCCCAATCCAAGTGTTGAGGGCAAAGACAAATTCTTGCTCACTGAATTCTTACATTCAACACTAATGCCAAGAGACTAATGCCAACTTAAGGGAATGATGTTAAGCTAAGATATCTGACTACTTTAAAACACAGGCTAAGAATTATTTTGTCCACTCAATGTAATAGTGATCTGAGATAAATTTCTCTTAGAATACTAAGATTAAAATCATATTTTAGTGATAGATTACCTGCTGAATACTAGTCTACATTCTAAGAAGTACCAAAGTATTTCAAAATACTATAACTCATTACTATAATCCATTATTCAAATGTAATTCTCCACAGCTTTTATATCATTCAAGTCCATATAAGCACATTTTTCCCACAAAGACTGCATTAAAAAGATACATAATTCCATTGCACCAAAAATACACCTAATAAATAATACAATAATGGAATAATTTATTTTATTCATTCAAGTGGATGAAATCTTTCAGTGATATTATAAAGTTTCTTTCCATATATTCATGAACATGTTATTCAATATTCATTCACTAGGAATATTTATATCCACATAGAATAATTCTATTCTTCATTAAATACTTATTAGAATTGAATGGACAACTGGTCAATCTTCATTTCAATAAACACCATGTCGAAAGAGTACTGACAATTCTTTTAAATGAAGAAAAGAGAGATATTTTAAAAAGAAAAAAATTTAGAAAGTTGGGATTGAAAACTCATTCCTGAACTCATTATAACAATGAGTTCATTATAATAACTTCAATATTCAATCATTTTCACCATTCTGTCTTGTAACTACATTTTTTAAAATGACTTGGACCATCACTAAAGGAATCAATAACCTTCGGGTTCAACACACTCTTGTGTTTTATTCCTCACATTTTAAATAAATTACTAGTAAAACTTGTATGAATATAGATTACACATAATGTGGAAGACCAATTTTTTGTTGTGATATATTTTACTGAATGCATTAAATATCATTAAGGAAAGCATCTGTCAGCACTTGATTTTCTTTCCCTGCTGCCTATGGCTTAACTAGCATTGATTATTTTTTTAATAAAAGA
Source organism: Capra hircus (assembly GCF_001704415.2). Lineage (NCBI taxonomy): Eukaryota > Metazoa > Chordata > Mammalia > Artiodactyla > Bovidae > Capra > Capra hircus. The sequence goes on from NC_030817.1 coordinate 24,471,962, forward strand.
GGAACTTTTATTAAAGCATACATGCTACAGAAGATAGCATGTATGAATTGCAGTTTAACATGTAAGTGCAAAAAAGTTGATTCATGAAATAGAAACAGAAAGTGACATTATACTCTGATATGAAATATGTTCTGATAAAGAACACAATTGACTTATGATTAAGAACGTTAAAAACTGAAACCTGCTGAACTCAAAAATCTTGTGCTACATACAACTTTCAAATGTAAAACATCAGAAATATATTCAGTATACTCAAGTATATTGTTATTATAAATAACTATTTTACATTTTTAATTATACTTGCAAATTATTATTGCAAGCTATTCAAAAATAAAACTGATGTAAACAAATTCAATTTTGCCTCCCCAAGCAACTAAACTACTAATCATCTGCCTAGTATCTACTGCCACATTGGTAAGATATCATCAAACATTAGTAGATACTCTTTGAAAGTCAATCATTAATCTCATTATCTCTTCTTCTAAAATCTCTTCTACATCTATACAGAAAGTGTTTAACTTCACTTCTGTTGAAACTGTTCTATGTGCTTCATTACATGTAACATAAATTGTTAGAAAAGAAGAAATCACTCAACCTAAAATTAGTGCTCAGTTACAACTCCTCTGAGAAAAGTCACACCAAGTTTTAATTTACACTTAATACTGAAAACCAAATACTCACAAAGAAGGATCTTGTACGAGATCTTTGAGATTTATCCCACTGCGATCTTCTGCAAGATTTCTGAAGCAACTATCACTCACTAAACAAGAAAAGGAGAAAGGAAAATTAACTTTTGTTTCCATTTCAGTTAATTTACTACTATCCAAAAGGAATTTTGAAATTAAAATTGGTTATCGGGATAGGTCTTTTCTAAACATGAAGAATGATTAACTTGGGGGCCTGGTAGATTAAGCAGCAAATATTAATATTCAATAAAAAAGCCAATAATCTAAGCACACAGACTTTATATAAATACAATATATAAAAGAGTGAACATATGGTTCTAAATTTTATTCTTACTTTTACAAAATTAATTTACCAGTCTAGTAGCAAGTCACTGCTTTCACAACAACTAGAGAAAAAAATGATAAACTATGCCCCAACATCTTTAAAGGGAACAGAGAATTTTGGATTAAAAAAAAAAAAAAGTAAACTAGGAGAAAAGTGAAATCTGTTTTTGGGTAAGCTGTGCCCCCTGACTGTTTCATTTCTGAAAGGACTTGTCATTTAAACATAAGAATTAGAGAGAGGGACACTACTAAGAAAAAAGAGAAACAAGTATAGTTTTTGATAGCTCATGGGAATCCCATGGGACCCACACATTCTGGGAGATTTGCTGAAGGCTAGGATTGCGTAAGAGGATTTGGGGAAAGGAGAAGGGAACAGGACATAGGGCAAATGATGTTCTCTGTAGTATAGTGGTGGTTAAGAGTTAACATCACTCTGCAACAAACTGTGCCTACCATGTCCCGTGTACAATTTCTATCGATCTCCCCTCAATATATTTGCTATCAATCAAAAGCATCCGACCTTGAGAGGGAAGATAAGTGCAAGGGTGAAGAAGCCACATGGCAGAGTAAAATCTCCAACAATTTCACAGCACATTAGTACAAAGCCACAGCAGAGAGAAATGACTGCAACATAGTATGTCTGGCCCTTAAGACATTTAAAACCAGAGACAGACTGAATATATCTAAAGCTGTCACTCAAACCACCTAGTTCAACTTGTAGTTGAGAGGGTTAACACTTAATCATTTCTTTCTAAAATAACATTGAGAGAAAGTAATATTTACATCACTTTCTATGATCATATAATAAACAGTATTTGATACAAAATACTGTAAAGGGCACAATATGTGATCAATAGCCACTTGAAAAAATAATGTATATGTCAACCCACAGATGATACAGAATTCGAAGACAAGGACTTGAAGAAAAATCTAAAGAAAACCGTTAAGTTAAAAAAATAGAAAAATGTTCACAGTAGATGAAAACAGGAACATTTCAACAGAGAATTAAAATCTATGCAAAAGAATCTAACAGTAATTTTAGAACTGAGAAATACACTATCTGAAATTAAGAAATCTGTGGCTGGATTTTATAGCCAACTCAACACAGCAAAACAGAGGATTAGTGAACTTGAAGAGATCAGCAGAAAACATCCAAACTGAAGCAAAAAGAGAAAAAAAATAAATATGAGACATGCTGGAATCAAACAGCCAATGAGACTATAGCTGAAAAGAGAATGAGGAAGATGCAGTATTTTCAGAAAAAAGTTAAGAACATTCCAGAACTGATATTATACATTACTCAATGACCCAGGGAATATAGGCAAGGCTATACAGGAAAATGTGAAAGAAAATCACACTTAGCAGTCAAACTGCTGAAAATCAAAGATAACAACAAAATCTTAAAAACAGCAAGGACACATCACCTTCTAAGGAAGAACAATAAAACTTACAGCTGAGTATCAAACATAAACTATGGAACAGAGAAGACAATAGAACAATATAGGTAAAATGCTGGGGGGAAAATCTAGAATGAACGTCTATGCCTTGATTAAACATTCATCCTAAAATTAAAGATGAACTAAAACTCTACTCATATTTTGGGATAAATATTAAGTGATTATTTCCTATATTATACTAACATGTTATATGCTATATATATATGTTAAATGCTATATATATAACATATGCTAACATATGTTAGCATAAATATTAAGCAACTATTTCCTATTTTAATTTAACAGTTTCATTATGTATCTCAGCCAATTCAAATCTTAAGGAGCAAGAAGAATATAACACCTGCCTTGCTCCTTTCAAAGATTCATTACCTATTATTTTATTTGGATTTTATATTCCCTTTTCTTACGGCTCAAAGTTATAAGCTCTCTAAATCTAAATCTGACTCTGATACAAATGATAAATGCATAAAATCATGCATTTAAAGGATGCCTCTGAAGTTGAAATCAAGTTTGTATTCTTTTTATTAAATGCAAAAAGATAATCCTCACCTTTTTTCACAATGAGATAAGCAATTTTGATCAATATATAATTTTCTTTCCATATTTGACAGACACTGATATCAACCTGTTGATTTGAGACAAATTCTGTTTTTAATTTTACCACTAATACTCATTATTACATTATTTCCTAATTAGACCCAAGTAGAAAAAAATAAAATGTTGCCACACGATAAGAAAAGTTGGTTTCCAGTTGAGCTGAACTTGAAGCAATAATATATTACATCAAAACACTTGTTCTCATAAAGTTTCTTGCCCAATTTGGAAAATATGAGAGCTTAGTTACAAACTTCAAGAACCTGAAAGTTTTGAAGGCTTAATTAAAACAGAATAAACCTTCGTTCCTACAAAGGCTTGTTAGACAGCTATTGAAAAGAGTTTTGCTAAAGGAGGTAAATATTTTCTAAAGTTCATATCACATCCAAATTTTAAGTTAAAAACAGAAGAAAGAATCTAAATATCAATACTTTTTCAACAAATATTCCAAACCTTTACCCACCTAATATATGTAGTAAGTTTAAGATATGTTTCAACAATGCAATAAATTTTGGTTCTGAATTATAAATAAGAACATGGTACATTTTCAGAAACTAGTGAATGTACTTCTTTCATAAATACATTATACGCAAATCAACCAGTTTGGTCATCACATTTTTCTGTTGCTTTTTGCCCCAGTATATGCCAACCAAAAAAATTATGCTTTTTGTAACAATGATTAATAAACACCACAAAATTAAGAGCTGGGTCTTGGGAACACACATATTTTTCAAGAAAATGTCACTTTCTATAATCACAGTGTGAAAGTTTAGTGGAAAAATGTCAGTATGATGTAATTTTAAAATATGTCAAGAAATATGAACACTTAATTTGTTTTATTTTGAAAATATATCATATAGTTTAATTAATAACTGGTAAGAAAAATTAACTTCATAATTCTTAGTTTCATTTTAATATAAATCTCTAATGTACACTTTTTGTTATTTAGATGAATATCATATAACACAAAATTAACAATTTTGAAGTGGACAATTCTGGGACATTTAGTTTATTTACAATGTTGTGCATCTCCACCTGTATTTCCAAAACATTTTCATTATCCCAAGAGAAAACCTGGTACACATTAAACAGCAAGTTCCCATTCTTCCTGTCCCTTCCCCCAATCACTAGCAACCACCGATCCGTTTTTTGGTCTCTATGAATTTAATTATCATACATATTTCATACAAAAGACAAAGTATATGCCTTTTTGTGTCTGGATTCATTCACTGAGCATAATGTTTCCAAGGTTCAACCACGTACAGAGAAAAATCATTCCTCTTTACGTTTAATAATACTCCACTGTATGTATATACCACTTTTGTTTATCCATTAATCCTTTGTTGGCCATTTGAGCTGCTTCCACCTTTTGGTTATTGTGAATAGGCTAAATGAGCACGCATGTACAAACATTTCTTTGACTGCCTGTTTTCAATTCTTTGCAGTATATGCCCAAAAATGGAATTGTGGGATTATATGGACATTTCATGTTTAATTTTTTGCAAAATTGTTTTCCATAGCAGTTGCACTATTTTACATTCCACCAGCAATGTACAAGCATTCCTTTCACCCACAATCACAGACATTATTGTCTGACTTTTTAAATTAGTGGGTTCAGTTCAGGCGCTCAGTCGTGTCTGACTCTTTGTGACCCCACGAATCACAGCACGCCAGGCCTCCCTGTCCATCACCATCTCCCGGAGTTCACTCAAACTCATTCGCAGTAATGCTTCCTAAGGCCCACTCGACTTCACATTCCAGGATGTCTGTCTCTACGTGAGTTATCATACCATCATGATTATCTGGGTCATGAAGATCTTTTTCACATAGTTCTGTGTATTCTTGCCTCCTCTTCTTAATATCTTCTGCTTCTGTTAGGTCCACACCATTTCTATCCTTTATTGTGTCCATCTTTGCATGAAAAGTTCCCTTGGTATCTCATTCTCTTGAAGAGACCTCCAGTCTTTCCCATTTTATTGTTTTCCTCTATTTCTTTGCACTGATCATTGAGGAAGGCTTTTTACCTCTCCTACTACTCTTTGGAACGCTGCATTCAAATCGGTATATCTTTCCTTTTCTCTTTTGCCTTTCCCTTCTCTTCTTTCCTCAGCTATTTTTAAGGCCTCCACAGACAACCATTTTGCCATTTTGCATTTCTTTTTCTTGTGAATGGTCTTGTTTCCTGCCTCCTGTACAATGTCACTCACCTCTGTGGGTAGTTCTTCAGGTACTCTATCAGATCTAATCCCTTGAATCTATTTGTCATTTCCACTGTATAATCATAAGGCATTTAATTTAGGTCATACCTGAATGGTCTGTATAATCATAAGGGATTTGATTTAGGTCATACCTGAATGGTCTAGCGGTTTTCCCTACTTTCTTCAATTTAAGTCTGAATTTGGTAATAAGGAGTTCATGATCTGAGCCACAGTCAGCTCCTGGTCTTGTTTTTGTTGACTGTATAGGCCTTCTCCATCTTTGGCTGCAGAGAATATAATCAATCTGATTTTGGAGTTGACCATCTGGTGATGTCCATGTGTAGATCTTCTCTTGTGTTGTTGCAAGAGGGTGTTTGCTATGACCAGTGCATTTTCTTGGCAAAACTCTATTAGTCTTTGCCCTGCTTCATTCTGTATTCCGAGGTCAAATTTGCCTGTTACTCCAGGTGTTTCTTGACTTCCTACTTTTGCATTACAGACCCCTACAATGAAAAGGACATCTTTTTTGGGTGTTAGTTCTAAAAGGTCTTGTAGGTCTTCAATCAACCGTTCAACTTCAGCTTCTTCAGCGTTACTGGTTGGGGCATAGACTTGGATTACTGTGATACTGAATGGTTTGCCTTGGAAACAAACAGAGATCATTCTGTCATTTTTGAGATTGCATCCAAGTACTGTATTTTGGACTCTTCTGTTGACCATCATGGCTACTCCATTTCTTCTGAGGGATTCCTGCCCGCAGTAGTAGATATAATGGTCATCTGAGTTAAATTCACCCATTCCAGTCCATTTTAGTTCGCTGATTCCTAGAATGTCGACGTTCACTCTTGCCATCTCCTGTTTGACCACTTTCAATTTGCCTTGATTCATAGACCTGACATTCCAGGTTCCTATGTAATATTGCTCTTTACAGCATCGGACCTTGCTTCTATCACCAGTCACATCCACAGCTGTGTATTGTTTTTGCTTTGGCTCCATCGCTTCATTCTTTCTGGAGTTATTTCTCCACTGACCTCCAGTAGCATATTGGGCACCTACTGACCTGGGGAGTTCCTCTTTCAGTATCCTATCATTTTGCCTTTTCATACTGTTCATGGGGTTCTCAAGGCAAGAATACTGAGGTGGTTTGCCATTCCCATCTCCAGTGGACCACATTCTGTCAGAAATAGATTTAAGGGCCTAGATCTGATAGATAGAGTGCCTAATGAACTATGGAATGAGGTTCATGACATTGTACAGGAGACAGGGATCAAGACCATCCCCAAGGAAAAGAAATGCAAAAATGCAAAATGGCTGCCTGGGGAAGCGTTACAAATAGCTGCGAAAAGAAGAGAAGCGAAAAGCCAAGGAGAAAAGGAAAGATATAAGCATCTGAATGCAGAGTTCCAAAGATTAGCAATAAGAGATAAGAAAGCCTTCTTCAGCGATCAGTGCAAAGAAATAGAGGAAAACAATAGAATGGGAAAGACTAGAGATCTCTTCAAAAAAATTAGAGATATCAAAGGAACATTTCATGTAAAGATGGGCTCGATAAAGGACAGAAATGGTACGGACCTAACAAAAGCAGAAGATATTAAGAAGAGGTGGCAAGAATACACGGAAGAACTGTACAAAAAGGATCTTCATGACCCAGATAATCACGATGGTGTGATCACGCATCTAGAGCCAGACATCCTGGAATGTGAAGTCAAGTGGGCCTTAGAAAACATCACTACAAACAAAGTTAGTGGAAGTGATGGAATTCCAGTTGAGCTATTTCAAATCCTGAAAGATGATGCTGTGAAAGTGGTACACTCAATATGCCAGCAAATTTGGAAAACTCAGCAGTGGCCACAGGACTGGAAAAGGTCACGTGTCATTCCAATCCCAAAGAAAGGCAATGCCAAAGAATGCTCAAACTACTGCACAATTGCACTCATCTCACACGTGAATAAAGTAATGCTCAAAATTCTCCAAGCAAGTCTTCAGCAATACGTGAACTGTGAACTTCCTGATGTTCAAGCTTGTTTTAGAAAAGGCAGAGGAACCAGAGATCAAATTGCCAACATCCACTGGATCATGGAAAAAGCAAGAGAAGTCCAGAAAAAACATCTATTTCTGCTTTATTGACTAGGCCAAAGCCTTTGACCATGTGGATCACAATCAATTGTGGAAAATTCTGAAAGAGATGGGAATACCAGACCACCTAACCTGCCTCTTGAGAAATCTGTATGCAGGCCAGGAAGCAACAGTTAGAACTGGACATGGAACGACAGACTGGTTCCAAATAGGAAGAGGAGTACATCAAGGCTGCATATTGTCACCCTGCTTATTTAACTTATATGCAGAGTACATCATGAGAAATGCTGGACTGGAAGAAACATAAGCTGGAATCTAGATGGCCGGGAGTAATATCAATAACCTCAGATATGCAGATGACACCACCCTTATGGCAGAAAGTGAAGAAGAGCTAGAAAGCCTCTAGATGAAAGTAAAAGAGGAGACAGAAAAGTTGGCTTAAAGCTCAACATTCAGAAAACTAAGATCATGGCATCCAGTCCCATCACTCCATGGGAAATAGATGGAGAAACAGTGGAAACAGTGTCAGACTTTATTTTTTGGGGCTCCAAAATCATTGCAGATGTTGACTGCAGCCATGAAATTAAAAGACACTTACTCCTTGGAAGAAAAGTTATGACAAACCTAGATAGCATATTAAAAACCAGAGACATTACTTTGTCAGCAAAGGTCCATCTAGTCAAGGCTATGGTTTTTCCAGTAGTCATGTATGGATGTGAGAGTTGGACTGTGAAGAGGGCTGAGCGCCAAAGAATTGATGCTTTTGAACTGTGGTGTTGGAGAAGACTCTTGAGAGTCCCTTGGACTGCAAGGAGATTCAACCAGTCCATTCTGAAGGAGATCAATCCTGAGATTTCTTTGGAAGAAATAATGCTAAAGCTGAAACTCCAGTACTTTGGCCACCTCATGCGAAGAGTTGACTCATTGGAAAAGACTTTGATGCTGGGAGGGATTGGGGGCAGGAGAAGAAGGGGACGACCGACGATGAGATGGCTGGATGGCATCACTGACTCGATGGACGTGAGTCTGAGTGAACTCCAGGAGTTGGTGATGGACAGGGAGGCCTGGCGTGTTGCGATTCATGGGGTCGCAAAGAGTCGGACACAACTGAGCGACTGAACTGAACTGAACTGAATGGTCTAGTGGTTTTCCCTACTTTCTTCAATTTAAGTCTGAATTTGGAAATAAGGAATTCAGGATCTGAGCCACAGTCAGCTCCTGGTCTTGTTTTGCTGACTATATAGAGCGTCAACATCTTTGGCTGCATAGAATATAATCAATCTGATTTTGGTATTGACCATCTGGTGATGTCCATGTATAGAGTCTTCTCCTGTGATGTCAGAAGAGGGTGTTTGCTATGACCAGTTTGTTCTCTTGGCAAAACTCTATTGACCTTTGCCCTGCTTCATTCTGTACTCCAAGGCCAAATTTGCCTGTTACTCCAAGTATTTCTTGACATCCTACTTTTGCATTCCAGTCCCCTATAATGAAAAGGTCATCTTTTTTGGGTGTTAGCTCTAGAAGGTCTTGTAGGTCTTCAAAGAACTCTTCAACTTTAGGTCTTTTAGCATTACTGGTTGGGGCATAGGGGTGGATTACTGTGATACTGAATGGTTTGGCTTTGAAACAGAGAGATCATTCTGTCGTTTTGAGACTGCATCCAAGTACTGCATTTTGGACTCTTTTGTTGACTATGACTCCATTTCTTCTAAGGGATTCTTGCCCACAGTAGTAGATATATATCTGAGTTAAATTTACCCATTCCAGTCCATTTTAGTTCACTGATTCCTAAAATGTCGATGTTCACACTTGCCCTCTCCTGTTTGACCATGTCCAATTTGCCTTGATTTCATGGATCTAACATTCCAGGTTCCTATGCAATATCATCCCAATATTTGCAACATATGTTTTCTGAGTTCAAGCTACAGATTGAGTAGCATTTTTTGGATCTGACTCAAGTGGAAGGGAAATTTTTTCGTGTTTCAAAATTGACTTAATAACCATCCAACTAAGGAGCTTCCACCTTAGCTTCAACTATACATCAGACTTTACTTTCATCACCAGTCACATCCACAACTGGGTGCTGTTTTGGCTCCATCTCTTCATTCTTTCTGGAGTTATTTCTCCACTGATCTCCAGTAGCATATCAGGCACCTGCCGATCTCGGAAGTTCATCTTTCAGTGTCCTATCTTTTTGCCTTTTCATGTGTTCATGGGGTTCTCAAGGCAAGAATACTGAAGTGGTTTACAATTCCCTTCTCCAGTGGACCACGTTTTGTCAGCACTCTCCATCATGAGCCATCTGTCTTTGGTGGCCCTACATGGCATGGCTCATGGTTTCACTGAGTTAGACAAGGCTGTGGTCCATGTGATCAGATTGATTAGTTTTCTGTGATTGTGGTTTTCAGTCTGTCTTCCTTCTGATGGAGAAAGATAAGAGGCTTATGGAAGCTTCCATAATAATGCTAATGCTGATATTCAAAAGTTAAACTATGACAGTCATTTCATAACTACCAATGTTGCTTTAATCTTAAGTAATTCCAAGTTGTTGCGCATTGCTATCAAAAAGTAACATATCCCATTGTTACAAAAGTTTAAAAAAAGATGCAAAATCTGCTTTCCCAATATTTGCAACATATGTTTTCTGAGTTCAAGCTACAGATTGAGTAGCATTTTTTTGGATCTGACTCAAGTGGAAGAGAAATTTTTTCGTGTTTCAAAATTCACTTAATAACCATTCAACTAAGGAGCTTCCACCTTATCTTCAACTATACATTATTATCCAAACTACCACACACTAAACAGAGCTAATCAATGCAATTCCTAGCACATGCAGTAGTATAAGCTATGTCCATGGCTATGCACAGAACACAAATTATAGAACTGATTTATGCTCTCCTCTGTTTTTCTTATATCTCTGACTAAAGCCCATTCAGTACAGTTCAGTTCAGTTGCTCAGTCATGTCCGACTCTTTGCAACCCCATGAATCGCAGCACGCCAGGCCTCCCTGTCCATCACCAACTCCCAGAGTTCACTCAAACTCACATCCATCGAGTCAATGATGCCATCCAGCCATCTCATCCTCTGTCATCCCCTTCTCCTCATGCCCTCAATCCCTCCCAGCATCAGAGTCTTTTCCAATGAGTCAACTTTTCACATGAGGTGGCCAAAGTACTGGAATTTCAGCTTCAACATCAGTCCTTCCAAAGAACACCCAGGGCTGATCTCCTTTAGAATGGAACAGTTGGATCTCCTTGTAGGCCAAGGGACTCTCAAGAGTCTTCTCCAACACCACAGTTCAAAAGCATCAATTCTTTGGCGCTCAGCCCTCTTCACAGTCCAATTCTCATATCCATACATGACTACTGGAAAAACCATAGCCTTGACTAGACGGACCTTTGCTGGCAAAGTAATGTCTCTGCTTTTTAATATGCTATATAGGTTGGTCATAACTTTCCTTCCAAGGAAACTCAAATTATGAGAAAAACTTCCAAATAACTTCATTCATCCTCATATATGTTCATCTACCAATCCCTGGTAATGAGAGATCACTGAGGACTCAGTGGGGGGCCAGAAATACCACGCTCACCCAGCAGTGCCTCAGAGCCCTATCTATAGAGTATCAGAGGAGGTAAAATGGAGAACCTGACTTCTGCCCCTGCACTTTGCTCAGTTGCTTCAGTCATGTCCAACTTCTATCCCAGTCTGGCAGAAAGAAGAAATGTTTATCGCCCTTTACCTGCCTGGGTAGTATCTGAATAAGCCAGCTAAAACAGAAGATTTAAATGAGACCTCAGTTCATAGTGTAATACCCCAAAAGTCCAGGTTTCAACAAAAAGTTAGCTGTCACTATGGATCACTGGAATAGAATAGAGAGCCTAGAAATAAACCCTCACAACTATTGTCAATTAATCTCTGACAAAGGAGGCAAGAATATACAATGGAGAAAAGACAGTCTCCACAGCAGTTGATGTTGGAAAAGCTGAACAGCCTCATGTAAATCAATAAGGTTGCAATATTCCCTCACACTATACACAACAATAAAGTCAAAATACCTTTAAGACTTAAATATAAAATATGACACCATAAAACTCCTAAAAGAGAACATAGGCAAAACATTCTTAGACATAAATCATACAAATGTTTTCTAGGTCAGTCTCCCAAGGAAACAGAAATAAAAGCAAAAATAAACAAATGGGACCTAATCAAATTAATATCCTTTTGCACAGCAAAGGAAATCATAAACAAATGAAAAGACAACCTATGAAATATTTTAAAACAATGTGGCCAACAAGGGCTTAATTTCCAAAATATACAATATGAACAGCTCATGTAGTTCAGTTCAGTCACTCAGTCGTGTCCCACTCTTTGCGACCCCATGAACCGCAGCACTCCAGGCCTCACTGTCCATCACCAACTCCCGGAGTCCACCCAAATCCATGTCCATCGAGTCGGTGATGCCATCCAGCCATCTCATCCTCTGTCATCCCCTTCTCCTCTTGCCCTCAATCTTTCCTAGCATCAGGATCTTTTCACATGAGTCAGTTCTTCACATCAGGTGGCCAAAGTACTGGAGTTTCAGCTTCAACATTAGTCTTTCCAATGAACACCTAGGACTGATCTCCTTTAGGATGGACTGGTTGGATCTCCTTGCAGTCCAAGGGACTCTCAAGAGTCTTCTCCAACACCACAGTTCAAAAGCATCAATTCTTCAGTGCTCAGCTTTCTTTACAGTCCAAATCTCACATCCATACATGACCACTGGAAAAACCACAGCCTTGACTAGATAGATCTTAGTTGGTAAAGTAATGTCTCTGCTTTTGAATATGCTATCTAGGTTGGTCATAACTTTCCTTGTAAGGAGTAGGCGTCTTTTAATTTAATGGCTGCAGTCACCATCTGCAGTGATTTTGGAGCCCAGAAAAATAAAGTCAGCCACTGTTTGCACTGTTTCCCCATCTATTTCCCATGAAGTGATGCGACTGGATGCCATCATCTTCATTTTCTGAATGTTGAGCTTTAAGCCAACTTTTTCAAGCTCCTCTTTCACTTTCATCAAGAGAGTCTTTAGTTCTTCTTCACTTTCTGCCATAAGGGTGACGTCATCTGCATATCTGAGGTTATCGATATTTGTCCTGGCAATTTTGATTCCAGTTTGTGCTTCTTCCAGCCCAGTGTTTCTCATGATGTACCCTGCATATAAGTTAAATAAGCTCATATAGCTCAGTATTTAAAAAACAAACAACCCAACCAAAAAATGGACCAAAGACCCAAACAGGTATTTCTCTAAAAAAGACATAAGATGTCCAACAGGCACATGAAAAGATGTTCAATATTACTAATTATTAGAGAGATGCAAATGCAAAACTACAATGATACATCATCTCACTCTGGTCAGAATGGCCATTGTTAAAAAGTCTACATTTAAGAAATACTGGAGTGGGTGTGAGGAAGCCCTCCTGCAGAGTTGCCAGAGTTGCTGTATAATCCAGGAATCCCACTTCTGAGCATATATTTGGACGAAACTCTAATCTGAAAAGATACATGGAAACCAGTGTTCACAGAAGCACTATTTACCATAACCAAGACATGGAAGCAACCTAAATGTCCACCAACAAATGAATCATAAGGAAGGTGTCATTCATACACACAAACACATACCACACCACACGTGTGCATACAACAGAACGCTAATCAGTCATTAAAAAGAATGTAAATAATGCCATCTGCAGCAACATAGATGGACCTAGAGATTATCATATTAAGCGAGGCGAATCAAAGAAAAATAGCATATATCACTTATATGTGGACTCTAAAAATGAACTTATTTACAAAACAGAAAGACTCATAAAAAACAAACATCGTTACTAAAGTGGTGAAAGTGAAAGTGAAGCTGCTCAGTCGTGTCCGACTCTTTGCGACCCCATGGACTGTAGACTACCAGGCTTCTCTGTCCATGGAATTTTCCAGGCAAGAATACTGGAATGGGTTACCATTTCCTTCTCCAGGAGATCTTCCCAACACAGGAATTGAACCCGGGTCTCCTGCATTATATAGTACACGGAACCATATTCAATCCACTGTAATCAATCATAACCGAAAAGAATATGAAGTGTGTGTGTGTGTATATATATATATATCTGAATCACTTTGCTGTACACCAGAAACTAACACAGTACATCAACTATACTTCAAGGAAAAGAAAAAAAAAAAAAAAAAACAGATAAAAAGTCAATTGTCATTAAAAAAAGAAACAAGAAGGGCTAAAACTGAATGAAGAAAGACAACTGATAGATGCCAACACCAAAGTGGAAAAAATGTTTAATCAGAGAAAAATAGACCAACAAATAAATAAATAAACAAACAAACAAAGCCTCAAGGCCCCATAGGACAATAACAAAAGATGTAACTTTCCTATCATTTGAGTCTTAAAGCAGAGGAGAAAATGTGCAGGGCTGAAAAGGTATTTGAAGAAATAATGGCTTGAAAACTTCCCAAATTTGGCAAAAGACAGAAATATACAGATGCAAAATGCTGAGCAAACTTCAAACAGGATAAATAATAAAATGTATACAAAGGCAATCATAGCCAAACTTCTGAAAACCAGAGACAAGGAAAACACCATGAAAACAATGAGAGAGAAACTACACCTTACCAACAGCAGAAAAACAATTCAAATGGCAGCATCAGAAATGAGGGAGGCCAGGAGGAAGAACTTTTCCAAATGCTCAAATAAAAGAACTATGAACTTGCATCCTATATCCAGTGAAAATATCCTTTAGAGGTGGAGAAGCAATTATAACATTTTCAAATGAAGTAAAATCAAGAAAATTTGTGAGCAGCACATTTACCCTAAAGAGCTAGATCCGAGAAAAGATAAATTAACAAACCTCTTATTAGAATGACAAAGAAAAAAAAATAGAAGACACAAATTACCAATATCAGGAATAAAACAGGAGATGTCTGACTATAGACTTCATAGAAATCAAAATAATAATAAAGGAATCCTCCAAACAACTTTAAAGACGTTAAATTTAGCAACACAAAGAAAATACACCAATTTCTCAAAAAGCACAGACTACTACAACTCACTCAATATCATATAAATAACTTGAATAATTCTACAACTATTAATAAAATTTAACTTACAATTTAAAATCTCCCCAAACAAGAACCTCTAGTCTGGGAAGACTTCAGTGGAAAATTTGCCAAATATCTATAGAACAATTAATACCAATTCTATATCATCTCTTTCAGAAAACAAGTAGAGGGAAAACGTCCAAATTGATTTTATAAAGACACTATTATCTGATGTAGAAACCAAAGATCAAAAAAAAAAAAAACCCCACAAAAAACAATAAAAATGCTACAAATGTATCCTATGTGAATATAGACTCAAAAGATCCCTAACCAAATGTTAGCACACAGCATTCAGCAATATACACAAATTACATACCATGATCAAATGGGATTTATTCCAAGGATGCAAGACTGTTTCAAAATTTGAAAAATAATGTAATTCCATATAGTAACAGGTTAATGTACAATCACATAATCACTGAATTGAGGCAGAAAAAGCATTTTACAACATTTAGCATCTCTCTGTGATTAAAGAAAAACAATAGGAATAAAGGGAAATTCATCAACTTGATAAACAGCATTTATAAAAATCTTCAGCTAACACCATTCTCCACAGCAAAAAGATGGAATGCTTTTCTCTAAAGTTCAGGAAAAAAATGAAGATGTCTGCTTTTATCAGGCGCAATGAATGAAGCAATGGAAGATTTAGCCAGTGCAAGAGGCAATAATAAGAAACAAAAGCCATATAGATTAGAAAGAGAGAAGTAATCTATCCTATCCCTAATTACAGATAACATTATCTGTATGCTTGGGGCTGGTGCATGGGGATGACCCAGAGAGATGCTGTGGGGAGGGAGGTGGGAGGGGGGTTCATGTTTGGGAACGCATGTAAGAATTAAAGATTTTAAAATTTAAAAAATAAAAAGAATTAAAAAATAAATTAATAAACAAACAAACAAACAAAAACATTATCATCAACAAAGAAAATCTACCAAGAACTCCTAAAACTAAAAAGTGAGTTCATCAAGATCAACATATAAAAACCAACTGGATTTCTACGTACTAGCTGTGAAAACATTATCTTGAAGTTACAATATAATACCATTTACAACTGTTCAAAAGAAAATGAAATACTAATAAGTACATCT
Source organism: Capra hircus (assembly GCF_001704415.2). Classification (NCBI taxonomy): domain Eukaryota; kingdom Metazoa; phylum Chordata; class Mammalia; order Artiodactyla; family Bovidae; genus Capra; species Capra hircus. Next base: position 24,487,526 of record NC_030817.1, read on the forward strand.
AACCAATCTTATATAGGACTTGTATACTGAAAATTGAAGGAAAGTTATGACCAACGTAGATAGCATATTCAAAAGCAGAGACATTACTTTGCCAGCTAAGGTCCGTCTAGTCAAGGCTATGGTTTTTCCCGTGGTCATGTATGGATGTGAGAGTTGGACTGAGAAGAAGGCTGAGCGCCGAAGAAATGATGCTTTTGAATTGTGGTGTTGGAGAAGACTCTTGAGAGTCCCTTGGACTGCAAGGAGATCCAACCAGTCCATCCTAAAGGAGATCAGTCCTGGGTGTTCTTTGAAAGACTCAATGGACATGAGTCTGAGTGAACTCCAGGAGTTGGTGATGGACAGGGAGGCCTGGCGTGCTGTATTTCATGAGGTCGCAAAGAGTCGGACATGACTCAGCGACTGAACTGAACTAAACTGATGCATAAAACGGAAAATTATTCAGCCTTAAAAAAGAAATGAAATTCTAATGCAAGCAACAAGACAGATAAACCTTGAGATACTAGGCTGCTACTGCTGCTAAGTCACTTCAGTCGTGTCCAACTCTGTGCGACCTCATAGAGGGCAGCCCACTGGGCTCCCCCGTCCCTGGGATTCTCCAGGCAAGAATACTGGAGTGGGTTGCCATTTCCTTCTCCAATGCATGAAAGTGAAAAGTCAAAGTGAAGTCGCTCAGTCGTGTCCAACCCTCAGCGACCCCATGGACTACAGCCTACCAGGCTCCTCCGTCCATGGGATTTTCCAGGCAGGAGTACTGGAGTGGGTGCCATTGCCTTCTCCTAGATACTAGGCTAAATGAAACAAATCAGTCACGAAAGGAAATACTGTATGATTCCACTTATATGAGATTCCTAGAGTACAGAAATAGTATAAAAGCATAGAAACAGAAAGTAGAACCATGTTTTCCAGAGGATAAGGGTAGGAGAATATGGGGAATTGTTGCTTAATGGGTACAGAGATTTAGTTTTGCAAAATGAAAAGTTCCTAAGATAGTTTGCACAGCAATATGAATATATACTTAAAAATGGTTAAGATGTGAATTTTCTGTTGTGTACTTTACCACAATTAAAAATCTTAAAGTGAATTGTATAAAGTTTTTAAAAAATATAAACTGGATTATGCCAGCCTTCCAAATCCTCCCAGCATACTTTAAATAAAATTAAATTTTTAAGAAAAAGACTTAAAACTGTACAATAAATGTATATGTCTTTCTTTCAGTTATATATGCTCCTTCGTTTGTATTAAGGATCTTTTAGTTTTTACAGGAAACCAAGAAACCAAGTATCAACAGGGGCTTCCCAACTCTTTTATGAACCCATGGACTGTAGCCTGCCTGGCTCCTTTGTCCATGGGATTCTCCAAGCAAGAATACTGGAGTGGGTTGCCATGCTCTTCTCCAGGGGATCTTGACCCAGGGATTGAACCAGCATCTCTTAAGTTTCCTGCATGGGCAGGCAGAATTTTTACCAGCTGAGCCACCAGGGAAACCCAAACAACAAAACTCCACTGCACTCAAAAGTAGTTTCAAAACTTAGCTTTCCACATCATCAAATACTTGAAAGCCTATATTAAATCTAAAATGATGTTCAAAGTCAAACTTAGTCTCTGAATAATCTTTGCCCCATAAGCAAGTTCTAGCAGCACCTTTGACATTTTACAGTTTAATAATATGGTAGCAATACACTTTTAAAATTCCAAAGGATAAAAATTACTTAAAGTAAGTCATACCACTTTAATTTTTAATGTAACCTAAGAAAATAGCTATTGTAGATACCTTTCAAAACGACTTGTGCCAAAAACAGATTATCAAACACACACACACACACGTATCACTTAAGGAATAAAGAAAATAATATGATCCATTCCATCTACTCATTTCCTCATCATTATAACCAATGCATTCTTTCAGTCCTTATCATCCCTAATCCCTTAATAAACCCCAACATTTAATCTTTTTTTCTAAGAGGCCATAACTTCACTATCAGACAGAGGATGAGAAGGTTAGATACCGTCACCAACTCAATGGACATGAGTTTGAGCAAATCCCCGGAGATAGTGGAGGACAAGGGAGCCTGGAGTGCTGCAGTTCATGGGGGTCACAGAGAGTTGGACATGACTTAGCGACTAAGCAACAACAAACTTAACCACCAACAGACTCAGAGTTATACTTTTTTTTAAAATATAAATTTATTTATTTTAATTGGAGGCTAATTACTTTACAATATTGTATTGGTTTTGCCATTAATCAACATGAATCCGCCACGGGTGTACATGTGTTCCCCATCCTGAACCCCTATACTTTTAAATACAAATAGGATAAGCACTGCTTACTTTAAACATAAAATCTCCTCAACTGACAAACATTGATTTTAGATAAAATACAATCCTTGAGATGTGTTGTGAAGACTAACTTTTCACAAGGGATTAATGAATTTTGGATCCAAAAGGCTGTATGTATAATATTTGATATCCACAAGGATAAAAACCAAATAGGCTGGCATGAGCTGTGAAAATACCTCAGGAAAGAACCCATGTGAATATCAATTAATTATCAAAGTTCTGATTAGATATATTGCCCAGGGAATTAACTCTAATATGCTGGCATTCCTATAAAGTCACATTTTTCTGCCTCTGACTTTTCTGTTAAGGGAAACACTTGGTAATGTGCTCTCTGAGTTCCACCTTATCATATTACCTGGTACTGTATTAAAAAGTTGTCACATCTTACCAGCAACAGCTACAATGCATGTTTTTAAGTAACATAATGTGTTTCTTCTTTTGCTTTTGAATCTTCATGATAAAAATTTCCATTTAATACTTAATATCAACGCATTTCCTTGATTCCAAAGATAAAAGCACAAAAAAAAATTCACTTTTAAATGATATTCACTTTCTCTGATTAAAAATATTTATTGTTCCATATCTATTTTCCTGATTCTGCCTAGCTACAAAGTTTGGATCACAGAGGGGATTATAATGGAAGAAATTTGACTGCATAATCCATTCCTTTGAGATAAGGATAGCATCAATAACAACAAAGCAATGACACAAATAAAAACTAACACTTACTGAGTGTTTCCTATTTGTGTCACACCAAATAAAGTGGTTTCTATGCTTTCTATCATTTAAAAGCCATTCCATAGAGACTTCTGCATAAGTTATAGTTGTAAGAGAACATCACTTTCACTTTAAAAATAAGAACATATTGACTAAACCAAAAAACCATGTATATAGAGCTTAAGAGGCGAAGAAATCTAATGAACTAAAATCCAGAAAACAGAAACTAAGAAGAACTGCTTATAAATGGGGACAAGAAGAAACCAGAAAGGCCTTAACAAATATTTAGGGACAAGTGTGGGCCAACAAGGTGGTTAGACTCTCTAGAACCCCAGCCATAAAGACAGTTTGCACTTGCCAGTCAACTCTCTCCAGTTTGGCAAGGTGACACCCTGAGGGAGTACTAACCATTGTAACCTAACAACTGTTAGAGGAAAGAAAGAAGCATTATGCTCAGAAATACTTCAGGCAAAACACTGAATTTTCAAAATAGCTCTATATAATCCTCTACCCCTTCAGCCCTCCCTGATCATTATTAGCAAGGAAACAATCAAGAGATGACCACTTTCCGAGGATGGTCATGTTTACCAAGGTATGTGCACCAGAAAGATTTGAAAGAGAGTCATTCAAGAATCTTTCTGAGCTGATGTTGGAGAAAGCAAACTCGGTGCTCAGCAATACCAGATGTCTGTGGGTGGTACAAAACACCGAACTTCCATCAAAGAGTTTGACTATCAGCCCATCAAATTTGGCCTTTGTGACAAAAAGGACACAAATGACAGAAGGTAAATAGTTCAGAAGGCCAAAAACGTGACACACTCATTTCAAGGGTTACGATGATATGGTCAGTTGATCTGACTGGACAACAAAATCATTACTAAAAAAGTTACGTGAAGCAGCAATAATTGACCCAAGATGGAGTCAAAGGTCCTTTACCATGAAAAAAACAGGCCAGCCTCTGCTAAGGGTGATAAGTCTGGCAGGCAGGGATGGCTTGTATATCATAAGCATATAGTGCTACATTTTTGACCCAGTTTATGATGGTGGATACATGAGCCACACCCAAAACAATGATGGATCCAAGTGGCTATAGTGGTGACTTGGGCAGTGCAGGCTTAATAAGCAGTTTGGTTCCAGTCACTCTCATGAAAAAGAGGTCCTTAGTCTAAGCATCAAGATGAGTGACCATGACCTTCCAAAAGGCAAGTGTGATTTGTTTCATAGCTTGTGGCCTCATTGAGGAATGTGCCTTTAGTCTGCTATTCTGAAATCTTACCCAAGTGAGACCATTGTCAACAGCCCACCACTCAGGAAAAATATAACATGTTTGTTGATCCTTGGGAGTATTTTCTAAAGCAGGGATTGGCTAATTTTTCTATTTTTGAGAAGGACATATAGTAAATATTTTAGATTTTATAAGCTGCACACAATCTCTAGCATATATCCATTTTATTCTTAATGTTTTATTTAAAAAATGTAAAAAACATTCCCAGGCTCAAGAGCAGTACAAACACAGGCTGAAGACAGATTTGGCACACAGGCTGAAGTTTGCTAACTCCTGGCCCAAGGCAAAGAAAATAACTCAAATTAGCCTATTCAACAGTCCTTACCACAGTCGGTCTTCCAGAGCTGTCCTTGGAGCTGGAGAGTGGCTGCCACCCAGTGGACACCATCAGCTTTTCACTTAGCTGAATCATCAGTGAGCCAGGTACAAATATTTAAGGTTAACTCTGTATACATAATCAGCCCAAGGCCTTTACCCAGAAGGTCAATTTAATTTCCCAGCTATAAACTTTGTTCACATCTACCAGTTGAATTCAAGTATTTTTTCCCCTTCCAAAACACAACCAAGTTCCCTAATCAGCACACATCTGGGGCTATAGTAACAGCCACGAATGCTGATGCCACTCCTGGGTATAACTGCAGGGAAGAGAACAGAGCTTGAGAAAAGGGATGACAGGGACACGGCAGCAGCAGCAGACTCTCTCTCTTACAGCTGCTTCCTCAACAGCTGGGTTCAAGCCCCAGGGTTGCTTCCTCCCTTGTGTAACTTCCGATATTTGGAAAACACCCCAGCTGAGGGAACCAGCATATTACTGCAGCTCTTTCCTTCAGTCTTTGGCACTTTGAGCAAAGACTGTGCCTCTTTTCCTCCTCACATGGGACCCAGAAGGATGGTGAATTGAGCACTTTTATTTAACAGAACCATGCTGCTGTTACTGCTAAGTCGCTTCAGTCTTGTCTGACTCTGTGCGACCCCAGAGACGGCAGGCCCCCAGGCTCCCCCGTCTCTGGGATTCTCCAGGCAAGAACACTGGAGTGGGTTGCCATTTCCTTCTCCAATGCATGAAAGTGAAAAGTGAAAGTGAAGATGCTCAGTTGTATCTGACTCTTAGTGACCCCATGGACTGCAGCTTACCAGGCTCCTGCGTCCATGGGATTTTCCAGGCAAGAGTATTGGAGTGGGTTGCCATTGCCTTCTCCCAACAGAACCATAAAACTCATAAAAGTTTGAGTCTCTCCTCTTCTTCAAAGCTCCCAATGGCAAATGTCTTTTAAACAGAAACACACATAAAAGAAAGCTGTGTTAATCAGTTAACAAAAATACTGCATCAGAAGCTCACAGAAACCTAGCCCTGTGCTTCCCCTAGAAGAAATGGCTCAGTATTAGCTAGTTCAATGTTCATAGTGACTTTTTAAAACATAGCTACTGCAAATAATAAGAATCAACTATATCCACAAGAAGACTGAAGCAAGTATCCATAGCAGTTGTACTCATAAGAGCCAAAAACTGAAACTAACCCAAATGTCCATTAACCAAACAGATAAATAAATTGTGTAACAGTCAAAGGTATACTACTCAGCAATAAAACAGAATAACAAAGGATCAGAAAAGTTATGCTGAACAAAAGAAGCCTTACACAAAGAGTTAATTCCATTTACATGGAAAGTATAAGAAAGGTATAACAAATATAGAGTGAAAAAAATTAAACAGTGCCTGCTTCAGTGTGGGAGGACTGAATGAAAAGTGGTAGGAGCAGCTTCCTGAAAAATGGAAACATTCTGTATCATGAAAGGCGAGGAGTTTCATGTATGCACATAATTGTCAACATTATACAGCTAACATTTGTGAATTTTAATACATAAATTATCTCAAATAATTAGCTATAATTGAGTGGAAGGTGGAAAGTAAAGGAATATATAAATGAAATAAGAATGTCAAAATGCTAACTGCTATATCTGATGAGTACACAGGGCATATAACACTATTTTTTTGTACATTCACTAAATTTTCCTACATGAATAGTTTAAAAAATAATAAGAGGAGATGCAAGTATGTAGAGAAACTACAGGAGAGAAAGCGAACTTTATAAAACAGTTAAAGTGATAATTTGATTTGAAGCTTTCATGGAAAAGTCATTAGAAATGGGTATATTTGGTAGATTTTAGGCAAAAGCAAGGAAAGTCCATGAAGTGGACACTGAAAACCATGTAAACAAAAATCACAGAAGTATTACTGGAGTTAGGCTATTTATGAAACAGTTTGGCCTTAAATATAAGGTCAAGAAAACACAATAATGTGAAATAAACTTGAAATAGTAGAAGATGAAATTATCAAAATAGCATAAAATCCTGGGCCACACAGCAATCCCACTGCTGGGCATACACACCGAGGAAACCAGAATTGAAAGAGACACATGTACCCCAATGTTCATCGCAGCACTGTTTATAATAGCCAGGACATGGAAACAACCTAGATGTCCATCAGCAGATGAACGGATAAGAAAGCTGTGGTACATATACACAATGGAGTATTACTCAGCCGTTAAAAAGAATTCATTTGAATCAGTTCTGATGAGATGGATGAAACTGGAGCCTATTATACAGAGTGAAGTAAGCCAGAAAGAAAAACACCAATACAGTATACTAACACATATATATGGAATTTAGAAAGATGGCAATGACGACCCTGTATGCAAGACAGCAAAAAAGACACAGCTGTGTATAACGGACTTTTGAACTCAGAGGGAGAGGGAGAGGGTGGGATGATTTGGGAGAATGGCATTCTAACATGTATACTATCATGTAAGAATCGAATCGCCAGTCTATGTCTGATGTAGGATACAGCATGCTTGGGGCTGGTGCATGGGGATGACCCACAGAGATGTTATGGGGAGGGAGGTGGGAGGGGGGTTCATGTTTGGGAACACATGTAAGAATTAAAGATTTTAAAATTTAAAAAATAAAAAACTAAAAATAAATAAATAAATAAAACATCAAAAAAAAAAAAAATCCTGGGCCACAGAAAACACACCGGGCAATAGGGAATCATTTTGCACATCCAAGTTTGGAAATTACAAGATTAGAGCTAAACTTTAGAAAATTTAATCTTGCAAAACGGAAGGACATTATGGAAGCATTACTATGCTGCTATGAGAGACAATGATAAGGGCAATGACAAGGAGAATAGGGAAGCAAGGACACAGACAGCTGAACTGGCGATTGATTGCTAAGATGTTCTAAAGAACAAATATCAAGTTAGATATATTTACAGAGGTTTAAGCACTGAGAGTCTTCTCTTCAACACAATATAATACTCAGAACATTAACCAAATGAAAACCAAATATGTTGAAGTCTGATGCCAATTATCTCAAGATTTACAACTGAAGTGTTAATTCACAACTAGAAGTGTCAATCCAATTAATGTTGGAATTTCTGTTTTGTACATTGTTTTCAAAAATAACCCTGTTATGGAACTACTATAAAAGCACAAGTAGGGATTTCAGATTTGCAAAAGATTACTCCAAATAGCAATAATTATACTTTCTATGCTGTGCTGTCTTTATAGAAATAATGTTAAAACAGAAGAATTTATATCAGTATTAAAGGCATCTTATAATAAATTTCTTTCTTATAGCCCCTATTACCACCACCTATGGATTTACCATGAAAATAATGCTTTACATTCAAAGGGATAAACCTTACTCAACAGAAATAAACACTGTTCTCAGGTAACTTCTAAGGGGAAAAAAAAGGGAAACACATAAAAAAATTGTGAGTAAAAAAATCACCCTACCTATCCCTGAACTATATAGTTTCCAATCTAGAAAATTTCTATTCAAGGTTAAATTCATAATCATTAAAACTGATTTTATTATTTGAAGGGCTTTATAAAGATAGATAAGTATTGTCCATCCTAATGACAAAAATATTATCGTACAAATAAAAGAATCAACTAAATAATTTTAAATTAGACATAAACACTTCTGAGTAAAAATATAGCTACATAACTGGAATAATTTTCTGCAGAAAGTACTAAAATCTTTTTTTCTGAAATTTATTTTTAAAGAGAGACATTTGAATTTGTGTTTTAATTATATTCCAATGACAGCTAGAAAAAAGACTTCATTTAATAGATATTATCCTATAACCTAGTGGCTATAAAGAAAGCATTTTAATATTTTTTAAACTTTTTAATTTTATATTTATAGCCAATTAACAATGTTGATATAGTTTCTGGTGACTATTTTAATATTAAGTTGGTATATATTTACACCTGAATATATACACAGTATATAAAAAGTATAGATATCATATACAAAAAAATTTTTAAACTTGCACTAATGGAGAGAATTCAAAAACCAAATGAGATTTGTAACAGGAATAAAACCGTATTAAATGGCATACATTCATGATATATATGTTTGCAAATGCAGATGCTGGAGCCAGAGTTCCCATAATCTAACAGTGATTCTACCACTTACACCTTATAGAAACTTAGTAAAAATCTCCAAGAAACAGAAATCTTCTATAAAATAGGATAAAACACTACCTTACTTCCTATAATATCGTAAGAATTAAAAGATATAATCCAATTAAAGTACTTAGTCTGACATACTGGCAAATACTGAAACAAAGTTCATACCTGAAGGCCTTGACAACTAATAAATTCAGAGGATTTCACAGAGGCATATTTTATCACAGTAGACATTGTGCAGTTGACTATACATAAAGGACAGTGGAATATTCTTCTCAGGGAATATTAACATTAAGATGTACAATTATATTGTTAGATGTGAAGAAACATAAGCTTCATCTTTCATATTTAAAAGTTTCAGATTTAAGAAAATATAAGATTCCTTCATACATTTAAAACTGACTTGGGTAAAAGTAGAAAAATGAAAATAAAAAGTATTTTACCTTTAACAAAAGTGACCTAATTTATCAAGTATTAGCTGACTACATATCACCAAGTTGGATAGTTAAAGCTATAATTTGAAAATGTTTAAGATAAAATAGAAGCATAGCTGCAAGACCCTTAGAACTAACACCAAAAAAAGAGTCCTTTAAATTAAGAAACTGGAATGCAAAAGTAGCAAGTCAAGAAATACCTGGAGTAACAGGTAAATTTGGCCTTGGAGTACAGAATGAAGCAGGGCGAAGATCAATAGAGTTTTGCCAAGAGAACACACTGGTCATAGCAAACACCCTCTTCCAACAACATAGGAGAAGACTCTACACATGGACATCACCAGATGGTCAATATCAAAATCAGATTTATTATATTCTTTGCAGCCAAAGATGGGGATGCTCTATACAGTCAGCAAAAATGAGATGAGGAGCTGACTGTGGCTCAGATCATGAACTCCCTATCGCTAAATTCAGACTTAAATTGAAGAAGGTAGGGAAAAACCATTAGACCATTCAGGTATGACCTAAATCAAATCCCTTATGACTATACAGTGGAAGTGAGAAAGAAAGTCAAGGGATTAGATCTGATAGAGTACCTGACATTCTACAAGAGACAGGGATTAAGACCATCCCAAGAAAAAGAAACACACAAAAAAGGAAAATGGTTGTCAGAGGAGGCCTTACAAATATCTGAGGGAAGAAGAGAAGTGAAAGGCAACAGAGAAAAGGAAAGATACACCCATTTGAATGCAGAGTTCCAAAGAATAGCAAGGAAAGATAAGAAAGCCTTCCTCAATGATCAGTGCAAAGAAATACAGGAAAACAATAGAATGGACACACTAGAGATGTCTTCAAGAAAATTAGAGATACCAAGGGAACATTTCATGCAAAGATGGCCTCGATAAAGGACAGAAATGGTGTGGACCTAACAGAAGCAGAAGATATTAAGAAGAGGTGGCAAGAATACACAGAAGAACTATGCAAAAGAGATCTTCATGACCCAGATAATCACGACGGTGTGATCACTCACCTAAAGCCAGACATCCTGGAATGTGAAGTCAAGTGGGCCTTAAAAAGCATCACTACTAACAAAGCAAGTGGAGGTGATGGAATTCCATTCTATTTCAAATCCTATAAGAGGATGCTGTGAAAGTGCTGCACTCAATATGCCAGCAAATTTGGAAAACTCAGCAATGGCCACAGGACTGGAAAAGGTCAGGTTTCATTCCCATCTCAAAGAAAGGCAATGCCAAAGAATGCTCAAACTACTGCACAACTGCCCTCATCTCTCACGCTAGTAAAGTAATGCTCAATATTCTCCAAGCGAGGCTTCCACAGTTCATGAAACATGAACTTCCAAATGTTCAAGCTAGAGTTAGAAAAGGCAGAGGAACCAGAGATCAAATTGTCAACATCCACTGGATCATCAAAAAGCAAGAGAGTTCCAGAAATACATCTACTTCTGCTTTACTGACTATGCCAAAGCCTTTGACTATGTCAATCACAATGAACTGTGGAAAGTTATTCAAGAGATGGGAATACCAGACCACCTGACCTGCCTCCTAAGAAATCTGTATGCAGGTCAGGAAACAACAGTTAGAACTGACATGGAACAATAGACTGGTTCCAAATTGGGAAAGGAGTATATCAAGGCTACATATCATCACCCTGCTTATTTAACTTATATGCACAGTACATCCTAAGAAATGCCAGGCTGGATGAAGCACAAGCTGGAATCAAGATTGTTGAGAGAAATATCAATTACCTCATATATGTAGATGGCACCACTCTTATAGCAGAAAGCAAACAAGAAGTAAAGAGCTTCTTGATGAAACTGAAAGAGGAGAGTGAAAAAGGTGGCTTAAAACTCAACATTCAGAAAAATAAGATCATGGCATCCAGTCCCATCACTTCATGGCACACAGATGGGGAAACAATGGAAACAGTGACAGACAATATTCTTGGGCTCCAAAATCACTGCAGATGGTGACTGCCCCCATGAAATTAAAAGGTGCTTGCTCCTTGGAAGAAAAGTTATGACCAAACTAGACTGCTTATTAAAAAGCAGAGACATTACTTTGCCAACAAAGGTCCGTCTATTCAAAGCTATGGTTTATCCAGTAGTCATGTATGGATGTGAGAGTTGGACTATAAAGAAAGCTGAGGGCCAAAGATTTGATGCTTTTGAACTGTGGTGCTGGAGAAGACTCTTGAGAGTCCCTTGGGCTGCAAGGAGATCCAACCAGTCCATCCTAAAGGAGATCAGTCCTGAATATTCATTGGAAGGACTGATGCTGAAGCTGAAACTCCAATACTTTGGCCACCTGACACGAAGAACTGACTCATTGGGAAAGACCCTGATGCTGGGAAAGATTGAGGGCGGGAGAAGGGGACAATAGAGGATGAGATGGTTGGATGGCATCACCGACTCAAAGGACATGAGTCAACTCTGGGAGTTGGTGATGGGCAGGGAGGCCTGGCATGCTGCAGTGCATGGGATCACAAAGAGTCAGACATGACTGAGGGACTGAACTGAACTGAATGTCCAACTGTTGGAGACTAGCTTATACTATAACATAGGTATTCAATAGACAACTATATAACCAGTTAAATGATTTTGTGCTAAATTTTTAATAGCATGGGAAATGTTCATAAAGCTAAAAAAGCAAGGAACAAAGTTTGATTCCAAGTTAGTATAATAAACAGAGAAAAGAGAACTGGAAGGAAAAATATCATGTTATGATTTTTTAAATTTTCTTTGTTTTGTATTTTATGGTCCTTAAATTTTCTTAAAAGTTAGAATTTTTAGAAATCCTATTCTTTTAGTTTCCACCTGCATACAAATTTGCTACCACAAAGATGTCATAGTCTATGAGATTCACAATGCTTTAAAAACAATCTTTTCAATTTTTGGTGAGATACATGCTCACTGATCCTCATTTTAGCCTCATAATCCTGTTGGGCGTAACAGAACCAAATTGAACACTGGATCAAAAAACAGTTTCTTGGGGGACCAAAAAAAAAAATTGACCAGGAACAAATACTAAGTAATCTATAACTCTTAGCTGAAAATGTTCAATTTTATTGGCCTTAGATTCAAGTCTCTGTGATCTTTAAACTTCATCTTCCACCTCTTCCTAAAATATAAGCCCCAAAAGCTTGCACATCTTATTAAAATGTCTTCTTTTCTTTATTTTGGTAGTAGTAATTTGACTTCCTAATCTTAAATTTCACCTATTACTTAACTAAACTAGTTATCAGAAAGAAATGTTTGTTACCATAGGCATTAAAGTGAAATTGGAATAACTTCTAAAGTTCCTTCACTAAAGATCTTATGAAGATTTAAGTAACAAGTAAAATGGAATTCCTTAAAATATACAAACAAGAATAACATTTACATTTCTAATTATATGTGTCACTTCTAATTATATTAGTCACAAAGGGTTTGTAAGTATTCATTTAATTGTTAACATTTCCTCAGGGCTTTCTATGAGATAAGAACTTTGCTAGGCATTAGAAATGTAGAAGATGAAAGCCACAATTCTCGCATCAGCTAGTTCATACTCCAGTAGACTTCTACATATACCACCAACTATGAAGCAACTCAATTATAAGAACCCAATTATAAGAAGATCATCACAATTTTGCCTATTAAAATATTTTGGTTTAAAATAGAGCTTAAAAATTCTCTAATTTTCTGGGGTTTAAGATGCAATTAAAAGGTATAGTTTAATAAGATGTAGCTAAGGAAGACAATGAGTCTAGTATTTAAAAATATATGAGGGGGAAAATCTCTATATTTTAGCAAATTTTAATAATTACTTGAAAAAATTTTTGCTTGTTTTACTCTACAACAAAACATTCACTCTATGAAGTCCTACTTAGAAATACCCAATTAATTTTAACTAGTATTTCTCCATCTAGCTAATGTTTCTCCATCTTCCATAATGAGAAACTCATGCATTTACAACAAAACACTGCCATGTTCCTCTTACAATTAAAGGTGCTATAGTCTCACTTTCTGACATCACAAAAACAGAAGGAAAAGAGACAGTAATTGAAAAATGGTCAAAGTGATGATACAAATCCAAAAATATAGAGGCAGACCCTCTACTCTCAATTCCCTATTTCAACAATATTAGAACCAGCCATTATGTAAAAAGTGAGAACATTCTAAATTTAAGTGATTTCTTCCATCCTCACAAGCCCACTTAGTGATATTTTATTGATTTTTTAAGGCTTAGTTTAGATACTATTATTTGTATAAAACCATTCCAAAAACTCTGACATAATTCTTCTGCTGGATATCAATTATATTTTGGTGGTATTACCCCTGTGCTACTTTAAAAATTACCTTGAATTTAGTTATTTTAGCAAAACACTTTACTAACCCTTTTGATAGAAAGGGACCCTAAGGGCAGGTACCATGTCTTGGTATCAGTCCTATTTATTTTAGCAGTGGATAGACTACTGCTAAGTCCATCACTCACTGATTCTGTAACACCAAGAAAGCTACATAACTTCTTTATTGCAGAGTACATCATCTACAATCACAGAATCTACCTCATAGGACTTCTGCAATGAATAAATGAATGAATATACATATTAAATGCATAGATGCACAGTCACTCCTCATTATTCATAGACTCAGTATTTGTGAATTCGCCTACTCACTAAAATTTCTTGTAACCCTAAAATCAATACTTGTACTTAGGGATTTTGCAGAAATAGGCAGAATTGAGAAAAATGTCAATCAACTCACATGACCTCAGCTGTGGTCAAACAAGGTGATATTCTTGTTTCAGTTCACATATTGTCAACGAATATCCTTTACATGGTCTATTTTTGTGCTTTCTGTTGGTGATTCGTTATTTAGACTAGACTCCTTGCACAGTGCTTAAGTGCTATTTATAGTGTCCAAGAGCAAGAAGGTTGTGATATGCTTCAAGGAGAAAATGTGTGTGTTGGATAATCGTCATTCAGGTATGATCCATAATGCTGCTGGATGTGAATTCAACATTTATGAATCCATTACATATTAAACAAGGTGTCTTTAAACAGAAACATATATAAAAGAAGACAACGTATTGCTCAGGTGACCAAAATGGTGTGACTGGAGACTCTCAGGAACCTATCCCTGTAATTCCTCTAGGAGCAATGGTTCAGTATCTACTAAGTCAATAAATATAGCATCTTTATAGCACAAAACTACTGAAAGTTAGTTACATATTGAGAGCTCAGTAGGTATTACCATTAAATCTTTATTGCTATTTAGCACACAGTAGGTAAATTTAGCACACAGTAGGTATCGAATTGCTGCCTGAATAAAATTAAAATAAGCACCAGATAGAAAAAAAAAAATTCCAAATTATTTTTACAAAGCAAGTGTGACACTGATGCTGAAACTTAACAAAAACCACGTAAGGAATATTACAGATCAATCACACATATGAAAAACAACGTAAAAATCTTAATATGTAAAAAAATCCAAAACACCTTTAAAAAATCATGAAAAAGTGGGGTATAGTTCAGATTCAACTGTCATGAAAAAGTGGGGTATAGTTCAGATTCAACTGTACTTCAATATTCAAAAATCCATTCACAAAATCCATCATACTAACATAAATAGTAGAAAATTATTATCATTATTACTAATAGAAAATTTATATATTCATCTTCATAATTGCTGGAAACTCTAGTGACAAAATTCAACATGATTCATAAAAAAAAAGGTTTAAAATAGAAATTAAGAGATATGTTCTTAACCTGAATGTGCATACATTGTGTGTGTGTGTGTAGATATAAAGAGCCAACATTTTACTTAATGTGAAATGCTAGACACTTTTTCATTCAAAAAAGGAACAAGACAAGGATGTCTATTACCAACTCTATTAATTAACAGCATTAGTATTAAATACTAATTAGTATTTAATAGTATTTAATTAGTATTAGCATTAAAAACATACAACTAATTTATTAGTAGTATTAAACAACAGAATTAGAGAAGAAAAAATATCAGAGACCCCCCCCCAAAAAAATAGTAAAAAGAGATAAAGCAATCTCTATTTAGAGCATTCTATATTTGTGGTATATTACATCATAAAAATGCAAAAATAATCAGTAAAAATCTGCAACAAATCACAAGAGAACTAGTAACTAAGAAGAATGTAAAATTAACATATAGGAAGTATATAATTTCATATATATTCTCCCAAAAAACTACTTGGATAAAAAATGAAGAGAAGACTCTGCCTAAAAAGAAAAAAAATAAAATAAAAAACAAAGGCATATATATAGCACAGAAATATAAGGAAGAAAAACTAAAAAAAAAAAAAAAAGACTTTCATCCAATGAAAGGCTTAAAAATAACAGTTACAGAAAAGCAATAAACATCCCTAGCAAATTAAACTCCTTAAAACTACTTCTACTAAAAGGAGTTTCTTCAATTAAGGGGAAGAAAATGCACAAAATGAGCTGAGGAAATATATTTAAAAGTAATGCAACCATCAAAGATTCATGCCTCAAAAGCTTCTTAAGCTCAACATGTACAAAACTATATTAATGTCCTTCCCTCCCAAACCATTAAGAGTGTTTTGCTGAAGACCACCTAAACTATAGAGCTGGATAAACTGATCACTGAGTTTCTTCCGTTTCTCTTTTTGCTTTTGGCTTTTAGGAATGGAAGTTTGGGAGAAGGGCACCATATCTTCTGGCTGAGAAAATTTTCCAAAGTAAGACTGTTGGGTTCAATAACATAGAACCATGAAGTGAAAGCATCAGTCTCAGTCGTGACCAATTCTTTGCAACCTCATGCTCCACAGCCCACCAGGCTCCTCTGCCCATGGGATTCTCCAGGCAAGAATACTAGAGTGGGTTGCCATTCCCTTCTCCAGGGGATCTTCCTGATCCAGGGATGGAACCCAGGTCTCCTGCACTGCAGGCAGATTCTTTACCATCTGAGCCCCACCATGAGCAAGTTAATTAATGTCTTTGTCAGAATCTCAGTATTCTTTTATGTAAAAAAAAAAAGGGGTGGGGACAGTTGTAAAGGATTTAACGAGACAATACAAGTAAATTACTTAGCATAGTACTCGGCACAAGAAGACGACACTATTAAAAAAAAAAGCAATAATACTCAAAAAGAATATGCCTAAGAGTTTTCCACAATAGATCAAGGACTCAATCCACAGAGACAGAAAGAACAAATCATGAACAAATAGAAATTCATACTATATGTTACATAATCCAGATACATTATACAGAAACTGTAGTACAAAAAGACAAAGAATCTTTTAAACAGCCCAAGTAAAAGGACATATCACTTAGAAATAATGACAATTAGATTGATAAAAGACTTAATAGCTCAAATGAAGCTAGAAGATAAATGTAATAATAACTTGAAAACAACCACCATTCTAAAATGCTAATTGTGTACTTTGATGAAAGAGGAAAATCTTTCCTTAGGAGCAAGGCCAAAACAAAGACATTTTCAGATAAATAATAAATGAGTTTCCAAGTTTTCAAAAAGAATTTCTCAATAAAGCATGCCAAAGAGGAGAGAATATGTCTTTAAAAGAAAGCCATAAGAAGTGAATAAAAAATGATGATAAAAAACCTCGGTTAATATTAAGGCAAATCTGAAAAACACAGTACAAAACAGCAATAGTATATAAAAAAGAATTTTAAAACTGCTCAAAAAGAATAAGAACATGTCTAAGACAATGCCTGCTAAAAAATGTTCCAAAAAATTTTAATGAAAGAATGAAATACCACAAAAACCTGAAATTGAAAAGGATAAAGAAATGTAATCAAAATCAGATTTAATATAATAGGCCACATTAATAAAGGAAAAAAGAATGATTATCACAATTGATACAAAAAGAGTATCTGACAAAATCCAACACCTTTTCATGACAAACACACTCGGCAAACCTGGCTTGGAAAGGAACTTACACAACATGAAAACATATTTATAAGAAATACAGTTAATATCTTTCTCAATGGTGAAAGAGTAAATGCTTTCCCTACAGATCAGGAACATGAAAAAAGAAAGTCTATTTTAATGACTTACACTGAACACTGTACTAGAAGTTTCAGCAGGAGCAACTAGGCAAGAAAAAGAAACAAAAGGCATCCCAGCAGAAAGAACTAAAATAAAATACTATCTGTATTTATGGAAAAATGATGGTGTACCTAGAAAATACATAGGAATCCAGAATAAAATTACTGAAACTAATAAATTCAAAGAGGTGGATGAAACTGGAGCCGATTATACAGAGTGAAGTAAGCCAGAAAGAAAAACACCAATATAGTATACTAACACATATATATGGAATTTAGGAAGATGGCAATGACGACCCTGTATGCAAGACAGCAAAAAAGTCACAGATGTGTATAACAGACTTTTGGACTCAGAGGGAGAGGGAGAGGGTGGGATGATTTGGGAGAATGGCATTCTAACATGTATACTATCATGTAAGAATTGAATCGCCAGTCTATGTCTGACTCAGGATACAGCATGCTTAGGGCTGGTGCATGGGGATAACCCAGAGAGATGTTATGGGGAGGGAGGTGGGAGGGGGGTTCATGTTTGGGAACGCATGTAAGAATTAAAGATTTTAAAATTTAAAAAATAAAAAACTAAAAAAAAAAACAAAAAACAAAAAAAACAAAGAGATAAAAGACCAATATATCAAAATACACTGTACTTCTATATTCTAGCAATAAATAACCCAAAAGTGGAATCTAGCAGACAATTCTATTAACAATGGCATCAAAAAGAAAAAACTGGTTGTTTTTTAAGTAAAGACTTGTACATTAAAAACTACAAAACATTTTTTTAAAGAAATTAAAATGTAACTACATGAAAAACCATTGCACAATCATGAATTAAAAGACTCACTATTCTTACAACAGTGCTGTGCTGTGTCACTCAGCTGTGTCTGACTCTTTCTGACTTCAGGGACTGTCAACTGCCAGGCTCCTCTGGCCATGGGATTCTCCAGTCAAGAGTACCAGAGTAGGCTGCCAGGCCCTCCTCCAGGGGATCTTCCCAACCCAGAGATCGAACCCAGGTCTCCCGCACTGCAGGCAGATTGTTACCATCTGCGCCACCAGGGAAATATAATTCAAATCTACAGATTCACTACAAACCTTATCAAAATCATAACAGCCTTTTTTGTAAAAATGTAAAAGCTTATTCTAAAATTCACAGAAAGTGCAAGGAACTCTGAATAATCAAAATAATCTTGAAACAGATGAGCAAATTTGGAGGATTCACATTTTCTGATTTCAAAGCTTACCAGAAAGCAATGTGGGTGCTAAGTCACTTTATTCATGTCCAGCTCTTTGTGACCCTATGCACTGTAGCCCACCTGGCTCCTCTGTCCATGGGATTCTCCAGGCAAGAATACTGGACTGGGTTGCTGTGCCCTTCCCCAGAGGATCTTCCTGACCCAGGGATTGAACCTGTGTCACTTACGTGTCTCCTGCACTGGCAGGTGGATTCTTTATCACTAGCACCACCTCAAAATCATATGTGATTGGGATAAGGATAAACATAAGTGCATAGGGAATAGAATTGAGAGTTCAGAAATAAGCCTATATACATCTATGGTCAAAGCCAAACCATTCAATGGGGAAAGAATACTGTCTTCAACAAATGGTGCTATTACAACTATATATTCACATTTAAAATAATGAAGTTGGACCTCTACCTCATCTTATATTCAAAAATTAACTCTAAAGGTATCGTAGACAAAACTGTTAAGAAACAAACCTTTAAAACTGTTACAAGGAAACACAAGAGTAAATCTTCATGAAGTTGTATTAGGCAACAGTTACTTAAATAGGACAACACAAACACAAGCTATAAAAGAAAAAAACAGACAAACTGGACATCATTAAATTTTAATGTTACGCTTCAAAGGATAACATCAAGAAAATGAAAAGACGACCTACAGAATGAAAGAAAGAAATTACAAATCACATATATGATGAGGGATATGAACTCTTAAAATTAAGCAACAACAAAAAACCACCCAATGTAAAAATGGACAGCGTGTGTGCGAGCTAAGTCACTTCAGTCGACGCCAGCTCTTTGTGACCCTATGGAGTGTAATCCTCCATGCTCCTTGTCCATGGAATTCTCTAGGCAAAAATACTAGAGTGGGCTGCCATGTCCTCCTCCACAGAATCTTCCCGACCCAGGGACTGAACCGACATCTCTTAAGTCTCCTACACTGGCAGGCAAGTTCTGTACCACTAGCACCACCTCAGTTCAGTTCAGTTACTCAGTCGTGTCCGACTCTTTGTGACCCCATGAATCGCAGTAGAACGATCAGAGCAGTAGCTATGTGAATATTTAGATATTATGACACATAAACTGGCTTAACTTGAATTACTGTTTTAAACTATATACAGTAGGGTCTTAAGTATTTGAAGTTTTCTACTTAAGAAAACAGGAGTGACACTGCAATGTTAAATACTTATATATCTGCTTTGTGACTTATCTTTTGTGATGTTTTTAAGGATTAGTTTTAGACTTTGTTCAGCTCACTTCAGTCGCTCAGTCGTGTCTAACTCTTTGTGACCCCATGAATCGCAGCATGCCAGACCTCCCTATCCATCACCATCGCCCAGAGTTCACTCAAACTCATGTCCATCGAGTCGGTGATGCCATCCAGCCATCTCATCCTCTGTCATCCCCTTCTACTCCTGCCCCCAATCCCTCCCAGCATCAAGTCTTTTACAGTGAGTCAACTCTTTGCATGAGGTGGCCAAAGTACTGGACTTTCAGCTTTAGCATCATTCCTTCCAAAGAACACCCAGGACTGATCTCCTTCAGAATGGACTGGTTGTTCAAGGGACTCTCAAGAGTCTTCTCCAACACCACAGTTCAAAAGCATCAATTCTTTGGTGCTCAGCTTTCTTCACAGTCCAATTCTCACATCCATACGTGACCACTGGAAAAATCACAGTCCAATTGTCACATCCATACATGACCACTGGAAAAACCACAGCCTTTGCTGGCAAAGCAATCTCTGCCTTTTAATATGCTCTCTAGGTTGGTCACAACTTTCCGTCCAAGGAGTAAGCGTTCTTCAAATTCATGGCTGCAGCCACCATCTGCAGTGATTTTGGAGCCCCCAAAAATAAAGTCTGACACAGTTTCCATTGTTTCCCCATCTATTTCCCATGAAGTGAGAGGACCAGATGCCATGATCTTCATTTTCTGAATGTTGACCTTTAAGCCAACTTTTTCACTCTCCTCTTTCACTCTCATCAAGAGGCTCTTTAGTTCTTCACTTTCTGTAATAAGGGTGGTGTCATCTGCATATCTGAGGTTATTGATATTTCTCCCAGCAATCTTGATTCCAGCTTGTGCTTCTTCCAGCCAGCGTTTCTCATGATGTACTCTGCATATAAGTTAAAGAAGCAGGGTGACAATATACACCCTTGACGTACTCCTTTTCCTATTTGGAACCAGTCTGTTTTTCCATGTCCAGTTCGAACTGTTGCTTCCTGACCTGCATATAGGTTTCTCAAGAGGCAGGTCAGGTGCTCTGGTATTCCCATCTCTTGAAGAATTTTCCACAGTTTATTGTGATCCACACAGTCAAAGGCCTGGCATAGTCAATAAAGCAGAAATAGATGTTTTTCTGGAACTCTCTTGCTTTTTCCATGATCCAGAGATTGTTGGCCATTTGATCTCTGGTTCCTCTGCCTTTTCTAAAACCAGCTTGAACATCAGGAAGTTCATGGTTAACGTACTGCTGAAGCCTGGCTTAGAGAATTTTGAGCATTACTTTACTAGCGTGTGAGATGAGGGCAATTGTGCAGTAGTTTGAGCATTCTTTGGCATTGCCTTTCTTTGGTACTGGAGTGAAAACTGACCTTTTCCAGTCCTGTGGCCACTGCTGAGTTTTCCAAATTTGCTGGCATATTGAGTGCAGCACTTTCACAGCATCCTCTTACAGTTTTTGAAATAGCTCAACTGGAATTCCACCACCTCCAGTAGCTTTGTTCGTAGTGATGCTTTTTAAGTCCCACTTGACTTCACATTCCAGGATGTCTGGCTCTGGGTGAGTGATCACACCATCGTGATTATCTTGGTCATGAAGATCTTTTTTGTACAGTTCTTCTGTGTATTCTTGCCACCTCTTCTTAATATCTTCTGCTTTTGTTAGGTCCGTACCATTCCTGTCATTTATTGAGCCCATCTTCGTATGAAATGTTCCCTTGGTATCTCTAATTTCCTTGAAGAGATCTCTAGTCTTTCTCATTCTGTTCTTTTCCTCTATTTCTTTGCATTGATTGCTGAAGAAGGCTTTCTTATCTCTTCTTGCTAATCTTTGGAACT
Organism: Capra hircus; assembly: GCF_001704415.2. Classification (NCBI taxonomy): domain Eukaryota; kingdom Metazoa; phylum Chordata; class Mammalia; order Artiodactyla; family Bovidae; genus Capra; species Capra hircus. The sequence continues at coordinate 24,509,137 of NC_030817.1, forward strand.
CTGCATTCAGATGCTTATATCTTTCCTTTTCTACTTTGCTTTTCGCTTCTCTTCTTTTCACAGCATTTGTAAGGCCTCCCCAGACAGCTGTTTTGCTCTTTTGCATTTTTTTTCCATGGGGATGGTCTTGATCCCTGTCTCCTGTACAATGTCACAAACCTCACTCCATAGTTCATCAGGCACTCTATCTATCAGATCTAGTCACATAAATCCATTTCTCACTTCCACTGTATAATCATAAGGGATTTGATTTAGGTCATACCTGAATGGTCTAGTGGTTTTTCCTACTTTCTTCAATTCAAGTCTGAATTTGGCAATAAGGAGCTCATCATCTGAGCCACACTCAGCTCCTGGTCTTGTTTTTGTTGACTGTATAGAGCTTCTCCATCTTTGGCTGCAGAGAATATAATCAACCTGATTTCGGTGTTGACCATCTGGTGATGTCCATGTGTAGAGTCTTCTCTTACATTGATGGAAGAGGGTGTTTGCTATGACCAGTGCATTATCTTGGCCTTTGCCCTGCTTCATTCCATATTCCAAGGCCAAATTTGCCTGTTACTCCAGGTGTTTCTTGACTTCCTACTTTTGCATTCCAGTCCCCTATAATGAAAAGGACATTGCCGGGGTCCAGCCCCAGCGGATCCAGGGAATTCGAAGCGGGGACGGCATTGGCGAGGGAAAAAACTTATTTATTTATTTACATAAGATTAGATTAGGAAGAAATAGTGTAGTAGGAAAATTAAGTGGAGAAAAGAGGCTGAATAACTTGGTTTACGTGGAAAGCCAATAAAGTTCCAGACAAGGAGCTTGCACCATCTACGTTAGGCCACTGGCATCCATTTGAATATCGGAGAGTGCCCCGCCTTGGGCTCTCTCTCTTATGGATCTTAGAAGCTGGGACAAGTAAATAGACATGGCGAGCCTCCACACCCCAGATGGGAATTCAGCCAGAAATTAGAGTAAAGAGAAGACATGGGGGAAACCAGTCCAGCGACTGGCCCGTCCTCTATTGTTCAGAAGACCTTTTATACTTATTGATTATACATAGAGATTAATGGGTAACACAAAGTTATGCAGCGTTAGCAGCCCAGACTCTTATCAAAACCAGGCTTTTCTCTCTGCATACCTAGTTGTAGACACAAGTCTTAGGTGATTTACATCATCTTCCCGCCAAAAGGGCCAATTAACATTTTACAGCCTTTTTTCTGATAAAGTTTGTCAACCAGAAGACTTATTTGTGTTGTTCTTCCCAAAGTCTGGTGCCAGTCTCAGAAAGCACTAAATAAAGTTACATTCTTACATAGCAAGGACACAAGAGGAGTGCAGTGATATATAACAAAAGAAAAGTAACTCAAAAGTCTAGTGTTGCTAACATCAAAACTACTATATATCCTAAATTTTACATAATGGAAGATACAGAGTCCTGCAGGGGCAGCAGTCCTGACCCTTTCTGTATATCTTTTTGTATACAAAAGGTCTCAGGTGATTTACATTATCTTCTGGCCAAGAGGCTTGCTAACACTTTTTGGCTCTCTTCCTTAATGAATGTTAATCTCATTTCCCCTGAAGTGTTTTTCTTCAAACTGCATCTCCTTAAAGCACTAAAGTTACATCTCTATAGAACAAAGGCACAGTGGGTTAACAAAGAAGGTACTTAACTCAAAGATCTAATGTTGCTACTTGTTTTTTCTATATACCAATTATATCAACAAATAAAAGATATGAAAATTTGGCAGCCAGTATTGGCTCAACAAATGAAACCTTTAATCAGTCCTATTCTAATGATCTTGACTCCTCGGAAGCCCCTACATTTCTAGGATGTTTTAAGTTTCCTGTGCCTCCCACGGTCGGGGGGGCCGCAAACAATCACATGCGCAGCTGTATGAGTCCTGCAGGCAGGCTAGAAAGCCATCAGAGGGGTTTTTGGATTGAAACACTCGTATTATGCCCAGGAGATTTATTATCTAAAAGCTCTAATTTTTTCCAGAAAAAGGTGGTGGGGGGACAGCCCCGTTAATGACAGAAGAGTAGGTGGAAAGCATAACACCGTAAAGCAGGCAGACTCTGGTCTTGGGTGGTGAATGCTCAGGAAATTCCAGGGGGAGCCCCTGAACCCTGATCACGTCCTTGCGTTTTGTCAGGCTTCCTTCTGCATGACCTTGTCACGGGCGGGATTCCTCACACTGGCCCCCGGCAGGACATTATATGAAAAGGAAAAAATCTTTTAGAACTAACACCCAGCAATCTTGATTCCAGCTTGTGCTTCTTCCAGCCAGCGTTTCTCATGATGTACTCTGCATAGAAGTTAAATAAGCAGAGTGACAATATACGTTCAACTTCAGCTACTTCAGCGTTGCTGGTTGGGGAATAGTCTTGGATTACTGTGATATTGAATGGTTTGCCTTGGAGATGAACAGAGATCATTCTGTCGTTTTTGAGATTGCATCCAAGTACTGCATTTCAGACTCTCTTGTTGACCATGATGGCTACTCCATTTCTTCTAACGGATTCCTGCCTGCAGTAGTAGATATAATGGTCATCTGAGTTAAATTCACCCATTCTAGTCCATTTTAGTTCGCTGATTCCTAGAATGTCAACGTTCACTCTTGCCATCTCCTGTTTGACCACTTCCAATTTGCCTTGATTCATGGGCCTAACATTCCAGGTTCCTATGTAATATTGCTCTTTACAGCATTGGACCTTGCTTCTATCACCAGTCACATCCACAACTGGGCATTGTTTTTGCTTTGGCTCCATCCCCTCATTCTTTCTGGAGTTATTTCTCCAATGATCCCCAGTAGCATATTGGGCACCTACTGACCTGGGGAGTTCCTCTTTCAGTATCCTATCATTTTGCCTTTTCATACTGTTCTGACAGAATGTGGTCTACTGGAGAAGGGAAGGGCAAACCACTTCAGTATTCTTGCCTTGAGAACTCCATGAATAGTATGAAAAAGCACCACCTAGTAAGCCAAAAAATGGCCAGAGGACTAACTAAAAGTACATCATAGATCTAAATATATAACATAAAACTATAAATATAAAACTCCTAGAAGTTACATAAGAGAGGAACTCTTACAACTCAAAAATTAAAAAAAAAAAAAATTCCAATTAAAATAGGGCTTCCCAGTGGCTTAGCAGGTAAAGAATTCCCTGCAATGTAGGAAATATAGGAGATGCAGGTTCGATCCCCTGATGAGGAAGATCCCTTGAGACAACCCACTCCAGTATTCTTGCATGGAAAGTTCCATGGACAGAGGAGCCTGGTGGGCTATAGTCCACGGGGTCTCAGAGTCATACATGACTGAGCGCATAGCACACATGAAGACCTTAATGACACCTAACCAAAGAAGATATACAAGTACAAAATTATCATGTGAAGAGATATTCATCATCATATGTCTTTAGGGATTTGAAAAATGAAATGACAGAAAGACGCCACTATATACCTAATAAAATGGCCAAAATCTAAAACAGTGATACTTTCAAATACTGGCAAGGATGTGGACCAAAAGGAACTTTCATTCATTCCAGGTGGGAATGCAAAATGGTACAGCCACTTCGGAATGCAGCTTGGTGATTTCATACAAAACTAAACATACTTTTACCATACAGTCCAGTAACTGCACTTCTTGGTATTTACCCAAACAAGCTGAAAATGTATACCCACACAAAAACCTGCATGTGAATGATTAAAGCAGATTTACTTATCAATGCCAAAACTGTGATGCAACCAAGATGTCCTTCAGTAAGTGAATAGATAAATAAACCTGGTATATCCAGATACTAGAATATTACTTAGTGCTAAAAATAAGTGAGACACAAAGCCATTTAAAAAAAAAAACGCACACACAGAGGAAACTTAAATACATATTACTAAGTGAAAGGAGCCAATCTGAAATGGCCCGACAACATACGACTCCAACTGTATGACACTCTGGAAAAAGCAAACTGATAGTGACAGTAAAAGGATAAGTGGTTGCCAGAGACTAGGGGAGAGTGGCACAAGTAGGCAGAGCACAGAGGGGCCGAGTGACACCACTCTGTGTGATTTTAAAATGGTGAATATGTCATTATGCATGTGTCGAAATCCACAGGACATACACCACCAAGAATAATAAAGCCTAATTTAAACTATGACTTCAGGTGATAATAGTGTGTAAATGTAGGTTCATTATTTTTAACAAATGTACTACTCAGGTATGGGACTTTGATAATGTGGAAGGCCATGTGTGTATGTACACACATACACACACACACACACACACACAAATATATACAGGGGCAGAAGTAATATGAGGAATCTCTGCTGCTGCTTCTCAATTTTGCTGCAAGCTTAAAACTGCTCTAAAAAAGTATATTGTTAAAAGTGCGCAAGAGGACCTGAATATATAGTTCTCAAAAGAAGATATTAAAATGGCCAATAAGTACATGATAGGATGCTCAACATTGTTAGTCCTTAGGGAAATACAATTCAAAACAATGAGATATCAGAAGATGATTAAAATAAAAAGATATAGCAAGTCTTGACAAAGATGTAGAGTAACTGGAATCCTCAAACATTTACTAGTGGGACAGTCAAATGATGCAGCCCCTTCAGAATGTTTGGCACTTCCTTAAAAAATTAAACAAAGTTTAAAGTGGGCTTCCCTGGTGGCTCAGAGGGTAAAGGGTCTGCCTGCAATGCGGGAGACCTGGGTTTGATTCCTGGGTCGGGAAGATCCCCTGGAGAAGGAAATGGCAATCCACTCCAGCACTCTTGCCTGGAAAATCTCATGGACGGAGGAGCCTGATAGGCTACAGTTCATGGGGTTGCAAAGAGTCGGACACGACTGAGCGACTTCACTTTCACAGTATAACATAGCAATTCTACTGCTAGGTATCAATATTTACTCACAAGAAATGAGAATATGTCCATAGAAAAACTTGTATATCAATCCTCTTACCAGCATAATTTATAATACTCTACGAGTGGAAACAACCCTCCATCAATGGATCAATGGATAAGCAAAAGGTAGCATATTCATAAAATGGGATGTTATTTGGCACTGAAACGAAGTATTCATATGTGATATAACATGAATAAACCCTAAAAGCATATGCTAAGGGGGACAGGCCAGACAGAAAAACACATACTGTATACAATTCCATTTACATGCAATGTCTAGAAGAGTCAAATCTATATAGAAAACAGATTAGTGGGTGGCTAGGAAGTGACGTGAGGAGAAAACAGAGTGACTGCTGATGAAATACAAGATTTCTTTATGGGGTGATGAAAATGTTCTGGAAGTAAGAAGAGTGGTAGCAGCTATACAAGTCTGTCAATATACTAAATACCATATACTTATTCAAAGAAGACAGAATCCACTAACCACAAAATTAACAAGCACACTAAAAAGGCAGCTTGTTACCATGTCATCAAATTACCTTTACCCTAGTTATCAAATTTTCTTGCTTCCCAGAAACAAACAGCATTTCACTTCGAGGGAATGTGCTAACAAAAGGTTTTGTTCTTTAATTAAAACATTACCAATATCTTTTATCAGGTCCACTCTGAAATTTTTTTGCTAATCCAGTATCATACACACTTCAGCTCTATAATGAAGTACAACAAAAATACATAGATGGCTGAAGGGATTCAGGTTATAAGATACAGAAATGAATTAACAACTAAATATTTATCTGGTTTCAGAATAATTTGCTCTAATGGCACACTCCAAAATAATATGGTTTTAAAGGGTGTCACAGGAAAATTAAGCTTGCTTTTAATTATTGTATAGTCTTGCTATTAAAAAAAACATTTTAGTACTTTCTATTTTTAAAAAATATAAGCAAATTTAACAAAGGAGAATAAATAAATCTAATGACCAATACCGCTAAATATAAATCCATCACAAGAAACCTCATATCCTCATTTACAACACTACTACCTTCTTAAATTTTTTTTTTTTAAGCTTTAGGATTTCAGTTTGGGCACAACTGCATGCACTCATCTATCCATGCTTCTGCAAGCTTAGAACAACTTAAAAACCAGGAAACAGTATATGAGACAGCCACAGAAAAGTCTGGAAGATGGGGGGAAAAAAAGGCAACTGGCTAGGGATCCCAGAACTTGAGAAATAATGCAGGAGTTAAGCACTGCTCAATCTATCACCTAACTAAAAAAGGCACCCAAGCCTTGATGTTATCTAAACCAACACTCAGGGGTTAAAAAAGCAGCCCAGGTAGGTTGAGAAACACCTTTGTTATTGTCCAGTCTCTGAGTCTTGGCCAACTCTTTGTGACCTCATGGACCACAGCACTCCACACTTCCCTGTGCTCCACCATCTCCCAGAGTTTGCTGAAACTCATGTCCATTGAGTGGGTGATGCTATCTAACCATCTCATCCTCTGCCACCTTCTTCACCTTTTGCCTTCAGTCTTTCTCAGCATCAGGGTCTTTTCCAGTGAGTCAGGTCTTTGCATCAGGTGGCCAAAGTACTGGAGCTTCAGCTTCAGCATCAGTCTTTCAAACGAATATTCAGGGTTGATTTCCTTTATGACTGCTGTCCAAGGGACTCGAGCTCTAGCAAAAGCACCAACTGGGATGGTGCAGGAGTCTTGCCAGCCACAGGCAGAGAGGGGAAGAGTATTCTGTCCCCTAGGACTGACCTCTACCTCTGACCTAGGAGATCCAGACTAGGAACATTCATTTGACACCTGAGGATGGCCCCAATAAGGACCAAACAGAATGCACAGAAGTACCAGGTAAAAGGAGAGATCAGAATAGCATTATAAAAACTCTGAGCATAAACTGTCATTGAAACCACAGCTCCCAAAAGTAGGCCAAGACCTACACAATGAAACTGTCACAGTGTGTCTGCTTACTAAATTAGAAGATTTAAACAGAATCCACATCAACAACCAACATTCATAGGACATAATCAAAAAACATTCCCCATACCAATACTGGATTTTCATTCCACTCCCAAAGAAAGGCAATGCCAAGGAACGCTCAAACTACCACACAACTGCACTCATCTCACACGCTAGCAAAGTAATGATCAAAATCCTCCGGCCAAACTTCAACAGTACATGAACCATGAACTTCCAGATGTTGAAGCTGGATTTAGAAAAGAGAGAGGAACCAGAGATCAAATTGCCAACATCCACTGGATCATCAAGAAAGCAAGAGTTCCAGAAAATTTTCTATTTCTGCTTTATTGACTACACCAAAGCCTTTGACTGTGTGGATTACAACAAACTGTGGAAAACTCTTCAAGAGATGAGAATATCAGACCACCTGACCTGCCTCTTGAGAAATCTGTATGCAGGTCAAGAAGCAACAGTTAGAACTGGACATGGAACGACAGACTGGTTCCAAATTGGGAAAGGAGTACGTCAAGGCTGTATATTGTCACCCTGCTTATTTAACTTATATGCAGAGTACATCATGAGAAATGCTGGACTGAATGAAGCACAAGCTGGAATCAAGATTGCAGGGAGAAATATCAATAAACTCAGATATGCAGATGACACCACCCTTATGGCAGAAAGTGAGAAACTAAAGAGCCTCTTGATGAAAGTGAAAGAGGAGAGTAAAAAAGTTGGCTTAAATCTCAACATTCAGAAAACTAAGATCATGGCATCTGGTCCCATCACTTCATGGCAAATAGATGGGGTAACAGTGGAAACAGTAGCAGACTTTATTTTGGGGGGCACCAAAATCACTGCAGATGGTGACTACAGCCATGAAATTAAAAGATGCCTGCTCCTTGGAAGAAACGTTATGACCAACCTAGACAGCTTATGAAAAAGCTGAGACGTTACTTTGCCAACAAAGGTCCGTCTAGTCAAAGCTATGGTTTTTCCAGTAGTCATGTATGGATGTGAGAAGAAAGAAACTTGGGACTGTAAAGAAAGCTGAGCACTGAAGAGTGATGCTTTTGAACTGTGGTGTTGGAGAAGACTCTTGAGAGTCCCTTAGACTGCAAGGAGAGCCAACCAGTTTGTCCTAAAGGAAATCAGTCCTGAATATTCGTTGAAAGGACCGATGCTGAAGCTCCAATACTTTGGTCACCTGATATGAAGAACTGACTCATTTGAAAAGATCCTGATGCTGGGAAAGATTGCAGGCAGGAGGAGAAGGGGATGACAGAGGATGAGATGGCTGGATGGCATCTCCGACTCAATGGACATGAGTTTGAGTCAACTCTGGGAGTAGGTGATGAACACGGAGGCCTGGCATGCTGCTGTCCAGGCAGTCACAAAGAGTCAGACACGACTGAGTGACTGAACTGATACCAAGATTAAAGGAAAATAAAAACATTCGTGAGAATAAAAATCAACAAATACCATCAGGAATCAGATGCTGGAATTATGAGACAAGGATTTTAAATCAGCCATCATAAAAATTCTTCAACAATCACAAACATTCTTTGAAATCTTACCAAATATAAGATGTGGGGGAAAAATCAAATGTAAATTATAGAACTCAAAAAATATAGTGACCAAAATTTTAAAACTCATTGGGTACATTTGATAAAATGAACATGAGAGCTGAAAGAATCAGTGAACTTAAAACAATAGAAATTAAGCTGTCTGAATAGAGCAAAAATAGATTTAAAAAACCATATACACAGAGACTGAAGAACTTGTGGACCTACATCAAAAGACCTAAATTCATATCATTGGGGAAAAAAAAGAAAAAGGCTGAGAAGAATTTACAGAAATACTGGGAGAAAACTTTCCATTTGACAAAAGACATAAGCCTACCAGCCAAACCCCCAAAATATTCCAAGTCAAGCCACATCAGGATAACGTCCCCAAACCCATTTCAAGTCATGTTATAATTAAACTTCTAGAAACAAAAGCCAAAATCTTAAAATCAGAAAAACAAATACTAAATACTGGAGAGGACATAGGGAACCCTCCTACACTGCTGGTAGAAACGTATATGGATGCAGCCATTAAGGAGAACAGTAGAAAGGTTCCTCAAAAAACTAAAAACAGAGTTGCCATATGATCTAGCAATTCCACCCCTGGGCATATATCTGGGAAGGACAAACATTGTAACTCAAAAAGACATGCACCCCAATGTTCACAGCAGCACTATGTACAATAACTGAGACATGGAAGCAACCTAAATGTTCATCAACAGATAAGCAGATAAAGAAGGTGTGGTGTGTGTGTGTGTGTGTGTGTAAGGTGGAATATTACATACATAATGGAATATTACTCAGCCACAAAAAATAATGAAATAATGCCATCTGCAGCATCATGGATGGACCTAGAGATTATCATACTAAATAAGGCAGACAGAGACATATAATCTTATGGTATTACTTATATGTGGAATCTAGACAAAATGTTAGAAATGAACTTATTTACAACAGAAATAGACTCACAGACACAGAAAGAAAACTGATGGTTATCAAAGGGGATAGTGGGGAAAGGGGGATGAGAGATAAATTAGGAGTTCAGGGTTAACATATACATACTACTAACACAGAGAAGGCAATGGCACCCCACTCCAGTACTCTTGCCTGGAAAATCCCATGGACGGAGGTGCCTGGTAGGCTGCAGTCCATGAGGCTGCAAAGAGTCGGACACGACTGAGCAACTTCTTTCACTTTTCACTTTCATGCATTGGAAAAGGAAATGGCAACCCACTCCAGTGTTCTTGCCTGGAGAATCCCAGGGATGGCAGAGCCTGGTGGGCTGCCATCTCTGGGGTCGCACAGGGTCAGACACGACTGAAGCAACTTAGCAGCAGCAGCATACATAACACAGACAAAAAAGGACCTACTGTATAGCACAAGGAACTATATCTAATATCTTGTAATAATCCAAATTGAAAAGAATCTAAAAGAGAAATATATATATATACACATACGGAATCAATTTGCTATACACCTGAAAATGTTATACAGAACAGCACCAACTCCAGTGACACTGGATTTCTAACCTGACATCATGGAAACCTGAAGGAAATGGCATAATATTTTTCAAACATGGAATGAAAAGAAATATCAACCACAAATTCTATATTCAGCAAAAATATCCTGTAGAAATTAATGAGAAATAAATTCTCAGACAAACTTGTCCCTAGCACATACACCTTTAAGGAATGATTAAAGTTAAATTATCTAAATAGAGGTCTTAGAAGATTAGAAAGGAAAGTGACAGGAGTAAATATTAACAGACTATCTTCCTCATATATTTATAAAATTATATTTGATGGCAAAAACAAAAATTATGACACAATCTTAAGTGCTTAATACAAGTAAAGGAAATAATTATAACAATTATATTTTACATATAAATAAAAGGGTAACGTGGTCTAAATGGAAGTAAAGTTTCTCATTTTGCTTGAAATGGTAAAATAGTGATACCTACCAGTAGACTATGATAAATTATGTACATTTATGTTACTACCTATAACAGCTCACTAAGCTTTCTTTCTCACTACGAAAACTATACGAAAGCTATAGTTTTGGTTTTGGAGGGACTATATGTATAACTACATACATATTATAATTAAAATTATAAAAAATGTTCAATAATCCATAAGAAAGTCAAGAAAAGAGAACTAAGACAACGAGAAACAAAAGATCAAACAGAAAACAAATAATAAAATGGCAGACTTGAGCCCTTACAAATCAATAATTACTTTAAATGTAAACAGTTCAAACACACACATACAAAGGCAGAAATTAGCAAAGTGGATTTAAAAAACACAACTAAACTATACACTGTATACAAGAAACTCACTTCAAACATAATATAAAAAGGTTAAAAGAAAATGATGGAAATGCCATGCAAACATTAAAAACAGAAAAAACAAAGATAGATATACTATTATCAGATAAACTTAAGAGCAATAAAAATTACTAGAGACAAAGCAGGATCTTACCTTATGATAACAGATCAACCCACCACCAAAAAGACACAGGAATCTTAAATGTGTGTGAATCAAATGACAGAGCTTCAAAATACATAAAACAAAAACTGGGAACTAAAAGGACAGACAGACATAGCCACATTTTAGTTGAGGACTTCAACATCTTACTTGCAGCATATGAAAGTACTACCACACAGAAAAATCAGCAAAAATATGAAGGAACTGAACTGTACTACATAACCAAGAAATAGTATCTAAATAATATTTATAGACCACTCAATCTAATAACAGAATTAACATATTTTTCAAGTTCCCAGGGAATAATCACCAAGATAAACCATATTCTGGATTATAAATCTCACAAAGTAAAATGACTGATATCATACACAGTATGTTTTCTGACTATAACTGAATCAAACTAGAAAACGATAACAACAATAAAAACTCCAAACTGTTGAAATTAAAGAACATACTCCTAAATAACTCAGGAATGAAACAACTCTCAAAGGAATTAAAAAATACATAGAACTAACTAAAAATGAAGATACAATTTATCAAGTAATCAGTACAGTTAGAGTAGTACCAAGAGGAAAATGTACAACATTAAAATCCTTATATCATAAAAAAGCATACCTTGAATCAGTAAAGCAAGCATGTACTATGTAAAGAAACAAACAACCAAAAAGATAAAATGTACCCAAAGCAAGCAAAAGAAAAGTGAAGTCGCTCAGTTGTGTCCGACTCTTTGCGACCTGTGGACTGTAGCCCACCAAGCTCCTCCGTCCATGGGATTCTCCAGAATACTGGAGTGGGTTGGCATTTCCTTCTCCAGGGGATCTTCCCAACCCAGGGATCAAACCCAGGTCTCCCACATTGCAGGCAGATGCTTTAACCTCTGCACCACCAGGGAAGCCCTTAAATACAAGAATCCAAGTACTAACATCAAAGATTTCAAGGGAGGAAAGGAAGCCAGGTTGAAAGAAGAAGGGGAAGGAGGCGGGAGGGGGGATGGTGCAAAAGGGGTGGCCTTATAGACGTCTCTTGCCACCTACAGATGCCCAGGCGTTATGGGACTTTTCCTTGGGCCTCCAGAGAAGGGAGGACCGGAACTCAGCCCTACTAGAAATCAGACCAGACTAGAACCAGAATTCGAGTTCTCTGCCAAGAGGAGGTGATCAGTCTCCAATTCTCAGGTCAGGCTGAGGGCCCTTCGACCAGATTCCTGCATCTACGACCGAGGGACTAGAAAAACAGAGAAGGATAGGAAGGGTTAAGGAGAGGAAAGAGAGAGGGAAGGGGAGAGAGATCAATAAAGTCTCTTGTTCCTTACCGGTCGGGGCACTCTGGCCAGTTGTCCGCGTCAGGAGGAGACCAGGGACAAAAGGATTCCAGTTGTGGCCATTGGGTCTGGTCCATTGGCAGGCAAGCTGGCCCCTGAGTACCCCGAGTGGTCAGGATGTCAGTCTCAGCGAAGAAGAGTCTCGCCAGAGTTGCCATTTTGCAGGAAGGCGGACCCCTTCCAGGGCCCAAAACTGGGCTCTTGTCTAACACTTGGAAATGAGTTGTCCGAGGAGACACATCTGCTGACAAAGCAAGAGATTTTATTGGGAAAGGGCACCCGGATGGAGAGCAGTAGGGTAAGGGAACCCAGGAGGAAGAAAACTATAAAAGCAAAAATTAATAAAATTAAAATCTGGAAAACAATAAAGAAAATCAATGGAATAAAGAGCCGGTTCTTTGAAAAGTTTTAAAAATTTTAAAACTTGTAGCAAAACTGACAAGAAACACGGAAGACCAGTTCAGTTCATCAGTTCAGTTGCTCAGTCGTGTCTGACTCTGCAATCCCATGGACTGCAGCATGCCAGGCCTCCCTGTCCATCACCTACTCCCAGAGCTTGCCCAAACTCATGCCCATCAAGTTGGTGATACCATCCAACCATTGCATCCTCTGTCAGCCCCTTCTCCTTTGTCGTCCCTTTCTCTTCATCCTTTGTCGTCCCTTTCTCCTCCTGCCCCCAATCCATCCCAGCATCAGGGTCTTTTCAATGAGTTAGCTCTTGGCATCAGTTGGCCAAAGTATTGGAGTTTCAGCTTCAACATCAGTCCTTCCAACGAACACCCAGGACTGATCTCCTTTAGGATGGACTGGTGGGATGGAGGAGAGAGTAAGAAAATATAAAATATACTTAAAGTTCAGAAGAAGATAATAGAGAATGAAGGAAAATAAATGGTTGAAATATCATATAATACAAATAATAATTTCACACTCTGGAAAGGCATCAATCTTCATGTGTGGAAATCCGAACAAGTCTTTAGCAAGATGAATAAAAAGTAATCTATATCTACTCACATCATAGTAACACTGCAAAATACCACAGAAAAATAGATCTTATAGAATTATAGAAAAATTAATTGGGTATGGTATGCAAATTCTACTTCAATAAAGTTTTTTAAAGTGGAGTTTCTACATCTTGAAATTACAAACTTGATTCTTTCTCATTGTGATAAGCAATAATTTTAATGAGTCCAGCCTATTAATTATTTTTTCCACGGATTATACCCTTGTATCTAAAAGTTACATCCAAAAAGTCATTGCACCCAAGTCATCTATGTTTTCTCCTATATCATCTTCTAGTTTTATAGTTTTTGTGGCTACTAATTTGTTCTGTGACCCATATTGAGCTAATTTTTACAAGGAAGAACAGTCTGTGTCTTGTGTCTAAATTCAGCTTTTGCATGTGGATGGATGTCTAGTACAATTTGCTGAAAAGCCTTTTTTTTTTTTTTGGCTCCATTGTGTTGCCTTTGCTCCTCTGTAAAAGATTCACTGACTATATTTACGTTTTTCTATTCCATTCATCTATTTATCTGTTCTTTTGTCAATGCCACACCATCTTGATTACTACGGCTTTACAGTATCAGTAAGTCTCAAAGTCAAAATACAGTATCAGCTCTCCAACATTGTTCTCCTTCAATATTGTATTGGCTACTTAGATACTTTTGTGTCTCCATATAAACTTCAGAATCAGTTTATTGATATCCATAAAATGACTTGCTAGGTTTTTATTTGGATTGCATTGAATCTGCATTGAATCACTGAACTGACAATATTCAGATTTCCTGTCCATGAACATGGAATATCTGTCATTTGTTTCTTCTTTATTTATTTCATTCAGGGTTTTGTAGTTTTCCTCATATAGAACTTATACATATTTTGTTAGACTTATACCTAAGTTAAGTATTTCTTTATGAAAGGTGCTAATATAAATGGTATTCTATTTTTAATTTCAAGTTTCTGTTGTTTGTTGCTGAAAAATACATAGGAAAGCAATCTGCTTTTTTGTATATTAACTTTTTATCCTTCAGTTTTGCTGTAATCACTTATTAGTTACAGGAATGTTATTTAATCTGCAAACATTTGAGGATTTTCAGTTATTTTTTGGTCATTGAAGAAGTTTAATTTCTACTTTAATTTCATTGTTGTCTGAAAGTAGACACTGTATAATATCTATTCCTTTAAATCTATTAAGATGTATTTTATGGCTCAGATTGTGGTCTATCATGGTGAATGCTCCATGTGAGTTTGAGAAGAATGTGCTTTCTGCTGTTGTTGGATGAAGTTTGTTTAGGTGTCAATTATACCCAATTGTTTGATGATGATGTTGAGTTCAACCATGTCCTTACTGATTTCCTCTTAGTTGTATCTGTCCATTTCTGACAGACAGAGCTTGAGGTGTCCAACTAAAAGAGTAGATTCATATATTACTCTTTGCAGTTTTGGAGTTCAGCCTTACATAGTTTGACACTGTTGTTGGGTGCACACACATTAAAGATCACTATGTCTTCTTGGAGAATTGATCCCCTTTTCATTATGTAATGATAACATTCCTGGCTTAGAAGTATGCTCTATCTGAAATTAATATATCTACTCCAGCTTTTTTTTTAAATTAATGTTAGCATAGTGTATTACCTGGAATAACAGGCAAATTTGGCCTTGAGTACAAAACAAAGCACAGCAAAGGCTAACACAGTTTTGCCAAGAGAACACACTGGTCATGGCAAACACCCTCTTCCAACAACACAAGATCAGACTCTGCACATGGACATCACCAGAATGGTCAACACAAAAATCAGATTGATTATATTCTTTGCAGCCAAAGATGGAGAAGCTCTATACAGTCAGCAAAAACAAGACTGGGAGCTGATGGTGGCTCAGATCATGAACTCCTTATTGCCAAATTCAGACTTAAATTGAAGAAAGTAGGGAAAACCACTAGACCATTCAGGTATGACCTAAATCAAATCCCTTATGATTATACAGTGGATTTGACAAACAGATTCAAGGAATTATATCTGATAGACACAGTGCCTGAAGAACTATGGACGGAGGTTCATGACACTGTACAGGTGGCAATGATTAAGACCATCCCCAAGGAAAAGAAAAGCAAAAAGGCAAAACAGTTGTCTGAGGAAGCCTTGCAAACAGCTGAGAAAAGAAGAGAAGCAAAAGACAAAGGAGAAGGTAAGATATACCCATATGAATAGGGAAGATAAAAGTCATTAAAATAAGGAATAAAACAGAGAGCAGTAAAGATCACATAGACATTAAAAGGTAATAAAGGAATACTACAGATAACTTTACACTCACAAAGTCAACAAACTACAAAAAATGTACCAACTGCTCCAAAACCACAAACGATTAAGTACAACCAAGATGAAACAGTCCTGAATAGCTGTAGTAGGTATATATATATATACACACATACACACATATATGATTAGTTTCTTATTAAAGAAAGTGAATTCACAACTATAAAAGTTTAAAAAAACAAAACTCCAGGCACAGGTGTTTTCACAGGACGATTCTACCAAATATTTGAAGAACATTTTACAAAATCCTTCCTGACACAGAGAAACAAACACTTCCCAACTCATTTTATGAAGCAGATACTACTCTGAATCCAAAAACAGACAAAGATAATACAAAGAAAACCACACAGCAATTATCTCATGAACTTAGATTCAAAAAAATCTTCAGTAAGATACTGACAAACTGAATAACAACATACAGAAATAGTTACACACCAAGGCCAAATGGGATGTATTTTAGTTATGCAAAATTGTTCAATACTCAAAAAAAAAATCAATGTAATGTGCCATATCAATGGAAGAAAATCGATATGATTGTATCAACTAACCTAGAAAAAAAAGTCACAGGAGTCATAGCAGCTTTCTAGGGACATCTGAAAAGTGACAATGTTGCTAATGTGATGACAGCATTTACTATGTCCCCAAGAATTTGTACTATAAACTTTTAATTTTTACACATAAAAAAGATTTTACAATTATAGGTATTTGATAACTTCTATGACCCAAACACTGAAAAAAGCATTATAGTTAAATGAGTAATTTTAGTGAATGAAAAAAGCAATACCACACAGCAATATCTCATGCACTTAGATGCAAAAAAACTTCAGTAAAACATTTACAAACTTAGTAACAACATATAAAAATAATTACACACCAAGGCCAAATGGGATGTATTCTAGGTATGCAAACAGGTATGCTGTTTTTCATTCACTTACATTTATATTTCTTTCCTGTCACTTGTAAATAACACTGTGATCTAAAAATAGCTAAAATTCATATTTTGGGGCCTGGTATAAGGAAAAGAAAATGTGTATCAGAGCCAGATTAAGAAACAACTTGACATAAATTTTTCAATAATAAAGCAACTTCCTTACACAGCCCTACATTGACACTGCTTGCTGGCTATGAAATGCATCACCAAAGGTAAACAACTAAATTGAATCATTTAATAGTTATTGTTGTTTAGTCGCTAAGTCGTGTCCAACATTTTTGCAACTTCATGGACTGTAGCCAGCCAAGCTCCTCTGTCCATGGCAGTTCCCGGGCAAGAATACCGGAGTGGGTTGCCATTTCCTTCTCCAAAGAACCTTTCAGACCCAAGGGTGAACCTGTGTCTCCTGCCTCACAGGTGAATTCTTTACCACTGAGTCACCAGGGAAGCCCTAGTAGGTATTACAATAGCAGATAATACTCTTAGTTTTTGAAAGTCTACATTTGCTTTGCCTGTTGAAAAACATAAAAGCACTGTATAAGAAAGTATATCTCGAAACATACATAATTGGTGACTTTAACAGCAATCATTTCATCTCTGACACTAAATTAGAATAAAGTTCGCATATGGGCTTCCCTGATAGCTCAGTTGGTAAAGAATCTGCCTGCAAGGCAGGAGACTACATTTCGATCCCTGGGTTGGGAAGATCCCCTGGAGAAGGGAAAAGCTATCCACTCAGTATTCTGGCCTAGAGAATTCCATGAACTGTGTATAGTCCATGGGGTCACAGAGTCAGACATGACTGAGAAACTTTAAAAAAATGGTATTTTTATGCCAGAATTACATTAGATCATCCACCATAGTCAGCTCCTTTCTCTAGCACAATTATTTACCACATGTAGACTTCTGTTCCCAGGGTGGTCTTGATTTTCTAATGTCAACTTACAGAACTATAAAGACTCTATCATATGATTTGTGATCATTTTCACTCTCAAAACTTTTAAAATCTAAAACACATTGAACAAATAAAATCCACAGCACCTGTTTTATCATATTTGGGGCAAAATAAAACCTAGTGTGTTTGGGTAAACATAACCCATAGTGATTTCCACTCACTGGTCCAAGGAAAGGATAGGGGTTTCCTCTACTTCACATCACACACAAAAATTAATTTGAGATAAACAGGCCTAAAATTATAATGCTTGTAGAGTAAAACATATACTGTTTCTTGTGAGCAGATAAATGTTTCTCACAGATGAGAAGTCCAAGATCAAAGGATTGTCAGATTCAGTGTCTGGCAAAGATTTCTTAGTTCACAGACTGCCATGTCCTTACATGGTGGAAGAGATAAGGAAGCTCTCTGGAATCCTTTAAAAGGGCATGCACGATACAGGATGCTTGGGGCTGGTGCCCTGGGATGACCGAGAGGGATGGGATGGGGAGGGAGGGGGAGGGGGGTTCAGGATGGGGAATACGTGTACACCCGTGGCAGATTCATGTTGATGTATGGCAAAAACAATACAATATAAAGTAATATAAATAACGGACTTTTGGACTCAGAGGGAGAGGGAGAGGGTGGGATGATTTGGGAGAATGGCATTCTAACATGTATACTATCATGTAAGAATTGAATCGCCAGTCTATGTCTGACGCAGGATACAGCATGCTTGGGGCTGGTGCATGGGGATGACCCACAGAGATGTTATGGGGAGGGAGGTGGGAGGGGGGTTCATGTTTGGGAACGCATGTAAGAATTAAAGATTTTAAAATTAAAAAAATAAAAAACTAAAATAAATAAATATGGAATTCAAAAAAAAGTAATATAAAGTAGTACAATATTACTTTATAAAGTATATTACAATAATACAAGTATATAATAATACAAGTATATTACAATAATACAAGTAATACAATATAAAGTAATTAGCCTCCAATGAAAATAAACAAATTTATTTAAAAAATAAAAAATTAATTTAAAAAAATTCACAAAGAAAAATAAATAAATAAATAAAAGGGCTCTAATCAATCCTATGGGCTTCTCAGGTGGCCTAGTGGTAAAGAATCTGCCTGCAATGCAGGAGACCCAGGTTCAATCCCTGGGTTGGGAAGATCCCCTGGAGAAGGAAATGGCAACCCACTCCAGTATTCTTGCCTGGAGAATCCCATGGACAGAGGAGCCTGGTGGGTTACAGTCCATGGGGTTGCAAAAAGTCAGACATGACTGAGCAACTAACACACAATCAATCCTAAAGGAAATCAGTCCTGAATATTCACTAGAAGGACTGATGCTGAAGCTGCAACTCCAATACTTTGGCCACCTGATATAAGAACTGACTCACTGGAAAAGACCCTGATGCTGGGAAAGACTGGAGGCAGGAGAAGAAGCCGACGATAGAGGGTGAGACGGCTGGATGGCATCACCAACTCAATGGACATGAGTTTGAACAAGCTCTGGGAGTTGGTGATGTGGATAGGGAAGCCTGGTATGCTGCAGTCCATGGGGTCGCAAAGAGGTGGACACAACTGAGTGACTGAATTGAACTCAGTCTCATTCATGAGGGTCCCATCCTATGACCTAACCACTTCCCAAAGGTCCCACATTGAAATATTAAGGTTTCAATTTATGAATCTGGAGGTGGGGGAGATACACTCAGTCTATAGTAACACAGATTTTGATTACACAGATATATGCATCTCAAAACTCAGCGAAAATAGACGAGATTTATTTCACTGCATGTAAATTCTACATACAAAGAAAAAAGAAACCTGTATATTAATGCTGAATCTAGGTAAAAATATACACGCTGAAGTATTTAAGAACTATACAGATATGTGAAATTTACTTTGGATGCACGAAAAATAAAATGCACTAACAGATGGAACATGGGATAAACAGATTGCTAGATATGCCTGATGAAACACAGAAAAATAAAATATTAATAGCAGAATCTAGGTGGTACTATATAGATATTTGGTGTATAATTATTTTACCTTTGTTATATGTCAGAACATATAATAAAATATCATAAAATAATATACAATAAAATAAATATTTTATAATATTTAAAATATATTTTAAGTAATATTTAAAACATTTAAACAATAGTTAAATATTATGGTGATATTTAATATTTAAAACAAAATATTATAATAAAATAAATATTCTAAAATAACATTTACAATAAAATGTTAGAGGAGAGTAGGCAGGCTTCCACTTATTTATTTAACTATTATTTATCAAATGAAGCTGGCTCTTTCTTTGCATGGAAGAGAACATGACTATTAAGCAACTTGGTCATAAATCTAAGATATGATTAAAATCCAAAGTCACCAAAAGTACTGCTGCTTCATCTAAAATCTCACACTGAATTATTCATGAAATGAATTTATCAATATACTTAAGTATATTTTTCACTAATAGTATATAACATCAACCAATAGCTTAGCATCTCTTTTCAATCTTAGATACATAAGACACATAGTGGTGATTTAATAGTGTCCACGTGGATAAGCCAAAACTATGTTTCCCAGAATCCTCTTCTCTGATTAGTTTTTGGCTAATCCATACAAGTGAGCATGAGACCTACAAGGCAGAAGTGAAGCAGCAGCCATTAGCTTCTAAAGATCATCACGGTTAGATGTGATGAAAGACAGAAGCACAGGCAACAGCTTTCCACAAGACTTATCCAGTAGCTTATTCTTTGTGATCCCACTCTAATAGTTCGAGATGCCTGGTTTCCCATATTCCCCTGCAAGCTCCAATTAATACACCCACATCAATGTCTCAGAATAATTGATTAGTGACTTTCCTCTGCAATTCCAATTCCCTCTGTAGGATTCTTACCAGTTTCTCCCACAATTATACAAGGTTTTATATCTGTAGTATGTCCTTGATTTTAAAAAACTCATGATGGTTCTGCTTCCCTGACTGAACTCTGACTGATACAGTCCTACCTCATTTATCCCATTACCTGTATCTCTAAAAGTTATAAACAAATTAAAAAGTTGCAAGTCATTTTGTTTTACAAAGGATTATGAAAGTCTTGTGATGGTTTTTAAAGGAACCAATAATTCTTTTACAAAGTAAATGTTCGGTCTTTAGCTATTTTGTAATAAATTTGATTTTTTTTTTCCCAAAAGAGAAACAGAATGGTATAATGGTAGGAAAACTGACAGAGCTCAGTCAGCCTAAGATATGAATCGTGCCTCAGCCATTTATCAGTTGAGAGACCTTAGGCAATTTACTAAACCTTTCTGCAACCTGTCTTCTTATCTTAAAAATATGTATAATGTTGCCAGAGATAGCTATATAAGAAGGATTCCAGGATAGAAATCTTCCTGGGAGAGTATAAGGCTGAAAGGCTTAAGTTTTCACAACAAGCATACTTTCTATACGCAGTCTAAATTTATTTGGGAGATTTGGTGGGAGACAATTTTTGGTGGAAATAAAAGAGCTAAAATACTCTCATGTCAATCCCATGGTGTTACCAACAGAATAATACATGTATGTAATTAAAACTAGTATATTCTTTTTTCCCCCCACCAGTCATGCCACACAGCTTGCAGGATCTTAATTCCCTGACCAGGAATTGAACTTAGGCCCTCATCAGTGAGAGCAAGGAGTCCTAACTAGAGGACCACCAGGGAATCCCTGAAACTAGTGTATTCTTAATAAATGCTAGCATGTATTTACTCTTAATAAATGCTAAATACATCTCTCTCTTCTGAAAGATGAACTATTTTCTGAGAGATGAACTATTTTTCAGTCTTTTTTTCTCTAAAATATCTATTTAATTCATACTTTGAATCAGTATTGTTAAGGTTTATTGTTCTTCAGCTATGCTAATCTTAAGGAACATGAATCTCTACATTTCCCTTTTCTCTAATCAAACCCCATGCCTTCTACTTTTACCTTTGTTCTGATGAGCAACTGAACATTCAAGTAACAACTAAAAGAAATAAGCATTTTATAGCAGTGCTTCTCAAATTTCCATTTCTATGTAATCACCCAGCAATCTTGTAAAAATGCAGATTCTAACTCATTAGGTCTAGGATTGAGGCCTGAGATTTTGCGCTTCTAATTAACTCCCAGAGGTCTAATGAAATATCACTAGGGACAGACTTATGACTAAATTTCACCAGAGGACCCACAATATCTATCCTAGTATAGGTTAAGCACAATCCTTCTGTACCGCTCTACCCTTAATCATTGAAGGAAAAATATCCTATCTGGAACCAACATCCTTTGGACTAGTGAAGAGTTTTACATTTTAACAGAAGACTGAAAGGAGAGCACATAAATATTGAGACATACATTTGAAAAGAAATAAAGAATGAGCATCTTTTAGATATCTCTTTTAAAATTTCTATTTTGTTGTAATTTGAAAAAAATTAAAACAATCCAGGCAAAAGAAGAAAGATACTAATTTTGGCGGGTCTTAAAACAGTATATCAGCTTCCCAATGTTAGCCATCTTTAATCAATTCACTTTTTAAAACAAAAACTTCCAAGTAAAACCTTTATATCATTACAACAAATGAGAAAAAATGTATGGCTTGACATAAATAAAAGGTAATAGTATATATGTCAATCTCAATCTTCCAATTTGTAAAAGAATTTTTAAAAGAGTGTAAATATGTAAATGCATAACTGATTCACTTAGCCATAGTGCAGAAACTAACACATCATGATAAATCACTTTACTTCAGGAAAATTTTTTAAAAGATAACTATATATCTTAAATATTATGATATATAATATAAATATATATTAATATAATATAAATAAATGTAATATAAACTATATAATTCTATTTTACTATATAAATTATATAATATAAATATAAATATATTATAAATATATGTTATATTATATACTTAAAATACTTAAGATATACTCTAGTATATCTTAAATACTACTAGAGAACAGTTGCTCACAATGTTTTGAGCCCTCTTTGTTAAAAAGGGAGAATGGTTAAGTGTTCAAAAGGTGTTAAGGGCTTATGTTTATAAATCTAATGAAAAGGACTGAGAGAAAAAGTGAAAAGCTTTTTATGCAATTTGACGTTATTTGATACTCTGTCCTGAACATGCCTGTCATCATCCCAGTTATCTGAATGTAACATACTTTGAGAAACACTACACCACACCATATTGTTTCTTGATACCTCTCTCTTGTTAATCCCCTAAACAGCTTAAAATTCTACTGGCAGGAAATGAATGTTATATTTAACTCCCCAGAGTATCTAGTCTAGTAACTGGTACACAGTAGGCACTTAATGATAATGTTTAAGTAAACTGAAAAGTTGTCATTAAAACAAGCAATTTCTTTAGAATTGTTCACTTCTTAGAGCTGAAAAGACTCACCTACTTGTTTATCTTATTCATTTAAAGATGTGAATGTTACAGTAAGTGACTAGTATAACGTTCAGAATTTAAGTTTTTAGGGACTCAATGTTTTAGTTCTCAATCTAACATCTGTGAAAGCAGATGTCAAATGAATGGCTGAAGGCAAAGGAATCCTTTTGACATTTTATTTAGTGTTAGAAGGACAAGAGATTGGTAGGGAGGGAACAGGGAAGGGCAATACACATTTAGGGAGATGACTTGCTCAAACATGATCCACAAGAAGTAGAAGGGGAAATCTCAGGCTGGCAAAGATACCCAACCAGAATTCACTGATATTTCTAAGAATGTCTCAGGTTAAAGTGTAGAGAGGGAGAGGATCCTCTCAGGAAGGTGGCTGTGTTCAGAACCTTCGTTAGTGATAATTTTCTAAACTTCTTTTTATCACTATAAAAACTATCCCAAGCCTGAACTCACAAATATTTGCTGACTACTCTGAAACTCGCTAAGTCATGTCCAACTCTTTATCATCCCATTGACTGCAGACTCCTCTGTCCATGGAATTCTCCAGGCCATGATACTGGAGTGGATAGCCTTTCCCTTCTCCAGGGGATCTTTCCAACCTGGGATCGAACCCAGGTCTCCCGCATTGCAGGTGGATTCTTTTAACCTCTCAATCACCAGGGAAGCCCCTGATTTCCTCCCAAATCCCCACCCTCATTCCTGAACTAATTACATGTTCCAAGATTGAAAGAACAGTGGCAATAAAAATATAAAACAGATATAACCCTTGAACTAAAAATTTCGTTTCTGAATTCTTGACTTAATGATAAAATGGAGGTCTTTTCTAGCCTACAGAAAAATATTTAAATTTGAGGTTTAAAGCAGAGTCAGCTTTCTCAGCAAATGTGCTTTAAAATGAACTGGCAACATTAAATATGAAAAACGAAGATTTATTTTGATGGCAAATGATATAACTTAAATTTTAAAGAGAGGGATCAGTTCAGTTCAGTCACTCAGTCATGTCAGGCTCTTTGCGACCCCATGAATGGCAGCATGCCAGGCTTCCCTGTATATCACCAACCCCCGGAGTTTACTCAAACTCACATCCATCGAGTCGGTGATGCCATCCAGCCACCCTCTGTCGTCCCCTTCTCCTCCTGCCCCCAATCCCTCCCAGCATCAGGGTCTTTTCCAATGAGTCAACTCTTCACATGAGGTGGCCAAAGTATTGGAGTTTCAGCTTTAGCATCAATCTCTCCAGTGAACACCCAGGACTGATCTCCTTTAGAATCGACTGGTGGGATCTCCTTGCAGTCCATGGGACTCTCAAGAGTCTTCTCCAACACCACAGTTCAAAAGCATCAATTCTTCGGCGCTCAACTTTCTTCACAGTCCAACTCTCACATCCATACATGACCACTGGAAAACCATAGCCTTGACTAGACGGACCTTAGTCGGCAAAGTAATGTCTCTGCTTTTGAATATGCTATCTAGGTTGGTCACAACTTTCCTTCCAAGGAGTAAGCGTCTTTCAATTTCATGGCTGCAGTCACCATCTGCAGTGATTTTGGAGCCCCCCAAAATAAAGTCTGACACTGTTTCCACTGTTTCCCCATCTATTTCCCAGGAAGTGATGGGACCAGATGCCATGATCTTAGTTTTCTGAATGTTGAGCTTTAAGCCAACTTTTTCACTCTCCTCTTTCATTTTCATCAAGAGGCTCTTTAGTCCCTCCTCACTTTCTGCCATAAGGGTGGTGACATCTGCATATTTGAGGTTATTGATATTTCTCCTGGCAGTCTCGATTCCAGCTTGTGTTTCTTCCAGTCCAGCCTTTCTCATGATGTACTCTGCATAGAAGTTAAATAAGCAGGGTGACAATATACAGCCTTGACGTACTCCTTTTCCTATTTGAAACCAGTCTGTTGTTCCACGTCCAGTTCAAACTGTTGCTTCCTGACCTGCATATAGGTTTCTCAAGAGGCAGGTCAGGTGCTCTGGTATTCCCATCTCTTGAAGAATTTTCCACTGTGTATTGTGATCCACACAGTCAAAGGCTTGGCATAGTCAATAAAGCAGAAACAGATGTTTTTCTGGAACTCTCTTGCTTTTTCAATGATCCAGCAGATGTTGGCAATTTTATCTCTGGTTCCTCTGCCTTTTCTAAAACCAACTAGAACATCTGCAAGTTCATGGTTCACGTACTGTGGAAGCCTCACTTGAAGAATTTTGAACATTACTTTACTAGCGTGTGAGATGAGTGCAATTGTGCAGCAGTTTGAGCATTCTTTGGCATTGCCTTTCTTTGGGATTGGAATGAAAACTGACCTTTTCCAGTCCTGTGGCCACTGCTGAGTTTTCTGAATTTGCTGGCATATTGAGTGCAGCACTTTTACAGCATCATCTTCCCAGATTTGAAATAGCTCAAGTGGAATTCCCATCACTTCCACTAGCTTTGTTCATAGTGATGCTTTTTAAGGCCCACTTGACTTCACATTCCAGGATGTCTGGCTCTAGTTGAGTGATCACACCATCATGATTATCTGGGTGGTGAAGCTCTTTTTTGTATAGTTCTTCTGTGTATTCTTGCCACCTCTTCTTAATATCTTCTGTTTCTGTTAATGCTACTGCTGCTAAGTCACTTCAGTCATGTCTGACTCTGTGCGACCCCACAGACGGCAGCCCACCGGGCTCCCCATCTCTGGGATTCTCCAGGCAAGAACACTGGAGTGGGTTGCCATTCCCTTCTCCAATCTGTTTCTGTTAGGTCCATATCATTTCTGTCCTTTATAGAGCCCATCTTTGCATGGGTAGTGTTATTACAGGATATCTAGATAGTATCAACAAAGAAGGTGATGGCACCCCACTCCAGTATTCTTGCCTGGAAAATCCCATGGATGGAGGAGCCTGGTAGGCTGCAGTCCATGGGGTTGTGAAGAGTCGGACAGGACTGAGCGACTTCACTTTCACTTTTTACTTTCATGCATTGGAGAAGGAAATGGCAACCCACTCCAGTATTCTTGCCTGGAGAATCCCAGGGATGGGGGAGCCTGGCAGGCTGCAGTCCATGGGGTCGCACAGAGTCAGACACGACTGAAGCAACTTAGCAGCAGCAGATAGTATCAAAAACCTAGCCAGATATAGGACCACTATAGGGGCAATAAGAAGTAGAACCTGGGAAATGACTATGCAATCAAAATTATTTGTGCCTCTTCAGTCATTCTGTGAGTGGATCTCATTCTAACTAAATCTTAGTCTGTCTGTCAACATGGTGTGGGCGATGGAAGGGTGAGCATGACCTTTGGCAGCTAAGATCTCGTATTCACCCCGGGATATACCACCATGGCTAGTAGGATGGGCATTACAATTGACTACATCTGGATTAAGTCCCCACCTCAATAAACAAGAATAGAATAATATGTTTGGTAATCTCAACAAAGCAGTGGTGAGTGTGCTGGGGAGAAAGGAGTCTGTTAACAGAAATGAGAAAAGTATCCAGAACAGAGAAAAATAATATCTCTAGCATTTTAATTCAATTTCACAATCATAGTGGGTTTTCTCTTCTAGCTGTGTATAACCAATTCCTTAGGACACATACATTTATTTTGGCAGGGGAGAACATATTTGGTCAGTTCTTAAGAACAACTTTTTCAACAGTCATGGTTTTCTAACTATCAACAGAGGTGTTTAAACACAGCCATCATTCAGTATAAAGAATTTAAGAATGACAAATCAAAAATATATATACTATATAGTTTCCTGTAGTTATTAGAATAAGTTCAATTTAGCTATAATACACAGCACAACCATAGTCAAAGCTATGGTTCTTCCAGTAGTTATGTATGGATGTGAGAGCTGGACCATAAAGAAAGCTGCTGTTGTCGCTCAGTCGTTTCCGACTCTTGAGACCCCATGGACTGCAGCATGACAGACTTCCCTATTCTTCCCCATCACTCAGATCTTGTACAAACTCATGTCCATTGAGTTGGTGATGCCATCCAACAATCTTGAACTCTGTCATCCTCTTCTCCTCCAGCATTCAATTTTTCACAGCATTATGGCCTTTTGGAATGAGCTGGTTCTTCAGGTGGCCAAATTATTGGAGTTTCAACTTCAGCATCAGTCCTTCCAATAACTATTAAGGGTTGATTTCCTTAGGATTGAAATTGACTCATTTGATATCCTTGCTGTCCAAAGAGTCACAAGAGTCTTCTCCAACACCATAGTTCAAAAGCATCAATTCTTCAGAGCTCAGCAATCTTTATGGACCAACTCTCACAACCATACATGACTACCGGGAAAAACCATACCTTGACTACACAAACCTTTGCTGGCAAAGTAATGTCTCTCCTTTCTAATATGCTGTCTAGGTTGGTCATAACTTTTCTTCCAAGGAGCAAGCATCTTTTAATTTCATGGCTGCAGTCACCATCTGCAGTGATTTTGGAGCCTAAGAAAATTAAGTCTGTCACTGTTTCCCCATCTACTTGCCATGAAGTGATGGGACCTGATGCCATGATCTTAGTTTTTTGAATGTTGAGTTTTAAGCCAGCTTTCCCATTCTCCTCTTTCAATTTCATCAAGAGGCTCTTCAGTTCCTCTGTACTTTCTGCCATAATGGTAATGTCATCTGCATATCTAAGGTTATTGATATTTCTCCCGGAAATCTTGATTCCAGCTTGTGTTTCATGCAGCCTGACATTTTGAATGATGTACTCTATATATAAATTAATTGAGCAGGATGACAACAACAGCCTTGATACACTCCTTTCCCAATTTGAACCAGTTCGTTGTTCCAATAGTTGTTCTAACTGTTGCTTCTTGACCTACATACAGATTTCTCAGGAGGCAGGTCAGGTGGTCTGATATTCCTAAGAATTTTCCATAATTGGTGGTGATCCACACAGTCAAAGGCTTTGGCATAGTCAATGAAGCAGATGTTTTTCTGGAATTCTCTTACTTTTTCTATGCTCCAATGTATGTTGGCAATTTGATCTCTGGTTCCTCTGCCTTTTCTAAAACCAGCTTGAATATCTGGAAGTTCACGGTTCACGAACTGTGGAAGCCTCACTTGGAGAATTTTCAGCTTTACTTTGTCAGCATGTGAAATGAGTGCAATTGTGCCGTAATTTGAACATTCTTTGCATTGCCTTTCTTTGGGATGGGAATGAAAATTGACCTTTACCAGTGCTATAGCTACTGCTGAGTTTTCCAAATTTGCTGGCATATTGAGCGCAGCACTTTCACAGCATCTTCTTCTAGGATTTGAAATAGCTCAGCTGGAATTCCATCACCTCCACTAGCTTTGTTCGTAGTGATGCTTCCTAAGGCCCATTTGACTTCACATTCCAAGATGTCTGTCTCTAGGTGAGTGATCACACCATCATGGTTATCTGGGTCATTAAGATCTTTTTTGAATAGTTCTGTGTATTCTTGCCATCGCTTCTTACTATCTTCTGCTTCTGTTAGGTTCATAGCATTTCTGTCCTTTATTGCACCCATTTTTGCATGAAATGTTCCCTTAGTATCTCTACTTTTCTAGAAGAGATCTCTAGCCTTTCCTATCCTATTGTTTTCCTCTATTTCTCTGCATTGATCACTTAGGAAGGCTTTCTTAACTATCAGATCTAAACTCTTGAATCTGTATGTCACTTCCACTGTATAATTGTAAGGGATTTGATTTAGGTCATACCTGGATGGCATACCCACTTTGTTCAATTTAAGTCTGACTTCTGCAATAAGGAGTTTATGATCTGAGCCATAGTCAGCTCCTGGTCTTGTTTTTGCTGACTGTATAGAGCTGCTCTGCCTTTGCTGCAAAGAATAGAATCAATCCAATTTCAGTATTGACTATCTGGTGATGTCCATTTGTAGAATTGTCTCTTGTGTTGTTGGAAGAGGGTGTCTGCTATGACCAGTGAGTTTTCTTGGCAAAACTCTGTTAGCCTTTGCCCTGCTTCATTTTGTACTTGAAGGCCAAACTTGCCTGTTACTCCAGGTATCTCTTGACTTCCTACTTCTGCATTCCATTCCTCTATGATGAAAAGGACATCCTTTTTTGGTGTTAGTTCTAAAAGGTCTTATCAGTCTTCATAGAACCATTCAACTTAAGCTTCTTTGGCATTAGTGGTTGGGGCATAGAATTGGATTATTGTGATATTGAATGGCTTGTCTTGGAAAAGAACAGAGATCAGTCTGTCGTTTTTGAGATTGTACCCAAGTACTGCATTTTGGACTCCTTTGTTGACTATGAGGGCTGCTCCGTTTCTACTAAGGGATTCTTGCCCACAGTAGTAGATATAATGGTCATCTGAATTAATTTCACCCATTCCAGTCCATTTTAGTTCAGTGATTCCCAAAATATCAATCTTGCCATCTCCTGCTTGACCACTTTCAATTTGCCTTGATTCATGGACCTAACATTCCAGGTTCCTATGCAATATTGTTCTTTATAGAATCAGATTTCACTTGCACCACAAGACACATTAACAACGGGGTGCTGTTTCCACTTTGGCTCAGCCTCTTCATTCCTTCTGGAGCTATTTCTCTGCTCTTCTCCAGTAGCATATTGGGCACCTACCGATCTGGGACATTTATCTTTCAGTGTCACATCTTTTTGCCTTTTCATACTGTTCATGGGGTTCTCAAGGCAAGAATGCTGAAGTGTTTTGCCATTCCCTTCTCCAGTGGACCACGTTTTGTCAGAACTCTCCACTGGTGACTCTGCCTGCAATGCGGGAGACCAAGGTTTGATCCCTGGGTCAGGAAAATCTCCTGGAGAAGGAAATGGCAACCCACTCCAGTACTCTTGCCTGGAAAATTCCATGGATGGAGGCACCTGGTGGGCTACAGTCCATGGGGTCGCAAAGAGTCAGACATGACTGAGCAACTTTACTTCACTTCCACCATGACCCATCCGTCTTGGGTGGCCCTACACAGCATGGCTCATAGTTTCACTGAGTTAGACAAGGCTGTGGTCCATTTGATCGGTTTGGTTATTTTTCTGCGATTGTGGTTTTCATTCTGCCTGACCTCTAATGAATGAGGATAAGAGGTTTGTGCAAGCTTCCTGATGGGAGGGGCTCGCTAGGGGGAAAACTCTAGTGGGTAGGGCCATGCTCACAGTAAATCTTTAATCCAATTTCCTGCTAATGGGTGGGGCTGAAACTGAGTTCAGAAGAATTGATGCTTTTGAATGGTGGTGCTAGAGAAGACTCTTGAGAGTCCCTTAGACTGCAAGGAGATCAAATCAGTTAATCCTAAAGGAAATCAACCCTGAATATTCTTTGGAAAGATTGATGCTGAAGCTGAAGCTCTAATACTTTGGCCACCTGATATGAAGAGCCGACTCATTAGAAATGACCCTAACACTGGGAAAGATTGAAGGAAGGAGGAGAAGGGACAACAGGATAAGATGGTTGGATGGCATCACTGACTCAATGGACATAAGTTTGAGCAAGCTCCAGAGATGGTGAAGGACAGGGAAGCCTGGTGTGCTGCAGTCCATGGGGTCGCAGTCGGACATGACTGACTGAACAATAATACAGCACAATGTACTTTATTTCACATGCTTTTTTCTTCTTGGAAATAGAGATTTCCTAGAATATCTTTTCAAGGCCAAACAACTTGCTAACATGCTATGAATTTAGCATATAAACATGCATGAATTTATGTAATGATGGGATACCAGGATAATTTTCACAATTCACTGAATTATCTCCCTGAATTGAAAAGGAAGTATCCAATCCATTATTAAAAACAGTTTGACTTGAGAAGCAGAAAAAATACGCTCGTGGAATATAAAAGGAAGAAAGGCATAAGGATGATGATGGATAAAGTGATATATTTTACAAGCAGTTAGAGGCTTTTGATAGTATTCAATCTGTTTAATGTACTAGGAAAGTAATGCATTTAATGTTCAAATTCAATTACGACTTCCAACCAAGGAACTTTTTAGCATCAAAGCACCTGCTTACTCATATTCTTTCATTAAAACTTCTTTTGAAACTAAACAATTAGATTTTAAAATAGAAGAAAGAAAAATAGCTGAATAAATGTATATTTTCCTCTTTTCCCTTGTAAATAATAGATATTATGTCACATTGGTGACTCGTAGATGGTACTGTTCTCATTAAATCAAAATGGATCTAATACAAAAACAGGGCACACAAACTTAACCAACACTAATACACTTTAACCAAAAATATAAAACAGCACGCTGAACGTCTGTATTAACTGACGCATTGAACCAATCAAATCTTAAATATAGTGAATGATTATTTACAAAACATTTGCTTCTTTCCAAGGGAGAAGCCTGGTAGGCTACAGTCCATGGGGTCGTAAAGAGTCAGACTCAACTGAGCAACTTCACTTTCACTTTTTTCTTTACTGCAGTTTAACTAGAATTCTATAAATTTTCTTTGTAAATGTTAATGAGTTATCTAACAACACCTCTACTGAAAAACAGACTGTCTTTCTTATAATTAAAATTTGAAATAACAGTACTTTCTATTTCTTTTAACACTGTGAGTTAAAAATAAGATAATATTAGAGAACAATGTTTTCAAAATTTCAGCTAGACTGCCATTATCAAGTTTTGAATGTACAGCTACAAATATTTTCTTCTCAAACATCACTCACTGCACTCTTCGTTTACTGACTGGCATAATTTACCTAACTTACTCTGAGTTAGCTACTGAAACTCAAGCCTCTTAGCTTACACCTTATATAGATCTCCCAGTGCTTAGTACATGAACATACACATACTGACCCTCAAAAAACACCTACTGAACAAAGGCACAAAATAAATCACTACACATACTATTCAGCAACAAAATGTATTCCATGTTTACTGAGTGGTGAAAGTGAAGTCGCTCAATCATGTCTGACTCTGCGATCCCATGGACTGTAGCCTACTAGGCTTCTCCATCCATGGGATTTTCCAGGCAAGAGTACTGGAGTGGGTTGCCATTTCCTTCTCCAGAGGATCTTCCCGACCCAGGGATTGAACCCAGGTCTCCCGCATTGCAGACAGACACTTTACCCTCTGAGCCATCAGGGAAGCCCTTACTGAGTGAAATATGTATCAACTGGACTTTCCAGGTGGCTCAAGTGGTAAGGAATCAGCCTACCAATGCAAGAGATGCAAGAGACATAAGTTTGATCCTTGGGTCAGGAAGATCCCTTAGAGCAGGAAATAGAAACTTGCTCCAGTATCCTTGCCTGGAAAATTCCATGAACAGAGGAGCCCGCCCAGTGGTCTAAGGTCCATGATGTTACAGTCGGACATGATTGAACACACACACACATACATCAATTTACAGAAGCAACAAAAGTGATACCAATAAAATCCTATTACCCAGATTAGTAATTTAACTAGGAGTTTTTATATCTGAGCTATGAGGCGATGTGATTATTTCCACAGTTACATAAAGGAAATGATCCACATAACTTAAACTAGGTTGTATTAATGGCCTTAGGGCACCAAAGTGACCATTTTGATTCAGTCAATCATTCAAAAACATTTTCTGGGAACCTACAATGTATCAATACGATCTAACTTTACAGTCAAGAGCTAAACAAATCCTAGGGATTTAAACAAGCCTCCAAGGCCGTCCTCCTAGATTTATCAGTTCTGCATCCCATCACTTTCTCATTTTCTTGTTCTACATTTGGATAAAATAAGCCCCTGGAAGATTCCGGATGAAAGCAGTTCAGCATTAAATAGTCTTAGCTATTTGTCCATTGGCGTTTAGCCTCGGTTACCCTTCCAAACCAAGTAATGATAAAGAGCCACTGCTGGCAAAACTGCACCACCATCCTAAGTGTCGCCTAGACTGCTAAACAAATCTAAAGACAAGATACCACCTCTAGGCTCCAATGCTGCTCTGGAGTCTTAGCTTTCTTCAACCCAGTATATATAAGACTCCAGCTGGATTTTGCTTTAATGTATGCTTCTGTTTTCTTACAGTTCTTTATCTGAGGGTCTGAATTCATATCCAGGACTCTATTAACCGGCAAAATTTGGCTCCAAGATAATTATACCCCTTCATGACTGTTAGGTGTTATGAATTTCCTGAAATGCTCTGCCTACCTGGCTGGCACTAGCT
This sequence comes from Capra hircus, assembly GCF_001704415.2. Classification (NCBI taxonomy): domain Eukaryota; kingdom Metazoa; phylum Chordata; class Mammalia; order Artiodactyla; family Bovidae; genus Capra; species Capra hircus. The sequence goes on from NC_030817.1 coordinate 24,542,056, forward strand.
CCATTTGAAAATGCAGTGCCCAAAACATTGTTTTAAAGACAACCTAGCCTGCCACACCTTTTGATTACTTTGATCTATTCAGTTTAATTTCTAAAGTTGGCATCTACAAGCAATCTATGCTATAAAGTTCCCAAGATGCTAAGTCTCTGTTAAGGCTCCTTAACTGTGAACAGCCCTGTGTTGCCAAGAGAAACCTTGTCATTGTCCCAAAATGTGATGTTCTCTACTTTATTCTGTGAAAGAGTCTATAAACACTCTTGGGCTTCCCTGATATCTCAGTTGGTAAAGAATCCACCTGCAATGAAGGAGACCCCGGTTCGATTCCTGGGTTGGAAAGATCTGCTGGAGAAGGGATAGGCTACCCACTCCAGTATTGTTGGGCTTCCCTTGTGGCTCAGATGGTAAAGAATCCACCTGCAATGTGGGAGACCTGAGCTCAATCCCTGGGTTGGGAAGATCCTCTGGAGAAGGGAAAGGTTACTCACTCCAGTTTTCAGGCCTGGAGAATTCCATGGAGTGTATAGTCCATGGGGTCACAAAGAGCTGGACACAAATGAGTGACTTTCATTTTCATAAACACTTTTAACTCGCTAAAACGCAAAGTATCACCAGTTCAGAAAAAAAACTAATAAACAAAAACTGATTGACTACCTCCCAATGCTAGACCTGATTAAAGATCTTACAGATGAAGAAGAAATTTCGTTTCTTCAAGAAGCCCAGTAGTGGGGTCAAAAGATTTCCATTAAGTTAACAGTATGGATAGTTCAGGAACCCATAAAACCTAGATTGGGAAAGAATTAGACAATAAAAAATACACTATCTGCTTACTATGTATCAGAGACATAGTTGCTGCAGTTCCTTAGTATTTTTATTCCCTCATAAAAGACCCTCAGTTCAGTTACTGAGTCATGTCTGACTCATTGTGACCCCATGGACTGAAGCATGCCAGGCTTCCCTGTCTATCACCAACTCCTGGAGTTTACTCAAATTCATGTCCATTGAGTCAGTGATGCCATCCAACCATCTCATCCTCTGTCATCCCCTTCTCCTCCTGCCTTTAATCTTTTCTAGCATTGGGATCTTTTCCAATGAGTCAGTTCTTCCGATCAGGTGGCCATAGTATTGGAGCTTCAGCTTTAGAATCAGTCTTTCCAATGAATACTCAGGGTTGATTTCCTTTAGAATGGACTAGTTGGATCTCCTTGCAGTCCAAGGGACTCTCAAGAGTTTTCTCCAACACCACAGTTCAAAAGCATCAATTCTTCTGTGCTCAGCCTTCTTCATGGTCCAGCTCTCACGTCCATACATGACTATGGGAAAAACCATACCTTTGACTATGTGGACTTTGTCAGCAAAGTGCTGTCTCTGCTTTTTAATACACTGTCTAGGTGTATCATAGTTTTCTTCCAAGGAGCAAGCGTCTTTTAATTTCATGGCTGCAATCACCATCTGCAGTAATTTTGGAGCCCAAGAAAATAAAGTCTCCCACTGTTTCCATAACTGTCTCCTAAAGTCAGTTGTAGAATTAAGAAAATACCAAAGATACAAGGATTCATGTCTCTTTTATTTCCACCTATTTGATTAAATGGAAATATATCTTCAATGCGTGCTATTAAATACTTGAATGGATTTCAGTGAAATGGTGGAACTTCCTTCTCCAGTATGCTAAAGTTAACACAAATGTCAAAAATACTTTAAGGTTCTTTAAGGCAAGAAGATGAATTAACTAAACTTCCAGTAATAGAAAATTTAAAGGTAGAGGAATGATGGTAGCCTTTAAAAAAAAAAAAAAAAAAAAGACAGTATGAATTCAGCAGATGTTAAAATCCTTATTACTCCTAATGAAGACAAGAAGAATCTTTAGGACTGATAAACTGATGGTATTAAGAAACAGAAAATTTTAAGATAAATAGAAAGTAGAAAGATGAGTTTTTTTGTTTTCTGCTTTTTGTCTTTTGGTTTCATTTTTCTTTTATATTGCTCCTTTTTTTCCTGAAAGTCTTGAAAGAATTTCTCGAATCTAACACTATCTTTTAGCTTTAAGTTTTTGGTGTTTCCTTACCTAGTTTAAGTCTCAGATTATTTATACAATAGTGTAGTAAAATGACTAAGATGAATTTTTTTTTTTTAAGTTAATATAGGTTAGTTCACACACAAAATCAGGGGTCTGAAGTCAAAATTTTCAGTTCAAGTGGTATTTGTGTTTTGCAGTTTTACACATGCTATCTTTTGCTACTATATTTTTCTAAATTTTTAAAAATTAGAGTAATAACTTTGCTTACAACAATAATCACTGAATTTTACAACATCATTCTTTTATATTAATCAGTTTAATTCTAACAATCATATAAGGCTCCCCAAGTCTGTTGTCAAATTATATAAAAGTAAATCAAGGTTCAAAAAGGTTATTCATCAATTCAAAGATGATAATTTTAAAAGGAAAGGAGTTAGAGTGAATAATTTCTAAAGCCCTTTTCAGTCCTAATATTTTTTAACTATACTCTGTGTTTCAAGCCCTTGCTTTGCTTTTGCCAGACAGTACTAACAATGATATGTCAAAGGGTATGTTATTTTTCTTACTCTAGAAATGCTTATTTTGTGCCATTAACTTAAATTTAGAGTGAAAGTTTGGCAACTATTAAAACAGGTCAAAAAGGTCAGTTTAGTTCAGTTCAGTCAGTCAGTCATGTCCAACTCTTTGCGACCCCATGGACTGCAGCCCGCCAGGCCTCCCCGCCCATCACCAACTCCTGGAATTGACTCAAACTCATGTTCACTGAGTCAGGGATGCCATCCAACCATCTCATCCTCTGTCGTCCCCTTCTCCTCTCACCTTCAATCTTTCCTAGCATCAGGGTCTTCTCAAATGAGTCAGCCCTTTGCCTCAGGTGGCCAAAGGATTGGAGTTTCAGCTTTAACATCAGTCCTTTCAATGAACACCCAAGACTGATCTCCTTTAGGATGGACTGGTTGGATCTCCTTGCAGTCCAAGGGACTCTCAAGAGTCTTCTCCAACACCACAGTTCAAAAACATCAATTCTTTGGCACTCAGCTTTCTTTATAGTCCAACTCTCACATCCATACATGACTACTGGAAAAACCATACCTTTGACTAGATGGACGGTAATATCTCTGCTTTTGAATATGCTGTCTGGGTTGGTCATAACTTCTCTTCCAAGGAGTAAGCACCTTTTAATTTCATGGGGGCAGTCACCATCTGCAGTGATTTTGGAGCCCCAAAAAATAAAGTCAGCCATTGTTTCCACTGTTTCCCTATCTATTTGCCAGGAAGTGATGCCATGATCTTAGTTTTCTAAATGTTGAGCTTTAAGCAAACTTTTAAACTCTCCTCTTTCACGTTCATCACCAAAACAGGAAAAACAAAAACGAAAAAACAGGAGGCTGGGGGTACCAAAACCAAAAACAAACCAACAAAATCTTTGGTTCTTATTTCAATGGTCATATATTTCAAAGGAACAAAGTCTAATTCTCTACAGTTAAACACCAGTGAATTATAGGTAAGAATATGACAGTGTTGCAGGAGTAAAGCAAATATCACCTTATACTTTGAAACATGACCTACACTCTTGTTTTAACATATTAGTCATAAGATTACTTAAAACTCATCTCAGTGTTCAAGTGCCTTCACAGTTTGGGACAAAATCTTATGTTAATCAGAAGTTATATAACTTTAGCTCAAAATTTGAGAGAAACAACTCCACATTCCTACTCTTTTTTTCTTTTTACCAACTGCACAAATGGGAAACAAATTGTTAGGTCCTCTTAATACCTTAAATACCTCTTAATTACCACAATAATTTAGGTAGAAATATTCTCTGTTTTTAAAATATTTTAGCTCCCTAGCTTTATATTAATTAAGAAATAATACTTGGGTTCTATGATTCCTTGTACCATCATACAACAGTTTGAACGCTGTAGAAACAAATAAGACTAGCAAATCATAACCCTATGCAAATATGAAATAAAGTCCCTGCCCTAGGAGAATATGAATAACTTCTGCAATTTCTGTCACAGAGAAAGGTCAGAACACTTCCCCTTGCTGGAGTAGTATAGATTACATGCAAAACTCCCATACAGGTCAACCTACTGTTTTTGAGCTAACAAAACTAGTTCTCAGTACAAGGAAGTTTTGGACAATTCCCACCTTCAGGTGGGGACAGAAGAGTAGAGGTATTGTTTGCATTCCTTTCAACAAGAATAAACTGTTGGAGAAATCCTTTTCATAGGTTTCTGTTTTCTAGTATACTGAAATTTAAATCTCACTGTGATCAAAAGAATCAAAGTACATCCAGGCCAGAGAAAGGCACTTCCAGCAACCCTAAAAACTGTCACCCCTAGAACAAATAAGTTTCAACATTAGCCCACAGAATAAAGAAAGTTAAGAGGTCAAAAAATAATTTAGTCCAAATACAGGTCGGAAAACAGAAAAACAAGGGTACGGCCAAAGTAGAGACAGGAATAAAGCTAAGAATGTACCATAAGTGAAAACCCATTTCTGTATGTTTTTATAGATGTATATATTAGAAGACATATTTTAGTATAGCCAGCTACTGGTATATGCAGAAAATGCTTTTTCTAAAAAGTTATACTAGAAATTTACAATGATTACCTTTAAAGAAAAGGACAAGAGATTGAGGTTGAAATTTTTTTTCATTTTCAACATTTCTGTGATATACTGAATGTGTGTATATATTAAACACAAATAAATCAGAAAGTATTAAGCAGACCATGACAAATAGAAGCTTTAGACAACCAAAACAACAACATTAAGGCTCAAGCGTATGGAAAATACAGAGGATTATAAGTACTGAATACAAAGTGGGAGAACGGATATTTTTGTAGGAAATAGAGAGGAGAGGAAGCAAAATGAGTAAAATACTATTTACTATATCAAAATGTTGGAAATGTGATCAAAGCAAGTCACCCTAAGAAAAAGACTACTATGTACTTCTAATTCCTCTTTGCCTTTTCCTCCAAATATTGGCTTGCTTTAAGATTTATGAAAGCCATATATACTGAAACTGAAGTTCCACTTAAATAAGAGAATGACTACACTAGTGGTACCCAAGACCAATTTTCCTTTCAAGTTTTAGTCATTCTCAGAAAACTTAGAAAAGCAAATGACAATGTATTGAGTTTTTCTATAAAGCTAACTTTATTAAATCTAGAGAACTGTTTTATTCAGTGACTTTTTCCTTTTTTAGACATTCAAAAATCCTTTTACAATGCAATGGTAATAGCTGGTGATGGCTTTTTATCATGCTCTCAGCAAAACAAAAAGTTAGTACTTCTTTGTTCATCCTCCAAACTTTTCAATACATTTTACTAGTATATGAAATGCAAAAATTTAGAAACCACTAAAGTAAATGCTAAGGACACTTATGTTTTGAGTCCAATGAAAGGTTTAAATCTCCCTGTATTTTAATAATGAACTACAATTATGTAGTGATTGCTACCTATTTCCCAAGAGGTAAAAAAGGAATAGGAACTTGAGAAATCACTAGGAAATTATTAAGAATACATGTTCACAACCTCTAAATGCTTCAACTGGTAAGTGTTAGTTGCTCAGTTATGTCCAACTCTGCAACCCCAAGGAGTTAAGCCCTCCAGATTACTCTGCCCATGGAATTCTCCAGGCAAGAAAACTGGAGTGGGTTGCCATTCCCCTCTCCAGGGAATCGTCTCACCCCAGCGACTAAACCTGAGTCTCCTGCATTGCAGGCTGAGTCTTTACCATCTGAGCCACCAGGGAAGCTTCAAATGGAACACACACAATTTATTCATCAAATACTTACTATGCACTTATGCTGATAGTAATACAAAACATTAATAAAAAAAACTTGCTAATAGCAGAACCAAGGTTCTGTTACAGGACAAGAAAAACCAGACTGGAAATTATTAGCATTTGTGATTAGAAAGAGACATACAAGTGTCCAGTCAAATAAAAAAAAAGCAAGCAGTCAAGCAGAATTACCAAAATGAGCTGGCCAAAGAGGTGGTAATGAACCAGTGTGTGTGAGCTCAGCTGCTCATTCATGTCTGACTCTTTGCAGGCCTATGGACTACAGACTCCTCTGTCCATGGGGTTTTTCCAGGCAAGAATGCTGAAGTGAGTTGCCATTTCCTCCTCCAGGGGATTTTCCCAACCCAGGAATCAAATCCATATCTCCGGCATTGGCAGGCGGATTCTTTACCACTGAGCTATGTGGGAAGCCCTGTGATGAATCAGACATGATACCTATTACTGGAATCAAAGTATTAAAAAAAAAAAAAGGTTTAGTCAGAAGACATAAAGAAAAATATCAGAACTGGGAAGTAAAATAAGAATATAACAATTTTCACTGGACTAAAGTCAAGGTATCAGCAGCATTCTATCCCAGAGGCTATAGGGGAGATTCCTTGCTTTTTCCAGCTTCCAGAGGCTGCCTGCATCCCTTGGCTCAGGCCTCCTTCCATTTTCAGAGCCAACAACGATGGAGTGTGTCCTTCTCATACTACCATCCAACCTGTTTGCTTTCCTTTGAAAACAACTGAGAAGGGTACCCTCTTTTAAGGACTCAAGTAAATAGATTGTGTCAACCCAATAATCCAGGATAATCTCCCCATTTTATGGTCTGTAATCTTCATTTGCAAAATCCCTTTTGCTATGTGAGATAACATATTCTTAGATTCTGGGGATAGGATGTTTATAGCTTTTAGTGTGGAGAAAGAAATGACAACCCACTCCAGTACTCTTGCCTGGAAAATCCATGGACAGAGGAGCTGGTAGGCTCCCATCTATGGGGCTGCAGGGAGTCGGACATGACTGAGCAACTTCACTTTCACTTTTCACTTTCATGCATTGGAGAAGGAAATGGCAACCCACTCCAGTGTTCTTGTCTGGATAATCGCAGGGATGGCAGAGCCTGGTGGACTGCCATCTATAGGGTTGCACAGAGTTGGACACGACTGAAGCGACTTAGCAGCAGCAGCAACAGCTTTTAGTGGGAAGGTCCATCTTGGACTCTTAAGCCAGTGTATGATACTTTGTTACAGCAGCAACTGGAAACATAATATATATTCTATAAGTAACTTCAGCTTTATAAATTAAGATATTTCAACTTAGCCTATTTTTAGAAATAATACTCACACAAACATATATAAAGCAAAATGCTACACAAAGAATAAGGTGACCTAAATTCTAGTCACAGTCGGACAGTTAAATATTTGTGTGACCTTGGGTAAACTATTTCTTCATCATTGGGTCAACTGTTTCCTCATCAGTAATATGAAACTCGTGACCAATTGTTTGTTATGAAATAAATCAAAACCACAACTATAGTCAATACTATCCTAGACTCCAGAAAGCTGAGGATTAAACAGAATATACAAATAGCTATTAATTTAAGATTATATTAATGAGAATAACATTATATAATTAATTCCACTTATAATAATGAATTATATACTAAATGATATGAGAAATTAAAAGAATGACTTAAAATATGTAACAAAGCCCTTAACAGAAGGATCAAATTTCAGGGCTGAGCAAACATTTAAAGATTGCTTTGAAAGGAAATAATAACAAAATATATATAGATCTGATGAATATTATCTAAGACACAGACAGTAGAATCAGATTATTTTTTTCACCCTGACACCTTCTCTTTCATTATTCAAAGAGAATTTCACAGAAAAAAAAATTGTTTTTGATCATCAAGGCTGGATGTTGTCTTGTTTGTGTATTATTCAGTACTTTTTGTACAACAGATCAATTATAACACAGTATTTATGTCATTTCTTAAAATAAATTCTGAGTGGGAGTAAATGTTATTATGATGCTGTAGCTCCTCAGGAATCTATAAACCTTCAGTTTTATACAGTGACACTTGCTAGCACACAGCAGTAAAGGTTACCAAAACTCTTCTGCTGGAAACCTACCCCACAGTAGTTTGAGAGATATCCTTTAAGAGAGGGGAAAAGCCATTTTTTTCAGGTTTTTAAAGAGAAACACTTCATTATGAGGGTTTTTTTTTTTTTTAGTATTTTTTCAAAAAAATTATTAAACTACTTCTAAAATAATGATTAGATAAGACTGTTGAATGTTTCCAGTGGATACTAACTGGGCATCTCTGGTGGCTCTGATGGTAAAGAATCTGCTTACAATGTGAGAGACAGGGGTTCAGTGCCTGGGCCAGGAAGGTCCCCTGGAGAATGGCTACCTACTCTGTTATTCTTGCCTGGAGAATTCCATGGACAGAGGAGCCTAGTGGGCACAGTTCATGTAGTTGAAAAGAGTTGGACATGACTGAGCAACTAACACAATACTTTCAGGAACTATTTTCAAACCAAAATGAGAATAAAGGGCAAGTGGATTATCACAATTTGTAATTTCACAACTATTACATATATTAATAACTCACATAACTGGAAAATAACCTCAGTTTTGTTTGGTTTTTAAAGTTATTTTATTATTTTTTGGTTGCAATGCATGGCATGTGAGATTTTAGTTCCCCATCCAGGGATCCAACTCATGCCCCCTGAATTAGAAGCACAGAGTGCTAACCACTGGACCACCAGAGAAGTCCCAATAACTCAGTTTTAAGAGATTATTTTACACATAATTCTTAGGTAGAATACACTTTTAAAAGTCAAGATGGTTTCTGATGATAGCCATGTTTAAACAAACTTAAATCAAAGAATCCAGTGGATTCAAAAGGGAACATACAGATAATCAGAACATGAAACCTTACTTTTCCTGAAATTTAATATTTTGGTTTTACTTGTGAGAAAATATGGGGACTTCCCTGGTGGTCCAGTGGTTAAGAATCTGCCTTGCAATGCAAAGGACATGGGTTCGATCCCTGGTCAGGGAACTAAGATCCCAAGTGCCACAAAGCAACTCAGCCTGTGTGCTACAACTACAGGGCCCTTGCACCGCAAGTAGAGAATCCATATGCCGTAATGAAAGATTCCCCATGACATATGCCACAGCTCAGACCTAACACAGCCACATAATAAATAAATTTTTTAAAAAATGTAGGCTTTGAAAACTTTAAAATTATGCCTTCAAAAAATCATGTAGTATGTTCCATCTTACAATTTAATGTAAAAAATGTATCTTCTTTCCCTGAGAAGTCATAATTCTGCCAATACAACTAAAAACAAATTTCTAAAGATATGACACACTTTATGTAAGCAGTCATTCTATTTACAGATGTCAAATATCTCAATCATTGTTCACTTAAATCAAGTGATGACTTATATTTTAAAGTGGTAATTATTAGTTGCTTTTGCATTAAAAAAAAATTGGGGGGCTTCCCTGGTGGCTCAGAGAGTAAAGCGTCTGCCTGCAATGTGGGAGACCTGGGTTCGATCCTTGGGTCAGGAAGATTGCCTGGAGAAGGAAATGGCAACCCACTCCAATACTCTTGCCTGGAAAATTCCACGGACAGAGGAGCCTGGTAGGTTAGTCTATGGGATCTCAAAGAGTCGCACACAACTAAAAAACTTCACTTCTCAAGAATTAGGCAGCTTGCCACTACTTGCTGCGAGGTCATCTGACAGTACGTTCCATCTAATCATCTGACAAACCTTTCACCTAATCAGGGTAAAACAGGCTCGGCCATCCACATTCACAGAGCACTCTGCATTGATATCTTTGCTCAGCAAACAGTACAGTGTCTGTACACTGGGGAGTGTCTCTACACAGCTCTAAAAGTGCAGGGAACTGTGTTATCTTGAAGCTGGAAATCCAGGCACTATGGCAAAATCAGTATATTCCTCTTGTGAAAGCTGGATAGTTGCAGCCTCAAATCAGCCAGGAAAACACACCGGGTCATGTTTCTGTTCATTGTGACAACAGCTTTGCATTAAAATATCATTTTACCATTATATTTTCAAGCTTGGGAAACATTTTACTATGTCAGTATTCATCAAACACTATCAGTTTGTTTTTTTTTAATTAAGATATGTAGCAACTTCCACAGCAGTCCAGTGGTTAAGACTCCATGCTTCCAACACTGGTGGCACGAGTTTGATCCATCCCTGGTTGGGGAACTAAGATCCCACTTGCCTTTTGGCATGGCCAAAAAAAAAAAAAACATAAGCAGGTGTAAGGAAGCCTTTGTATAGTCTGGCACCAATGGATACTATGACAGTTGCCATGAAGGAACCCCAATTTATAATGAGACAAACCTATATGCAGGTCAGGAAGCAACAGTTCGAACTGGACATGGAACAAACAGACTGGTTTCAAATAGGAAAAGGAGTACATCAAGGCTGTATATTGTCACCCTGCTTATTTAACTTATATGCAGAGTACATCATGAGAAACGCTGGGCTGGAAGAAGCACAAGCTGGAATCAAGATTGCCGGGAGAAATATCAATAACCTCAGATATGCAGATGACACCACCCTTATGGCAGAAAGTGAAGAGGAACTAAAAAGCCTCTTGATGAGAGTGAAAGAGGAGAGTGAAAAAGATGGCTTAAATCTCAACATTCAGAAAACTAAGATCATGGCATCTGGTCCCATCACTTCATGGGAAATAGATGGGGGAACAGTGGAAACAGTGTCAGACTTTATTTTGGGGGGCTCCAAAATCACTGCAGATGTTGACTGCAGCCATGAAATTAAAAGACGCTTACTCCTTGGAAGGAAAGTTATGACCAACCTAGACAGCATATTCAAAAGCAGAGACATTACTTTGCTAACAAAGGTCCGTCTAGTCAAGGTTATGGTTTTCCAGTGGTCATGTATGGATGTGAGAGTTGGACTGTGAAGAAAGCTGAGCACTGAAGAATTGATGCTTTTGAACTGTGGTGTTGGCAAAGACTCTTGAGAGTCCCTTGGACTGCAAGGAGATCCAACCAGCCCATTCTAAAGGAGATCAGTCCTGGGTGTTCTTTGGAAGGAATGGTGCTAAAGCTGAAACTCCAATACTTTGGCCACCTCATGCGAAGAGTTGACTCATTGGAAAAGACTCTGATGCTGGGAGGGATTGGGGGCAGGAGGAGAAGGGGACGACCGAGGATGAGATGGCTGGATGGCATCACTGACTCGATAGACATGCGTCTGGGTAAACTCCCGGAGTTGGTGATGGACAGGGAGGCCTGGCGTGCTGTGATTCATGGGGTCACAAAGAGTCGGACATGACTGAGCGACTGAACTGAACTGAAAACATATGTTAATGTAATCTGACATATCTAACTTAACAGTACAACAGTGCTTCTGTTATTCTTCAATAAAGTCAATGTTAAATGTTCAATATTTTTAATATAAACCTATATAAACAGACTTTTAAAATTAATTTTTAAATGCAGGCTTTTAAAATTTAGAACCAAAAGTTTGACTTTTACTAATATCTCAAAATCTTCTATTGATTTGAATAAAAACTAGCATCATTTCATATTCTCTGTATATGTGTGTGTGTGCATGCACGAGAGCTCAGTCACGTCCAACTCTGTGACCCCCTTGATTATAACCCACTAGGCTCCTCTGTCCATGGGATTTTCCAGGCAAGAAAACTGGAGTGGGTTGCTATTTCATTCTCCAAGGGGTCTTCCTGACCCAGGGACTGAACCCAAGGCACTTCCGTCTCCTGCATTGGCAGACAGCACCACTAGTGCCAGCCTGGGAAGCCCATCTCATTTTCTAGGTCACTATATATACCTACAAAGGCATATTTAGTGGGATTACTTAAATATTCCTGATTATGCTCTTCCATTTCCATTCCTGTAGTTTTTTTGCAATCTCTTCATATGAAAAATTCTGCCTTTGAAAATATTCTGCCTTGAACTTTCAATCAAAATGGTATAGTAAGTGGGACTTCCCTGGCACACTAGCGATTAAGACTCTGCGCTTCCAATGCAAGGGGCAGGGGTTCACTCTCTAGTTGGGGAACTAAGATTCCACATGCCTCATAGCACGACCCTCCCCGCCTCCCCAGCAAAAAAAAAAAAAAAAACAAAGGTTTAGTGAATTTAGACTCACTGCATCAGCTCCAAACACACAGTAGTGACAAGGAAAAGAAAATTGGAAAGGGAAAAAACAAGAAAGATATTCAGGCTTAAAAGAAAAAAAAAAAATCTTGAAAAAATTGACAAAAGATTTAAAGGACCTGGAAAGATATTTCACCAATTAGTGTGTAGGAATAACAAATGAACACATTTTTAAACATGTTCAACATCAGTAGTCAACAGAGAAATGCAAACCACAATGAGATACCATTACATACCTAGAAGATTGACTAAGATGCAAAATATCGACAAGAACAAATACTGACAAGGATGCAGAGAAACCGGAACTCTCACACGTTGTTGGGAGGACAAAAACGGCACAGCCACATAGAAAACAGTCCAGCAGTTTCTTAAAAAGTTAAACATACACTTACCATAGGTCCCATCATCCCACTCCCAGGTATTTACCCTAGAGAAACAAAAACGTATGTTCACAAAAAACCTGTACATGAATTTTTAGAGTTGATCTGTTAAAACAAAACACCCAAATGTTCTTCAACTGGTGAATGGATAAACAAATTACGGCACATCTGTACAATGAAATACAACTCCGTATTAAAGAGAAATGAACTACTGATAAATGCAACAACTTAGAAGAATCTCAAAAGCCATTCTGCAGAATGAAAGAAACTAGTCTAGAAAAGATTAAACACCATGCAATTCCTTGGAAATACCATTCTTTTATAGTGACAAAGAACAGATCAGAGGTTGCCAAAAGTTACAGTTGGGAAGAAGGTGTGACCAAAATGAGACAACATAAGGGAGGATTTTGGTATGATGAGATTGTTCTGTATCCTGACTATGGTCATGGCTATGTGAATTTATATATGAATTAAAAATTCATAGAACCGTGCCCAAAAAGTCAATTTTACTCAACATTCATTTTAAAATAATTTATATAAAAATTACATAAGATATTTACTTTATATATTGTATGTTTGTATTTTATATTTATATTTACATACGTGTGTGTGTATGTGTGTATACACACATAGGTGACCCTTGAACAACACAGGGTTAAGGGTGCCAACCCTTTGCACTGTTGAAAATCCATGTTTAACACATAGTTGGCCCCCTGTATTCACAATTCCACATCCACAAATTGAACCAACCTCAGACCATGTAGTACTACAGTATTTACTATTGAATAAAACTCTGCATATTAAGTGGACTCACACTGTTCAAACCTGTACTGTTCAAGAGCCTAATCTATATGTTCTCCCACTCCTATCCTGTGATCTGGAATAAAATAAAAACATAAAGTGAGCTGAGCTAAAGCTACAGACCTATTGAGCTCTTCTGTACAAAAGAAAGCAGTAGCAGATAATCAGTCAGTTCCTGTAGGGTAATGGGAACTAAAGCTCTCTAGCTCTAGCAAAGACCACACCTAGACTCACTGCTTGAACTTACACCTCAAACTACTACCCCATCAACACAACCCTAGCTTCTGAAAAGAAGTCTGGGAGGAAAAAATAAAACTATTATTAAACCACCACTGGAACTACGACTTTGAAGAAACTGCAGAGTAGGAGCCTAAAAATCTGTAGAGTAAAGATATTTCCTCCAGTTGTTGACTTACTCCTGAACTTCACGTGCACAAAACAAAACTTCAAGAATGCCAGCAGAAACGGCAGGTGGGAAACTAAAGATCTGAGCAAAGGTTTCAGTAATCATATAATGTTGGTAAGACTGCAATTTAAGTTTTAAAAGACCTTGATAAAGTACCCCCAGGCTTTAAGCTGAGACCTCAGAATGGCCTGGATTTAGGACTACATGGAACAAGAGCAAAAGTGAAACAGACTAGCCCGTGTCAGACTTTATTTTTGGGGGGCTCCAAAATCACTGCAGGTGGTGACTGCAGCCATGAAATTAAAAGACGCTTACTCCTTGGAAGGAAAGTTATGACCAACCTAGACAGCATATTCAAAAGCAGAGACATTACTTTGCCAACAAAGGTCCGTCTAGTCAAGGCTATGGTTTTTCCAGTGGTCATGTATGGATGCGAGAGTTGGACTGTGAAGAAAGCTGAGCACCGGAGAATTGATGCTTTTCAACTGTGGTGTTGGAGAAGACTCTTGAGAGTCCCTTGGACTGCAAGGGGATCCAACCAGTCCATTCTAAAGGAGATCAGTCCTGGGTGTTCACTGGAAGGAATGATGCTAAAGCTGAAACTCCAGTACTTTGGCCACCTCATGTGAAGAGCTAACTCATTGGAAAAGACCCTGATGCTGGGAGGGATTGGGGGCAGGAGAAGGGGACGACAGAGGATGAGATGGCTGGATGGCATCACCGACTCTTGAGATTCATGGGGTCGCAAAGAGTCGGACACAACTGAGTGACTGAACTGAACTGAACTGAACTGAACAAAGCCTAAAACTAATCCTAAACATCACGAAAGATAAGTCACAGAACAGGCATATAAGTATTTAAAACTGCAGTGTTACGCCTGTTTTCTTAAGTAGAAAACTTAAGACCCTACTGTGTACAGTTTAAAACAGTAATTCAAGTTAAGCCAGTTTATGTGTCATAATATCTAAGTATTCACATAGCTACTGCTCTGATCATTCTACTAACAAGCTATTTTACCTTCTATCCTTTCTCTTTTCTGCTTCCTATGACATGAGCTGGTAACTTTGATTCAATTTAACATAAATTAAGTCAACCTCATGAAATTTCATTAGTTTAGTTTCCTTCCTAACTCATTCATTTCCCTAATTTCCATCAGATTAAATAAAATCACCTCAGACACAAGAAGATAAACAGATAATAGGCCAGTCTATTTACTTAGCATCTCTTGAAACAGGTACCCTCCCTCAAGTCCAAATGACTATGGCTGGAAAGATTGGTATTAAGAGATACAAAATGCACACCTGCCTCAGCATACCACTTTGGCAGAGGATGTAATAGTACAGAGGCTGTTTTCTTTTAGAAAGATATGGGAGCAAAGGCACTTAACAACATCTCGAGGTTTAATGACCACCCAACTCTCAAACATAATAGTGCTACGCAACGTCTTTTTAAACTATTCAATATGTACTGACCATCAGCTCAGTTCAGTTCAGTTGTTTGGTCGTGTCCAACTCTGCAACTCCATGGACTGCAGCACACCAGGCCTCCTTGTCCACACCAACTCCCGGAGTTTACTCAAATTCATGTCCATTGAGTTGGTGATTCCATCCAACCATCTCATCCTCCGTCGTCCCCTTCTCCTCCACCTTCAATCTTTCCCAGCATCGGGGTCTTTTCCAGTGAGTCAGTTCTTTGCATCAGATGGCCAAAGTATTGGAGTTTTCAGTTTCAGCATCAGGCCTTCCAATGACTATTCAGGACTGATTTTCTTTAGGAGGGACTGGTTTAATCTCCTTGCTGCCCAAGGAATTCTCAAGAGGCTTCAACAACACCACAGTTTAAAAGCATCAATTCTTCGGTGCTCAGCCTTCTTTACAGTAGAACTCTCACATCCATACATGACCACTGGAAAAACCATAGCCTCGACTAGGCGGACCTTTGTTGGCAAAGTAATATCTCTGCTTTTGAATGTGCTGTCTAAGTTGGTCATAACTCTTCTTCCAAGGAGTAAGCGTGTTAATTTCACAGCTGCAGTCACCATTTGCAGTGATTTTAGAGCCCCCCAAAATTAAGTCACTGTTTCCCCATCTATTTGCCATGAAGTGATGGGACCAGACGCCATGATCTTAGTTTCCCTAGTGTTGAGTTTCAAGCCACCTTTTTCACTCTCCTCTTTCACTTTCATCAAGAGGCTTTTTAGTTCTTCTTCACTTTCTGCCATAAGGATGGTGTCATCTGCATATCTGATATTTCTCACAGCAATCTTGATTTCAGCTTGTGCTTCATCCAGCGCAGCGTTTCTCATGATGTACTCTGCATAGAAGTTAAATAAGCAGGGTGACAATATACAGCCTTGATGTACTCCTTTCCCTTTTTGGAACCAGACTGTTGTTCCAGGCGTACTTCTAACTGTTGCTTCCTGACCTGCATACAGATTTCTCAAGAGACAGGTCAGGTGGTCTGGTATTCCCATCTCTTTCAGAATTTTCCTGAGTTTGTGGTAATCCACACAGGCAAAGGCTTTGGCATAGTCAATAAAGCAGAAATAGATGTTTTTCTGGAACTCTCTTGCTTTTTGATAATCCAACACATGTTGGCAATTTGATCTCTGGTTCCTGTGCCTTTTCTAAATCCAGCTTGAACATCTGGAAGTTCACAGTTCATGTACTGTTGAAGCCTGACTTGGAGAATTTTGAGCATTACTTTACTAGCATGTGAGATGAATGCATTTGTCTGGTAGTTTGAACATTCTTTGGCATTGCCTGGCTTTGGGATTGGAATGAAAACTGACCTTTTCCAGTCCTGTGGCCAATGCGGAGCTTTCCAAATTTGCTGGCATATTGACTGCAGCAGTTTCACAGCATCATCTTTTAGGATTTGAAATAGCTCAACTGGAATTCCATCACCTCCACTAGCTTTGTTCATAGTGATGCTTCTTAAGGCCCACTTGACTTCGTATTCCAGTTTGTCTGGCTCTAGGTTGGTGATCACACCATCATGATTACCTGGGCTGTGAAGATCTTTTTTGTATAGTTCTTCTGTGTATTCTTGTCACCTCTTCTTAATATCTTCTGCTTCTGTTAGGTCCATCCCATTTCTGTCCTTCATTGAACTCATCTTTGCATGAACTATTCCCTTGGTATTGCTAGTTTTCTTGAAGAGATCTCTAGTCTTTCCCATTCTATTGTTTTCTGCTATTTCTTTGCACTGATCACTGAAGAAGGCTTTCTTATCTCTCCTTGCTATTCTTTGGAACTCTCCATTCAAATGGGTTTATCTTTCCTTTTCTACTTTGGTTTTTGCTTCTCTTCTGTTCACAGGTACTTGTAAGGTCTCCTCAGACAGTCATTTCGCTTTTTTGCATTTCTTTTTTTGGGGGATGGTCTTGATCCCTGTCTCCTATACAATGTCACGAACCTCCATCCATAGTTCATAAGGCAGTTTGCCTTTCAGATCTAATCCCTTGAATCTATTTCTCACTTCCACTGTATAATCGGAATGGGTCTGATTTAGATCACACCTGAATGGTGTAGTGGTTTCCCTACTTTCTTCAATTTAAGTCTGAATTTGGCAATAAGGAGTTCATGATCTGAGCTACAGTCAGCTTCCGGTCTTGTTTTTGCTGACCATACAGAGCTTCTCCATCTTTGGCTCCAAAGACCATCAACTACATGAGTAATACTATGCTATATGGCAAATAACTGTTTAAAAGAGGGTTTCCATACTTAAGATGTACACAACATCATGGTTAAACAACATTTATACACGTAAAACATTTAAATAATAAATACAAGATAGAAGCTGGTTAAATGCCAAGATGAATGGAAACCATTGAAAGGGGGGGTAAAAAAGGTCACATGGTATTAGGTTTGTGCAAAAGCACAGCTTTGCCCTGTGAACTTTGCCATTTGACATTGGAATACATTCTTAAACAAATGTGGTAGTGTTATACATCATATTAATGTACATTTCTCACTTTTTGTTCTTTGCTAATGACTTATTACTTGCTATTTATTTTAGACCACAGAAATGATGTTGGACAAAAACCAAATTCAAACAATTTTCTTATTCAAGTTCAAAATGGGTCGTAAAGCAGCCAAGACGACTTGCAGCACCAACAATGCATTTGGTCCAGGAACTCGTAAAGAATGTACACTGCAGTGGTGGTTCAAGAAGTTTTGCAAAAGAGACGAAAGTCCTGAAGATGACGAGCAAAGTAACCAGCCACTGGAAGTGGACAAGGACCAATTGAGAGGGTCATCAAAGCTGATCCTCTTAAAACTACAAGAGAAGCTGCTGAAGAACAGCAGAACTCAACGTCTACCATTCTATGGTGGTTTGGCATTTGAAGCAAATTGCAAAGGTAAAGAAGCTTGATTAAGTTGGGTGCCTCATGGGCTGACCAAAAATCATCATTCTGAAGTGTCGTCTTTTATTATTGTACATAATCACAATGAACCATTTCTCAACTGGATTGTGACATGTGACAACAAGTTAATTTCATACCACAACCAGTGACGACCAGCTCAGTGGCTGGACAGGAAAAAGCTCCAAAAGTGAAAGTGAAGTGTTAGTCTCTCAGTCATGTTCAACTCTTTGCAACCCCCTGGACTGTAGCCCATCAGGCTCCTCTGTCCATGGAATTCTCCAGGCAAGAATACTAGACTGGGTTTCCATTCCCCTCTCCAGAGGATCTTCCCATCCCAAGGATCAAATCCAGGTCTCCTGCATTGCAGGCAGATTCTTGACCTTCTGAGTCACCAGTGGAGCCACAAGAAGCTCCAAAGCACTTCCCAAAGCCAAACCTGGACCAAAAAAAGGTCATGGTCACCGTTTGGTAGTCTGCTGCCCATCTAATCCACAACAGTTTTCTGAATCCTGGCAAGACCATCACATCTGAGAAGTACACTCAGCAAATCCATGAGATGCACAGAATACTGCAACTCTTGCAGCTGGTCAACAGGATGGGCCCAATTCTCCACGAAAAACGCCCAACGGCAAGTAGCACAACCAACACTTCAAAAGCTGAACGAATTGGGCAATGAAGTTTTGCCTCATCTGCCATATTCAACTGACCCCTCACTGACCTCACTTCTACAAGCTTCTTAACAACTTTTTGCAGGGAAAATGCTTTCACAAATGACAGGAGGCAGAAAAAGGTTTCCAAGCATTCAATGAATCCCAAAGCATAGTTTTTTAAGCTACAGAAATAAACAAACATTTCTTATTGGCAAAAATGTGTTGATTGTAATGGTTCCTATTTTGATTAATAAAGATGTGCTTGAGCCGAGTTATGATTTAAAATTCACAATCTAAAACTGCAATTACATTTGCACCAACCTAATAATTCTAAGTACACATCACATAAAAATGCTTTAGCTATTACCTGTCCATTCAGTTCAGTCGCTCAGTGTGTCCGACTCTTTGCAACCCCACGGACTGCAGCAAGCCAGGCCTCCCTGTCCGTCACCAACTCCCGGAGTTTACTCAAACTCATATCCTTTGAGTCGGTGATGCCATCCAACCATCCTATCCTTTGTCGTCCCCTTCTCCTCCTGCCCTCAATCTTTCCCAGCATCACGGTCTTTTCAAATGAGTCAGTTCTTCGCATCAGGAGGCCAAAGTATTGGAGTTTCAGCTTCCACATCAGTTCTTCCAATGAATATTCAGGACTGATTTCCTTCAGGATGGTTAACACAAAGTTAATGTTCATGAAGGAGACTAAGGAGAAATTCCAAATACTACAACAAACCCCAAATTATGAGGATAAAAGTTTTATTTCAGAGTGTTTTATGTGGGCTTATTATAATGATAATTATTTGGTAGTAGTACAAAAATCAATCCATCTCTCTAAGCACTTTTTCAAAAGAATGATTCTTTTAAAAATTGTATGCATTTATTCATGCAATAAATATTTATTAAACATCTAACATATGCCAGATACTGTAACAGATGCTAGGGAGATAAGAGTGATAACATACAGATTTGTGAAACAGTCACTTCATTTCCTATTGTTAAATACCTATGAATCTTATATCAATATAGGAAAGAAGATGAAAACTATTATTTGGTAATATTATAGAACTTGATACAATTTAGGTAAATGTGTGTATATAGATAAATGTACATATATATATTTGATGCAATATACTAAAAGTATAATATACTATTCTATGTAGCCTACCATATGTTCACAATCTGCTACAGAGACTTTATTTTGTGACATAATAAAAAAACGTTAGGTGTTTATGCTACTACTGTCTTCTGGTTTTGTTTTGTTTTAGTGTTAGTCGCTCAGTTGTGTCCGACTCTTTGTAAACCTTGGACTGTTGCCCGCCAGGCTTCTGTGTCCATGGAATTCTCCAGGCAAGAATACTGGAGTGGGTAGCCATTCCCTTCTCCTGGGAATCTTCCAGATCCAGGTATCAAACCCAGGTCTCCTGAATTGCAGGCAGATTCTTTACTGTCTGAGTCACCAGGGAAGCACCATGTTTTTAAATTAGTGACTTGTTTATTCTTCACATTCTGAATTTACCTTTGTTCCAGTATTTTAAATCTATACATTAATATTTGCCATGAATTGGCTGAAAACTATTGAAACCTTTGTATTGTACCATGTATGTATTTTACTAGGTATTTTTGCTTAACTATCTGCATTAGAAACATCTGTTTAAACTATCTGTTCAACTCAGTGTGAATGAAATTCTTATATACCTACTTTCAAAGAATGGAAATTGCCGGGAGCCAGTGTGAGGAAGCCCGCCCGTGACAAGGTCATGAGGAAGGAAGCTGACATACGCAAGGCGTGCTCAGACTTCAGGGACCCCTCTGGAAATTCCTAAGCATGTACCCCAACAAAAATCTGCCGGCTTTTGTGCTCTGCTTTTCCACTCTTCTGACATTTTCTGGAAAAAGTCAATTCAGGGCTTTAGTCTTCTGCATTTGAAAGAGTGTTTCAATCCAAAAAACCCCTCCGATGGCTTTCTAGCCTGCCTGCAGGACTCTGCGAGTGTGATTGTTTGAGGCCTCCTGACCGCAGGAGGCACAGGAAGCTTAAAACATCCTAGGAATGTAGGGGCTTCCGAGGAGTCAAAATCTTTAGAATAGGACTGATTAAGAGTTTCATTTGTTGAGTCAATGCTTGCTGCCAAATTTTCATATCCTTTATTTTTAGATATAGTTGGTATATAGAAAAACAAGTAGTAGACCTGGTATTAGCAACATTAGATCTTCGAGTTAAGTACCTTCTTTGTTATATCCCACTGCACCTTTGTTCTATAGAGATGTAACTTTAATGCTTTAGGGAGATGCAGATTAAAGAAAAACACTTCAGGAGAAACAAAATTAACATTCATTAAGGAAGAGAGCCAAAAAGTGTTAACAAGCCTCTTGGCCAGAAGATAATGTAAATCACCTGAGACCTTTTGTATACAAAATGATATACGGAAAGAATCTGGGTTGCGAATGCTACATAATTTTGTATTACCCATTGATCTCCGTGTTTTATCAAAAGTATAAAAGGCCTTCTGAACAATAAAGGATGGGGGCCAGGGGCCGGGGGCCAGTTTCTCGGACCAGTTTCTCGAACTGGTCTCTCGGCCTGGTTTCTTGGGACTCTGGCTCCCCCCATGTCTCTCTCTCTCTTCTTCTCTCCCCTTCCCTCTCTCTGCTCTTTACTTTAACTTCAGGCTGAATCTCCATCTGGGGCGCGGAGGCTCGCCAGGTCTACTTACTTGCCCCGGCTGTTAAGACCAGCACGAAAGGGAGCTTAAGGCGAGGCACCCTTAGATATTCAAGCGGGCGCCGGTGGCCCAACGTAGATGGTGCAAATTCCTTGTCTGGAATTTTATTGGCCTTCCGCGTAAACCAAGCTATTCAGCCCTCTTCCTCCACTTAATCTTCTTATTACACTATAGTTTCTTAATCTAATCTTACATTAATAAACAAACAAGTCTTTCCACGCCAACGCCGTCCACCCTTCGAATTCCCTGGATCCACCGGGGCTGGACCCCGGCAGGAAATGAAGTTATTAGGATCAATTCTAAAGTCTATTCAGGAACTAAAAGTCCATGATTTCCTAACTGTGCAACTGACAGTATAAGAGAAAAACACAGGAAAAATCTAATAAATTATTGGGACATGTACCTAATTTAAAACATCATTAAAGTGATAGCCCTATTTGTCCCACTGGCCATTCTACAGAACATAACCTTAATCTCATTTCTGTCCCTATCTCTGCCCTTGATTACACACATCCATTCTGGCATAAATTGCAAAACCATGTGGTTTTTAAATAATAAAACCCAGAAAATTCAGGAAAATAAAAATATCCCAAAATGTATAATAAACTTTCAGATAAGGAGTCAAATATTTTAATTTGCAGTAAGTTATATCTAGTACTATTTTGTAAGCAAGACGAAATGAAATAAGAGGGCAAAGGAACTATCCATATAAAACTCAATAATTGAGATTAACTGAGAAACTAACTAAAAGGAAAACATTAAACATAGAAATTTTAGAACTTAGAAGTACTGTAATTGAAATTACAATGCTACTGGATGGGGTTTAACAATATACTGGCGGTGGTAGAAGCTGAAGACCAATTATTAAAACTACCCAACCTTGCAGAGAGGAAAAAAATTGAAAATTATTAAGCTTCAGGGACCGTGAACATTATCAAATGATCTAAAATATGTATGATTGTGGTCTCACTGGGGAAGACAATGAGACTGGGGGAAAAGAAATATTTGAAAAATAAATGGCTGAAAACTTCCCAAATATGATGAAAAACACCAATTTTAACAAGCATAGCTGATCCCTGATGGCTCAGACCATAATCTGCCTGCAATGTAGGAAACCCAGGTTGGATCTCTGAGTCAGGAAGACACCCTGGAGAAGGGAATGGCTTACCCACTCCAGTATTCTTGCCTTGAGAATTCTGCGCACAGAGGAGCCTGGAGGGGTACAATCCATAGGATTTCGAATACTCGGACACAACTGAGCAATTAACACTTTCACTCTTTTCACAGCCAATCCAAACCAGGATAAACATAAACAGAATCACATCTAGGCATAACATACTCAAATTGACAAAAACCAAACATAAAGAAAAAATCTTGAATGCAACCAGAGAAAGGAGAAACGAAAAAGGGGAGAGGGAAAACACATCATGTACCAAGAAATAATGATAAGAGTGACTACCAACTTCTCACTGGAGGTCAGAAGAACAGAATAACATCTTTAAAGTACTTGGGGGGGCACGTAGTAGCAACCTAAGATTTTATATTCAGTAAAAAATATCCTTCAGAAATGACAGTGAAAAAAGACATTTCCAGCTAAACAAAAGCTGAGAGAATAAATACTTGCCATTAGATCTGCACTATACGAAATGCCAAAGGATATCTCTCAGGTCAAAAAGAAAGAATACAAAGTGGATACTTGGATCTAAAGAAAGGAACACAGAGTACCAGAAGTGGTAAATAAGTAGGAAAACAAAGACTAGGTTTTCTTTCTTAGCACTTAAAAGTTAAACAACTGTTTAATGTAAAATATAGCAGCATAGGGTAAAGTGGGGTTCAAAAAGTACACAGAAGTAAAATATATAATGAAAAATTTCAGAAAGTTCCAAAAATCAATGCTTAAGTTTGCCATGTACCAGTAATTATTTACAAAGCATTTAAATTATTTTTACAGCTATTTACACAGCATTCAAACTGTAGAGGTTATTATAAATAATCTAGAAATGACTTAAAGTGTGTATTGGGAAGATGCTCCTAGGATATACCCAAATCCTATACCATTTTATGTAAGGAACTTGACCGATTACATATGTTAGTATGGGGGCGGTTGTGGAACCAACCTTCCTTGGATACCAAAGATAACTGTATCCTGTAGTAAGGTCTTACACTGGAAAACTGGAAACAAGGAACAGGCTGGGTGAGATGGATAATGAGAAAGAGACAAGTGATGTAGGAAGTGTGAGATATGAAATATGAGAACCTTCTGAGAAGATGGAAGTATTCTTATCTAGCTTGCAGTTATATGGAAAGAAATTAGGAAAGCAAATAGTTTCCAGATATGTTAGTGAGTCAGGCATTAATGAGTAAATAAACGTTGAGAAGAACGAAAGGGAGATATCTAGGATGACTTCAAATTTTCTTGGTTACAGAGCTATCAGTTTCCCTTAACCACACCGGGGGATACGGTTAAAGAAGTTTTCAAACATAAAGGCTGTGAGTCTCGTTCTGGGCATGCAGAGGATGCCCAGAGGACAATCAAGTGGAAATGATAATAGGAAATGGAATGCAAGAATGTAGAGGTGAAAACTTTCTAGCTTAAGGCTTAGATACAAGGCCAGAACATAAAACTGGTAGTTAAAGTAATACGCGTAGGAAAGGTTATCCAAAAGTAATATCTAAAGTAAGATGGACTAAGGACCAGGGATAAAGTTCAAGTAAACACAATCAGTCAATACAAAGGAAGAAAAACACCTTAAAGAATGATAAGTAGCCATGAAGATAGGTGATCAACAGGGAAAAGGGAGAAGGGAATGGCAAACCACTTCAGTTTTCTGGCCTTGAGAACCCCACGAACAGTATAAAAAGGCAAAAAGATGGGAAACTGAAAGATAAACTCCTTAGGTCAGTAGGTGCCCAATATACTACTGGAGAAGAGCGGAGAAATAGCTCCAGAAGGAATGAAGAGGCTGAGCCAAAAGGGAAACAACACCCAGCTGTGGATGTGACTGGTGATGGAAGTAAAGTCTGAGGCTGTAAACAGCAATACTTCATAGGAACGTGGAATGTTAGGTCCATGAATCAAGGCAAATTGGACGTGGTCAAACAGGAGACAGCAGGGAACTAAAAAGAAAGGGAATGGGTGAATTTAATTCAGATGACCATTATATCCACTGCTGTGGGCAAGAATCCCTTAGAAGAAATGGAGTAGCCATCATAGTCAACAAGAGAGTCCAAAATACAGTTCTTGGATGCAACCTCAAAAATGACAAAATATCTGCTCATTTCCAAGGCAAACCATTCAATATCACAGTAATCCAAGTCTATGTCCTGATCAGTAACACTGAAGAAGCTGAAGTTGAACGGTTCTTTGAAGACCTAAAAGACCTTCTGGAACTAACACCCAAAAAAGATGTCCTTTTCATTATAGGAGACTGGATGCAAAAGTAGGAAGTCGAGAAATACCTGGAGTAACAGGCAAATTTGGCCTTAAAGTACAGAATGAAGCAGGGCAAAGGCTAATAGAGTTCTGTCAAGAGAAAGCACTGGTCACAGCAAACACCCTCTTCTGACAAGATAAGAGAAGACTCTACAGACAGACATCACCAGATGCTCAATATTAAAATCAGAATGATTATATTCTTTGCAGCCAAAGATGGAGAAACTCTGTACAGTCAGCAAAAACAAGACCAGGAGCTGACTGTGGCACAGACCATGAACAGCTTACTGCCAAATTCAGACTTAAATTGAAGAAAGTAGGCAAAACCATTACACCATTCAAATATGACCTAAATCAAACAACTTCCGATTATACAGTGGAAGTGAGAAATAGACTTAAGGGATTAGATCTGATAGACAGAGTCCCTGAAGAACTATGGACAGAGGTTCATGACATTGTAGAAGAGGCAGTGATCAAGACCATCACCAAGAAAAAGAAATGCAAAAAGGCAAAATGGTTGTCTGAGGAGGCCTTACAAATAGCTGAGAAAAGAAGAGAAGCAAAAGGCAAAAGAGAAAAGGAAAGATATACCCATTTGAATGCAGAGTTCCAAAGAATAGCAAAAAGAGATGAAAAAGCATTCCTCACTGATCAATGCAAAGAAATAAGGGAAAACAATAGAATAGGAAAGTCTAGTGATCTCTTCAAGAAAATTAGAGATACCAAGGGAACATTTCCTGGTGGCTTCGCTGGTGGCTCAGACAGTAAGGCATCTGTCTACAATGAGGGAGACCCAGGTTCGATTCCTGGGTTGGGAAGATCCTCTGAAGAAGGAAATGGCAACCCACTCCAGTACTCTTGCCTGGAAAATCACAAGGATGGAGGAGCATGGTAGGCTACAGTCCATGAGGTCGCAAAGAGTTGGACACGACTGAGCACCTTCACTTCAAGGGAACATTTCATGCA
Source organism: Capra hircus (assembly GCF_001704415.2). Taxonomy (NCBI): domain Eukaryota; kingdom Metazoa; phylum Chordata; class Mammalia; order Artiodactyla; family Bovidae; genus Capra; species Capra hircus. The sequence goes on from NC_030817.1 coordinate 24,567,786, forward strand.
AACATTTCTGCCCATACAGAAATGGTATGAATCTAAAAGAAGCACAAGATGTTAAGAAGTGGCAAGAATACACAGAAGAACTATACAAAAAAAGATCTTCATGACCCAGATAATCATGATGGTGTGATCACCAACCTAGAGCCAGACACCCGGGAATATGAAGTCAAGTGGGCTTTAGGACGCATCACTATGAACAAAGCTAGTAGATGTGATGGAATTCCAGTTGAGCTATTTCAAATCCTAAAAGATGATGCTGTGAAAGCGCTGAACTCAATATGCCAGCAAATTTGCCAGTCCACAGTGGCCACAGGACTGGAAAAGGTAAGTTTTCATTCCCATCTCAAAGCAAGGCAATGCCAAAGAATGTTCAAACTACCATACAATTGCACTCATCTCACACGCCAGTAAAGTAATGCTCAAAATTCTCCAAGCCAGACTTCAACAGCACATGATTTGTGAACTTCCAGATGTTCAAGCTGGATTTAGAAAAGGCACAGGAACCAGAGATCAAATTGCTAATATCCACTGGATCATTGAAAAAGCAAGAGAATTCCAGAAAAACATCTATTTCTGATTTATTGACTATGCCAAAGCCTTTGACTGTGTGGACCACAACAAAGTCTGGAATATTCTGAAAGAGATGGGAATACCTGACCTATCTCTTGAGAAATCCATAAGCAGGTCAGGAAGCAACAGTTAGAACTGGACATGGAACAACAGACTGGTTCCAAATAGGGAAAAGAGTACATTAATGCTGTATATTGTCACCCTGCTTATTTAATGTATATGCAGAAGTACATCATGAAAAAAAACTGGGATGGATGAAGCTCAACCCGGAATCAAGACTGCCAGGAGAAATATTAATTACCTCAGATGTGCAGATGACACCACCCTTATGGCAGAAAGTGAAGAACTAAAGAGCTTCTTGATGAAACTGAAAGAGGAGAGTGAAAAAGTTGGCCTAGAAAACTAAGATCATGGTGTCTGGTCCCATCACTTTATGGCAAATAGATGGGAAAACAGTGGAAACAGTGACAGACTTAATTCCGGGGGACTCTCAAATCACTGCAGATAGTGACTGCAACCATGAAATTTTAAAAGACACTTGCTCCTTGGAAGAAAAGTTACAACCAACCTAGACAGCATATTAAAAAGCAGAGACATTACTTTGCCAACATAAGTCCATCTAGTCAAAGCTATGGTTTTTCCCAGTAGTCATGTATGGATGTGAGAGTTGGACTGTAAAGAAAGCTGAGCACTGAAGAATTGATGCTTTTCAACTATAGTGTTGGAGAAGACTCTTGAGTCCCTTGGAATGCAAGGAAATTAAACCAGTCCATTCTAAACAAAATTAGTCCTGAATATTCATTGGAACGACTGATGTTGAAGCTGAAACTCCAATACTTTGGCCTCCTGATGTGAAGAACTGACTCATTTGAAAACACCTTGATGCTAGGAAAGTTGAGGGTGGGAGGAGAAGGGGATGAGGACAGAACATGAGATGGTTGGATGGCATCACTGACTTAATGAACATGAGTTTGAGTAAACTCCGGGAGTTGGTGATGGACAGGGAGGCCAGGGATACTGCAATCCATGGGGTCCAAAGAGTCGGAGGCGACTGAACTGAACTGAAATAGGTAAAGAGTAGCTTCACTGACAGAGAATAAAGGAGTTTTAAAGAACTGACTGATCAGCAGATCAAATCCTCAGTTCAGTTCAGTCATTCAGTCGTGTCCAACTCTTTGCGACCCCATGAATTACAGCTCTCCAGGCCTCCCTGTCCATCACCATCTCCCGGAGTTCACAAAAACTCACGTCCATCGAGTCGGTGATGCCATCCAGCCATCTCATCCTCTGTCGTCCCCTTCTCCTCCTGCCCCCAATCCCTCCCAGCATCAGAGTCTTTTCCAATGAGTCAACTCGTCGCATGAGGTAGCCAAAGTACTGGAGTTTCAACTTTTAGCATCATTCCTTCCAAAGAACACCCAGGGCTGATCTCCTTTAGAACAGACTGGTTGGATCTCTTTGCAGTTCAAGGGACTCTCAAGAGTCTTCTCCAACACCACATTGAAAAAACATCAATTCTTTGGCGCTCAGCTTTCTTCACAGTCCAACTCTCGCATCCATGCATGACTACTGGAAAAACCATAGCCTTGACTAGACGGACCTTTGTTGGCAAAGTAATGCTTCTGATTTTCAATACGCTATCTGGGTTGGTCATAACTTTCCTTCCAAGGAGTAAGCATCTTTTAGTTTCACGGCTGCAGTCACCATCTGCAGTGATTTTGGAGCCCAAGAAAATAAAGTCGGACACTGTTTCCACTGTTTCCCCATCTATTTCCCATGAAGTGATGGGACCAGATACCACAATCTTTGTTTTCTGAATGTTGAGCATTATCCAACTTTTTCACTCTCCTCTTTCACTCTCATCAAGAGGCTTTTTAGTTCCTCTTCACTTTCTGCCATGAGTGGTGTCATCTGCATATCAAATCCTGGGAGACTTTAAATCAAGATAAGTAGATAAATATGAAAAGATGAAAAGAAAAGTCTCTAGGTGCCAGAAGTAAAAATGAAACTCAAACTCATAACAGTAAACAAGACTCACATTCAGCAACCATGGTAGGTATAAATCCCATTTATGCATTTTAAAGACTACAGTTTTAATGCTTATTCCTAAAATAATGGAAATCACAGGATAGCTAGCACTGACATTCTTGCACAAAGCCAAAAGTCAGAAAGAAACTGTCCTTCGTGAAAAAGAACTAGAAAACATTGCTCGTTGGCCTTCAGCTAGGACATGGAAACTGCTGACTCATCTATGAGTAAAGAAAGAGACAACCTTAAAATTAAACAGAGATGGAGTACGGAATCAAGGGAGAGTTTTGACAAGATAGGAAAGTATGTGAATCTTTTATCTTTTGCTTTATGTACAATAAAACATTCTAAAGCTTTGTTGTTGTTATTTATCAAAGTTGTTGATACCACTGTATTACTAAGTGGTACCAGACTCTTTGCAATCCCATAGACTGTAGCCCACCAGATACCTCTGTGCATGAGATTTCCCAGACAAGAACACTAGAGTGGCTTGCCATTTCCTTCTCTAGGGGATCTTCCCCACCCAGGGAATGAACCTGCATTTCCTGCATTGGCAAGCAGATTCTTTACCACTGAGCCATTAGTGAAACCCACTCTAAAGCTTAGTAGATTAAAAATAGCCATTTAATTTTAGCTCAAAACTCTGTGCATCAACTAAGTATTAAAGTTCAAGCCAAAATTATAGGAAAAGTTACCCATAAGACTATACATTAAAAAAAAGTTACCAGCAATGTATATATATGGCTGAGTTCCTTCCCTGTTCATCTGAAACTACCACAACGCTATTAATGAGCTATATAAAAAGTTTTTTTTTTAAGTTACCAGCAAATCTCTATTGGGCTTGCTCATATATCAGTTGGTACTGTCAGTTGGTACACGGATGATGGCCTCACTGACACGCCTGTCAGCAGGGAGGCTGAAACCTGGGGTAACAGGGGTCATGTATATATCTCATCACCCTGAAAGCTAATCCAGGTTTTCATACATAGAAGGAGAGAAGAGGCTCCGAAAAGCAGCAAAAGTAGAAGCTACAAGCTTGGTTCAGGATTTGCACAATAGTTCTTAGCCATATTCAATTGGTCAAAGCAAGTAACAAGACAAGTCCAGATTCAAGGGGTGAGACTAAATGCCCTACACCTCAAAATGGAAAGAGATACAAAAAATTGTGGCCATTTTTGCAATTTATTACAGCATGTTTTAATAAAGAAAAGATACAGAAAAGAGGTAGCTTAACAGTGGAGGCAAAGAGTCGTCATTGGAACATAAAGTAAGAATGACAGGACCCAAAGAACAACCATAAATTAGGTACCAAATAACAACCAGAGAAACTTGGAAGCTGAGACCTGATGAAGATTTCCTTAGGGAAACCAAAGGCCTTAGAAATGGTATATCATCTGCCCTTACTACTGAAACAATCATGAGAGACCCTAAATGGGATTGCCTAAATTGCCATTTTAAAAATAAAACCAAAAAGTCTGCAAGCAATAAATGCTGGAGAGGGTGTGGAGAAAAGGGAACCCTCTTACACTGTTGGTGGGAATGCAAACTAGTACAGCCACTATAGAGAACAGTGTGGAGAGTCCTTAAAAAACTTGAAATAGAACTGCCTTATGACCCAGCAATCCCACTGCTGGGCATACACACCAAGGAAACCAGAATTGAAAGAGGCACGTGTATCCCAATGTTCATCACAGCACTGTTTATAATAGCCAGGACATGGAAGCAACCTTGATGTCCATCAGCAGATGAATGGATAAGAAAGCTGTGGTACATATACACAACGGAGTATTACTCAGCCATTAAAAAGAATACATTTGAATCAGTTCTAATGAGATGGATGAAACAGAGCTGATTATACAGAGTGAAGTAAGCCAAAAAGAAAAACACCAACAGTATACTAACACATATATATGGAATTTAGAAAGATGGTAACGATAACCCTGTATGCGAGACAGCAAAAGAGACACAGATGTGTAGAGCGGACTTTTGGACTCTAAGGGAGAGGGAGAGGGTGGGATGACTTTGGAGAATGGCATTGAAACATGTATACTATCATGTAAGAAATGAATCGCCAGTCTATGTTCGATGCAGGATACAGGATGCTTGGGGCTGGTGAACGGGGATGATCCAGAGAGATGATATGGGGTGGGGGGTGGGAGGTGGGAGGGAGGTTCACGTTTGGGAACTCATGTACACCCATGGCAGATTCATGTCAATGTATGGTAAAACCAATACAGTATTGTAAAGTAAAATAAAGTAAAAATAGAAATTTATTTTTTAAAAAAAGAACAAAAAAAAATAAAACCTGGCTTTCTTCAGCTATGTTAACATAACTCAAGGACTTCACAAGATACTTCCGAAGTAGACTGCATGACTTATTAATATTAGCCTACTTGGAAATATCTTAGCATTATTTTGTATGAACAAAATTTCAGTGATATTTCTATTAATTTGAGTTGGTAGCACTTTAGAAAAGACAGGTACGAGTAAGTTTACTAGGTTCACTGGAAAAGCATGTATTTCAATGTCATCTTCTGTATAATTTCAGTTATACCAACACATTTAAAATTGATTATCGCTTCAGTTCAGTTTAGTCGCTCAGTCGTGTCCGACCCTTTGCAACCGCAGGAATAGCAGCAGTCCAGGCCTCCCTGTCCATCACCAACTCCCGGAGTTCACCCAAACTCATGTGCATCAAGTAGGTGATGCCATCCAGCCATCTCGTCCTCTGTTGTGCCCTTCTCCTCCTGCCCCCAATCCCTCCCAGCATCAGAGTCTTTTCCAATGAGTCAACTCTTCGCAAGAGATGGCCAAAGTATTGGAGTTTCAGCCTCAGTATCAGTCCTTCCAATAAACACCCAGGACTGATCTCCTTTAGGATGGACTGGTTGGATCTCCTTGCAGTCCAAGGGACTCTCAAGAGTCTTCTCCAACACCACAGTTCAAAAGCATCAATTCTTCAGCACTCAGCCTTCTTCTCAGTCCAACTCTCACATCCATATATGACCACAGGAAAAACCATAACCTTGACGAGATGGACCTTTGTTGGCAAAGTAATATTTCTGCTTTTTAATATGCTATCCAAGTTGGTCATAACTTTGCTTCCAAGGAGTAAGCGTCTTTTAATTTCATGGCTGCAGTCACCATCTGCAGTGATTTTGGAGCCCGAAAAAAAAAGTCTGACACTGCTTCCACTGTTTCCCCATCTATTTCCCATGAAGTGATGGGACCAGATGCCATGATCTTCGTTTTCTGAATGCTGAGCGTTAAGCCAACTTTATCACTCTCCTCTTTCACTTTCATCGAGAGGCTTTTTAGCTCCTCTTCACTTTCTGCTATAAGGGTGGTGTCATCTGCATATCTGAGGTTATTGCTATTTCTCCCGGCAATCTTGATTCCAGCTTGTGCTTCTTCCAGCCCAGCGTTCCTCATGATGTACTCTGCATATAAGTTAAAGAAACAGGGTGACAACATACAGCCTTGATGTACTCCTTTTCCTATTTGAAACTAGTCCGTTGTTCCATGTCCAGTTCGAACTGTTGCTTCCTGACCTGCATATAGGTTTCTCAAGAGGCAGGTCAGGTGGTATGGTATTCCCATCTCTTTCAGAATTTTCCACAGTTTATTGTGATCCACACAGTCAAAGGCTTTGGCATAGTCAATAAAGCAGAAATAGATATTTTTCTGGAACTCTCTTGCTTTTTCCATGATCCAGTGGATGTTGGCCATTTGATCTCTGGTTCCTCTGCCTTTTCTAAAACCAGCTTGAACATCTGGAAGTTCACGGTTCACATATTGCTGAAGCCTGGCTTGGGGAATTTTGAATCCGTTATGATTATACAGTAGAAGTGAGAAATAGACGTAAGGGACTAGATCTGATAGACAGAGTGCCTGATGAACTATGGATGGAGGTTTATGACATTGTACAGGAGACAGGGATCAAGACCATCCCCATGGAAAAGAAATGCAAAAAAGCAAAATGGCTGTCTGGGGAGGCCTTACAAATAGCTGTGAAAAGAAGAGAACCAAAAAGCAAAGGAGAAAAGGAAAGATACAAGCATCTGAATGCAGAGATCCAAAGAATAGCAAGAAGAGATAAGAAAGCCTTCCTCAGTGATCAATGCAAGGAAAGAGGAAAACAACAGAATGGGAAAGACTAGAGATCTCTTCAAGAAAATTAGAGACACCAAGGGAACATTTCATGCAAAGATGGCCTCGATAAAGGACAGAAATGGTATGGACCTAAAAGAAGCAGAAGATATTAAGAAGAGGTGGCAAGACTACACAGAACTATACAAAAAACATCTTCACAACCAAGATAATCACGATGGTGTGATCACTCACCCAGAGCCAGACATCCTGGAATGTGAAGTCAAGTGGGCCTTAAAAAGTATCACTACTAACAAAGCTAGTGGAAGTGATGGAATTCCAGTTGAGCTATTTCAAAAACTGTAAGAGGATACTGTGAAAGTGCTGCACTCAGTATGCCAGCAAATTTGGAAAATTCAGCAGTGGCCACAGGACTGGAAAAGGTCAGTTTTCATTCCAGTCCCAAAGAAAGGCAATGCCAAATAATGCTCAAACTACCGCACAATTGTACTCGTCTCACATGCTAGTAAAAAGCCCAGTAGTGGAGCTTTAATCCCAGTCTCACCACTTGTTACATCTTTGAGCAATCTGATTGACTTCTCTGTGACTCATTCATTTCCTTCCCTATAAAATGGCATCACTGACTCAAAGGACATGAGTTTGAACAAACTCCGGGAGACTGAAAGGCAGGGAAGCCTGGCACGCTGCAGTCCATTGGGTTGCAGTGTCAGACATGACTGAGCAACTGAACAACAAAAAGGTCTCTTTCAGTTTAAGAATTTCTCATTATGTTAAAATCCATTAAGAAAATTCACATTCTCTCTTCTCATTAATTAGGAGCTCGCATCATTTCTCTCCCCTGCTCATTCTGAAATTCTTTCTCTCTTATATGTGCTCAGTCGCTCAGTCATGTCCAACTCTTTGTGACCCCTTAACTTCTCACTTATTTTCATTCATTTTAATGCTTACTAATTTTTCTTCAGATTCACCAGTCTCTTGTTTTTCTTATTCACCTCTGGTGACATTTTCCTAGGAGACTGATAGAACTGTTTTTTAATTTGCCTCTACTCAGTCACACCATTTCCTATAATCTCAACACAGCCATGGTCTGTCACCCTGTATAATAACACCAACAACACAACATTTTTATAACATTTTTACATGCATCCTCCCATTTAAATCTCAAAACCATCACCCTGTAAAAGGTTATCAGGCTCAGAGACAGAATGTGATCTGACCTATAATCTGCAGAACAAGGACATAAACTTAGGATAAATGTCTTAGAATATTAGTTTTTGTTATTCCTCATTGTTTCCTTGTCTTACTAGAAGCAACATGAAATTAGCTATCAAGAGAACCTAATTTTGAGAATCAACTCTGATACTTAACTGTATGACCTTGTATAAGATATATCACAGTTCTGAATCTGTTTCCCCATTTATAATACTGGGATAACCATTTTGTATAAATAAAGAAACAACAAAATGACTTTAAAAATCTAAGGGGCTGCACTTTTTTCAAACATCTTATTCATGTCAAAACCTGTCTACCTCTAATTCACTGAATAACTAAATTTTCTCCCTTTGGACCATGTAGCATAGAACTGTATCAACTTTTAACTCACTGTTCTGAATTAACCCCCTAGTTCTCAGAATCTTCTGACCCTTTTGATTCATAGAAGACATTTTTTACGTTTGGAAAGATCAACTCCATTGAACAGAGGAAATATGGTCATTCAAAATTGTACAGCATCAACTACATGCTAGGAACTATGAACCAGAAAATAACATTATAGAGAGAAAAAAAGAAACCTGCTAAAACGAGAGAGAGATTATTAAAAGAAGTCCGATCAATTTTTCACCCATCTACTAGAAGATAAGAGACCTCCTTTTCCTCTTTCTTTCTCCTCTAATTCTAACTCCCTCTCTCCTCTGTTGGATAGAGGAAGAGAGCAAAAAGAATGAGAAAAAGCTGGGTTCAGTTTCAAAGGCTAGGGAGAAAGGGATAAGATACAGTATCTAAAAGATATCAATAACCTCAGATATGCAGATGACACCACCCTTATGGCAGAAAGTGAAGAGGAGCTAAAAAGCCTCTTGATGAAAGTGAAAGAGGAGAGTGAAAAAGTTGGCTTAAAGCTCAACATTCAGAAAACGAAGATCATGGCATCTGGTCCCATCACTTCATGGGAAATAGATGGGGAAACAGTAGAAACAGTGTCAGACTTTATTTTGGGGGGCTCCAAAACCACTGCAGATGGTGACTGCAGCCATGAAATTAAAAGACGCTTACTCCTTGGAAGCAAAGTTATGACCAACCTAGATAGTGTTCAAAAGCAGAGACATTACTTTGCCGACTAAGGTCCGTCTAGTCAAGGCTATGGTTTTTCCCGTGGTCATGTATGGATGTGAGAGTTGGATTGTGAAGAAGGCTGAGTGCCGAAGAACTGATGTTTCTGAAGTGTGGTGTTGGAGAAGACTCTTGAGAGTCCCTTGGACTGCAAGGAGATCCAACCAGTCCATTCTGAAGGAGATCAGTCCTGGGATTTCTTTGGAAGGAATGATACTGAAGCTGAATGATACTGAAACTCCAGTACTTTGGCCACCTCATGCGAAGAGTTGACTCACTGGAAAAGACTCTGATGCTGGGAGGGATTGGGGGCAGGAGGAGAAGGGCACAACAGAGGACGACATGGCTGGATGGCATCACTGACTCTATGGATGTGAGTCTGAGTGAACTCCAGGAGTTGGTGATGGATAGGGAGGCCTGGCGTGCTGCTATTCACGGGATCGCAAAGAGTCAGACATGACTGAGCAACTGAACTGAACAACACTCCTAATACCTCCAGATAACCTACATAAAGCATCAGTAACTAAGAAACAGGGGATGAAATAGAACAAAATTAATAAGCATGTACAACTTGTCAGTTATTGTGAGAGGTTCATATACACTCAATATCACATTTATTATGTACACAATCTTGAGAGGTAGGCAATTCCTTCACTCAACAAATATTAACTGGGTTACTATGTGCTAGGCAGTTTGGCATACTCAGAATACATCAGTAAGCAAAACTAAAAGGTGAAGATCTCTGCCCTGGTGAAGCTTATTTTAACAAAAGAGGTAGATAATAAAGAATGAATTCAATATGTAAATTAAGAAATGTGTTAACTGGCAAAAAAAAAAAAAACCCCTATAGAAAAAACAAACCAGGTAAGGGGGATTAGAGGTATATAGCAGAGTGTATGTGAAAAAGAGATAAGACTGTGATTTTAATTACAGTGGTTTGAGATGGTGACATTTAAAGAAGTTGTTTGTGTGGTTCCTGGGAGCCACTGAAGAGTTCTAAACAGAGAAGTGAAATATTGTACTTACTTTTTGAAGGGATCACTCAGCTATGTTAAGAGAAGACTGTCAGAGTGCATGTAAGAGGGCAACTGAGTTAAATTACAAAGTTATTGCAGTAACCCAGATGAGAAATAATAGTGGTTTAGACCAAGGTGGAAGAAGCTTTAGGTAGTGAGAAACCAACATATTTGGAATAAATCTTCATATTTTGAGTAGGGCTTGACACGATTTTGATTATAATTGGTCATGGGAGTAAAAAAGAAGAATCAAGGGTGACTCCAAATGGAAAAACGTAGTAAACATTTATTGAACTAAAAAATACTGCTGAAAGAGCAAGTTTTGAGCAGGTAATGAGTAATTTGGTTTCAGACATATTAATTATAAGATGTTAATTAGACATCCCAATGATGATGCTAAGTAGAGGATATGTATACAGAATGTATGAGTCTGGAACTCAAGAGAGGGATCTTAAACGGGGATACACAGCTAACTCTCAAACAACACAGGGCTTATGGGCACCTAACCCTCCATACAGTGGAAAATCCAAGTATAACTTATAATTTACCCTCCTTATCTGAGGTTCCTCTGTATCCAAGGCTCTGTATCTTCAGATTTAACCAACCATGGCTTGTATAGTACTTACAGTATTTACTACTGAAAAAGAACAGTTCACAAATCTATGTTTTTCAAGGGTCAACTGTATATAAGTTTAAGAATTTTCAGGATATAGTTGGTATTTAGAGCCATGGTCCTCAAGGTAGTGAGTATAGATACAGAAGAGAACCCAAAACAAATGCTGAGATATTTAAGAGACTGGGAAAAGGAGGAAAACAAGTGACAATGAAAGAAAGATTTTTAAAAACTATAATTTCCTAGAAGCCAAGTGCAGGAGGAGAAGGTATATGTAAGAAGGAATAGTTAGTTGTATCAAATACTGCTGTTAAATCAAGGGAGATGAGTATTAAGAAATTAACTTGAGATTTAGCAAAATGAAGGTCATTTATAATATTGTCAAAAGTAGTTTCAATGCAATGGTAACAGCAAAAGCTTAATTGTACTAGACTTAAGGGGAAACAGGAAAAACGGAATTGGACACTGTGAACATAGAGGACTCTTTCAAGGAGTCTGTTGTAAATGGGGAGCGAGTGTAAGTGATACCTGGCAAGTAAGCAGGGCAAAAAAACAAAAAAGGAAAAAAAAAACAAAGAAACACGGTTTAAAGACAGAAAAGAGCAGTAGATTTTGTCTTCTTATGGCAGTGATGCAGTACTGAGAAAACTTTATGACATCATAAGAGTGGAGAACTGATGTCCTTAATTAGGCATAAAGAGATAGAATCTAAAACACAATGGAGAGAACCGGCTTTAGAACAACAGAAGGTAATAGGTGAGAATACAGACTATAAGGATTGGGGATATTCATAGCAGGTAAATGCGGTAAAAAGGAGTCTATGTAAGTTCTCTTCTGACTGCTACAATTTTTTCAGTATGGCAAGAAGCAAAATCATCAGCAGAGGACAAGACCAGGGATGAGATACTATTGGAAGGTATGATGAAAGAAAACATGAAATCAGTCATTAAGAGAAGAGAAAAATAAATCATCTAGGAAAATATGGATGAATTTAAAGTAAAACTAGTCAGCATGATTTTGCAGTTTCCTCTAGACACATATAGCTCCACAGATACAAACTAAATTTAAAAAGACTGGATTTAACCTGGGTTATAGTTTTTCTAAGTGAATATGACCACGTTAAAGGGAGATAAGAAAGTTAAAGGTTTATGTCACCTGTTTATGAAAGGAGTTGTGAATGCATGCTACAGATAATGAAGGACCATGAAATTTATGTTGGATAAAAGAGGAAGTGACAGCTCAAGAAAAAGAGGGACAAATTAAAAGATGGTAAACGCAATAAATCAATTATCTCTATTTTGTAAAAAAGACTTAAGTTGTCCAAATCACGCATCATTTCAGTTACATAATAAAAACAGAAAATGAACTCAGATGTGTTTCATTCCAGTCACTCCTTCCATGATACCAATAGCACCAAGTGTCTTGTAAATCTGATTTTCATTGGCATGCCACTCTCTGCCAAGTTGGACCTAGGCATATTACAAGTTACACAATTTTTTCCCAGGCCTCTTTCACCTCCTCCTTCTTCTAAGAACTCTTCTGTGTCCAAACTCACAAATAAGTCATGCCTTCCCTCAATTTATACAAAATTGCTTTCATTTTCCCCTTCTAATAGACCCCCTTCATGAAAATCTGAACCACTTTAAGAATCGCTCTGAATGTAAAAATATCTCTAAAGGACTAAATAAACCCTCATCACAGGTATTCTCATTCTAACAGGGAGTCTGGGTAACCCTCTTTAAGCCCCAATGTCAACCATATTAGGTAAAATAATTCAGCTGCATAAGAATTTTTTATTGACTTTTATTTTTCTAGCACTGTCTCCCTTAACTATATCCTTTAAAAAATCCCACAATACAGAATTTTACCTTCTCTCAGAGTGAAAAAGTGATATTATAAGCCACAAATCAGACCCAAACTTGTGTTAAAGATATTTTATATTTAGAAATGTAAATTGAACATTATAGTAAGTCTGCAAGTACATGGCAAAGCAAGAAGCAAATGTAGCCAGATTGAGGGCTCTTTTGTTATCATGAGTAAATGGCTGAAAAGACAAAGATCTTATTTATAATCAAGACTATGATTTTCAAAGAAACCATAAAGTCAGGACAACAAGAAGGCTTCAATCCTGAATAAATATCAAAGTACCATCACTGATGATCTTGGAAGGCAGAAGGCAGAATTCTACTACAAATGCTCTATGTCTCTGTAGTTATGTTCAGTTAGCATGGCTAATCAGTTTTATTACAATTTACAATTATTCAATCTACCTTTCATCAAAAGGAGAATCACCTCTACTTGTTCCTGTGTAACACAGTACTTTCACAGGAGTAAACACCTCTGCCCCACTGACTTTGGCTTTTGCCAATGGCATATAAGCAAACATCCAAGCAGATTTAAGAGCCAGAACATATTTCTGCCAAATCTCTTTCTTTTTTCCCCCTGTTACAAGAACAGAGTGGCCCAAATAGGAGTTGATCCCCAGCCTGGATGTCAAAAATCTCAGAAGATACATGGAGCAAGAGCAGAGCCACTGCCAACCTTCAGGTAACATGCAGCAAGAGTGAAAAATAAACTTTTGTTGTTATAAGCCAGTGAAATATTGGGGTCTTTGGTTACACAATATAATTCAGCAAAAATTAAAACAGCATGTATTATTTTTAAAATCTGAAAAAATAGATTTCACTGCTTCAATCTTTAAGGAAAGTAGGTATGTAATAAATATTTCAACAACAACTAGGGGGAAAAAATGAAGCAAGTGTGATCATATTTTTAAGACATCAGAAAACTTAAGAAGTAACAAGTAGATAAACTGAAATTCCAGAAAGAGAAGAGTCCTCTTTAGGATAGGTGACAATCACATGCTATTTCTTTCCTAAGATCATTTAACGATTCTGGACATAGACTGACAACTGAGATTGGCCCAGGCAAGAGGACAGGTGAAAAGAGTAAGCAGCAGAGCTTTTAAGTGTGATGGATTGAAAACCAGAAAGCTCCAAATATAAGGCAAAAAAAAGGACAACTGCTGAGTTCTCCAGTAATTCTCCCAGGAGGCTGGGTGAAGGAGACTGAATTGCAGAGATAAATTTTCCTTAGTTTCATGGTAGTTGGGAGAAAACCTGCTAGAAAAAGGAGACTCACATAAGCAAACACACGGCAGGTCTCCAACACTGCCTGAATCTGAAGCAGTGTGAAGCAAGAGATCGAAGGGCCTATCTCAAAACCGCCAAAGAACAGAACTGAAACTTCTGTAGTCTTTCAGGACTGTGGAGAAGAAGCCTGAGAGTCTCTCATTCAAAAGTCTAGTAGGGCAAGTACAACAAATGAGAGATGATTAAATCTTACTAAAATATCACTAGAGCTGCAATCAAGACTGACCGTAATTAAACCCAGCTCAATTCTTAATTAAATTGAGGTGTCAGCACTTCACTCAATTGGCCTAACAGTTGGAAAAAGGTATATATTCTCTTCAAACTTTATAGAGTTTAAATATAATATTCAGTATATAATAAAAAAATTTTGAACTGCTATTAACATAACCATCCTTTTCATCAATATTTTCACTGTATATTCTTTTGCTTCCTTAACAACTTATGTGAGGAGACAGGAAAATATGGCCTATAATCAAGACAAAATCAAGAAAATAGAAGCAAGGTCTCAGGTGATGCAGATAGTGGAATAAGCAGACAAAGACTTTAAAATAGCAATTGTCAGTATTTTCATGAAAGAAAAGAATCTTTAGAAGTTTATGAAAGAATGGAGATAGTCAACAAAAATGGGGATCTATTTTTAAAGACTATTTTAAAAACAGGACTCTACTTTTGTTTAATTCCTAGAACTGAGAGAGTAAGATATTTGAAGTAATTTCAGTATTAGGCTGGACACATCAAGAGAGAATAAACTTAAGAAACAAGATGATAGAAAACACCCACTAACCCACAGAGAGAAAAGAGTAAAGAGAAGCACAAGAGATATACAGTATACAACCAAAACATGTAACATGGTTGAGGAGAGAGGAGAGGGAATAGAGAGGGGAGAGAGGAGAAAAAGTAACAAAGATATAAGGGCCTCCCAGGTGGCTCAGGGGTAAAAGAATCTGACTGCCAAATGCAGGAGCCGCAGGAGACTCGGGTTCAATCCCTGAGTCAGGAAGATCCCCTGGAGTAGGAAATGGCAACCCACTCCAGTATACTTGCTTGGAAAATTCCATGAACAGGGGAGCCTGGCAGGCCACAGTCCATGGGGTCACAAAGAATAGGACACGAGTGAGCACAGCACAGCAACAAAGATACAAAAGCCAAATTTTTCCAAAATTATTTTAAAAAATCAACCCAGAAAGAATAACAACAAAAATCAACCCTGCAAACCCCAAACAGGGTAAATGCAAATAAAATCATGCTTAGATACCACATAGTCAAACCATTAGAAACTAAAAGCATAAAGAAATTCTAAAAGCAGCAAAGAAACACACATTACCTTTAAACAAGCAACAATAAGTCTGACAGCTGACTTTTTGAAGGAAATTATGGCAGCCAGGAAAGGAACGACATGCTGGTACTGCAGAAAGGATAAAAGACACAAACCTAGAATTCTCTTAACAGAAAAATTTTCCTTTAAAACCATGAAATGAAGATGTCTGCAGACAAACTACAGCTAAGAAAATCTACCTCCAGCAAATGAGCAATATAAGAAATATTAAAGGAATGACATCAAGCTACAGGAAAATTATCCTGGATGATAGCAAAGAACAGCAAAAAAGAATGAAGAGCACTAGAAAGAGTATATAGAGAAATAAAAAAGATACTGTTTGAAAAAATTATCTCTATGTGTTTTATAACACATGTTGATGAAAACACCACAGAAGGCAGACAGGAGTAAATGAAACTTAACTGCCTTTAAGTTTTTCACTGTTTGGGAAGTAGCAAGAGTATTGATTTAAGATACACTAATTAATCAATGATATCCATTAAAATCTCTAGGATGACTAAAAAATATACAATTATAGATGAATGCATAACAAAAGTTAATCAGGAAAAAAATGAAACTTACAAAAGTTGACAAATCAAAAATGCAAGAAAGGAATAAATTACAAGAAGCAGAGAGGGCAGAAAGAAAAGAGCTAGTGAGATGACAGAATTCTACCCAACTACATTAGTATTCACATTAAATGTAAATACACGTTCTAATTAAAACACAAAGATTGTCAAGCTAGATCAAATAAACATGACCCAATAATATGCTATTTCCAAAAGATAATATCTTAAACACAAGAATACAGATAGGTTGAAATAAAAGGAAAAATAAACCATAGAAATACAGATGAAAAGAAAGAGGAATCATATTAACAGAAATTCTAAAGCAGACTTCAAAGCAAGAAACACTAATAGAGATAGAAAAGGACATTTTATAATTACATATTGGTTCAACTGAAAATTATAACAATCCTAAATTTTTATAACCTAACAAGAGCTCCAGAAAACGTAAAAGAAAATTTGAAAGAGCTGAAATATCTAGGAAATATCTGTCAGAGTTGGTGATTTTAAGATTCTTCTGTCATAACTGACAAAAAAGAAAGAAAAGCATTAAAAATCATTAAAAGATTTATCAACATGATTAACCAGTTTGATATTGTTGACACATAGGACTAAGATCAACAAACTGTAGAATAAACATTCTTTTCTAGCACAGATGAAATGTACCAATCCAACACTAACTCCTTCAGAGAATAAGAGAGACAGAGACTTCCCAATACTTTTTACGAGGCCAGTAAACCTTGATAGCAATACCTAACAAAAACTTCCCAAGAAAGAAAGATTACAGGCTAACGAATAGAAATAAAAATCCTAAACAAAACGTTAACAAATTGAATCCAGAGATACAATACATTGTGACCAAATGGGATTTATCCTAGGAGTGCAGGGTTACTTTAACATTGAAATCAGTATAATTCACCATAATACAGAATTAAGAACATGAATCATGATATATCTCAGTAAAAGCAGAAAACCATTTCATAAAATTTAACTATTAACAATTAATTTATATTTAAAGTAAACATAAGTATATTTAAATAAAAGTTGAAAAGAAAGCAAAATCGCTCAGTCTTGTCCAACCCTTAGTGACCCCACAGACCGTAGCCCACCAGGCTCCTCTGTCCGTGGAATTCTCCAGGCAAGAATAATGGAGTGGGTTGTTATTCCCTTCTCCAGGGGACTTTTCCGACCCAGGGATCAAACCCGGGTTTCCCACATGCAGGCAGATTCCTTACCATCTGAGCCACCAGGGAAGCCTAAATAAATGTTAGCCATTATTAATTTAGAAAACCTTCAGAAAACTAGGACTAGATAGTAATTTCTTTAATCTGATAAAGGGTACCTACAAAAACCTATACTAACATAATAATTAATGATGAAAAAGTGAACATCCCCCGCCACACACCAAGTTCAGGAATAAAACAATCATTATTTCCACTAAACATTGTTCTGAAAGTTTTGATTATTGCAATTAAGAAAAAGAAAGAAAAAAGTGTAAAGACAAGAAAAGAGTAAGTAATAGTATTATTGTCCTCAGATGATATAGTTGTAAACAGGAAACAGAACAGACTCTACAAACTGTTAAATATTAAAAATAAGCTAATGTATTTGCCATTTGCAGCAACATGGATGAAGGGAGGACATTATGCTAAATGAAATAAGTCAGACACAGAAAGACACTGTCTGATGTTACTTATGGAACAGGAAAGAACACATCTGACTCCATATTGGATCTGTTTCTTTTATTTTATCCTTTTATTCTAATGCTTTTGCTACAATAAATTACATAATGTTGCCTCTAGCCTGAAATATACAGGACAGCCCCTGTTCTCAAGTCTCTGACCTTCAGAACTTTTCCATTCATACAGATACAAAAAGTTGCAGAACAGAGAATAACATTTGTCTTGCTGGAGGTTTATACAAACACTGTGACCAGACCTAGTGGACACCATCAAGAACAAAGGATTCCAGCAGGAAGAAGTTTGCACAACCAACCACACCCTCTCCTCTTTTTACTGTAAAAGAAGCCTGAATTCTCACTCAGGCAACATGGTTCTTTGGGGCACTAGTCCACCATCTTTGTCTGCTGGCTTTCTAAAAGAATTCTATTCCTTGCCCCAACAACTCACCTCTTGAATTACTGGCCTGCTGTATGGCAAGTAGTATGAGGTTGAACTCTGTAACACTTATATGTGGAATTCAACAGATTTGATCGGAAGGTAAATTGATATAGTCACTGTGGAGAACAGTATGGAGACTCTTTAACAAACTAAAAATAGAACTACTGTATGACCCAGCAATCCCAGTCCTGGGTATATACCTGGAAAAAAACAACTCAAAAAGACAAATGAACCCTAGTGTTCACTGCAGCACTATTTACAATAGTCAGGACACGGAAACAACCTAAATGCCCCTCAACAGAAGAATGGATATAGATGTGTTACATATATACAATGGGATATTATTCTGCCATAAAGAGAAATGAAATTGTGCCATTTGTAGAAATGTGGATGGACCTAGAGTGAAGTAAGTCAGGAAAACAAATAGCGTATAATATTGTTTATATGTAGACTCCAGAAAAATGATACAGATGAACTTATCTGCAAAGCAGAAATAAAGACACAGATGTACAGAACAGATTGATACCAGGTGGCAAGGGCAGGTGCAGTGGGATAAACTAAGAGATTTTATACACTACTATGTATAAAATAGATAACTAATGAGAATCTACTGATTGGCAAGGGAACCCATCCCAATGCTCTGTGGTGACCTAAATGGGAAAGAAAGCCAAAAAAGAGGGGATACATGTCTATATATTGCTGACTCACTTTGCCATACAGCAGAAACTAACACAACATTAAAAAACAACTATACTCTAATAAAAATTATTAAAAAAACTAGTGAATAAAATAAAACAAACAAAAGACTCACGGATATGCAGAACCAACTAGTGGTTACTGGGAGGGGTGGGGGTGGGGGGAACATAAGTGAGCAGGAGAGAAAGGGTTATTATGCGATCACATGTGTGTCTAAAACTTCTGAAAACTACAAAGTGCTATAGAATTTAAAGAATCTTTCATTCAAAGAAAAAGCTAAATTTTTAAAAAATTTAATGAATAAAAAATAGAAAGCAAAATAAATAATTTAGCAAGGCCGCTGTTCAAAAGACCAAAACACAAAAATCAATAGTACTTCTATGAATATAAAACTGGAAAATGAAATTTAAATAAACAATACTATTCACAACAATATTTTTAAACATTACTCTTTAGTTCCTCCTCACTTTCTGGCATTACAATGGTATCATCTGCATATCTGAGGTTGTTGATATTTCTTCTGGCAATCTTGATTCCAGCTTGAGATTCCTCCAGTCAGGCTGTATATATATTTACATATGTATGCAGCATATAAGTTAAACAAGCAGGGTAACAATATACAGTCTTGACATACTCCTTTCCCAGTTTTGAACCAGTCAGTGTTCTATGTCCAGTTCTAACTGTTGCTTCTTGACCTGCATACATGTTTCGCAAGAGGCAGGTAAGGTAGTCTGGAATTCCCATCTCTAAGAATTTTCCACAGTTTGTTGTGATCCACACAGTCAAAGGTTTTAGTGTAGTCAATGAAGCACATATCTTCTGGAATTCCCTTGCTTTCTCTATCATCCAACAGATACTGGCAATTTGATCTCTAGTTCCTCTGCCTTTTGTATATCCATCTTGTGCATCTGGAAGTTCTCAGTTCATGTACTACTGAAGCCTAGCTTGAAGGATTTTCAGCATTACTTTGCTAGCATGTGAAATGAGCACAATTGTACAGTAGTTGGAACATTCTTTGGCATTGCCTTTCTTTGGGATTGGAATGAAAAATTGACCTTTTCCAGTCCTATGGCCACTGCTGAGTTTTCTAAATTAGCTGCCATATAGAATGCATCATCTTTCACAGCATTATCTTTTAGGATTTGAAATGGCTCAGCTGGAATTCCATCACTTCCATTAACTTTGTTCGTAGTAATGCTTCCTAAGGCCCAGTTGACTTCACATCACAGGATGTCTGGCTTAGGTGAGTGACCACACCATCGTGGTTATCCGGGTCATTAAGACCTTTTTTGTATAGTTCTGTATATTCTTGCCACATCTTCTTAATCTCTTCTGCTTTTGTTAGGTCCTTGCTGTTTCTGTCCTTTATTGTGCCCATCTTTGCATGAAATGTTCCCTTGGTATTTCTACTTTTCCCATTCTATTGTTTTCCTCTATTTCTTTGCACTGTTCACTTAAGAAGGCTTTCTTCTCTCTCCTTGATATTCTCTAGGTTTCCCTTATAGCTCAGTTGGTAAAGAATCCACCTGCAATGCAGGAGACCCTGGTTTGATTTCTGGGTCAGGAAGATCTGCTGGAAAAGGGATAGGCTACCCACTCCAGTACTGTTGGGCTTCCCTTGTGGCTCAGCTGCTCAAGAATCCACCTACAATGCAGAAGACCTGGGTTCAATTCCTGGGTTGCAAAGATCCCCTGGAGAAGGAAAAGGCTACCCACTCCAGTAATCTGGCCTGGAGAATCATGAACTGTATAGTCCTTGGGGTTGCAAAGAGTCAGACACAACTGAGCAACTTCCACTCACTTCACTTATATTCTCTAGAACTTTACATTCTGTCAGGTATATTTTTCCCTTTCTCCTTTGCTTTCTGGCTCTCTCTTTTTTCCTCAGCTATTTGTAAGACCTCCTCAGACAACTACTTTGCCTTCTTGCATTTCTTTTTCTTTAGGATGGGTTTAATTACCCTTCCTGTACAGTGTTACAATCCTCCATCTATAGTTCTTCAGACACTCAAGTCTACCAGATCTAACCCCTTGAATCGATTCGTCACCACTACCGTACAACCATAAGGGATTCGATTTAGGTCATACCTGAATGGCCTAGTGGTTTCCCCTATTTCTTCAATTTAAACCTGAATTTGGCAATAAGGAGTTCACAGCCAGCTCCAGGTCTTGTTTTTGCTGACTGTCTAGAGCTTCTCCATCTTCAGCTGTAGAGAATATAATCAATTTGAGTTCAGTATTGACCATCTGGTGACATTCACGTGCAGCGTCATCTCTTACATTGTTTTAAGAGGGTGTTTGCTATGACCAGCATGTTCTCTTGGCAAAACTCTGTTAGCCTTTGACTGAGTATTAGTTGCATCAGTCATGTCTGACTTTTGCAACTCCATGAACTGTAGCCCACCAGGTTCCTTTGTCCATGGAATTCTCCAGGCCATAATACTGGAGTGGGTAGCCTTTCCCTTCTCCAGGGGATCTTCCCAACCCAGGGATCAAACCTGGTTTCCTGCATTGTAGGTAGATGCTTTGCCATCTGAGCCACCAGGGAAGACCCTGTTAGCCTTTGTTCTGCTTCATTTTGTATTTCAAGGCCAAACTTGCCTGTTACTCCAAGTATCTCTTGACCTCCTACTTTTGCATTCCAATCCCCTATGATGAAAAGCATATCTTTTGTTGGTGTTAGTTCTAGAAGGTCTTGTAGGTCTTCATAGAACCATTCAACTTTAGCTTCTTTGGCATTAATGGTTGAGACATAGACTTGGATGCTGTGATACTGAATGGTTTGCCTTGGAAACGAACAGAGATCATTCTGTTGTTTTTGAGATTGCACTCAAGTACCGCATTTTGGACTCTGCTGCTAACTATGAGAGCTACTCCATTTCTTCTAAGGGATTCTTGCCCACAGATAGCAGATACAATGGTCATGTGAATTAAATATACTCATTCCCGTCCATTTTAGTTCATTGATTCCTAAAATGTCAATGTTCACTCTTGCCATCTCCTGCTTGCTTGATCACATCCTATTTACCTTGATTCCTGGACCTAACGTTCCAGGTTTCTATGCGATACTGTTCTTTACAGCATCAGACTTTACTTTCACTACCAGGCTCAGCCACAACTGACTGTCATTTCCACTTTGGCTCGGCCTCCCCATTCTTTCTGGAGCTATTTCTCTACTCTGCCCCAGGAGCATATTGGACACTAATTGCGGTGCTTCCTGTGTCATATCTTTTTTTTGCCTTTTCATAGTGTTCATCGGGTTCTCAAGGCAAGATGATTGGAGTGGTTTTCTATTGCCTTCTTCAGTGGACCACTTTCTGACAAAACAGTATAAAAAGGCAATGAAAGAATGAAAGACTCTATATTGTAACATGCCAATTCTCTGAAAGCTGATTTACAGTTTCAATACAATCCTAGTCATAATACCTATAGATTTTTAGAATTGTAATCTGTTTCTAAATACATATGATAATACAAATGATGGAGGACAACCTGCCCCCAAAACAAAGTTGAAGAAAAACTTTAGAGAATTTATACTACCAGATATCAAGACTTAGTATAAAGCTATAGTAACTAGGATATGGTAACACTGGTACAAAGACAGACAAATAGACCAATGGAACAGAAATACTCTAAGAACAAATCTGTCTGATTTATATCAAAGGTACTCTACAATTTAGTGGGGAAAGGACTTTTTCTTTTTAATACAAAAAATGGTGCTAGATCAACTGAATAGTCATACGTTTTAAAAGAAATTTTTGATCTCTGCCTCATGTCATTCATATAAATTAATTTGAAATGTATCAGAACTTCAAGTGAAAGGGAAAGCAAAAAAGCTTAAGAATATTTTGGAGAATATTTTGATGATCCTATAATAGGCAAAGACTTTTAAAATAAGACACAAAAATCCACTAAAGATAAAAATAAAGTTTAATAAATTGAACTTCATTAATAATAAGAATTTTTATTTATTAAAAGACTCTATTGCTGCTGCTGCTGCTAAGTCACTTCAGTCATCTCCGACTCTGTGTGACCCCATGACGGCAGCCCACCAGGCTCCCCCGTCCCTGGGATTCTCCAGGCAACAACACTGGAGTGGGTTGCCATTCCTTCTCCAATGCATGAAAGTGAAAAGTGAAAGTGAAGTCGCTCAGTCGTGTCCGACCCTCAGCAACCCCATGGACTGCAGCCTTCCAGGCTCCTCCTTCTGTGGGATTTTCCAGGCAAGAGGACTGGAGTGGGGTGCCATTGCCAGTTCTCCGAAAAGACTCGCCACAGAGTGGGAGTGGATAATTACGATACATACACCCAGAGTTCCCATATTCAGAATTACAAAGAATTCCTACAAATCTGTAAGACAAAGACAGCCTTATTAGAAATGTTTACTTTAAAATTAATATATTATAAAGGGCTCAACATCATTTTTTATCTGGGAAATATAAATTAGAAATCACTACACACTAACCCCATTATGGTCAAAATTGAAAAGACTGACAATAAGAAATTTTGACAAGAATGTAGAGCAATGAAACTTTCATCCATTACTGGCAGGGACAGAAAAATGGTACATCTTTTGGAAAAACAGTTAACTCAGAAATTCTACACCGAGAATAGAGACAATATATGTATCAAAAAAATTTATATGAGAATATTCATGACAGCTTTATTAACAATAGTCAGAAACTAGAAACAATTCAAATGTCCATGAATAGAAAAATAACAATCCAATTCATTCAGCAGAATACCACATGTTAATAAAAAGAACGAATAACTGCTACACACAACAACGAGGATAGTATCACAGACATAATGATGAATGACAGAAGTCATTACACTTATATAAAGTGCAAGAACAGGCATAATTAATCCTTTACAAACAAATCAGAATAGTGAGTATTTAAGGGTGGCAGAGGAATTAGATATTGACTAGTAAAAGGCATAGGGCTTCCCTGGTGGCTCAGTGGTAAAGAACCCACCTGCCAATGCAGGAGACTCAGGTTCGATCCTTGGGTCAGGAAGATGCCCTGGAGAAGGAAGTGACAACCTACTCCAGCATTCTTTGGGCTTCACTGATAGCTCAGCTGGTAAAGAATTCACCTATAATGCAGCAAGACCCTGGTTCAATTCTTGGGTCGGGAAGATCCCCGGGAGAGGGCATAATAAAAGGCATGAAGGAAAATTCTGGACTGCTGGAAATGTTCATGGGTGATACTTATAAGGATCTATACATATGAAAAATTCACAATACTGTATAACATTTGTGCATTTTACTGTATATATATCTCAGATTCTAAAACTTCTACACTACATAATTCAAATAGAATATTTGGGACAAATCTTACTACAAAGGATACACCATATAATTTATTTTAATACCCAAGACTAGGAGTAAAGTAGCCCGGATTTTAGCTCCAACTCTATCATTTAGATGTGTAACGTTAAATAAGTCATTTAACTGCATCTTAGTTTCTTTATACACTACAGTGGGTTAGCACAGATAATCCTTAAAGTTCTTTCTAAACCCAAAAATCTGAGTCTTTAAGATAGATTGTTTAATTTAAAAAATTAAATTTCAAACTACTACAGAGTCACCTAAAGTCTGAATGTAGCAAAACCTAATTAGCTCTTATAATTCTAACTTAAGCAGGTTAAAAGAAGTACATGCTGCTGTTTATTCTGAATCCTCTATACTTATATTTAAGCTCATCTACTTTAGCCAAGACATTCTGGAGCCACCCCTTCTGGTATCACCCAAGAAACCTGACAGCCAGATTACCTTTCCTTGTTTTCCTAAGGATGGGTTATTCATTCTTCCAGGCCTTACTCAAACACTATCTCCTTTAAAATACCATACCCTCCTACAGCCACTCAGTCAAAATTAATTGTTCCTTCCTCTGTGCACCCACAGTACGCTGCTTGAACTTCTATTATAGCTCTTATTTCATTCTGTATTACTGCATTCTGTTCCTTGCATTCTTGTATACAATTACACCCTTTCCAGAAGTATATACTTCCTCAGCCAACCATATCATTCAAATCAAACTCAGAAATCAATGAATAACGGTATAGTAAGATCACCTTCATATCTGATTCTATGTTAATGGTGGCAAAGTGAAACAACAGGTGCTAAATGCTGCTGTCCCCTACTCAAAGCAAGAAGAAATTATAATGAATATTCAAATACTGAACTAATTCAGCTTGTCCTCCAATAGAACAATGAAATAAACAAAGGCAGATAGGTGAATAAAATAGCCAATTAGGCCTGAAACAGGGAAACAAATTATTTATTAAAATAATCCCCAAATTATCTTATGTCAGGAAATAGTTGATTAGGGAGAAAGCAAGCGAACTGCTTAGTGGTTAAATATTTAGTATCCCTTTTCTGTTAACTGACTCTACTCCTGTCCACATAGTTGGTACAACATAACCTCTATGCTCTGATCACAAATGATTGGTCCAGAACAAAGTTCTTCCTGAAATAACTTAGAAACACAACTGGGAAAATAAAGTCAGTTCTTCTCTGAATGACTGAAATGGGAAGATCTAAACAACACAAGAATAGTCAATGATAGTGTTTTTTCCATTATGAAAAAGGTAGAGCTGTGGTAAGACGAAATGGAGCTTACTTTACAGAGTGAAGCAAAAACAAAAAACAGTTGTGAGGACCTTCAAACCCTCGGTCCAAAATTTCTAGCACCTCATCCCATGTTTAGGCTCTGTGAAGTAAGACACTCCATTATTCTTACAGTAAATGTCCCCTTTACTAAAGCTAGTCCATTTGAATTGTCACTTGTAACCAAAACAATCCTGCAGCAGACTGTTATTTCTATGATCCCAAATTTATCATGCTTCCTAGTATTCCTAGTCTCTTTCCACAGGACTCCCGGCTGAGCCTCTATGTTGATCAAAAGAATAAGGTTGGAAGTGAGGCTCTGCCAATTTCAAGCCTACCCCTTAATTCTCCTGGCAGCTCTGTTTCCTTCCTTTCACAATGCTTGCTCTTGGAATCCTTGTTGGAACTCAGCCGTCACACCGTGAGGCTAATGAATCAGACATGTGGAGAAATCCACATGCAGGAGAACCAAGGCCCTGGACAACAGTCCCAACCAAGCCTCCAGGTAACTGCAGATAGACCAGAACCCTGACCAACGCCACGCAAAGCAGAACTACTGAGCTCATTCAACCACAAAAGTTGTGGTGGTTTACAGGGCAAATAAAGTTTGACTCACATGCAAGTAACTTAAAATTATACTTTTCTAACAGGGACTATGTCTTTCAGCATGGATTGGGAAGCTATAGCGCCTTTGAGCCAACCCTGGACAACCAACTGTTTTTGTAAATAAAGTTTTACTGAAACATAGTCATGCTCATTTATTTACATATTATCTATGGCTGCTTTTATGCTATGAGGGCAGAGCTGAGTTGCTGTGACATAAATCATATAGCTGGCAGAGCCTAAAATATTTATTATCTGGCCCTTTACAGGAAAAGTTTAGTAAACCCTGTCATGCACGGCTTGGTAAGTGTTTTAATATATAAATGACTAAAACTGTAAACCGACTTTACAACCAACTCCTCATACCTAAAAGATGACACTGTAAACATTCAGTAGCTTTAGCTTAACAAAACACATGGCACGTATTTGCTAAAGGCTGAATGTTTGTGTCCAGCCTTCCAAATTCACATGCTGAAACCGATTCCCCTAGTTAGTGGTGTTCAGGTGGGGGGCCTTTGGGAGAGATTAGGTCATGAGGACCTAACCCTCATGAGTGAGATCAATACCATTAAAAGAGAGACTCAGAGAGTCCAATCCCCATTTCTGCAATGTGAGGAAACAGAAGATGGCTATCTATGAACCATGAAGTAGGCCCTCGCTGGACACTGAAGCTGATGGTAACTTGATCTTAAATTTCCTGGACTCCACAATTGTAAGAAATAAATTTCTGTTGTTTATAAGCTACCCAGTCTATAGCACTTTGCTATGGCAACCCAAGCAGACTTAAGACAGTTACTGAATTGGACTGCACTGCCTGTTAACAAGTCAGGCTATGGTCAAACTAACAGATTAATTAATAGGAAAAGACAGGCCAGGAAAACAACAGTAATAAAATCAAATCTATAACTAAATAAAGTTCCTACTTATGGGGATAGGAGGGTCCCTATTTCAAGTGTCTCATGTATTAGATAGGACCCACTTCTGAATTGCATTCAAAATCAGAAAGGAATGAATGTTTCATTATGAGGCACAATTGGCAATTTTTTAATTAATAATGCTTTATAGATGTGTCTGCAGGAAAAAAAATGGAAAACCCAAGTCCAGTATCGACATAATTAATGATTCTCATCCTGCCTAAAATCATCTTTGACAATGCTTTAAATTTTATAGATTTTCTTTTGGTATCTGGTACTTTATAAAGTATCTTTCACCTTTTATATATAATATTCATTTGTCTTATGTCCCCCAAACACAGCAAGGTCTAGGCTTTGGCTCACTGTCCCTGAGGTTTACTATTTTCCTTATATAGTGATTAAAACTCTTCTATAAATCAACTATTATCTAATATAAATAGTTTCATTTGCTATCACTTTATCATCCTGTATTACTGCCTCACTTAACATTTAACACCACTGTATAACATTTAAAACTCTTCCACCTTCTTAACTACAGTATAGTACCCCATAACTATAATATAAACATATCTGTATATAGAGGCAATTTTCTCTACAGATCTTAACAAGCCTTAGAGACTATTAGCAGCAGTTTCCCATATATACTTTAAACCTATGCCTCAAAAATCTCAAACATTTGTCCTTAGTTATCACACTACAAACAGCATTTTCTGACTCTAACAACACCAAAATTAAGCTGGAAAATAAGACTCTAGATCAAGCAAATCCCCAGTATAGTATTGATCTTTAATGATGCTCCTTAAGTAAGATAAAACAGAAAAACAGCATGAAAATTAATCATGATTGGGTCATATAGCTAAATGTTACATTGTTTGCTTTCTATTATCATATCTGTAATGGTAATTAGACTCAAATTTATTATAATATATAACAAGCATGTAATGATTATTCATTATGTGGGCACACTCACTCAACATTCACACTTATTATTTCACTTACCAAAACAACCCTCTTAGGCAAGCAATGGATTATTCCTCATTTCACGGGATGAGAAGCTTACAAAAGTAATTCTGAAAACTTCATTTAACTCAGGTATAAACCCAGGCATGAACCTAACGCATATACTGTTCATTGAAGCTATATGTCTTATTTTTACAATAGCTTCATTTTAAATATTTAACAGCAAAATAATCATATTTGCAGGGCTTGCTAATTTTTGCTTTCCAGGTCTCTGGCATATTACTACAATTTAAATTTAAAAGGAAAAAGGTACTATTTCAAAACCTCTTAACCACTATTACCCTTCTAAGCTTGACTGTGTGAATCAGTTGTTATACTTACATGTATATAATTTGTATTCTAAATCTTCAGTTTCTTGCAATATGAACTCTCTGTAGCATGTGACAGTGAATGAAATAAAACTGCATATATTCTGCAATGGAAGTAACAGACATTATTTCCATTTACAGTTGGTATGAATGTCAGTGTCTTTTTCCAGCAGTTTTCCTGTTTGAAGCAAGGAAGGCATTTCATATCAATAGTTTTGCTGTCAGTAACAAACTGTAGATAAGGTGACTACTAGCAGTGAGAGTATGGTAAACATGAGGTAAATATGAGATTGAGATTATCAAGATTTTAAAGCTGAAGGAGATTTTAGAAAGCATCACTTCATCTTTACATTTACAGATAATGATACCAAACACTCACTGGAAAAATCCAAAATAGAACTTATTCCAATGTTCTTTCCTCATACAGTAGTAACAGAATCAAGACTGGCTGTTGCTATCATAGATTTTCTGAATAAAATAATACATTCAGCCAATCCTTTAATGTCGAAAGAGGAAGAAAAAAGAGATGATAACTGGGAAATACACACATACACACTTTAAAGGCAAATCCAGAAAAAAAGCATTAATTTTCATAGTAGCGATTACTGTTGGAAACCACTATTTCTACAGCAAAAGCTAAAATATTAATAATACAAAGGCATTATACAGACTTCCAAAAGATCATTTTCAGGACAAAGACCATTATTTCCCAAAGAAGTGTTAAACAGAATTCTGCTTTGTCTTTAAACAGCATTCCATCTTCAAAAAGTTTTGGCAACACTAAACTAAATAATGTTCAACAGGCTCCACACTGCAGTATTACTCACATCTTTAATATGCTCTTCTGCTGCTGCTAAGTCGCTTCAGTCGTGCCCGATTCTGTGCGACCCCATAGACGGCAGCCCACCAGGCTCCGCCATCCCTGGGATTCTCCAGGCAAGAACACTGGAGTGGGCTGCCATTTCCTTCTCCAATGCGTGAAAGTGAAAAGTGAAAGTGAAGTCACTCTGCTGCTGCGGCTGCTAAGTCGCTTCAGTCGTGTCCGACTCAGTGCAACCCCATAGACGGCAGCCCACCAGGCCCCCCTGTCCCTTGGATTCTCCAGGCAAGAAGACTGGAGTGGGTTGCCATTTCCTTCTCCAATGCATGAAAGTGAAAAGCGAAAGGAAAGTCGCTCAGTAGTGTCTGACTCTTAGCGACCCCACGGACTGCAGCCCACCAGGCTCCTCTGTCCATAGGATTTTCCAGGCAAGAGTACTGGAAGTCGCTCTAGTATACTGTTAATCTTCATAAGGAGGAGTATATTATACAGCACTTTCCAAATTTATTTAACCACATTAAAAGCTCTTAATATCATACCTATTATAACATTTCCCAAAGAAGTGCTACTAGAACACAACTTAGGAAACACTGGAAGGGATCGTTTGAAGAAAAAGAAAACTAAAGACTCTGAACAAAACTTTAAATAAAGCAATATAAAAGAGCTGTTGCAAAAACTAGCAAGATCTTATTGTTACATGCGTGTGCTCTGCTGTGCTTAGTCGCTCAGTCCTATCTGACTCTTTGTGACACCCCCAAAGACCCCCAAACCCCCCATCCGCCACTGTCTGTAGCCCTCATGGCCCCTTTGCTCCTTTGTCCATGGGATTTTCCGGGCAAGAATACTGGAGTGGGTTGACATTTCCTCCCTTAGGAGATTTTCCCAACTCAGACATCAAACCCTCATCTCCTGTGTCTCCTGCACTGCAGGCAGATCCTTTACTGCTGAGCAACTCAGGACTCCTAATACATGTACATAATTCAAGAAAGAGTTCTATCTCAAAAGAACTCATGAAGATTAAAAAGATAATACCAAATGAAGGTGAGAATATTCATTACAATTAGTACAAACTTGTCTTCCAAACAGGGTGTAATTTTTTTCAAAATTTTTAAAAGCAGATACTGTTTACCCAAAAATTATATTTACGGTAATTAATCTCACATAAAAAAACTCACAAATATGCAATAATAAATGTACCATGTTATCATCTATAGCATTTGATACATGAAAAATTAGAAACCTCTATGTCCATCAATAGAGGATTGATTAAATATAGTGAAACCTATGATGATATATAACAAACATTAAAAAGAAAGATGTGCACCTCTATGAACTATTAAATGCCAAGGAATATACTGTACTGATTAAGAGCTTTACTCTAGGAACAGCCTCTGTGTGTGTGCTCAGTCACTCAGTCATGTCTGATTCTTTGAGACCCCATGGACTACAGTCCACCAGGTTCCTCTGTCCACGGAGTTTCCCAGGCAAGAATACTGCAGTGGGTAGACATTTGCTTCCCCAGAGATCTTCCTGATCCAGGGATCGAACCCGGATCTCTTGCACTGCAGGCAAATTCTTTACTGTCTGAGCTGCCAGGGAAGCCCTAAGAACAGTTCAACTCACAGTTTGGCCTTTTCTCAACGTGGCCTCTTATTACAGTAATTTGAGCAAATTACTTAATCTCTCTCTGCTACAATTTCTTCTAATGTAAAGTGGCGATATTGATACTATGATGAGGATTAAATAAATTAATAGGTTCTATGGCAGGCTCTAGAAAATTATCTCATACTTGGTAACTCTCAATTAACCCTGTATTATTACTTCCACTAACATGAAAAGTTGTCCGAACTATGATGAAAAAAGAGGAAGGTACAGAATACATACGAGTAAAGATCACAAACTCAAACACCTACCTACCAGGCAAGGCTGGTAACACACAGGTTAAGTGGGAATTGTGGGAAACTGGAGAATACATGCCCTATCTCACGAGGACAGCTACTCTAACCAACTGCTGTCCTATGGGAAGAGATGACAGCATTGCTGATCTTAAAAAACTAAAAATACAGGTTAATATAAAATGTCTTTTGTAATATTAGAAAGATACTTTTTGTAAAGACACAGTATGGGCCTAATGAAACGTTGTACTGGTTAGTACTCCATAGTCTACCACTGACTGCAGATGAGAAGCTAGAAGTAGGGAAGGGGGCAAGTGTGTAAAGTCACGGCAGAAAAGAAAACACAATAGAGAACCATAGTACCATACACCACAATAAAAGGTATTCAGAATAGAATACAGAAATATAATTGCTCAGAGTACAGTCGGGCCTGTGCTTGAATTCTGGCAGGGCCGCAGGTGCAACCTTAAGCAAGTTACCTAACCTCTATTGCTCAGGCAGAATAAAAAGGAATAATATATTTCCTTATAAAGGCTATAAAGAGTAAATAACATGTGCTAAGTGCTAAGCACAAACAGGACATATTTATGCCATATAAATATGTATGTGTGTGTATATATATATATAAACCCGACAGATGTTAGCTATAATTACTTAAACCTGATTAAATAAGATAATTAAATTATGTTCAATACTTTCCATCTTAGAAAGCAGAAAATGTGTAATGGTTTAAAAATTTGTATCAAAAATGGTTTAACGTGAAACAGTTTTGCTGCTTATACTTCTCCACATCAAATAAAATACAGAAGCACTTTATTCCTCGAAATGCAACATAAATGAAACATGATTTGTCAGAATCTAACTTGACTAAATAGTGTGTTCGTGTTGGTACTAAAATATAATCTCCAAGACGATGACTGTGTCTGTCTTGCTCACTGTGGTGCCCCTCACTTTAGCACACAGCCAAGCAAGCAGTAGGCACTGAGTACTGGATACATTGCTTTCTGTCTCCCTCACAGTAACTGGACAAGTTGAGCATAATTTCTCCCATTCAAAACTAAGGAAATTCAGATAAAATGCAGTTACATTGTCTTGAAAGTGGTAAAAGATGTAGAACTTTTGACTCCTATCTTATGCTTTTATGTCTATCAGAATTAACTTTCAAAATAACAGCATTTTCAGAATCTTTCACCTATAATTTCAATTTTTAATTTTTTTAAATAAGTTTAAAAAACTACTCTAAAATAACTCTTACACAGATAATGCCTATCAACTTAATTATATAAAAATCAGAAAATATATAAACACATAAGAAAAAATAAAACTATATAAATATTAAATTGATAGTATGAAATATCTCAAATACACATCATTGATATCATCCTGTCAACAGTAATAAATGTATAGAAAAATACTAAACCCCACTCCACTTAACCTGAACTATCTTTTTAGTAATAATAGTGAAGTTCTTGTTTATCTAAACGTTGCTGAGCTACTGTTTCCTAAACTACTAAGTGTCACACCATCTAGTTTTTCTTTTTTAACATCATTGATACTTCATTAATATTAATGAAATACTTCATTAATAGATCCTATAACAAAAGGGCAAAGAAGTGAAGAACACAATCACCTGTTTCAAAAACTGTAAAATCTACTTTAAATAAGATGATTTTACATGAAGCTATTAGCAAATTGCACCAAAATAGCATATGAAGGGGAAAGAAGATTATTGAGTACACAATTAACATTTGAAAAATAATAGTTTGAACTGCACCAATCCACTTACACCTAGGATTTTTTTTTTTTTTTTTTTTTTGAGTAAGTACTGTAGTACTACATGATCCAAGGTTGGTTCAATTGACAGAACCTTGGATAGGGGAGAATCAGAGAAGACAGACTACAAAGCTTACCGGTTGTGGACTGCGGGGCAAGTGGGGGTAAGTGATGGTATCCCTACTCACCCCTTCCACATTGTTAAAGAGTTGACTGTATAATCCAAGTTAGACATATATGGTAGAATTTTCACATACATTATCTCAGTTCTTAACAATCCTGTGAAGTAAGCATCACTACATTCATTCTGGAGAAGGAAAGTGAAAGTCAGATAGGTAAAATGAGCTTCCCAAAAAAAAAAGGCAAATCAGAGTCTGAAATACAAGTCTGACTCCAAAGTCTTTTTTTTTTTCCTTTAAACTACATCTTGCAGCCTCCCACATGTACATGATTATAGGGTATAGCAACATTTATAAACATTACAAGAAAACAAAGACAGACATCGTCATAGAGAATAATTCCCAGGAAAGATTCTGTTGAGGAAATGAAGTGTGAGCTGAGTCTGAAATTAAATGTAAAATTGAAACCACTGTTAATTTTGTGAGCGATACCACAAAAACTTCTAAATGAAAAAAAATCTAAATATTTTCCCTTAGGCTTATACTGACAATGTAATCACTGAAATTTTTCATCTTTTCTTCCATTTCTTATTCTCTTGTATTTTCAATGTATAATCTACCCCTCCCCCATAATGATTCCCATTAAAAAGACAAAAACAGAAAACCAAGCCTGCTATCCAACATTTCTCTTTCCAGCTAGTCAAGATACTAAAGGATAGAAACATATATTGCCATAAGAGCCTCCTTCATGCAAATAGTGAGAAAAGCTGAGAGAGTTACAGAACTTCACTGGCCAGACTAGCATTAGATAATGAGTCTTCTAGAGTTCTTGCTATGGCCCCGCGCTCCGTAATTTTTCCTCACCAAGGCACCAACAACAGAAGAACATGAGGTCTGGAGTTACGTAATAGGTTCACTTGAAATTTCTTTGAAGTTTAATTTTATCTAAAAGCTCCTTCAAAATTGTACATTCGTGCCTGATTTACTCATGCTTACTGTAGTATTAAAATGCTTTAAATACGACATTCTAAAATTGATATTTTAGATCAATTAAAATAGATATTTCAGGAATTATTATGTGTGTTTCCATAGCTTAGAATCTAGCGCTTAGAATCATTAGAGTATCCGTGTTCAGTGTCATGTATCCCAACTTGGAGAAACGGCACAAATTGTGTAATGCTCCTTTCACATTTCTTTGCTCCTTTATTTTTCAAATGAGGACTTTTTTTTTAAAGCATAGTAAATTTAACTCCATTTTTTCAAAATGTATACTTACTGGCAAAACTATTGTAAAAGTTGTTGCAGTTGTTTAATTACAACATCTTCAAGCAGTTCTACATACTCAGTTTAAACTGATTAAGTACAAATTCACTTATAAACTCATTAAACCACCTGGATGGAATCTCTACATCACAATAACTCATTAAACATTCGCTCTTCCCAGAGGTCACTCAAAAATTAAGTAAGGTTGCATGCTATTCATATTAACAATAGATCCAATTACTTTTAAACAAGTTAAATAATCAAGTTACAAGTTAAATAAGTTTTTCTTCTCTGCCTAGATATGAAGGAAGATATCCCTTGTGGTTTCACTATTTTCTTTCTCAGGATTTCCTTATTTTAACATCTCAAATTCCAAATAAGCTTAGTTTTTCAATCTTATTTACAATTGCCAAGTATAAACTTTATCTATTTTACTCACTATTTCAAAAAAGCACCCCATTCACCTTAACCAGGAATCTATCACCAGTAAGAGAGAAACAGATTCATTCATCATTTCCTCCCCAATAACAGGCTGCTGATTCTCCACCACATACCCCAGTTAAAGTCAAATATCATAAGTATCTTTAATACAGTTAAAACTCTTAACTAAGTTTGTGTACTACCAGTTTATAAAGTCTTTGATTAAAGGTAATAGTATTAAATGTATTCAACGGTATCTAATGTAATGATTTCTTAATCACTAATACATTGTTTCCAATCAGAAATTCATGAAGGAATGACCTAGTTTGAGAAATAAGCTTCTATTTAATAACAGTCATATAGATCAATATTGGTATGCTTGACAGTACACACAATTCCATTTTGTAGGATACAGGTTTTGTTTGCAATAGTGATTTGCCTTACTTAATGACAGCATTTATTCTCAAAAGATATATTTATATATCTTTATCAGTAAGTGGGCTTTTCAGAAAATAAGGACACACATAATATACAAAGATAGGCATGAGGAATGAAATGAAATAAATGACTGAACAATTCCAGAGTCATATGATTATTAAATCCTTGGCTTGGAACTTGTTTTTTAAATATGTTGATTTTAGTTATAAATGACTGAAATACTCCCTAAATGTAACTAATATTTTAGTTTCTAGTTTACAATTAGTCTTTCATCTAATCTCTATTATCTAGTCTTATATATGTCTAATATCTCTTACTGATTACAAATCTACAACTTAGTGCAATAAAATGTATATTATTAGAGCAAAACCATGATTTTAAAATGCCCTTTCCTAAATATTTGCCTCTCTTTCTCATCCATGTCACTATCAGTGAAAATTTAGGTAATGGATTATTATCTTTAGCTAAGTGCTCTAGTATACCAAACATCAGCAGTGGCTAGCTAATAGGATATTAAACAACCAATGAAGCACAATCTATTCCTGTATCACAAACATACATGCACTCTATTTTCCTGATGTTTCCATGGAGCTTATAGAGGTAGTAGTCTACTTCCTCAATAAACAGCTTCTTCAGAAATAGGGGGAAAAAAAGGTGAAAAGTGACACATTTGATATAGTGAACCTGCTATGTAATTGTTAAGACTGACTGTAAGTATAATTACTACTGAAGTTGTAAAAAAAAAATAAAAGAAAAAAGAAAAATTCTTACATCTGTCCTACATCTCATTACTAGTCTCAAAGCAACAGATACTTGTTTACTTGCCTCATGTTATTCATCATCACATTGTCTTTAGTCTTAGAGACCATTAGAAATTGATATATTAAAAACTAGATCTCAGACTACTAAAGATCATATAACTTTCATTTCTAACATATCAACATAAAAAGTTACCAATAAAGATACTGTTTTTGCAGATGGACAATAATCTTCAACATAAAATGTTTCCTTGATAACCTATGTAAATGTTCCCTTTTTCCTGACCAAAAAAATATTGTAACTAAAATATCCATGTTACATTAATTATCATACTGATTTCCAAGTTCTGAATGATTCAAGATAGTAATACAAAAAAGAAATGCCTTTGCTAAATATTTTCCTACTATATTATTTCAGTTGATCGATTTGATAAGTTTCAATAGCTGCATACCGTATTTCCCAAATTTATAGCTGAGACAGGATTACAAAAACATGTAGAAAATGAAAAGTTTCAAAATGGTACAAAAATTATCTTTCAAGAGATTATCAAAGATGTCACAAAGAAGTCAATTAAAGATTTTAGAAATGACAACACAATTTACCAAAATACTAACATATTGTAAAAAGTGTGTATTTCCTCTAAAATATGTAAAACCTCTCTAAAACAGACTTAGATAAATTACTTAAAATCACTATTATGAAACACGAAGAGGATATTTTATAAAACAAGCCCTCCACCTTTAAGAGAGCCACAAATTATGACTCAAGAAACATGGTTTCAAATGTGGCCTCAATTCAATTTTCTTAAGTATGAAATCATAGTATCTGCTTAAGTTCAGTAAACAATAATTTTACATAGTAAAATTCCAATACTTGGAAGTTATACAAAATTGTGCAAAATGGTTTTATTTTTGCAGGTTTTCATTGTGTGTGGAATGTTAAGATCATAAATATTAAGCTATGCGTAGTAAAATCCACTATTCACAAACAGAGCTGGTGCTGTTGCTCTGATTCTTCTCCATGTTTCCAGGCTCTAACACAGCAGACAATATTTGTTTCAATAATTTTAAGTAAAAATCTCTCTGAATTATTTCTGACTTCAAATATCCATTTTATCACCAAATCCTACTGTCCTCTGTTACCATTTCTCCCAAATGTGCACCTTCCTTTTCACTCCTTCAGCTATATCCTTATTCCTGACCCTAGACTTCCCCCTCAACTACTGTACTTCATTTTCATGAGATAGTTTGACAATCTATTGTCTTTAATCCCACTGCCAAAGTTATCTTCTCTCATTGACATTCTGCTTGTGCCACCTACCTATCCTACGTAGGCATTCCAGGGCCTTTGCATTACATTTTTATTCTGCTCAAGAGCCTCAACCTCAGCAACATATTCACTTATAAGGCTGCCACTGAACTGACTTTCAACTCCCCTTAAAAATGTCAGTTTCCTCTCACCACTGATAAACATAACAAATTCTCTTTAAGTAATCACATTTGCTCCTAATCAATCTGAGTAACGAATACCTTTTATATTTAGCTTTCAATCACACAAGTAATTTATTTAGACAATTTTAGCACAGTAATTACATACAATGTTTATTTGTTTGCATATCAATGTCATCCCTATTGGAGTGCAGAGACACAGATAAGGGCTGCACCTTTCAAAGCATTCTGTACAACAGCTATCTACTATGTCACTTGACTCAGGTAAGCTGATTCACTAAATAAAACTATCAGAGAAAGCTTAAATAAACAATAAAAAAAAGTTTTTAAAAAAAATCTCTATGGTTTAACTTGAAAACATTTATGACCTTTTATTTCCGTGGACAGTTGACACACTTTGGTTTCTATTAAGCTTTACTCTCACTACTCTATTAATTTTAAATTCTAAAGTGAGAGCTGAGGGCTGATATACGGTATACAATTTTACACCCCGCAAAAAGACTCTAAATATCAGCAATGTCAACGCCAAGATTGCTGAGTTACAACTGAATCTTCACACAAAGCAAGAGCTTCAGCACCAAAAGAAGCGAACAGCGCATCTTCTAACAGTGGGGGTGGGGGGTGGTTTCCCTTCCCTGCAACAGATTCAGACTAGTTTCACTATCGCGGGGGCTTTCAATTAGGAAAATTCAATAAATTACTATTAACATCTGGAAACAATATCAGAGAAAGACGACCCAGTTAGTTAAAAGGGAACAAGGGGTACCATGAGTATCTTCATAAAACTCAGCAGCCAAATTAAGCTTTGCATTCTTTATCAACAGAGATTTTTCTCTGCCTAATAATAATAATAAAGCAAGTCTCATTCCATTTAGTCCCTTTTCGAGCTCCGTCTCAACCTGCCAGAATCTGACAAGGGAAAAAAAAAAAGAAGTATGTGTGTGTGTGTGTGTGTGTGTGTGTGTGTGTGTGTGTGTGTGGTGGGGCGGGGGGAAGGAGGGGGGGAGAACACGAGGATTCCCGTCTACATCGCTTCTTTTTCCAAAATCAGTAAGTCTTGGATTTCCTTCCCTCGGAACTAAGCTCTCAGGTTCCAAATATAGTTCTTTAACCCCCACCTCGCCACTCAATTACATAGA
The DNA here is from genome assembly GCF_001704415.2 of Capra hircus. Lineage (NCBI taxonomy): Eukaryota > Metazoa > Chordata > Mammalia > Artiodactyla > Bovidae > Capra > Capra hircus. Next base: position 24,605,829 of record NC_030817.1, read on the forward strand.
AACCTTACCAACTACAGAACCACAGCAGAAACGCCTACAAATCGGTTTGCTATTCATCTCAGAAGTCATGCCCTGCAGCAACTGCCTGTCGCCGAACTGAGGGATATTACCCAAATACAACGCAACGGAATCAGACATGCAGAGCACACACGGCTTCCGCGAGGGAGGGAAACTCGACCCGGGAAAAGTGCGCTCCTCACAAGCCTCGGGAGGGTGGGGGGAGGTCCCACAAGGGAGGGGGACAGAAGAGCCTGAGTAGGGGAATCCTTCCCTCTTAAGTAGAAAGGCTGGATCCCCAGTCGCAGGCTACAGCCTTCCCTCTAAGAAAACGAAGAGGCGGGCAGAGGGCCCTCCACTTGGGAAGGCAGAATGCAAACACTTTCCGAGGTCCGGGCGCAAGCCGATCCCCACCTCCCGGGGTGGGGAACGAAGGGTGTCCCATGGGTGGCAAAGGGGATTCCCGGCTCCCGAGGGGCAGCCTGAGACCGAGCAGAGTTTCGCCTAAAGAACACCCATGTCGTCTGTGGCCGGTGCCCCGCGAAAGCACTGCTAGAGCAGCGCGGGGCCGCCCAAGTAGGGGGAAGGGAAAAAGAGGGAGGGGGTGGAAAAGGGATTTCCCCCCTCTCTGGGACAAGCAGTAGCCGAGGGAGCGCGCGGGCCAGCCGAGAGCGGCATGCTTCAGACTGCGGAGCCGGGATCCCGTCGCCTGCCAGGAGCCCCGCAGCGCCCGCCGCACCGGCCCCTCGGTCCCCAGGGGCCCAGGACTTCGGCTGCGAAGGCACTGGGGCCTGACATCCACGGGATCGGCCCCAGCTCCCGGGGGACCCCGCGGGAACACCCCAACCTCCCAGCACCTCTCAGCGGTTGTAAAAACGTCCGCCCCCCCCACCCCGTCCCCTTCCTCTGCCTTCCCTTCTCCCGAGGCCGCAGAGAAGGGTCATCACAGGCAAGAAGCCTGAGGCAAGCCGGGGACAGCGGCCGCGGCGGTCCTGGACCTCCTCCCCCGGTTACCTGTGAGGACTCCAACCCGGATTTGGTGGTCGTGGTTAGTGAGGATCATTCCCTCGGTCGCCATGTTTCCCAGCGCAGTCACCGCACTGACAGGAGCCGGGAGAAGCCAGAGCCCGGAGCGCGCGGGCCGGGAGCGCGCTCGCCTTGGAGAGCGCGAGAGCGAGAGCGCCAGGGGAGCGCGAGCCGAGCAGGGAAGGAGGGGGAGGCGGCCGAGTGCTCCGCGGCCTGCGCGAGTGAGAGGCCGGGCCCCGAGCGCGCGAGTCCGCGGCGGGGATGGGGGGGCGGAGTCAGGGCGCGGGACCCCGACTTCGGGTCGCAGGCGAAGAGCTGCGGGGGGGCGGGGAACGCGGTGGCTGCCCAGGGAGACCGCGCGGAGGCGTAGGAGCGAGGCGGCAGAGACTCGTGCCGCTCTGCGGAGCGCGAGACCCAGCGCGGCTAGTCGGCAGGAGACTGAGGGGAAAGGAGAGCACAAGCTCCCGAGATTGCGGGGGTGGACTCGGGCCAGGGGCGGAGCTACACCGCGAATCGTGGAACTCGTGGAGAGTGAGGGGAGGAGTGAGCGCTCGGTTGCGAAGTGCTGGGAGCGGGAAGGAGCCGGCCCAGCCCAAACTGGACCGGGGAACGCTCCTGGGCGCGCGAGTAGCGCCGGATTGGCTAGGAGAACGCGGAGCGAGTGCGCGCGAGACACGAACGCAGGTTCCGCCGAGCCCCAGACAGAAGCAATCCCCTGCCGAGCCCGGCTCCTGGTCGTTTGTCAGCGACTCCGGCCGGCTCTTGGGGCTACGGAGCCCGCTCTCCCGAAGGAGAAGAGAAAGGGCTCCAGGGAACCTGGAGGTGCCTTCGAAACCTGCGTGAGTGGCACAACCCCAATTACTGTGACAGCCCGCGGTGAGCGAGGGAGGAGGTATCCTATCCGGCCTCACCTTCCCGCTTGCTTTTTCAGTCGACTCGACCTGCCGGAGGATTTCCCAACTCCAAGGCTGTACCTACAGGAGGATCCTCACTACAGAAGCTTAGGAGCCTGCGGCAGAAATAACAGGCTTGAGAAATGACAGGCTTCTGCTCCTCATGCTGTCCCATGGTTTTGTGGCATCAGGCTTCTTCGCTAGAGGCTCTGCTTTTGAAAAACACCGATCTTAGACAATGAGATTAGAGAATGTTTTTCCCACCTGAGCTACAATCGTAAATAGAACCCCGGTGGTGGAACCCCTGGAAATAGAACCCCGGTGGTGGCAATTTTCATTTCAGTATTTGTGGGATGTGAAATTACCATGAAAATAGCTTTTGTTGACACTTATCTTCATGTGTCTTTCATGAAGTGTTATTAGTCACCTGTGGCTATTTCACATCGGTTTCTTAGTTCTTTCTAGCCCTTTCAACTTATGAATAAAACATGTACACCCATATATGTATAATTTTTCTTCTCAACTATAGTAAAACTGGGAAGCATAAAAAATGAAATATGTCCCCCAAAAGTATAATTATCATTTGTACACAATGAACATCTCAATTTGATGGTTATATGAGTTTTATTATGCGAACTAGAACGTGGACTAATCTCTAACTGAAGATTCATATTTTTACGTATTTCATTTTAAATAATGGGAGTACATAGGAGATGATGGGTGGAATTGAGGTAGAATAAAATTAATTAGCAAAATTACTTGAGTATGTATTACTAGTATTTTTGACAGGATTTAAAAATGAAGCCATATCATGATCCCACTTCCTATAATAATATGGGAAGTATGTTTACTTTATTTCAAACAAAGATAAGCAAATAGTTGGTTACTTTACCTTTCTATCTTTATTCCCTCTAAGGCCCCATAGTCTGAAATAATTTTAAAATGTCTTGTATTTTTAGAGAAATTCTAATTCTGCCCACTAAAGATTCTGCAACCTTAAATAAATCGGGGCCTTTTTCAATATCCTTTAAATAAATTGGTAGATAAGCACCCTTCCAATTTAGAATATTCTGTTATTATTCATGGAAAGAAACTGGCAATTTTGTTTCACAAATAACAGAAAACAAGAGACTTTATCTGTAAAAGCAGTGATGGTGAAATTCATTAAAATTTAATTGGGAAGGGTGAAAATGAATTAAGCCTTTTAAAGTATACGGAGGTTTGTTTGTTAAAACTACTAAAATTGTTGAAAAGTAATGTTAGAATAAAACTGGACAATTATAATAGATGCTTGTCTTTCAACAATTTTCCTCAAGTGTATTCATCTCTGCTGAATTTAGGAATCTGTAAAAAAAAATTATGCACACAACAAAATTTACACAGGAAAAGTCCAGCGACTTTACTGTCTAATGTGATTTTTTCTTTTGCTGCTGGTTATTGAATGAATATTGGGTATGCACATGCTACTTAACTCCATGTGACATTTCTTCAGAATTCATCATGGAATCAAGTTTACAACAAAGAAGGCTTTCTGGAAAGTAGAAAGAAAGTAGTATTTCCAAACCTTGATAAATGTCTCAGGAACATATAGAGGCAGGGGGCGGGAGATGAGAGAAAGTAAAAAAGTTAAAGGTTTGTACCTAAAGATTTAGAAATGCCCAGGGATTTATTCTCTCCATTCCTGACATTTTAATACTGAAAATTAAGAGTTTACAATGAGAATTAACATAAAACATGGGTAAATATTTGGCTGTCATAATGATTTTCATTATAAAAGTTATGAAAGGTTATCAGTAAAAATGAATTACTAAATGAAGAAAAGTTGAGTTTTTCTAGTAATGGTGTATTTACATTTAGCCCTCCTAGGACTTTAGTTTTCCTCTGGTTAGTCACACTTTTAATGTAATAAGGCAAAAATTTACTGGCTTTTCTAGGGTTAGACTCTCCTCATTAACACTAGATGTAAACAGGAACAAATTTGGTAATGGATTATTTTTCTGCTAAGTCTTATTCTACTCTTGCCTCTTTCCTGATTGTCTAATAGCCACAACTGAGTGGATTACAAATGGGTGCAAGCAACGTTTTGAATATACTTAATTCCACTGCTTTGTACACTTTAAAATGATTAAAATGGTAAATTTTGTTATGTGTTTTTAGCACAATTTTTTTAAAAAGCATGATTGTAAGGTGAAACTCTGGTTGGTTTTAACATAGTATTCTCCTCAAAGGAAGTGTGATGGAGTTCAAATGAATTTTTGACTGACTGAAGTAGGCAATGTATTAGTTCCTAGGGCTGCCATAACCAAGTACCACAAACCCAGTGCCTTAAAGCAACAGAAATTTGTTCTCTTGTGGTTCTGGAGGCCAGAAATATAAAGTCAAGGTGTTGGCAAAGCCATGCTCCCTCTAAAGGCTCTTGAGAGTTCTTCCCTTGCCTCTATCTAGCTTTCGGTGGTAACCTACAATCCTCAGCATTCCTTGGCTTATTGTTGCATCAGCCAGTCTTGGCCTTTGTCTTTGCATGGCCTTCTTCCCTATGTGTATTTTTATTTGCCCGTCATAAGGTTACCACTCATTGGATTTAGGGCCCATATTAATCCAGTATGACCTCATTTTAACTAATCACATCTCCAAAAACCCTATTTCCACACAGGTCACATTCCAAGGTTCTGTGTGGATGTGAAATTTGAGGGGACACTGTTTAGTCTAGTACAAGCAGTGGTAAGTGAAATTACTGTGTAATCCTACAAATCATAAATTCAGCCTATTAGAAAAGAACTTTCCAAAGTTTCTTTCAAAGCTTAGACTTAGAAATTAGACACATTTTTAGAGAAAATACAGCTCTATAGAATAGGGAATAATGGGGAAATTTTTAATATTTGACCTAAATAGCTTAATGCTTTTCCCCCAGAAGTAGTTTTCTAAATTAGGAATTTCCAAAGTCTAATGAAAAATTTATTTAGTCCTATGTGGCACAGTGGTAAAGAATCCACCTGCCAATGCAGAAGACGCTGTTTTGATCCGTAGGTCAGGAATATCCCCTGGAGTAAGAAATGGCAGCCTGCTCCAGCATTCTTGCCTGGAAAATTCCATGGACAGAGGAGCCTGGTGGCCTACAGTCCAGGGGGCTGTAAAGAGCTGGATACGACTGAGCACACACACACTAATGAAACTAACATTTTGATTTCAGTTCTGGGGCCCTGGTTATCTTTTAGTGAAGTGAAGCTGAGAAACCTCAATTTCTCATGGAATTTGATGACACTTATTTGGGAACAACTAGGACAGTGTTTTCCAATGTCTGCCATGTTTATGAAAATAAATTGGAACCTTTCCTTCCTTGGGCTTCATATTATATTTCTGCTGCCCAGATGAATAATTTTGTGCCACAGTCCTTTGTACTTTTCCCCCATCTTATTCTCTTCCTCTGAGGTCCCTAACTGGGAATTCAAATGTTTGAGAATGTTTTTGCTTGCAAGTGACTGACTGTAGTTTAAGCTAAAAAGCATTGGTTCATGTGCTTAGGAAGTTCAGACATGCATTGGCTTCTGTAGGTTATAATTTAGATCAGCAGTTGTTGAGAATATCAAGGGACACCTGGAGATTCCAAGACCTTTTCAGAAGGTCTACAAAGTCAAAAGTATTTTCATACTAGCAGTAAGCCATTATGTGTCTTTCCCCTCTTTCTTTCTCACTAGATGCAGTAGAATTTTCCAGAGGTTACATGATGTATAGTGACATCATCACTCTGATAGATAATGAACTATGTCTGTATATTCATATATGTTAAAATTTTAATATAGTAAATATCAGTAGATATAACTACTGAAACAGAAGTTCTTTGGAGTCCTCAATAATTTTTAAGAGCGTAAGGGGTCCTGAGGTCAAAGTCTTAGAAACCACAGGTTAAGGTCATGGCTCCATCCCAAAACACTAAGGCAAAGGGAATAGCATCTTCTGATTAGTTAGGCCTCAGTAATGTACTCACCCAGAGGATCAGCATCAGTTGAACTGCTACCAAAAGGACTAAGGTCAAGGGAGGATGGCTCTGGAAACCATACGTTAGGTTAGTGCCTTGATAGGTTAGTCAGAAAGGACTTAAACTAAGATATCAGCTGAGAATTAAAATTATTTCTGGTGATGAAAACTTGAAAAGTTCTGTACATCCATTTAAGTATCTGAATTAGCAGAACTGTTGAGAAAGTAAATGCATAACCACACACTCACAAAACCTCTTATTGTTCTCTACTATAGATTTTAATCTTTAATGAGGACTCTAATTTATACCTTTGATACAACCCACAATTTTTCATGTTAATATTCAGAAGATAGAGAAGCTCTTCCCTGTGTGTCCTGCCAATTTACAAATGTACAAGGTCACTACTTACATGGCTGCTTACCTGATAAAAGGAGGAAACCAGAAACACATTTTTATTTCTAAAGAAAGCACTGGTTTTTCTCCCTCAATTCAAAGAAAGTGTAGATGAAAGGGGAGGAGGACAGTATTTGCTAGAAAAGGAAGGAATTATTAGATAAGGAAATGGAGAATGGGATTTGTTAAATGAAAAAGTAACGTTAAGTGTCCAGAAACTATTTGATTTCATAGAAGGGCTCAATCTACAAGGCTTTCAGTTTTTAGGATCTAGTATACACAAGTACACATTTCACGTGCTAGCAAGGTAATGCTCAAAATCCTGTAAGATAGGCTTCAGCAGTACATGAACCAAGAAATCCCAGATGTACAAGGTGTATTTAGAAAATGTAGAGGAACCAGAGACCAAATTGCCAACATCCCTTGGATCATAGAGAAAGCAAGGGAATCCCAGAAAAATATCTACTTCAGTTTCATTGACTACGCTAAAGACTTTGACTGTGTGGATCACAACAAACTGTGGAAAATTCTTAAAAAGATAGGAATACCAAACCACCTTATCTGAGAAACCTGAAGGCAGGTCAAGAAGCAACAGTTAAAACTGGGCATGTAGCAACAGACTGGTTCAAAATTGGGAAGGGAGTATGTCGAGGCTGTATATTGTCACCTTGCTTACTTAACTTTTATGCAGAGTATATCATGCAAAATGCCAGGCTGGATGAAGCACAAGCTGGAATCAAGATTGCCAGGGAAAAATATCAACAACCTCAGATATGCATATGATACCACTGTAATGGCAGAAAGTGAAGAGGAATTAAAGATGAAGGTGAAAGAGGAGAGTGAAAAAGCTGGGTTAAAACTCAGCATTCCAAAAAGTGAATCATGGCAAATAGGTGGGAAAAAAGTGGAAACACTGACAGATTTTCTTTTCTTGGGCTTCAAAATCCCTGTGTATAGTGACTGCAGCCATGAAATTAAAACACGCTTGTTCCTTGAAAGAAAAGTTTTAACAAACCTAGACAGCATATTAAAAAGCAGACACAACTTTGCCAACAAAGATCTGTAGAGTCAAAGCTATGGTTTTTCCAGTAGTCATGTATGGATGTGAGAGCTGAACCATAAGGAAGGCTGAATGCTGGAGAATTAATGCTTTCAAACTATGGTGCTGGAGAAGACTCTTGAGAGTCCCTTGGGAAGCAAGGAGATCAAACCAATCAATCCAAAAGGAAATCAGTCCTGAATATTCATTAGAAGGACTAGTGCTGAAGCTGAAGCTCCAATTCTTTGGTCGCCTGATGTGAAGAGTCGACTCATTGGAAAAGACCCTGATACTGGGAAAGATTGAGGGCAGGAAGAGAAGGAGGTGACAGAGAATAAGATGGTTGGATGGCATCACTCATTCAATGGACATGAGTTTAAGCAAACTCGGAGACAGTGAAGGACAGGGAAGATTGGCATGCTGCAGTCCATGGGGTAGCAAAGAGTCAGACATGACTCAGTGACTGAACAACAATAATACATAAGTAAAGAAAAAGTAGTCCCAAAGCTAACCACCAACATGGATTGAGTTTAAGTGAGCTTTAAAAAAAAATCAAGTTTATCATGAATTTCTTAAATTATTATTAATTGGTTTCATTGTAATCAGAGCCCAACTGCCCTAGGAAAATAGTTTTGTCTCTATAAAGCAACAAAAAAAAATAATTTTGTTAACCTAAGAAGCCTCATTTTCTCCCAAGCTAATAATTGGAGTAATAATTGGAGGAAATATGGTTGATAGGAATGTTTGTACAGTATTTTAGCTTAAAATGAAACAAGTAGAATTTGAAATGTTAGCAAGCACAAATGAATTGGTGGAGGAAGCAGAAATGATGGATTTTTCAGTTGTCCTGAAAAATCTCATTTTACCATGTAATAATTACATTTCATATTTATCTGCCTGTGTATCTCCTGCTGTGGGATTGATTGGGTACAGAGCAAGTATCGCTTTTCAACACAGAATCTTGTTTTCTTCCCAATTCCTAATATTTGATGACTAAATTCAGAACACATGAAGCAGTAAGGACTTGGAATTGCTAGCAATGCAGGCTCCTCCCAAGGTACCAGTGGGGCTGTTAGAAATTTGCCTTGGCTTGTAACAGCTTGCAGAAGCCTCTGTTTATAAAAGGAGACACCACCCACGTGGCCAGAGTTCACACAAACAATGCTAAAACTGAATTTTTCTGCCTGGATTGAATAGTGTATGGTGAAATGTTGCATACTATCACTTACCCTCTTTGATGACTGCAATTCTGGACTAAAAACAAAAATCGCAGACTGTTGCCGACCTTATTTCATTTGGGAAAGAAGTGTGACAAACAGTACTAATCACTTTGTGATCACTGCAAAAAGGCAACTTTTGAGGGTGAAATGTTAGCAAATATTCTTTGAATAGCTAGACTGTCAAGGTAGAAGAAATGAGATAAGCCACAAAAATAGTACTACCCAAGATTATGGTTATTAAACATTTTGCTGATGGGGATAGAGTTTTCCTCAGCTGAACTTAAAATGGAAACATATCTCCTAAGTACAGTCAAGAGTATCAGGAGTTTTATTCTCCGAGAAGCATAACTGGAATATTATGAATATAAATAAAAGTGTTAATGTTTCAGTGCCATCAATATTTTCTGACTACTAATTCAGTTTCCCTAACAATCTGATTCTAAGGTGGGAATGCCCTAAATTCAGGCATATTTCAACCATATTAGGAGGTATAGCCCTCTTTGTGATTGAAACTAGTGAAAGTCACTCAGTTTTGTCAGACCCTTTGTGACCCCATGGACTGTAGCCTACTATAGTACTCCAGGCTCCTCTGTCCATGGAATTCTCCAGGCAAGAATACTGGAGTGGGTAGCCATTCCGTTCTCCAGGGGATCTTCCCAACTCAGGGATCAAACCTGGGTCTCCTGCATTACAAGCAGATTCTTTATCATCTGAGCCACCATGAATGTCCAGTATTGGATTTATCAATGTTTTTCTTGGGATGTTGGGTATCTTGAATGAGTTTTTGATCTGTTGGGTAAGTTGACCAAATAAATTTGTACTCACAAAACTGAGATCCATATTTTGAACTTACCAAAATGCAGATACCCAGGCATAGCCAGCCAATCTAATTGATAACACTGCACTGCCATACAAGTGAAAGTCAAAATCCAATGTGAAGTCTTGAAGACAGTAGAAAAGAGGGCTATAACGTTTCAGTTCTGAGTTTTGAAGAAACTGAAAGATTTGGAGCATTTGAGGTAAAAGCGATAAGCCTAATAATAATGAACATACCATTTCAATAGTTTAGAGATAGCAAATGGTTTCATTTGTTAAGAAGTTATACATCTCTGTTAGCGAGTGAATTGTTTACTTCATGCTTTGGTTAACAGGGAAAAAAAGGTGTTGGTGGGGGGAAGGTCATATACTCATCCAAACTCATTTCATGGTAAAAACAGACAAAAAAACATGATTTTAAAACATCTGAATGGTGTTCTTTTAATTCAACTTTTAAAATGGGAATCAAAGACCTTGAGATTAAATGACTTATCAAAGGTACTCAGTGGTTCAATCAGATTTTATATTCCTGATTTTTGTTCTTATTGCTCTGTGTAACCCAATTGGCTTGGAAAATCTTTCAGGACTGCTAAAGTACAGAGGGTCCAAATGAGAAGAGAGGTGGCTTTCTTGAAACAGAATGTAGATTATATACTCAGCTAACTCAGTTGACAGAAAAAGTGAAAGTCGCTCAGTCGTGTCCAACCCTTTGCAACTTCATGGACTGTATAGACCCTATGGACTGTAAAGGTAATTTCTTTACCAGCTGAGCCACGAGGAGTACTGGGGTGGGTAGCCTATCCCTTTCTCCAGAGGATCTTCCGGACCCAGGAGTTGAACTGGGGTTTCCTGCATTGCAAGAGGATTCTCCTGGGTCAGGAAGATCCCCTGGAGAAAGGAAAAGCTACCCACTCCATTATTCTGGCCTGGAGAATTCCATGGACTATATAGTCCATGGGGTTGCAAAGAGTCAGACAGAACTGAGTGACTTTCACTTTCAGTTGATAGAACTGAAGAGCCTCTTATTTTTGTGGTCAAGAGAGGAAAGATAGGAGTTAGGTTGGAATTGGCAGTAATAATACCAGGCTCTGGTAATTAGCTTAACTGTTAATAGCCTCAATTAACTGTGGGCCTTGAACACTCTTTCAACATATCTGAACTTCAGTATCTTCTGAAAAGTGATGGAGATTTATTTATACTTCTTTTATTCTTTGTGACTCTATGCAGTCCATGGAATTCTCCAGGCCAGAATACTGGAGTGGGTAGCCTTTCTGTTCTCTGGGGAATCTTCCCAATCCAGGTCTCCTGCATTGCAGATGGAATCTTTATCAGCTGAGCCACAAGGGAAGCCCAAGAATACCGGAGTGGGTAGCCTATCCCTTCTCCAGCAGATCTTCCTGACCCAGGAATGGAACCAGGGTCTCCTGCACTGCAGGTGGATTCTTTACCAACTGAGTTGTCAGGGAAGCCCATACTTATTTTAGGTTCCATCTAATGCCCAAATTCTATGATTTTGTGAAAAGTTTTCCAGTCTGAAAACAGATTTTTTAAAAATCCACCTTTTCGAGCAACCTTTAAAAATTTAAATTGACCTTGGGAGAGGGAAGATTTTTAGTTGGTTGGCTTACTTTACTCATTATACCATATGAGGATTCCTACAGGTCATGAAGTGTTTTGTAACAAGTCAACTTTCTTCGTACTGACATGAGATAGGAAATTAATGACAATTTAATTAAAGAACAGATCTGAAGATCTCAGGGACTACAATATGATCCAGTGGTATTATACTGACACACAAAGAGTGTCAAGAGACCTGGGACTTTATAGTTAACTTTCTGTGGTCTTTTGCAATATCCGAGGCTCTATCAAATCCCAGGTACTGTTATGTGATCAAAATGAAAAATGAAGAAGACAGTCCAGGGCCTCAAAGAGCTCACAGTTTAGTTAGGAAAATCAACGGCTAGGTAAATAATTGCAACATAGTTTCATAAGTGCTATGATAGAAGTAAGACAGTCTGAACCATAATTCTCAAACCTGACTGCACCTTAGAATTTCCTAGGGAGCTTTTAAAAAATGCAGATGCTTTTTTGCCCTCCCTCTCAGAGATCATAATTTAAATAACCTGGAGAGGGGCTTGGTGAATTGGTGTTTTTAAAAGCTCCCAAGGATCTTCTGAAACACAACTAGGACTGAGAATTACTGGGATAGAACAAGGGTACCAAACTTGGCCCTTAGGATCAGTAGGCAGTGGTCAAGCAGACAAGAAGAGAAGACTCTTTAAGGCAGAGGAACAACTTTGTGCAGAGGCATGGAGATAATAGAACTCATGGAGCATCAGGGGAACTGCAACCTGTTCTGTGTAGCTCAGTGTAGATGTATCAGGGCAGAGGGTTACAGTAGAAGACGAGGCTGGGGATGTAGGTAGATCATTACGTGGTTTGTAAGGGAGTTTTGAACTTTACACTAATGTCACGGGGAAATCAGTAGAAATGTGACATGATCTCATTTCTCTTTTAGAAAAGATAGTTTTGGTGGTGCTGTGGAAGGTTAATTAGAAGGGTTGGAAACCAAGCAAGGAAACCAAATTAGAGGCTCTGGTAATCCAGGCAGGAAAAAGAAGCTGAACAAAAACAGTGGTACCAGGAAGGTAGAAGGTATTCAAGGACTAGGTAACTAGGAAGCAGTATCAACAAGGCAAATGGATGAGAGAGTAAGAGGAGTCTATGGAATATTATTTCTTTAGTTTGTAACTACTTTGGCTCATTTGTCAGTGGAGGATCTGCCCAGAATTAAACACTTCAGTGGTGGAGTTGTTCGTCACTAAATCTTGTCCAATTCTTGTCACTAATTCTTGTCCATGGGATTTCTCAGGCAAGAATACTGGAGTGGGCTTTATTTCCTTCTCCAGAGGATCTTGCCAACCCAGGAATCAAACCTGTGTCTTCTGCATTGGCAAGCAGATTCTTTACCCCTGAGGCACCACAGGAAGCCCTGAGAGACGGAGAGCAGCAGCTTTTTATGGACTTGTTAACAACATACAATGTGGTTTGGATCTAGTCATTTCAAAAATCAAAAGCTATCAAAATAATCAGAGGCTGTTTATTCTAAATGACTAAATTTATGACATGCATAAGGCCAAGCATCTAACTAGCATTTCCACCCATTTCGGAGGAGAAAGAGAGTGAAAACAGCACTAAAACAAAGGTTGGAAAGATTTTAATTAACACAAATGGCTGTGCCTCGTCTTTAAATCTATCCAAAGCAAATGGAGTGAAAGCCTTCTAATCCTTCAGCACTTCATCTGGCCTTGACCTCAGAAAAAAGAGCCTCCCTCTTGCATCATCAAACTGACTTCCTTTAGCTCTTTGTTGTTCTGTGTAGGTCTTTGATCCCAGAATTCTCTAAGACAGGAAAAAACAGAAGAAAAAAACAGACAGCTAAAACCCCAAGTTTCCTGGTACTCACTTTGCAAATCCCATGCAAATATTAAATTAAAATGTACATTAACAAACACATTCCAAAATTCTATACCTACTGTCTATTCAAGCCTTTAAAATGACTTCAAAAACCAAAGTAATTCTCACCTCATTAGATTCATTTTTGCAGGTAGTTGCTCTGTTCATAGTTGTAGCGTCCATGGTACCTGATGGAGAAAATTAGGAAAATGAGAGCTTTCTTTGAGTAAAAAAAAAAACCCTAGTTTTATTTTTAGTTGCAAGTCTGTTAGCATTCAGCACAGTATCATATCATTGTAGGACTGACTCTGGTATTGGCGTTGATACGGATTTTTTAATTGATGTTTTAGAAAATAACTTCATCAAGCAATATTTTTAAAGTAGAAGTGGCAAATCTTTTTTTTTTTTTCTCTTGAAAGCTCATGTCCCACAGGGAAAAAAAAATCATTTGAGGATTACATCAAATATAAATAATTTTATTTTGAGAGCCTAAAAAGGATACTTCCAATACAACTTTTTTCTTTAACTTTTTATTTTGTATTGGGGTATAGTCGATTAACAATGCTGTGGTAATTTCAGATGAACAGTGAAGGGACTCATTCTTACATATACATGTATCTATCTCCTCCAACCCCTCCTTTAAATAACAAAATGAGATGATAACTCATGTACATATCTGTGTACCCTCTGATAACCCAGATACATACTCCTGAAAAATGGCCAACTGTGGACAGCAGAGAACAAACAAAAGATAAAGGCTGGGGTGGAGATGAGAAAGAGGAGGCAGAAAAAAAGACAGGCCCAGACAGAGAGGAAGGGACACGGGAGACCATGAAAAGGGGGAAAGGGGACAATTGTAGGGTTAAACAGGCTCTGTGGTGAGTCTGTGCGAGGTGAGGGTTGCCAGACTGAAATACAGGATACCCAGTTAAATGTGAATTTCAATAAACACCAAATAATTTTTAGTATAAGTATGTCCCATGCAACACTCGGAACATATTTAAATTAAAAGGTATTGTTTATCTGCAGTTTACACTTAACTGGACATCTTTCTATTAGCTAAATATGACAACCCTATTCTAGACAACCTGTTGTTCTCCTGAGTGTGTGATGCAAAAAAGTTTACAATCTACTGTCATTCATTGAAGAAATAATAATATTAATAACGGTACAGCTTACATTTTTTCAACCTTCAAAATTTATGTTTAGGAAAGATGACGTCTGTTCTCCCCTGGACTTCTGTGGGGTTTTATAGGAAGTGAAAGACTGATCTAGTTTAGAAATTAACTTCATGACCTACTAATACCATGAATCTAACGCTGACATTGAAAAGGGTCAAGTTGCAGCAAAGCTTTAAAAAAAACCTGTATTTGAGAGCAATGCTATTTATCAAGGACCCAGGTTTGAGGTAGCTGTGGGTTTCCATCCCTGCCTTTTAGAATTTTAGCTTAACACTACTATTTTCCTTTCGCAGCACCTGTGGGAGAGTATTTCGGCCATCAGGAAGAGTAATGCTAAAGTGAAGCAAAGGTTAAAGCTGGGGAGAAAGACTTGCTTTCAGAACAGAGGGAGTTACAGAATTAATAAAGTCTCAAGAGTATTCATTTCCCACCGCACTGGGCTTTCATCTGAATTTATAAGAGGAGCAAAATATTCACATACAACCTTCAGCTTCTTAAAAGAGCTCAAGGAAATGTGAAAAGTTGGGGAGGGAGCTAGGGGGCGGGGTAGGGGAAGAGAGAAAACCAAGGGTGTCAGAGTCAAGTGTTTTATAGCCAGTCCTGTTATGACGGAAGATAAAGCTCTTTTTTGATCACCAGCAGGTGTGATGGAAAACTCAGCTGAATTTAAAGATGGTTACATGCCTGAGCTCTCTTAAAACAGGTGACTGCCAAAGGCCAAGAACTGCTTTCTTGACTCTACAGAAACCTGGGCAGAGCTGCCATATACTCTGGGTCAAACTGTCTTTTTACAACTGGTCTGGAAGTAAATCCCTTCAAATGTGACTCATTTCTGGTGAGACCAAAAGGTAAAACTTCACCCAGGCTATAAAATGCTTTTCTCTTCTGTAAAACTAGGAGATGCAGTATGCTAAGCAGATGAGACTGACAATGCTAATGCTGCGACCTGGGCCTCAAGGGAATTTACAAAGAGGGGTTGCTTGAAGTGTAACAAAGTCAGTATTAACAGAGGATTGTATTTTGCCAACCAAGTCGATCACACCACTGTGACGCAGCCAACCGGCACACAGGACAGTTGATGTGGGAGGAGGAATTCTTGGCCAGGAGCAGTGGGGGAAAATAAAACCCTCCCTCTGCTCGGAAATGCCGGTAACAGAAGGGCCTGTACCCTGATTTGCTGGAAGGTGTGTCCAAAATTCCATTCCATCCATTCTTTACCACAGGTTTGTGACGTTCAATTCTTTCGAAACTAGAGGAAAAGGAACATTATCCAGGAACACTTTAAAGTACTTCAACTTCAAGAAAGTCACCACCTTGTACAATTGCCTGATTTTTTTTAATTCCTTGTCCTAATCACCTGATTTGTCTGTGGTAGAAAAGAAAAACAGAATTAGACAGCGATTGTGGAGGAAGTGGACAGTGGCCGTTTTTGGAATGGAGGCTCCTGTAGTTTACGGAGTGGGATGATAGTTACAGATATTGCCAGCAGAATACTGAATTTAATATGGTATAATCAAGGCTGCCAGTAATACACCCCAGTGTCATGAAGCATGGTGGGAAACACTAACAGATTTTTAAATGTTTTCATTTGATATTTAGGGGTAGTGCATTTTGTCTAAGGGCCATAGAAGACCAATGGCTCCCTAAAGTTTCCTGAATTACCACCGTTTATGGGCTAGAGGCCTGGATGCGATTGGTGCCACCTACTGGGATAAATGTAGAATGACAAATCTGTCAACCTCTTGAAACTAGCATTTCTGTTACTGAAAAAAGGAATGTTGTGGGTATGATTCTTTACTGGGAGGATTATACATCCTTTTCGATTCTTTCAAAGTTGAAACCCTGATGGCATCAAGAAGAAAAGTTTCAATTTGGTGGTTTTCTTTAAAACTGTTTACATCTTGCTAATCTCACTTTCTGCTGCTGCTGCTGCTGCTAAATCACTTCAGTCTTGTCCGACTCTATGTGACCCCATAGACGGCAGCCCACCAGGTTCCCACTCCGTCCCTGGGATTCTCCAGGCAAGAACACTGAAGTGGGTTGCCATTTCCTTCTCCAGTGAATGAAAGTGAAAAGTGAAAGTCAAGTCGCTCAGTCATGTCCGACTCCTAGCGACCCCATAGATTGCAGCCCACGGCTCCTCCATCCATGGGATTTTCCAGGCAAGAGGACTGGAGTGGGTTGCCATTGCCTTCTCCAATCTCACTTCCTAATAAAGATAAAAGAGGCCTTAGGCCTCAGTATCTTGTTAGAATACTAAAATTTTATTTTCTGTATACTTATGATGTTTGGGCTTCCCTGGTGGCTCAGATAGTAAAGTGTCTGCCTGCAGTGCAGGAGACCTGGGTTTGATCCCTGGGTTGGGAAGATCCCCTGGAGAAGGAAACCCACTCCAGTACTCTTGCCTGCAAAATTCCATGGATGGAGGAGCCTGGTAGGCTACAGTCCATGGAGTCGCAAAGAGTCGGACACGATTGAGCAATTTCACTTTCACTTATGATGTTTACTTATTATAGGAAACTAGGCTTTTTTCATGTAAAACAGCAATACAATTTTATTTTCAAGGAAGGTATTTAAGAAATTGAAGTCAATGTAAACAGAAAAATACTGAATAAACAGTACAAATACTGAATAAACAATAAAAAATAGTTCAAGTGACACAGAAGTTGAGAAACACTAAGCACCCACCAAACCTCCTCCCCATCGTGTCACTGTTGGTAATCATGGTGATGGTGGCTTAGTTCCTAAGTTGTGTCTGACTTTTGCGACCCCATGGATTCTAGTCTGCCAGGCTCCTCTTACCATGGGCTTTCCCAGGTAAGAATACCCTGAGTGGGTTGCCATTTCCTTCTCCAGGTGGGTAATCATATCTTAATATAATTACTTTAAAAATCCCTCATTGAAGAAAATTAGTATTTCTTTTGTTTTCATTAATTAAATCCTAGGCTATAAATAGATCAATATAACCAAAATTTAGGACTTAGATTTCAGATCTACTTGGTCTCAAACAAACTCAAAGATTTTGTATGCATGTGTTTTAGAAAATAAAACTGGCCTGCAATCAGTATCCAATGCATGTGCAATCCATAAATTAATAACACACAAGAAATGGGGGACACATACCTGGGGCTACATGCAATTGTGGTAATTGAACAGTTTAGTGCCCTATCACTTAGTATTCCAGAAGCTTAAGAGGAGAGAAGAGGAAAGGAGATGTTGATCTCTGGGCTGTTCTAGTTCAGAGTTCAAAGATTCAGGGTTCTGAAAGCAAGGGGAAAAAAAAATCTTCTGAAGTGATCATGTTGAATGGAACCCTTCACTATTTATTGACTATTGACTTGATTTGAATCCAGAACGAAAGGATTTTTGGCTCCTTACTCTATGGATCCCTTGAGATGACTTTGAGCTAATTGTAAACGAAATAAGACATGGATCTCTCACCCTCGTCACCCTGCCCTCCTCTATCTTTTTAATTCACATTTTAATGACTTTATACTGCTTCTGGTTGTATTCCGGATTCTAATTGGAGAGGAAAACCTCAAGCTTTCTGCTTTCCAATTCTTATCAAAACAAAAGTTAAAAGAAAAATATGGATGGAACATGGGCTGAAGGACAGGTAGATTCCTCCAGTCTCTACATTTTCTAACTTTTAAATATGGATCAATTCAGCTCAACAGAGTGCTATGGACATGGACCAAATCCTCATGAGCTGATCCATCACTGACACAAAAATTCAAATCAATAATCTCTTATCACACTGTGCCAAGGAGTAGATAAGAACCAGTCTTAGAAATTGAGATTCTGAATTTATCTTAGAAATATTGTTGAGGACATTAGCTAACATGACACATTATTACAGTGTCCTCTCCCCATGATGAGGATTGGAGGAGAAGTTTCTCTCATTTCAGTAAAAGTAAAAGCTATATTTTTTCTGAGGGGTTGATTTATTTTTATTTTGTGGACACCATAAATCCATGTTTCCTTTTCTGGGAAATTCAGAATCGAGTTTGAAGCCTACCTGTATCAACTGTGCATTTCATTACACATTTTCATGTATTTACCTGGCTTCAACTTATTTTTACTTTGCCTTGATTTAGTCATTTATTTAATCTTTGTGCTATAAATGATTTTATAACCTATTCAAGTCATTAGGGAATAAGATTGAGAAGAAATGAGAGACATACACATTAATACTGTTAAAACATTGGCATCCCTTAGCCATGATTTTTTTATTGCATGTCTCTTTTTAAAAAATTACACATTCATAGATCCATGAAAATTTAAGTGTCCTTTCTTCCTGCCCCTCAGAGACCATTCCTTCATTTATTTTGAAAGATTTTTTTTAAATGTGGACCATTTTTAAGGTCTTTATTGAATTTGTTACAATACTGCTTCTGTTTTATGTTTTGGGATTTAACCAAAATCCTTGTGGCCAAATCCTTGGCTTCCCCACCAGGGATTGAATCTGCATAGCCTGCATCAGGACAGCGAAGTCTAAACCCATGCGCTTTCTGGGAAGTCCCATTTCTTCATTTTCTTATGGTAACCTATATGATTTCCTCTAACAATGTCATAAATCTTTTGGGGTGGGGAATGCTGAAACTCCCAGAGGAATATCTGGAGTGGTGAAACTCACAACCATTGTCCGATGTCTCTTTGGTCTTCCATTCTGAAGTAGCAGAGCCTATTCCAATAAGGTTTGTGAGATTAAACTACTCTAATTACTAGGAAAGGAGAGGAGGTGAGGAAAAAACTAATTTTTATCAGGTGTCAACTCTGTATCTTCTACATATGCTAAGTACACAATGTATGACTTAATCTTTACAAAGGAAAATTTTATTTCCTCCAGAAGAATCTTTATGTTGATATAACAGCTTCAGTGTAATAATAATGATGATGATAGTGATAATCTTTATTAAAACACTACTGGCTAACTTACTGTGTGCCAGGCATTGTGCTATCACTTTATAAGTAATGGACTCTCCAGTGGAAAACAAAACAAACCTCAAATTATGTACCTATGATGTTGTACTTACCTTGGGATCTGGGAAGATTCAAAACTGCTTGCTTTGGCTCAAAATTCTGCTGTATGTACAGTGATAACTTCAGATCATTGGCCTTCTGGTAGTTCTTCAAGGCTTCGATTCTCAGCTCAATCACTTTGCCATTAATGTCATTCTACAAGAGAACATTTTTTAAGACTACTCATATAGAATTGTTCTCTAAATCCACTAATACCTGAATCCTTTTTACTCATAAGTCTTAAAATGATCCTATCACGCTCAGTCTGTAAAAGTGGGGAGAAAGTATTTGTGATTCTTTTCCCATTTCAAACAGAGCAAAATCAAGATCATAGGGGAAAAGTGCTATACCCAAGGTGGAGCTGGAGGTAGATCTCTCCAGCCATCTTCCCACAAAATCTTTCTTTTAGCATGACAGCTGGTAATCCAGATGAGGGGATCAGGTTTAACATTAAGTAACTAAAAGCTTCTATATTGCATAGATGGAACTGTACCCCATGTCCAGCCTTGGAAGACTTTGTACCTGAATGATGTTGGCTTGTTCCTGATACCTGACCCATTCCATTTTCCTCTGTTTCTTTTCCTGGTGGGAGAAAGAGCCTCTGGTGACAAAGTAAATTGAGATCAGAAATCAGTTCTCTCAGAATGCTGCAAAGACTTTATAGCAAATTTATGGTGTCATAGATTCACTCATATATTGGTTTCAACTGCGTTAGTCCTCTTGATTGGCCCCACCTGTACAACCTAGTCTCCGAAAGCTGAACGCTAAATGAATAGGATCATTTTCTCTCAATGAATGGTCGCGAGAAACATGATATCTCTAAATATACATTCAAAAACAAATTAACAAGTATTTTGACATCACATAGCTATTTCAAATTTGTCATTATTGGCATAGCTTTTCCTACTTTGCCCTAGCTATCATAATTTACAAGAAACTTGCAATGTCACTCTGACTCAAATGTTGCATCCCAAGGGAACCAAATCTCCCATAAAATTTTGTATCTGTTCAGGAGCACACCACAGTTTAGGCAGACTATTGCTACCTTAAAGATTTCTAATCTATCAGCTCTAAAAGCCACTACTTCCAGAAAGATCATACTACCTTCCTTATTTCCTTCACTTTCTCTGCACACAATGTCTCCAGTTCATTCTTGGTCTTCCTAGACGATGAGGGGGTTTTGGGAGCCTGGGAGGAAAGAAGAGAGCTAAAGGAATAGGAGGTCCCAGAAAAGAAATGTAATGTCTCAGCTGACAGTAAATCCAATATACCCTTAAGGCCCAGCTCCTACCTGTCTATCTACCCAAATTAGCCTGGATTGTCAACAGGCTGTTTCCATCTGCGTGGCATCAACAACTCTGAAATTCTAAGTACTATGCTGTCCACTTGCCTTTCCATCCTGTAAGTCTGTTTTGTTCTTTATTTGCAGTACTTTTTCTTCATCATTGAATTCTTCTGTGTTGAATGTCTGTAGAGAGGCATTTTGGCAAACATTTAAATTAGTGGGACTTTGTGAAGGAAGTGGAAAGCCAATATGGGTCAACTGGAAAGCCAGCAAAACTGGTTTATTACTGCCACTTAGCAACCTCTCAGGGTCTGACATGAAAAGTGTACTACCAAAGGAGGTTCAGAATGAAGTGAGCCTTTCTATCTGGTCTCTTGAGTGTACTTTATAATAATAAAAACTATTAACTGAACCTTTATCATATGCCAATCACTATAGTAAGCTAATTACTCCTTTACTTATTTATGCTACCGCATTACAAACATTCTCATTTAATCCTAACATGGCTGTTTTTATTTCTGATCTACTTTATAGATCAGAAAACCAAGACTTGGAGAGGTTAAGTCATTTGTTTAGGGTCACTCAAGTAGGGAAGTATGGAGCTGGAACTCGAACCAGATCTCTTGGACTCCTTAAGACTGTGTTCTTAACCATTAGGCAGATGATCTTGTCTCCCCACTTCTCATTGCCTAAAAATATCAGTAGGGTAAGTCAACCACAAGCTTGGGTATATGGATACCCGTTATACAAAGTCTTTCGGGAGCTCTGGAGAAACTGGATTTTGACAGAGGAAGGGTGCTGGCATATTTCTTGTCACTAGGATTCAAGAACTCAGGAACTAAAATTTCTTATAATTCATAGAACTGATATGTAGCTCCCACTAAGCACTAAGAGCAGATCTCAGTACAAGATACAGGCCTTGATAGTATTCCATTTATTTGTGGAAAGGTGAGATGGAAAAAGCTGTCAGAGACACACTCACACCTGTATATAGCACAAGACAATCTGCTATTCTGTCTCATAATATGTGAAAAAGCTCTTGAATCCCAAAGGCTAAGTGCATGAAGGAATTTCTGTCCTGCTTGGTTTCCCATCAAAAGGCCATAACATTTTTATATTAAACCATGCCTTGACTGTTGCAAAGTTGTAGGGGAATTAGAACTAGGTATTTACTAATTCAACTTCCATATATTGATCATCCGCTATGTGCCAAGCATTGTGCTACAATGCTAGGGATTCCAAGATGAACAAAGCCATCAAGATAGTGGAGAAGCGTGTATTTCAGAGCAGGGCAGGGAGACAAGCAAATGAAATAATAATAACACAAAAAATAATAATGGACTTATAAAAAGTGCTATGGAAGACATGAACAGAATTGTATAACAGAAAGTAAGGGGTGAGGTGATGCCCTTTTTCAGATGGAGTAAATAAGGAGGGCTTCCCTGAGGAGGTAACGTTTAAGCAGAGACCTGGAGGATGAGAATGAGTCAGCTATAAGGAAACAGCATTACAGCCCAGGGATAAAGCAAAGGCAAAAGTTTTGAGCAAGGAAAGGTCTTGACATGTGGAGGCCAGTGTGGGAGGGGGGCACTTCTCTGAGAGGAGACTGGAAAGGTGGCAAGAGGCAGCCTATGCCATAATAAGGAATAACTGTAAAGGGTTTTCATAAGAAGAGCAACATGACATAATAGTTTTAAAAATAAAGATTAAAGAATGAATTGGAATAAGGCACATGTGGAAACAGAGACATGAAAAAGCGAGGATGTGGACCAGAAAAAGAGAATTTTCTTTTTCCAAGAGATCCTTAGAGGCACACACACATACCTTGTTCCACAGCATCTCCATTTCCTTCCGAAGCATCTTGTTTTTCCTCTCCTGTTGGAGGGGAAAGTCCAAACAAACAGAAATTTGTTTGTGTTATTAAAGTTAGAAGAAATTACTAATAGGGTGAACAGGGGGCAGCAGCATAATAAACCACAGAGGAAGGCAATAAATGAGCCTCGCCTCAAACCCAGGAACATGAGAGATGAGATTGATGATGATGATAAAAAAATAATAACAACTTGGAATAATAACTTTAATTATGGTAATTGTGGTATAATAATATAGTAATGAGTTCCTCACTCTTGCACTACTTCACATTTCCTGATCATATGACAGCTTCTCTGGGACTCAGACGCCTAATTTCTCATTTTTAAGATCCTTTGTTGTTGATTTTTAAAAATCTTAAAGAATCTCTCACACTCTTCCGTTTTACTTTGGTATGTTCTATTTATTTTGAAATGTGAAGGGTTAACGTGCTTATCATTGGGAAAGACCTGATGCTGGGAAGGATTGGGAGCAGGAGGAGAAGGGGACGACAGAGGATGAGCATTACCAACTCGATGGACATGAGTTTGGGTAAACTCCAGGAGTTGGTGATGGACAGGGAGGCCTGGCGTGCTGTGATTCATGGAGGTCGCAAAGAGTCGGACACGACTGAGTGACTGAACTGAACTAAACTGAACTGAATGTGCTTGTACTCATTAATCTTTAGATGGAAAGTTTTTCTAAAAGTCAAAGAAATAGAATTTTTACTAGCTAGTCCTTATTCTTCCCAATGTTTCATCTGAGTCCCTTTAGTTCAACCAGGACTTCCTAGATCAAGGACCTATGAGTGTTGGAGCACCAGTGCTACAGATGAGCTCTCTGTCTGAAGCTGTGGAACTGAGAGCCACGTTCAGAAGGCCATTCCCTGGAGTGCCCTCCAACCTCTTACCAGATTCTGCTTCATCTCTTCTGCTTCCTTAACGAGCTCAATGACTGAGGAGTCATCATTCCCCTTCCCTGCCATGATCTGCCTCATGATCTGTAGACTAGAAAGAAGAAGGAGATAGCATAAACATAATACTTCCTAAAGAGAAATACTAATATTCCGTGACCAGCCAGAAACTATTCTACCATGAGAGGGAGATGGGGGCTGAAATCATAGGAGCTGTGGAAGTCTTTCTGGACGTAAAAGTTCTCCAATTTCATTCCTAATTGACGTTTATCTTAGGTATGTGCTCTGGAGTGAATTCTGTGCCCTAAAACACTCAAAAGTTAGGTCTCCAAGAGCTAGTGAAACTCCTCTCCACCCTTTCAGATGAGTTTTGCTGTATGACTTTTGGAGTAGAAAGGGGGCATTTTTCACCTCTGTGAGGAAGGCGGTTGAGAAACTTGTCTTAAGGATAAATCTCAGAATCATTCCCTGTCCTCTCCCCTGCTTTGCTTCTCTATATAAAAACATTGGAAGTAACTGGGGAATTCACTTATATCCTTATGGTAGCCTCTAGAGAATCAAGCTATCAAAAAGTTTTTGACAAAATCTGAATAAATATCAAGTCTATGACTGTGAGAGGGGATATTCTTTAAAGGCATTAATTAACTTGTGCTTATATTCTTTGTACTTTTCCCTCTTTGTACTTTCCCCTCTCTAATTATAAGTGGAGAAGCAAGCCTTTGTGTTACCTTGCCCTGAGAGGGCTAAGTTTCTGGGTTGTAAGCAGCTGTTGATTGACCACAATTTTCTGCCTGGCTTTTTTTCTCACAGCTTTCTGCCTGAGTTTTGCTTTCCAAAAGTCCAAGCTCCATGAGGTGCTTTTGCTAAGGTAGACACATTAAGGTGAGATTCCCTAGGACTAGGCAGGAAAGAGAAAGTTGGTAGATTCCAAGAACAGTGAGTGCCTTAGCAATGAGTTAAGACCTCGATTGCCTAGTACATTTATTAAGAGTAAGGCCAGACCCTAATCCAGAGGAGTTTGATGCTCAGAAATGATTGCCATTCCACTGTTTGGCATTTGAAGAGCACAGTCATGCCTCCTAAGGTGATTCCACAAACATGAATGGGCAGCTGTCTGTGTGACCCTGATATACGGAGGATACTGAAGTGTCTTATCTTTTCTTTGGGAAGAAACGTTGTAACTGTAGCCCTGTGAGATGAGCTGAGTCATATTTAATTCTACTAAAAGAAAAAAGGATTCCTTGCCACTCTGATTTTGTGGTTACTTTCTTGTTGATTTACTATAGCTACTAAACCTTTTTAAAAATGTAAATAATCATCACTAAATCCAGTTATCCTGCCTTTCCCCTTCTAGGAAATCCTGAAAAGGGAACACATACCTTCTTTGTTTTTCCTCCAAGTTAGACATCAACTTCTGGAACAACAGGTTGTTCTTGTCTTCTAGAGGTTTTAGTATCTCCAGCAGCTCCTGCTTCCTCAGTTTTAAGTCCTCATTTAACTCCTTCAAGTAGCTGTCATCTAATTTAGAACTTCTGTGGGAAAAGACACTATATTTTCCCTTATCCTGGACTAATAATGGAGACCGTCTTCTCTCTCCTGGATAGTTACCTCTCAGCATCTTCCATCATAGACTTACCTTGTTTTGGAAGATAAGTAAGATTCTGGAGAGTTTGAAGCACTTGTCATCTTGAAGGAAAACTTCTGCTCCAAGAATAAAAAAGGTCCTCTTGAAAAGATGTGCCTTCTTGTTCCGTTCATTCAGTTAAGTCATCGTTTTTCTGCTGCTCTTCTTCAAACTTCTGTTGCACTGGACTGATTTTAGCTACAGGCTGAGGTCACAATGACGCTAAGACCACAGATTGAACAGGCCTTTGACTTCCCTGGTGGCTCAGACGGTAAAGCATCTGCCTACAATGCAGGAGACCCAGGTTCAATCCCTGGGTCGGGAAGATCTCCCGGAGAAGGAAATGGCAACCCACTCCAGTATTCTTGCCTGGAAAATCCCATGGATGGAGAAGCCTAGTAGGCTACAGTCCATGGGGTCGCAAAGAGTCTAACACGATTGTGCGACTTCACTTCACTTAAGTAACTTGAACATCAGTGACAGCTTGTTGACTGAAAATACTACTAACAACATCTGATCAGTTCTTGCCTCAGCTTTAGCCAATGCCAACAGTTTTATTCTGAAGTCTTTGACTGACTAGGACAGTATCATAAAACATCTATATTATGGAATTCCTACTGTGTTAGAGAATGATGGCTTGTCAAAAATAACTCATCAACACCATCTTCCATGGCAATTGACCTCCCTGGAATAGAGTGCCTGCTATCTGTAGGGCACAGGACTGACTGGATTCTGTGAGTGAGGAAAAGATGAAGACAAAGCATCTACCTTCGGGAGTCTTCAGAGGAGAAGGGGATATCCCTAGCATACATCTTAAAAAATAGAGGCCGAACTGGCAAATGCAAGGTATGGGTACAATATTGAGCAATGTAATACATGAGCCAATTGTCATTACTTTCTTATCTTTAAAATGTGATATATCACAATGGCAAGGTAGAATTATACTAGACATGTAACAAGAGGATATAGTTTGTAAAAGCTCATGTAAAAGATCACCCCATGGCCAAATTCCTTCCTGAGAGGCTGTGATTCTAGACTTCCCTTCAGATTCTGAATTTGCTTCCACTTTCCTCGCCCTACTAGAATCACATTTCTCTTAGCCCCTAAGATCTTCCATTTTCTTCTATTCCTGCAGTGATCAGAGGATAACTCTTAGAGTTATACGTTTGTTTTGTTTCTTGATGTTCGTGTGTGTGTGTGTGTGTGTGGCTTTGCTGTATGGCTTGTGGGATCTTAGTACCCTAACCAGGGATTCAGTTTGGGTCCATGTAGTGAAAGCATGGAGTCCTAACCACTGGATCCCTGGGGGAATTCCTTTTATGCTCTTAAAACAGTTTTAGGGCCATATTTTCATTGACATTCTCAAGTGTGAACTGTCTTGTTAATTTCAAGTAAGCCTTATCAGAGATGTTCTAGGGGCATTCTCCAAAGTAACTTAGACTTTCTGTCTTTTGGGAAACCTTAAAGTCAGTGAAAATGTAGTGAAAATTAAACAAGATTTAGTTTGTCAGATCTTGGTTTGACTCTCAGCTTCACAGTGAGCAGTGCACGAACTGTGAGCGAGTTACTATATTCTCTGTCTCAGTTTCCACTCATAAAAATGAGAGCAGTGAACTAAAAGGCTTGTTGTAAGACTGAGATGTAGTTATGTGGAGCTTCTGGCTCATGTCAGGTAGTTACATTTTAGTGAATTTTTGGATGGTTTGGATTTAGGGATTGTTTTATGTCCTAAGAGGTCAAATACAAAAAAGATGATTTATATTATGCTAATGAAACTTAAGCTTCAGAGTCCTTTGTTTTCATAGTCCTCTTCCAAAGACACTGTATCTTATTTTATATTCTTTTTTGGAAGGAGAGAACTCCTCAAACTATATACACTTTAAGTGTACATAAAGTATTTTCTATACCAAAACCTCTCTTTAAGCAGTCTCTACAAATATTTTTTCTAAAACATATATGTGTCACTTGTAAGTTTTATATGATAGCTAGTGTAATATGACACCAAATTAGAATAGCCATATCGGGTGCAACATAATGTAATTCACATTGGTTGCCCTAGGAATGCCCATGAAAAGTTTGGGTTGAATGAGTCTGAGCAAACTCCATATAGTTAAAAGGAACAAAGTGTGCTAATTATTAGTAGTAGCTTTTTAGATTGTAGATGTGGCAGGTATTACAAATAGAGGACAAAAATGGCATTGATCACTAAAGCATGACCTCTTTAAATTACATGTTGTAATATTTGGTTGGCAGAATTATGTTAGAATTTTAAACATTTAATGCACAGACAGCATCCCAACTCACCTTCCTTTCCGTCCTTGGTTGGGAATGATTGAAAGTAGAACACTTGCTATTCTGATGTGCTCTTTTCTATAACCAATCAGCACCTTTAATTTCCTAACATTCTGATGCCTTTTCTTCAACTTGGAATATGACTTGCAAGAAGAATTCCTTGTAATAACATACACAGACTTTAAGAGCTTAAAGCAAACAAACAAACAAATCAACCCAAACCCCAAAACAACAGTATGGAATGGAAGAAAATCAACATATTAATTATCTCTGGAACAGATGTAGAGAGGGTAAAGCTATAGATGACCATTAGAAGTGGAAATAAAAGGTGAATGCTATAGATTTTCCTAAAATAGACATTTAGGTTGGAGAAGGCAATGGCAACCCACTCCAATACTCTTGCCTGGAAAATCCCATGGATGGAGGAGCCTAGTGGGCTGCTGTCTATGGAGTCGCACAGAGTCGGACACGACTGAGCGACTTCAATTTCACTTTTCACTTTCACTCATTGGAGACGGAAATGGCAACCCACTCCAGTATTCTTGCCTGGAGAATCCCAGGGACGGAGGAGCCTAGCGGGCTGCTGTCTATGGGGTCGCACAGAGTTGGACACGACTGAAGCGACTTAGCAGCAGCAGCAGACATTTAGGTCATCTGTTGATTGAGGAAGCATGGTAGGAAACTTTGAAAGAGTAATGATTTGCGATTTGAAATAGCACCTGAGCAGCGGAAAAGGAAGTCAACCAGGCAAGAGTGAAAGGACTGCCAAGTAGTGCTAAGGGTCAAGGTCAGTTTGGGAATTGCAGATCTCTTATGGCATGAATTGGTAGTAATACAATTTCTCCAGCAGTACTTGGCAAACTAGAAGCAGTAGTAGAGAGAGCAGATGGTTGTTTGATTCTGAGCTGTGACTTGGCAGAATGGATATGTAGAAGTTCAAGGGTGTAGGGAGGCTGAGAGGGCTGGTGAGTGTAACCAGCAAAAGGGAGATCATCATTCAGGTGAGGCAGGGGAGAAAAATGAAAAAGGGGGGAGCTAAGAGGGGAAATCAAGGAGTTGAATTTAAGGAGTTTGGGATGGAAGAACAGGAGATTATGGTCAGTGAACACACTTCTTAGGAAATAATTTGTAGAACCTCATCACTTTTTAGATAAATTCTAGTAGAAATTCTTTTTTTTTTTTTCCTGCAGTTAAGCTTTCTGTTGCTTCCTGTCACTGCACAATATTCACTGAAATTCATGTGACACCTCAAAATAGGCCTTATAACAAGCTATTCACAATGACCTCATCCAACATTATAGCATTTGATTTTAGTATCTGTTAAGAAAAAGTGTGATTGCTCTATAATTAGAGAACTCAGAGCAGTAGCATTTTCATGTTAGTTCTACCAGTAGAAAATTAGATTAGTTTAATTAAGCCACGTCTCCAAGAGGAGAGGCAATTATTTTCATATTAAAGCAAAAAAAAATTTTTTTTTTCCCTACCCTCTCTCCCTCAGCTTTGGTTGTAGCAATAAAATAGCAGAATGCCTCAGGGAAGAAACGTGAGGACCTTCTGGTCCTTTCTGACCCAGAGCCACTTCAACCCCTGAGGAGATGATAAGAATTCCTTTAACTAAAGTAAGGAGAGAAGTGCTGGCAAAATCATAATAGCAAAAGCTTGTAGGCTCTTAAAGATCACCCACATCACCCTGTGTCGCTTGCTATAACCATTTTGTGGTCTGCTTCACTTTAATCTGCGCTAGAGCTGTCCCAGGCTAGGGTGCACCTACATTTGGAGTGAATCCAGGTAGCTAAGAAGAGGAAGATATTAAATTTTGGAACTCTTGAATTCTCTGTGTTATTGTTGAGGTCTTTATGAAAGCAACGTATTCTCTCAGTGTATCCAGATGCTTAGTACAATGGTCTTCAAACCGAGGTACGTGAATGTTCACAAAGGTTTTTCAAGAAACGCGAAAACAAGGGTTGTTTTCAGGTGATCTTGCTTGATTCTGGGTTTCCACAAGTACTTACTTATTAAAATGGATCTGCCTGAAAATGCATCTGCCTGATGACTTCTCCTATCACCCCTTTTCTAATTACACTTTTACACTTGTTAAAATGAAAACCTTTCAACCATCTGAAATTTTCCATGACTTATCCTACTTCCGTGGTATGCTTTGATGGATGTGTGTAAACATCTAAGACTTTAAACTAACATCAGTGTTGGTGTTGGAGTTAGAGTGAATGATTATTAGTGACTAGATTACAAATTCTTTTGCAGGTCATGTGGTTTCCAATTCTTCCAACAAAATTGAAGAATGACATAATCAAATCGTCAGCTTAACTTTATTAAATATAAATTTTGATGATAAATTACTATATGGGTTTTGGCTTATAATTCAGAGAGAGTTCAAAGGTCTGAGAGACCCTGCTATAACAAAACATCTTCCATTCTTATTTGCTTATTTGTATAAACAAGTTCTCTCAGGGAACATTGTATGTAAAGCAAAAAATGTGAATAAAATTGGTGCTGGTCTGTTTTATTCTAGCCATAAATAATATTCACCTATGAATACAAAAATTAAATTGGGGGGAAACAGTCTACCAACCAAATTAATAGAAGCATTTCCAACATAATTCATTGTAATTAAAAATTAATATGAAAATGTCTTTTTTGTCAATGTGTACTACTAATAACTAATGCTAATGCAATTCTGAAGAAATTTTAACATTTAGCAACATAAGGTGACAGGAAATAAAAAATAAAATTTCAAGGTACATACATATTTTGCAGAGAAGAATGATAGGGTGATAAAAGAGACTTCAAGCATAAAATATGCTGCATTTGAATAAAATTCTGTGGGGGAAATGGGATGGAAATTTGTGTTCGAAGAGGAAAAGGAGAAAATGTAAAAATTTTGACTGCTAAAGAAGAGCTTCTTCATGTATTTAGATTTTATTGCATATGAGTTTTTAAAATTAATTGTATACATTTTAAAGTAATATAAAAGATTTACTTGAAATGTCAGTATTACATCAGAAATTATATTTTTAACCTCTTAAACTTACAATAAAAAGATTAGATGTCAACCTAAAAACATGTGAAATGATACCTAGTTTCCTCATGTTTCAAAATTCTTTTAGAATAGACAAGTGAAAAATAACAAGGCTAAAGACCATTGCTCCGGGGCAGTGGTTCTTGGCTCTGCTGTATTTAAGAATCCCCTGGGAAACTTGTAAAAGCTGCAGATTTCCAGGCTCATCCCCCAGAGATCCTACTCTGTACATCTAGAGAAAGTACAGTTTTAACAAGCACTCCCTGGTGATTTTGATATGTGATCTGTGGACTGACCTTTGAGAAATATCACTTCAAGATTTCTTCTCAGATCACCGTACATCAGCAGAAGGCTGCTTACTTGCATCATTTTTCCTGGGTCATCTATAGAACTCCCTGCCTCCTCTGAGTCATATTTTGCGTCATACCTTCACCGTTCACTTGGGATGCCTTGAGAAATTTTTATGAAGCCTTCCTGAATTTGTAAAGAAGATTATCCAACACATCAGTCTCTTATCTACTCTGTGGCCACCAGCGCTGCTCACAGGTGATCACATATCACACATTTCACTCAGAATTAGGTACTAAAGAAAGTGTTGCTTCTTCAAGAAACTATTGCTATGCAGTTTTCCTTAGGGATAAATCAATAAACTAAGTCTTGTTTTTCTTTTCCTCTGGTTTACTGAGAATCTTAGTGGTAATTTTGTGCCTTTGGACATTTGGGTCCTAGCTCTTTCTTGCTTATGATCTTCCAATTAATATTTTTCTTGGTCCTGATTTTTTAAATGACCTTCCTCTTTTTTATTACTAAATCATCTCCGATCCTCTCTAGAGAAGTATAAATATGTAAACAATAGCAAAAATTATTCTTTTGTATCTAATTTAAATATATATGGATACAATAGGTTGGAGCCAAAATATTTTCTAGTTTTAGTCACCTGTGTGTGTATACATCTGTAAAGGAAGCTTGCTTTACTTATGGAAGTACAGAATGGATTGATGAAATTTTTTGTTACATTTTGGGTGTACTCAGTGGTAAGTCATACTGGGATTTCAGGTACACAACTGGAAAAATGGGGAGTAGGATAAACTAGATGGATTTGGGGGACTAGCTTATTACATGGTGGGGACTGAGTGGGGATAGAGGGCAGCAGAGGCTTTGTCTGCAGTAAGTATGGGGATGGGAGTCACCACTTGGCTCCAGCTGAAATGCAGATCCAACTCTGCCAGTTCTTAGTGACTTTTAAGAGAAAATGGTTGACTTTTCATGTCACTTCTTGACTTTTAAGTGTTGTATGAATCAAATAACATATTTATGG
Source organism: Capra hircus (assembly GCF_001704415.2). Classification (NCBI taxonomy): domain Eukaryota; kingdom Metazoa; phylum Chordata; class Mammalia; order Artiodactyla; family Bovidae; genus Capra; species Capra hircus. The sequence continues at coordinate 24,637,165 of NC_030817.1, forward strand.
GATTCATTTGGCCTGGAGGCTGCCATTTTGAAACCTAAACTCAAGGTAAATTCATTTTTTCTGTACTTTTCAAGTTTCTCTTTTTCTTGCATTGAAATGATCACTTTCAAATAGCCTTTTAGATCCAGGTAATTTACACAATGTTTTGCTTAAATTATATGAAATGCCAATTTGATCTCATTTCCTAATTTGACAGGTTTAGATTGAGTGTATCAGAGAGTGAATGACAGAGGCAACACTCTCCAAAACAAAATGAAAACCAAACCCCCAAAACCACAGATATTTTTGACATTTATTGTTAGGCCTTATGGGGGACATTAAAAAGTATTATATAAATAAAATGTAACATTAGTACACAATCTAGGCATATTGTATAGTCAGAATCACAAGTAGGCTCAGTAGTCTAAACTGAGCAGAGAATTCTCTGATTCTGCTTTAGCTGTTCATACAGGCTTATACGCTACATCAACTGAAAAAACCAAACAGCATAAAGTATCTCTCTACTGAAGTTTTAAAAATTTAGTAATAACCATGTATAATTTTAGACACTACAAAATAAAAATAAGTACAAAATTATGTACCCTTGTAACCTATACTGCTGCAATAATCAAATACTAAAAATAAGATGATTTATCATGTTATTAAGCGTATCTTCTGCATTGCAGCATTTTTAAATTTGTACTTGCAAATAAGTAATTAGGGGATTATAAATGATAATTAGAAAATATAAAAAACCAGTCTGAGCAGGGATTGTATTTTTGAAAGGCTGTATAGTGCTAAGTGACAAAATTGAAAATCTTCTGACTTTATAAGCTGCTATTTTCCATGCACAGAAAATTTTATTCAGAGATTTGTTTACTATACCAAATCAGACTCCTTTTCCAACTTCACTTTGGGTGCACTATAGCAAACTTTCTGAATGTTACAAAATGAGGCATCAAATTAAACACTATTTCTGAACTACAGAATCATTTTAAATAAAGTATTATTACTTGGGTATATGTATTATAAACTTATCTGTAAGCCAAACAGCATTTACTAAAAAGTAAATGAAGTGCATTATGTAGTAATGCATCATGACAGTAAAAGTCCTGAAATTTTCTCATTCATTAAGTTTTCTCATTCATTAAAGACTGTTTACAATGGTCACAAAGCTTAATTTAAGAGATTTACATTCATTAAGTAAAAGTTTTTGGAACTGAAGTTATGATATGGCTTAGTGTTTAAAAATAATACTGCCCTAGGAACATAAAAAAGTTTAAAAGGGGTGAGTAGGCTCCTCTGTCTATGGGGATTCTCCAGGAAAGAATACTGGAGTGGGTTGCCATGCCCTTCTCCAGGAGATCTTCCCAACCCAGGGATCAAAGCCAGGTCTCCCACATTGCAGGTAGACTCTTCACTATTTGAGCTAGCATCTCTATTACTGTCCTACAAATGGGTTCATCAGTACCATTTTTCTGGAGTCCATATATATGCATTAATATATAACATTTGTTTTTCCCTGACTGACTTCACTCTGTATGACAGGCTGTAGGTAGAACTGCACAGGATTTTAGTAAAGCAGAGAAAAATTAAATCTTAAATGATTTTAAAACAAACCTAACATGACATAACTAATTAATAGCAGAGTCAAGTTTACACCTTGCCTCTATTCCCATCTTCGTGATCTTTCTAGTACAACATAGAACCATTATATTATTTGCATAATAATAAAGTAGGGAGTCAAGAAACACCCGGAGTAACAGGCAAATTTGGCCTTGGAATATGGAATGAAGCAGGGCAAAGAAGAGTTTTGCCAAGAAAATGCACTGGTCATAACAAACACCCTCTTCCCGCAACGCAAGGGAAGACTCTACATATGGACATCACCAGATGGTCAACACTGAAATCAGATTGATTATATTCTTTGTAGCCAAAGATGGAGAAGCTCTATACAGTCAACAAAAAAAAGACCAGGAGCTGACTGTGGCTCAGATGATGAGCTCCTTATTGCCAAATTCAGACTTAAATTGAAGAAAGTAGGGAAAACCGCTAGACCATTCAGGTATGACCTAAATCAAATCCCTTATGATTATACAGTGGAAGTGAGAAATAGATTTAAGGGACTAGATCTGATAGATAGAGTGCCTGATGAACTATGGAATGAGGTTCGTGACATTGCGCAGGAGACAGGGATCAAGACCCATCCCCATGGAAAAGAAATGCAAAAAAGCAAAATGGCTGTCTGGGGAGGCCTTACAAATAGCTGTGAAAAGAAGGGAGGTGAAAAGCAAAGGAGAAAAGGAAAGATATAGGCATGTGAATGCAGAGTTCCAGAGAATAGCAAGAAGAGATAAGAAAGCTTTCTTCAGCGATCAATGCAAAGAAATAGAGGAAAAGAACAGAATGGGAAAGACTAGAGATCTCTTCAAGAAAATTAGAGATACCAAGGGAACAATTCATGTAAAGATGGGCTCAATAAAGGACAGAAATGGTATGGACCTAACAGAAGCAGAAGATATTAAGAAGACATGGCAAGAATACACAGAAGAATTGTACAAAAAAGATCTTCACGACCCAGATAATCACAATGGTATGATCACTCAGCTAGAGCCAGACATCTTGGAATGTGAAGTCAAGTGGGCCTTAGAAAGCATCACTACGAACAAAGCTAGTGGAGGTGATGGCATTCCAGTTGAGCTATTTCAAATCCTGAAAGATGATGCTGTGAAAGTGCTGCACTCAATATGCCAGCAAATTTGGAAAACTCAGCAGTGGCCACAGGACTGGAAAAGGTCAGTTTTCATTCCAATCCCAAAGAAAGGCAATGCCAAAGAATGCTCAAACTACTGCACAATTGCACTCATCTCACATGCTAGTAAAGTAATGCTCAAAATTCTCTAAGCCAGGCTTCAGCAATACGTGAACCATGAACTTCCTGATGTTCAAGCTGATTTTAGAAAAGGCAGAGGAACCGGAGATCAAATTGCCAACATCCGCTGCATCATGGAAAAAAAAAGAGTTCCAGAAAAACATCTACTTCTGCTTTATTGACTATGCCAAAGCCTTTGACTGTGTGGATCACAAGCAACTGTGGAAAATTCTGAAAGAGATGGGAATACCAGACCACCTGACTTGCCTCTTGAGAAACCTATATGCAGGTCAGGAAGCAACAGTTAGAACTGGACATGGAACAAAAGATTGGTTCCAAATAGGAAAAGGCGTACGTCAAGGCTGTATACGGTCACCCTGCTTATTTAACCTATATGCAGAGTACATCATGAGAAACGCTGGGCTGGAAGAAACACAAGCTGAAATCAAGATTGCTGGGAGAAATATCAATAACCTCAGATATGCAGATGACACAACCCTTATGGCAGAAAGTGAAGAGGAACTAAAAAGCCTCTTGATGAAAGTGAAAGAGGAGAGTGAAAAGCTGGCTTAAAGCTCAACATTCAGAAAACAAAGATCACGGCATCCGGTCCCATCACTTCATGGGAAATAGATGGGGAAACAGTAGAAGCAGTGTCAGACTTTATTTTTTCGGGCTCCAAAATCACTGCAGATGGTGACTGCAGCCATGAAATTAAAAGATGCTTACTCCTTGGAAGAAAAGTTATGACCAACCTAGATAGCATATTCAAAAGCAGAGATGTTACTTTGCCGACTAAGGTCCGTCTATTTAAGGTTATGGTTTTTCCTGTGGTCATGTATGGATGTGAGAGTTGGACTGTGAAGAAGGCTGAGCGCCGAAGAATTGATGCTTTCGAACTGTGGTGTTGGAGAAGACTCTTGAGAGTCCCATGGACTGCAAGGAGATCCAACCAGTCCATTCTGAGGGAGATCAGCCCTGGGATTTCTTTGGAAGGAATGATACTAAAGCTGAAAGTCCAGTACTTTGGCTACCTCATGCAAAGAGTTGACTCACTGGAAAAGACTCTGATGCTGGGAGGGATTGGGGGCAGGAGGAGAAGGGGACGACAGAGGATGAGATGGCTCGATGGCATCACGGACTCGATGTCCGTGAGTCTGAGTGAACTCTGGGAGTTGGTGATGGACAGGGAGGCCTGGCGTGCTGCGATTCATGGGGTCAGAAAGAGTCGGACACGACTGAGCGACTGAACTGAACTGAATAGCAACAATAATAATCCTTTGCCTATGAACATCTAGCCTCAAATAAAAGTATTAAGCCTGTGAGATATTCAATTTCTCTATAAATAAACCAACCTAGTTCTGATAATGCATATAATGTCATGTTTAATTATATATTCTATAGTTTAGTCTGTTCAGCAAAGATGCAGAACTTGAAGAAGACTGACACATGGAAACTGTTAGTATGAGATTAAAATCTGCCAACCACCTTCAATCATGATTAACCACAGTGATTCCTGATGAGTAACAGGATGATCAACTGCACTGCTCAAGTACACCGAAGAGAGTCTCATAGAGAAGGAGCTGCTGCTATGCCCATTCTCTCTAGAGGTGGAAGGACTGTCAGATGAAGTCTGAGTTCCTCTGCTCAACTGAAGACAGGCAGGCAGTCTTAAAAAATAGAAATTGCATTGTGGGATGAAAAGAATTCTCAAAGGATCTGAGCTGGACTCTGGGACAATATAATGCCATATTCTGAGAAGTTAGATTTGAAATAACTGACCCAATAAGCCAGCAGAGATTAGATATTGAAAATACTCAATACTGGTTAGAGTATTTGTGGGAACTTCACAGTTCTGGTGAAAGTGACAATTGGCACACTTCAGGAAAGTGATTAGACAATATACTGCATATCCATAACCTTAAAAATAAAGATGTTGCAAATTTTTTGATAAATGTTTGACTGTGCGGTGATATTCTTAATATATAGGGAAGTTTATTATACTGGTTTCTCTACTTTGGGGTACAGTTGAAATTTTCATAAACTTTTAAGAAATGTTTATCATTTTTGGTTCAGGAATTCTAATTTTTAGTGATCTATTTTAAGGAAATATCCTAGATTCAAAGATTAATGAACATTCATTATAAAGTCATGAAAAATTGAAAATAATCTAAGTTTCTAACAACAGGAGAATAGGTGAATAAATTATGATATATCCGTGCAATAGAATTCATTGAGCCATACAAATCTTACTCTGAAAGATTATTATTAAAAAGAGAAAACACTCAAAACACAATATGAAATAGAAACAAACATAAAACAGCAGAGTCTATGTGTGTGTATATATATGTGTGTGTTTGTTTAGAATACTGAAGAAGATACACTAAAATCAATGTGCTCTCAGTGATCATATTTTCCTCTATTTTTTTGGACTTTTCAAAATTTCTCTCATGAGCGCGTGGAAACTTTTAAAATTAAAAACATTGTTCTTATTATAGAATCAAAATATTTTGATTTTAAAACTAGGAAAATAAGAAGGAAGAAAACATGGAAACATCTGTATTTAGAAATAATAATAGAAGATTTAAAACCAAAACAAACAAAAACCTTTCAAGTCACTTGAGATAATTCTGACAGTAAAGGGTATCTGTTTCAATCAGCACTGAAGAAGGGAAAACTACACGCCCAAAACTTACACCATGTGAGAGGCGGGTTTCCGTGGGGAGGTGAGGAAGAAGAGAGAGAAACTCATGGGCTAGGTGTCAGGTAGAGTCTTGGAGACGCTGTGAGTGAATGTTTTGGGCAGCAGCTGCCATCTGTAGAAGGTTATAGAAAGGGACAGCCATGGAGAAAGGACTTAAAAGATTCTTGCTCTGCCTTCAGAATGCACTCTCCATTTTGGGGTGCATATTTCTGCACTCTACTAGAAGTAAAGAGTGAAGAGAGCACAGTATTATACTAATACTTCCCAGGTGTTTGCGTCTGAACATGAAAACAAGTTGAGAATGAGCCAAGTGAGGCTCAACACAATTTATTGAGTTCTAACATTATTCCCAAACTTAAGACTTTGCTTGTCCCAGATATGCAATTACAAGGCTTCTCCATCCATGGGGTTTTCCAGGCAAGAATACTTGAATGGGTTGCCATTTTCTTCTCCAGGGGATCTTCCCAAACCAGGCATCAAAGCCGGGTCTCCTGCATTGTGGGCAGACTGTTTACCTTCTGAGCCACCAGGGAAGTCCCAGAAATCTGACCGACTTTTTCTCACATGACTTAAAAAGCCCTATTCTAGACCAGTGGTTATCTTTTTTTTTTCTTCTTTTAGCAACACATGGGACAAGCGTTGTTCCTATAGGAGACATATTTGCATGGTGTACCCAGAGTTGAGACATTTCTCCAAATTAAGAAAGAAATTCTAGTGAGCATAATGTTCTTATAAAGAAATCTTTGACTAGACTTTGATCTATATTCGAAAACAGTGATCAATTCACAAATGCTGGCTGTCTTTAACAGGCTGATCCGTTGGGTAGGGCAATGAGAGTTGTCACCCTGGGCATCTGATGTGGAGGCAGGGCCGTGTAGGTGTTGCACCTATTCTTTTTTTTTTTTTAAATGTAATTGAAGTCACTTTCAAAATTTCTGCCTATAATGATATCCCAAGAGGCTTATGAAAATTGCTGACAGTGTAACTGGCTTCCGAGTGAGAGATTAGTGTGGGCAGGCAGGATAGTTTAAGTTGCCAGGGTCTTACACTCCTCTGGGAGTGGCCTTGATCTTTAACTTTTCTCAGAATCAAATTACAAATAATCTCCCTTGAAAGAAGGCTGTGCTGTTTTTCATCTTAAATAGGCTCTTTTATTGGAGAAGGAAATGGCAACTCACTCCAGTACTTTTGCTTGGGAAATCCCATGGACAGAGGAGCCTGGCAGGCTACAGTCCATGGGGTTGCAAGAGTCGGACATGACTTAGTCATTAAACCACCGCCTTTATATCTTGAAATTAAAACTGAGTCATAGGAAAGTAACAATGATGGCTAATGATATTCATTAACCAATTTGAACATTTACTATATATAAGGCACTTATTTTAAGCTGTAAGGATTCAGCAGTGACCAAAGACAAGTAAGATTGATTTCTACTTTTATAGTTTTTATTCTGGTGGATGGAGACTGACACTGGACAGGAACAAAACAGGGAGTATTGCTGGTTCATTTGCTCCCTCATTCAATTCATTCATTTAGCTAACACATACCAAAAATGCCTAACATGTGCTAGGCATTCTAGATGATTTCACATAAATTATCTCATGTAATTTTTACATTAACTCTGCACGGAAGTACATTATTATCTCCTTTTTATAGATGTATAAATAACATAGTTCTCTGTAATGGTAAAAGAGAGGAAGCAATCAATATGTGTAATATAGGAGACATGTTAAGTAAATTACAGTAATCTGTACAATAAAATACTATATTATGCAGCTACTTTTTAAAGTAGCTTATAAAAAATCTCTCTGTTGCTCTTATAGAAAGCTATTCAAGATATAGAGGAATTTATTAAGAAAGGGCAAAAATGAAGAACAGGGTTTAAAATCAGCTAGTTTAAGTTTTCTTTTAAAAGTATTCATATACCTATTTTTGTATATGAAAAGTATATGGTAGATTACTACATAAATAATTCAATAGTGATGACTTCTGGGGAAGGAGGTCTAGTAATTTAGGTTGAGAGGAATGCTTACTTTTAATTGTATATTGATCCTTTTGAGAGTCTGAAATGTAAACCATATATATTAATCACTTTTTCAGTTAAAACTGCTGTGCTTTAGAAGAAAGTTGATGGGCTTTCTGAGAGCTTCAGGGCTATGACTGGCTTGCTCAAGGTCATGAGTATTTAGTTCCAGAATCCTCAGTTTAGGAATGAAGATAAGTAAATGTCATATAAAGGAAAAAAGGTATTAACTTGTATGCTTGTAGGTTGATGTTGCATGTGTGTGTATGTGTGCTTGTTAAAAAACGAGGTCCTGAACAAAACTGAGGGGCCCAAGCTAAGCTGGATGAATTAGAATACGTGCTAATGTTTCAGCCTTTGTATTTGCAGTTCCTAATACAGTGCTTGGCACTAGGAGATAATTAACATTTGTTAAAAGCATGTGAGATTATCTGAGGATGTTAGAAGTAAGAACACAATACAGGTGATTTGCATGAAGTTAGTTTCTGGGGTTGATAATATGGTTTGATCATTCTGGCTGGAAGAAGATGCAAGAGAAAATGTGCTTCAGTATATAAATTACTCATTTCTTTCCTATCCCCAGTAGAAGGCATATCCCCCAAGTTTGCTGATTTGGAAAATCCTTTTTTTTTTTTTGCAAGGACTGAATTCCCTTGCTCACTATTTATCAGCATTCTGCTGACAAGCCTTGTTCCTTCCCCGTCCTTATCCCTCTTTTTTGTTTTTCTTGTTAAAAGAGCTATTTTTTAAGAAAGCAGTTCAGTAGCCCAACTATTTCAAAATCTCATTTCATCTCATTTGTCATTTATTAATGGGTCTATTTTCTCTCCAGTGTTTCTTATCCCCCAGATATATTTGAGGAAACTCTTTTTAAATCCTTGGGGCTATTATCACGTCACTAGTTCTTTTTACTGTGTTTTTTTTTTTTTTTAAGTCAGGCTCAGAATTTAATCACTCTATATATTCCTTGCCTCTCCTCTCCACCTGGCTTTTCTATTTCAGGTACTTTTCTCTTCTCTTCTAAATCTAATATTCTGAAAAATCCCTAGTGAGTCCAAGCTGCATATATTTTTGTTTTGAGAAATTTATCAGATGGATTATAATCTATTACTCTTAAGTTATTTAAGGGTAGTCTCATCTGTTTTTTAGCTAACAGTTTCCTGTACTTCCATTATTAGGGTATACAAAGGTACAGCTCATTTTGTTGGTATTTAATATTTTCCTCTAATTTTGACTCGCTATTGGCTTCTTAATTCATAAAATAGGCTTCTTTGGAACCCATTTTTAATAAACACTGCCTTCTAAACATGTCTATTTTCTGTGTCCAATACTAAGGGCCATTTTAATGTTCTTTGCTTTTCAATATTCACATGGTGTTATTGAATAGCAGACTCAAGAAAAGGAAAAATCCTTTGCTTTTAGAAGGATAGTGGAGAGAACAAGCACTAGGTTCAGAGTCAGGAATATACTGTTAAGCTTTCTGTTTCACACTCCCCACCGCCCCCCCCCCCAGGCTTTACCTATCCCTCTTTCCTCATCTAAAATCAATCAGCTTTGCCTGTCTTCTTATTTAATATTGAAAAAATGCATAAAAATTTTGCACAGCCCTATGAATGCCTGTGAAAAAGGGCATTATGTAAATGTCCAGTATTATGCTGGAATTTTGCCATTATTCTGTTTGCAAAAGAATAAGGTTTAGAATAATATTATGTTCTTTCAATTTCCAGTCCAGGGAGGTTCAGTTACCAAAATACCGGGAGAATGGTTCCTGTATGGTACGGTGTTGTGCTGGGCTTAGTTGCTCAGTCATGTCTGACTCTTTTCGACCTCATGGACCTGCCAGGCTCCTCTTTCCATGGGGATCCCCCAGGCAAGAATACTGGAGTGAGTTGCCATACCCTCCTTGAATTCTTTACTGTCTGAGCCACCCGGGGAAGCCCAAGAATACTGAAGTGGATAGCCTATCCCTTCTCCAGGGGATCTTCCTGACCCAGGAATTGAACTGGTGTCTTCTGCATTGCAGGCAGATTCTTTACCAGCTCAGCTACCAGGGAAGTCCTTTTATATAGTAGGCCCATAGCAAATCTCCAAGACAGTAGATTTGTGCCTTAAAAAAAAAAATGGTGCTCGCTTTATTATTCTGTTTACTCTCTTGGGAGTCATGGCAATGGAGGGAACTGAGCACAGGCGTGCTCTTTTTGCTTATTTTGCTTAGATGAGGGGGAAGGTAACAAAGGAGTGGCTCCTGGCTGCAGCCCAAATGGTTCAAATAGTTCAGCTCACACATGAGAGGGGGAAAATGATGTTACATAATGCAAGTGAAATTTGTATAAATATTGACACAGTGTATATAGGAATACCAGACCATCTTACCTGTCTCCTGAGAAACCTGTATGCAGGTCAAGACGCAACAATTAGAACCCTGTATGGAACAATTGATTGGTTCAAGATCGAGAAAGGATTACGACAGGGCTGTCTGCTGTCACCCTGTTTGTTTAACCTATACACTGAGGACATTATGAGAAATACTGGGCTGGATGAGTTACAAGCTGGAATCAAGATAGGTGGGAGAAACATCAAAAACCTCAGATATGGGGATGATACCACTCTAATGGCAGGAAGCAAAGAGGATCTAAAGAGCCTCTTGATTAGGATGAAGCAGGAGAGTGAAAGAGCCAGCTTAAAACTAAATATTAAAAAAACTAAGATCATGGCATCCGGCCCCATTACTGCATGGCAAATAGAAGGGGAAAGGTGGAAGTAGTGACAGATTTCCTCTTCTTGGGCTCCAAAATCACTGCGGATGGTGACTGCAGCCATGAAATCAGAAGACGATTGCTTCTTGGCAGGAAAGCGATGACAAACCTAGACAGTGTGCTGAAAAGCAGAGATGTTATTCTGCCAACAAAGGTCCATATAGTCAAGACTATGGTCTTCCCAGCTGTCCTGTATGGTTGTGAGAGTTGGACAGTAAAGAAGACAGAGTGCCAAAGAATTGATGCTTTTGAACTGTGGTGCTGGAGAAGACTCCTGAAAGTCCCTCAGACAACAAGGAGATCAAACCAGTCACTCTTAAGGGAGATCAACCCTGAATAGTCACTGCTGAAGGATTGATGCTGAAGCTGAAGCTCCAGGATTTTGGTCATCTGATGTGAACAGATGACTCATTGGAAAAGTCCCTGATGCTGGGAAAGACTGAGGGCAGAAGGAGAAGAGGGCACCAGAGGATGAGATGGCTGGACAGCATCACTGATGCAATGAGCATCAACTGGGGCAAATTCCAGGAGATGGTGAGGGACAGGGAGGCCTGGTGTGCTGCAGTCCATGCAGTTGCAGAGTCAGATGTGACTGGGTGACTGAACAACACCAGTAACATATAAGATATAAGGGTAAGTACTGCCACCAGGGCCACTGGAAGGTACAGGCTGTACTAGACATTCCTAGATGTTAAGTAGCTAACATCATACATTGGGCAATTTAAAGGCACAGAAAAGCTCAGTCAGCCTCAAAATACCTCTTGCTCCCTGGATACCTGAAATCTCCACAATGATACCTATTCCATTGGGTTGCATTTGCAGTGAGCTATTCCATTAGACCCAACTTCCTAGGTCTCCCACATTGGATTTCCCAGGTGGTGCAGTTGTAAAGAACCGGTCTGCCAATGCAGGAGACATAAGAGACCCAGGGTCGATCCCTGGTTTGGAGAGATTCCCTGGAGAAGGGAATGGCAACCCACTTCAGTATCCTTGCCTGAGAATCCCATGAACAGAGGAGCCTGGCGGGCGACAGTTCATAGGGTTGCAAAGAGTCAGGCATGACTGAAGCGACTGAGCATGCATACATGCATTCTATTAGAGACCCTGTGTAAGGCTAGGTACTTTTAATTAATGAAACTAGCACCTAACTTGCTGTAAATATACAAAGGATTGATTCTCAAATCTTCATGGAATAGATGATTTTTGGATGAGAAATCTTGAAGGTTGAGTAAAGTTTGACAAACTGAAAGGCCTTGTGCGTAATTAGATGAAGTAGACTAGATACAATAGGTGCTAAACTGTTTATGTTGCTGGGTTAGAATAATATGTGATTCATTACCTGTTATAGGCCCAATATAACAGTCAAACAAAACATATTCAGTGAAAAGTGAAGTTGCCTCTACAAATCCTAGGCCACCAGTTCAATATCCCTGATTTTATAGTTTCATGTAGATGGAGGAAGGATAGTGAGGTATTACAGATTGAAGGGTAATATGAAAAAGAAGTCACTGAGATTTGTATATTCTCTAAGAACTCTACTGGCTTTGGTTAATTTATCACAGGGATTTGGTGTTTTGACGCAGGGCCCAGTGGTAAGGCCAGGTAAGAATCACAGGATAGGAGATGGAGGAAATAGCTATTACTCAATTCCTGAATCACTCGGTCTATTGCACAGAATTAGCACACAATACAAGTTAGTCAAAGCAGTGAAAACAGAAAAGGAGGTAATGACCCATTCCCAAGAAAAGCCTCTGACAGCCTTCATTTGTATCACTTCTCAGCAGCATAGAGTCAGGTCCTGCAGCAAAGGGTCACGGGGCTCAAGGGTCTCATTTTTAAGGAGTCTGCCCGTAGGGTGTAGCGGTCATGCCCCAGGGAGTCTTATCTCTGTCATTTACTCCTTCTGTTTCAGTGACATCTTTCCTTCGATGCTACCAAACAAATTCCTTATCTAAAGTAGCACTCTTCATTTATCAGACTGAGAAACTTGCAGTCCTAAACCAGATGTTTGAAAGCAACAAATGCAGAAGTTTGCTTTGGTCTCTGTGACTCCATTTGAATTACTTAATATAGCTTAAATCCTATGAGTTCCACATAACACAGAAGAAACAATATCAAAATAATTGGAAGTATCTCATAATACTTCTATAATAATGGGAAGTATTTCATGTCCTCTATTCTTTTGAAGAGTTAAAAGTCATAGAGCAACATCTGGTAGCCCAGAATGTACAAAGAGCAGATTAATGGCTCAAGGCTTCAGAAACATTTCCCATAAACATTTCACTATTTATACCAACACATTCTTCTTTAAAATGCAGGTGTCAATCAGAAAAGTTTAAATCAGATTACCTTGTATAACCTAGCTGAGATGAACTCCAAAGACAGAATGAAGATTATAAAGGGGAATAGAGGGGGAATGTTTAGAGCTTGAGGCGCAGGTAGAAGTCAAACTTGTAGGTGGGTGTGAGTGCTCTGGCAGACTGTAGGCAGTTGAGGAATCCTGCAGGAATGGAGGTGGGTACAGTAGGAGAGGGAGGAGGCAAACTGCCTACTGTGCAATTTTGCCTAGGGCAGCTAATTGCTTGTGCCCAGAAAATTGCTTCTGGAAGCCTTGGGCAATATGCAGTAGGTTTTCCCTGATGCCTAGTTTATCAGGTTAAGTTGAAGTTTGGTAGGGAGGAGAGGAGGAGAATGATGAGTTGAAAGAATTCCTGCGCTGGAAGAAAACTTAAAAGTCATCAACTTTTTCAACAAATCAACTGTACTAACAAAAGAAAGAATTTGAACATACAGGAACTGTACCTTAGCCCAAATCAACCCACCACAAGTGAAAATATCTTTGGGTACTAAACGGGAAAGTGCAAGGGGGCTTCACTTTATAATTTTTTCTAGGATTGATTCTGGTAAGAAGGATATATTAAATAAGGGGAAAGACCTTAACATTCACTGAGTCTCTATTGTGTCCAGCTTTTGTACTGGACACATTGTACTTATCTTACTTTTCATAGCAATTATGGAACAAGTTGTTACCATCATATAATACAGGATTAACAAATCCTGTAATTTGTAATAAACAAGATTAATAAATTTGCCCATGGTTACTTAGCTATTAAGAAGCTGAGTTAGAATTTGTATTCAAGGGTTTGACTAGGCACCCTGCCTTTTTTCCCATGGACACTTAGTAAGTGTCTACTATATAAAAGGTACAATGGTAGGTGCTTTAAATAAGGAGATGATTAGGGATATAAACCAGGAGCAGATTCTCTCCTTGTCTCTCAGAGTTTATAATCTTAAGAAGAAATCCTTGAATTGATTAATCAATTGTCTTATAATGTCCTAACCTGATAAACAAGTGGGGGAGATCATGTATAGCCATGTAAGTTGGCAGATACTCTCAGTGTTAATAAAACCATTTGAAAAAATAAGGTGAGGTTTCACACATGACTAAAACCTTTTTTTATTAATCCTTTATAGCTTTGTGTGGCATATAGAACAATGTTCCCAATCTGTCCTAAGATATTAATAGGTTCAGCAAAACAAAAAACAAACCCCAAAACCTGGTGCTAGCAATATTTTCTTCAAAAGTACATTTCAAAAATATATGTGAGAAAAATACTAAGCACATTTCTGTTGCTCTTATTATGCAAAAGTCTGTTACCAAGAAATGGTGGGCAATTCTAAGAACAAAGGGAGTTGTATATGTAACCTGAAGAGTAGTTGACTGGTGCTCAACTTATTAATTACTGCAGAGCCAGATTTGACCATTTTACCAGCTTAATTTAAACAGTAGTGTATGTTGATTTTCTCATGATCTTCAGCCTATACTGTGCATATTTGAGATATGGATAAAATTTTGATGATGTCTAACAGTTACATTTTCGTAGAGATCATCTTTTACTGTCTACTTTAGACCAGATGCTTATATTTTACGAGGTCCTGTTGATTTTTCATCACCACATTATATGAGATCAAATCTGTATGGGAAACACTGATCTAGAACTTGCTGCCAAGTTCTTACTGTACCCTGATTGCCAGTTTCCCAAAGGGTAGACTCTAGTCTTGATTTAGTTTCCAACTTTTTGAACTTTTGGTACTTTATCAGACAGATCCACAGTGTCCAATTCACATAGATCTATACTATTAAATGCACATAGTCTGAACACTTTCCTTACACACTTGATGACAAAACCCAGAACTGTTGGGTGTTGTTTCAGGGGTTCCAAAGATCTGTAGTCCCTTATGTCTCAGCACAGAAAGAATTCAGCAAGAGGCTGAGTGATAGATAAGAAGTGACTTATTAGAATAGTATACTTGTGAGACTTACAAGCGGGTAGGTGAGAGGGTGCCGTGCCCTGAGAACTTACTCGTCTACCATTTTATAATCAAAGGAAAAGTGGGGAGGAGGAGAAGACCTTCATTGCCTTTCTTGAGTAGACATCATGCTTCTGTCATTAGTTTCTTCTCCAGGTTGACCAGGGGAGTTTTCTTGTCTTTACATGGTGAAGCTAGGTCCACAGATTATTGTTTTTTATGTGTGCAGAGAGTGTGCCCTAACTTATTGAGCTCACTGGGCAAGGTGTGGGTCTCTTTCCACCATTGTTTTATTGCTTTTGATCTTGTCTTGTGCTTCTGATCCATGGTTTTATTGTTAAGCAAGCCTGCTTCGTTTGGTGGTTAGGCAAACCTTTCTTGAATAATCATCAACTTACAGGAGACGCCCATATTTTTTCTACTTACAATTCCCTAGTGGGATTAATTACTTAATCACCTACTTTGTTCCTTTACACTGTCCCTATCAAAATTACTTTACCAGAGTGGTTAAAACAATAAATTCTATACATATTTTACTACATTAAAAAAAAGGCATCAAGCATGACAGTGGTACATGAAAATGTTCCTTAGAATCTAAATGAGAAATAAACTCATGAGAATATTTTCATAAAGTTAAGTAAAAAGTTGGACACAATTTCCATGAGGAAGTTATTGACTGGTGTGTTCTCAGCATTTGGTTTGTGTCTGACACATAGTATCCAAATATTTGTTGAATGGATAAAAAGGTTGTTTTAGCTTTGAGGCTCTTTCCTTGGATACCCATTTAACCTGTTTACTTCCTAGAGCAAGTTACACAATTTATACTTAATGTCTCCCTGTTCCTGTTTCCCTTAGAACATAGTGTGATTATAAAACTTCTGGTAAATCTCAGATTAAAAACAAACAGGTTAATAAAAAATTCTGTTGTATATAACAAATGTTAAAACAATTGTTTAAGATTTTTTTTAGGAGGCTTTATTTTAGAAGTCATTTATATACCTTTGATTACCATATTAGGGTGAACCATATGTAATTGTCATTTTTTAGAGGTCAAAAAAATGGCAATTTCATTTGGTGTGATCTTAGTTTACAAATTACCAGCTAATTTATGCCTATAGTTCCAAGTGATGAAAACAATGAAGCTTGAAGAAAATGTACTTTAATGTTCATTAAGAGGGCTCTTTGCTTCCAAATGCCAGGGACTGAAAGTGATCTAAAAAATTAGAACAAATATTATAGCATCTTCATTAAAATATGTGAAGCTGACATTTTTACTATGAACTTTTATGGCTAATCATAAATCTGCCACTAGAGACTGTGGAATGACCATCTGAATATATTGTGAAAAGATTTAATGTCCTTAAATATTGATTACTTTATACATAGCAGTCCCTTCCTTTTCTGAAGTTGAAACAAGAACTCTCAACTATTAAAAAAGATTTCATGTATTTCATAATTAAGAACATAATAACAAATTGAATCTATAGCTTGTTTTTAAAAATACTGCCATTAATGATAAAAGGCAAGGAAATTAATTTTGATCTTTCACTATTTGAACAATTTCAAATTTCCGAATACTCATAAAATCATTTGAAAGGCCTAGGTCTGGGCTAGGACAATGGCCCTAGGACCACAACAGTGATCATGGGTAAAGTCCTACGGAGGAAATATAATAACTTTTGCTTCTGTTGTCATCCCTGACTCCTTTAGCTACTTGTGGGCATTGATTCAAGGAAACCCCAGCAGTAAAACCTTCAAAGCAAAGAGGTATAAAAGGAAGAATTATAAAGGTACAGACTGCTGCTCCTTCCTTCTAGTTGTAACCAGTGTGTCCCCTTTTGTCTCCCACTCTCTGCTTAGCAAGAAAAGGATTAGGCTGTTTACACAAGAATAGCTGGTTTTCTAGGCTAGTTAGTAGACCTTTGTGATGTTAGGGAAATGTGAGTGGTTGTTATGCTATATTTTGGTGAAACCTTCGAGACATTTTCAGTGCTTATATTTACTTATACACTAAAAAAATAGGACCATGGATGCTATCGTGCACTGTAGCTTGCTTTGTAAAAATTAATATATGTTATTAACATCACTCCCCAGCACTCATTATTCTTGTACAGCATTCTTTTTAGAATTAAGATTCTATTGCTTGAGTGGTGCTCCACAATTTATCCAAACAATCCTCTGTTGTTGTTACTAACTTTGTCTGAATTCATTTCTTCACTACTGTTGACAATATCACAGCTAAATCTGAGCTTAAATTCTTAACTATTTTTTTCAGGATAAATTTACCAAATTCTAGAAGTGGAATTTCATAGTTGATAATGGAGATTTTGAATGATTTCCTGAAGAAAACATTTAGCTCCTAAGAGCAGAAATAAGGAAGAGATATGAGATAATCAGGTGGCCCCTTTCACACTGGAGAAACTTCTTTTTTTTTTTAATTTATTTTTAATTAGAGAATAATTGCTTTATAATATTATGTTGGTTTCTGCCATACCTCAACATGAATCAGCCATAGGTATACATGTGTCCCTTCCATCTCGAACCTCTCTTCCACCTCTCACCCCATCCTATCCCTCTATGTTGCCCCAGAGCAGCAGGTTTGAGCTTATATTGGGGGAGCTTCTGATGAGAGTTTCAGTTAGCCGGTTTAGAAATATGGAACATATATTTGGCACCTCATACTTAGGCAATTATTTTAGATTATGGCCAGAAAGACAGACGGAGTGAGGAAATCTGAAAATGGTTCATTTTTTGGAGTATTTATTATGTGTTGGGCAGTGCTCTAAGCATTTTCTGTGTATTACGTTACTTTATTCCTATGATTATTCTAAGCGGTAGATAAAGAAGGGAGGCAAGAGAAGTTAAATAATTTCCCCAGTGCCCGTTTCGAGGACATGGCAGAACACAGAGCCATCTGTGCTTTGAACCACTGTGCATTGTTGCCTCTGGTCCAAGACACTGGGCTGCTTAAGCAGACACGCTAGGACATTTCCCAAAGAGTCTAAAGTACATACTACATCTCTTTAAAATCTCCTACTTTTCTTTTTCAGAAGTTTGAGTTTTTTTTCCAAAGCCACATTCTCTCTTGACAGTAAGTACAGTGACTTTAAGCTTAAGTATTTTACTTTTATTTGTCACTAATCATGAATGCCATTTAAAAATTCGATCTATGTTAATTACAAGGTGATCACACCATCGTGATTATCTGGGTTGTGAAGATCTTTTTTGTTCTGTGTATTCTTGCCACCTCTTCTTAATATCTTCTGCTTCTGTTAGGTCCATACCATTTCTGTCCTTTATTGAGCCCATCTTTGCATGAAATGTTCCCTTGGTATCTCTAATTATCTTGAAGCTATCTCTAGTCTTTCCCATTTTATTGTTTTCCTGTATTTCTTTGCACTGATCACTGAGGAAGGCTTTCTTATCTCTCCTTGCTATTCTTTGGAACTCTGCATTCAAATGGGTATATCTTCCCTTTTCTCCTTTGCTTTTCACTTCTCTTCTTTTCACAGCTATTTGTAATGCCTCCTCAGACAGCCATTTTGCTTTTATACATTTCTTTTTCTGGGGGATGGTCTTGATCTCTATCTCCTCTACAATGTCATGAACCTCCATCCATAGTTCATCAGGCACTCTATCTATCAGATCTAGTCCCTTAAATCTATTTCTCACTTCCACTGTATAATCATATGGGATTTGATTTAGGTCATACCTGAATGGTGTAGTGGTTTTCCCTACTTTATTCAACTTAAGTTTGAATTTGGCAATAAGGAGTTCATAATCTGAGCCACAGTCAGCTCCCAGTCTTGTTTTTGCTGACTGTATAGAGCTTCTCCATCTTTGGGTGCAAAGAATATAATCAATCTGATTTTGGTGTTGGCCATCTGGTGAGGTCCATGTGTAGAGTCTTCTCTTGTGTTTTTGGAAGAGGGTGTTTGCTCTGATCACTGCGTTCTCTTGGCAAAACCCTATTAGCCTTTGTCCTGCTTCATCCTGTACTCCAATAACCTCAGATATGCAGATGACACCACTTTTACGGCAGAAAGTGAAGAAGAACTAAAGAGCCTCTTGATGAAAGTGAAAGGGGAGAGTGAAAAAGTTGGCTTAAAGCTCAACATTCAGAAAACTAAGATCATGGCACCCAGTCCCATCAATTCATGGCAAATAGATGGCGAAACAGTGGAAACAGTGGCTGACTTTATTTTTGGGGGCTCCAAAATCACTGCAGATGGTGACTGCAGCCATGAAATTAAAAGACTCTTACTCCTGGGAAGAAAAGTTATGACCTACCTCAACAGCATATTCAAAAGCAGAGACATTACTTTGCCAATAAAGGTCCATGTAGTCAAAGCTATGGTTTTTCCAGTAGTCATGTATGGATGTGAGAGTTGGACTATAAAGAAAGCTCAGAGCCAAAGAATTGATGCTTTTGTACTGTGGTGTTGGAGGAGACCCTTGAGAGTCCCTTGGACTGCAAGGAGATCCAACCGGTCCATCCTAAGGGAGATCAGTCCTGAGTGTTCATTGGAAGGACTAATGTTGAAGCTGAAACTCCAATACTTTGGCCACCTGATGTGAAGAATTCAGTTTGAAAAGAATCCTCATCTGAAAAGACCTTGATGCTGGGAAAGATTGAAGGTGGGAGGAGAAGGGGATGACAGAGTATGAGATGGTTGGATGGTAACACCGACTCAATGGACACGAGTTTGGGTAAACTCCAGGAGTTGGTGATGGACAGGGAGGCTTGGCATGCTGCAAGTCCATGGGGTCGCAAAGAGTCGGACATGACTGAGAGACTGAACTGAAACTAAATTACAAGGTATGGCATCAGCTGTTGCTATGGTTTAATTACTAAATTCTAATTGTTGGTTAAATAATTATTTTTGTGTGACCATACTTGATCAAGATGTTGCTTAATTCTTATTGGATATAGTCTCACTGGATATATTCTTTACGTTCCAGATAGCTCAGTTCCTTTTACATGCTAATAAGTAGTACAGCAAAGCAGTTAAATGAATGGATGCCGGAGCTAAAATGTCCAGGTTCTAATTCCATCTCTTCCATTTATTTACTAGCTGTGTGAAATAGGGAAACATTCCTAGCTTCTCTGTGCCTTAGTTTCTTCTTCTAAATCTTCAAATCTGCATTTCCAGATTTGACTACTCAGAATTATAGATTTGCATTTGAAATTGCCTAACAGTATCTCAACTTGACTATGTAAAAGGCATCTCAAACTTAACATCATCAGTAGAACCTGCCTTAGTCCTTACTTTGCCCTGACCTATAAGTGACACCACCACTTGCTGTTTGCTCAAAGTCCAAATCTTGGAATTTTCCTTGATTCTTCTTTCCCTCTCATCTTCAAACCTAATCCATCAGTGAATCCCAACCTCTTTACCTCTAAAACATACTGCAGATCTGCCTGCTTCTTCCATTTCCACCATACTGCCTTATCCGTGCCCCTACTGTCATCTCATGTCTGGGCTCCTATAATAGTTTCCTTATTAGTTTCCGTTCTTCTACTCAACATCCAATCTACCTATGACCAAAATGATTTTTTTTAAAGCATGAATCATATTACTCACTCTCTTACTCTGAATTTCCCAATAGTTTCTTACACATTTAAGATAAAGGTCAAACTCCTTCATCTTACTTTCAAAGTCATACAGAATTGGTGGTGGTGGTGGTGGTGCTGCTGCTAAGTCACTCAGTTGTGTCCAACCCTGTGCGACCCCATAGACAGCAGCCCACCAGGCTCCTCCGTCCCTGGGATTCTCCAGGCAAGAACACTGGAGTGGGGTGCCATTTCCTTCTCCAATACATGCTTGCAAGCTAAGTCGCTTCAGTTATGTCCGACTCTGCACAACCCCATAGATGGCAGCCCACCAGGCTCCTCCATCCACAGGATTCTCCAGGCAAGAACACTGGAGTGGGTTGCCATTTCCTTCTCCAAAATTGGTGCTATAGAGGGTTAAATAGCATCCTACCCCAAATTCATGTCTACTTGGAACCTCAGAATGTGACCTTACTTGGAAATAGGGCTTTGAAGATGTAGTTAAGTTAAAATAAGTCATACTGAAGTAGCATGGGCCCTAAATCCAATGACTGGTGTCCTTATAAGAAGAGGAAAGCGGGCTTCCCTGGTGGTCAGTGGTAAAGAATCTGCCTGCCAATGCAGGAGACATGGGTTTGATCCCCCAGGAAGATCCCACATGCTGTGGGGCAACTAAGTCTGTGTGCCACAACTACTGA
This sequence comes from Capra hircus, assembly GCF_001704415.2. NCBI lineage: Eukaryota > Metazoa > Chordata > Mammalia > Artiodactyla > Bovidae > Capra > Capra hircus. Next base: position 24,658,062 of record NC_030817.1, read on the forward strand.
GCCTGAGCTCTGGAACCTGAGAACACAGCTACTGAAGCCTAAGTGCTCCAGAGCCCATGCTCTGCAACAAGAGAAGACACCGCAATGAGAAAACCGTGCACTGCAACTAGAGAGCAGCCTTTGCTCGCCACAACTACAGAAAAGTCTGTGCAGCAATGAAGACCTAGCAGAGCCAAAAATAGATAAATAAATAAAGTTTTAAAATGTTTTAAAATATTTTTAGAAATTTATTTATTTTTGAGTTGAAGGGTAATTGCTTTGCAGAATTTTGTTGGTTTCTGCCAAACATCAACATGAATCAGCCATAGGTATACACATATCCCCTCTCTCTTGAACCTCCCTCCCATCTCCCTCCCCACCCCACCCTCCACGTTGTTACAGAGCCTCTGTCTGAGTTCCCTGAATCATAATAGCAAATTCCTAGAGGCTATGTATTTTACATATGGTAACATAAGTTTTCATGTTACTCTCTCCGCATATCTCACCCTCTCCTTCCTACCCCCACCCCATGTCCATGAATCTGTTCTCTGTCTGTGTCTCCATTGCTGCCCTGCAGAAAATTGCATCAGCACCATCTTTCTAGATTCCATATATATATGTGTTAGTATATGATATTTCTCTTTCTGACTTTTCTTCACTCTGTATAATAGGCTCTAGGTTATTAAAAAGAAAAGGAGAGGACACAGAGACTGGAGATAACAGAAGAAGGTCATGCAAAGACAAGGGCAGAGATTGGAATGATCCAGTTACAAGACAAGGAGCACCTATGATTGCTGAGAGCCAGTGGAAGCTGGGAAGAGGCAAGGAAGGATTCTCCCCTAGAGCCTAGATCCTTTAGCGGATGCAGGTTCTGCTGACACCCTGATTTCAGATTTCTGGCATCCAGAACTGTGAGAGAATATAATTTATGCTGTTTAAGTCACCAAGTTTGTTATCTTGTTAGAACAGCCTTAGGAAACAAATATAGGTGTATTTATAACTCACTAGCTTCAACTCTATTGCCCTTCCCGTGCCCTCTGCCATCCAGCCACACTGGTCTCCCTGCTGTCCTTGGTGCTGGAACACTAAACTGGTTCCCGCCTCAGGGCTTGTCACTAGTTACTTCTTCTCCTTGGGATGCTCTGATATTTGCCAAGCGGTGCTAGTGTTAAAGAACCCACCTGCCAATGCAGGAGACATAGAGGACACGAGTTCGATACCTGGATCAGGAAGATCCCCTGGAGAAGGAAATGGCAACCCACTCCAGTATTCTTGCCTGGAGAATCCCATGGACAGAGGAGCCTGGAAGGCTATAGTCCACAGGGTCACAAAGAGTCGGACACGACTGAAGAAACTTAGCACGTGAGTACATTCTTGTCATTCGTTGGCAGTTTAAATGGCACTGTCAGATTGCTTCCTCAACCACTCATTCTAAAGTAACCTTCCAAGCACTATCACGTTACCCTACTTTAATTGTCTGCTTTGTGCTTAGTATAATTTGATGTTTCTTATTCGGTTAAATATTTATAGAGTTTGTTTCTACCTTCTCAATACACACACATTCACACACACACCACACCCATGTGTGCACAAAACCACATTGTCTAATATATAGCCACTAGCCACATATGGCTACTTAAATATACATTTAAAGTTAAATTTAAAAATTCAGTTTTCAAATTGCATTAGTCATATTTCAAATTCTCAATAGCTACATGTAGCTAGTGGCTAACATATTGGATAGTAGGACTATAGAACATTTTTATCATTGCAGAAAGGTCTATTATGCTATTCCAGGAAAAGAGGAATCTTGTATCCCTACTCCTTTTTTAAAAAAACAGGTTTTCCTTTTTCTTAAATTACAAAAGTTTTATTTAGGTATAGTATCAATATATTAGTTTCATGTATACAACATAATGACTCTAAATTTTTATAAATTATATTCAATTTTAAGTTATTATAATATTGGTTAGTTTCCCTGTATTATACAATATATTCTTTTATCTTATTTTATACATACCAGTCTGTGCTTCTTAATCCCCTATCCCTTTCTTACCTCTTCCTTCTTTCCTCTCTCCCCTGGTAACCATTAGTTTGTTCTCTGTGCCTGTAAGTCTGTTTCTGTCTTGTTCATTTTATTTTTTAGATTCCATAAATAAGTGATAACGTGCAGTACTTGTCTTTTTCTGTGCCATTATTTTGCTAAGAATAATGCCCTCCAGTTCCATTCATGTTGTTGCAAATGGCAGAATTTCATCCTTTTTATAGTTTGCGTAGTATTCCATTGTGTATATATATATGTGTGTGTGTATATCTCACATCTTTATCCATTCATCTGTTGATGGACAGGTTGCTTTCATATCTTTGGCATTGTAAATAATGCTGCTGTGAACATTCGTGTGCCTATAGGTTTTTGAATTAGTGTTTTTGTTTGCTTTGGATATATCCAGGAATGGAATTGCTGGATCATATGGTAATTCTCTTTTTATTTTCTTGAGGAAACTTCATACTGTTTTCCATAGTGGCTGCACCAATCTATATGCCCGTCAACAGAGTATATAAGTTCTTTTTTTGTCACATCCTTGCCAATACTTGTTATTTGTGGCCTTTTTTTTTTTTAATGATAGCATAGCCATTCTGAGGTATGAGGTGATATCTCATTGTTGTTTGAATTTACATTTCTCTGATAATTAGCAGTGTTGTGCATCTTTTCACGTGTCTGTTGGCCATCTGTGTATCTTCTTCGGAAAAATATCTATTGAGGTCTTCTGTCCATTTACTTTTTTCTTCCCATTTTATAATCAAGTTGTTTGGCTTTTTTATATTGAGTTGTATGAGTTGTTTATATATTTTGGATTTTAATCCCTTACCATCATAACATCTGCAAATATTTTCTCCCATTCAGCAGGTTGCCTTTTTATTTTGTTGATAGTTTCCTTTGCTGTGTGAAAGATTTTAAGTTTAATTAAGTCCCATTTGTTTACTTTTTACTTTGTTTCTTTTTCCTTAGGCTGAGACAGTTCCAAAAAGCATACTGGCATGGTTTATGTCAAAGAGCGTGCTGTCTGCATTTTCTTCTAGTAGTTTTGTGGTACCATGCCTTAATCTTAGGTTTTAACACATTCTGAGTTTATTTTTATATATGGTGTGAGAAAATGTTCTGATTTCATTCTTTTACAAGTAGCTGTCCAGTTTTCCCAGCACTACTTATTGAAAAGTCTGTCTTTTCCCACTGTGTATTCTTGTTTCTTCTGTGGTAAATTAACTGACTATAGGTGCATAGGTTTATTTCTGGGCTCTTTTCTGTTCCATTGAACTATGTGTCTATTTTTGTGCCAGTACCATATTGTTTTGTTTGTTTGTTTTTTCATTTTTATTTTTACTTTATTTTACTTTACAATACTGTATTGGTTTGGCCATACATTGACATGAATCCACCACGGGTGTACATGCGCCATATTGTTTTGATTAATGTAGCTTTGTAGTATAGCCTGAAATCAGAATGTGACACATTCAGCTCTGTTCTTCCTTCATGAGATTGCTTTGATCCCCAGTATGTTGAATTTGTGTGCATAATAAATGCCAAGTATTTTTTGAATGAAGAATGAATTACTTTCAAGAAAAATATTGCTGACCTTTGTCAATGAGTTTTGTAAAAGTAAATGACTGCATCACTGCCATTGGAGAGCAATATGGCTTCCTGGAGAAAAATAACTTGCATTCTCTTAGACTTTTCCAACTGGCATGCGGCATTTCTATGACCACATCTGCCATTGATTATTGTTTTGGTTTGTTTGTTTACTTAATAAAGTCAAAAATAGATCTGGTTGTAAAGATTTCAACAATTTCTCTTGTCTTGAGTTGTGGCCTCTCTGGCTTATAAATAAAAACTTTTAGGAGAGATTCATTGAGAAGTGGAAGGAGGGCCGATGGAGGTTTGGGTTGAATACTATCTTCTATGCAGTATAGTGTCTGCTCGAGATGTCTCAAAAAACAGTGTTGGCAATCTCACATCTTTAGTAATAACGTCTCTGAGCTTTGATTAATGTGGGTGTGAAGTATGCCTAATGTAGCAGCATGTGTCTGAAACATTCTGAGATAAGAAGAGTCAAAAAGTACTTTTAATTTTAAAAATGAATTTTAAATAGGTTAATATGGAATTTTATTTAATGTAACCAGCATGATACTAGATTACTGCATTAGAAGAAAAAGTCTCTCCAGTGTTTCAGTGGTAAAGAGTCTGCCTGCAATGAGCAGATGCAGGGGAAGCAGGTTCCATCCCTGGGCTGGGAAGATCCCCTGCAAGAGGGCATGGCACCCCACTCCAGGATTCTTGCCTGGAAAATCCCATGGACAGAGGAGCCTGGTGGGCTCTAGTCCATAGGGTCACAGAGAGTCAGTTACAACTGAAGCAACTGAGCATGCACACATGATACTATGCCTAACATTAAAAAAAAAAAAAGTTTGATTTTTCTACACCATCTCATTTCTCTGTTTTAATACTCAGATATCTATCAAAATTCTTATAAGGAAGCTCATTGATTAGCTAATGGAAAATTATTGTTGATTGTGTATTCAGCTGCTTAGTCATATCCAACTCTTTTGTGACCCCATGGACTGTAGCCTGCCAGGCTCCTCTGTCCATGGGATTTCCCAGGCAAGAAGAGTGGAGTGGGTTGCCATTTCCTTCTCTAGGGGATCTTCCTGACACAGGGATCCAACCCACATCTCCTGCATCGAGTGCACTGAAGGCAGATTCTTTACCCACTGAGCCAACGGAGAATTATTACTTTAGGAACACATGTGGTTGAAAAGCTAGAGGCTAATAAGAAATCTGAAGGCCAGTTCAAAGCAAGTAAACTTGAATATTTATTAAAACAGACCCATTTCCTGTTACAAAATTGATCACAGGGTGGGCTTACAGCACTGTGGAAATGAAGTAGTCATAACTTGGTCTGAAGCAGTATGCATTTGCTCCATGCACAATTACCTAATTAGAATATAGTATTTCCAAAACATAAACTTTATGGTTTTAGAATCATTGCTGATGTTTTTACATGCAACTGAAATGGAGGAGACTACAGGGAACTGGATAGGAGTTCTTTGCTGTAAAATAGAATAAAGAAGTATGTATAAAAAAGAGACAGTGGGGAGAGAGAGGGAGGAGAAAAAAAATTAAAGTTGATGGGAATATGGCCGATTTCAGAAATAAAAAAACTGAATATTAAAAGGGTTCAGAAAGTTGTATCCAGACTCTAGACCAGATGATCTTCTCTTTTAACTCTCTAACACAGAGGGACGTTGCAGCATTTCTATGTTGTGTTCAGTGCCCATGAGCCCATGCCCTAGTGATAAAGCTTTTCTGTTAGAAGTGAGAATAGCTTATTCCCACTGGCATTCCGTGAAAGGCAACAAAGGAGCATGAGGGCTACAGCACAATGATCCTTGAAACCTTGATGAGTAGTGCTGTGGTTAAAGTGACCCAATTTCAGATCCACTGATGTGGGAAAGAGGGAAGTCCTATGGCCGTTGACAAAAACCATAAAAAAAGAAGAGTGTGCTGTTTGGGTATCCCTCTACACAGTCCACCTTTTCCAGAAAGCAAGCCTCCTCTATTAGAGTCAATATTTATTCTTGGAAATCCCCTTATTTTCTTTTTCTTTGTGTGTTTTCTGCCATAAATGGAGAAGAGGAGAAGACAGTGAGGAGAGAAGAGCCAGGAAGGAAAGGATGGAAAAAATAAGGGACAAAGTAGGGCAGTAAGGAACATTTTTGAGGATTCCAGATAGGCTTGGAATTGATTCCTTTTTTTTTTTTTTGGAACTGATTCCTCATGGCCCTTCTTATAAAAGGGTGTAGGGTTAATATATATTTAGACAACTGTATTAGATAGATAGGTAGATAGATAGCCACACAGGTTGAAGTATAACTTATAAAAAAGGTACTCTGTGTAATAACTGAATGCCAGCCTTGCCTATGTACAACCCAAGAACTCTTTTTCTTTCCCCTTTGAACAGTGGGTCTGGATAAAAAAAAGGCCTGGTTTCTGGCAGAGAAGGAGGTTTGTGGGTTGGAAATACATAGAGAGAGGGGAAACAGCAGAGGAAAGACAGAAGGCAAATTCTTCTGCTAGGGGTGTTGCCTGGGAGTTTCCTAAGATGCTCCAGGCAATTGCAGAACTGAGCTTGTGTCTTGAATTGGCCCTCCAGCTCCTCTTCTAGACTTGAAAAGAACACGCATTTTATCTCTACTTGTTTTCTTCTTTGCTGCTTCTCCCTTCTTTCCAAGCTGTCTTCAATCATCTTGAAGAGAGGGCAGTTGCTGTGGCCACTTTCATTTTGATTCTTAGACTTCCAACTTTTCATCCCATGAAAAGATTTGAGGACCCTTTGGGAGTCATGATCCCATTTCACCTTGGCCAGGCACTCACCCGTGCCTGGATACTGAAGTAAGAAAAGGATTAATGGCATTATTTTGCTAACTTTGTTTTAGCTCAACCCTGAACCAAAAGATAGAAACACCATGAAGAAATATAAACTGGATGTATAAACAACTGCTCTCTCTTTTTGAGAAAATCTTTGCATAACAAATCTCAAATTGGACAAAGTAGAATCAACACTTGACATTGCATGAGCCATCTGTCATGGCAGGTTCAGTAAATCAAATAGCAGACCTAAAATCTCTCTGTGATATATTATTCTACAAATGATAAGAACAAAATCTGTGATTTGGGTGTTGCGGAAATCGGAAATATGGGATCAGAAAAAGCCAATCTCCTGATGGTCTAGTTGCTGAGCCCTAAAATCTAGTCTATGCCAGGACCAGACCAATCTCCCTTAAACCTCTTTTATCACATGAGTTCCTTACTCTAGAAATTCCATCCTATCCCTATTTCAAGTATTTTCTTTCTTTATACACACTTTCTCCTAGATTGACATTCTTGCAAATTTTAAATTAGGCTTTCAAAGTCCACCTCTGGTTTCCCATCATCTGTCTATAATACCTCTGGCTTCAGTGAAAGCAGATGCCCGCAAAGCCACCATAATCAGCTTCTGTTCCTTGCCTCTGTGGGGTTTATCCCTTTCCTCTGAAATGTGCTGCTTTCTATCTGACTTCACCTGCTCTAAACAGTTCAACATCTTGGCGTAGTTCAGCCCTCTAACTTCAGTGCAGCCATCCTTGAATGTACCAAAACTGATTTCTCTCTCCTCAGATTTTCTACAGTTCTTAACAGGCTGCAATCTAGTATTTGATTTTATTCACTTGCTCAGTCTTACATAACATAACATGTGAAAGAGACTTAACAGTTTAAAGTAACAGTGTCTGCATATAGTCGTTGTTATTCAGTGTGCATTCAGTTGTGTCTGACTCTTTGTGACCCCACAGATTGTAGCCTACCAGGCTCCTCTGTCCATGGAGTTTCCCAGGCAAGTATATTGGAGTGGGTTGCCATTTTCTTCTCCAGGGGATCTTCCAGACTCAGGGATAGAACCCATGTCTCTTGGGTTTCTTGTTGTTTAGTAGTCACCCAATATATATTCATTTATTTTCTTCTTCATTATTGTTGCATATTAATTGTTTTCTTCCTAACAAGGCTGGCAGCTAATTTAGAAAATGATCATTTTATTTCCTCTTTCCTCACAGGGCAGCATCTTGAAGAGCGCTCATTAGATAATCAATAGATACTGACTGAATGATTGATCGACTAATGCACTTTGCATTTGAATTCTCACTACAGAAGCCCTTGAGGATCTGCTGGTTTTCCTCCAGGTGATCTAAAATTGACCTCTACTGCATGGTGGAAAGTTCACTGTTTTTTTTTTTTTTTAGATGAGAAAGTTGAAATACAGAGAGAATTTAAATATTCTCAGAGTCAAAAAGGACACCAGTGACAGCTACAAGGTAGAATTAGAAGCCAGGCATTCTGACTGCCAATCAATTGAATTCTGAGTCATTGAACTATACGTTTTTTCTGACCTGAGTAGCTTTTATCCACCTGTTAATCTCTGATGTATAAGCTTTAGCACATTGCAGTGTGACTCTGCTTCTCTTTCTTTTTTGCTATGTTTATTTTTGAGTGACTCTTATAGGTAAAAATGTACCTAATTATCTATCATTTTGGTTGCTTAAATTTTTAAAATTAAGGTATAATTAACATATAATATTATATTAGTTTTGGGCGTACAACAGAATGACTCAATATTTGCATATATTATGAAAAGATCACCACAGTAAGTCTAGTTAACATTTGCCGCTATATATAGATCGAGTTTTTTTCTTATGATGAGGACTCCTAATGTCTACATGGTAGTTGCTTTTTGTTTCTTTTTGGCCTTTTAAGATCAGGAGCTGTGCCTCACATGCTCTTAATTACATTTTTGGTGTCTGCAACGGTACCTGATATTTAATAGATGCTTAATAAAATTTGCCAAGTGGATGATATTATCAATAAAATGATCTTCTTAGAGTACTGAACAATTAACCTACCTTGTCCCTGTTTATAGCATTGAGCAGAGTTAAACTTATGGTCTTATTTATAGCAATTCATGGAGTCGCAAAGAGTCGGACACGACTGAGCGACTTAACTGAACTGAATTCTTAATACTGAATTATATTTGCTGTGCCTAGTTATTGTCATCTAGAGATTACACAAGAAATTGAACTATCATTTCATTATCCTTAGTTTGATTCCTAAACTATAGGCTAGCCTGGGCTTTAATTTCCTATCCACAAGTAATAATATAACACTTACATATTTAAGAAAAGAATAACTTCTTCCAATTGAAATAAGAGGTAATTAAAGGAGACAGAATTACTGGCCCCAAGTTAGCAGAAAGCATTTTATCACTGACTCATCTGAGTCATATGGATTTCATAACTGATGATTAGCTTCTCTTAATCAGTTAAACATCCATTTAAGGGGCAAATTGATTAGCTCCTTGAATAATTAACAGAACATTAAGTACCATCCTTTTGAGTTGAGAAAATTGTTTTGATTAACAGCAAATATGAACAATTCAACACTAAGATATTAAATGCTATCTCAAATTATCATTAATCTGTTTTTTCAAAATGCTGAGGAGTTGTTTGTAGCTAGCTCAGTGACCAATGTTTGCAGTTTCTCCGGCTGGGATTGAATTTAATATACCTTTTCCACAAAATGTGTAGATTTGCTAGTACTTTCCTTTGTCTTCCCTTCATCCCCTTTGATGTGGTTGTCCCCAGCCCCTCCTGTCCATTTTGCTATTGTGGACAAAGAGCAGAGGGCACCATCTAGTCCCGAGACAATCCTCTGCGACTTTGTAATCAGGTTTTTGTTTCTTGTTTTCTTAACTGTCCTTCCAAACCAGTGAGAGTTTGGAAATTAGGGAAAAAATTACATTCTCACTAAAGGTTGCTGCTACAGTTCAATCAATAAAGATCTTAAGTATAAATATACATACCTTTTCCACAGAGGATAAGAGTATAATTTACTAGTATATAAATAAACCAACATGACTATGTGATCAACTCTTAGTTTGTACTTTCTATTTAGTGAAATGGTAAACAACACAGTTCTTGGGGCACAGAATTAAGAAAATAATTAAAGTTAAATTTATACAAATCATTTAAAAAATAATTGGTGGGGAACTGGAGAAAGACTGGCATGAATGTTAAAATGTGGGGCTGCTATGCCCTTTTCAGTTGTGTCCAACTCTTTGTGACCCCATAGACTGTAGCTCACATGGGATTTTCCCAGCAAGAATACTGGAGTGGGTTGCCACTTCTTCCTCCAGGGGATCTTCCTGACTCAGAGATTGAACCTGCATTTCCTGCATTTGCAGGCAGATTCCTTACCACTGAGCCACTTAGAAAGCCCTAAAATGGGGAAAGTGGTTATTAAAGATGTCAGAATCTATAAAAGAAATAATTGATGAGCCAGGAGAAATAACAGAATTGAACAATGCAGAAATATGCAAGAGTAGACGTGAACAAGACATTAGACAATTAAAGATGTGAAAGGCTGTGCTTGCTAAAGCCATGTTGAAGAGAATATTCCAGTGGGGAAGAACAACTGGGAAACAGATCTTACAATCCACAGGAGGTCAGCAAAGTTGTTTAAAGATGTGCTATGTCAGTAGTCATAAAAATTGCACTAAATTACACAACATATAATTAAAGCTAAACATTCAGAATATTAAGGCTCTGTCACCCTTAGACAGATGGTGGTTGATTCTGATTATACCTTGGGCACTGAGGACCTAATTAGTTTTTTCAAGAAGGTGTGCAGGTGTCAGTCAATTCTGGAGTCAGTGCTGGGCAGGACAGTTTAATGGAGACACTCTAATATTTGAAATTGATGAGGCCTGAGGCAAGTTTCAAACACAATTTGCAGAAGTTTAGAAACTTAGTGAACATGCAAGAAATTCAGTTTAGGCCTGTTTCTGAAAGTCTATAAGTGCTACATGCTTGCCTTTTTAACACAACTCAAATTGCAATCCCAGTAAAGATTAGTTTTACAGAGGACCATTTTGTAAGCTCCAATCAATAGGATTGTTGTTTAGTCGCTCAGTCATGTCTGACTCTTTCGCAACCCTACGGACTGTAGCCCACCAGGCTCCTCTGCCCGTAGGATTTCCCAGGCAAGAATACTGGAGTGGGTTGCCATTTCCTTCTCTAGAGGATCTTCCCAACTCAGGGACTGAATTCACATCTCTTGCTTGGCAGGCAGATTCCCTACCCCTGAGCCACCAGGGAAGCCCAATCAATAAGATAACTGAACAACTAATCTGAAGTAGTCATTTTATTTTAATATTACTACATTCTATTGGTTCACTAAGAGATGCTTGGCTGTGATGACGTTATATTACCTAAATGGTAATTGCTGAGAAACAGACAAATAACACAAGTTCCACTAGTGCATGTGTGTGTGTGCTAAGTCACTTCAGTCGCGTTTGACTCTTTGTGACCCTGTGAACTGTAGCCTGCCAGGCTCCTCTGTCCATGGGATTCTCCAGGTAAGAATACTGGAGTGGGTTGTTGTGCCTACCTCCAGGGGATCTTCCTGACCCAGGGATCAAACCTGCGTCTCTTATGTCTCCTGAATTGACAGGCGGATTCTTCACCACTAGCGCCACCTGGGAAGCCTCAAGTTCCACTAGACCAGCTTCTCAAATAGTGCTTGTAAGTGCCTGGCTAGCAATCATCCTCTTTGATTCTGATTCAGTTAGTTTGGGGTAGGACCTGGGACTCTGCACTTTTAACACATACAGATAGGAGATCCATAAGCCATCCTCTGAGAATCACACACAAGCCAAGAGTTCCCTGAGGGAAAGGACCATTATTTCTTTTTTATAGAAATTTCAGTACTTAGTTTCATCATGCTTGGCAATAGTTAAATAATTCATTGGGTCAATTAATAAATAAGTGGGTGATTATTTTTCACTCTGCCTTACTCTCACTTAGTATCAAAGTATTTTCAAGTTTCACAATGTTTGCCTAGAAGTTCTAGTCTTAAATTCTTCATCCTAAATAGCAGGATCATGCCTCACAATTGGGGTTTCTATACATTCATTCATTCAACACTCAAAATATAGTCACTGAACAAACACATGAAAAGATGCTCAACATCACTCATTATTAGAGAAATGCAAATCAAAACCACAATGAGGTACCATTTCACACCAGTCAGAATGGCTGCGATCCAAAAATCTGCAAGCAATAAATGCTGGAGAGGGTGTGGAGAAAAGGGAACCCTCCTGCACTGTTGGTGGGAATGCAAACTAGTACAGCTACTTTGGAGAACAGTGTGGAGATTCCTTAAAAAACTGGAAATAAAACTACCTTATGACCCAGCAATCCCACTGTTGGGCATACACACCGAGGAAACCAGTATTGAAAGAGACACATGTACCCCAATGTTCATTGCAGCACTGTTTATAATAGCCAGGACATGGAAACAACCTAGATGTCCATCAGCAGATGAATGGATAAGAAAGCTGTGGTACATATACACAATGGAGTATTACTCAGCCGTTAAAAAGAATACATTTGAATCAGTTCTGATGAGATGGATGAAACTGGAGCCAATTATACAGAGTGAAGTAAGCCAGAAAGAAAAACACCAGTACAGTATACTAACATATATATATGGAATTTAGAAAGATGGCAATGACGACCCTGTATGCAAGACAGCAAAAAAGACACAGATGTGTATAACAGACTTTTGAACTCAGAGGGAGAGGGAGAGGGTGGAATGATTTGGGAGAATGGCATTGTAACATGTATACTATCATGTAAGAATCGAATCGCCAGTCTATGTCCAATGCAGGATACAGCATGCTTGGTGCTGGTGCATGGGGATGACCCAGAGAGATGTTATGGGGAGGGAGGTGGGAGGGGGGTTCATGTTTGGGAACGCATGTACACCCGTGGTGGATTCATGTCAATGTATGGCAAAACCAATACAGTATTGTAAAGTAAAATAAAGTAAGAATAAAAATTAAAAATATATATATATTCACTGAGCTCACACTTTATACCAGGGACTCTTCTAACACTTGGGGTATGTCAATGAGATGGACAGAGACCACTCCCTCATGGAGCTTACATTCTGGAAGTTTTCATGTATCCTACTTCTAACTCCACTCCAAGATTTTAAAATTATTTTCTGGGAATATAATTATGTGCTGTAAGTTCTTCACACCAAAGAATTTCTTATAGAGTCTTGAATTAAGTAAAACATCCATTTTGGCAACTTTCAAAGCTCACCGAGTAGAAGAGAGATTGGCTTAAAGCACCAGAGAGTTTTATTTTTGCATATAAATATTTGTGTGTGTAAAGGGGTGTGTGGTTAATTATAAGCGACGGGAGGAGAATGACAGATGCTTAGATCCTCTGTCCCCACTGAGAGACAGACCTTGCTTGTTGGAGTGTAGTGGCACATCGTGTGGTCTGTGTACTGAATCACTGATTTAAATTTTGCAGCAGCTGGAGTGCAAAGTACATCAGCAAATACTACAGGAGGGGGAGCGTGTGTGTCTTGAATGCAGAGTAAGAAGGGAATAGGTTTGCTCAGTCACACTGAGCAAGGCTGTGGATGGCCCTTTTTTTTTCCCTCTTTAATATTTCAGTTTCAAAGGAAAGTTGGAGAAGGGCAACAGGACTGTCCAGGGACACAGGCAGATAAATAAGTAGAGAGCCTGGTGTTTTTTCCTGAATCCTAAGTGTCTATTCTCCGAAGAGACCAAAGTTCTCACCCTACCAGGAAAAATCTATTCAGGGAATTCATCTCCATAATGAAAGCAAAGTAGGGACAAGTATAGTCCCTACTTCAGTGCTCATGGGGAAAATAAGAAGGATAAACTAGTTTTCATTGGTAACTTCCATTTTATTGCCTCTATTCATGATCTAATATGAAGTTCAAAATATTTTTCTCAATTTTTCTTTAATAAATAATGTCAATAAAGTCTTGCACAGTCCACATCTGACCTCATTTGCTGCTGCTGCTGCTGCTAAGTCGCTTCAGTCGTGTCCGACTCTGTGCGACCCCATAGATGGCAGCCCACCAGGCTCCCCGGTCCCTGGGATTCTCCAGGCAAGAACACTGGAGTGCGTTGCCATTTCCTTCTCCAATGCATAAAAGTGAAAAGTGAAAGTGAAGTTGCTCAGTCATGTCTGACTCTTAGTGACCCCATGGACTGTAGCCCACCAGGCTCCTCCACCCATGGGATTTTCCAGGCAAGAGTGCTGGAGTGGGGTGCCATTGCCTTCTCTGTGACCTCATTTACTATTCCCTAATTGATAGATTAGGGAACTGAGGTGAAGAGAATTCAAACGATGTTACAAAAAGATATCACCATTTAGTAAGTAGTAGAATGAAGACTAAATCCAGGTTCTCCCACGACAAAATCTGTTTCCACCATCAGGCTGCCTCTTCTTACTCTTACACCTTTTTTGTAGTTGTTATCTCTCTTTTCCCTTTACAATTCCCCACCTTATAAAGGACAGGAATGCTGGAGGAGTGAGTTATTGTGGGTGGGAGGTGAAGAAAATGGTTAACACCGATGTATAGAACATTCCTACTTACAGATTAGGCATTGAAAAAGAGTAGGGAAAAATAAAGAACAGCCTTAGAAGGAATATGAATTCAAACAATAAATGAACAGCTATAGTCCATACTTAAAAATTGTTGTTGTTCAGTCGTTAAGTGATATCTGACTCTTTTCAACCCCATGGACTGCAGCATGCCAGATTCCTCTGTCTTTTACTATCTCCTGGAGTTTGCTCAAATTCATGTCCATTGAACTGGTGATGCTGTCTAACTGGAAGTAGCTAAAAATGTTAACTCTTTTTCTCAGTTTTCTGGATCTTTATCCTATCATCTACGTTAAAGATTTCCCATCATCTGGTGAACTTCTTGGGGAAATCACCTAACTAAAAACATCCTCCAAAAGTTCCATGATATGACAAGAAGAGATGCCTTATTCCCAACCTGAAAATGTCAATGATGGTTATCAGAAATATGACCCAGGGTCATTTAATGCATCCATTCTTTGTTAGTCTGAGTCACAGCTCACCATCCATGTTGATGCCAGTTGATTTGGTAGTGTTCATGTGGAAACAGCAGGGACCAGTGAGTTGGATCCCATTCTGTCTCATGCCTCATCAACCAGATGGTTGGCTGAATCAAAGCCAGTAATGCTGATGTCAGAGGCGAGAGAACACAGCTGGATTTTCAAGTTCAAGGGGAAAGAGAGAATCTGTAATGCTAAAGGTTTGGAAGGAAATTGCCTTTGGACTAGTAGATAGAGCCAACTACAACTGATGGAGCTTTTTACTGTTAAGTCCTGCAGCAAAATTTCTGTGTAATTTCTTTTGTGGGCATGGTAGCATCAGAATCTTTTTTATTTCACACCTGCTAACAGGCCTATTGGTGCCAGTTAGCTGTCACTAGATCCAGAGGAAATGTTCACACTGACACACTTGACTCCTACCAACTCCCGGATCATATTGTCCCAGGGATTTCTGGTGACTAGCTTGAAACCAAAAAGTGCGAGAATGGAAAACACCTTAGAGCACCAGCTCTAGGAACTTGTTGATGAAGATTTTCTTTTCATGAGTATACGTCAGTGTAATTTCACATTTTGACTAAGATGTAAGAAAGGTAATTCATGCTTTGTTTCCCGCCTTGGTCACGTTAGGGCTAGCATGTGTGCATGCTAGGTTGCCTCAGTCATGTCTGACTCTTTGCAGCCCTGCGGACTGTAGCCCACCGGGCTCCTCTGTCCATGGGGGTTCTCCAGGCAAGAACACTGGAGTGGGTTGCAATGCCCTCCTCCATGGGGTGTGCCAGGAGAAAATCTAATTGTAGGCACATAGGGCAAGGGAGGGGGGACAGGGCTCTTCCCCTACCAGGATTTGTACAATGGAGGAAACTTGGGAAAAGGCCTTCAGGTTTTATTCCATCATAGTTGCTGCTAAGATGTTCACTGCCCAAGCCTATCTGGTCCATTTGAATCTGAACACTCCCTTGTACCAAACTTGATCACAGCTGCAAAGACCATGATACCTGGTACCCATGTGTTGCCACATCAGAGGCCTGACCATTGCTGGGCCACTGCATAGGAGTTAAGGTCAAGTCTTCCATCTACACCTGGATCACACAACAGCTCTCTCTGCCCTCCAAAAGCCTCCCACTCTACAGGAATCCTTCTCTTTCTCCAGAATTCAGGACATTAATTCCCCTTTTCCAAGCAACAGCTTCTTCTCAGAGATCTGGGTGTGAGAGGGGTGTTACTTTCAAGGTCTCTTCTGAATCACAAAGAAGTGACTAAACGAATGCCCACGAAAGCAAGGGAGGCTTGGAGGGGAGGTAGGAAGAGGAAAATTTCCCTTTCATTTTTTGAATTCTCCTATTGAGCAAGAACAAGGTAAAATTAGTATCTCAGTAAATCATCCTGCCACAGAGATGAAGGTGACTTGTATATTATAGAGGTTAGTGAAGCCTTGTGGGATATACACACAGTGACTGAATCAAGTTTGGGAAGTAGGACCAGAGAATGACTGAGCAATGATCTGCAAACAAGCGCTGAATCCTGGAAAATTCAAGCAATGCTTTACTGGGACAGCAGCTGTGGCATTTGGTATCAGAAGAGTAACATATCCAGGGAAGGAAAGATATGCAATCCTAAATGTTCAGGAACAATACATAATATTGAATATTTCTATTGTCAGGAGTTCCCACATATGTGTGCTTAAGAAGATGAACCCTATGTGTTACGGCAAAAGAAAAGTTTCTCCCACACTTGCTATAGCAAAAGGGTGCTATTGATTTCAACTTCTAGGAATTAACCTATGTAAATGACTTCTCTTCAAGGAAATCAGAGATACCAAGGGAACATTTCATGCAAAGATGGGCTCGATAAAGGACAGAAATGGTATGGACCTAACAGAAGCAGAAGATATTAAGAAGATGTGGCAAGAATACACAGAAGAACTATACAAAAAAGATCTTCACAACCAAGATAATCATGATGGTATGATCACTCACTTAGAGCCAGACATCCTGGAATGTGAAGTCAAGTGGGCCTTAGAAAGCATCACTAGGAACAAAGCTAGTGGAGGTGATGGAATTCCAGTTGAGCTTTCAAATCCTGAAAGATGATGCTGTGAAAGTGCTGCACTCGATATGCCAGCAAATTTGGAAAACACAGCAGTGGCCACAGGACAGGAAAAGGTGGAAAAGGTCAGTTTTCATTCCAATCCCAAAGAAAGGCAATGCAAAAGAATGCTCGAACTACCGCACAGTTGCACTCATCTCACATGCTAGTAAAGTAATGCTCAAAATTCTCCAAGCCAGGCTTCAGCAGTACATGGACCATGAACTTCCAGATGTTCAAGCTGGTTTTTGAAAAGGCACAGGAACCAGAGATCAAATTGTCAGCATCCGCTGGATCATGGAAAAAGCAAGAGAGTTCCAGAAAAACATCTATTTCTGCTTTATTGACTATGCCAAAGCCTTTGACTGTGTGGATCACAACACACAGTGGAAAACTCTGAAAGAGATGGGAATACCAGACCACCCGACCTGCCTCTTGAGAAACCTATATGCAGGTCAGGAAGCAACAGTTAGAACTGGACATGGAACAACAGACTGGTTCCAAATAGGAAAAGGAGTACGTCAAGGCTGTATATTGTCACCCTGCTTATTTAACTTATATGCAGAGTACATCATGAGAAACGCTGGGTTGGAAGAAGCACAAGCTGGAATTAAGATTGCATGAAAAAATATCAATAACCTCAGATATGCAGATGACACCACCCTTACGGCACAAAGTGAAGAGGAACTAAAAAGCCCCTTGATGAAAGTGAAAGAGGAGAGTGAAAAAGTTGGCTTAAAGCTCAACATTCAGAAAACGAAGATCATGGCATCCGGTCCCATCACTTCATGGGAAATAGATGGGGAAACAGTGGAAACAACAGTATCAGACTTTATTTTTCTGGGCTCCAAAATCACTGCAGATGGTGACTGCAGCCATGAAATTAAAAGACGCTTAGTCCTTGGAAGGAAAGTTATGACCAACCTAGATAGCATGTTGAAAAGCGGAGACATTACTTTGCCAACTAAGGTCCATCTAGTCAAGGCTATGGTTTTTCCTGTGGTCATGTATGGATGTGAGAGTTGGACTGTGAAGAAAGCTAAGCACCGAAGAATTGATGCTTTTGAATTGTGGTGTTGGAGGACTCTTGAGTGTTCCTTGGACTGCAAAGAGATCCAACCAGTCCATTCTGAAGGAGATCAACCCTGGAATTTCTTTGGAAGGAATGATGCTAAAGCTGAAACTCCAGTACTTTGGCCACCTCATGTGAAGAGTTGACTCATTGGAAAAGACTCTGATGCTGGGAGGGATTGGGGGCAGGAGGAGAAGGGGACGACAAAGGATGAGATGGCTGGATGGCATCACCGACTCGATGGACGTGAGTCTGAGTGAACTCTGGGAGTTGGTGATGGACAGGGAGGCCTGGTGTGCTGCGATTCATGGGGTCACAAACAGTTGGACACGACTGAATGACTGAACTGAACTGAACTGAACTGAAATGACTTCTGGGTAAGCAGGGAAGTTTTGTTTTGTTTTGTTTTTCCAAAAAGCACTCAATTTAGAAGTTTCTCTTTTCTTGCAAACATTCTTGGTGATTTATACAACTGTTCCCACTGAAGAGTGCAGAGAGAAGGAATTTTGTAGCAGAACATGATTGTGGAATTGGAGGCAAGAGATGTCCCCTGAAGTTGTAATGATTGCACAGAAGCAGAGTAAAAAGATCAGCTGAGCCAAGACAAGCCCATTTATTTTAGCTTTAACCATACACTAATGAGATAGACTTAACACTGTCACAGCTACCTGGTTCTTATTATTGTCAATCATTTGTAAGTAATAACTACTACATGCTTGCTGTCTTTGAAATAGATTACAATAAAATTTTTAAAAATGTGTTAAACAGTTACAATTTTGCTAAGAGGCTACAATAGATAGCAAATTGGCCACAAATTTGTTTCTTCTCTGTAATCACACCTCTGATGGTATCTTCCTTCTTTGACTCTGAGCTCACCGTATAACTTGTACTGTAAAGGGGAAAATTGAAAATCTGACTGAGGCAGAGACTTGAATAGTACTTGAGCAACGGAACTGGCACTGTTACTGTTCTTAGAACCTTGTACAGTCATATGGACAAGCTCAGACTACCATGTGGGAGGGTAAGGGATATGTGGTTCATTTACCCCATCATCAGAGCCAAAAAGGAGCTGAACTCCAAATGCAGAGTTAACTAGTTCATTGGCAACTGACTGTAGTTGCATGAGTAAGTCACACTGAGACTGCATCACTCAGAAAAGCAAAGTTAAAATTGTGACCTACCCAATACAAACAAAAGCAAAAACAAATGGGGCCTAATCAAACTTACAAGCTTTCATATAGCAAATAAAACAGAAGAATACATGTCTGTCCAGTCATGTCTGACTCTTTGTGACCCTATGGACTGTAGCCTGCCATGCTCCTCTGTCCATGGAACTTTCCAAGCAAGAATACTGGAGTGGGTTGCCATTTCCTGCTCCAGGGGATCTTCATGACATGGGGATTGAACCTGTGTCTCTTGCATTCCATTCACTGACAGACAGATTCTTTACCACTGTGCCACCTGGGAAGCCTCTTTGTATAGCAAAGGAAATCATAAACAAAATGAAAAAGCAATCTATGGGCTGGGAGAAAATATTTGCAAATAATGTGACCAAAAAGGGCTTAACCTCCAAAATATACAAACATTTCCTACAACTCAATAATAACAATAAAACAACCCAATTGAAAATAGGCAGAACACCTGAATAGACATTTCTCCAAAGAAGACATGCATATGACCAACAGGCACATGAAAAGGTGTGCAATATCACAATTATTACAGAATTGAAAGTAAAAACTAAAATGAGGTACCAGCTCACATCAAGATGGCCATCATAACAAAGTCTACAAATAACAAGTGCTGGAAAGGATGTAGAGAAAAGAAACCCTTCTACACTGTCGGTGGGAATGTAAATTGGTACAGCCACTACGGAAAACAGCATGGAGGGTCTTCAAAAAACAAAAATAGAATTGTCATATGATCCAGTTATCCCACTCCTGGGCATATATCTAGATAAAACTATAATTAAAAAAAGATACAGGCACCCTTACATTCATAGCAGAACTATTCACAATAGCCGAGATGTGGAAACAACTTAAATGTCCATCCACAGGTGAGTGGCTAAAGAAGATGTGGAATACTATTCAGCCATGAAAAAGAAATAATGCCATTTACGGCAATGTGGTTGGACTTAGAGATTATTATACTAAGAAACAAGAAGTCAGAAACAGAAAGACAAATACCATATGATATCACTTATATGCGGAATCATCACCGACTCAATGGACATGGGTTTGGGTGGACTCTGGGAGTTGATGATGGACAGGGAGGCCTGGCGTGCTGAGGTTCATGGGGTTGCAAAGAGTCGGACAGGACTGAGCGACTGAACTGAACTGAAAAAATGATACAAATGAACTTATTTACCAACCAGGAACAGACTTACAGACATAGAAAACAGACTTGTGGTTGCCAAGGGGGAACCAGGTGGTAAGGGATTCTGGGAGTTTGGGATTAGCCGATGCAAGTTATCATATATAGAATGGATAAACAACAAGGTCCTACTGCATAGTACAGGGAAATAAAGTAAATATTCTGTGATAAACCATAATGGAAAAGAATATGAAAAGGGATATATATATATATATACATATATATATATAACCCTATAGGTAGATAGATAGATAGATATCCAAATTATTTTCCTGTACAGCAGAAATTAACACAACATTGTAAATCAATTATCCTTCAATAAAATAAGATTCTTAAAAACTGTGACCTTCCAAACTGTGAGCTAAATAGGTTCTAAATAGTGTTCTGGCCACTAAGTTTTATGGTATTCTGTTACCCAGGTTTATTATGTATCAGTAGATAGTGACTATTGCACCTCTGAAAAAACTGAGGGCAGAAGGAGAGGAGGGCAACAGAGGATCAGATGGCTGGATGGCATTACCAATGCAACAGACATGAACTTGGGCAAACTCCAGGAGATGATGAGGGACAGGGGATCCTGACATACTGCAGTTCATGGAGTTGCAAAGAGTCAGACATGACTTGGTGACTGAACAGCAATAATAACATAGCACCTTAGGCACATATGGCTCATTTAAGGTTCACAACAACACTATAAATTAGGTACCATTATCACTCTCACTTACAGATGGGGAAGCAGAGGCAATGAAGGAATGGGAATGCGGACCAGTCTCATTCAGTTTACAAATGGCAGCACTGACATTGAGACAATCTGATTCCAGAGGCTATGCACTGAACTGTTATGCATGATTAAACACTAACTTATATTCTAGCTAATTGTTTATTAAACCAACACAACAAATACCTCTCTTCAAAAGGCTGTTCAATTACTTTCAATTAATATTTTTGTTTATCTCTAAAGTGTCACACATTAAAAATAATTCAGGAAACTTCTGGTCATGATAGAGTAACAAAGACCATATTCACTCACCTTCTTTAAACAACTATAAAACTGGACAAAATGAATCAATGGGTTTTAGACATCGGGCAACAAGTAGCACTGGGCAGTGATCCCTGAAACCAGGGAAACAAATGAGATGAGTCCTACTATTATGACAGCTTTTTACTGGAGAGCATTTCCAGACTGCAGCGCAGGGAAGGGGAACCCAAACTGGAACTAGCAGTCCTGCTGAGAAGAGAATACAGAGTTTGAAGTTTAGGCAGACCAAGGTGGCCAGAATATTCAGGGGAAAATGCAGGCGAGGTGAGAACCTCATAGAAAGAGATCTTTACATATCTGTGGAAGGAATTCTTTGAGTCTTTGGCTGAGTAATTACCTACTCTTGCTTTTGAGAAAATTATACGAGATCACAGAAAGAACCCTGGAAGAAAGCAGGTAGATTTCCTAGGACTGGGAATAGTTGGTGTTCTCACTAGCCAGCGTGCTAAGAATTCCTAATACAAAGGGCCTACATCCAAAAATAATTCCCAGACATCCAAAGAAGCAGTAAATAATATCCATAATTGGGAGGAAAACCAATAGAAGCATATCTAGAAATGACAGAGATGGTGGGTTTATCTGACAAAGTCATTAAAATGCCTGTCTCTGTATGTTTAAGAAGGGAGAGGAAAACATGCAAATGATGAGAAAAAAGATGAAACACATCCCAGCTGAACTTTAGAAATGAAAAATACAATAACAGAAAAAAAAGATTGAAAGGAATTGATAATTAGAACCCTGCAGCAAAAAAGATCAATGAATGTAAAATATGATAAGCATAAACCATCCAAATTTAAGCATACAGAGGAAAAAATCAGTAACAAGAAGTCAGTGATTTCAGGGACTCTATCAAGTGGTCTAATGTATACGTAATTGGAATAAGAAAGGATGGGAGTAAAATATTTTAAAAATAGTTACAAAATTTCCAAATTTAATGAATGCTAAAATCCCACAGATCCAAGAAGTTCAATGTACCTGAAGTAATAGAAACAGAAGAAACCCCCCAAGACATATCACAATCAAACTGCTGAAATCTAGTGATGAAGACAAAATCTTAGAGATAAAAATTAATGATGAATTAGAGATAAATAAGTAAATAAATCATTATATAAAGGGGAAAAATAAATGATAACAGACTTCTTGTTAAAAACCATGTAAGCCAAAAAACAATGGAATATCTTTATAGTATGGAAGGAGAAAAACTAACCTAGAATTTTATACCCTGCAAAAAATATTTTTCAAAAAGTGAAGCCCCCAAAAGTCATATTCATAAAAAGAAAAACAGAACAAATTCATCACCAGCAGATTACACTGCAAGAAATGTAAAAGGAATTTCATCAAATAAAAGGAACATGGAAATTTGGATCTACACAAAGGAATGAAAAGAACTGGAATAGGCAAATATATGAGTAAATATAGAAAACTTTTTTCTCACTAAATATACTACATGATGATTATCTTAAAAGAATAGCAATGTATTTTGAGATTAATAATTTTGTAGAAATAAGATATAGAACCACATTAGCAATAAGATATTGAACCACATTTCCAGTAGTCGTATATGGATGTGAGAGTTGGACCATAAAGAAAGTTGAGTGCTGAAGAATTGATGCTTTTGAACTGTGGTGTTGGAGAAGACTCTTCAGAGTCCTTTGGACAGCAAGGAGATCAAACCAGTCAATCCTAAAGGAAATCCGTCCTGAATATTCACTGGAAGGACTGATGCTGAGGCTGAAGCTCCAATACTTTGGCCACCTGATGCAAAGAACTGACTCATTGGAAAATACCATGATGCTGGGAAAGACTGAAGGCAGAAGGAGAATGGGACAACAGAGGATGAGATGGTTGAATGGCATCACTGACATGAGTTTGAGTAAGCTCTGGGAGTTGGTGATGGACAGGAGATCGTCCATGGAACTCTGGCATGTCCATGGGGTCCCAAAGAGTCAGATTCGACTTAGCAACTGGGCTGAACTGAGCACAATAGATGAAAGAGGAGAAATGGAAATATGACGTGGAAAGATTTTTACAATATATATGAAGCGGTATAATATTATTTGAAAGTACATTATTGTAAGTTAAAAATACATGTTTAAATCTGAGAATAAAAAAGTTCCTACCAACTTAGGAAAAGACTTTGGCCATGGTGAAAAGCAGTCATCAGAATTAGCTTTAAACCTATTTAATCAATCAACAACTCACTTTGAAACAGAAGGCAGATGTCCCCACCTCCAGGCTAAAGCAATTGGAGATTCATCCTCTATTGACTAAAACTCCAAGATAAGAATAGCAGGACAATTAAGGGAGAAGGCCTTTTCCAGACCACATATTTCTTATTTGCAAAGTCAAGAGACCTCCCCAACCACACATATGCAGAGAAGGCTCCTTGCAGGCCAAAGAGGTAGCAATGTCAAGGGATGTTCCACCCAGACGCCTTTCCGGTGAAATCTGTCTTGGCTAAGAGATGTGTGAGCACACATGGAAGGATCCTGAGGTACACCAAATATGGACTGTGAACCAGGCAAATCAAATTGACTAACCAAAGGAAACCTGGTTAGTTTACCCCATAAAAGTAATACCCCATAAAAGTAATTCAAACTGCCACGAGGGAGTGACCGGGGACTCTCCCTCTGAGTTTCCCGGTGTCCCTACCCACACGTACTCTACTCTTTTTCTCTTAATAAATACTTTACTTGCTTCACTACTTTTTGTCTTTCTGGAAATTCTTTTCTGCAAAGCTGAGGGGCCAGGGCTTTTGTCAATGACCCCCAGTCCAGTGGCTAGAATCTGGTGCTTTCATTGCTGTGACCCAGCCCAGTCTCTGGCTGGGAACCCAAACCCCACTCGAAGCCGTTGCAGACCAAGGCCACCTGAGATCAACCTCAGTGATCATGCTTTCACAAGTCAACCAATCAGTGTCAGCCCCTCGTTACTGAAGTGGGTTAATCCAGGATGAACTCACTTTCGTAAACATAACACTGAATGCCAACCAAGCAACAATAATTCCACCTAAGTAATTACATTTCCACTTCCACCTCTCAAAGTCCACTTTCCCAAACCAAATATAAAATCAGTAGTCTGTTTTGCACTGACATACTGTGCCTGATTGACACAGCTCTTCCTTTCTATTATCCCTTTATCTCAGGTATTGAATAGTGACCTTATCTTCCCTTGACAAACCTAGAGCAACACACCACACAAAGAAGTATAGCTAATAAAACAAAATGAACATAAAATGGAATCATAGAATATATTTGATTATTCTAAAAGAAGACAGAGAGAAAAAAAAAACAGAGATGGGACAAATAGAAAATAAACAGCAAGATGGTAGATATAAAGGTCTCCCTGGTAATTCAGCTGGTAAAGAATCCACCTGCAATGCAGGAGACCTGGGTTTCTATCCCTGAGTTGGGACGATCTCCTGGAGGAGGACACAGCAACCCACTCCAGTATTCTTGCCTGGAGAATCCCCATGGACAAAGAAACTTGGCAGGCTACAGTCCATGGGGACACAAAGAGTCAGATATGATTGAGCCACTAAGCAAAGCATGTGAATAATATCTCAATAAAGTTGGAAGAAAAAATATTTTGGAGAAGAAAATGGCAACCCACTCCACTATTCTGGCCTGGAAAATCCCATGGACAGAGGAGACTGATGGGCTACAGTCCATGGGGTCGCAAAGAGTTGGACACGACTGAGCAACTAACACACATACCCAGATGTAAAGCCAATGGTGTCAATAATCATTAATAGTACTTAATGTAAATACTAGTCTATACAATCCAACTAAAAGGCAGAGGTTATCAGATTGGATTAAAAATAAAATCCCAATGATGTGCTATCTAAAAGTGTCTAAACTCTAAAGATACAGATAAATTAAAAATAAAAGGATAGATAACAACATATCTTGCAAATACTAATTTAAAGAAAGCTGAAGTGATTATTAATATCAGATAAAGTAACTTTCAGACTAAGGAATATTATCATGGATAATAACAAATGATTGATTCATCCAGAGAGTGTAAGAGTGTAACAGCTTAAGCATGCCGATGTATAATAAGAAATTCAAAATAAATGATACCAAAACTTACAGACATGATAAGAGAAATAGAAATCAATTATCATAGTCAGAGATTTCAATATTCCTCTCTCAGAGTTGATAGAAGTAGATGGCAGATTATCAGGGTATAGAAGACTTTGCACACTACATGATACTCAATGTGGAAAGCTCTAAGGCATCTCTGAAAAACTGTTAGACCTTATAAACAAGTTTAGTAAAGTCACAGGATTGAAGGTAAAGATCTATTGTGCAAACAGCTTGAAAAACCAATTGCATTTCTAGATACATTGACCCTCTTTTTGCACAGCAAAGGAAACCATAAATGAAATGAAAAGACAACACACAGAATGGGAGAAACTATTTGCAAGTGAAGCAACTAACAATAGATTTATCTCCAAAACATACCAAAGCTCATGCAGCTCAATAACCAAGAAACAAACAATCTAGTCAAAAAATGGATGGAAGATGTAAATAGGCATTTCTCCAAAGAAGACATACAGATGGCCCCAAAGCACATGAAAAGGTGCTCAACATCATTAATTATTAGAGAAATTCATACCAAAACTACAGTCAGATATCACCTCACCCTGGTCAGAATGGCCATCATCAAAAAATCTACAAACAATAAATGCTGGAGAGGGTGATGAGAAAAGGGAACCCTTCTTCACTGCTGGTAGGAATGTAAATTGGTTCAGGCACTCTGGAGAACAGTATGGAGATTCCTTAAGAAACTAAAAATAGAGCTACCATATGATCCAGCAATCCCCCTCCTGGGCACATAAATATACATGCACCCCAATGTTCACTGCAACACTATTTACAGTAGCAAAGGCATGTAAACAAATGTCCATTTCCAGATAAATGGATAAAGAAGATGTGGTACACACATATATATACATAATACATGGAATGTAATTCAGCCATTAAAAAGAATGAAATAATGTCATTTGCAGCATCATAGATGGACCTATAGATTGTAATACGGAGTGAAGTAAGGCAGACAGAAAAGGAGAAATATTGTAAGACATCCCTTAGATGCAGAATCTAAAAAGAAATGATACAAATGAACTTATTTACAAAAGAGATACTGATTCACAGCCCTAGAGAATGAACTTATGGTTGCCAGTGGGGAAGAAGTGGGGTAAGGGATAGTAAGGGAGTTTGAGAGCCACATGTACACACTGCTATATTTAAAATGGGTAGCAAGGACTTACTGTCTAGCGCAGGGAATTCTGCTCAATGTTATGTGGCAGCTGGAACAGGAGGGGAGTTTGGGGGAGAACTGTTGTTCAGTCGCTAAGCCTTGTCTGACTCTTGGCCACTCCGTAAACTGCAGCCTGCCAGGCTTCTCTGTCCTTCGCTATATCCTAGCATTTGCTCAAATTCATGTCCATTGAATCAGTGATGCCATCCAACCATTTCATCCTGCCCTCAATGTTTCCCAGCATCAGGGTCTTTTCCAGTGAATTGGTTCTTCACATCAGGTGGCCAAAGCATTGGAGCATCAGCCTCAGCACCAGTACTTTCAATGAATATTCAAGGTTGATTCCCTTTAGGAAGAATGGATGGATTAGAAGGAATAGGGGAGGATGGATACATATATATGTATGCCTGAGTCCCTTTGCTGTCCACCTGGAACTATCAGAACATTGTTAATTGATTATACTCCAATGCAAAGAAAAAAGTTAAAAAACACAGAATAGTGGATCTAAAATATATCTCAATGGGCCAAAGACCTAAACAGACATTTCTCCAAAGAAGACATACAGATGGCTAACAAACACATGAAAAGATGTTCAACATCACTCATTATCAGAGAAATGCAAATCAAAACCACAATGAGGTACCATTTCACACCAGTCAGAATGGCTGCGATCCAAAAGTCTACAAGCAATAAGAGGAGAGGGTGTGGAGGAAAGGGAACCCTCTTACACTGTTGGTGGGAATGCAAACTAGTACAGCCACTATGGAGAACAGTGTGGAGATTCCTTAAAAAACTGGAAATAGAACTGCATTATGACCCAGCAATCCCACTGCTGGGCATACACACTGAGGAGACCAGAATTGAAAGAGACACGTGTACCCCAGTGTTCATCGCAGCACTGTTTATAATAGCCAGGACATGGAAGCAACCTAGATGTCCATCAGCAGATGAATGGATAAGAAAGCTGTGGTACATATACACAATGGAGTATTACTCAGCCATTAAAAAGAATACATTTGAATCAGTTCTAATGAGGTGGATGAAACTGGAGCCGATTATACAGAGTGAAGTAAGCCAGAAAGAAAAACACCAATACAGTATACTAACACATATATATGGAATTTAGAAAGATGGTAATGATAATCTTTTATGCAAGACAGCAAAAGAGATACAGATGTATAGAACAGTCTTTTGGACTCTGTGGGAGAGGGCGAGGGTGGGATGATTTGGGAGAATAGCATTGAAACGTATAATAGCATATATGAAACAAATCACCAGTCCAGGCTCGATGCATGATACTGGATGCTTGGGGCTGTACACTGGGATGACCTAGAGGGATGGTATGGGGAGGGAAGAGGGAGGGGAGTTCAGGATGGGGAACATGTGTATACCTGTGGCAGATTCATGTTGATGTGTGGCAAAACCACTGCAATATTGTAAAGTAATTAACCTCCAATTAAAATAAATAAATTTATATTTAAAAATAATAAAATATATCTCAATGTATTTTATCAACCGATTCTTGACCAAAGTACCAAAATAATTTAATTAGAAAATATAATCTTTACAGCAGATGCCTTAGGAAAAAATTTCTATATGCAAAAAAGAATCCTTCAGATGTGATTTAGAAGAGACTCACTGTGTGAATGGACAATTGGAAGCAAGATTCAGGGAGTTTGGAGCTTCAGAGGATGATGTCTGGACAAGGTGTATTCCTGGCATGTTACATCTCTAAGTTACATTTTTGGTCCCTCAAGTTCTGGGGATGACATATTTCTGAAGATTGTTTATTCTTAAGTACATAGTGTGTTACTTAGTTTGAGTTGAAAAGCTGCCTCTCCTCTGGTAGTTTAAATAGTTAACGTCACCCACAATGTTTAAGCACTTATTTTTAATAAAGAATATAGAAGAAATCTGACTGTATTTAAAACTATTTAACCTTTGGCTAGAGACCTGTATATAGAAAGGAGAGATGTGTTACAGAGAAAGGTATATTTAGTATATTATCAGGTATAATTCTGGGTTTAGACATCCAGCTTGTTTAATGGTCTGCCTGGCGTGCTGCGATTCATGGGGTCGCAAAGAGTCGGACACGACTGAGCGACTGAACTGAGTTGAACTGAATGCATTAGCCATAGACTTAAAATTTTAACACTTTGCCTAAATTTCCTAATTCACTGTTTTCAGTGAATTTTTGGGAGTATTTTGGGGAATAAATATTGAGTTGGTCAAAAAGCTCATTCCATAACATCTTATGGAAAATAACTCAAATGAACTTTTTGGCCAACCCAATGCATGTAATATAAAACCTACCATTTTAAAATGTGCAATTCTGTGGCATTAATTAATTACACTCTCAATATTATGCACTATTTATTTTCAAAACTTTATCACCCCATCAGAAACTCCCTAACCATTCTCCCTCCCTGCAGCTCCTAGTAACTTGAGTTTACTTTCTGTCTCTATGAATTTGCCCTTTCTAAGTGTTTTATACAAGTGGAATCATGCAATATTTATCTTTTAATCTCTGGCTTACTTCATTTATCATTTCATTCATTTCAGTCATAAACCATAATGACTTTATCTATGGTATAGCAGGCATCAGAACTTTTATTCCTTTTTATGGCTAAATAATATTCCATTATACTATGTTTTGTTGATTCATTTATCTCTTAATTGTGAATAATGCTATAATGAGCATTGGTGTTCAAATATATGTTTGAGTCCCTACTTTCAGTTCCTTTGGGCATATACGTAGGAGTGGAATTGCTGGATCATATGGTGACAGGATGATTTTGTGAAAGCATTAATAAGGCACCACTGTTAGAAAAGAATGAACATACAGAGATGAACTTGAAGAAAATGACAAGAAGAACAAAGTCTGCCTATTCGAGCGAAATTGTTGCTCCAATCTTTTTCTGTGTTTCTTACTTGGCAGAGCAAACTGTTTAAATATGAAGTTTGCAGACATGTGGTATCTGAAAGCAGTTTTTGTGATGAGCCTTCCTTGTGAAGAGTTTATAAGTTAGCTACTTGCTCAAAAGTGATATGCCTATCTTTCCAAGCAGGAAAAGAGTGGAAGAAAATCATGACCAAAATAGCTTCAGAGTAATATGAATAACTCCTCCCAGTTTTCTCACGCCTTTATTCTTTTAGCTCTGAAATTCCCACCATTTTGGGAAATTCCTCGTGCCAGGCAAACTGAGGCAGTAAAACATGTAAAACACACCCTGTCGTGCGTGACTCTTGGTGACCCCGTGGACTGCAGCCCACCAGACTCCTCTGACCATGGGATTTTCCAGGTAAGAATACTGAATAGGTTGCCATTTCCTACTCAGATAAATACTGTTTACAGCTTGGGAGAAATAGTGTGTAGAAGTTCTTTGAAAAAAACTTAGCAAAATGTCTGGTGACAGTAGTGGTAGAGTGTCTTAGAAGGATGTTTGTATGAAGTCTTCATATAATGCCTAAATCTCATATTTTTAATCAACAATTTCACATTAAAAATTTGTTTTCTAATAATTATACAAACTTACTGATTTAATTTTGGTTTCTTTCTCTTCCCCATCTTTACTTTGTTGAGTCAAGTGGCTAAAACCTGGGTTGCTGGGACAATTGCAAGGCAGGAACCTACTTCACAAGAATCTAATCAGTTATACAGGGAAGACTGCCTTAGGCAAGGCGCTGTGCTGAGCTCTGTAGGAAAAGAGGTGAATCTTGGGATTTCCAGGTCCAATCCTGGATTATAGTGTTTACAGGCTACTGTAAAGGAATGACGCAATCTGTGTATGTTGTATAACACAGCCAGCAGAGTCTGGGGTAAATATCCTGCAAACAAATGAATATTTCTGCAGCAAAATATGTAAGGACTATAAATAGCTTCCTAGCCATTCAGGTCAAGTTTGCAGACAGATGAATTATGAAAAACTTTCAGTTTTAAGAGCATGGTGTGTTTTGTAATTGTAGATAAAAGACCGCATAGTTTTCAGCAAGTCATGCTAGTGTCTTTTGGGTTGAAATCATGAAATATTAAAACAATAGAAGAGAATTTAGGGATCATATTATCCAACTATTTTTACCTGCTAGGAAATAATAACAATATTAAGTAAGCACTTAAGGTGACAGCCTTGCATTATCTCATTTAATTCTGCTTAGCCATCAGGGAACCATCTGCTTTCCCAGTGGCTCAGACGGTAAAGAATCTGCCTGCAATGCTGGAAATCTGGGTTCGATCCATGAGTCAGGAAAATACCCTGGAGAAGGAAATAGCAACCCACTCCAGTATTCTTGTCTGGAGAATCCCATGGACAGATGACCCTGGTGGGCTACAGTCCATAGGGTGGCAAAGAGTTGACAAAGACTGAGGCACCAACACACACACAGCTATCACATTAACAAACGTCAGTACTAGCTTGAGATCTGGAATCAGATCCAGATAATACTCAGATAAATCAAATAAGGTAGGTTACTAAATGACACAGCAGGAAATAAGCATGATGGCAAAGCTCTCCAAAGAGACAGAAGTCTAAGCCTTCAGGCTTTCCTCCAAAGGGCCCCACCAGTGGATACACAGTGGTTGGTTGCTTAGTCTAAGATGACCTAGCACCACTGAGACTGATTCATAGAAGTTCTTCCTAAATATTCCATTTAAAAATCATTTTCCTGCTTGCCCAATTCTTCAGCTCCTCAGTCTCTTATTATTATAACCAGACTTTCTAATAGAAAATAGCTAGCCTTTCTTAAGTGGTTACTACGGGCCAGATACATCATCACATTTTTAAAAAATCGAGTCATAGTTTGTTTACAGTGTTGTGTTAATTATCTGTTTTAATCCTTACAACAGTCAAGGTACACATTATCACTGCCATTGACAGATATGGAAACTGAGGTTTTGATAAGCTAATTACCTTTCCCAAGACTACACATAAGAGACATTAACTTGGATTTTTTCTACTTTTTTTTTTTAATTTTATATTCCCTTTTTTGGCCGTATTGTGTGGCATGTGGAATTTTAGTTCGCTGACTAGGGATCAAGCTCATGCCCCCTGCATAGGAAACTCAGAGTCTTAACCACTGGACCACCAGGACACCCCCTTAGCTGGGGTTCTAATATGGGTTGCTTTACTTCTATGGTGTACCTGTGAGATTTCACTTTAAGAAAAGTGCTCTCGTGCTCATGCTCAGCCGCTTTAGTCGTGTCCGACTCTTTGTGACCCCATGGACTGTAGCCCCACAGGCTCCTCGGTCCATGGGATTCCCCAGGCAAGAGTGGGTTGCCATGCCCTCCTCCAGGGGATCTTCCCAACCCAGGGTTAGAACAGTGTTCTACAGAAGTCTAAACACAAGTTCTAGATAAATTAGAAGTTTATCTACATTACAAGGCAATACTTATTTTACAAACAAATTTTCTTAAATAGCAGGGTTTCTTGAAATTAGTTTCCTTGGCACATTTTGCTTATTTATCATTAGTTAGTTACTTGATGGATAGTCTGGGGAACCATGACCAAATGCTGACCAACGAGAAATGAGGATAAAGAATTTCTGGAATACTAAAATAAAGCACAGGAAAAGTAAACTAAATATATTTCATTTTCCATAAATACATGTATTCTACAAGTGGATTGATTTGGGATGGAAAGGTAGTCTTGCCTAGGTAGTTAAGAGACATATTTTAGAAACCCTGCTTTGAAAAGAACCCTGTCAGATGTCATTAGTAGAGTTACTGAATTGAACTGAAAACTGGAGACAAGATTCTTGTTTATGAAAGGGGAAGACCAAGTAAACAGGTTATACTAAATGCTAAAAGGAAAGAAATGCTGTTAAAACCCAACCAAAATGTTGTCATAATTATTTCTACTCTAGCAGTCTTCAAACTTGAAGATCCCCTGCCCCACACCCTTTGATTACTTCTTATTTCAGATATACACACAGGACACCCCAGTACTACTGAAGAGGGACACTGATTAGAACCACAGAAGATTTAACATCACAGAATAATAAAGGATTAGTGGAAAAGATGTGATAGGGTCCATCATAAGCGTGTTTTGAGTAAATGAAAATTAGCTTTCTAGTGGAGGGCTCTTCAGAAAGAATGTGGCAAAAAGAGATGAAAATGATGTGAAGGGAAATTCAAAAATAAACTTCTGCTTCAATAAACCCTTATGATCAGGTAACAAGATATATACTCGATTAAATAAGGCCCAACCCCCAAGACATTAAGTAGGCTGATTCAAGGAAGCAATTCTTCTTAAATACTCTATTCAAAATAATTTCCCAGCTTTACTTTTTCAGCTTCAATCTCTTGTATTATGTCATTGCTTTTCAAATTGAGGCATTTGGTCTTATCATATTCATCATAAGCATGCCTTCGCTCTCTCTCTTCTTTTTACAGATCTCTCTACATTTTGATTGCTCTTTACCTATTGTTGTTGTTCGGTCACCAAGTCGTGTCTGACTCTTTGCAACCCCATGGATAGCAGCACTCCGGGCTTCCTTGTCCTTCACCATCTCCTAGAGTTTGCCCAAGTTCATGTCCATTGAATTGGTGATACCATCCAACCATCTCATCCTCTGTCACTTTCTTCTCCTTCTGCCTTTAATCTTTCCCAGCATCAGGGTCTTTTCCAATGAGTGAGCTGTTCATATTTAAGTTTCTTCCTTTCATAACTGTAACCATAACAAAACAATATTAGCATCTGCTATTTGAGGGTTTCCTTTTTGCTAGAGTGTTATGTGCTCTATATAATTTATTCTCATTTAATCCTATAACAAGGAGGAAACGGGTTTCGAGAGATTATGTGATTATTTTCAAGGTCATACAGATCTTAATGGTAAGGTCAGAATTTGAACAGAAGGGTCTGCTTGACTTTAGTGTCATCGCTCTTAACCTTTGCAGATCACCAGCCTCCCCTCCAGGTGTGGCATCTGTGGTGGTGGTGGGGTGCTGGTCCTGAGCACACAGTCCTGAGACACCCATCTTGGGGAGGAAGAGAGGGAGATCTCTCCAAGGGGCTTCAGGCTCTGTCATCTGATAACTGGGCATAACTTCTTGGTCCCTCTATCTATTAACACTGCACTCTTTAATTCCTGATTATTCTTAGAAGATCTTTTGGGGAATAGACAGCTACTATTTTAAATCTTAAGCTTAGGTCAAGGAAGAGAACTAGCCAAAGATTAAATGACTTGCCAGGGGGTTGGAGTTGGAGGTATTGAATTCCTCTGAGCTAGGCTCTGTGAGAGAGAGTAAAGGAAGTCAGATGGGATAATTTCCCCCTCTCCACATTCACAGTCTAATGGGGCTTGGAGCTAGAGCTCTGGTCTACCCTAGTCCTCCAGTGGTTTGTTTCTCCACTACTCATCTTCGTCCCAGCAGAACTGTGTCATCCTGATTTATCTTCGTGTACCTTGGGACTGCCCCTGGAAGGCTTATTCTTACAAGCAACACACTGAGGTCTGTGTTTCTATAATGGATGGAATGAAAAGCAACAAAACAAAAACTCTTTACATTAAATCTGATTTGAATTCTCCTTAAAAAAAATAAAGCAACTGGTGTGATATTTTGACAGCTTTATGATAGTGCCCACATTTGATTTGATGAGATGCACGCTCCTATTTGAGTTATGTCCAAAAGAGGGCAGACAGATGGAACGTTTTTACAAAAGGAAAAAAAAAATCCTGGTTAGTGTAAGCCTGGAATTCCTAATTTGCTTTTAATTTTTTTCTTTTAAAGAGAAATAAATAGGTCTTAACAGATGGGCTAACTCTTCAGTTAGACGCGTCCTTTGAAAAATTACAAGCAGTAAATGCCTTTTACAGATGTAGAGTTCAAATACATGAAAATCATAGCAAACCACACAGCCTAGAGAAACAAACTTTCTGGAAAAGGAGGTTTAGAGAAATAAATACATACTCAGTGATAGAACAATCTGCTGCAGCCCTCCGGCATAACTTTTCAAACTGTGAGTCATGACCCATCAGTAGGTTATGAAATCAATTTAATGGGTTGTGACCAGAAGTTGAAACAAAAGTCGTGGTGGGAACAGGAAATATTCAGAGTGCATCACATGTAGTAAGAATAAAGGCTGTTTCCTGATGGTTTGCCCCATTACACACTGTTTCCTGAATTATGATGTATTTTTTACTATAGGTCATGGCTAAAAATTTTTTTCAAAGATGCTGATACAGCAGATGACTAGTGCAACTATACCACAATATGACTCCATCCATGAATAACCAAGTTTTATTATGTATTATATAGCATAAACATTTGGGTAGTGCTTCTGAGTATGTCAGGTATAGTCAAGGAAATCCTGGTTGGCTTAAGCAGTGTTGGCCAGGGGTGGCCTATGAAAATGTCTTACCTGCCAGATATCCCTGGCAAGGATGCCTGGGGCAAACCCAGAAACCTTGTGCCTATTGCCATAAGGTGAATACCCAGAAGGGGTGATCTTTCTTCTGTGGACCCAACTCAGGGAGATGCTGCTTTCAGATCCAAGAGGATGATGTGATTAGGTTTTTAATAAGAAGCTAAGCAGAAGAGGTGACAGTTTGCTTTCCTATCAGTAATTCTTAATGAAACGAATAATAGTGCCCTAGCATTATTTGTCACTACTCTGTTGAGTGGGCTTCCCTGGGGGCTCAGGGGTAAGGAATCTGCTGCCAGTGCAGGAGATGCAGGTTCCATCCCTGGGCTGGGAAGATCCCCTGGAGGAGGAAATGGCAACGCACTCCAGTATTCTTACCTGGAAAATCCCATGGCTGCTGTCCATGGGGTCACAAAGAGTTGGACACGACTTAGAGACTAAAACAAAACTATGTTAAGTATTTTTCATCAATTATCTAGCAACAATCCTACAAGACAAGGCATGATCGTTATCATTTTATACATGAGGGAAGTATATGCTCAGGGACATAGGAAAATTTGTCCAAAGTTAATTATTTGTGATGAAACCGGAACTTGAGTTTAAATTTCCAGACAAAGCCTGCGTCTTTCCTAATCCTCTATACTGCCTTGGTTACATCAATTTACTACATCCATTGCCTAGGCTTAACGGTGTTCTCTTTTACCAGAATAGACAGCAAGGACTTAGCTCTGTGAATATTTTTGCTGGAGTCCCTTTTTTCTTCTACTGTCCACATCTAGTCCATTAACTCTGCTCAAAAGAGGGATATACCATATCCAGCCACTTCTTTCCATTTTCACTGCTTTCACCCTAATCCAAGCCACTTCATATCTTATTTCAGGCTATAGAAAACCCTGACTGGTCTCCCATCTGTCATTTTTGCTGCCCTACAATCCATTCTCCACATGGCAACTAGAGGAATCCATTCTTAACAAATCAGATAGCATCATTCTTTCACTTGAAATTCTCCACTGCTTCTCTTTTTAATCTGGAATAAAATCTAAACTTCTAAGCATACCAGATGTACTCTGCCTATGTAGACTGGCCCCTGCCCACCTCTCCAGCCTCATCCGCTACTGTCCTTCCTCAGCTCTGACTTGGCTGAGCCTCAGTCTCTGTATCTGTCCTTCTCTTTGCCTGGAAAGTGCTTTACCCAGATCTCAGCCAGACTGATTTCTTTCCTGCACAAAACTTTCTGGTGCTATGTAAATGAGGTTGTGTTCACTGACCCACTTACCCCACGTTCCTAAACACCCTCTCAAAGCCCCTGTAACAATTGCCTCAGATTTACTTTCTTTGTAACACTGTCTGAAGATCTTAGTTACTTGTTTATTATTTGTTTCTCCATCTAGGAACCAAAGCACTGGGGCCTTGTCTGTGTTGTCCTTGGCTGTTATCTTAAGCATTTAGAACAGGACTAGCCTGGCAAAGAAGGCACTCAAGAAGTATCTCTGAATGTACGAATGAATGAACGAATTTGCATCAGGATTTTCCCGAGGCCCACCTTCTGAATGTAAAGCTAGAATGTTCTCTTGGTCCTGACAGCTAGATATGGCATTTCAAAGCTGAAGTTTTCACGTGTAGCTTCCTCAGTTACTGCCACATTTGGTTCTCCTTCCCCACAAAACGCATTGCATCACCCGAACAGACTTGAGGGTCGGGAAATGCGGAATCAGAAAACCAGGGTCCTAGGACTTCCCTGGTGGTTCAGTGGTTAAGGCTCTGTGCTTCCATTGCGAATGGTGTGGGTTTGATCCCTGGTCAGGGAACTGGGATCCTACATGCCACGTGGTGTGGCCAAAAAATTAAAAAAAAAAATCAAATAAACAATTCTGTGACCTCTTTGATCTTGATTCTTTCATCTGCAAAATAAAGAGTAAGTCTATTTAAGTACAGATCTTTTGAGGATCAAAGAAAGTAGGTATGAGAAACAAACGTTTGTTATTGTGATTACGTCTTTAAAGGTACTTTGGGGAGATGAGAAGTAGATGTGGAAGTGCTTTATTTATTCCAAACTCAGGGAGGTGTCCTCCATCTGGGCATCATCCTCAAGGCCTCATTTCCCTTTATCCCTACATCCAACAATTTACAATATTCTATCAACATTTCTTCTTCTCTGTAAAGTGGGAACACACTTCCTTAACCCCTTTATCATTTGAGGTCTCATGCAGGGCCCAAGAATGTGATGAGATGAGTTGACTTGCCTGGAACTCAGAGAAAATTTTAAATTATTAGTTTTCTTTCTTTTCCTGAGAAAAATTCATTTGTACCATACAAGGCTCTCCTGTGCTAAGGTCAGGATGTTTTCTTGGGCTTGTTTAGATGCAGAGTAAAGGAATAAATCCTCCTACAGTCTCTTCCTGCTCATTCCTCATATGATTTAAATAGTTGCTGAAATCTGAGAAGATTCCACCTGGGTACCTCAGCAGTTCAGTTTCCCTATGTAACTTCTAACAAGCTGAAGCAATCACACGTTTTTACCAAACCAATCTTATCTGCCTAGAGTCCTTCATCATGGTGTTGTCCAGGAAGATGTTTACACTTTCACTTGCTTGCCTTATATTTTTGTAGTAATAAGCCATCTTAGTTTATTATGATTTTTAAAAATAAACTATTTCCCCATTCTTTCTTCCCTTCCCATCTAATTATTTACCAGCTGGCCTACTGTAATGGCCACCAAGTGGTTCCCTAGCCTTTAATCTCACACCCCTCCAATCTAACTTGCTGTTTTTATTATTATTTCATCCCCCGGGGCCTATCTCCTGACTTTCACAATCAGGTAACCTGGGAAACAAATTAAAGACAGAGCAGTAGAGCTGGTGAGGCATGGCTTCTCCTTTCTTATCCAACTCAAAGGAGCTACTTTAAGTGTGCTAACTGTGGACCAAATGAGAGGGGATTGCCCCAGCAGACCAACTCCAGCTGGGACTGTGCATGAGATTGCTGGGTAACCTGGGAAGCTCACATCATGTCTCTAGGCTTGATTGTGCTCATCTGACATGATGAAAATAGTAATGGTTAAATTTTCTTTCGTATTTACTATGTGCCAGGCACTACTTTAAGTACTTTGTGGTTTAGTTGCTCAGTTGCGTCTGGCTCTTTTGTGACCCAATGAACTACAGCCCTCCAGGCTCCTCTCTCCATGGGGTTCTCCAGGCAAGAATACTGGAGTGGGTTGCCATTTCCTTCTCCAGGGGATCTTTCTGACCCAGGGATCTAAACTGCGTCTCCTATAGCTCCTGCATTGGTGGGCAGATTCTCTACCACTGAGCCACCTGGGAAGCCATGGACCTATTTACTCTTCTAAAAATGTTTTCAGGTAAATACTATCACTACTGTCTTCATTTTTACAGGTGAGAAAAATTAAGGCTCAGAGAGGTTAAGGAACAAAGGCACACAGCTAGGGGTTGTTGGGACTCTGGTTCAAACCCAGGTAGGAGATCCAAAGTCTGCATGTGGATGCTGTTTGAATAAAGAGTGGAATTAAATGAGTTTTGGGGGGGTCTCTCTAGCTCTAAAAGGACCTTAAGTCCGCATGCCAGGGCAGGCTGCTGATTCCGCCAGCGAGCACAGAGGACAGGAGCAGGGCTGTGTTAAGGTGTGACGCTGCAGCCAGTACAGTTCATCCTCAGGCAGGGAACACGGTCTAAATATAGAAGCTTCCTTAAGGCTGGAAGGTCTGACTAAACTGGGTTAGTTGCCGGGCGAGGTGCTAGAGGCAGAGCGAGCTGAAAGGTGTGCCAGCTGCGCAGCGGCACCGCATAACAATGTAGGGCAAGAGTCCTCCTTGAGCGCTGCCCTGCTTGCTTCATTGCTTTCACGGCACGTCCTCTTGCGGGATTATATAATGCTGATTAAGGTAGATTACTTTATGAATCAATCTGCCTCTCAGAGAAACGAGGGCATTTTGCCAAAGCCTTCTCTGCTGCGGTGACGATCTCATGCCTTTAGGTTTTGTGTTTGCCAGTTGCAAGAGGAACTCTGCCCGGTGTCTGATCCATGCACAGCTGGACTGTCTTTGGGCATGCATGCTTTCCAATGATCTTAACTACCTCCCTGGCATGCTCTTTGAAAGACGTTTCTAGGCCCTTTAAATACTGCTGTGGGTTGAATAGTATCCCCCGAAAGATGTTTAAGTCTTAACCCTTGGTACCTGCAAAAGTTGTCTAAATTTGATATAGCGTCTTTGCAGAGGTAATCAAGTTATGATGAAGTCAATGAAGGATAGCGTGAGCCCTACTCCAACGACTTGTGTCCTTATTGCTATTGCTAAGTCACTTCAGTCATGTCCGACTCTGTGCGACCCCATAGATGGCAGCCCACTAGGCTCCCCTGTCCCTGGGATTCTCCAGGCAAGAACACTGGAGCGGGTTGCCATTTCCTTCTCCAATGCATGAAAGCGAAAGCTGAAAGTGAAGTTGCTCAGTCGTGTCCGACTTAGTGACCCCATGGACTGTAGACTACCAGGCTCCTCCATCCATGGGATTTTCCAGGCAAGAGTACTGGAGTGGGGTGCCATTGCCTTCTCCATGTGTCCTTATTAGAAGAGAGAATTTAAACACAAACACACAGACGTGGAGGGAGAATGCCATGTGCTGATGGAGGTAGAGATTGGAGTGATGTTTCTACAAGCCAAGGAATGCTAAGGATTGCAGGAAAACATCAGAAGCTAGTAGGAGGCAAGGAAAGAGTCTTAGGGCCTTCAGAGGGAGCATGGCCCTGTTAGCACCTTGGTTTCAGACTTCTAGTCTTCAGAACTGTTATAGAACACATTTCTGTTGTTTGAAGACACCTAGTTTGCAATACTTATGACAGCCTGTGGGTTGCACCCTACAGGCCTGTATACGTTGCAGTTGCCCAACCTCAAGACAGAGGAAAGAGCTCAGGGTCAGTGGCAGAGACACTTTTGTTTCATTGGCTGGAGGGAATCTCACATACCTGAAGCAAGTTCCTGGAGCAACACCCCACTGTGCACGCACGAGATGGCAAGCAGGGAACAGCGACCAGCACCCCACTGTGCACGCACGAGATGGCAAGCAGGGAACAGCGACCAACATTACTATTTGAACGATGGGGAACCTACGTCTCTTACGTCTCCTGCACTGGCAGCAGATTCTTTACCACTCATGCTTCCCTGATAACTCAGCTGGTAAAGAATCTGCCTGCCAACGCACGAGACCCCGATTTGATTTCTGGGTTGGGAAGTTCCCCTGGAGAAGGGATAGGCTACCCATTCCAGTATTCTTGGGCTTCCCTGGTGGCTCAGATGGTCAAGAATCTGCCTGCAATGTGGGAGACCTGGTCTTGGTCCCTGGGTTGAGAAGGTCTCCTGGAGGAGGGCATGGCAACCCACTCCAGTATCCTTGCCTGGAGAGTTCCATGGACAGAAGAGCCTGGCAGACTAGAGTCCATGGGGTCGTAAAGAGCTGGACATGACTGAACGACAAAGGACAGCACAGTGCCACCTGAGAAAACCAGTTTAGACGTGGGTGAGACCAAATCCTGATTACAGCAGCTTTAGGGGAAAATAATAGGAAGGGAACTGGAGACAGAAAATACAGGCCCTTTGGAGGAATTTTGCTGTTCAGCGGGCAAACGCTAGTGTGGTACCTGGAGAGTAATTTGATGTCAAGGGATGCGGAGGTTGGTTTGTCTGTTTACTTCTTACAGGAAGAGGTGAAATCCTAGTGCAAGTTAATGGTAACAGTCATACAGAAAGGAGAACACTGGCTGTATTAAGGAGAGAAGAGAGAATTGCTGCAGTGATGTCCTTGAGTTGGGGAGGAGGGAGGTGAGATCCACTGAAAAAGGGACAGGTTTGTTTCCGAAAGGAGCAAAGAACGGAGTCATTGTCACGGGGGAAGGCAGAATATGTGGGGACAGACTCTGGTAGGTTGCTTGTCACACAAACGAGAGCCTGTGCAAGTATTCTCTCAATGTCTCTATTATCCCAGCAAGGTAGGAAGAAAGACCGTCAGCTCAGAGCGAGGAGGGGGAGGAGCTGGGATTATGAAGAGGTGTGACACCCAGGGGAGCGAAAGGCCTGAGGGAACAAAATGGTAGGATTTCCAGGCAGCATTGTATAGAAAGGAAAGCGGTTATTTATTTTATTTTTTAATTTTCCTGGCTGCATCAATCAGCATGTGGGATCTTAGTTCCCTGACCAGCAACTGAAGCTGCACTCTTTGCATTGGAAGTGTGGCATCTTAACCACTGGACCATTAGGGAAGCCCCAGTAAGGGGTTAGTTTGATGAGGAGAGGCCAAGGGTTGGGAATTTTATACATTTGTTCACAAGTCTACCCACGGAAGCTATGCTGCAAGCCTTGGTATACAAAGAAGAATTCTGACCTCTAGGAATCTAAAATCGTGTAAGCAATAAATAATGAACACATGAAAGATTCAAATAATAGTTTAAGACAACAGAAGAGATGTATGTAACAGGGAAGCATATCAAATCGCTAAATATGTTTAAGGAGTTCAGAGGAAGGAGAGAGGTAACCTAGAAGTGATATGATGGTTGAGCCTGGTAGACTAGGTCCCTTCATTGAGGAGCAAGTGAACATAAAAGAAATGATAGGAACAAAGACTAAAGCTGGATGGAAAAAAGCAAAGAAATATCACCATGTAGTGTTGTCAGGTAAAATAGAGGACCTGCAGTAAAGCTCAAGTTTCAGTCAACCACCAAATAACAGTTCAGTATAAATACATCCCATGCATATTTATCTGAAACCAAACTTAACTGGATATCCTGTAGTTTTATTTGCTAAATCTGGCGACTCTATCACCAAAGTTAATGGAAATCAAAAGAATGTTACTTGAACCAAGGGAGGAGAGAATTATAAGAATGCAGAAGGTGCTCGCTGGTAGCAGGTGCCTCCATAAAGCCATGGAAATGAGATTTTGTCATTAGGACACCACTGGAGGCATTCGACACAGCAGTGAATGCAGGGGCCCAATGCACCACACGTGTACCACTCAGTAAAGAGGTTCGATATGAGAAAGGAGAGAAATAGAGTCTAAGGTCAAAGGTGAAGGTGGACCCCAGGCCCTGGGCCCACTAGGGTGATATATGCATTTAGTTATTTTGTGAAAAACCAAGACCCTAGTTTTAAAACCTTCTATAAAGGTCAAGGATTGGCTTAATTGTGAAGCCACAGCATATTGGGTTGGTACCCAGGGCTCAGGCATCGTTTGCTGGGAAGCAAGACAGGGAAAAGGAGGCACATTATTGCAAATGAAACACGAAAGGAAAAAAAAAAAAGGATGGAAATCCTACTCTTGGCAAAATGCTCATTTTAATTATGTAATAGGCCAAATTTAGATACTCTCAGATGGAAATCAGATTGTGAACTTTAGATCATAAATCACTTAATAGAAACACTCTTCAAAAAGTTATTTATTTTTTTGTGGCCGTGTCATATCTTTGTTGCAGCACACGGAATCTTTCTGTTTTGGGGACTCTTCCATGTGGTAAGAGGGCTCCGGAGCACGTGGGCTCTATAATTGTAGCCTAGGGGTTCTCTCTATTTGCGTTGCCCCGCCTCCCTCTTTGGTGCATGCGCTCAGTAGCCCCAAGGCTTGTGGGAATCCTAGTTTCTCTACCAGGGATCCAATTTGTGTCCCCTGCATTGAAAGGCTGAGTCTTAACCACTGGACCAGCAGGTGAAGGCCCTAGAACGCACTCTTTTTCCAGGAGGTTTGTCCTATGCTGGATTTTACTTCATTACAACTGGGTAGAAGAAAGAAAATCCATGAGAGCCAAGCACTGATATGAAAAAAGCAATGGCAGAATTGTCCCTGCCTGGCCACCAGAGGCTGGGCCCTGAAGCTTCAATATTTTGGCCACCTGATGCAAAGAGCCAACTCATTGGAAAAGATCCTGATGCCAGGAAGGATTGAGGGCAGGAGGAGAAGGGGGTGACAGAGGATGAGATGTTGGATGGCATCACCAACTTAATGGATATGAGTTTGAACAAACTCTGGTAGATAGAGAAGGTCAGGGAAGCCTAGCGTGCTACAGTTCATGAGGCTGCAAAGAGCTGGACATGACTGAGTGACTGAACAACACCACTGAGGACAGCAAGTCCAAGGGCTATGAACTATCAGCATCTAGAATTGTTAGAAGGACAGTGACATATGCTTCTCCAGTCACGTTTTATCCTTAGGCACCTCAAGGTTCTATAGGATCATTATGGAATATTTATTGCTGAAATGGCTGCCCTCAGTAAGAAAAGGTGACAGCTTTTGGAAGGAGGTTTTAAAAATGAGGGCTAACAGAGTGACCTTTGACAATAACTGCTAATGGATTAGGGTCAGGGACAGCTCAGTGCTCACAGACCTTAAAAATACTGTCATCTATCTTTCTCCCTGAATGGAGTTTTCATTTTGCCAGTTCCTATAGTTAATTAGATTGTTAACTCTGTCTATATATAGCAGCAAACACTTCACTGGCATGTAGCAAATGCTGATTATTAATCAGGGGCCTCTACTAACTCAAGATGGAATGAAATGTAATTATTCAAATTAGATTTAGGCCAAGGTCCAATGACCTCACAGGCAACATTCTGATTTTGCAAGCCTAGTTTCCGTAAACCACATCTCTGGAAGATGTTGAGATTCCAATCTTCAGGAGCCTTGAGGTGAATAGTAATGCTGAGTTTAGGCATCTCTGGCATCCTTAAAAAGATTGAATTCTCTGTTATAAATGTACCTATGCACCTGCCAGCTCATGACTCAAAATCAGCCTTACCGAGTAAATCATTATACAAAGTAGTTATGGATGTAGAATTTTAATAGCAAATCAATGAAAGTTAATTTTCATGGATGCTATTAGAAACGGTGTTCAACCAGCCTGTCTCCTCTTGTAGATCACATTACTTTATACTTTGGGAGAAAAGGTGAAATAGGTAGATTTTTAAAAAAGACAGACATGGGAATGGTCCAATCCTCTCTACTAGATTTGACCAATGTCCTTCCCAACATTTACCACTTAGGCCTTCAGTGGAAAACAAGGATACCCTCAAGAAAGTGGGGTAGAGGGGGAAAACTTGAGAAGGGTTCTCTGGGCAGTTTGTAGTTGCCCTGAAGTAGGACTTCCTTCAAGCCCTGATTGAGGAGTCAGGTGAGACTAGTATTTGCTGTGTCTTTCATACCCCCTGCCCCTTGGGTTAAACGTATGTTCCTCTAAGCTCCTGCTATGTTTGGGCCTCGGAGCTTTTTAAATGAAAGTGAGCTGACCAAGTGAAAGTGAGCTTTTCTTTCTTCAAGTAGAAATGGGTATTTTGTACTTCGTGGTATTTCTATTTTCACGTGGATGTCTGAGAAACCGGAAGTGCTTTTAACATCTTGGTGGGGTGGGGAGAGGGATGAATGCTTTCACTCAGGGGCCCCCAAACTCAAGAATCTAGTGCCTGATTATCTGAGATAGAGCTGATATAATAATAACAGAAATAAAGTACCCAGTAAATGTAATGCACTTCAGTCATTTCAACAATCTTCCTACCCTGGTGCATGGAAAAATTGTCTTCCACAAAGTTGGGCCTTGGTGCCAAAAAAGTTTGGG
This sequence comes from Capra hircus, assembly GCF_001704415.2. NCBI lineage: Eukaryota > Metazoa > Chordata > Mammalia > Artiodactyla > Bovidae > Capra > Capra hircus. The sequence goes on from NC_030817.1 coordinate 24,702,393, forward strand.
AATACTGTACTGTGTTGCCATTTACTTGGGCTTCCCAGGTGATGCTACTGGTAAAGAACCTGCCTGCCAATGCAGGAGACATAAGAGACGTGGGTTCGATCCCTGGGTGGGGAAGATCCCCTGGAGGAAGAAATGGCAACCCACTCCAGTATTCTTGCCTGGAGAATGCATGTTACACTCCATGGGGTTGCAAAGAGTCAGAACAAGTTAAGCAACTTAGCATGCATGCCATTTGCTTTGTCTTGGACAGGATTGTTCGGTTCCAAGTAACAGGAGTCCTCTCAAACAAGCTTGATGGAAAGTTCTGTTGTTCAGTCTTTCGGCCGTGTCCAACTCTTTGCTACTCCATGGACTGCAGCACTCCAGGCTTCCCTGTCCTTCGTTAACTCCCCGAGCTTGCTCAAACTCATGTCCATTGAGGCAGTAATGCCATCCAATCATCTTGTCCTCTGTTGTCCCCTTCTCCTCCCGCCTTCGATCTTTCCCGGCTTCAGGGTCTTTTCTAATGAGTGGGCTCTTCGCACCAGGTGGTGAAAGTATTGGAGCTTCAGCTTCAGCATCAGTTCTTCCAGTGAATATTCTGGATTGATTTCCTTTAGAATGGACTGGTTTGATCTTCTTGCAGTCCAAGGGACTCCCAAGATTCTTCTCCAACACTACATTTCAAAAGCATCAATTCTTTAGCGCTCAGCCTTCTTGATGGTCCAACTCTCACATCCATACATCTATGAACGTTGAGTTTTAAGCCAGCTTTTTCACTCTCCCATTTCACTTTCATCAGGAGACCCTTTAGTTCCTCTTTGCTTTCTGCCATAAGTTTGATGTCATTTCCATATCTGAGGTTATTGATATTTCACCTGACAATCTTGATTCCAGCTTGTGCTTCATCCAACCCAGCATTTCGCATGATGTACTCTGCATATAAGTTAAATAAGCAGGGTGACAATACACAGCCTTGATGTACTTCTTTCCCAGTGTGGAACCAGTCTGTTGTTGCATGTCTGGTTCTAACTGTTGCTTCTTGCCTGCATACAGATGTCTCAGGAGGCAGGTCAGGTAGTCTGGTATTCCCATCTCTTGAAGAATTTTCAGTAGGTTATTGTGATCTACACAGTCAAAGGCTTTAGCATAGTCAATGAAGCAGAAGTAGATGTTTTTCTGGAATTCTCTTGCTTTTTGTATGATCCAGTGGATGTTGGTAATTTAATCTCTGGTTCCTCTGCCTTTTCCAAATCCAATTTGAACGTCTGGAAATTCTCAGTTCACATACTGTTGAAGCTTAGCTTGGAGAATGTTGAGCATTACTTTACTAGCTTGTGAAATGAGTGCAATTGTGCAGTAGTTTGAGCATTCTTTGGCATTGTCCTTCCTTGGGACTGTAATGAAAACTGACCTTTTCCAGTCCTGTGGCCACTGCTAGTTTTCCAAATTTGCTGGCATATTGAGTACAGCACTTTCACAGCATCATTTTTTAGGATTTAAAATAGCTCAGCTGGAATTGCATCAGCTCCACTAGCTTTGTTTGTAGTGATGCTTCCTAAGGCCTACTTGACTTCACATTCCAGAATGTCTGGCTCTAGGTGAGTGATCACACCACTGTGATTATCTTGGTTATGAAGATCTTTTTTGTACAGTTCTTCTGTGTATTCTTGCCACCTCTTCTTAATATCTTCTGCTTCTGTTAGGTCCATCCCATTTCTGTCCTTTATCGAACCCATGTTTGCACGAAATGTTCCCTTGGTATCTCTAATTTTCTTGAAGAGATCTCTAGTCTTTCCCATTCTGTTATTTCCCTCTATTTCTTTGCATTGATCTCCTAGGAAGGCTTTCTTATCTCTCTGTGCTATTCTTTGGAACTCTACATTCAGATGGGTATATCTTCCCTTTACTCCTTTGCCTTTCGCTTTTCTTCTTTTTTTTTTTTTTTTTTTGCTTTTCTTCTTTTCTCAACTATTTGTAAGGCCTTCTCAGACAACCATTTTGTCTTTTTGCAATTCTTTTACTTAAGGATGATTTTGATCGCCTCCTCCTGTACAATGTCAAGAACCTCTGTCCATAATTCGTCAGGCACTGTGTCTATCAGATCTAATCCCTTGAATCTATTTTGTAACTTCCATTGTATAATCATAAGGGATTTGATTTAGGTCATACCTGAATGGCCTAGTGGTTTTCCCTACTTTCTTCAATTTAAAGAAGAAAAAGTGGGGGCCTATTAAATAGGTACAGGGGTATCTCCCAAGGTCAGGCTAGTCATCTGGCTCTTGCACAGATCCACACTAGGACTTGGAGAGCTTCTCGCTCCAGGGGCTGCCAGTCACCACATTTATACCACTGTTGGTATCTGCTCCTTTCTGTTTCCCTTGCAAACTAGCTTTCTCTGTTGAGCTTGTGTTTGGCTCACTGTAAATCCCCATGAATGGTTCTCTCAGTCTCTGAGTCATAGAAAGTTTCCAGATCACAGCGCATACCTATCTGACATAATCCCAATGCTTATTTTTAATATAGTATTTTTTTAATTGAAATGCACATCATATAATGTAAGAGTCACCATTTAAAGTGTTCACTTGTGTGGTTTTCAGTATATTCATTACGTTTTCCAGTCATTACCACTACCTAATTCCTGAACATTTCCTTCACCCTAAAGGAAACCCTGTTTCTCTTAGCACCTAGTCCCAAATATCCCCTCCCCCATTCTCTGGTAACCACTAATTTACTTTCTGTCTTTTTGGCTTTGCCTATTCTGAACATTTCATATAAATGCAATCATATAACATATGACTTTTGTGTCTGACTTCTTTCACTTAGCATGATGATTTTAATGTTGATCCTTGTTGTAGCATTTAAGAGTACTGCCACTTACTTTTATGGCTAAATAGCATTCTAATATATGGAAATATCACATTTGTTTATCCACCCATCAATCGATGGATATTTGAGTTGTTACCATTTTTTAGCTATTACCAATAATGCTGCTATGAACATTAGTGTACAAGTTTTTGCAAGTACATATATTCAATTTTCCACCTAGGAGCATAATTGCTGGGTCATATGATAATTCTATGTTTAACTTTCTGAGGAACGTCATACAGTTTTCCACAGTGGCTTCATCATTTTGCATCCCAACTAGCAATGTGTGATGAGGCCAATTGTCTTTTTTTTTTTTTTTCTGTGCCATACACGGGATCTTATTTCCTCAACCAGTAATTGAACCCAGCCTTGCTGCATTGAAAGCTCAGAGTCTTAACCACTGGACCACCAGGGAAGTCCCAGGGCCCACTGACTTTTAATTCCAAATTTCTAGGAGATAGAATCCAGTTACCCCACTTCAGTCTCAGGATAATTCCCTTTGGTCAGATACCAAGTCTGTGTGATATGAGGGGTAGGGGTAGAATGGTCAGCTGGTACAGTCATGTAGAGGCCCGTCATGGGCCTCAGGAGTTCTCAGAAAAGACAGAGTGGTCTGGGTATTTTTGGAATTTTTCCTCTCCTGTCTAATCCACAATTCATTCCCAGTGTAGCACCTTTATGATAATCCTGAGTCATGGAAGTAGTCCATTGATGACAATTTGTTATTTTTAAATTAGACTGAGCCTCAAACTTTTCTTTGACACAAGGCACAAAATTCTCTAGAGGCTAGTAAAAAGTATCATGTTCACTTTGAATAGATGTTTGTAATATCAAACCTGTGTCGCAAATGAAAACTCCAACCCAATGCGGAGATTTCACTGATGTGTTCAAGACCATGAAGTGAGTTAGTGCCCATCTGGGATTAGTATTTGGAACCTCGGTGCTACTGACTGAATTCTCAGGCCACTTGTGGGTTGGTACCATAATTATTGTCCCTTCTTGTTATTTTGGGACCCAAATTCCCATTCTTTATTCATGCATTTGGGGGATTTGTAGACAAAAGCTTACTTACACTTTCCAAAATGAGTTGCTTTATAAAAATCCCAGAATGCAGTCAAGCCCATCTGTTTCCTCTCCTATATTAACTTATTTGTTGCAGTAAAACTCCAGACAGTCCTCAGAGAGATGCAGTTATAGGAAAGAAAACTGATTATGAGGGAAAGATTTTAGGGTCATTGAGATTTATTCCCCTGATATGCAAAGTCTGTGTAATGTGTGCAGTAGCCTGAGATCACCTTGGCATGAAGCGTGGCTCATGTTGGAGCAGCTAATTGTGCAGCCTGCTCATGCGGGGAACAGTAAGGAAAGGATTCCCATCACAGAAGGTTTAACAATCAGGAGCTTAAGATATTGCGATGGAAATGAGGCTGGTTGTGCAGCATTTTAACTGAGCATTACTCTGGAGCTTGTCTCCGAGTATTAAGGCTCTCAAAAAATATTGATTTGGATCCAAATGAGAAGAAGGATTTGACATTTGCCTTGTTTTCTGTGAAAGTCAAGATAAATGTACACCAGCAAACTCGAACCTGAGTTAGACTCTGTGTGTGTGTGTGTGTGTGTGTGTGTGTGAGTGTGTGTGAGTGTGAGAGAGAGAGAGAGAGAGAGATTTAGTTGATGAAGAAATCTGACAGTAGAAGGTAAATAATGATAGATAATTATTGATTTACTCTACATTAGTTATATTAATTTATGGTAATTCTTTGTTTTACTTACAGGATTAAGGGGACAGGGGTTTTCATTTCTATTTCCTTCTATCTGAGAGGTGGTGTTAGGTGGCCTAGTCCCTGTGGAGTGGCAATTCAAATATTACAATAGCCTGCTTCCCAGCACATAGTTTGTGGGCAGAGTTGCTCCCCCACCACTCCTGTCTCCTAGAGAGCCTCCAGACACAGCAGGTGACACTGATGGATGGTCCCCACCTAGCTCTTTATTGAAGTCTCACATTGTACACAGAACAGGTGAGATAGCTGATGCCTCAGTTAGGGTGGACAGCTAACAGGTCAATAGAAACTCAACCTGAAATTGCTGCTGTCACAGCAGCTTGTTACAACTCTTGGCTTTGATGTGCAGCTACAATACTTTGTAATTGAGGAGATGAGACGCTTCAGGACTGCTCTGTTAGGTGTAGGTGTATCCAGGAGTCAGGTGACCGGGAGCGCAGTTCCAGCAAGAGCTTGTGACCTTGGGGTGATTTCTCAATGCTTCTGAGACTATTTCTTCATCTGCCAGGACAGTGGAGTGGGTGTTAGACTTTCCTAACCAGAACTGACTAGGATAATGCATACGAAAGTACTTTGAGGATGAAAGGAAAAAGTATTATTCATACAACAAAGCTTGGCAAGTCAGGATTCCCTGAGGGACTTTTTCCCTCCTAGGTTGGGGAAAGTGGATGACGAGAACTAATGTTCTGAAACAGGCATCACTGATCTCATCTCACTTAACCCCATCAGGTGGGTGTCATTCCCATTTTGCTGATGACTTGACTAAGGCTCAGAGACGGTAACTACAGAGTTGTTCATTGGTTGATACTTGCAGAGCAAGACCAGAGGAAACATGTCTGATTTCAAGGACGTGTCTGGTATGGGACCCCTGTCTCACTCTTCAGCCCAGCATTTCCTTCTCTCTTAGCAAATCACCCTTTTCCCCTTGCTTCTGCTACTTACCTGTTATATAAATATGAGAGGAATTAATCTGTTTGAACTTGGTCCCTTATCTGTTAAAAAAAAACAAACAAACACAAACAGAACTAATACCACTCATCTTGCAGGCTCATGAGGACTAAGTGAATTAGTCATGGACAGTGCCCAGTCAGGTGTGGACACAGAAGGTGCCGCCTGGTCTATCCTCACCTCTGGCAGCCTACTTCATCCATGCTGTCCCCTCTACAGTGCTCCTAAAGTTCAACCTGTGCTTGAGGCCTCCCTCTTCTCTTTGGCAGGAGAATGAGAAAATGTCACTGCACAGTATCTTTCCATTCTTATTGACATTAGAAAATTTTGGAGAAACACCCTTAGATACTTTCTAAGCTAGGCATCTAAGCAGGTTCTGAAGAAAACGATTCTTCAGTGGAGGGAAGCTGTGTGCCTTGAGCTGTTGCTTAGGAAAATCTCTGGGCAGATGACATCATCAATCTTTTTATCTGTGTTTCCTTAATGACTGGATGGCACCATTTTTCTTTCCTAGTGCTCACTGTTAATCCCACTTTAATATTTGTCATTAAGTGAATCATCATAAAGTTTGTAAACATTATTTCACTAAGATTTGGATCCACACATTTAACTCTCTGTCTTTTCACCCCAATTCCATTTGAAATGGTCCAATAAGTGTTCAAGAACGTGTACAGCAGAGTTATAAAACAGAAAAATGGTGCAACAGGAAACCAGAAATTTTAATGACATTTCTGTAAGATATAGTTTCACATAAAACTGTTGCAGGAAGGGAGATCCCTTCCAGGGCTGGAGAGTGGGCTCCTGTCTAAAACTTGGAAATGAATTGTCTGAGGAGACATATGTGCTGTAAAAAAAGAGACCTTATTGGGAGGGGGTGCCCTGGTGGAGAACAGCAGTGTAAGGGAAACCAGGAGGACTGCTCTGCCATGTGGCTTGCAGTCTTGGATTCTATGGTGCTAGGTTTAGTTTCTAGGGTATCTCTGGCCAATCACTCTAACTCAGGGTCCTTCCTGGTGGTGCACACATTGCCCAGCCAAGATGGATTCCAGTGAGAAGGATCTTGGGAGGCTGGTGGGGCATATGGACTGGAGTCTCCTCCCCTTTTGACCTTTCCTGAATTCTTCCAGTTGGTGGTAGCTTGTTAGATCCTTATTTCTTATCAGGACTTCCTGTTGTAAGATAACTCATGCAAGTGGTCACTATCATGTCTGGCCAGGGCAGGTGGTTTTGGTCAATGTTTCCCCTAATGAAACTAGATTTAGGGTCTTACTATTTAGTAATGAAAAATTGTTATTTTATGAATTGTTTTAAAACCTTTGTTGTGACTTGAGTTGTGTCTCCCCCAAATAATATGTTCAAGTTCTAACTCCCAATGCCTATGACATGACTGTATTTGAAAATAGGGTCTTTGAAGATATAATCAAGCTAAGATGAGGTCATACTGGATTAGGGTAGACTCTAATCCAACAGTTGGTATACTTATAAGAAGAGGGATATTTGGAAGAGATACACGGAAACAAAGGCCATGTAACAAAAAAAGAAGCGATTGGAGTGGTGCAGGAGTGCCAAGGACTGCTGGCAACCACTGGAAGCTAGAGAGAAGCGTGGAGAGATTCTTCCCTAGAACCTTGTGAGGGAGCATGGCCCTGCCAAAATCTTAATTTTGGAGTTCCAGCCTCCAGAACTGTAAGAGAATAAATTTCTACTGTTTTGTGTCATCCAGGTTGTGGCAATTTGCTATGACAGCCTTAGGAAACTAATGCAAGCTTGATTGAAGACTTTATTAAAAAAATGGATTTAGGGGAGTACTGACCCCCATGCATATGAAGAAAAGACTCATTTAAAAATAAGTGGGTAGTTTCCCTTAGAAGAGCCTCAGATAATCTCCAAGCTCAGACAACAGATGCTCAAATAAATGTGGGACACATGTGAACCCTACCAATGACCTTGGGAAGTTGACCTTGACTCCATCCTTGCCATGAGCAGCCATGTCAAATAAAATGGAGGCATTATCCCAGCAGGTTTGTACTAAGGAGAGCTGTGCCACTCTGAGAAGGGGCTGGCTTGGGTGCCCATGGCAAACATAGACGGGTGTCCCATAAGTACAATAGGCTAAGCAGGCAAACTTTCTTACATACACTCTTTCCTAACTTCTGGGTACAAACTAGCTGCCAATCTTAGAAAAAAAAGCCATAAAAATATGAAGTTTTCCCTTTCTCCTTTGTCTGAAATGAAACAGCATAAATACAGACCTGTACAGTTTCTGATAAGCCACTTTTCAAATTCCCAAACAGGAAAAATGTAGACATTTATTTGTTAACAAATTTTTGTTGAGCACTGTTATGTGCCAGGCATTATTCTAGAATGAGGGTTTCATTCAGAGGTTTTGCATCCTATGCAAAGATCTGAAGGCAAACCAAAAGAAAACATGGGGTAATCAAGGAGCTGCAAGGATGGGTAAATAGGGAAAAAGCATTGGGCTGGGCTTGAGAAATTATTCAATACTATTTAAATTGTTCAAAGAAGAGAGGCCAATCAGAGCAATCCAAGGAGATGACCTCTCTGAAATGAACTTATCCCAAGAAATCAGAAGAAGAAAAAACTTCTTTGTAGATAGCTTTGAATCACCAATTCCTTTTAATATTTCAATACAGGAGTAGACAGGACACTGTGTTTAGGAAAACAGAACAATCTGAGGCTAGGAAATATTGCCATAATATCAGCAATATAATTCTTAAATTAAAATTCTAAATAAAGGCAGCATAGGGAAAATTGAATCCTGCAGTAAATTGAATTGGTGAATTAGACCATTATGTTGAGAAATTCTCCTATATTGCAGAGGAAAATAAACTTAACCATAATGCATGTAAAGGAAACATGGTCAGGGGATAAATCCAACAGATCCAACTTAGATGTAATGAAAATACCAAAAAGAGAGAACAACCACAGAAATGGTACATGCTCAATCATGTCCAGCTCTTTGCGACCTCAAGGACCATAGCCCACCAGGCTCCTCTGTCCGTGGTGTTTTCCAGGCAAGACTACTGGAGTGGGTTGCCATTTCCTACTCCAAGAATGATAATGCATGTAAAGGAAACATGGGCAGGGAATAAATCCAACAGATTCAATTTAGGTATAGTGAAAATGCCCAAAAGAGAGAGCAGCTACAGAAGTGGTAACAATAAAGAAATAATAGGAAAAAAAATCCATACCTCAAGAAACATTTGAGTCTTCAGACTGAAAGGACCTACTAGGAATCAGGTAAACTTAGTGTATAGACTCCTACTAAGACAGATCCAGTAAAACTTCCTTCTAGCACTCAGGGAAAAACAACAACAACAACAACAAAAAACCCCCACACTATTTAGAAAAGGAAAAAAAGAGCATCAGCCATACTAATTGCTGTCAGGCAGGGAATAACATATATAAAACTTTGAAGGAAACGTTACTGCCTAAGAATTTCTTACATGGTTTATGTGAGAAGGCAACAGAAAAATCTATTCTCACATGTTGAAGAACTTATAAAATATTTCTTTTTTCTGGGCAAAATTCCTTGAAAAAGTCCTATAGCAATTCAAGGAAGAAATCAAAATAAATAATTCAAACTGGAGGAAGCCAGCGCATCACAGAACTTATTACAAGAAATGAAACCAATAAAATTTCATATTAGTCTATAAATGATTGCTGTTAATGTTATAAAATTTAGCAAAAATATTAAAAACGATAATAACCTGGATCTAAAAAGATAGCTTATTCAGATAAAAACTTGAGAGTGTGAAGGAAGAAGGAGCAAATAGAGGTTCTGTGAGCATTTAAGTTTGGTCTATTTTGTTTACTGTTTAATCTCCAGGCTTAGAATAGTGCCTGGCATATTGAAGGTGCTTAATGAATGAATTAAGCCTACCAAATCTCTATGATCAATTAGAATTTAAAACTTCCATGAGATAATAATAGAAAGACTATCTGATAGAAAGATGAAGGAAATTTCAATTTACATCAATTTTAAGAAAATAAAAGTCAAACCTCCCATCCCTCCCCAATATAACTAGTAATCAAGAAAACAAAAAAACAACAAAGACCTGTTAATTCTTATCTGTCAATCTGATTACCAAAGATTAATATGTCTGATGATACCGCATGTTGGTGAGCATATAGGGAAACAGAAACTCTCTTCGTCTTTTGGTGAACTTTAAATTAGTTCTACTACTTTGGAGAATTTTGTAATATGAAGCAAAGCTGAAAATGTGAGTACTCAGCAATTTGACTTCTAAGTATACACCTTAAAGAAACTGTTCTAAATATGCTTCCCCAAGAACTCCTCCAATGACATCATTGTTTGTAATAGTTAAAAAGTGGAAACAATCTAAATGTCCATCACAAGGGAAATATTAACAGAGAAATGAACTTGATTAATTCACACAATTGAATAATATACATAAGTCAAAATGAATGAACTACATTTGTGTTTTAACTAAATATGAAAAAGCATAAAGTTAATTTGAAAAACAGCAAATTCCAGAATGGTATGAATAACCTGCTAGGATTCATACACATTTAACAAGCACTCAAAACCACACCCACTTAACTAGGAATTGTCTACAAAGACAGTGATTAACAGTAAGAAACAAGAACTAAATGGAAACGTGCCAAACTCATGATCGTCTTTACCCCTGGGGAAGAAGACTAGGAGAGCTTTGAAATTATAGTTTGAAATAAAGGACTTCAGCTTTATAATATTTTGCTCCTTTTATTAAAAAAGAAATCTGAAGCAAAGCAACAGAATGTTAACATTTGTTAATTCTGAACAGTAGATACATGGTTGTTTGTTATATTATTCTTGTACTTTATTTTTAAAACCTTTCATACTCCTCCCAAAGTGTAACAAATATCTCACCTTATGTCCTTACAACAATGAATTTGTTAGAAGATTGATGAATTCCTAGGGAGAGAGTGGGTCTATGCAGTTCTGACATGATATTTAAAAAAATTAAACTTACTGTGTTTGCTGTGTATACACATGATTTTTTTTTTGGAAGGGCACAACCCTATCCCTTCCAAAGATATTTGGAAATGTTTGGTAAGAGATTTTGACTGGCGCAATACTTGAATGGTGTTACTGGCATTTAGTAGCTGAGGCCAAGGATGCTAATTGACCAGGCCCTGGTTCCAATTATGTCCTTTTGGGAAATACTGAGTTAGAAATTGCATTCTGCTGAGGCTAACAGAAAATCCTATTAGTAGTTTAAGCAAATACTCATTTTCTTTTCCTTGTGCAACAGGAAGTCAGGAGGTAGCTGGTATAGGTTTAAGAGTGGCTCAAGGGTTTTAGGGCTCAATTCACAGTGTTTCTAATTCTCTTTTCCTCATAGTCTCATAATGGCTGCTGAAGCTGTAGCCATCAAACCCAGCGTCCAGGCAGGAAAAAGAAAGGGTAAGGAAAGAGAGGGCAATATCCCTATTTGGAAAGCAAAAATCCGATAGACTTCTATGTATGTCTTACTGTATCACACGACTTTGCTTGCTGAAAGGGTTTAGTGTCTGGTTTTGTGGCTTTTATACTAGAGGAAGGCAAGGAAAAGAGGGTCTGAGAAGGATGTTGAGTCAATCAACCCACAGACTTTGCTGCAAAAATGAATAGGTTAAATATCCATATAAATAAAATAAAATAAAATCAAGGTTAACTCAGGAAAATAAAAACCACTCTGAATATTTACTATGAAGGGAATTTAATATAGGAAGTCAGTTACACAGGGGATTGATGAGTATGGAAGCTAAACAGGGGACAGCAAGGCAGCCCAGAGATTAGCAACCTCAGAAAACTATTATCCACTCAATATTAGAAAGACAAGGGAGAGGGTAGAACAGGCTTATTCAGAAGGAGCTGGAACCAGAGTGGAGTTGCAGCTATTGAAGAAATATCACATAAAGTTTAGGGGGAGAGGAAGACCCCTGCTTACTCTTTTCTCTCACCAGATTTCTTCTATTGGCCAAACCCAGTGGAAATTCAGCTGACAGTCTGTAGGGACCACGCTATGATGTAGAGCTGAGTAAGAAAAGAACAAGAAATAAATCGGAGGGACAACAGGTCCAGAACCAACCTCTACTAGGTCAAACTACAAGCCACACTTCTAAATTAATATGTTAAAGTAAAGGATAGTACAGACAATAAAAGTAAATCACGAGTGACAAAATTAATATCAGATGATGTAGCATTAAGGCCTGGGCCATTAAATGAGATGAAAAAGGGTTTTTCTTTTTCTGTCTTTCTTTTTCTATTGCTAATAGGTGCAATCCATAACAAAGATGAAGGAATCATTGAAACTTTAAGTGCTAAATAGCATGGATCAAATATATATATCAAAACTTCTTAGAAATATGAGAAATCCACAAGAACCATAATCATAGAGGGGGACTTTAATCCCTGTGATAGATCAAGCAGACAAAAGTAAATAAGAACATTCAACAAGAGCTCATATTAAGACATATGGCAGCAGCCAAACCTGAAATCAGAGATAGTCACGGATTTAAGTGCTTTTATTAATACACAAGAAAATGAAGATAAATGGATTCAATTATGGCTTCAACTCAAGAGGACATAAAGAACAAATATAACTTTAGGAAAGCAAGAGAAAAGAATCAATAAAAACACAAACAGAAATCAATACATTTGAAAGAAATGTGAAATTGATAAATTTACCAAGATCCTATTCCAAAAAGGTCAACAGAAGAGACAAACTCTTGGAAAACCTTACAAAAAAGTTAGAAAGGACCACATACATAGCATTAAGAATAAGAAAGGGAATATAACCAAAGACAGAGAGGTTAAATCCATTGTAAGAGCAACACTGTATATGTCTTAATCCTCAGACATCTAAAAATCTTAATGGTAAAGATGATTTTATAGGGAAATAAAATATTACAAAATTAAAAGAGGCCTTATTATGTCTCGTGAAGCCCTATAGTTGTACTCTGTCATGGAAACTGGAATATGACATCCATTAGGAAGAAATGCAAATTAAGTTTACGGAACTGTCTTCCCTATTAGACTACAAGTTTCCTGCGGTCAAAGACTACGTTTATTTGATTTTGCACCTTCAGTATTTAACTAAAGTACACAGTATACATTGTAGAGAATGCAGACATTCAGGGGATATTTGTTGAAAGCATTTCTTCTTTCCACCCTCCCTTCCTTTCCTTCTCCCTTTGCCCTTACCTCCCTCCCTCCTTCCTTTTCCCACTTCCATATGCATGGAACAGTCAGAAAGCAAGATCCATTTAGTTTAGAATAAAGAGCCCTCTATTTATGTCATTCTTTAGGTCCTATCTATGGTCTGTTCTTTATAGATCCCATCACCCTGTGAGGCAGGCTCCCATGTGGGGTCCACAGAGGGTTCCTCTGCAACCCGCACTGCTTATCAGGAGCTGCCTGGAGCTGGTGACTCAGAGAATGGCCCAGCAGGCCCTGGCTGTTGCTAGGAAACCACAGTTCCCTGGTGGAACCCAGAACAACACTTGCAAGTTGTCCCTGATAACTTAGAGGAAGCCAAGAGCTGTCAGAAAAGGTAGGGGGAAAAACAAAAAGCTAAAATGAAGAAGTAATTTTCCTTGCCCAGCACTAAATGACATGTATCTATGGGGACTAGAGACAAAAATAGTCGGAAGAGAGGTTGGCATCATTAACAAAACCCCTTTTGCTCTTGCTTCTTTTGACGTTGTAAAAATGAGCTGCGTTCAGAACAGGGCTCCAAAGATACCTGTTCTGTAGACAAGCCTTGGAGTTTTCTGAAACTTTGGCTGTGGGAGGGGCTGGGGAAGTGAGGCAGGGCTTTCCTCCAGGTTCCCTGCCACTCTGATTTGGCCTCTCCAGCTGTGGGCTCAGCCATCTTTTGCAAGTGAGTGCTTCCTTAGGCCACCAGTCAGCAACTTTTGACCAATAGCTAATCAGTATTGCCCAGGCAAACTGGCAACAGCAGGAGAACAAGGGGCCCTACAGCAGCAGCTCTCCAATTTGGCTGTGTGTCAGAATCCCCTGGACGGTTTCTTAAACAGAGATTGCTGGGCCCTCCTCCCAGGGTTTTTGATTCAGGAGGCCCGGGTGGGGGCTGAGAATGTGCCTTCTGCTAGGTTCTGCTGGGTACTGATTGCTGCACCTCCAGAGACCACACTTTAGGGACCTTTGCACTAGACTATTGAATCTTGCAAGAAATTGACAAATCACTGAACTGATGAAGAGACAGAGGTTCAAGGAAGTGCAGTGGATTGCCCAAGGTCACTTAGCTACTCATTGTGGGCGCAGACCAGGCTTCCTGAATTGAATACTAGAGCTTTCTCCACTACCAAATGCTCTCTAAGCAGTGTCTCTTTAAAAATTCTCCAAAAGACTCCAGATGGCCGCCAACAGGGGTGGTCCTGTGAAGTGAATGCCAAGTTGCTAAATCCAACCCTGATAGCAACAGCTTTGAATGTGAAGCCAGAGTCAGAATTGCAAAAGCCTTTGTGTTCTTCGCAGCGTTGTCTCTCATCTTTCTAAATACTGTAGATGGAAAAGGAAGCACGTTGAGGAGGAGCAGACACAGTTAGGCAGGGCTCCAATACGTTTCCAAAGAGGCATGCCTCCAGTGCCATGCTGACAAGCTAGGGCTGCTGGTGGGAAGCCCCATCGGCTTTGGGCTCAAACCACAAGGCAGGTCCCCTTCTTGCCAGCAGCCCCCACCTTCCTCTCTGACCTCTGTGTGGGCTGAGATAGCTCCAGAGATAACATTTAAAACTTAAAAAAAATCACATGTTCTTTCCACTTTTGCTTCATCAGCCATCAAGGCTAATTGTAAGCTGCTGTATAAAAGGAAAAAAAAAAGAAAGTCAGGCAAGCAACACATATTAACAAGGTCTGGTTAAAGCAAAACTAGGGTGAGTGCGGACTTTGTTTTCAGTCCTCCTGGTCCCCTCTTTGACCCTCTCATGAACCTCCCAGGCCCTCCACTCTTCCCTCCCCCTCTTGACTTCTATTCCTGTATGATTCTGCTCCTCTTCACCTTTAGCTAAACTCTACTAAGGTGTGAGATGGAAAAGGGGTCACAGGTGTTTTAATTTTAACAAGGGGCATTTGAAGACCAAAAACCCTCCAAAGCTTGGCTAAATGAAGCTCTAATAATGAAATATGGAGGAGATTGGAGAATGGAGGGAGAATCACTAAGAAACAGGAAATTATCTGGAATTTTTTATGTTGTACCTCATAGGTGGCCACTAATTTGTCTCCTGCCAAGGCTGAAACTTATGTTATATACTAATAATACTGACAGAGGCTCACACCTTCGGAATCATCACTCATATTTGTAATACTTTCATTCTCACAAGAACCTTGTGCCCATTAGGTGGCATTCAGATAGAGCCAGTGGACAAATTCTTGTTTCTGTAGCATAACGGTGCTAAGAGTAAATGACTAGAGAGTTCCTCTTTCCTGCCAGGGTCTTAACTCTGTTCATGTCTTCATGGGGTGAACTGGATGGTTGTGACTGTTACCAAGCGGGTGCAGAAATACTTGACATTGTGCTTCTTTATGGGGCTTCACAGCTTTCAGTGAGCTTCGTATGTATTATCCCCTTTGAGCTCATTTCTTGGATTTATGGAAATTATAACTTCCATGTTACCTCTGAGGAAACAGAGGTTCAAATGTATTGCTAGAAAGTAGCAGAGCTAGAACGTCAATCTAAGCCTTTTGATTTCTGATTCTAAATAGACTATATTCCATCCAGATACGATAAATCAAGGATGTATCGTAGAAGAGGGAGTAGGTGGCTAACTAGGTAGGCAGAGAGGCTCTTGGAGGGCTAACTAGAGCTGGGAAGCGACTCTGGTCAGCATTTGAATATACTAAAAAGGGGAGCATGATGGAGCCAGCCTCTTTCTGGTGATCACAGCGGAGGCCGTTATTTGGGTGTCTTCAGTCAGAGCAGTGGGATAGGTAACGTGGTGTGGCCTGTGACTCTCAGGAAGTCAGAAGAGTAAGGAAATGTGGGTTGGGCTGGTAGAGAGGAAAGGTGGAACTTAAATGGAGCAAAGGGCTCTTGCTGTTACCTTTAAGATTCTACTAATGCAGAACTGAGGAAGTTCTGAGGATGTGGGGAGGCTCCATCCAAATCATATTGCACCTGGGAATGCAACAGTGAGTGGACAAGCAGAAGGGCTCGTGCTGAGTGAGGTTCCTCGGTAATTATGTGTGTGTGGTCTGCTCACTCGATGTTCTGTGTAAGTGCAACTCAGTGTTGTATTTCATTAATATTGTTTTGTCAGGCAGTACTTGTCCTACATTTCTGATGTTCCCAGGGATGCTGGGAGAAGGAATTATGTTAACCAGCAATATTCCATGCATTTAATTACACCTGGGAAATTACTCTAGCAATAGCATTGACTGAGGAATTAAGAGAAGAAGGCAGGCATTTCAGGTGTGTGGATTATGCACACAAAGGTCCTAAGACAACAATGAGCTTAATCTGTGGTGAAGAATAAAATCCTGTGCCTTGTCAAAGTGGAGAATCTGGGAATAATAGAAAGAAAAGTTGGACACATAACCTGACACTGGATTAGAAGGGCCTGGAGTGTCCCACTGAAGAGGGCTATCTTGGTTGTGGGTATCAATGAAGGTTTTTAAGCAAGCATCACTTTAGGAAAATTATTATACAAATGCACAGGATGGTTTGGAGTGGGAAGAGCCTAGGGGCAGGGAACAAACACATAAGACTACTGGAGTCCTTTTTATAGGAGGTAATAAAGGGCTGACCTTGTATGCAAATGGAGAGGAAGGACAGATATGAAAGATGAGTCTTTTTTACTTGCCAAGGAGAAAGTCAATTGTTGGTTGAACATATTGTCCCCACTGGGATCTTGTGGGCAAGAAGCAAGTTTTCCTGCTATTCTCTTAACCTCACATTCTTCCTGCTTGTTTTCTCAATGTGGTCTCCTGTTGTCTTAATGGAGCAGTGGAACTCTGCTCATTAAAACTGTGCAGCACATTACGAGTTGACTCATTTTAAGTAACTGATTTTATAGCATTTCAAACCTGCCAAGTTGATAAATTAGGCACTGTACTATTTTACACAATCTGGAGTCTCAGATTTAGGGAATGTTGAAAATTAGCAAATCCTATGGCAAATGGCAGCCCCTGCTGGCAAGCATGATATTACAGGCTAACTGTAGTAGGCAATGGAATGGCCCAGAAACAGATGAGCGAAGAGAACAAAGCTGCCAGGAGCTGGAGGGGTTGAGGAGGGGAATCCATGGACCAGGGAGAAATTAATATATTTCAGGGAAAGACAGGAAAAGCAATCGGTGATAGCAAGAAAACCTCAAAGTTGGAGAACTCATTTCAGAGGATTTTTAAGGAATGAATATGTCTCTTTCACTAGCTAGGTGCTTGGACAGTATAAACATGATATCAGACAAGGTTCTTGACCTCATAGGTGATTATATATTTTGAATAATAAATTCTGAAGATCCAAATGCTGCAAAAACTTCTTTTAGAATAGCATTGCAAGAGACTGACTACCCTCCCTAAATCTTCTTCAACAATAATTTTGTATTTAATACATTTGAGAATTATTTTCTTGGAAACTGTTTTCCCTGTGGAAATACTTTTTAATGTCATATTGGAAACGTGTGTGTGGGAGGTGAGGAAAGGTTTCACTTTGCAGCCCTTGTTACTAAAATTCATATATTCTGGAAAGTCAGATTTTTCAGACTCTGATTCTCATTCGTGATTCAAAGAAGATGATAAAAATGTTTATAAGGTCTGATCCGAGATTTCCAGGATGACTGGTGTGTAAGATGACTTCATAATTTATTTGCTTATAACCACCTTTTTTTCCCCCAGAAAGAATTTAAGTCTACTTTAAGGCAGATAATATCTGCAAATTGTAAAGAACTAATTATGTGCAAAACTGTGTACTACCTATGGGAAGGGATAAGATGAGGCATGAAACATGGTGACTACTATGTGGAAAAATAGGAGCAGGAGTAAAAAGTTAATGGATAATAAAAGATTAACTATTAGAGCATAGTTTTTGAGCTTGATGGCCAGGGTCAAAATCTTGGCTCTGTAGCTGTTTAGCTGGGTGACCTTGGGCAGGCTGTGAGAGCTTTCAGTGTCTAATCTATAAAAAGGAGATAATAATAGTACCTGCCTCCTAGGTTTATTGTGAGTTTTAAATAGGTTAATATATGTAAAGCACTATTCTGAGCCAGGCATTAGTAAGCACTATATGTGTTAGCTACTATTATTATGGAAAGTGGTAAACGAGTGGCATAGTCAGCAATCTCTGCAGGAGTTAGCTGTAAATCCTTTTGGGAAACAGTGTTATAAATAAAGAAATTGTGTTAGAAGAAAAGAACACAGAAAGATGAACTGGGGAGGCTTACTGGTGGTACTCGTGTAAGCTCAGTCTTTGAAAGGAAGTAGGATTTGTAGCAGGAAAGAGGCAGGCAGAATGGCCTGAATAATAGTGGAGGGAAATGATGGAGCCTGTTACAGGGGCAGGAAGAGAGGCTGGTCTGCCTGGATCCTTGCGAGCATTGAAGTAGCTGGAATGGGAGGGGTGGCCCTTGACTACCAGGTTGAGCAGTTAGAACTCTGAGCAGTTAGAATTCCTCTGAAGGGGGAATATGGCTCATTAAAGAACTTAATCTTTCACTTTTAATCTGTGATGGAAGGGTGAAGGATTCTGAGAGACTAGTTAGGAGTTACAGGGGAGGAAAATAATTTTACTCCTACCCTGCTAAGTTCTTAGCTGAGATCTCTGTACTAAAAGACAGATTAACAAGAGAAAACAAACAGAAAGTTGTTAACATGCAGCCCTCATGTACACATGGGAGATATCCAGGGGAAAATAAGCAACTTTCCGAGGTAGCTTAGAATTCAGGGTTAGATGCCATCTTTATAGAGAAAGAGGAGCGGTACATAGGCCTCTTAAGGAGAGAGTAAATGGTTTTCAGGAAAGATGAATGGGCCAAATGGGAGAAGAACAGATGGGAGGTGTGATAGCTTGTGACAAAATGTGTCTGGGTGTGGTGTCAACTTCTTCACTCCTCTCCTGTGATAAGAGTCCATCTTCCCTGGTTGATGAATATCCGGGGGAAGGGATTTATGACAAATGAGATCATTTTGGAGGATCTGACTTTTGGCGGATAAACAGGGAGTTCAGAGAAAGCCTCTCTCTGTACTTGCTGTTTTTCAGGTGCCTTTAGCTCAAAATAATTCCTATACAAAGTGGCCTGTTTTGAGGCGGCATGTTCTGCTACCCTCTGGGTCAATTCAGTGTAGAATGAGAACTGCAATGATGAGAACCTGGACAAGGGGAAAGGCAGATGGAAGGATGCTGAAATGAACCTCACTAAGGAACACTTGATGACGTTGGATGCAGGGCCAAGGCCGAGGGTGGGGAAGACTGGAGTTGAGGCTGGAGACACTGGGATAGTAGAGGTGTCAAGGGAGCTTAGGAGCAGGTTGGGGATATTGCAGCTGATATTCTAGACATGTTGAGGTTGAGGTGTTAGGAAAGAATGAACACTCCTAATGTCTGAGGCAGTTTTCATTAAAGGGCTTAGATAAATGTCCCTGGCAGTTCTAGGATAAGGGGTCCCCTTGAACATGGAGTACATCTCTAGACAGATATCCAAATGATTTCCTCACCTTTTCATTTTTATATATGTAATGTCAAGACAGGACTAGTGACTTCACTGTTTTTAGGCTGAATCAAGGTAGCATTTGTCTGTGCTCCTCAAAAGCACTCGAGCAATATAAAGCTTGCATCATTATTAGCATTAATTGTGGCCAATCCATCCCTGCTAATTCATATTCAGCCTATTGTGCTGACTTTCTGCCTGAGGACCCCGATGTCTCTCCTTCCAATTTAGCATTAATATTAATGTTGGCTGCTAGAGCAGAAAGCCAGATCAGCAGGCAGAGTCAGATCTGTTCCTTACAGAGTTTCTAGCTTGCCCAAATGTGAAGGTCTGGCACGGGGGTGGCAGGATGGAGAGGCAGGGCTTGTCCTTCAGGTGAAGTCTAGAAGTGATGAGAAGGTCTCCTTTCCTTGAGTGAAAGGCTGATGCCATTAGAAATGGTTAGCTCTTGCAGCCTCATTTAGCAGCACACTGAATAGTGATTCATTAAGCTGTAAGCAGCTGTGTATGGCACTAGAAGCTTCTTAGGGCACTGGGCTGAGATGGTGGCTTCACTGTCTAACTTCTGCCTCTGTCCCATCTAGAGCTCTGCAGGAAGAACAGTGAGTGCGGTAAAATTGCACACGGCCCAATTTGCCATTACATTGAATTCAGGAAGTAAGGATTGAGATCCAGAAATAGTAACAGGATCACCCATAAAACAAAATGGGGGTATATTTTGCAAGGGAGTATCTGTTTTCCCATTTCAAGGTTTGAGTGGTCAGATGAAATAGGGATAGGAAGTAAAGCAGAAATAAAAATTGTTATCTATGCTTTGGTCCAGATGCCACTTTGTGGTGAGATGCGTTTCAGTATGTCTTAGGTTTATTTTCTTTCTACGTGGCATTGTGGACAGGTTCAAAATTATCTAAAGGGTGTGGGATTTCTCTGGTGTGTAATCTGTTCACTTGCTCTTCTTCCACTTGTAAGTTAGCAATGCCCCCAGTGGCAGTGAGCACAAATAGCTCAATATGCTTTGAGTCATACTTTCCATTTTTATCACTTTTGCTTGTTTTAGAGTCTAATTTTAGGCCCAAATTATTCTTTCCCTCTCTAACTGCTATATTAATCAAATTTACAATGTCTTGCATGTAGCAAAGAGTCAACTGTTCATTGAATGGCTTGTTTCATAATCATAGTAGGCAGGAAAGAGCTCAGAATGTTCCGGGCTTTGGCAATGCTGTTGTGCAAGCAGAGTAGACATAAGAGTAAAGCACACTCGGATTTTAATCCTAAATCACCAGAGGCAAGTTACTTAAACTGTCTGTATCCCATTTGCCTATCTGCTAAATGGGAGTGTATGATCTTCAGAGAGTCATTGTCAAGAACGAACAGAAAACATATAAAAAGCACCTAGCCGAATAACCTAGCATATTAATAGGCCCTTAGAAAGTATTTACCAAATAAATGAATAGCTCCAAGACAAAATTTCAGAAGACACGGACAGTCTTCCAAACGCAGCAAAGTTTCAGAAGTGTTATGCTGGTGACATACCTGGCATGGTACTAGCTACGTACTGTAATCCTTTCTTTCAGCATACATTTTTTTTAACTGCCAGATTTATGGTGAAAGGGAACTAGATATCCAAAACATTGTGAAATTTTTCTAAAGGTGAATTGAAACTACTCTCTACTTTTAATAATGTAAACCAGGAGGAAAAAATGGACTCTATAAGGTACATTCCAAGTTGCTGTGAGAACTTATGTTTGCTTAAAATGATGAATAAACAAACAGAAAACCAGTGTAAAGTGAATTCTGTGCAAACTTCGGTGTCTCTAAAGAGAATTTACAGGGAATATTGTGGTATCATGACCTGAAGTTTGGACCACTGCCTCCAGTGAGAGCCACTAGGGGTACTCATGTTCTCATGGACTTCCTGTACCAACTGTGGGCACCTCTAACCATCACGGGGAAAGATAATGTAACGGATTTTTTTTTTCCACTTTAGGGCTTAGTTAATTTTTCTTTACAATGCAGTGAAGTAAAATTATTTCTGGGAAGGAAGAAATGGAGATCCGTTCTGAGAGTACTATTAGACAATTTGGCCTTTCCTATCCATTAGCCATAACTCAAGAAGAAAAAGAAGAGAGACAGGCTTAGAATTAATGAATAAACCACTCAAGGTATCAGGTAAAAATGGAAAGCCACAGATTCCTTTTTTAATCAAATATTCCCTAAACTTCATGTTGGCTGTGGAAATTGAGCAGGTGGTCCTTCCAGAGACTGACTCGACTGGCTTCAGAGCTGCTGCTGCTGCTGCTGCTGCTGCTGCTAAGTCGCTTCAGTAGTGTCTGACTCTGTGCGACCCCATGGACTGCAGCCCAGCAGGCTCCTCCGCCCATGGGATTTTCCAGGCAAGAGTGCTGGAGTGGGATGCCATTGCCTTCTCTGTCTGAGCTACTGGGTGCATCCAGA
This sequence comes from Capra hircus, assembly GCF_001704415.2. Lineage (NCBI taxonomy): Eukaryota > Metazoa > Chordata > Mammalia > Artiodactyla > Bovidae > Capra > Capra hircus. The sequence goes on from NC_030817.1 coordinate 24,724,097, forward strand.
CTTAACCCACTTCCCATTTTTAAAGCTTTGTCTTACTTCTTAGAGTTTCCCAGGTGGCAGAGCGGTACATGATCTGCCTGCCAATGAAGGAGACACAGGTTCCATTCCTGGGTCAGGAAGATACCCTGAAAGAGGAAATGGCAACCCAAAGGGCTGAGGATGACGTGATTAGATAGGAACACTGACTCAGCGCACATGAATCTAAGCAAACTCCGGCAGACAGTGAAGGACGGGGAGCCTTGCGTGCTGCAGTCCATGGGGTTGCGAAGAGCTGGACACGACTTAGTGACTGAACAATGACCAGTATTCTTGCCTGGAAAATCCCACAGACAGAGGAGCCTGGCAGGCTACAGTTCATAGGGTTGCAGTCAGACACAACTTAGCATGAGCCACAAGCCTAGGTTACTTCTCAGTCACACTGTATAATCTTTTTTAGACCCTAAATTTTAATTTGACCCCTATTGCCTCTCAGAGGAAGAAACTTACCATTTCTTAACATTAAATACATAAACCAAAACTGCCTCACTAGGTAATCATCTTAAGTTTTTAGCAGAAATTACCTTTATTGTAGCAGTAACCTGTCTGCTTTGTAGCTGTACTTCAGGATGCCTGGAGAGGGTTACAAGGCTGTATCCAGCTTACTTGTAACTTTACTCAAATACGACAGTGGCGAACTCCTGAAGATGGCAGCAGCACTTTAAATTTCAGCAACCCAGGCAAGGCCCGTGGTCGCCACAACCAGAAATCAAATCATGCTGGCAGCCTCCTCACTGCTTTCCCCGCACCCCCACCAGCATTTCCAGCCCCTATTTCAGATTTCCACTTTACCTCTTTGAGCCCCGCACAGCTTAGAGCATAGAAAGAGGGGTGAGAAGCCCAAAGAAGGCCTGCCTAATCCTCTATCAAAAAATAAAGGAATTTTTAAATCTTTCGATACCATCAGCCGCCCCATTTCCCTCCTGAGTTGTGGACTTTTTTCTCTACTTGAGGGTGAAACTGAAGGGTTAGAAATGAACATTGTAGATCATACACTGATTTTAAAATATCACACTTCACTAGTAAGTTATACTGTTCAGTGAAGAAAGGGAAAACTATCCCTTCTGTTCTCTATTGCCAGAAACGCCCAATAAAGAAAATGAATATTTACTCTGTAATTGCTGAAAACTGTAAATTACAATGTCTGTATATGTAAGAGGTCTCTGGAAATATAAATCTGAGTCTTTCCCATTTGATCTGAAAAGCTGTATTATTTATATAATTTTTTGTGTGGAGATGAAGATCTAAAATGCATTTTCTAGGCTGATTATGACATTTGAGTTTATACTTATTTTTAACTTAGGTTTTTAAATTGTGGAGGCAATATCAACTTATATAAAAAGTCAACCAATTCAGAAATAAACGTGGAGAAAATTAACAGTCTGCTCTGTCCTACCCCATTTCCTAGTTCAGTTCAGTTCAGTCAAGCAGTCGTGTCCGACTCTTTGCGACCCCATGAATCGCAGCACGCCAGGTCTCCCTGTCCATCACCAACTTCCGGAGTCTACTCAGACTCATGTCCATCGAGTCTGTGATGCCATCCAGCCATCTCATCCTCAGTCGTCCCGTTCTCCTCCTGCCCCCAATCGCTCTCAGCATCAGAGTATTTTCCAATGAGTCAACTCTTCGCATGAGGTGGCCAAAGTACTGGAGCTTCAGCTTTAGTATCATTCCTTCCAAAGAAATCCCAGGGTTGATCTCCTTCAGAATGGACTGGTTGGATCTCCTTGCAGTCCAAGGGACTCTCAAGAGTCTTCTCCAACACCATGGTTCAAACGCATCAATTCTCCAGCGCTCAGCTTTCTTCACAGTCCAACTCTCACATCCATACATGACCACAGGAAAAACCATTGCCTTGACTAGATGGACCTTAGTAGGCAAAGTACTGTCTCTGCTTTTGAATATACTATCTAGGTTGGTCATAACTTTTCTTCCAAGGAGTAAGCGTCTTTTAATTTCATGGCTGCAGTCACCATCTGCAGTGATTTTGGAGCCCAGAAAAATAAAGTCTGATACTGTTTCTACTGTTTCCCCATCTATTTCCTATGAAGTGATGGGACTAGATGCCATGATCTTCGTTTTCTGAATGTTGAGCTTTAAGCCAACTTTTTCACTCTCCTCTTTCACTTTCATCAAGAGGCTTTTTAGTTCCTCTTCACTTTTGCCATAAGGGTGATGTCATCTGCATATCTGAGGTTATTGATATTTCTCCCAGCAGTCTTGATTCCAGCTTGTGCTTCTTCCAGCCCAGCGTTTCTCATGATGTACTGTGCATATAAGTTAAATAAGCAGGGTGACAATATACAGCCTTGACATGCTCCTTTTCCTATCTGGAACCAGTCTGTTGTTCCATGTCCAGTTCTAACTGTTGCTTCCTGACCTGCATACAGATTTCTCAAGAGGCAGGTTAGGTGGTCTGGTATTCCCATCTCTTTCAGAATTTTCCACAGTTGATTGTGATCCACACAGTCAAAGGCTTTGGCATAGTCAATAAAGCAGAAATAGATGTTTTTCTGGAACTCTCTAGTTTTTTCCATGATCCAGCAGATGTTGGCAATTTGATCTCTGGTTCCTCTGCCTTTTCTAAAACCAGCTTGAACATCAGGGAGTTCACGGTTCACGTACTGCTGAAGTCGGGCTTGGAGAATTTTGAGCATTACTTTACTAGCATGTGAGATGAATGCAATTGTGTGGTAGTTTGAGCATTCTTTTGCATTGCCTTTCTTTGGGACTGGAATGAAAACTGACCTTTTCCAGTCCTGTGGCCATTGCTGAGTTTTCCAAATTTGCTGGCATATTGAGTGCAGCACTTTCACAGCATCATCTTTCAGGATTTGAAATAGCTCAACTGGAATTCCATCAACTCCAATAGCTTTTTTCGTAGTGATGCTTTCTAAGGCCCACTTGACTTCACATTCCAAGATGTCTGGCTCTAGATTAGTGATCACATCATCATGATTATCTGGGTCATAAAGATCGTTTTTGTACAGTTCTGTGTATTCTTGCCACCTCTTCTTAGTATCTTCTGCTTCTGTTTGGTCCATACCATTTCTGTCCTTTATCGAGCCCATCTTTATATGAAATGTTCCCTTGGTGTCTCTAATTTTCTTGAAGAGATCTCTAGTCTTTCCCATTCTGTTGTTTTCCTCTATTTCTTTGCATTGATCGCTGAAGACGGCTTTCTTATCTCTTCTTGCTATTCTTTGGAACTCTACATTCAGATGCTAATGTCTTTCCTTTTCTCCTTTGCTTTTTGCCTCTCTTTTTTTCACAGCTATTTGTAAGGCCTCCCCAGACAGCCATTTTGTTTTTTTTGCATTTCTTTTCCATGGGGATGGGTCTTGATCCCTGTCTCCTGTACAATGTCACGAACCTCATTCCATAGTTCATCAGGCAGTCTATCAGATCTAGACCCTTAAATCTATTTCTCACTTCCACTATATAATCATAAGGGATTTGATTTAGGTCATACCTGAATGGTCTAGCAGTTTTCCCTACTTTCTTCAATTTAAGTCTGAATTTGGCAATAAGGAGTTCATGATCTGAGCCACAGTCAGCTCCCGGTCTTGTTTTTGTTGACTGTATAGAGCTTCTCCATTGTTGGCTGCAAAGAATATAATCAATGTGATTTCGGTGTTGACCATCTGGTGATGTCCATGTGTAGAGTCTTCTCTTGTGTTGTGGGAAGAGGGTGTTTGCTTTGACCAGTGCATTTTCTTGGCAAAACTCTATTAGTCTTGAAGAGATCAAAGACTCATTCCTGCTTCATTCCACATTCCAAGGCCAAATTTGCCTGTTACTCCAGGTCTTTCTTGACTTCCTACTATTGCATTCCAGTCCCCTATAATGAAAGGGACATCTTTTTTGAGTGTTAGTTCTAAAAGATCTTGTCGGTCTTCATAAAACTGTTCAACTTCAGTTTCTTCAGCGTTACTGGTTGGGGCATAGACTTGGATAACTGTGATTTTGAATGATTTGCCTTGGAGATGAACAGAGATCATTCTGTCGTTTCTGAGACTGCATCCAAGTACTGCAGTTCGAACTCTTTTGTTGACCATGATGGCTACTCCATTTCTTCTGAGGGATTCCAGCCCGCAGTAGTAGATGTAATGGTCATCTGAATTAAATTCACCCATTCCAGTCCATTTTAGTTCGCTGATTCCTAAAATGTCGACGTTCACCCTTGCCATCTCTTGTTTGACCACTTCCAATTTGCCTTGATTCATGGACCTGACATTCCAGGTTCCTATGCAATATTGCTCTTTACAGCATCGGACCTTGCCTCTATCACCAGTCACATCCACAGCTGGGTATCTCTTCTCGGCTGCTCCAGCAAAGCACAGCCGCTGCTCCTGGGAGCTATCCCATGTTGAAGGTCAGGAACGGTGGTAGTAAGGAGATACCCCACTTCCTAAGGTAACTCTTAAATATGCTCAGAAAAATACCTCCCAAAGTGGAATTGTACTGTACACATTATTGAAACTTCCTCTGGATCAATAGACATAGATTGAAAAATACTCCCCAAAGTGAGATTTTACTGGACACATTATGAAACTATCTCTGGATCAATAGATATAAATAATAGACATATTTTTAATAGCTGCATATTTCATGGTACACATGTAACATAATTTATTCAACCATAGCTCCTGTGATAGACATCTGTGCTCTTTCCAGTCTTGTTAGCACCACAGGTAATGCTGCAATTTCCTGTACAGAGTATAGACTGATGCTTTTATTTCTGTAGGCCACAATCCTTAATGTAGAATCCTACATAGAGGGTTTTGTGTACTGCACATTTTCAAGAATACCAAATTTAGAAGGCCAGGTTGCCTTCTGAAAGGGCATAACAATACTTGATTATTCATTTGCCTATGTCCTTCCAGCAGGCTTCCCACGTGGTGCTAGTGGTAAAGAACTGGCCTGCCAGTGTAGGAGACCTAAGAGACGTGGGTTCGATCCCTGGGTCAGGAAGATCCCCTGGAGAAGGAAACGGCAACTCACTAATGCACTCTAGTATTCTTGCCTGGAGAATCCCATGGACAGAGGAGCCTGGTGGGCTACAGTCCATGGGGTTGCAAAGAGTTGAACATGACTGAAGCGACATCCTTACAGCACCTGATGTTACCAATATTTAAAAATTTTTGCCAGTCTGTTGGATAGAAAATGGTATCTTGTTGGAACTTACATTTCCTTGGCAAGGCTGCTTAGTATAGTGTCTAAATCATGGGCCCACAGCCCACCTGCTTGGCTGTGCTGCTTATGAGCTGTGTGACCTTAGCAAATTACAAAGATTCTCTGTGACTCAGTCTCATTGTCCCCATTAAAAAATGGGAAAAATCATAGTATCTGAAAAATAGTATTATTAAGAGTAATTATATTTGTAAAGTTTTTGAATGGTGTCTGGTACTTAGAGCAGTGCCTGACATATAACACACACTATATGAGTTAAACAAATGCATATTGAACATCTTTTTATACATTGGTTTACCATCTGGCCTTCCTGGGTGGCTCGGACAGTGAAGAATCTGCCTGCAGTGCAGGAGACCCAGGTTTACTCTCTGGGTTGGGAGATCCCCTGGAGAAGGCAATGGTTACCCATTCCTATATTCTTACCTGGAGACTTCCGTGGACAGAGGGGCCTGGCGGGCCACAATCCATGGGGTTGCAAAGAGTTGGACATGACTGAGTGAATAACACTTTCATTTTACCATTTGCATTTCTTCTGCTAAATATGAATGTCCAACTGTTTAATTCTTAGTGTGAAAAAGTGGATGGATTTTTTTTTTCACTTTTGAAATCAGATCACTCCCAAGGAAAAGCACAATAATGCCGGCTCCACCCCCCTATCTCACTGCTTGGAAATGCCAGATGAAGAGAAGTATTTTGCTAAGATGTTTGAATGAGAAGCAAAATAGAAAGGCTTAAAAAAATAGATAAAAAATTTTCTAAATATAAGAACATTCCAGGATTCATTGCTACTAATACAGACGGCACCTCAGTTTAGGGAGTGAAAGTGAAGTCCCTCAGTTGTGTCTGACTCTTTGCGACCTCATGGACTATAGCCTACCAAGCTCTCTGTCCATGGAATTTTCCAGGCAAGAGTACTGGAGTGGGTCAGTTTACTTGAATTAAAATGTAAATCCACTAGGGCTTGAGAGAGACAGAAAGAGAGAGAGAGAGCAAAAAGCAGTTGGATAGTTACCAAGGGTATAATTTTACAAATGAAAAATCATCATTTGATATCTTGGGTTTCAGAATAGCTCATCCTTTCTTGTTGAGATTACTAACCACATACCTCTCTTTTCAATTGGTTGTTTTTCACTTGGATTTGTCCTCTACAGGGAATCTTGTATTATTTATCAGTCACATAAATCTAAAAGCATGCAGTATCCGGCTTGCTTAGATGCCAGAGACAACTATTTCTTGTGTTTATCCTCTCAGCTTCTATCAGCAACATGTTCTTTTTATGTTTTCTCTACATCTTCAGAGCAACGGAAAGATGCTCTTTCATCAGGGATTGGTTTTAGTCTGTTTCAGTTCAATTTAAATTTGAGCAGTTTTATTCCATTTCAGATTTATGAGGAGGGTGGGTGACGGGAGGGAGGAAAAGAGAGGGGAAGAAGGAATAAGAAGGAGGATAGGAAGAGGGGATTTTTCTGAATGGTGTTCCTTGACATTTGCGTAGTCTTCTTAGGCAATATCAAACTGACTTTTACTGAACCTTAGAAACGATACCAGGCAATGAGAATGTTGATAGAAATGCATTCCCTTCATATCTCAGCTTCAAACATTTTTATATCCTACCACCTTCTCCTACTTGTCAGGCTCCTTCCCTCCAGTATTTGGACTCCAATAGCTCTTCCACCTCACCTCCAATCCTTTGACCTTATCCCCTTTGCATTGATCATTGCTGTGCTCAGATGCTCAGTCATGTCCGACTCTTTGAGATCCCATGGATTGTAGCCCACCAGGCTCCTCTGTCAATGGGATTCTCCTGGCAAGAATGGTAGAATGGGGTGCCATTTCCTCCTCAGGGGATCTTCCCAACCCAGGGATTGAACCCATCTCTTACAGTCTGTTGCACTGGCAAGTGGATTCTTTACCACTAGTGGCAACTGGGAAACCTTTGCACTGATCATTACCTGCCCTCAAGTCTTTACTCCCCTCCGAATCCCCTGGGGTGTATCCTCTGTTCCCTTGCCCCCTCATTTCTCCATCATTCTACTCTGAATTTATTACTGCAACCTCAAGTGGGTTGTGTAGCCAACCAATCCTGCAGCATTTTCCTAGTCAATTCCCGCCACCCCTGCCAGAAGATCATCTCATACCTTCTCCCTGCCAGCCTCCAATGTCCCTTTCTACTCCACTCTCTGCTCAAGACCTGATTTCTCATTTCACTGAGGGGTTACAAGCACTCCGAAGAGAAATTACACATGCGCTCACCACCCAAACTCATCACTTAGCTGCCTGTGTATCCATGCATCCACTCTGGCTGTTGCTGCAGTGAGTCAGCTGTCCCTTCACCTCTGAACTCATGACACAGAGCTAGCCTGGCCACTGCAACTGGAAGCAAAGCTGCCCCAGCTGACCTACTGCTCCTTGAGAAGAAATGATTATTGTTGTAAAATTATAGTCATTTTAATAAGGGAAAATATTATGTGAAAAAGTATAAAACATGAAGCTGGCTCCTTTCCCTTAGGGAAACCCAAGACATTTTTTTCAAAGCTCAAAATTAGTGATACAATAAACAGACAATCTGTAAAATATGCTAAAGAAAACCTTAATTGCTCTTTCTAAAACTGGATAGACTCAAATATTATGCAGACACGAGTGTTATTACCAGATTTCTGTGGAAAAACTAAAAGCAACAATGATAGACCATAAACTTCTAGTAAACTTAGGAAATTATATAACTTTGATACAGGTAATGTGAAAATGGTCTTCCCTGGTGTCTCAGCTGTTAAAGAATCTGCCTGCAATGCGGGAGACCTGGCTTGGGAACATCCCTTGGAGAAGGGAATGGCTCCTTGGAGAAGGGAATACCACCATAGTATTCTGGCCTGGGGAACCCGGGGACTGTATATCCATGGGGTTGCAAACAGTTGGACACAACTGAGTGACTTTCATAATGTGAAAATAAGTTTAGAAGTGGTATAGCTTAGACTCTCCCATGCCCAAGAAAGTACTATAAGGATAATATGCACATTCTTAAAGGCAAAGAAATGGGAGAACTTTGTTTCTCGAAATTCCTGGATTGCATTTCTCAGCACTGATAAGATTCATCACCTGTGAGGATACGGGGGAGGCTGTCTGGTGCCTGGTCGCTCTGTCAGCCAGGTCACTGGACTCCTTGGTGCCGCTCCTGTCTTGTCCTGTGAGTCATGGAGGCACCCTGCTGCTCTGCAATGGCTGCCAGCCCCGCCGCGTCTCCTCCTGGTCCTCGAGTCTTCCCCAGCTTCCCCCTTCCTCTGGGTCACATCCTCTGTTCCAGAGCCTGATACTGCAAGGACAAGCCTGGGATCTTGTGTTGTCTCCTCGAAGCCCTAAGCACCTGAGCAGTAGAAATCTATGTAATTTCAGCTCCATCATGCCTGTTTCTATTCAGAAACAAGACCTCTGATTGCTGAAAATATGATAAATTATCATTTCAGATCTCTCTGGTTTTCCAGTAGCCAGATGTAGCAGCACCCTAGGTGCTCAGCCATACAGTGTCCACCCAAACCCAGACCCCCCAGGACAAGGGATTTATATGCAGAAGTGCTTCCTGCCCCAGAGACAATGGTACTTCAAATTAAATTTGGTGTTGCACTGTGCACATTCAGACACTCCTGGTCTGGGACCCACAGTGGTTCTTCCACACCGACCTGGCTGCCACAGCTCTGCATTCACGTACAGGAGAGCATCAGCTTCTCTGTGTCAAGTTCATGGCATCTTCGGGGACAGGATGCCAATTCAGTCACCTGTCCTGGCTGCTGGCCACAATTTCATCTTATAAAAACACTTCCTTTGACCCCAAATCACCATTTAACTACTGCCTACTTACATGTTCCCCATTACATTGGGGCAAAAGTATTGCCTATGTTCTTGTTCTTTTTCTCCATTTTTTTCTTGAATCCACTCCAGTTAGACATTCTTCCCCTTGTACAGTTAGTTGCAACTGACACAGTTGATCTCTCTTTCCTTCTTAGAACTCTTTCTTTGGGGATTCCCCAGTGGCTCTCTGGTGGCTCAGATGGCAAAGAATCTGCCTGCAATCTTGCGGACCTGGGTTCAATCCCTGGGTCAGGAAGATCTCCTGGAGAAGGGAATGGCTACCCACGTCTGGTTTCTAAAACATTGTTTTTTTTTTTTTAAACTGGGTTTCCGTCTAGACCTTTTGCTGGCTTACCCTCCCCTTTCTGATCTCTTTACATTACAGTGCTTCAGGGCTTACAGCTTGGGCCACTTCTCTCTCCTCTGTCCATACTAGCTTCCTATATGATCTCAGCCAGCCTGACCCACAGAGCTGACATAAAATACAGCATTCCCAGTTAAATTTGAATTTTAGACAACCACTATTTTTTTTTTAGCCCTATAATTTTATTTTTTAAGTCTGGCAACCTTGCCCATCCAGTCTTTGCCCTGATGACTCCTAAATCCCTATCTCCAGCCTAAATCTCTCTCCTGAACATATTACAGATGGGAAAACAACCATGCATATTTCATAGCCTCAACACCTCCACTTGGATTTTTAACAGGAGCTCAAACTTGCCACATTTGAACAAATCTTGGTTCTCTTTCCTCCTACCACATTTTTTCCTCCTGTAGGTGTCCCTCTGCTTGGGCAACCAGGTCACCATTGTCCCAGTTGACCCCTCATTCTCACTTGCTGTATACCTATTAGCAGCCCCCAGGGATGGAGTCTTCACACTAAAATCAGAATTCTCATTTCCTCCACCTACACGGCTAGCATGCTCATCTCAGCCATGATCATCTCTCATTTAGACTGTTGCAGCAGCTTCCCGACTGTTCTCTCTGCTTCTACCTGTGTTCCTCTCCCCTTCCTCCTTCTATATTCCACAGAGGACTCTTTCACAAATACAAATCAGATCAGATCATGTCATTCTCCTTCACTAAAACCTATGAATCTGCTCTTATCACTTTGAATAGAGTGCAAAATCCTTACCATGGATTGTGAGATTCCATACCACCTGTCCCTCTGCCATCTCGCTGACCTCATGGACCATCCCTGTCCCCTTACCCCCACTGCTCTGGCCATACTGACCTTTTGACTCTTTCTTGAACATGCCAACCACCCTCTAGCTTTCAGGATTTCATACTGTGCCCTCTGTTTGGGACATGCTGCCCCTACATATCTGGTGACTTGCTGCCTTGCTTTCTTCAAGCCTCAGCTGTAGTCTTACCTAACAAGAAAGACATAATAACCACCCTGTACAATACCCCCTGCCTCCATCATACTGTACTCCCTAAGCCTGTTTGATTTTTCTTCCTAGGACTTAGTACCACCTGGCATGTTTATTTCTTGTCTGTTTCTTTCTGCTCCCACAACTAGAATGTAAACTTCATGAGAGCAGAGCCTTGGTTTTGTCACTGCTGGATATCTGGGGCCAAGAATAAGTGACTGTCATCATGATTGCCATCAATATTTGTTAAACAAATGGGTGAGTCAATTAATGATTAGAAAAGACTAGGTTTATTATGGAGATTGTGATGAAAGAAATTACTCTTTCCTTCTGTTCTCTATCTTGATTCAGTTAACAACCTAGCAGTCTCTCTTTTGGTTGGCCTAACTTTGCAGTTCTCTAAAATCTTTGTGTGGGAATAGCTGTTCTTCTCCCCCAATGATCAGTAAAAATCTTTCATTATTCATAATGATTCAAGAAAAAGAGAGGGGTTCATCTTCCACTAAAATAATTTAGAGGATCAAGGACTGAGAACTTCCCAGGTGGCGCTAGTGGAAAAGAACCCACCTGGCAATACAGGAGACATAAGAGACACAGGTTCGATCCCTGAGTCAAGAAGATCCCCTGGAGGAAGACATAGCAACCCATTCTGGCATATTCTTGCTTGGAGAATCCCATGGACAGAGCCTGGCAGCCTACAGTCTATAGGGTTGCACAGAGTCAGACATGACTAATGTGAATTGGCACGCATGCAGGGTCTGAGAAACCTCAGATCAAAATTAAGTACAAAAAGTTAGTTGAGTATTTGCCCTTGTAGCCTTTTCAGAAAGTATACGGTGCCCCTTGCAAAGAAACATTGTCTTAGAACACAAACATTACTTAGAATTTACAAAGAGCTTCCATTTCCAATCACCATCTCCATTTCACAAGTGGAAACAATCTCAGACAGGTTACAGGGTAAAGCAGAGGTGGAAATACTCCTAGAACCCGATTATCAGCTTCATTTAAGCCCAATTAGGCAAGAGATAGGGCCCTGGAAACTGTTACTAGAATCACCTGAGTTGATTGTGAGTCAGGAAGAATGTCCTTCCCATAAAAACTATGGATGGAGTGAGTGCGCAAAAGTGACACTGTCTGAAATAAAACAGAATTGTCATAAAAAGATTGAGAGAACCAGTTCAAAAATACTTTTATTTTCGTTGCCATTTTTCTTATCTGCATTAACTCTTAGAGTTTATTTTACACATTCTTTCCACATTTTCCTTTCAAGAGTGAGCTGTTTAATGGATTTCTCAATCTTTAGTGGCTTTTGAGACTTTAGAAATCTGAGATCCAGAACATATTTGTCTTAGTCTGATTGGGCTGCTGTAACAAAAATAGAGTAACTGGCTGAAAAACAACGGACGTGTATTTCTGACACTTCTGGAGCCTGGGGAGTCCAAGATCAAGGCACTGGTAGATTTGATGGCTGGTGAGGGCCTGGTTTCTCGGTGCTATGTCCTCACATGGCAGAAGGGGCAGACACACTCTGGGGCCTCTTTTTAAGGGCACCAATCCCATTGGTGAGGGTTTCACACTCATGGTTTCATCCTCTCCCGAAGATCCCAACTACAGACATATTCACACTGGTGATTAGATTTCAGTGTGTGAATTTGTGGGGGCAGGGGGCACAGACATTCAGTCCTTATCAACGCTCACATTATTTTTTAAAGACAAATTGCCATAAAGTCACAACATTAAAAAATTATACTGAAGTGCTTTGTGGATCCAGGAGGACACTAAGATCTTCTTTTCAAAAATACTTATTTACTATTTCCTCCTCATGGCAGAATGTAATATATCTTATAGGATAGGTAGCTTTACAGCCTGTTAATCAATTTTTTAGGGCTTCCCCAGAGGCTCAGCAGTAAGGAATCCACCTGCCAAGCAGGAGACATGGGTTTGATCCCTGGAAAAGGGAATGGCAACCCACTCCAGTATTTTTGCCTGGAGAATCCCATGTACAGAGGAGCCTAGTGGGCTACAGTCTCTAGGGTCACAAAGAGTCAGACATTACTGAAGCAACTGAGCCCCGACGCACATTCAATTTTTCGTAAGTGGAGAGTGACTAGCATTCAGCATGTTGGTATCTACAATCTTTGCTATTAGGAAAAAAGAGTCATTCTAAAGTCAGTTTTCAAACTGGACTTGCCATGTTTGCCATTCTTGGTCACTTTCTTCCTTCTGGCTCTTTCTAAGGAAAGAGCCCAAGGAGCAAATGTGAGTTTGCATCCTCAGAAACAGGCTGGTCAAAAGTGTAAGGTGAAATGAGAATCCAGGTCCCCTGAGATCATTTCTCCACTGGCCTCTGCTTCTCCTTCCTTCTGCATGCCTTTAAATTTCTACCTGCGGGAAATGTTGGGGAGAAGTGGGCATATTCAGGGCTTTTCAGAGAGTGTAAAAAAGCCTGAAGAGGGAGAGTTGAGATCCAGCCTCTGAGTAAGCAGCAGGGGTTTGGAAGAACTGAATGGATATTTCTGCCAAGGAGGAGGAGACGCTAAAATGTTTATGCAGAGCCATTTGATGAATGATGCTGAAAGGAACGTGCTTCTTCACAAAGAGCTTTGGAATTCTAGGGTTTTTACTCCCTGGAGAATTCAGACAGAACACAGACAAGTAGCCTTGCTTTAGTTCTCTTACTAATATGAGAGATCTTATTCCTTCATTGCCCAACACAACTTTACCGAATCTCTACCCATTCTAGAGACATTTGTGAGTAGTGGTGCTAGAGGGATTGGTTAGGAGATGTATGAATGAAAGCCAGATGAACAAGTCCAGGGAATGCTTGCACTAGAGAGCTTGGCAACTGCGGTCCCATCTGTTGTGTATAAGGAGGGCCAGGGAGTGTCAGGGGCCAAAAGTTGTTCGGAGAGCTGCTTGATTGTCCAGAGAGAGGCAGAGTATTTTTCAGAAACAGGATATTGACAAGGTTGTTCAACATTTGCCCCTCAGTTCAGTTCAGTTCAGTTCAGTCGCTCAGTCGTGTCCGACTCTTTGCGACCCCATGAATTGCAGCACGCCAGGCCTCCCTGTCCATCACCATCTCCCGGAGTTCACTCAGACTCGCGTCCATCGAGTCCGTGATGCCATTCAGCCATCTCATCCTCTGTTGTCCCCTTCTCCTCCTGCCCCCAATCCCTCCCAGCATCAGGGTCTCTTCCAATGAGTCAACTCTTTGCATGAGGTGGCCAAAGTACTGGAGCTTCAGCTTTAGCATCATTCCTTCCAAAGAAATCCCAGGGCTGATCTCCTTCAGAATGGACTGGTTGGATCCCCTTGCAGTCCAAGGGACTCTCAAGAGTCTTCTCCAACACCACAGTTCAAAAGCATCAATTCTTTGGTGCTCAGCTTTCTTCACAGTCCAACTCTCGCATCCATACATGACCACAGGAAAAACCATAGCCTTGACTAGATGGACCTTAGTCGGCAAAGAAATGTCTCTGCTTTTGAATATGCTATCTAGGTTGGCCATAACTTTCTTCCAAGGAGTAAGCGTCTTTTAATTTCATGGCTGCAGTCACCATCTGCAGTGATTTTGGAGCCCCCAAAAATAAAGTCTGACACTGTTTCCACTGTTTCCCCATCTATTTCCCATGAAGTGATGGGACCAGATGCCATGATCTTCGTTTTCTGAATGTTGAGCTTTAAGCCAACTTTTTCACTCTCCTCTTTCACTTTCATCAAGAGGCTTTTTAGTTCCTCTTCACTTTGTGCCATAAGGATGGTGTCACCTGCATATCTGAGGTTATTGATATTTCTCCCGGCAATCTTGATTCCAGCTTGTGTTTCTTCCTACTTTTTTTTTAAAAGACTGTGTGAGATTAGCCTTTTTTAAAAATATTTTTAAATTTGACTGCATGGCATCTTAGTTGTGCATGCTGGCTTCTCTCTAGTTGCAGCATGTGGGCTCAGCAGTTGCTACACTTGGGCTTAGTTGTCTTCAGGGATGTGAGATCTTAATTCCCTGACCAGGGATCAAACCCACGTCCCCTGCACTGGAAGGTGGTTTATTAACCACTGGATCACCAGGGAAGTCCCCACATTTGCCCTTAATGGAAAAAAGTATCTTAGACTTGTATATATAATGCTTGCAATATTCTAGGTACTATTCCACACACTTTACATGTATCGATTCATTCAATCTTCATGACAGCAATTTTCTCATGCCCATTTTACAGAGGAGGAAGTTGAGACACAGGGAGGGTCATCAAGTAGCAAGAAACCAGCAAAGCTGAGCTGACTGACTCAGGCAGCTGACTCCACAGTCTGTGGCCCTTTCATCATGTGGCACAGCCTTAGTACTCAGGTCTCAGCAGTGGCTGGTTGATAAGACAGTTGTCTAGTTATTGAGGTCACTGACTTGAGATAGATTACTAGGATTAAGGATAAAGTGGGGGAGGTGTGTAGGTGGGGAGACAGTAACATAAGTTAAGAAAATAAATACTTGGAGGTAATGATGGGAATGGGTGTTGTTTGGGCTTTTGAATGGAATGGAGGTGCTTTTGACATGCTGTTTATAGGCTGTCTCTACAGATAGTCATGGGAATAACACAAAGAAAGTAACCAGAGTTAGCTATTTGCAGCTGATTTTCTAATTTTCTATAGGCTCAAAGTACGTGAGTTACTGCTTGTTTTCATGGTTACTGCAGAATTTCAGATAGGCACTCTTTAATGGGTTACAATCTGAGTTCAAAATGTTCACATTTTGTACCTGGCTAAAATCATTGCGGGTTATTGGATGTTCTGATTCTGAAAAGAAACCAGCTGTTTTCAGTGTCCTCTGCTTCAGAAAAGAACAAGTTAGTCCTAGGCTATTTCCAGCTAGATATTGTGACATTCTGAGTCTTTCTGCCATTCAGGAAGTTCCAAGATCACAGACTAGATAAATGAGTGAGATTCCGTCACTCCAACAAGATACCTATATTATGTGGTCAACTTATCTCCAGTCAGAAGCTTAGACTCTTTGATCAGGCCACCAACCAAGTTGTACCTCTAATATTTTCAAAACCAGTTTGAGACGAGTCAAGGCTGATTGTCTATGTCATTGAAACCAAGGACCAGAAATGCTGCTAATACTTTCCTGTGGAAATGACAACTGTGTCTTCCTCTCTGTTCTCCTCCTCACTCCCTTCACCATCATCAACAACAAACGTTTGTACTGAGCTTTACAGATAACAAATCACGACATGATTTTGAGCTTACTTCTCTTTTTCTTCACCATTTCTACCTTCCATTAAAGGCTAATTCTAAATTATTGAACATTGAAATTGTGTCTCTGATCTTTTAAATTTGTGACAGCTAAGCTAAGTCTCTTCAGCTGTGTCCGACTCTGTGTGACCCCATAGACAGCAGCCCACTAGGCTCCCCCGTCTCTGGGATTCTCCAGGCAAGAATGCTGGAGTGGGTTGCCATTTCCTTCTCCAATGCATGAGAGTGAAAAGTGAAAGTGAAGTCACTCAGTCGTTTCCGACTCCTAGCGACCCCATGGACTGCAGCCTACCAGGCTCCTCCATCCATGGGATTTTCCAGGCAAGAGTACTGGAGTGGGGTTAGACAGGGACATATGCAATTACCAACTCTTATTTATCTAATTAAGCACTGGTTAAAAATATGTCAACAATAACTAGGTCAGTTGATTTGGACAGTTAAGATACAAATATGGCCTTTGAATAGTGAAAGATAGAAAACCAGTCTTTGTAAGACTGATGGAAGGATAATTCCAAGTATGTAGGCTTTTTATATTAATGTTATTTCTTAACAGGAAATTCATCTTAGAATCACCTACAGTTGATAGTAATAATGAATAAAGACAAAGATGTAAGGAATTGAGTAATAAAATTGCTATGGATTTGGCCTGAAGATTTTTCTAAAAGAAATGACCTGACTGATTAACAGTGGGTTTAGGAGTATGATGGTTATCTACCTTATTTTCAGTTCTCGTTTCAAAGAAATAAATTCAAACATTGTTTCTTGATTTGAGATTCTACTCAAAACTTGGCTGCTGTGTGTCTCATGTGCAAACTGGTATTCTCTGACCTGCCATCTAAAAGAAGGTTACTGCTCAGGACCAGCTGATAGGAATGCTTATAAGGAACAGTTAAAAAACTGCAGTGCTGTGTAAATGCTAAACACCAATGAGAATGATACAGCGTGGGAGGAAAGGTGTGCTTTTTTCTTTGCCAAACTAGGCTGTGTATAGTTCGACCTCCAAGAAAGTCATTTTGGTTTGTGGGTGTATGAGCAAGGGTGCAATACATTTGAACCATCAGAAAATATAGATTTTTATCATTTTCAGCTTGAATCTTAATATTTATCCCAGCAACTTGAAGAGATTTTTAGATATCAAGTCAGTGACATATTTAAATTTGTCAAATGAAGGGCATTTTTGTGCACCAAATTTTTCCTCCTATAGCTGAGCTTGGATACATAGATAGATGGAAACACAGACTTTTTCTCATCATTAACCAGCTTTAAAGGCAACCCAGTTTAATAGGCTGTAGCTGAGTGCTCCCAGCTCTGTCAGCTGCTCTCTGCTTGAACGCAGGCAAGAGTAATTCACTCTCAGTGGGAAACAGAAAGGGCATGTACTATTTTCCTAAGACACCAAAGTAAAAGCTGTGTGTCTGACAGGCAGTGACATTCCCCTCCCCACCCCCCAGCGGCTGCTGGGTAGCAGGTCTGTTGCGAGCATTTCCCACTGTTGTCACTGAAGTGTGTGGATTTATCTCCTGGAGGCACTACTCCTTGAACAGTCTTCCTGTTGTGACTGCCCTCCCTGTAAGATCCCATCCTAATTTTGCATTCAGTTGTTACTTCCTGGAAGAGAGTCAGGGACCATAAGGAAGAGAGTCAGGGACCATAAGAAAGAGAGAGCAACTTGTAGCCATACCCCAAACACTGAAGGACATAAGGATCCAATCCTCTTGGAAAGACCTAGTTTGAAGGAACTCAGTTGTCACTTGAAAACTTAAACTGTATGGTTTCTGGTTCCTTCAAATTCTGCAACATTTAGTTTTGTTCTGTGAAAAACATGAAGGCATGCTGTAAGGAAGCATCCCATTTCAAATGCCTTTAAAGTTAAGACAAGATTTGTCTGGCAAAGGCATCGCAGTGTTTGGCAGTGTCCAAACATTAGACATTGGACAACACGAACTCCTATTTTTCTGTCCTTACTGGAAAACACATCTGCCCTCATAACCTTGAATCATCAATTATTGTCTCACCAAGATCTTTTAGGGGGAAACAGTTCATCCGCTCTTCTTTAACACTTGATCTTGGGCTTGGGAATCGTGTGGAGAAAGTCATGAACTTTGACTGCAATATTAAGTCTGTTATGAGTCTGTATCCAACCTGATCTGGCATAGCACACATTCTGCTTCTCAAGCAAATTCGATGGGCTGTTTGTCTGCTGCACATGAGTTTGTCTTTCATCATAGACAGATGTAACCTCTGGCATTGCCTCTCTGTCTATCATCTGTGACCAGGGTAACCCCCTCCATTTTCATCTAGCATTCAGAAGTAGCTAAAACAAAGGGTAACTTCTCTTCTTCCAATTCTTGGAGGACCTCCTAGAGGCCAGGGACTCTTGCATGCAGAACTCACCACCCTCCCGCCTTGGTGGAGGAAGTGAGAAAATGTGTAAATATGTACGCACATTCTTGCTCTGGAGAGCCTTTGTTCCTTTTCTCTCGTTTGTATCTCAGTGAGAATGTAAGCCCACAGGATAGAGATCGAGTCTAAGTATGCACAGTGGAACGTCAGTGCTGGTATTCAGTGTGCTAACTTTTGCAAACAGTAAGAATTATGAACCTATTTTTGGTGCTAGCGAGAGCCTTCCTAGGACAGGGAGGAAGGAGGTAGAGATTTTCTTAAGAGTTTCAAAAGGCCATAAAAGTCTCAACAGACCATGGTTTTCCTGGGCATTTATCTCTCTTCACCTCTATCCATTTTGGGTATCATTGATTTACACCAATAAGCAGGATTGAAGACTGCCTCCACCTGTACAGATATTCTTGGGCCTGGAGAAAGGACATAGTTTCTAACATAGACTGTGTGGAATTCCGCTTTGATGACTAGTTCTTTGATGAGTCCTTTGATCTTGTTCAGTTTTTAGGGATCTGTTTCCAGACCCCTGACAATAAGCACACTCAGCAGAAACAGCCTTCAGACTTCATTTCCCTCCCACCCAGGGAAGCCATCAACCATGCCCTTTCATCTCATCTCGAGTCTGAGACACAATCCGAAAGCCAGATTGTGTCTCAGACTTGAATTTGCTGAATCTGTACTAGGGCTCTCAACTTCCTCACTCGTTGCCTTTTTACTCAAATGAAGCAGCTGTTTCTGGACTTTTGATGAAACTGATGAAATGAGACTTAAATTCAATAACTCTTTAGAGGGCTGGGGTGCCTGGGGAGATGTAAAAGGGAAGGAGTAGTCAGGGTTTTGAACAAAGCCTGCTCTTATTTCCACTCACTTCTGCATTTTTCCTAGGTTAACAAATCCCAGTGCTGAGCACAACGGAAACACAACTAGGACACGGGACTGCCAGGCTGTGGATGTTGTCGATAGGATTAACAGCAGGAGAAGAGAAATGACTAACTCTGGTAGTAAAGGAAATGCATGCTTATCCAAGGTTCATAAAGGACCTTTCTGGGTTAAATTAAAAAGGAAAAGGATCACACATTTAGGTATTTTAGCAGAGCATATAGTTTTAAACCTCTTATTCAAAATGGTCTTTTATGAACATCTTACTCATGCTGCTAAGTCAAAGGACTTCATGCTTATGGGAGAGTTTAATTAAAAGGACATTTCCTAGAAAAAGAACATACTAGATCCTACATAGTCAAATAGGTTTTAAAAACAATACATTGGGGAAATTTTTGATACAGGTATTTTAAGAAAGGTAATATTTTAGCAACCCAGAGCACTTGATGACTAATTAAATGATACAGAGAATTCATTCAAAGGTGGAGAGAGTGGCAAGACCAGTAAAAAGGCGAGTCAGGGAAGGCTTTGTGCGAGAAGCGATGGCAATCACCATCGGGTGCCATGGCAGGCATTTCTTTTTATAGAAACTATTTCATGGACTTCTTGAAAGAAAGGATTTCACAGATTGTGACACAGAACCTTAGTAAGGTAGTTCGTCTAAAGCTTTCCAGTTCATCAGTGGTGGAGCTAGGACTTGAACGAGGCAGATAGGTGCTTCCCTGTAGGCCACACTGTCTTCACTTGGACTGGGTATGATAAACGAGATTTAGTTATAAGGTAGAGCTGCTTATGATGAAGCTTAGAACATGAGGAGGGGACAAGGAGACAAAAAGTTACGTGAACGTGGTTGCTCAGCTCGCTCTTCATGCTGTGGTGATGGAGCCTAATAATGAGTGTCCAGCCTAGATTTACCAACCCAAGTCATTTGACGCCAAATAAAATGCTCTTTCCACTACGTTTTAGCAATAAAATATTGTATTCCATAGTTGGAATAAAAGATAATGTCTTAAAATGCCAATGCATGACATATGAATGAGTTTGCTAATATCAGCAAACACGGAGGAGAAGAGTTTGAAAGTCAAGGACTCTAAGTTCTTGAAGAATGATAGGGAGAAAATGAAGACAATAGCATGTATCCCCTGGTTTTACCAGAGGCTGCTGATGGTGGCCGTCGTGATGTGTGTGTCTGTGTATGTTAGTGTGAACTAGGGGCACAACCAGCGACTCTCAGATGTGACTACTGCCCTGTTTGATTTGGGTCCACTTGCTCTCCAGGGGTAGAGCTAATTGTTTCAGCTTTCTCCATCTTGCCACTGGCAAGGCTTATGATTATTTTTCTTTCCAGCATCTCTCTCCGTCTTTCTGTCTCTCCGTCTCTCTCTTTCTTTGCTAACCCAGATTCTGTATGGGACCTACCATAGCAAGAAATGTTTAAGACGATGCTGGCTGAAGTGAGATTTTGTCATGCTGTCCAGGCCTGTTGTCCACCAGTTTTGCTCTGAGTATCTGATTCCTGAGCCCCTCCTATTCCCCAGAACTTATTTGCATGTGCAGGTTTCCTTTCAGCTCTGCATCGCCTCTAGTCCTGGAACTCTCTAGGTCTAGCTCCCGGGAAGGCACACAATCTGCCCTCTTCGTTCTGTTGTAGAACAGCTGATAGGGACCTTGCAGCTGATGGACACTCTTTCTGCCTTCTCTAATTCCTTCCCTCCTATGGTAAAACTACCATGCTCCCTCCCCCGCACCACAGCCACCACCACTGCAAGCAACTCAGGGTAAAACTTCTATCTGAAGCATGTCCTTTCTTAGCGTGTGTACGTGTGCTCGTCAGAATCTCATGCTTCTGCAGATGTATGGATGAAAATGCCTACGACTGAGAAAATACCTATGACTTTCTTCTAAGTGCAAGAAATGTGAGAAATCCTGAAATTCTGTCATGGTCCAGAGAAGACAGAATGAAGCGAAGCCATCTATGCCTAGAGCAACAGAAAGAGATGAAATCTTGGAAGCAATGAGAAAGATGCCGTGTTGAGTGTTTGTGCTAAAATTGTTCATATAACCTGGAAACTGAGGAATATTTTACATAAATTATTGCTATTGTACTTGTGCTCATTTTCTCAGCTGTGTCTGACTCTTTGAGACACCAAGGACTATGGCCTGCCAGGCTCCCCTGTCCCTGGAATTCTCCAGGTAGGGATACTGGAGTGGGTAGACTTTCCCTTCTCCAGGAGATCTTCCCAACCAACCCAGGGATCGAACCCAGGTCTCCCATATTGCAGGCAGATTCTTTCCTGTCTGACCAACCAGACAGTGGGATACTGTAATCTAACACACACACACACACACACACACACACACACACATGAAAAGCTGGGCCAATCAGATAGATACTTGCTATAGGAATTTAACTCTTAAATAGACTGACTCAAGGATGGGTTTGGAAGAGTGACCTGAAGTAACTGTTCAGTAGTCCTGCTATTGAGATCGTCTAAGTGAAGTCGCTCAGTCGTGTCCGACTCTTTGTGATCCCATGGACTGTAGCCTACCAGGCTCCCCTGTCCCTGGAATTCTCCAGGTAGGGATACTGGAGTGGGTAGACTTTCCCTTCTCCAGGAGATCTTCCCAACCAACCCAGGGATCGAACCCAGGTCTCCCATATTGCAGGCAGATTCTTTCCTGTCTGACCAACCAGACAGTGGGATACTGTAATCTAACACACACACACACACACACACACACGCACACATGAAAAGCTGGGCCAATCAGATAGATACTTGCTATAGGAATTTAACTCTTAAATAGACTGACTCAAGGATGGGTTTGGAAGAGTGACCTGAAGTAACTGTTCAGTAGTCCTGCTATTGAGATTGTCTAAGTGAAGTCGCTCAGTCGTGTCCGACTCTTTGTGATCCCATGGACTGTAGCCTACCAGGCTCCTCTGTCCATGGGATTTTCCAGGCAAGAGTACTGGAGTGGGGTGCCATTTCCTTTTCCAGGGGATCTTCCCGACCAGGGATTGAACCTGGGTCTTCTGCATTGTAGACAGATGCTTTTACCATCTGAGCCACCAGGGAAGTGAGATCGTCTAAGCTGCCCTTATTTTGGACTGCTCTAAAATCTGAAGTTTATCTTTTCTTTAACATTTGTGAATTGCTCTGTGTCCTTCCCAAGGTTTCTTTATAAGTTGTTGTTCAAATTAGCTAAAGTCAGTGCCTGTTGTTTGTAACCAAAGAACCTTAATCAATATAGATCATTACTTATTTGAAATCACAACCACCAAACACAGAGTGGTCATCAGTAAGGGGACAAAACTTTCCGCTTGGGTCCTAAGATTACTTAGAGAGTGTGGGGGTGACACTGTTCTCTGTTCTCACTTGAACCTGACCTGGCAGCATTCACTGTGCTCTGCCATGCTGGTTGCTTTGATCTGAGCTTGGCCTTTGGACATTTCCATTCCCAGGAAGCTGCCTGTGTTTTACCACCTACTTGGTACTAAAAAAGTTTATGCTTTCTGTCTTTGGTCGTTTCTCTAAAAGGCTTCTAGTTTCTCCATAAACTCCATGGCAGGCCCAAGCAGGGTTTGCATGCTCCTTTCCTGGAGGTTCATTGCTTCAGGAACTCCTTCCTCCTAGGTCCACGGCCTGCTGGCAGTGATGTACTAACCATCATGGATAAGGATAGACATGGATTAGCTACTCACTCTCACTACTTAGGGGTGACTTTATCTAATCTCTCTGAGCCTGTGTTTACTGAAATAAATGCTATTTATGGCTGTAGAACTTTGGAATGCTCTTCGTGAACTGTTACTGGTGTTTATTGAAGACAAGAGTTTCTGGGCAAAAGAGTATGGATAACTCAGTGTAAACCCACTAGCCTCTTGGGAGAAATGACCCTGCATAGGCTCTAGAGATGATAAATTTACAGGCATCATCTTTCATATGAAATGTCACAGATAAGAAGACACAGACCCAGGGAAGTTCAGTCAATTGACCAAGGACGTTCAGCTAATTAGTTATGAAACCATACCTGAGATTCACCCCTCCTAATTCTCTCTGAAAATCACTATTGATGCTAAAAGTTGCCATGAATGCTTTGTCTGCATGGTTTTTTGATATATTAATTCAAGTGCTGAATTTTGTCACTGGAGAGTTCTACCTGTGATGGGAGTGATGGTAGAGACCTGCATATAGAGAGGGTGTGAGCTTTCCCCAACACAGGAAATAAGATGAGTCTCTTTTGATTTAGTTTATTGAAGTAGGAAAGTGTAAACTCTGTAGCTTAGAGTCTGAGCACTCTCCATGACTTTTCAAGGCAGTCCTGGTGTTAGGGCTTCCACATCCAGTCACCACGGATAGCTCACAGGACTGGCCTGTGTCTAAGCAGGGTGATCTGGTCACCATGGCCCTGAAAACTGAATTTAGCAGGGAGTTAGACTAGCCCCAGTGAGCCAGTCTTCTTATCACTTACCAGTCCAGGCAGGCTTCCCACAGCAGGGGAAGGACTGAGTTACATCAGACATACATGAATCAATACAAGACAATTCCTTCACAAAAGAAAACCTAATTAATCACCCTGCTGCCCAAATCAACTGTATTCTCTTTCTGAGCTGCTGACACATTCCAATTCCTGCAGACAAATGCATTCTAACTCTCATTACTGAAAAATACGTATCTATTTTGCTATTGCCAATTTTGTTTTCTAAAACACAACCAATATTGGAAACTTAACTATGGTCTTAGAAGGGTTTTCACAGTTTAGAAAAGAGTAAGGTTTTATGTTAGGAAGTAGACTAGAATTCATAGAGGATGGTGATCTAATCATAGCTGGGTCCTTATCTGGCTAGCTTTGCAAGAGCGAAAAGCAGGGATGGGGAATGAAAGCCAGGGGTGTGACCCTAGGGCACCCACTGGAAGGTGTTGCAACCCAACTTTAACCTCTGGGAAGAACACGCACTTTCCGCAGGTCTTTCCTACTAATAGATGCTTCGTATCACTCACTGCAGGGACCCACAAGAAGTCAAAGGCCATCTGCTAAGGGAAACTCGATTTTTCATTCATTCATCGATCATCACTCTTCCCAATAAGCCTGACAACCAGAGACGACTGTAGTAATGATGAACACTCAGATGCCACGAGTGTGAATTACCTATCAAAGGTGGTACCATAGGTGGTTGAGTATGTGGGCTTAGAGTCAAATTCCTGGGTTCAAATCCTGACTCTACCACTTATAAGCTGTTTGACTTTGGGCAAGCTAACTTTTTTTCTCCAAAATTACATTTCCTCGCCTGTAAAAGTTGGACTGATACTCTATTTTCTTAGTGTGCTAACATTACTTTTTTATACAACTAACAAAGAAAAGTGACTGCCAATCAGACTATGACACAATATTGATTGTAAAATTCATCTATTTTAGACATGTTAGAAGGTTTTTAAATAAAAGGATATGACAACTGAGAAGTAGGCTAGCACCTACTTCATGGTACTCAGGTGAGGACCAAGATCATACAAATTCTTAGCACTTTGTCAGTCACACATGCTTGCTTGCTAAGTCACTTCCATTGTGGACTCTTTGCAACCCTGTGCAGCCCTCTTTGAACCCATCCAGGCTCTTTTGTCCGTGGGATTCTCCAGGCAAGAATACTGGAGTGGCTTGCCATGCCTTCCTCCAGGAGATCTTCCTGATCCAGGGACTGAACCCCTGGTTCTTACATCTCCTGCACTAGCAGGCAAATTCTTTACCACCAGCGCCTCCTGGAAAGCCCTGCCAGTCTCACAGTAAGCCCTAACAAGTTACTACTACTATTTTCCTGGTAGTTTGGGTAATTTCAGCAAGTCATTTAACTCTCTATGCTTTATCCTCTTCATCTTTAAAATGAATGGGTAGCCATATGGTCTTGCCACCCAGAATTGGAAAGAAAAACTAATTAAAAAAATGTTTTTGGGTCTTAGCCGTTCTAACTGTGAACCACTATTAACTTCTTCTGCTGTTCATCTTCTGCATCTAAAAACTGATAAGGAAATCTACTCTGCATATTTTTATGTATGTATTAATTTAGTTGGAATTCCAAGGCCAATTTAAACTTTCAACTTGGTGTATTTATATTTCTATTGTAGTTGTTGAAAGAGAACTTTCGATTTTTAAAATTTATTCTCCTCAATATAACTCTGAGTTTTCATGAGTGGTTTTGTTTTTTAACTGAGAGGGAAAAGTTATCTTAATATAGTATCTCGATTGTTGGCCAAGCCTAAAGAAATACTAGTAGCCTGCCATGCTCTTCCTCTTTCATACTAGTTAGGTAAGAAAAGGAAATACATTTCAGAATGTGTAAAATACGAAGGAGATTGGGATACTAGTCCCATAGGTCCTTACTTTTAGATCCCACTTAGAGTGGCAAGGAGCTAGACCAGTTAACGCGGCTGTTGTGTAAGAGAAGTTCAACGCAACTGAACTCTCAGTCACTGAACCTTAAGCAGGCATTGTGTTAGGTGATAGAGAGGCAAATGAATTTAAAACAAAATTATTGCCCTCCTAGAATTTACAGTCTGATAAGAAATGACAACACAGTGTCATTTCATAATACAGTATGAAATACATAATACATAATAGAGTATTAGTCATAAATACTCTAAAAGTGCCATGGGACTCGGAAGGAAGCAGAGACTGGATCTGCCTGGGTAAGCAAAGGAAGTCTTTAAGGACTATAGGAGTTTACAAAATGAAGAGTTTGGGAAGGAGTATTGCCTGCAAAGAGAACAGTGTTTGCAAAAACATCAGTGTAGAGAAACGTGGCTTTCATGTGGCTTTGCATGACTACTGTGCAATGTACATTGCGCGCGTGTGTGTGTGTGCATGCATGTCTGTGTGTATGGGGTGGAGCCCACTGTGGTGATGAGACTTGCAAGGGAAGCTGAGATAAGATTGTTAAAGACCTTACGTGACTACAGTAAGGAATTTGAACTTTTTATCCCAGAGGCAAAATGTATAGATCCAAGAAGTATTTGGTGGTAGATTCTATGGGACACAAAAATAAGTTGGTTATAGGGTGCTGAGCCTTGCAGAGGAACTGGGAGAGATTTCTGGGGTCTCACATGGACTCCTAGACGATTGGAGGGGCAGCAGCCACTGAGAAGGCGCAACGGAAGGGCAGCTACAATGAAAAAAGCATATAATGGAGACTCAGAAGACCTCGGTTTAGGTCTGAGTTTTTGAAAAACTACCTTGAAAATAATTGGATCAGGTTATTATATAAATACTAAGCCCTTGTGTGCCTCATTTTTCTCATGTTTACAGCAGTAGGTGGAGAAGAAGTATACCAGGAGGACTTAGGAGTCAGGGTGCATGAATTCAGCTGACAGCTGGTAGTGTGTGATTTTTGGCTAGCTACTTAAGTCTTCTCAGTTGGAAAATGAGGGTAATAATAACACCAGAAGGTTGTTATGTTATGTATCTGGCACATAGTAAGCCCTCAATAAATATTTGTTCTCACTATTTTTATTATTATCTCTATTATAAAACGATATGTCTGTCCATTGAGGCAGCACAGTATAGTGGTAAAGAGAACGAGCTGGGAACATTTAGGCTGCATCTGCCATTCACTGCTGTGTGATCTTGGGCAAGTTAATAATCTTTCTGAGCCTCACTTTCCTTATCTGTAATATAAGGATGATGAGGGCATCTACCTCATAGAGCTGTTGTGAGAATTAAATGAGATGATAAATGTGAAGTGCTTTGATGAGAGTCTGGCACAAAATGCTTATACATTTGTTGTTATTATTGTTATAATTATTATTGCACTAACTTTAATTTTTAGGTTGTACACTGTTTGGGAGTGAGGGTATTCTATAGAAAAGTTGTTACTTTTCCCTGTTAGTGACTTTGTTCAGATAACAGAAAAGGCTCTGAAGAGACAATCCTGTATTTAGTCAGGTGACATGTGGGGCAGTCTGCAAGCCAGTGAAGCCGAGGACCGTGGAGAGCCTCCGAAATGGCTCATCTGAATTAAATGGGACGACTTTGACTTTCTCCTCCAGATTCTGTGTGGGAGGCTTATACATTTGCTTCGGTAATGAGTTTGCTTTTTCAGCCAAAGAAGAGGAGAGAATAATAGGAGAGAGAAGGCGTGAGAGGCAGCCATAGAAACCTGGAGGCTCAGATCCTCCAAAATGGAAAAGGAGCCTACATTTCGGCAGAAACAAGAGAGAGACAACGAACAACCTCAAAGCTCATTATGATTTAACTTTGAGATAATTGCAAATGACAGCCATGTGACTACTGAAGCCTGTTTGAACTGTAAGCAGGACAAAGGGGGAAATGGAGGGTATTAGCAGGAGTGTAAAAGATAACCTGCTCGCGTACAGGCTCTGCAGATGCTTGCGCACGTATATGCTGTTAAAAGCTATGAAATCTCTCTAAAGCGATCATTTCCTTTTCTATGGCAAGTGATCGAAAAATCTTTGTTATGTATTTACTAGAACAAAATTCTTAGAACCTTTTAAGATGCTCTCTCTCTATTGTGAAAAGAATGCAAACTCGAGAGTAATGGGGTTAGCAGGCCAGAAGCCATGATGAATTGAAGGGCACATTGCCTCGCATTGCTCACAAGAGTAAAGCAGGAATTCATCTAATATTTTTTTCCTGAAAAGAAGCATTTCTCTTTGTGTTGTAGAAGATTCAGGAATCTGATTGCCCAACAGTGTCAGTTCTTTGCTTCTCCCCATGTCTGGTATTATCAGACATGATTATCATTAGGATCCTCTTTCTTTGACTTTTCCCATCTGAGAAGAGCATTATCTTCAGCATCGCATTGTGAGATAGAAGTTAGAATGGAATAGCTAGACATTAGCGTTTGTCTAGATTAATGGCATAAATTGGGAATTTAATTTGATCTTGGATATTAGAAAGGGAAATAGTGGAGTCTGTGACAGAGTTTATATTCTTGGGCTCCAAAATCACTGTGGACAGTGACTGCAGCCATGAAATTAAAAGCCGCTCCTTGGAAGGAAAGTTACGACAAACCTAGACAGCATATTAAAAAGAAAACATAAATTTGTTGTCAAAGGTCCATATAGTCAAAGCTATGACTTTTCCAAAAGTTATGTATGGATGTGAGAGTTGGGCCATAAAGAAGGCTGAGTGCCAAAGAATTGATGCTTTCTTACAGTCCTGAAGAAGACTCTTGAGAGTCCCTTGGACAGCAAGGAGATCAGTCAGTCCCAAAGGAAATCAACCCTGAACATTCATTAGAAGGACTGATGCTGAAGCTGAAGCTGCAATACTTTGGTCACCTGATATGATGGCCAACTCATTGGAAAAGACCCTGATGCTGGGAAAGACTGAAGGCAAAAGGAAAAAAGGGCGGGAGAGGATGAGATGGTTAGATAGCATCACTGAATTAATGGACATGAATTTGAACAAACTCTAGGAGATAGTGAAGGACAGGGAAGCCTGGTGTACTGCAGTCCATGGGGTAACAAAGAGTTGGACATGACTTAGCGACAAAACAACAACAAATTTGAAGAATAGCATAATTTAGTGTCCATAATTGTTTACCGTAAACTTTTTTTTTTGCCAGTGCTTTGACCATTTAATTTCTATTTAATTTTACATAAAACAAGTAATTAAAGACGAGCATCAAATTTAAGCAATACAGAATTAAAATTAAGCTTGATGTCTGTATTATGCAGGCGCGGTTTATGTAGCAAGCAAATACCTTTCAAGCTTTAACAGGACATTTGAAGGAACTGTCTGCAAATATAAAGTTTTAAAGCTGTAAACAGTAAAGTATAAAGTAGGGCCGAAGGAAATTTATGGGAAAATTAAGGTTCGTATATTGCTTGCTTTACCATTCTTCTTCTTTAAAAAAAATTAGATAAAGTTGACATATAACATTATACAGTTCCAGCTGTACAACCTAATAATTCAATATTTGTATATACTGGGAAATGATCATCACAATAAGTCTAGTTAACATCCATTAGCATACATAGTTAGAAAATTTTCTTCTAGTGATGAAAACTTTTGTGAAACTGAAAGTCGCTCAGTTGTGTCTGACTCTTTGGGACTCCATGGACTATACAGAAAAGTTTTCAGATTTACTCAGTTAGCAACATAACACAGTATTATTTACTATAGCCCCTATGCTGCACCTTACATCCCTATGACATTTTTTTTATAACTGGAAGTTTGTACTTTCAAACCCTCTTCACTTATTTTGTACCCCCTGCCCCCACCTCTGGTAACCACCAATCTATTCTCTGTATCCATGAGCTTGGTTTCTTGTTTGTTTTTAGAGTCCACCTGTGAGATCATGTGGTATTTGTCTTTCTCTGCCTGATTTATTTCACTTAGCATAATACTCTCAAGGTCCATTCATGTTGTTGTAAATGGCAAGGTTTCCTTCTTTCTATGGCTGAATAATATTCCACTGTGTATATATATCTTCTTCATCCACTCATCTTCTTTATCCATTCATTTATCTATGGACACAGGTTGTTTCCATAGCTTGGCTATTTTAAATAATGTTGCAATAAACATGAGGGCACATATATCTTTTCCAGTTAGTATTTTCTTTCTTTCTTTTTTTTTTTCAGATACATATCCATGAGTGGAACTGCAGAATCAAATGGTAGTTAGAGTTTTAATTTTTTGAGGGACCTGTGTATGTCAGGCAATGGCACCCCACTCCAGCACTCTTGCCTGGAAAATCCCGTGGACAGAGGAGCCTGGTGGGCTGCAGTCCATGGGGTCGCGAAGAGTTGGACACGACTCAGCGACTTCCCTTTCACTTTTCACTTTCATGCATTGGAGAAGGAAATGGCAACCCACTCCAGTGTTCTTGCCTGGAGAATCCCAGGGACGGCAGAGCCTGTGGGGTCGCGCAGAGTCGGACACGACTGAAGCGACTTAGCAGCAGCAGCAGCAGCAGTGTAAGTTCGTCGTAATGGCTGTACCAATTTACATTTCCACCAGCAGTGCACAGGGGTTCCTTTTTCTCCACATCCTCACCAACACTTTAACTTAAATGTTTTAATATGCAACATCCTAAGAGGAGTTTTGCAGAATTTTAATATATTTGAAGAATTTTAAAAAATATTTAAGTCAACTTAATTGACTCATTAAAATATAAAATGATATCAACGGGCAATTGCACAGTTGCAAAGCTGAGATGCAGGTCTATAAATGTCCTTAATTCAGTCACATTTGTTGAATTCAAATGAAGGTCTGTAGTCCCCTGTATAGAGAAATGCAAAAGAAAGAAGACGCTCCTCAATCTTTTTCCTTGTGGGGCTTACTCTATCTTTTGGCACAACTTTTTATATACAATAAAGTAGAAGGTGGCATGAATCAGGTGACCAGGGCCAGGGCCTCTGGTGCCTGTTTATGTTCTTGGGCAAGTCCCTTAAAACCCTGTAGGCTAGAGCTTCTTCATGTGAAAGATGAGCAAGTTAGAAAAAGCATTTTATAGTATCTTTTTTAGTTCTAAAAGTGTATGGTTTCAAGTGAATGAAAAGTTACATGGTATGAACAAACTGCTTCATTCACTTATTCACGGAGAGCATCCTTGGAGCTAAGTGCTCTACTGGGGCTGTGGATGTAAGAGACATTTCGGCCTGCTTTCAAGAGGGTCACAAAGCAACAGCAAGACTGACCGGCTAGTAATTAAAGCGCCCTGTGCTCAGCGCGCCCTGTTACCAACCCCCAGGGCTAACTTGTTGGGGGTTCACAGGAGGGCAGGCTTATCTCTGGGACTGCATGGGGGCAACCATGCAGGCTGTGGTGGTAGTATGTGTGATAGACCCCAAAACATAAAGAGAAGTTCAGCAGGTAGAAAAGAAGGAAGGAGGCCCCTGGCAAACACAGTAGTATTGACAAGGCGTAGTCCTGGGCTTGAAGGGTTAACTCAAACATGCATATATCAGTAGTGAAAAGTAATAGAGACAAGAATTGTCTGTGACTTGATTGTGAAGAGCTTTAAAAGTCACACTAAGAACATTGACTTTATCCCAAAGGCACCAGAGAACCATGACAAATAGGAGACACGATCAGATATCTCTCAGAAAGTTCATTTAGTGGCACTGGGGAGTCTGCATAGAGGGAAGATGGAAGGCAGGGGAAGCTTTTTGGAAATTATTTGGATGGTCCATGGGAGCAATGATGAGAGCCTTACCTGGGGCTATCACAGTGGGGAACAGGAAGATAAGGGCACATTTGAGAGATGGCTCAGAGACAGAATCAACAGAATCTGCTTATTCATACACTCAACACACGTATTCAGGCTGTGCTGTGTGTCAGCCAGTATGAACCATGAAGAGAAGATAAGCACTGCTGATGCTGACAGGGGGGTGTTCAGAGTAGAGCAGAGAGAGGTGGTACTATCAGAGTGGACTTCTAAAAGAATGTGGTCTGACCTAGCTTCCCCAAAAAGGAAAAGATAAATGAATTCATAGAAAGAGGCAGGGGAACATTTTATTGCCCAGTGAAGGGGCTTGTAAGAATATAAGAATGAGACCATCAGGTATGCTTGACTAGCAAAGAGAATCTTTTTTTTTTTTTCCTGCTGTGCCTTGCAGTATGTGAGATCTTAGTTCCCTGACTAGGGATCCAACACACACCCCCTGTGTTGGAAGTGCAAAGTCTTAACCACTGGACAACCAGGGAAGTTCCGAGAGAGTCTTTTTTAATGCAGAAAAAAGTGGAGAGAGATAGGCAGCTTTTGGGGAAGAAGAGAGAGCAGAAACACCTAAATTTGATGTGGTAACCACAGGGTACCCTTCTAGGTTTTTAAAACCCCTACTGTGGGTTTTTAGGAGGAGAGGAGTGTGGTAGAGTAGAAAAAAATGATGGAATTAATGCTTATAGATTTGGATTTTGCCACTAACTAGCTGGGTCATCATTCAGATCACTTAATGTCTCTGAAGCTCATGTTTGCATAGTTAGGGTGGGAGCAAAAAGGCATTTAGATGGAAATCCAGCTAAGAGACAATTACCGTAGTCAGATCAAAAATGCATGTGAAGTAGAGCCATGGACCAGTGAGGAGCAGGAAGAATCAATAGCAGGGAAATGGCCCTTCCAGACTGCTGGGCACCTGGACGCAAGGATCTTGTCCAGGAGAAGCATGGATAGTTGCCTTTGTTTGCTTCCCTCTCGTCTCACCCCGCTTCTCCCTCTGGATATGGCCTTGCTGATGCTGTTTTCGACTCAAGAACCAAAAGGATGGATGATAACTGGAAAAATTTCCTATCAAAGCTGTGGATTATTTGCATATGCTCCCGAATAGTGATGCAAGTCTCAGGTATAGAAGGATTAGACTTGGGCTGCGTCATGCCCCCAAGCCCCTCAGGTGCTTGGGACACCAAGGGAAGCTGCTACAAACAGCTTCATCTGCTTCTGCTCTGGGTGGCTGCCCCACTGGTCTGGCATTCTTGGCCAGAGAAATCAGGCATATAACCTTGAAGATGAAGCAAATGTGGTTTCTGTCAACTTAAACCTCCCTGCATGCTTCATCAGTCTTTGGCTTTCAGTGAGATTATACTCTAATAGGAAGACAGACATACGAACAAATACATCACAATATGACTTTTTTAAAAATGTAACTTTCAATTAATTTATTTTTGGCCCCACCGTGCAGCATGTGGGATCTTAGTTTCCCAGTCATGGATTGAACCCAGGCCCTCTTCATGTGAAGCACCAAGTCTTAATCACTGAACTACCTGGGAAGTACTTGACAAATGGTTCTTATTTCTATAGACTGGCAGCGTGGTGCTAGGGAACTGAAATAAAATAATTTTCTTTGCTGAATTTGGTTGGCTTTGCCCTAATTTTAGGGTCCCAACTGGTGAACTTGTTTCCTCTTAAAAACATCATGCTGAGTCCTGACAAGTGGAGGTGCCCTGGTTGCCAAGGAGGGAAAGTTCTTCCAGAGGCTGGGCAGGGACTGGAAACAAGGGAAATGTGGTTCTTCTTGTTCCCTGAAAAAGTAACCCCGGATTTTCCAGCCTAGAGGAACATTGCCTAATCTGCGTGGGTGCTTCTCCTCTTTCTCTGTCCTGACCCTTCTTCGGCTGCTTGTCTTAGGGAAGTTGATTGATGAAAATAAACTTTCTTTGTCTTCTGTGGATGCTCACCCAAATGTGAAGCACCAAACTAGAGAGGCTGCAAGCCTGGGCTCTGCCATTATTTAGAAATGAAAATTAAGGCGAGCCATTTATCCTTTTGGGTGTCATTTGCTCATCAGTTAAAAAGAGACCCTCTGCTCTGCTTATTCAAAAGGCTAATATGAGGATGAAATACAATTTAGGAAGATATTTTTGCAACATGGAGGGTCACTAAATACATTGCAGGATTTAATTATCAATCCCTTCTATAGCTTTTTCTAGCCTCCAGTATCTACTAGCCATTTTTAGCTTCATCAGCTGCCTTAAAGCATTCTCCTTAAATTCTTTCAATTTTGGTCAAACCCCTGATTGGCAACCATAATTCACATTCTTACTGAGGGACACTTGAAGTCGGCTTTCACTCCTAACCAGATCTCCAAAGCCGGATTTATATTTCTTTTTCAAAAAGGGAAATGAAAACCTCTATAGAAAGGTTGTCTGGCAACCAGATAAAAGAAGAAATTTCTTTCAGGCTTTCCAAGAAGACAGAATGGGAGTCTTGAAATATAAATTACTTTTTAATGGTGTCTTGAAAAGGTGTTATTCTCAACCATCTGCCTCTCTTACCCCTGCTCCTGACTATGGCCTGTGCAAGCAATTAAACTGTTGTGTGTCCTTAAATTGAATAAAAGTAGAGATATTTTAGGAGATGGAAGAAATCTTAGAGGTTTCCTGGTTTATCCATTTATTTCTTGAAGTAGGGAAGTGGAATTTAGAACAGGTAAAAGATTTCCACTTGATCTCTAGCTTTTCAGTGCTGAGCCGAGGTCAAATGCAGGGTTCCTGACTCCCAGTTCAGGGTCTCACCGCTAGGCTAAAGATAAGATGCGAGCATGAATAACTACAATGGAGTCAGAGAATGGTATTCTAGCATAATACTAGGCCTCAAAGTCCAAACTGATGGTAAGGGTGACAAATAGTCCAAGGCCCTAGGCCAAGGGGACATAATTTTGCATTTTGGTTGGAGGGCATAGATGACACTTCAGATGTCTACCTTGGAGGTAAAACATCTGTTGAATTCCAACTGTGCCTGTTTCACAGAGGAAGGACAGTTGGTTGGCATCCTTTCTTCTAGCTCAGAATGTTCCAGTTGCTATGACCTTTCTGCTCTGATTTAAGTCCTTATGGTCTGCTCTACTGGAAAGCTTGGTGGCTTTTCTGGAGTGTCAGGTTATGGAGAATAAGGTACCTGGGAGTAGGGAGAACGTATGTCTGGTCACATCCCATGATAGTGAACTCCCCATGCCTGGCCAAACTCCCTTGGCATTAGTACAAATCGGCTCCACTTGAGTTACATAGGCCAATGCCTGGGGCCTAGAAATACTTGTTTTACATGACCTAACTGTGATAGAACATTCCTCCTTCTCTATATCTTTCTCATATAAATGAGTTTCTTTTTTTTCAATTTTAAAGATTATTTTTTTAATGTGGACCATTTTTAAAGTCTTTATTGAATTTGTTACAATATCGTTTCTGTTTTATGTTTTGGTTTTTTGGCCCTGGAGGCATGTGGGATCTTTGCTGCCTGACCAGGGTTTGAACCTATGCTGTCTGCTTTGGAAGGTGAAGTCTTAACCACTGGACTGCCAGGGAAGTCCCCTAGAAATGAGTTTCTATAAGAAACTCATAGTCCAGAGGGAGTGGAGTCTACCTGAGGTCATGGCTTGCCCTTCTCTCTACTTCTGTCTCTCTGTTCCAGGCCTGGGTAACATAGTACAGGGCTCTTGGTCCTCTGCAATGCACAAAGCACCACACAGAAACTTATCCCGCTGGCTCCCCGGGCCTCTCTGGTGAACTTGGCAGTTAGTGGGGTCTTCCCTGGAGCCCTGAGGGTCATGCCCTGTGGTAGATTTTCAGGGAGTTATATATAGTTAATTTTTTACCAGGTGGGGGTTGGGCAGTGACTCCCAGGCTAGGGGAATTGAAGTGCTAAGAAGTTCTATGTAAGAGGGATTCTAGGCATGCAGAATCATAGAATCCTAAAGCTGGAAGGGTGTTAGGATTACCTGTGCCACTGGAGATGGTTTTGCTGTGAGAACATCAGGATCTGGCTGCAGCACTGGGTTAGTGAGCATGCAAAGACTTGGCGGAGGAAAACACGTGTGTTCGTGGAGACCTTTCAATTAGGAACTGGGCGAGAAGGCAGAGGAAGAGAGGGGGAGGGTTCCCCACAGCCCTGAGAGATGGAGTGGCTTGACTAAGGACACACTGGTAGTTCTTTTTTCTGTGCACCCATCAGGTAGACCTCCTTTCTCAAGGAGCCGATTTGAGGGGGTGAGGAGAACTACTCTTCATTAGATGAGAGAAGAGAAGCCAGATGTTTGCAGCTGGAGTTGGCTATATGACTCCTATCACCTGCTGCTGCTAATTTGTTCCTGGGTCGACCATCTGACCTTCTGCCCACGAAATGAAACAGTGAAACACTCCTTCTGCCAACAGAGTAAGTGAAAGGGTTTTCTTCCCACTGTTCGATCATAAAAGTGGTGTGTCTGTGCCTGTTGGTTCTTTAAGGTGCCAACTATTCATGTCATCTGCTGCCTGGATCCTGGACCAGTTGAAGCCTAGGCATAGGAGTCCAAAAGGGCTCAGAGCACCCGCCTTATTCCCATCCAAAGAGAATAGTCTTCCCCATCTGAATGGAGCCAATGACAGCTATTCAGATGCTAGGACACCTCCTTGTATTGGCAGATGGGACATAAAGGGAACAGAGAAGATGGGGAAGAGAGAAGGCATAAATCCTTATTCTAAGATCTGGTTCTGAATAAGGAGGAGAAAATGGCTCCTCTCCATCCATTTTTTCCTTTCTTGGTGAAATGACCTCTCTGTACCTTCAACTGTGGTTCTTATCTGTTGTCCTGGGGGCTGTCTTCTGCTTAGGTTGTTCTCCAGCTTACCCAGTGCCGAACACAGGGTAAGTCTCTCAGCAAATCCATGTTGAGATCTGGGATTGCATCTTGGTGAAACAGGAACCCTCTCCTTCTGCCGGTGGTTGTCCTAGGTTGGGTCTTCCCTGAGACAAGGATTTGGGGGCTACAGGTTTATTTGGGAAGTGAATCCAGGAAACACCAGTGGAGGAAGAGGAAAGAGAGACAGGGAAGGGAGGCAGTCAGTAAGGAGGTGTTATCAAGCACCTACTTGGGCAACTAGAGTTTACGCCCCTGAGGAACTCTTCTGCCAGTGTACGAAAGTTTTGGAGTTCTCCCAGTTGGAGAGAGGGAGCTGGGTGTTTGTTTACCACACTCCGTTGGCCATCCTTTGAGGCTGCTTTTCTAGCCCTCCTAGGCTGTGTGCGGCACGTGATACATGATTTGTGCTTTTGGAAGAAAACCCCATCTAGCAGGCAGGTGTGAGCCTCTCACCAAGTCCCGGTGGTTCGTCTCTGTGTTTTTTGTTGCCTTTCTCACAAGAGGCTGTCTAAGCTCCACTCTTGGGGAGAATGCACTGCGGTAGCCTCCAACAGCTCAGCTACTTGTGCTGACAACTCTCCCTCTAAGAACTGTCAACCTCTGAGACATACAGGAAAATGACAGCTTTGCACCAAGCTCCATTACCAATTCCTTAACTGGACGAGGTCATACAGAAACTGTCAAGATAGAGTGGCAGGTACTACAGTCCGTTAGAAACACCACGGAAATGGTGGTGAAATGCCAGCAGCTGCCAAGCTGCTGACTTCATCTCAGATATTGACTACTGGAAAGTGAATTGGCTTCTGACAAGTTTCTTCTTCTCTGAGTTCGGGATGGATCCTGCCTGCTTTCTACTTGCCCATTCAAAATGCTGGCATGGGCTGGGACTGCCCCTTGGAGTGGGTGCCTGGACCCACCTCCTGAGGCCATTCTATGGCTTTTCCTGGGATGAACAGGGATGTGAACAGGGAAGAAGTGTCCTAGGAAGGCTGCATGTCAAATGGATCCTTCACCCAAACTTCCCGGCTTCGGTCCTGTTCCCTGCTCTCAATCATCTCTGTTCTGCCCAGAGCACTTGAGAGGCCCCCTTGGCTGGGCTTAGGTGTCTCCTCTGGTGCCTTTTCAGGGCGAGATCCAAAGCACGGCAACTTACTGCATTGCCTCCCAGGGCTGACTCTCTAGTGGACCTGCTGACCAGTGGGGTTTTCCTTGAGGAGCTTCTTTTTGGAGCCTTGGGGGTCACATCCCTGTAGAGGTGAGGCAGTGGATTTTCAGGGGACTGTTTGTGAATTCTGCTAAACTTAGAGGCAGTCTAGTGTGACATGTATTCTAGGCTACAGGTTAAGCATCTTCAAGGACAGACATCTCCATTAGTTTTCCTGTTTCTTGATGCAAGTGGAATAGTTTGGGAGGTTCCTGACATGAAGCCAGGGAAAAACACCCCATGACAATGAAGGCAGAGATCAATGTGATGCTTCTACAGCTAAGGGATGCTAAAGATTGCCAGAAGCCAACAGAAGCCAGGGCCGCAGCATGGAACAGTTTCTTTCTTGGGCCTCAGAAAGAAGGAATCATTTTGATCCTGGACTTCTTGCCTCTAGAACTGAGAGAATTGTGAGTGAATATATTTCTGCTGTTTAAGCTACCCTGTTTATGATGCTTTGTTACGGCAGCCCTAGCAAACCAATACAACACTCAAATCTTCCTTTTCCGTGATGGTGATAAACTTGATCTTGCCGATTCAAAGCAAACTTGGGCGTCTTCAGGTGAATTAGGCTCTTTTGAATAAATACTCAAGTAATTCTTATTTTCCTCTCCTTCTCTTCTCTCCTGTCTTTCTCACCAGGCCGTGGCCCTACAAGGAGGCATCTGTTCTCTCAGGATTCTGCTATGTCTGTTTTTCCCTTCGTTACTTGGCTGTAAAATGTTCTGTGTCTGTTGCTGAAGTGTCTATTCCCCACGCTTCCCCTGTATCGGGTCACTGAATCCAACCCATTTACTCACCTTTAATACCCTCATCTTAAATATGAGGCTTGGCTAGGGTCAGCCTCACCTGCACCTGTCTTGAGTGATGTAGGGGCAGGATGGGATCAGGTAAGGGAACACTTTGGATGTTGTCCTGAACCTATATCTAAGGCCGCAATCTACCAGGGTCCCGGGACACACCTCTGCTATCCCAGCCCTGTCATACCTCCACTTTGCCTCTTCTTTGACCACCCATGTGTCAGGGGACCTTCTGTGAGGCCAAGGTGTCTGAGCTATGCGGTATCATTGCAGTAAAAACTGGAGACATTCTGAAATGCTATCAATAGGAAGAAGGTTAAATACGTGAAGATTATTTGCACTATGAAATACTATGCTGCCATTAAAAGTGCCAGGGATCTCTCTTTACCCCGAAACAAAAAGAATTCCAAGACATACTGTGTTCTAGAACAACATGTGTGGTATGGCTCCATTTTTGTGAAAACAAAAAACTATATACATGTATAGGGATACAAAAGCATAGAAAACCCTGGAGGGACACAGATCTAAGTGCTAGGAGCATTACCCAAAAGAGACATGAATTGGGAAAGAAGAGCAGGTATGTGAGAGAGGAGGCTACTTTTTCCTCCGTGTCTTTTTGTATGATACGGCATATTAACAGAACAACATTTTGACAAGTAAAAAATAAACAAACCAACCCTTCCGAAATAGCATGAACTGTTCTGCGACTAGCCTATCTGTCCTTTTTCTCGATAATTAACCTGTTCACTCTTTTTTCAGTCTGAAAAGGCTCAGGCATACTTGTTGGCTTAATTGCACCTCTCTTTCACTCAGGTATTGCCAGCACAAAACTTAATGAATAAATAAAGACCAGAGAATACAGATCCCAATTGCCCTCCAGACCACAGCCGGTGCTGTCACAGAGGGCTTCGGCAATCCAAAGGAATAAAGCTGAACCAAGTAACAAGAGGTAATCAATATCTTATTCATGTTAAGCCTGCCCTAACGCCCTCTATTCTGTGATTCGCCACACAGACAATCGATCTGTTTCTCTTCTGGTGGAACATGGGGCACTCTAAACATTTTCATTTATATCTATATTAATTTTTAAGAAGAGAACTTCACTTTCTGGTGCAATTTCCTACCTCTGTAAAACCCATGGATTAATAGCAGAGTTTCAGAGTGCTTCGTGTTTGACTCAGCTCTGCATGCTAAGTAAACATTCTCTGAGGAATAGTTCTTGGGTCAGGACAAGGATAATAATGTTCATTAATAACCATCACTCATTACATGGTTCATCTTCCCCTGAGCTCTTCTAACCTACTGTTTATAAATGCTCTTTAATGTGCCAAGTGCCCTGGGCCCCCCTGAGGCAGACACATCCTGGGAGGGAGGGTAATTGCTGCTGTCGGGATGAACCTTGGCCTGTGCACACGGCATTCCCAGATCACTTCTCCTGCGTCTGGAGCAGAGGGTTAATGGTCACAGTCCAGGACCGCTCGGGACAGGGAGTGGCAGAATCTAATTACTAGCTCTTGTGCGTGGACCCATGTGTGTGTCTTTATGAACAGGATGAGCTGAAGCAATCTCCAAGAGTGTATGCTAACGACCTTCTGGAAGTTATTGTTATTTGGAAGGCCCTAAGGAAATTATATCTTTATTGTGAGTCTAAATTGTCCTCTATTAACTCTCTCCATTGCCTTACCTGATTCTTATTGCTCTGAAACCTTCCTGATCCAGCTGCAGCTAAATTACCTCCTCATTTTTGTTCAGGAGAACCTAGATGACTTGTTTGTGTAACCATTATCTCCAGTGTAGACCCTTGTCCTTATTTGTTCCTGCCTCCCCTCTGCAGCAGCCCCCTCCCCAACTGGTAGACGAGTACACAACTCTGTCTTTCCGAACAAGTTGGATGAGATTTTTGTTTTCTGCTTTTTGAAGATGTGACTTGGACACCTTCAACTAAATGTTCTTGAACCTTTATTTTCTCATTTTTGAGTAGGCGACAGTTGTTTGAAGTCAGAAAGAAAAAGCAGGGTTGATGGTGAACATTATAATTATGGTTGAAACTTGAAACAGTATTGTTAACATGATTTTTTTTTTCTGGTTAGTGTGTGTATTCCAGTAATATATATCCACGTTTATTTTGCCAGTGGGTAAACTCTATATGCTCTGGAACCCCTGGAAAACAACATTCCTCTGTTAACATGCAGGTGATTATCCTGCCTGTGTATACATCCCCTTGTCATGAATCTTCTGGGTAGACATCTTTTTTTTTCCTATAAAAGCAAGAGCTAAATTGTAAAAGCACGTCACCGGACAAGAGATT
This sequence comes from Capra hircus, assembly GCF_001704415.2. Lineage (NCBI taxonomy): Eukaryota > Metazoa > Chordata > Mammalia > Artiodactyla > Bovidae > Capra > Capra hircus. The sequence goes on from NC_030817.1 coordinate 24,764,437, forward strand.
AGGGAATTCTTCTTAAACCAAATGAATGTCCAAACAGATCAGCTTCCTAAAGTGAAGTGAGAGCTGCTCAAACTGTGCCTGGGAGGATTCATAAAAGGAAGAGATGCCTCTGCCCACAGCTTGTCATTTCATTGCTCCCCAACCCTGCAGGCGGCAGACCTGAAGCACTGGAGATCTTTTGAAGGTTGAAGCCTGCCATCCAGTGGCTACTCTGTAGAATTACCCATCATGTTACTGAGTTTAAGAATGGCAACAATTGGAATTTACCAGAGGTTACAAGCACATACTCACAAGCACCATCTGAATTTGGGCTGTGGTTATTCTGTAATGATAAGAATGTTAAAACTTGAAAATGACCACTAGTGTCTCTTTGCCATTAGGAAGCAGGTAAGGAGCTGGATGCTGGAGAGGGATCTGTTCTGTGGTGTCAGTTTCCTCCCCTAGAATCCATAATGCTAAAAAGTGGGACCATCTGGGACGCCAGTGACTGCAGCCGCCTCCAGTTCTAGACACATGGGTAATTTCTTAAAGCGCCCTTCTGATGAGCAGACAAACTTCAGGCTTTTTAGCTAAAGTGCCATTTGTGGGTGCACCTGGGAAGATGATAGCAGGTGGTGAGGTAGCACACCCAGTTCAGGAGGCTGATCTGTCTATTGGGTGCTCGACACATGAAAAGTAATGATGCCTGCTGGCGGCTGAGGGATTTCCCTTCAACCTGGACAAATGGGGATGAAAAAAAATGAGAGCATCTTTTTTAAGCGTTCCCTGTGGCTTTTTGCTTTTTAAAGGTTAGAGAACATCTGGAAGGGTTTACCTAAAACAAAAACAAAAAACCCCAAACCTATTGGTTGGATTTCAGTGATTTTTATCACAACCTGCTCCTGCTTTCTACAGGTTATATGAGTTAGAAAATGATGGGGGAAGATTGCTCCTATGATATATGCAGTCTATCTAAAGGTCAGAGCATGGACAAAGGGGAAAATTTGGCTTCTTAAGATTCCAAATTCACATAAGAAGTAAGAATAAGGTTGAAGGTATGAGTAATTTACATGTGTTCAGACACAGCTGCAAAATTCTTTTCAGTTTTTCCATCTGTGAGTTGGAAATGAAGGGGATGAGCAAATTTGCCTACTGATTGTCTTCCAATGATATTAAGGTGGTGGGACAACCTCTAAGGATGTTAGAGTAGCAGTTAAATGTATATTCTATTTAAAGAGATGAGCTGATAGATTAGATATGATGGCTTTTCCTTTTCTTTTTTAATAGCTCCACCTGATTCAGTCAAGTTGGAAACAGAAAATCACCTTGAAGTACATGTTCCTTGTTCTGCAAAGGATGCTTGAGTAGGTTCCCTTGGTTATGTAAATGTCAGACGAGTAGGCCTCCCACCCCAGGAGAAGGGAGTAACAAGACATCTTGTGCTTTCAATAGTTTAGAAAAGGTTGCCTCACATCTGGTGGGAGGTTGGTACGGAACAGCAGCGGGAAATAGTGTGGTCAAGTCAGATGAAAATTAATTAAATGCCCTTTGGATTCAATTGCTCACTCCCTGTTTTCAAAAGGCTTGTCTTACCTTGATTTTTGTGCCCAGACCCTCTTGTTTCTTTCCCTTGCTTCACTGGCTGCTTTTTCCTTTCCTCCTTTGTAAGATCATGTTCCTCCACCATCTGCTGGTCTCCCTCAAGGGTTTGGTCCTGCAAAAGCATTTTCAAAAAAGCAAAATCAAGAGTCAAAAAGGAACACATCAAAGATTTTATGTAACCCATTGATTAATGAAGAAACCAGAAGGTGTTAGATTCAGGGAGAATTTGAAAAATAGACACATATACTCAGGAATGGGCTTCCCTGGTGGCTCACACAGTGAAAGGCCCACCTGCAATGCAGGAGACATGTGTTCAGTCCCTGGGCTGGGAAGATCCCCTGGAGAAAGAAATGGCAACCCACTCCAGTGTTCTTGCCTGGAGAATTTCATGGACAGAGGAGACTGGAGAGTTACAGTCCTTGGGGTCGCAAAGAGTTGGACATGACTGAGTGACTGACACACATACACACGCACTCACATATCAGGAATGTTGAAATGACTTTGCTAGTAGATGCAAAATGGTTAATACACAACAGCAAATGTGAGAGTTGGACTATAAAGAAAGCTGAGTGCTGAAGAATTGATGCTTTTGAACTGTTGTGTTGGAGAAGACTCTTGAGAGCCCCTTGGACTGCAAGGAGATCCAACCAGTTGATCCTAAAGGAAATCAGTCCCGAATATTCATTGGAAGGACTGATGCTGAAGCTGAAGTTCCAATCCTTTGGCCACCTGATGAGAAGAACCGACTTGCTGGCAGAGATCCTGATGCTGGGAAGAATTGAAGGTAGGAGGAGAAGGGGACGACAGAGGATGAAATGGTTGGATGGTATCACTGATGCAATGGAAATGAGCTTGAGTAGGCTCCAGGAGTTGGTGATGAACAGGGAAGTTTGGCGTGCTGTAGTCTATGGGGTGGCAGTGTCAGACACAACTGAGTGACTGAACTGAACTGAACGACAGTAAAATGTAATTCTTGAGGGCACTATTTTACAGGGTAAAAATTAATTGTATTTATTGGGACAAAATTTTCACCATGCTATGGACAATGATAATTTGTATTACTGTAAGTGTTTGCTTTGTTTTTTTTTTTTTACAAATTAACCCTCTGTTCCTAGAAAGTTGTAAAACAGCCTGGCCAATGGGAAGGTGCACAGCTTTATAGAATCAGATGGTCCACAGAAGGACCACTGGACAATGCCCAGAGTGAGTGATCTCTGCGGCCCATTTATGAGGTCTTGATAATTTTCCCTGACAGTCCTGAGCTCTCTAATCATTCTATTCTTTCTGGGCAATCTCACTTAAGCCATAGCTTAAATTGCTTCCAACAACAGCTGACTTTCGAGATCATATCTTTGGTCTAGTTCCCTCAGCTCCAAACCCGTACATCCATATGCTTACCTGACAACTCCTCTTAGATGTTTTTGAGAAGGTAATTTCCCAAGGTCATTTGCTTGTTAGAAGAACTGAACTATTAGTTTTTCCAACAAGTTCTTGTTAGAAGGACTTCGGGCTATTCTATTAATATTTCAGAACTGGAGCTAGAAACCTGCTACATTAACAGCAAATGGTTTTGTAAGTGCCCTGATGTAAGGAGCTGGAAGCTAGGCAGTTGACCCCCTTCTCTCTCTGTCATATGGTAGTGGTAGTTTGGGTTGGGGAGACCCCCTTCCAGGGCCCAAGAGTGGGCTCTTGCCAAGACTCACATACTAACCAAGCTAAAGACCTTTTGTGAAAGGACCCTTGAGAGGAGAGCCTCGGGGTAGGGGAGCCCAGGGGAACTGCTCTGCTTCCTGTCTCACAGTTTCAGGTTTTATGGTGGAGGGGTTTGCCTTCTGCCTTGTCTCTGGCCAATCATCTTGCTCGTGCTCATTTTTTATCCCACCCAGAGCCCTTCTTGGTGGCGTGTGCATCTCTCAGTTAAGACGGTTTCCAATGCAAGCCTTTCTGGGAGGTTGAAAGGATGTCTCAGAGGCTCCTTCCTTTTGACCCCTCCCGCGTTCTTCTGGTTGGTTTTGGAGGCAGCTTGGGGACGACAGAGGATGAGATGGTTGGATGGTATCACTGACTCAATGGACACGAGTTTGGGTGAACTCCAGGAGTTGGTGATGGACAGGTAGGCCTGGCGTGCTGCAGTCCATGGGGTTGCAAATAGTTGGACACGACTGAGCGACTGAACTGAACTGTCATCAATTCCATGTTCCTGATTGGGACCTCCTGGTGGAGGCAGGTGGTTTCAATCAACAGCTCCCTAACAGTGGAGTAGGGGATGGGGGCCGGGTGGTCCTCTGCGAAGGAGAAAGCTGGAGACACAGACACTGCCACTTCTAGGACAGAACTTCAGGTAAGAGACCCTGCTGCCCGCTGTCTCTGGTGAGTGTTGTTGCCCCCTGGTGAAGAGTCCGGAGTAGGTGATACTGTTAGAGCAGGCAGGTAGCTAGGTAGGAAGAAGAAATGGGGGCAGGGGCCAGGTGGCAGGAAATCACAGGTCTTGTCAATAGCAGGGTTCCACAGGCAGACAAAGGAAAGTAGAAACCGTCAGACTGACAGGAAACAACACATTTTGGGTAATAAGGGTCAGAGTAGCAGACAAAGAAAGGGCGGGAAAGGCAGGAATCTCTGCATCCAAATGTAACCTTTTGCTCACCGTGCTCTCATTATGTAAGATTAACTTTACAGATAAGAAGTACTCCTGCACCTCCTGCACCGATGCCTTGACACTTCTGATGTAAATAAAAAAGGGACAAAAATCCCTCCTCCTCTCGGGAAAATGTATTTGGGATGAAATCAGGGAGTTCCGTTTAGTCGCTCAGTCGTGTCTGACTCTTTGCAACCCCATGGACTGCAGTGTGCCAGGCCTCCCTGTCCATCACCAACTCCCAGAGCTTGCTCAAACCCACACCCATTGAGTCAGAGATACCATCCAACCATCTAATCCTCTGTTGTTCCCTTCTCCTCCTCCCCCAAACTCCTCCTCCCCCAGTGAATATTCCGCCCCTTCATTTGTGCCACTCCCCCCCACCCCCTACCCACAGCCCCCAACCACAGCCCCCAACCAGTTTAGGGCTTCCCTGGTAGCTTAGCTAGTAAAGAATCCACCTATAATGCAGGAGACGCCAGTTCGATTCCTGGGTGGGGAAGTTCCCCTGGAGAAGGGCTAGGCTACCCACTCCAGTATTCTTGGACTTCCTTGGTGGCTCAGACAGTGAAGAGTCCACCTGCAGTGCTGGAGACCTGGGTTCAATCCCTGGGTTAGGAAAATCCCCTGGAGGAGGGCATGGCTACTCACTCCAGTATTCTTGCCTGGAGAATCCACATGGATGGAGGACCCTGGTAGGCTACTGTCCTTGGAGTCGCAAAGAGTCAGACACGACTGAGCGACTGGACGTAACCAGCTTGCCAAAGCAGCCCAGGGCCACAGCAGCTCTTCACCTGTCTGCCTGCACTCCCTCTGAGAGTGTGCTGCTATGCTCTGCTTATTCTTTACCAGCTGAGCTACCAGGGAAGCCCTCTGAGTGTGTATCCTTGCTTAAATAAACTTTCGCTTTACTTTCTTAACCTCTCTGCTTCATTTCTGAATTTTTTTGCTATGAAGAAAGAACCTCAGATCGACTGGCAACAATACCTCTTTTCTATGGCTCAGTTTTCAGAGGCTGGGGCTCTGGTGTTGTGCCCTTGATCTGGTTAACTCTTAGTTTGTCTTGTGCGAGAAAGAGGCCTCCAGCCTGGGCGGAGTGTAGGAATACGGTACGGGTGTGTGTGTGCGTGTTTATTAGCGGTGGGGGTTCCCACAAGATGTTTCCCAGGTATTCTGAGGATGTCGTGCGTCTTCTACCCCCAGCCCACTGCCCTCCCCCTTCAACTTCTCCCTCCTTGCGAGTCCGCACTCACTTCAGGAAGAACAAGAATGAAGCCCTGTTGAGCCCTAATTGGCCCCATAAGGTTAGTAGCAAATTTTGACCTGAGCAGGTGCTTATTTCTTCCTAGGGGTCAATTTTTCTTCACTTTCTGCCTTCGCAGCCCCAAGCCTAGAGACTGTTAGGTCAGTGGGTGATCAGATGAAAACAAATGACACAGAGGTGAGGGTAGCCAGGAGTCATGACCCTCGTTCAATACCTGTGGAAAAGTGAAATGTGTCTGGTTGAAAGTATGTGGGAAATATTCTTAAGCAGGGGGAGCCCTGCTTCCAGCCAGCTCTGACTACTTGCTTATGTTCCTTCTTTTTCTCTGCCATGAAGTCGTCTTGTATGCAGTTCCTCCCTGTGAGGGCAAAGACCATCTCAGTGAGGGGTTTATTTTCTTTATTGGAAGGGTGAGCAAAGGAGGGGTGAGGTTGCCTGTCCTTGGTGTTGACACAAAGACCGGGGAAGATGCATTTTACTTAACTTGGTGTTCCCTGAATTGTAAACCTTAGCAAAGCATTCTGGAAAATAAGTTCTAGTGAAAAGAGAACTGTAAACTGGGGAGCTGAGGGACTGAACAGGAAGGAACACTCATTTTTCCCTCATTTGCTCAAGTTACAGATGAACCACTTCAGAGGTCAGAGAAATGGGTTCTGCCACAGTCTCATTGAGGGACCCATATCATTTGCAGCGTCATGAACAGACCCCAAGCCCCAACGCATGTCCACAGAGGGTAGTGGGGTGAGGATGGGAGAGGCAGCCTTGCCCAGGGAATTCCCCTTCCCAGACTTCGGGTCTGCCCAGGGCTGTGCTCCCACCCACTTTGCTGGGGTGACTTCCAGCTGGGGTTGGCTTTCAGGTCCCAAATACACTCTCAGCCTGCGTTAATGAGAACATTCCTAGTCTTATGAGATCAAAGGCTTTTCTGCAGCCAGAGAATTCTACACACATCTCCTTTGAACTCCTGCAACTCTGAAAAGTCAAAAACATCCCCACAACACGTCATTTTGGAAGTCTCTTTTCCCTTTCTTTTCTATCAAAACTGTTTGAAACCACTTTCTAGATGAAATTGCTATTTGGTACAGTACTTCAAGTGTGAATGCCTTAGAAGCTACCTTTAATTCTTTTGAATTAGAGGAAAGAATCCTCTTTTTTAGGGTCTTTCTCTAGGAGTGAGGTGATTTCCTCTCCTACCAACTGTTTCCCTCTGTTTTCAGCAGGGTCACTGTCTTTTGGTTGTATCTGGTGAAAAGAAGGCTTTAAAGAATATTATTAAATGGATATATAATTCATACATCATATATAGTAAAGAACCTGCCTGCCCATGTAGGAGCTGCAGGAGATACAAGTTTGATCCCTGGGTCAGGAAGATTCCCTGGAGAAGGGCATGGCAACCCACTCCAGTACTCTTTTATGGAGAATCCCATGGACAGAGGAGCCTGGTGGGCGACAGTACATAAGGTCACACAGAGTCGGACATGACTGAAGCAACTCAGCATGCACATAAAGTTGTACCATTAGTGGGTTTTAGTATATTTCAAAGTTGTACATCCATCACTGCAATCTAATTCCAGAATATCTCATCATTCCAAAAAGAAACTTGACACCCATCAGCAATTACGTTCCCTAATTACCTTTCCTCAAGGTAATTTCCTCCTGGCAATCACCATTCTACTTTCTGTTTCTATAGGTTTGCTGTTTCTGGACATTTCACATAAATGGAATCATGCAGTATTTGGCCTTTTGTGTCTGGCTTCTTTAATATATTTAAGGTTCATCCATACTGTAACATGTATCAGTACTTCACTCTTCCTCACTGATGAGTAATATTGCATTGTTTGGATATACCACATTTTCTTATCCATTCATTAGCTGATTGACATTTGAGTTATTTCTACTTTTTGGCCAAGTATGTTCATAATGCTATGAACATGCAATGTATATGTTTGGTGTGGATGTGTGTTTTCAGTTCTCTTGGATATCTATCTAGGAGTGAAACTGCAAAGTCATATTGTACTTTGTGTTTAACTTTTTGAGGAACTGTCTTACTGTTTTCCAAAGTGGCTGCATAATTTTATATTTCCACCAGCAACATATGAGGGTTTCAACTTTTTCACATCCTCCCTTGCACTTGTTGTTTAGCTTTTTGATTATAACTACTCTAGCAGATGGAAAATGTATCATTGTGCTTTTGATTTTCATTCCCCTAATAATTGATGATATTGGGCATTTTTTCTATGTATTTTGGTCATTTGTTTATCTTCTTTGGAGAAATATTAATAGAAAAATGATTTGACCATTTTTCAGTTGGATTTAATTTTATTGCCAAGTTATGAATTCTTTATTCTCTATTCAAGTCCCATGTTAGATACCTGATTTGTCAAAAATTTCGCCCATTCTGTGGGCTTGTCTTTTACTTTCTTGATACCATCATTTGAAACGTGGAAGTTTTAAATTTTCATGGAATCCAGTTTATCTATTTTCCCTTTTGTTGCTTGTTCATTTGGTGTCATGTTTAAGAAATCATTGCTTTACCTCAAATCACAAATATTTTTATGTCTATGTTTTCTTCAAAGAGTTGTATAATCTTGCCTATTAAATTTGGGTCTTTGCACCATTTTGACTTAACTTTCATGTATGGTGTGAAATAAGCTCCAAATTTATTCTGTTGCTTGTTGTAGTGCCATTTGTTGAAAAGATTATTCTTCTCCACTGAATTCTCTCCCCTTATTGAGAATCAATTGACTGTAGGCATATGAGATTACTTCTGGTCTCTTAACTCTATTCTCTTGCTCTATATGTCTATCCTTATGTCAGCAGTACACTGTCTTGATTACTGAAGCTTTGTCGTAAGCTTCGAAGTCAGGAATTTCAAGTCCTATCTACTTTGTTGTTTTCTAAAAATTGTTTTGCCTATTATGGGTCCCTGGCATTTCTATATGAATTTTAGGATCAGTTTGTCAATTTCTGTGAACAAGGCATGAAGCCCTATAGGTACTGCATTGAATCTATAGATTAATTTGGAACAAATTGTTATCTTAATAATAGTGTCTTCCCATCTATGCACATATAATGTCTTTTCATTTACATCTTCTTTAATTTTTTCCAGTGATGATGTGTTTACATACAATTTAATGTGTTTATACATCTTGCACATTTTGTTAAATTTATTCTCAAGTATTTTATTTCTTTTGATGTTGGTTATAAATGGAATAATTTTTTTCATTTTTGGATTGTTCATTGCTACTGCATAGAAATGCAATAGATTTTTTATATATTGGTCTTATATTTTGCAGCCTTGTAGAATTTTTTTTGTTAGTTCTGATAGTTTTATTGTGGATTCCTTAGGATTTTCTATGTTTAAGAGCATGCCATCTGTGAATAGAAATAGATTAACTTCTTTCTTTTCAATCTTGATCATGTCTTTTATTAGGAGGCTTTTAAAAAAATGTTTTACATTATGTATTTATGTGGCTGCATTGGGTCTTAGTTGCAGCATGTGGGGTCTAGTTTCCAGACCAGGAATCAAATGCCAGCCCCCTGCATTGGGATCATGGAGTCCTAGCCACTGGACCTGGAGAAGGAAATGGCAACCCACTCTGGTATTCTTGCCTGGAGAATCCCAGGAATGGAGATGCCTGGTGGGCTGCTGTCTATGGGGTCACACAGAGCTGGACACAACTGAAGCGACTTAGCAGCAGTAGCCACTGGACCACCAGGAAAGTCCCAGGAGGCTATTTTTATAACCAGTCTTGCTCCCACTATCTTCCCCTCCACCATCACTGCTCTGTCTCCTCTGAAGCTGTTGCCCTCTCTTAGGATCACCTAGCACAGCAAAATTCCCTGATAGCTCAGTTGGTAAAGAATCCATCTGCAATGCAGGAGACCCTGGTTTGATTCCTGGGTCAGGAATATCTGCTGGAGAAGGGATGGGCTACCCACTCCAGTATTCTTGGGCTTCCCTTGTGGCTCAGCAGGTAAAGAATCCACCTGCAATGACGGAGACCTGGGTTCGATTCCTGGGTTGGGAAAATCCCCTGGAGAAGGGAAAGGCTACCCACAGTCCAGTATTCTGGCCTGGAGAATTCCATGGACTGCGTAGTCCAAGGGGTCATAAAATCTCAGACATGACTGAGTGATTTTTACTTTCAGCAAAGCAGATACCTTTAAATTTGCTATCAGGCATCATAGCCCTAAAGACCATTAACCATTTCCCTATGGGGATTTCTCCCTGGCCAATTTTCTCTTCTAATGGCCTCAATACCCAGGCATCTTCTTGAGCCTCCTTCTCTTTCTAGGTTGCCCTCATATTTCTTCCATTTTTAATCATCTCAAGACCCTTATCTTCTCTCTCTGGGATACCCTTAAAATCTTCTTCACTTCATTATGGAGAACAATTAAATTTACACTGTCTCACACACTCCTATTCACTTACTCAGATGCCTACAATAACAGTAGAAACATTTTAAAATCAACTAAAATCAAACCCCAAATAAAAACACCCCATTAAAATATGTCTAAGCATAGAGCTTCCCAAGTGGCTCAGTGGTAAAGAATCCTCCTGCCAATGAAGAAGACAGGTGCTTGATCCCTGGGTTGGGAAGATCTCCTGGAGAAGGAAATGGTACCCCACTCCAATATTCTTGCTGAGAGAATCTCATAAACATAGGATCTGGGTGGGCTACAGTCCACGGGGTTGGAAAGAGTTGGACACGACTGAGCATCTGAGTCGTTTTCCTAAACTAAAGAATTGTCTCTTTGGATGGGAAATATTGTTTCTCCCCAAGAAGTCACAAACAAGTACCTGTCCTCAGTTTTGCTAATGGATAGTAGTCCTTCCCTTCCTACTACTAGAGGAATGAGATCCAGCTCTTTCTGTTTGGAGAGGCTCTAGTTTGATAAGAGAATCATTGTCTGGGAAATCAGAATATCCCTAGATTGCCAGGGAGTCCTAGATTGCACTGGGAGTCTGAAGGTGCCCGTCTCCAAAGAAGCATGCTGATGGGGAGTGGTGTGAGTCTGCAGGTTATAGAACAAAGAGTGGACCCACCACCCAGTTCTACAAGGATCGATCCATTAGCTATTGTATCACTGACATTCAGTACATCCTGAAAGGGATTCAGAAAGAAAACAAACAAACAAACAGGATGAAGCATTCCATGTTTTGGATGTATGAGTTCCTAGACAGTTAAAATGTGTATCTAAGGAAGAATTTCAGTGACGCCAGGTTCTTACATCTTCCCATATATCGAAAAGCACTAAATCATTAACTTGAAATATCTGTGTTTTTGGTGATTAACAGTAATCTTTTACCAAGATGTATCCTTGACTACATGTAATTCCCAGCACCCATCCCCCCAAAAAAAATTCATATAAACTTCCTGGCTCCTCCCCTAACTCTTTGAAGCAGTGCCTCAGAGCTGAGAGCTAGAGTCCTCAGTAAGGTTCTCAAATAAAACTGAAAGTCACAGCTTTCACGTGCACTTTGTCACAGTCAACAAGAGCATGACTCAGATCCTTTGAGTGTTATGAGATGGGGAATTCAGGAGTGTCCCATGTCGGGGTTTTTCCTCTCAGATCCTGGGCAGAGAAAGTAAAAGTTAATACTGATAAAATAGTTAGGAGTTTGGACTCTGGAGCCTAACTGCTTGGGTTCAAATCCCAGCCCTGCCATTACTAATTATTAAACCTTTGCTGTAATCCATCTTATATTAAGTTCTCTTATTCATACTTAATTTTTTTAATCTGTAAAATGAGGATAATATTAGCATCTTCCTCATAGGATTGCTATGAGAATTAAATGAGCTAATATATGTTAAAGTTCTTAACACAGTTCTTGGCACGTAACTAAGAAAGTGTTAAAACAAAAAACAGCTGCAAGAACAATGATGCCGTGATGTGTATGAGGTCTTCTCTGCTGGACTGTGAGTCTCTAGGTAGGAAGAGACTGTGTCTAGGTGGGCTACATTATGCAAAGAGCCAACTCATTGGGAAAGACCCTGATGCTGGGAAAGATTGAGGGCAGGAGGAGAAGGGAAAAGGGGACGACAGAGGATGAGATGGTTGGATGGCATCACTGACTCAATGGACATGAGTTTGAGCAAGGTCTGGGAAATGGTGATGGACAGGGAAGCCTCGCGTGCTGCAGGCCATGGGGTCGCAAAGAGTTGGATATGACTGAGCGACTGAACAAGAGGCTGTGTCTTACAGAATTTCTCATCTAGCATCAGTGGCTGGCACATGACAAGGTCCTTCATCAAATGTCTGTTACTTGATGGAATCAGTGAAATTTTAGATTCACTCAGAGGGCAATCCCTTATTAGGCTACAGATCAAAAGGAGACATTATCAAGCACCTTTGTGAGCGTCCTTGTGGGATGTATTCTCACTTGGGAGAGTGTGTGGATGAAATGGTACAGAGATTTAAATTTCAGAAGTTAAAGAAGATGCTGTAATTTAGAAAGATTTATCCAGAGAAAAAGAAAAACATTAAGCAATGTAAGAATAAACGTCTTCATTTGAGGGGAAGGAGATTCTGTAATAGTCAGATGAAAAAAAGTTTCACTAGAAAAGGTATTGGCAAACTCTTTCTGTAAAGGGCCAGATGGCAAATATTTCAGGCTTTGAGGGTCATGCAGTCTCCTTTGCCACTGCTCAGCTCTGCTGTTGTAGAGTGAAGCAGATAGAGACAATATGTAAACCAATGGGCCTGGGCTGTATTCCAATAAAGCTTCATTTGCAAAAATATAAGGTGGACTGGACTGGTCATTGGGCTGTAGTCTGTTGATCTCTGCACTAGAACAATGTCAAGGATTATTGAATAAAGGACTCTCAGTGGGACTGTGACAGCTGGAGAGGCAACCTTTACAGAATTGTTTCTGAGAGAAGAGAATGGCCACCAAGATATCCTGGGGAATACTTCTGCCATATATGTAGCTACAGGGAGCACTTAATATGACCACTTCAGTCTTAAATGTGGCAATTACAGAGAAGAGTGGGCAGAAAATATACAATGCCATAACATTTTCTTTTGATAAGAAAGGGCACTTCAATTGAATTGAAACTCATTTATATTAAGGATAGAGAGAACAGATAATCCAAAATGGAGACTCCTTAACTTACTTCACTTTATCTGCAGAATGGATTTGATATCAATGTTAAGGAAGAGATGTATGATCTGGGAATTCATAGAATTTCAAGAATAATAATGAAGCCAAACTTGAAAAGGTTTCCAGACTTTCACTTCAGCTCCTCCAACTCCTTCTCCCTGCTGTGCTGCGCTTAGTTGCTCAGTCGTGTCCAACTCTGTGCGACCCTATGGACTGTAGCCCACCAGGTTCCCCTGTCCGTGGGGATTCTCCAGGCAGGAATAGTGGAGTGGGTTGCCATGCCCTTCTCCAGGGGATCTTCCCAACCCAGGGGTAGAACCCAGATCTCCCTCATTGCAGGTGGATTCTTTACCATCTGAACCAGCAAGGAAGCCCAAGAATACTGGAGTGGGTAGCCTATCCTAGGGAATCTTCCCGACACAGGAATAGAACTGGGGTCTCCTGCATTGCAGACAGATTCTTTACCAGCTGAGCTACCAGGGAAGCCCCGAACTTCTCCTTGGGCGGGGATGGTACTGACTCAAGATGAAGGTGGTTCATCGTACAGCTGAGAAGGGTAAAATCCCCTGGACCACAAGTCTGTTTTAAAACTCATAACCTATGAACCACCCTGGAAAACATTTTCTCTTGTTCCTGAACAGAGTTTTCTTTCTATTTGACTCCTCCCTGGCAAAGAATGAAGAGGGTCTAGGCCATCTTATAGAGGCAAGCTTTTACTTCCTCACGATTCCATTCCATAGACTATCCCTACTGCACTTTGAATGAAGAAGTTGAGATTATTTGGTTTTAGCTCTAGAAATAGTCAGTTATGATATATTAATTGGAGTCTCAATTAATAGTCTCTAACCATTGGAGTCTCCAGTGTGATTGCTAAGTTTGCTGGATCACAGAAGAGATACACCTTCAGCCTGCTGTATAATTATCTCAGGAATTATAAAGGCAATAAATGCATGATTGCTTTTTTATTAATATATTAAAGCAGAGATGCATAATTGGCACTTCAATGATCTAGTGGCTGCAAACTAGTAATAATGTGATTACAAAATGACAATTACTTGTGGCAATTAATTGGCATCACCTTTTAGCAGCCCTTTTCGATACATTGCTGGGGACTCTCATTCCAGTGAGGAATGGATCGTTCCAAGCCTGAATGGGAGCTATGGGAAAGAGTTAAGTTAATTACTTAACAAAACAAGTGGTTGATCTTTATATTCTTGATCAATGGGTCTTTGGGGTTTAATAACAGCAGCAACACGCTATACCTTTTCCCCTGAATAATGCCCAAATGATGTATAAACTTTTTGTAATGTAATTACCACCCATAAATCACTTCATTTCTGAAATATGGTGGCTTCTGATGGAATGAGATTGCTTTTTCAAAATCTCATTAGTTTAAGAAGGAAAGGAGAAAAATCTTGCCTCTAATAGGAAGGCAGGTAAAAATGGAAGGTGATTTCATCGCGTGTTACATGCAAACTGGTTGAGAAAAACAAAAATGCCTCATATCTTTTTCAAGGGGAAAAAAGACATAATGTTGCAAAATGCTTTTATATACACAATTAATCCTCATAGCTGTATTTTGGTAGTTGTGGGTTTATGTGAATTGTTCTAGAAAAAGTCCCCAAATGGGAACCTGGTGGTTTATATCGATGAGGTGAAATTTTTGTTGCCTTTCTATATTTGTTGAGGCATTTGACCTGTGTTTAATAGATTGAAAAATGTTAATATGCAGCATACCAAAAATATTCTTTCAGTGTGTTTTGATTAAATAATTTTAATTATTGACATTAAAGTTTATTTTGAAATTGGTCATTTTGATATTACCCTATCTGTTGCTAACTTGAAACTATATATTAAACCTCTATTGAATTCCACTACATGCCTCCTGTTCTCTCCCAAAACTGAATAATGAGCTTAAGCATCTCTCAATAATGAGAGCAGACACTGTATTGACTGGTTTCTAACTGCTCAGCTCTATCTTTGATTTTTTTTTTTTTTTTTTGGTATACAACTCAGAGTCTCTAAACAGTTCTTGCTGCATTTTAATACCTAGCACCAGAAACTGTATTATAAGGCAACTGAGAACACTGGCAGAGTGAGAGCTGAAATTGAGGTCATCCCATAGGACCTTCAAATCTTTATTTGAAAAAGGCCATTTTGCAGGGCCAGAGAGATGGTTAAGTGACAGCCACAAGGTGCAAACCTGGGGACACTCATATCTGGGATTCCAGTTCTAAGTACCCAGTCAGTGCATAAAATCAGTCCTTTATGTTTTCAAGTTTTGGATGCAGAGTGAATATTTATGACTCCGGAGACATACACGGCACTCATTCATTTATGTTTTTGTACATTCCACAGTTATTTATTAAATACCTGTTTTGTTCCAGGCACTGTATTAGCTACTGGGGAGACAGAAGTGAACCAAGCAGCTACTTTCTTTACTTTCATAGGGAACACAGCAGAAAGGAGATGGCAGTCCCATATTGTTCTGTTTATAAGCAAACTTTAATCCAGATGGAATTGATTGCTTTTTCTCTTTCTTTCCTGTCTTCCCTTCCCCTACTTTTAATTTCCATTTCCTCCACCTCCTTGCTTCCTTTCTATCTCTTACCCATGGGGTTCTATCTCTTACCCATGAAAGTAATTCTCAATTTAAGGCAGATTTGATATCATTCAGTTTCTTAGATAATGTTAATTTGGGGATGTGAGATAACAAAGTCCTGGGGGCCAGCTATGTTTTCTATCTACTTCACATTCCTTTTTTTTGATAGGTTTGAGGTTTTCTGGCAGTATCGAACATCCCCAGGAGGAATGTTAGTATTTAAGAATACCTTTTGCTAGTTTCCATTCTCCTTGTCTTCGTTTACTTTTAACAAGGGAGATATAGAAAGAAAGGTCAATATTTATCCCACTGAATAACTACCATTTTTTGAACTCCTACTGTGTGTCATGTACTTTCTGTGCTTGTGGTTGTGGTTTAGTCCTAAGTCGTGCCCAACTCTTGCTACCCGCTGGACTATAGCCCACCAGGCTCCTCTGTCCATGGGATTTCCCAAGCAAGAATGCTGCAGTGGGTTGCCGTTTTCTTCTCCAGGGGATCTTCCCAACTCAGGGACTGAACTTGCATCTAATGCGTTGCACATGGATTCTTCACCACTGAACCATCAGGGACTCCCTGTACTTTCCGTAGATAATCTCTAATGTCTCAAAGGAAACTTTTGAGAGAGCATTGTTATTAGATGAAGAAGTTGAAGCTGAGTGGGGTTTGGTAAATTACTTAGAGACATGAAACTTGCAAGTAAAGGAGCTGGGATTTGAACTCATCACCATGAGAATACAAAGTCCTTATCACCCTCACCAGTTACTGGGGCTTCTAGAGTCCGTAAGTGTCCTTGAGTCCACAGCTTGATAATTTGGATGTTTCCTTCAAGTAAGGATATAAATAGTAGAAGCCTCTCCTTTCCCCCTGTCTATAATACTGAGTTAACTACCTTTTTGGATCAGAGAATCAGCCTGGTGATTTTGATTTGGTCTTAATTCTAGAAAGAACCCCCTGGAGAAGGGCATGGCAACCCACTCCAATATTCTTGCCTGGAGAATTGCATGGGCAGAGGAGTCCTGGTGGGCTACGGTCCATGGGGTCACAAAGAGTCAGACACAACTCAGCAACTAACACAAAACACACAAGGGACAGAACTGGTCCCAATCGTGGTATAAAGTATGGCCACGCCTTTCAACCTGTGAAGAAAAATGAAAAATTTATTTCCTCTCTTTCTGGGGTACTGAGGGAGTTGACCCTGTCATTAAAGGAACACGGGGCCTTTATGTTAATAGATTCTATTTTCACATAGCATTAGCAGCCACCTTTTGAAGGTAGAAAGGTAGAAAAAGTGAAGTACTAAGGCATAACCAAATTAATTTCATATCACTCTGGAGTTAATGATTAGTTTTGAGATTAATAAAGATTGTTTTGCTGGGGTTATCACTTACAGAAGAAAATATATAAAACAGAAAGATGGTGTTGGCTGCACTGATGTCTTTTGAAGTTTTACTATCATTTAGCATTTCTTAGAAGGTAGTCATAGGGCATTTGTAAATAAATATCACTGGCTGCACATTTTACTTAATTGTAGAAAGATTATTTGCTTACCGTGAAAATGAAGGTTTTGAAGTCTACTCAGCCAGAAAACTGTATTTGTAGCTGAATAAAACCTTTAACTCTTAATATGATGCCTTTGGTTGCTTTTATGCCTGTTTGCAATGACTTCACTTAAGATCCACGCATAGCAAAGCCTAGTGTCAGTAGATAAGGCTTTTCAGGAATCAGAATTAATTGCAGGGGTCTAGGTGAGACATGGTGTTCATTTGCTTCAAGGTTTGTCTGGAAGCTCAAGGTTATATGCCTGAAACTGCTTATAGCCAAAGCTATTTAAAATGGTGGCTCACACTATGCATGCTGAAAAAGCTGCATCCATTTTCAATATACTTGGAATATAAGAAGATTTCATTCATTCACTTATTCACTCATTTTTCAACAATGATTCATTGAATGCTCAT
Source organism: Capra hircus (assembly GCF_001704415.2). Classification (NCBI taxonomy): domain Eukaryota; kingdom Metazoa; phylum Chordata; class Mammalia; order Artiodactyla; family Bovidae; genus Capra; species Capra hircus. The sequence goes on from NC_030817.1 coordinate 24,781,582, forward strand.
AATGTAGTAGGTACTAGAGTTGAAACAGAAGAAAACAAAACAGTTCTGATTCTTGCCTCTGAGACATTCATAGCATAGTGAAGAAGACAGACATTTAAAAACTAAAAGAATAATATAGACTTGCAAATTATGATGAGAATTCTGTAGGGAAGTATACGATTCCGAGAAAGGAAACCATAGGGTGGTCAGTTGCGCAGTGAGAGAAGTGAGGAGACAGACAACATAAGGGAGGCAAAGCTGAAGAGGGGACCAGCTCAGCAAACGCAAAGAACTTCAAGAGGCCAGCTTGGTGCGATGGGTGAGGGGGAAAGCGATGATAGGAGGAGGTGTGGACGCGGGAAGACTCTGGTAAGAATTTGTTTTTGTTTTTTTTCACTTAGCCACCTAAGGGAGTTGTTAAACAGGCAGTGATGTAATTTCAATGGTACTTTAGGAATATCATTCTGTTTGCTACGCAGATTTGGATAATGGTTCGGATGGGGCAAGAATAACAACAGGGAGAGCAGCTGTGAGTCTATGGTAGTAATCCAGGTGAGTGATGGTAGTATTTCAGAGTGGTAAAGAAAGAGATGGAAAACAGAGCATGAACTCTGGAAATATTTGGAAGTAGACTCCATAGATTGACAATGGATTGGGTATGAGGTGGGAGGAGACAGAGAGACGAAACTCGGAATAACAGCTTAAGTCTCTGGCTTTAGCAGTTGGATGGATAGAGATGTCCTTTTACTGAGATGGGGAAGAGTCAAACAAGAGTGACTTTGGAGCAGATGATTGAGGACTTAAGTTTTATTTTAGGTTTTTGTAGATACTCTTTATCAGATGAAGGATGTTAATTTCTTTTTCTAGTTTGCTACCAGTTTTTTTTTTTTTTAATCATATGTGTTGAATTTTATGAACTTTTTTCTGCATCTATTGAAATGGTCACAGGATTCTCTCTTTTATTAATGGAGCAGATTACCTATAATGATTTCTTGAATGTTGAAACAACTTTGCACTTTTTGCATTTCCAGTTTGGTTGTGATGTATAATCTTTCCCACACATTTCCAGATTTGATTTGCTAGAATTTGCTAGAATTTTTTTTTCCAAAAAAATCAAGGTCATAAGCAAGTTGGGCTTCTAATATTCTTTTCTTATAATATCTTTGCCAGTTTTTATATCAGGATTATTCTGGCCATAAAAAATGAACTGAGTGGTAAACTAAGTGGGAAGAAATCCAAAAAAGAGAAGGAGGATATATGCAAACATATAGCTGATTCACTTTGCTGTATAGCAGAAACTAACAATATTGTAAAGCAAGTATATTCCAATAGAAAAAGAGAGAGATTTAAAAATTCCTCTCAAAAAAAAAAAAAAAAAAGAACTGAGGAGTGATCTTTCCTTTTCTCTTTTCTGGAAAAATATGTGGAAAAATTGGCATTGGTTCTTCTTGACATATTTTGCAGAATTCACAGCAAAGCCATCTAGGTCTATAGGTTTCTTTATGCAAACATTTTAAAATAGTGAATCATTTTATTTTAAATTACTTTTATTTTTGATAAATTGTGAGTGTGTGTTTTATGGAATATATCATCTAATTCATCTAAATTTTCAAATGTATTGGCATGTAATTAAAAATATCTTATTATTGTTCCTTCATTGTTTGTAGGATATATAGTGATGCCCTTTTTCATTCCTGATGTGAATTAGTTGTGCCTTTTTGGGGAAGGAGTTTATCACCTCATTGTTAAGTTTTTCAGCAAGCCTACTGTTTCCTTGGATGATCCCCTCTACTATTCTGTCTCCTTTCTCATTAGTTTTCTTATCTTTCTCATTTCTTTCTTTTTCCCCTAACTTTTTGGAGTAGATACTTAGTGCACTGATGTTCAGTCTTTCTCCTTTTCTGTTATATGTCTATAGGGCTTATTATAAATGTTCATATAAGTATGATTTAAATATGTATTAAAAAATCCTTGGATTAGTATTGGTTATATAATTGCCTTTGTGATTTCTTTTCTGGTCCATGGGTATTTAGAAATTTACTTTTTAGTTTCCAAATTAAGGGATTTTTCTACTTTTCAGCCTAATTCCACTGAAATCAAAGAACATATTCTGATATGATTTTGATTTTGAAATATGTTGAGATTTGCTTTATGACTCTGAATAAGGCAATTTTGGCAAATGTTCTGTGTGTCCTTGAAAAGAATGTATATTCTGTAGTCATTAGGTATAGTGTTCTATGAATATGTCCACTGGGAAAAGTTGGACTGTATTGTTTAGACCTTTTGTGTTCCTACTGAATTTTTTGACTGCTTATTCTAGCTGTGAGATAGGCGTGTTAATCTCTTTCAGTGTAATTGTGGATTCGCAGACTTCTCTTTTTTGCTTTATATGTTTTGAAGCTATGTTCCAAGGAATAAGCAAATGTAAGATTATTGTATCTTCCTAGTGTATTAGCCTCTTTATTATTATTCAATGTCCTTCTTTAACTCTAATAATGGTTCTTGTTCTAAAGTCTTATCTGATAGTAGTATAGCTATTTTTTTGTTTACTATTTTCATAGTATACCTTTCTTATCCTCTTGCTTTCGACCATCTATATTATATTTGTGTCTTTAAGCAGTGTGTATATACATATATATATATATATATATATACACATATACATATACATATGTGTGTGTGCTTAGTTACTCAGTCATGTCTGACTCTTTGCGACTCCTTGGACTGTAGCCTGCCAGACTCCTCTGTCTATGGAGATTCTCCAAGCAAGAATACTGGAGTGGGTTGCCATACCCTCCTCCATCTTCCCAAGCCAGGGATCGCACCCCGGTCTCCGGCATTGCAGGCAGATTCTTTACCAGTGAGCCACCAGGGAAGCCAATATACGTATGTATATATATACGTTTGAATCCAGCCTACTAATCCCTTTTAATTGAAGTATTTAGTTCATTTACATTGAAGATAATTACTGATATGTGTGAGGCTAAATTTACCATCTTAGTATTTGCTTTTTATTTGTTTCACCTATTTTATATTTTTTAAAATCTTTTTTTATCTCTCCTTTGTTTTTAGATTATTTTATATTATCCCAAGTTAAACATTATTTTACTATTCTTTTATTGGTTATTCTAGAGATTATATTATATATCCTTAACTTAGCAAAGCCTAATGCCAATGAATACTTTTTCCTAATACTAAATACAATTGACACCTGAAGAACATAGGTGTTAGGGGTATAAATCCTCTATGCAGCAAACAATCCAAGTATAATCTAGTCAGCCATCCTTATATGCAGTTCCATATCCATGGATTCAACCAACTGCTGATCGTATAGTATTGTAGCATGTATTTATTGAAAAAAGGCTGTTTTAAAGTGGGCCCTTGCAGTTCAAACCCGCGCTGTCCAAGGGTCAACTGTAACACAACAATCTTAGACTAGCGCTACTCAGAGGATGGTTCTTGAATTGGCAGTGATATGTGGCCTGTGATGGTTGATTTTGTGTGCCAAACTGGGGAGGACTCTGCATCCAGATATTTGGTAAAACACCAGTCTAGATGTCACTATAAAAGAACTCTTAGGATAAATTTACAGTTCAGTCAGTAGACTTTAAGTAAAGCAAATTATCTCCCACAGTGTGGGTGGGCCTCGTCCAATTAGTCGAAGGCCTTAAGAGAAAAAGATTGAGGTCCCCTGAGGAAGAGGGAATTCTGTCTCCAGACTGCCTTCCAACTCGAGCTGCAACATCAGCCTCTCTATGACTCTCCTGCCTGCTAGCCTGCCCTGCAGGTTTCATACTTGCCAACTCCACAGTAGCATGAAACAATTCCTTTAAATCTCTTTCTCTTTCTCTCCACATCCTGCTGGTTTCTCTGGATAATCCTGACTAATTGGGGTCCCAAATCAAACCCCAAAGCTTGGGGAAATAAAGACGATCCTTCCTCAGCAGGCCCCAAACTCTCATTTTTGTCCTCTTGCCCCATCGCTTTGTTGAATACTCTGCTCAGTTTCTCTGCCTCTCATCCACCTTTCTGTGAACCGGAACATCTCCCTGGGGAAAAAGTAGTCCCCATAGCTAGGCTCATTTCTGTGAGGTTCTTTTCTTGGATCTTGTCCTCATATTTATTCACTGCTGTGTTCCTTCTCTGAAGCCCTCAAACATAGGTAGAACCGTTTTCCCCAGGTTTCATAGCAGTTCTCAGTGAAAGAGGTTGGTGTGATTTATCTAGTCCCACATTACCTGGAGTGATTCTCCTGGAAGAGGTGGCTCACTGTCCTTGCTCAAAATCTGTGCGGGAAGTCACCTAGTTCCACATTACCAGAAGCACAGGAAGTCTCAGATCTTTTGGGGGTCAAGACTTCAGGTTTGCTTTTGTTAAATTTGAGGAGCTTTGGAGATCTCTCAGGTAAGATAATTGAAAAGTGGTTGGATAAACAAATCTAGACGTCAGGAGGAAGAATCTCCATGGAGAAATATTTTTGGCGCAGCAGTGTAGAGATAACACTTCAAGTGACGAAATGAATGAAATCGCTCAGGAGAAAGTCTAGATAAAGAAGAGGGGCTGGGAATGCATTTTTAGGAGCTGTAGCATTTGGAAGTTAGCTAGAGGAGGAGGTATGAGTGAAATACTGGAAAGAGGTTGTTGAAAGGGTAGGCAAATGCCCGTCAGAGAGTATGGTGTCAGAGACGCAGAGGAAAAAGAGAATTTAAAGAAGTAGAGAATGATCAAATATGATTTATTTAATGGAAAGTCTGACAATATAAGACCTAAGAAGTTCCTGTGCATTTGAGCCTCACAAATATCCTGGAGACACTTGATGGATGGCGGTACTTGGGAAGTAGAGTGGGCGGACAGCCTCAGAAAGAGTGATGCAGGGCTGTGGGAGGCCTGCCCGGCAGCCATCACCCTGGTGGCTTTCAATCTCTAATCTGATCATGAGCTCTGTGCTATCTCAATCTGAAAGACTTATTTGAAGCCTGAGCTCTGTCCTTTTGGCAAATAACTTGGGTAATACCTGTCAAGGGCAAGAAAGGATGGTGGTGCCCGTGCTTCTTCCTAATACTCATCAGTTCCTGGGGGAGCAAACCTGTAGTTCATGTTCTCAACCAGAGAACAGCTGCACCTCCTAAGTCGAGCCTGCCTTGCTAAGTGCACAGAACTCCTTCTGACACTGGATGTCTCCCCAGAATCAGGAGGCAGGGAAAATGTCGATTTCTCATCCTAGAGATGTGTGTTTTTTCACAGCAAGCCTGTACTGTTTGAGCTCTCAGGACAGCTGCCTTTACTTTATTGGTCCAGAATAATATTTAGGCTAAAGGAGAACCTATTTCTGTCAGTATTTCAGAATCTTAACAGTTATCTACCGTACAAACCTCCTTATGGTCTTATATTCCTGGGAAACATTAAACATTGGCAATGTGTTTGTATATGTATGCTGAGTTTGATGACTAGACACACTGATGGTTTCTAGATGGTTTTCCTTGTTTAGCAAGAAAAACCTTGACCCCAAAGCCCATTACCCTTGTGGGATAAGTGTGGAGTAAAATATAGGCCCTCTCTCTGAGCCTATTGACTTGGAACATGTGCAAAATGAATTTAGTTATTTCTTTAATTTATCTGATTCACACCTGATGAGGCAAGCAGAGCCTGTGCATCAGGCATGAAATATGGCAAACTAGTTCAGGCAAAGTGGGAGTGCTTCAGAGAGAAGCCATCCTGCTGCTTTGGGGAAAAGCTGTTTGGACACAGTTTAAAGCTCTATTAAATGTGGTCTTTAATCAATGCAATCCTGGTCAAACTACCACTACTCATTCGGTGGGTCTCGATGGCTGTTAAAGAAATCTACTCATGTATGATACTATCTTTCTGAATGAAATCAAATGCTTTGCTGCATGATTGGTAAGATGACCCAACCTGAAACCTTTTAATGCTGTGTAATTGAGTCACTTAGTTTTTCTGATTATGATCCCTAAATGTAATGAGGGAATAACAGAATGTTTGTCATGCCTATATCACAACGTTGTGAAGATCAAACAGGATAATGTATGGAAAGCTTAGATAAAGATAGAACTCTGTTTGCTGAAATATAATCACCTCTGTTTCAGAAATCATAAATGTGGCTTTACCTCCTGTCAATCACTGTATTAGGAAGGCTTTTTGTGGGATCACTGCACTGCCCCAGTGTATCAGCATCCAGCATTCACAACCCCTAGGACTACCACAAATTCTTAGGAGACTTAACAGCAGTGACAACAACAAAAGGCTTATATAAACAATGAGGAAAATAGAGCTTAAGCTGAAAAGGTCCTCAATAATGTCCTGTAATTGATCATTTTACCAGTCCAGAAGGAAAAGTGTATTTTCATTGGCTGGTAATGACTATAATAGACAATTCTGGCATCACCAACACCATAAAGCATAGGGAGGGCAAGAGTAGGAAAAGGCTAATGGAGAAGGGCTCTTCAGAGAAACAAAACCGATAATAATATGTGTGTATTCTAATGGGGCTTCTCTTGTAGCTCAGCTGGTAAAGAATCCACCTGCAATGCAGAAGACCTGGGCTTCATCCCTGGGTTGGGAAGATCCCCTGGAGAAGGCTATCCACTCCAGTATTCTGGCCAGGGGAATTTCATGGACTGTATAGTCCATGGGGTCACAAAGAGACACGACTGAGCGACTTTCACTTCACTTCACTTTAATAGAGAGATTTACTTATTATAGGAATTGGTTTACATGATTATGGAGGCCAAGAGGCCATCTGTAAGCTGGAGAACCAAGAAAGCTTGTGGTGTAATTCAATTTGAATCCCCAAACCTGAGAACTAAGAAGTCAATAGTATAAGCCCTAGGTGAAATCCAAAGGGCCAAGAACCACGAGCACCAAAGTCCATGGTTGAAAGCGATAACAAAGGGCGATAATAAGCAGCTCAGATCAGTGCAGAAAGAAATTGTAAAGTCTTGTGATTCAGTCCAGGGATGGCAAATACATAGTCATGTGGGGCAAATTTCCCATCTTTTGTTCACAGCAGATGTTGGTAATAAAGCATTGTATTCTTTCTATTCAGTCAAGGCATCTGAGTGGCAAGGCAGAGTGATTTACTTTCTCTGTGGGAAGGTGAAGAGTCTCACCTAGAGCATTTGGGACCATGTATAGTGAGTGTAATATAAGTCATTAAATTATCTGAATGTCATCTAATGAGACGAGCAGAGCCAGTGGGTCAGGCTCAGAGATGCAGGAATGTGATCCTCAAAGAGTGGTCAAGACTGCGCTCTAAGCAGCAGCTACAACTCAGCCAGAATGGGCACCAGAGATGCAATCTATTTGCCAGCCAGAGTTTTATTCAACTTTCTCATCTGACAGTCAGGAAACTGATGAGATAATTTGTTTAAGTTAATGCAAAGAGTTGACCAGATCTAAAATCTAAATTTATTTTTCCCTAGTTGGAGACTCAAGACCCGTCTCAGTTTGGAGCTATTTAGCTGAAGACTGATTGCTGGAATGGTTGGGCAAAGTAGAGAAAGGAACAGTTTTAGATTTTAGGGTTTAAGTAAATGTATATTGAGCCAGGGCTTTGAAGTTTAGTGTATTAGTGTGCTTGAGCAGCTGTAACAAAGTACCACAAACTGTGTGGCTTAATTGATTGTCTCGCAGTTCTGGAGGTTAGAAGTCTGAGCTTAAGGTGTCAGCAGGGTTGGTTTCTTTTGAGGACTTTGAGAGAAACTGTTCCTTACCTTCCCACCCCCACCCCCACCCCTGCCTGCCCCACGTGCCCGCAGCTTCTGGTGGCTTGCTGGCAATTTTTGTTGTTTCTTGGCTTGTAGACACATCGTCCTGATCTCTGCCTTTGTGTTCACATGGCATTCTTTCTGGGTGCATGTGGCTATCGCTGTGTCCAAATTTCCCTTTTTATAAGAATGTAGTATACTGGATTAGGGACAATCCTAATAACTTCATTTTAACTTCATCATTTACAAAAACTTCACATTCTGAAGTCCTAGGTGTTAGGACTTCAACCTATGAATTTGAGGGACACAATTCAACCGATAATATGAATTTCATTTTTCCCTAAGTATCGGATCTCTGGCTATAGGAGCTAGCTTGATTTTAATCTAAAAGCTTTCTTAAGTCACGTTCAACAATAGGGTTGACTCTTCAAGAGGTTGCCAGTAATAGACCATGCAGATGAATTCATAAACCATTATGAATTCTATGAATTGTATGTTTATTGTATCATGAAGATGTTCAAGATCATGTTACTGTGGTTAAGTAGGAGAGGGAGTGGCAAGGTGGAGCTGATAGCATGTAGCAGAAAATGAAACTTCAGAGTGAGGTGATACTATGCTGCTGCTAGTTAGAGCGACAGACCAAGGACAACCACAGCTTGGGGAGCTGGCAGATACCTATGGACAAGGTTCCTCTACACATAAAGATCTAAAGATACAGCTATGAATCAGAAGATGCCTGGAAACCACCGTGTTTTCTGCCACTGAACAGAACACAGAGGTGTGTGAGGTGGGCCTCTCTGCTGTCTGAGAGCCCTGTTCCCCAAGAAAAGCAGTGACCTTTGTGTTTGGTACCCTTTCTACGCTTCCCATCTTTTCTTCCCAGTTACCCTATCCTATGTAGACCCCACACCTGGCAGGCTCCTCTGTCCATGGAATTCTTCAGGCAAGGATACTAGAGTGGATTGCCATTTCCTTCTCCAGGAGATCTTTCTAACCAGGGATCAAACCCAGGTCTCCTGTGTTGCAGGCATATTCTTTACTGTCGGAGACAACAGGGAAGCTAGCTATGGAGGTAATTCCTTTCCAACTTCCTAAAACACATAAAACCATGTTCTGTCCCTCTTCCTCCTGTAGCAAACTATTCTTAAATGGAGATTTAAAATATATTAATTCACATTTAGATGTGATTGACTGATAAAAGTTTAAAGTGGGCTCTGTCTTGAATGATTTGGAAGTGATTGTCCGGGCCTTAAATTAAAGGAATGAAGCTCTCAGTCTATAAATATAGGATCATCCAGTCCTAAATGGCACCTCTTTTATTAGCTAATCAGCTCCTAAATTAAAATGCCAGTGTTCATTTATCCTTTAGAATTGTCAGTGATCTAGGAATTTGCTGATTACATTAGCAATTTTTTTTTAATTCTAGGAAGATGCAAAATAGAACATTACAAAGATATAAACCTACACATTTGCCTTGCTTAAATCATCTATATTTTGTTGAGTCTCACCTGATTTATTTGGAATTTGATAGCACAAGACTTACTCTTCAGTTTTATCACAGCTTCCTCTCTTTTCAGCTGCCTTATAAGTATAAAATTCAGTCATTTTTTTTCTTGGCAATCAGACAGGTACTGTTCTTTCTGTCACAATTTTCTTGATGGTGCTAAATAGTGCAGAATCACTTTGAAAGAAGGGATACCCCTACTTCTTTCAAGAATGAATACCACCAGCCTTATGTGTCCTTTGTCTCTGCTCATTCTCCCGCAGTTTTTTTTTTTTTTTTTTTTTTTTTGTCGAATTCAATCAAAGAGAAATGGTTTAGGCATTTTGGTCGGTGCAGGCATTGGTGTAGACACGTGTGCATGCATCAGCCTCTGTCGTGTCTGACTCTTTGCGCCCCCATGGACTGTAGCCCGCCAGGCTCCTCTGTCTGAGGGATTCTCCAGGCAAGAATCCTGGAGTGGGTTGCCATGTCCTCCTCCAGGGGACCTTCCTGACCCAGGGATCAAATCCAGGTCTCTTGTGTCCTGCTTTGCAGGCAGATTATTTACCTGCTGAGCCATCAGGAAGTCCATAGACATAGATGAGGGCCTGGCAGAATCTGTGGGAGGCAAGGATGGCCTGGACTGGATGTTTCTGGACCCTGACTGTAGCCCTGGACTATGACTTGGTAAGCCACTGAAGGTGGTCATCAGGCATCATGGGGTCTCCCTGACAGATAGTCAATACCCTCACCCCTCGGAAGAGTTCACAGTACCCTTCTGAGGGGCAGGCAGGATTCCTCCCAGGCAGTTAACACAAAACCAGAAAATCCCCGCTGGAGCTCTTTCTCTTATTTCATTGATTGAGTTGACAATTTTATAGGACGTATTAGCAAGTGATGGATATAGGCAACAGGACCAACAGATAATCAGTACTTTGGTGAGATGTACATTCTGGAAAACCAAGCTGAAATGATTGGATATTTCTTTGATAAATAGAACTTTCCAAAACCTCATTAGATTTTACTGTTATCACAGAAGCTAATTTACTCTGATTTTAAATATTATTTTCTTTGAAAAGAATGACTGGGCAAATTAAATGTTCTGGGGAGACCAACCTCATAGTTTCACTTAAATAGCTTTTCTGGAGCAAATGCATTTTTAAGTTGTCAACTTACTGAGTTTCTTTGGCCTTAGGATCCAGCGGATGCCATGATGTGCTCTGAAGCTTTGCTTTGGCGGAGAATGGAAGGGTGAAGATTCAAGTCTAATTTTTTAGCAGACACCCACAAGTGATGATAAACTGTTTGGTGGGATGAAGTCTTTGAGGGGCATGGTGAAACTGATCTATTGTTTGCTTGACTGTCTAACTGCCTCCACCCACACTTTCTATCCTTTAGTTTCTAATTACATGTATTTGGTGTGTATAAAACATTCAAATACTCTAAACCCCCTCCCCACGAAAAACCCTAAAACTTCAAGGAGTACCATAAACCCCCTGAAAAGCAGAGTCTCTTTCCACCCTTGACATACAGTTCCCTAGATCTGTTCCCTATAGACAGCTACCATTAGCAGTTTCTTATGTATCTTTCCAAACACCTACTAAGTAAATATTAATATATGTGTACTGCTGTCTTTCACCTATATAGTCCTACTATATATGTGGTGCTGCATCTTGTTTTGTTCATTAAACAGTGTATCTTAGACATTGTTCTATCTATCTACCTACCTACTTGCCTACCTTCCTGCTTATCTATGCTTGGTCCAATTCCTTGTAATGGCTGCATAGTAGTCCGTCTTATGAATGTATCATAATTTATCTAGTCAACTCCTTGTTGATGTTTGGGATGTTTTATCTTTGGTTGAAGTGATTCCTGAGATGGGAGTTGGGACGGGGTACATGTGCAGGGACGCTAAACTTTTGTTTTGATACTTTGTACATATTCCTAGATTGTTGGGACAATTGAAGGGCATTCGCAGAGGCTGGGTCGGAAAAGGAGAGGAGTTACATCAGAGGACGGATGTCTAGTGGGGGACTGGGTGAAATCCTGCTACATGGAATGTGATTTTGTTCTCCTCCCCTAGAAAATCCGCAGTAAAAGTGACATCACTGGCCAGTGCTTTTGGCAGTCCTTCATCTGTTCAGCAAATATATCTGCATTCCTTCTGCGTCCTAGGCACTGGTTTAGGTGCTTTCTCCCCAGCGCAGCAGTGAACAAAATGAAGTCCCTGCTATCATGGTGTTCACTTCCAGGGGGGAAAAATAAAATTAAAAGAAAATAAATATATAACTTCTCAAAGACAAATTAAAGCAGGGCAGGGGTTGGCAAGCAATAGAAGATGTTGGAATTGACAACCGCGGAGGTGATGTTATTTGAGTCAAAGTGGGTGTGAGGTCACTGGGCAGTACCACTGTATCTTGGGTGCCTGGAGTGCTTGGTGGCTTCCAAGTTCCCACACAAGCGTGCCTCCAGCTGGGTGTTGCCAGCCGATACTTGCTTCCATAGCAAGGAATGGAGCGCCATCTCCTTTTAGTGTCTGTGATGGAATTTGTGAGGGAGGGAGAGAAAGGGAGAGGGATAGAATAAGAGGATGGTGGCCTAGGGAAATTATGTGGATTTTCTACCATCAGATTAATTCAACATCACTGAATTACCAAAGGGCTTCTCATCATTCACTGTTTAGCAGGGGGCAGGGAAAATTATTCATTATTCAACATGAGATGAAATAAAAATGCCACACTTTGTAAAACATGCAAGGTTACCTACTATGGTAACTGCTTGCAGAGTTTTAATGTGTCTGCAGCACGGCTAATTAATTTGCTGTGAGCTTCATTGGAATTCTGTTGGAGATGATTATCTTGGTAACTGAAAGCGCCACAAAGAGTGAGGACAAGAGAAATACCATTTGGGGCTGCTGGTACAATCTGAGACTTTCTCAGGGGCTTCTCAGCCACCAGCAAGGACTGGCCCAAGTCTCTGTCTCATTCTCTCAGATTTGTTCAGTGGGCAGTGTTTTCCAGGAATTGCAGAGCCCATAGTGTCATACGTGTGAGGTTCAGAATCCAGGCTCTGAGGTCAGACCAGTCTGGGGTTTCACATTTACTAGAAGGCAACGGCACTCCACTCCAGTACTCTTGCCTGGAAAATCCCATGGACAGAGGAGCCTGGTAGGCTGCAGTCCATAGGGTCACTGAGAGTTGGACATGACTGAGTGACTTCACTTTGACTTTTCACTTTCATGCATTGGAGAAGGAAATGGCAATCCACTCCAGTGTTCTTGCCTGGAGAATCCCAGGGATGGCGGAGCCTGGCGGGCTGCCGTCTATGGGGTCACACAGAGTCGGACACGACTGAAGCGACTTAGCAGCAGCAGTAGTAGCAGCATCTACTTACTGTGCAATCTCAGGCATTTAACACCCCTGCATCCTTATCTGTAAAGTTAGAATAATTTTAGTACCCACCTCAGAGAGTTGCTATAAGGCTTATAATGGATGTGTTTGTAAAGCGCCTGATTTATCATAAACTCTCCCTAAACAGAGCTATTTTCTTCTTCTCATTTTCCTCATCTCCTTGCTCACCACCACCACCACCATCATCATCATCACTAGGACCATCATTTTTTTTTTTTTCTTTTCTGCCTGCATGTCTAACTGCTGGAGTCCGGCTCCAGCAGCCAGGGATTCAACATGTGTGCTGGAATTTGAGGTCTTATGTGCAAACTATATAGGGCGGTATGGGCAAAACGGAACCCATCAGCCTCAAAGAAATAAGAAATTGAGTGGCTTGAACCCGGGTTGGTCCAGGTTTTGCTGCTGCCACATGATTTGAGCCAATCCCTTCATCTTTCTGGGCTCTACCCTCCTCCCTGGTAGGAGAGATAGAAATTAATGATATCTTAGGTTCAGTCCCACTCCAAGTGGGACTAGTATCTAAATGGACCACAGTTAAGGAGTTAGGGCTTCCCAGGTGGTGCTAGTGGTAAAGAACCCGCCTGCCAATTCAGGAGACATAGGAGACATGGGTTCAATCCTTGGGTCAGGAAGCCTTCCTTGGTGGCTCACATGGTAAAGAATCTGCCTGCAATGTGGGAGATCCAGGTTCAATCCCTGGGTGGGGAAGATCCAGTGGAGAAGCGAATAGCAACTCACTCTAGTATCCTCACCTGGAAAATCTCATGGACAGAGGAGCCTGCTGGGCTACAGTCCCTGGGGTCCCAAACAGTCAGTCATGACTGAGTGACTAACACTTTCACTTTAAGTAAGTTAGGGTGTATTTGGCAGTAAGTAACAAAGTAACCAATTGGCAGTGACTTAAACAAATGGCATAGACTGAAAAAAAAATTCTAGGTAAATTTAAGGAAACCATATTCTCAGCTATGTGTAAGATTTTATATACAACCAAGATAGAGCAGTTTTCTCTTTACATCTTCTGAATACAGCTCACTTAATGATTCACTTAACACATATATATTTTCCTCCTCAGCAATATTCAAGAGCTCTGGTGGCATATATCTTTGTATTCTCCAGAGCTTCTACTTAGTATTTTGCTAAATAAGTATCTGTTAATTTAAATGAAAAGATCAGAATGAATGCAGAATCCTGGGTGATCATCCCAGTACCCAATATCTTACTGCCAAGTATGTCTTGGGTCCATCAACAACCTGTAAATTAGAAGATTGTTGAGACTTCTGTTTTTAGTCTAATGATCTGCATATATAATTTCTCGGGAGCTCTTAATACATCACAAGAATATTATTAAGCAACAATTAACCTTGTGAACAAAAGAGAAGTCACAAACGTTATTTATTGCTTTGCCAGTCTTAATAAAGACCTAATGTGCTAATAGCTTCTCTTGGAGACAGCTGCCATCAGTTAAGTAAAAACATCATTAAGTTGTAATCATAAATATCAATAGAGGCTGAAGCTACTAGTTTTCTGATTGCTGACAGGCATTAACTGGTTTATGGGTATCCATTCCAATAGCTTTCTGTTGTATTGTGTTATTTTATGACTGTCTATTAAACTCATTCACATCTACACACATTTATTGAAAGTTATAGCTGAGAGGCATTTAAAGAAGGTCTCACCCAGCATTTTTCAAACTGTGGCCAGAAGATCTCTTAGAGGTTTCTGGAAATCTCTTAAAGGACTTTCTGGATGTTTCAAGGTCAGACAGTGTACAGTTCTATGGGCAAAGCAGGGTATTCTGACCTGCTTATCATGATGCAAAATCATCTTGGCTCAATCATTTTTGAAGCAGATACTGTGTTATGGCATGGCTGCACAAAATGATCCTGGAAAACCATACAACTCCAGGTTCCTACCATCAATAAAGTATGCATGGCTACCCTTGATCCTTACTCTACCAAACCCTACCCCTGTTGTGGGGATTTTCATTTTCTACTTTATTCACTTATCTATTGTCTGAATTTTATGCATATTTATTGCTTTCACTCAGAAAAATTATTAAAGGTATTTCTTAGAAGTCTGATTAAACTGGGATAGGTTCTTAGAAGCATCAGGCTTATCTCGTCAAGCCAGAGTTACATAGGAATATTATGACATGAAAATGTACTATCAAAGTTCTGAGAGAACTGCTAGAAACATAATTGGCAATTTCCTGTGCAGGCTGGAGCTGAGAATAAGGGGCTAAATATCAGTATTGCACTATGTCTTCAACTCTGATGGGTGAATGATAGAATTCGAGACCTGGATCAGCCAAGGTCTCAGTAAACTCTTAAAGAATTCCTGGGTCTCACCCTATCTCCGAACCTCGCCCACTCTCACCGCATCTTTCCTTTTTACCTCACCCCTACTTTTTCACCCTGGGATGGTGTTGGCAGTGTAGTAAAGCTAAGGTGAGGGGGGGGTTTGCTAGTGATTCACACTACTTGGTGTATTAATTTCCTGTGGCTGCCATAACAAATTACCATACTCTTGATGGCTTAAAACAATAGAAATTCATCCTGTCAGAATTCTGGAGGCAGTAATTCCAGAATCAAGGTGTCGGCTGGGCTGTGCTGCTTCCAAAGGCTCTAGGGGAGCATTTTCCTTGTCTTCCAGCTTCTGGTGGATCCAGGTGTCCCTGGGCATGTGGCTGCACAAGTCCAGTCTCTCTTCCTGTTTTCACACGAGCTTTTCCTCTGTGCCCGTGTCTTCTCCTCTTCTCTTATAAATATACTTTCATAGGATTTAGAGCCCACACAGATACTCCAGAAACATCTCCTCATCTCAAAGTCCTTAGATACATCTGTAAAGGCTCTTTTTTCAAATAAGGAGATATTCACTAGTTCTGGGGATTAGGATGTGGGTAAAACTTTGCAGGGCCAGCACGTAACCCCCTATATTTGGTAATTTTTTTTTAACTCTGAAAGGTTGTGTTTTCTTCTGAGTCAAAATGTTCCTTGGTCAAAACATTTGTCAGTATCAAAATGTCACTTTTCTGACGCTAGAGTTCACCTCGGCTTCAGCTAGAGCCACTTAATGTATTTTTGGTTGTTCTATGTGAACTCTGACTGGAATGAAACTTACATTTGTTGTTGTTCAGTCACAAAGTCATGTCCAACTCTTTGGGGCCCCATAGACTGTAGCCCACCAGACTCCTCTATCCATGGGGTTTTTCCAGGCAAGAATACTGGAGTGGGCTGCCTTTTTCTTCTCCAGAGGATCTTCCCATCCCAGAGATGGAACCCGAGTCTCCTGCATAGGTGGGCAGGTTTTTTACCGTTGAGCCCATAAACTTATACAACTAAAGGTAATTGGAAACACCTACTTCTTATCTAACAACTTCATTTTTCTGTGAGGACATGGAGACCCTGAGATCAAAAGAACACTCCCTTTGAGTCCTAAAGGCGGCAGACCTCATCCCATCTTCACTAATCACCAGGTCTGAGACTGTGGTTCCATCATCTGATTTATTTACTCTTTTGCTCCTTCATTGATAATGAAATGATAATACTTCTACCTTTAACTTGTTAGAAATGTTATAACAATGCTTTGAAAACAGGTATAAACTTGTCTTGTGATATTATGATGGTTTTTCAATGTATATTTGAAATTGCCCTTGAAATGTATTTATGTCTCTCCACTAAAATAGAACAGGAAAAACATAATTATGAACTCTGAGCTAGAAGGGATTTACTCCTCCATTATAGCCTGCAGCTACCTACAGAGCTATTGAAAACACACACACAAATTACAATTTAAAGTTTCAGAAAGGGCAGTAAGGAGGCAGCTATGAATACTAGGACCAGTTTAGAGCAGCGATGGCAGATTCACAAGCTTAAAGAGGCCAGGCAGGTAAGTATAAACAAAGAATGCAAGGTGGGAGTAAGAAAAATAGTAACAGACATGTAACGGAAAACGGTAATGAAAATAATGGTTGAGGGCAATGATAGGGAGCGGTGAGGACTACAGTGAGCTGGAAACCAGGGAGCAGTGTTTGGTGCAGTCTAAGGGAAACTGCTGATCTTCAGTTGCCAGTGTGAGATGCAAGCCCAACAGGCTAGATCTTCCAAGGAAGAAAGCTGGATTTTTACATGAAATATTTTGTATTAAAAGTTGATTAGGCTAGCCCATGGTGTGATAATAGACAGCTCCCAAGTCCTAGCAGCTTAACAATTTTCTTCCCTCATGTGAAGTTCTCTGGGAATCTGGGTAAGTGTCCAGAGTACCTTCTTTTCCATCAACCGATTCCACCAGCTCAACATCAGGTTTCTAAGGAACCAGTGGCAAAGTGTTACGAGTTGAATTGCATCCCCCCAGACAGATATGTTGGAAGTTTAATCCCTAGAACCTTCAGAAGGTGACCTTACCTAGAGATAAGGTCTTTACAGAGTTCATCACTCTATTTTTATTATTTACTTATTTATTGGTTGTGCTGGGTCTTTGTTGTGGCATGCAGACTTCTCAGCCTGAGTGGGCTAGGTGGTTGTGGCCCCGCGGGATTAGGTGCTATGTGGCATGTAGGATCTTAGTTCTCTGACCAGCAATCGAACCCACACCTCTGCATTGGAAGGTGGATTCTTAACCACTGGACTGTCAGACATGTCCTTGGAGGTAATCACCAAATTGAGGTCTGTAGATGGTCCTATATTAGTATCACTGGTACATTTCTAAAATATGGAAATTTTGGGTACCAAGACATGCATATAGGGAGGACGCCATGTGAATATTTGCCGTTATGCTGCCACAAGCCAAGGAAATATCAGAAAAGAGGGGAGTGGTCTAGAACAAATCCTTCTGCACCTTCAGAGAGAGCATGGTCCTGCCAACATCTTGATATTACATTAGTAATAGATATTATATTAGTAATATCTACTTTCTACTCCTGATTTTAGTGTTATTTTCTTGGGCTCCAAAATCACTGCAGATGGTGACTGCAGCCATGGAATAAAAAGACGCCTCCTCCTTGGAAGAAAAGCTATGACAAACCTAGACAGCATATTAAAAAGTAGAGACATTATTTTGCCAAGAAAGGTCTGTCTAGTCAAAGCTGTGGTTTTTCGAGTAGTCATGTATGGATATGAGGGTTGGACCATAAAGAAAGCTGAATGCTGAAGAATTGATGCTTTTGAACTGTGGTGTTAGAGAAGACTCTTGAGAGTCCCTTGGACTTCCAGGAGATCAAACCAGTCCATCCTAAAGGAAATCAGTGCTGAATATTAATTGGAAGGACTGATGCTGAAGCTCCAATCCTTTGGCCACCTGATGTGAAGAACTGACTCATTTGAAAAGACCCTGATGCTGGGAAAGATTGAAGGCAGGAGGAGAAGGGGACGACAGAGGATGAGATGGTTGGATGGCATCACTGACTCGATGGACATGAGTTTGAGCAAGCTCCAGGGGTTGGTGGTGGACAGGGAGGCCTGGCATGCTGCAGTCCACAGGGTTGCAAAGAGTCGGATACGACTGAGTGACTGGACTGAACTGAATACATATGATTTTAGTAAAATCTACTCTCTACTCCTGATTTTAGTATTAGCAACTATAGTTTGAAGAAAAAAGGAAAAATGAGACTGAAAGATGTCTTTTTTTTTTTTTTTCTTTTTTTGGCCACACTGCATGACTTGCGGGATATTAGTTCCCTGACCAGGAGTGACTACAGGCCCTGGCTGTGGAAGTGCAGAGTCCTAACCACTGGGCTGCAGGGAATTTCCTGATCAAGCCTTCACTGAATGAGCCAAACAAACCCTGAGCTGAGTCTCACCATGGAGTTCCAGACTGGGACCTGTTCTGAGGACCAGTCTGTGGGCACTTCTGCTCTGTTCATAGGGTAAGGTTTGTGCTTCTGAAGGATTTGAGCTACCCAAGCTAAAGATTTTTATGCCTGATGGCATAAGTGGATTTTAGTCATAGGGATTGATAAGCACAGTTGGTACATGAAGACTGGTATCCAGTGGAGGTTTTGGCTTGGAGAAAGGCTTATAGAACCTGAGAATTCGGGCTACGGAGGGGTCTTAGGAAGGGGAGGGTGCACAGACCACTGCTCTCTAACAATTTTTAGTTGGAGTTGACTGTTCTGTGTGTGTGTTTTTTTAAATTATATGCTCTCTTAATTCTCTTTTTCTTCCCTTCTGAACATAGTCTGTCCACACTTCTCAGGAACCTGATCAGTCCTGTGTAGTTCATCTGAATTTTAGGTGAAAGGTTTTTGGAGATAACTCTGGGAAGTTGCTGGAGAAGGCGATGGCACCCCTACTCCAGTACTCTTGCCTGGAGAATCCCATGGACAGAGGAGCCTGGTAGGCTGTGGTCCATGGGGTTGCGAAGAGTCGGACACGACTGAATGACTTCCTTTTCACTTTTCACTTTCATGCATTGGAGAAGGAAATAGCAACCCACTCCAGTGTTCTTGCCTGGAGAATCCCAGGGATGGGGGAGCCTGGTGGGCTGCCGTCTATGGGGTCACACAGAGTCGGACAAGACTGAAGTGACTTAACAGCTGGGAAGTTGCCCACCGTTCCTGACATTTCTATAAACATACAGTCTAAATTTCCAACAATCAGCTTAGGAAATAGTTTTTACGAAACAGCTCATTGGTGAATTTGGGACCATGTGTGTGGGCATGTACATATTTACAAAGTTGATTTGTACTCAACCTAGTAACAGCATTTTAAAATTATTTGTGTACAGTATATTTTACTCATGTGCATATAATTTAAAAATAATATATCTAGGTGCTTTCAACTGAATTTCTCCCAAAGTATATATCATATTAACTTGGCTTATGGATCGTGCTTAAAATTATTCTTGAAGAACATGCTTGGTTGGTTTCATTGAGCCAAAATTTTTTTTGAATGTTCTAAAAAGGAAGAGAAAGAAGTGAGACAAATTGTACTGTCCGTGTGCTGTGGCACAAGCTAGAGAAATATAATTGGGCTTCAGGCCAAATTCTGAAGGCAGTTGGAGCTGCCTGTGTCAATTGGGCATAATTATTCAGCAGCTCCTGTTGACAGAAAGAAAAATTGGTAGTGATTCGCTCCCCAAGCTGGTGGTTCAGAGGGAATATTTGGGCTCCAGATCACGGCAGATGGGTGTGTATAGAAGCCACCGATTTGTCATTTGCAGGGAGCAGGGAATCCTCCAGTTTGGAAGCGTCCTCATGAGTCTGTTGCCTCGGGCCACCTGTTCTGTGGCTGAAGGCAGCGGGCGCACTGAGTAGAGGTTTGTGGAATGAATAATAAATCTTTCCTAGAGGGCTTCCCTGCCAGCGTGCCCGCTGTTTCTTTTCACCTGACCACTATATGGTCCACTCTTTGGTGACCATGGGAAGGTGCAAAGTCTGCACTGAACAGGCTAAGGTTCTGCTCCTAGATTCATTTATTCAGCAAATATTTATGGAACCTAGTACATTCAATAGTGCTGGGGACTGTGTTAAGTCCCAGATATCTAGCTAACAATAGCCCAACATGGAAAAACGGGTTTGTCTTGAGAGAGAAGGGGAGGTCTGAGGAGACAGGAGTGTGAGAGGTTGGAGCCTGGGCATTGCTGATTTTCTTTTATGATCTCAAGGGATGCAATCAGTCCAGGCAAAAGATTCTTTTTTTTAAAAAAATTATTTTTAATTGGAGGATAATTGCTTTACAATATTGTGTTGGTTTCTGCTATATATCAACATGAGTCAGTCATAGGTATATGTATGTCCCTTACCTCTAGATCTTCCCGCCTACCTCCCACCCCATCTCACCCCTGTAGGTTGTCACAGAGCACAGGATTTGAGCTCCCCATGGAAAAGATTCTTATGCCTGATGCTGTTCCTTTCACTTGAACCCTGGATCGCCTCCCTTTGCTTCCTTGGGGTCTTATGCTATCAGTTTTTTCCACTTGGTTATATTTTCAATCTACTTGTTTACAGGCACATCCCCTTAGCATATAAATGTGCTTAAGTCTTTTACCTGAGCAAACCAAGTCCTTAATTTGCTCTTATGATCCCCTTTAGTTTCCATTCTTAGCTTGCCGTTTCCTTCACGCAAACAAATTGAAAGGATTGGTTTACTCAGCTCCCTCCTTCCTCATCTCTCTTGGTCAGACCCTCTCCGGGTAGCTTCTGTGCTAGAACTGTTCCAGTGGGGGTCACTTGTGATATCTGTGTGTTTAGTCCCTTTTAAATCCATGTTGTTAATGTTTTAGTGGCATTTTGACTGCTGACGAGTCCTTTCCTGAAACCCTCTCCTCACCTGACTTGCATGACTTCAAAAGCTCTTAATTTCTCACGCACCTGCCTAGTTCTTCTTTTCAGGCCCCTCAGAAGCAATTCTTATTCCTCCTACTCTTTAAAACTTTTTTCCTGAGGTTTGGCTTTTGGCCATTGGCCACGCCTTCTTTTCATTCTATTTACTTTCCTTGGGTGCTTTCATCCACTCTTAGGTCCTTAATCAGCCGTGATCTATGCTGACAATTTCCAAACCTGTATTTCCAGTCTAGATTTCTTTCTAGAGCCAGCCCACATGGCACATATTTAATTTCTCCACTGGCGTGTCCCTAAAACACCTCCAAATCAGCAGTTAAAACATGAACTCTTTGTCTCTCCCCTACATACTGTTTCCCGTGACAAACTTAAACAGGGTGAAGAGCAATTTATTTAAGCAAAAAAAAAAAAAAAAAAAAAAAAGAAGTTACTTGGGAATAAATAGCAGAGGAATTACAATTTGGTACAAACAAACTATGTGAACCATAAAGAAAGCTGAGAGCCAAAGAATTGATGCTTTTGAACTGTGTTGTTGGAGAAGACTCTTGAGAGTCCCTTGGACCATAAGGAGATACAACTAGTCAATCCTAAAGGAAATCAGTCTTGAATATTCTTTGGAAGGACTGATGCTGAAGCTGAAACTCCAATCCTTTGGCCACCTGATGCAAAGAACTGACTCATTTGAAAAGACCCTGATTCTGGGAAAGATTGAAGGCGGGAGGAGAAAGGGATGACAGAGGATGAGATGGTTGGATGGCATCACTGACCTGGTGGACATGGTTTGAGTGAACTCCAGGAGTTGGTGATGGACAGGGAGGCCTGGAGTGCTGCAGTCCATGGGGTCACAAATAGTCGGACATGACTGAGTGACTGAACTGAACTGAACTGAACAAAAAACTATGTGAACCATAGGCAAGCCTGGACAACAAATGAAGAGAGCATTCTTTCATGGAGGAAAGGAGGAAGTTGGAGGGGTTGTTTTGAACAAAAGTTCATTGGAGGAAAAAATTGGTGGCAAAGTGATGACAGCTTCTCATTGGCTGCAGATGAGGACAGTTTGCTGTTACAGCTGAGAGAGGAAATCTTCCTTCTTCCTCCTGTCCTAAGCAAACTGCTCAGGGGCACATGCGTCAGAGCCTGTACTTCATGGCTTTCCCAATCCAGTTTGGGTTAGGTTTCCTTAATATATTTTCACACCCTCCATCTCAGTACCTGGTATGATTTTCTATACTCAGTTTCCTAAGTCATACTACAACATATGAGTCTCATCAATCCTACCAACTTTTTATTTTTCAGATACTTCCCTTTTTCTTCATCCCTATTCCCATTCACTCAATGCAGTTTTTTGTTTGAACTGTTGCTGCAGCTTAACCTCTCTAGTTTGCCTGCAACAAAGCTTGCCCACTATTATGGACTGAATTATATCCCTGCTGAAGTGCTAACACCCCTGCCATGTGAATATATTTGGAGACAGGGGCTTTAAGGATTTATGATTTAATTTATGATTAAACGAGGTCATAACAGGAGGGGTCCTCATCTAATATACCCAGTGTCCTCATAAGAAGAGGAAAAGACACTAGGGATGTACAGACCACTGACAAAATACCACGTGAGGACACGGCAAGTAGGTGGCCATCGGCATAACAAAGAGAGAAGCCTCAGGAGAAACCAAACCTGCCTCGACCTTGATCTCAGGTTCCAGCCTGCAGGACTGCGAGAAAATAATTTCTCTTGTTTAAGTCACCCAGACTGTGACAGGCTACCACTCTGTCACGGTAGCCTGAGCAGACTAATATAACTGCTTGAATAGATTCTTTCAAAACCAAATTTGATCACATCGCTGTCCTGTTTGAACTCTTCTTTGTGTAGAGACCCCGGTGCACCTGCACCGCCCCCTCCTCTCTGGACTCGCTGAATGACCGGCGCACTGAGCTCTCTCCATACCTTTGCCACGTTCTTGCCTCAGCTGGGTTATTCTCCCTTGTCCAGACCACCCCTTTCCCTAACAACTTCCGATTGCTTTTTGTGATCTGACTCTTGCCTTCCCAGTCTGTGGGGTGCTATCACAGACCTTCCAAAAGCCTCGGCTGCTCCCTCTCTCCAAATGTGAACTCTTGAAGACAGGACTGAGGTCTTATTTATCTTTCTATTTGCAGATTCTGCATAATGTTCGGAATATTTGTAGGTATTCAGAAGTGAACCTGGATGAATGAACAAAGAATAAAACTATTTATTCTCAGCAATACAAAAGAAGATTTGACAAATCACCATGTTATCCCATTCAAAAAAGCCACCCAGGTAGCAGGCTCCTCTTAGGTCTTCTTTACGTTATGATCTGTTGGATCCATACAAGCTCGTGGCCCAAAGAACAAAAACTTTATCATTATTGTCATTGCTGTAATAAAGATAGTAGTTTTCATTTATTGAGCCAATACTATATGCCTGAAATATGCCATGGGTTATGTACAAAGCATCTCATCTAATTCTCAAAACCACACTATGAAGTAAGTATTTATTATTATTGCCACTTTACAAGTGAAGCAACTGAGGCTTATAGAAGTTAATTTATCCAAACTTATAAGTGATGGAGCTTGAATTCAAACTCAGATAATATTTTGGTTTTTTTGCCCACATTTCCTAGTTCTCTTGCTGTTATTTCTAGTCTGAGCAGATATATTTCTGAGCCATGAGCAGAAGTGATTGTATCAATTCTGGGCTCAAGTGTGATTCTCTAGCATTTCTTTCCTTCTGAAATGAATACTGAAGTCCCATCTTAAGATGGCAGAGTGTCCATAAGTCTGGGTCCCTGAACAGCAGGGGTGAGCAGAACCTCCGGCTGTCCTGTGATGGATATGTAGGGTGAGTGAGGAATAAACTCTTGAAGTATTAAAACCACGGAGATGTTGAGATGGTTGTCTCTATAGCATGGTCAGTTTCATCTTGACTATTAACCATGTCTGTCTCCCTCTGCACAGGGAAGTTCTGGGGTCCACTGCAGCAGTCCCATCCTCTGTATTAAGAGAATGTGCAAAGCAGAAGGGAGACCGAGTACTTCTCAGAAATCTAATAATATCTCTCAACACTGGGTAAGACTGCTGGATGCCAACTGCTCAACCAGGTCTTATTGGGTCACTAAATGTAGATGAAGCATCATCTCCTTGAAGACCTTAAATGTCCAAATTGGAGACACAAGAAGAGGGAAGCTGTAATCAATAAAAACACATACAAATATAGGCATTGATTAGGTGAATGCATTGGGATAGTGGTTAGCCAACAAATGATATGAATTTTGATAATTATACTAACCAGGGGTGAGGGGTATAAACCTTGAATTGTCACTTCAAAGTGGAGGAGTTTACTGTAGGGATTTTCAACGTTGGGATTATTAATATTTCCAGCCAAATAATTCTTTGTTGTAGGGACCATCCTGGGTATTGTGTTTAAACATTCCTGCTGTTCCGTAAGCTGATCCACCTGCCTGGAGCCCCTTTCCTTGCCCCATCTTTTCTTACCTACTTCACTCCTCTGTGTTAACTATTCCTCATGCTTCACACTTCGGTTCAATCTAGTCCTTCCTCTGGGATGATTCAGAGCATCCTGTTCTTCCTAGCACATTTCTTAGTGTATAATTGGCTATTGATTTGAGGGACTACTTTATTACCGGCGATCTCCCTCCCAGACTTAAGAGCTCTGATGATGGTAGAAAGTGTATCAGATTGGCTCATCAAGGTCTCCACAGAACCTAACTTCAGCCTTGGAACGTAGTATGTGGTCAATAAATAATTTTTGAATGAGTTTCTAAGAGTCAGATTTTCCTACTTCGTAAGTGTGTTCGATTAATTAGGAGTAGGGCCCAGACTGGTAGAATAAATGGTAGGAGGGATAGAGAAAAAAAAAAAAAATCACAACAAGACATAAACTTATCACATCAGTAGTCTTAACTTTGTCATTCAAAAATCTTTGTTCTCCTTTTTCAAAGTCTAGGCCACTAAAAATTGGGATTCCTGACCTAATAATCAAAGCTACCCTATAAAGATGGTAATAATTAAGTCATTGGATTACCTTGGCTCTGGTTCTTGTTTCATTTAAACTCTATTGACCAAGGGAGCCCTGGGTATGTGGGCTCAGTGAATCCGAATCTCAGTTGGGCAATAAGCAGTTTTTGCTTCTAGGCTTATCTTCCAGATCTAAAACAATGGTATAGAAGCAATTCTAGGCCCTCTTAGATTGCTCAGAGGATGTGGGATATCCCTGAACATTTCACATTGTAATGACCTCCAAGACTGGCTAAACAGGGGCTTGAATCACTCTATTTTGGACGGACTATGTTTAGAATTATTTGGTAACACCGAAGTTCCCATGCAGGCTTGTAGCAATCCCTTTCTCTACTTTACGTGATCTGGGCCATGACAGTCAGCTCCAAACTTAGTTCCTTCTCGATGTGTTCTTGTTTAGGGGGTTAGCAAATAATAGAAGATAAATACAAAGAGAATCTTCTGTGAGTTGTTTTGAGTCAAGCCAGCTATCATAAGGAACAAGGCTGAGATTTAACACTTTTTTAAAAGTGCTGACTGTATGCCCAGTGTAGCGCTAGAAGCTGAGGTGACGGTGTTGCTGTAAACTGACATGCAATTTGCAGACTAGATTTCTAAAACAGTGAGAGAGACCTGTCTGTCTGCCTATCTGTCTTATCTATCTACTTACCAGCTTACCTGTCAGTGTACTCAGAAACAAAACAATCAAGGGAAACTCTGATTTAGTGACAGTTTATGCAAAAACACTGAATATTTAACAATAAAATGTCATCAACAGGAAAGAAAACTTTGCCTGAGTATAGGCATGAGAAAAAAGCTTTAAAGCATTTAAATAATTTTACCTATTCAAGAATGGAGATTATCTTTCTTGACAAGGATTAACAATACAAAATGTCCTCCTTTTAATAGTTGCTTCCCTATAAACATGCTTCCCTGGTGGCTCAGATGGTAAAGCGTCTGCCTGCAATGCAGGAGAGCCAGGTTCGATTCCTGGGTTGGGAAGATCCTCTGGAGAAGGAAATGGCAACCCACTCCAGTACTCTTGCCTGGAAAATTCCATGGATGGAGGAGCCTGGTAGGCTATAGTCCAGGGGGTTACAAGGAGTCAGACACAACTGAGTGACTTCACTTCACTCACTCCAAGTATACATATACACATAGATGTGTATATATCAGGTATACATGATATTCAGGGACTGGGATAAATTTTGTTCTTCTGTAGCTGATATGAGTATGTTTTATAAGCCCCAAAAGATGCATGAAGTCTAGTGATGGGCCAGAGTATTTGAACTGGAACAATCTTGGAAACTCACAGTCATAGAGTATCCATGTATATATGTATATATCGTTTACTTTTTCCTGTTTCTTCTCTGATTTCCACCTGTGTCATGACTGAAAGCTGTTCTATCATTAGATATAAGTACATATAAACCATGGTTCCACTGCTTATTTAAGAGACTTAGTCTGGCGACTTCTCTGGTGGTCCAGGGGTTAAGACTGCATTCCAAATACAGGGGCGTGGTTTGAAGGTTTGAACCCTGGTTGGGCAACTAAGATCCCACCTGCCATATAGTGTGGTCAAAAAAAAAGAAGAGTACCCTGGTGGTCTCATAATGATCTCTTATCCCCACCCCCTTCATATCTCTTTCCCTGTCCTGTGGACATACTTAGGCTTGGGATACTAAAGATCAGCTATAAGGCTTCTCCAGCATGACCCATGCGATAGTCTTGGTCCTTCAGAAAGCAGATGCCAAAGGGAAATGCCTGGGAAAATGGGAGGAAGCTGAAAGAGGCTGGTAGAGCCATCAAAGCAAATCTGACCTTGAGTGAAAGAGAGAGGAAAGAAAAGTTGCCTGGGAGCACTCTAGATCCTGAGCAGTCTAAGGGAAGTTTTAAGGAAAGTTTGGCAAGGCTCTGGGGGAGTCCTTAAGCCAAAGTCACCCATTAAAGGAGCCCCATCTCTCCCAGGAAAGAGCCTGTCTTAGACTCCTTGCCATGCTTAGTCATTGCCTGGGAGCAGCTTGTGGGAAGAGTAGGCTTGGTGCCACAGTGGTGATGAATTTCAGTGGGTATCAGAGCCAGCAGCAGCTTGGGGCTCTTGAGCAGTTACACTCCCTGCAGTTGGAAGTTTGTGAGGTCTATTCTAATGGCCATGATAGCTCATGACTCATTCAGGAGTTGATTTGGAAAACCTACCTCCTCTAGGCAACAGATGGAAAGGTTTTCAAGATTCCAAGGAGACATTTGGCAGGACAGACCTTGGTCTTAATTACTGTAATTTCTTTCCAGAATACTGTCTGTCTTTTCTATGGATGAAGTCATAGAAGTAATGATGTTTAGGAAATGAGGTGAATCTTGTTCTTCTGTATCTGATGTGAGCAAATTTTACAAACTCCAAAATATACACAAGGTCTCATGAAAGACTCAAACGTATGAATTGGAACATACTAGAAATCAAGGCCATGGAGGAGTTATGTGTATTTCTTAGCCCTTCCTGTTTCTTCTTTTGCTTTGTCCTCTCTCATGACTAAATTTGTTTTCTCATTAGATTGAAAGAACTTTCCAACATGGATTGGTTCTTTTGGCCTTCAGTCCACTCTGTTCTTGGTTTGATATGCTCAGTTCAGTTCAGTTCAGTCACTCGTCATGTCTGACTCTTTGCGACCCCATGGACTGCAGCATGTCAGGCTTCCCTGTCCATCACCAACTCTTGGAGCTTACTCAAACTCATGTCCATTGAGTCGGTGATGCCATCCAAGCATCTCATCCTCTGTCTTCCCATTCTCCGCCGCCTTCAATTTTCCACAGCATCAGGGTCTTTTCTAATGAGTCAGTTCTTTATATCAATTGGCCAAAGTATTGGGGTTTCAGCCTCTGCATCAGTCCTTCCAATGAATATTCAGAATGATTTCCTTTAGGATTGACTGGTTGTATTTCTTTGCAGTCCAAGGGACTCTGAAGAGTCTTCTACAACACCACAGTCCAAAAGCATCAATTCTTCAGCCTTTGATATGTTAGGAAGTTATAAAAAAACTTCATATCCCATAGGGAACAAACTAATAGTTGTCAACGGGGAGGTAGGGAGGGTTGGATTGGTCATTTGGGACTAGAAGGTGCAAAGTGTTATATATAGAATGGATGGACAACAAAGTCCTACTACATAGCACAGGGAATAATATTCAATATCTTGTGATAAACCGTAAAGGAAAAGAATATGAAAAACTATATGTGTATATGTACAGATATATATGTATATATATAACTGAACCATTTTGCTGTATACCAGAAGCTAACAAAACATTGTATATCAGCTATACTTCAATTGAAAAATAAAACTACGTGCCTCAGACTCATGCATGCCTATTTTGTTCTGCCAATTAGGTGTACCTGGGCTGAGATTTGGAAGAAAGGAGGCAGCAGCTGTTGCTGGAAAGCTGGGTCATAACACACAAGTGTTGGGAGAGTTGTGGTGATGGACCCAGAATGGCTGTGTAGTCACCAGATTTGTGGGTACGAAGGGTAGTTGTGACCAGGTTTGGAAGCAGCAGCTTCCTAATCTGTGGCTTGTCATGGTGGGATAACCATGAAATCGCTAGTCTAGTGGCAGCTTTTTGACTGATTGATGCTCCTCCAGGTTTGCCAACATCTTTATAAGTCCCTGTTACCCAATATTAAGCTGTTTGCTTGAATGATCTGGACTAGTTTTCTGCACTCAACCATGATTATATAGTAACTAAGCTCCCTCCAAAGGAAGATTGCTATTCATTAACTCATTTGTTCATTTGTTTGTTTATTTATTCATTCAATAATACTTGTCCATTCAGTTACTATTGCGCTTGTGTCAGACAAGGCAAGGCACTGAGGATTCTCTGGGGAAGACATAGGTTCTTGCCTTAAAGAACTTATTCCAGGGTCTACAGTGGGGTAGAGAGACAGTACATAGAATTACTGATTACTAAAAAGGCCAGTGGAGGGCTTACCAGGTGGCACTAATGATAAAGAATCTGCCTGCCAATGCAGTAGATGCAAGAGACTCAGGTTCGATCCCTGGGTCAGGAAGATCCCCTGGAGTAGGAAATGGCAACTGAGTCCCGTATTCTTGCCTAGAAAATCCCACGGACAGAGGATCCTGGTGGACTGTAGCTCATGGGGCTGTAAAGTGTCAGACATGACTGAGCACAGAGGTTTGTTACGATGAGAAAGTAAGAATAATAATAATAATAAAGGCCAGTGTAGAATGACTAATATGGAAAAAAAAGTGAAAACTAACACTCATTGAGCATCCATTAGGTGTCAGATATCATGATGGCATTTTATATACTCGGTCGTATTTAATCTTCACCACAATCCTATGAAGCAAGTTAAGGTGAAGTTGCTCAGTGGTGTCCGACTCTTTGCGACCCCGTGGACTGTAACCTACCAGGCTTCTCTGTCCATGGGATTCTCCAGGCAAGAATACTGGAGTGGGTTGCCATTTCCTTCTCCAGGGAATCTTCCCGACCCAGGGATCGAACCCGGGTCTCCCGCATTGGAGGCAGACGCTTTAACCTCTGAGCCAGCAGGGAAGCCCATGAAGCAAGTTATTAGCCCCCATTTTGCAGTGGCTTAAACTAAAACTCTAAAGTGTAAGTGTCACGTCCAAAGATCTCAATCTGGATCTGCGAGATCCCAAAGTCCGTGCTCTTGGAGAGCAAATGTCTGTCATTTTGCTTAGAATGTGCTTTGCAATTGCCAGGTTCCCTGAAGAAATGTGTGGAAGACATCAAGTGCCTCGTCATCTTCTCAGTGGCTCTCAGCCCACCCAGCAATCCTTAACCTACTCACCTTCACTTTCATTTGACTCCTATTATTTTTCCTTGCTTTTTGGTTCCCTTTGGCTTGTCCACCAAATGCCTTTTCTCTAACTTTCATTCTGATGCTGATTTCCTTTTTGTGGCTCTTTTTCCCCTTGCTTTGGGTCATGTGTTTCTGTCTTCCCGCCTCTTTCTCACCTACTTCCTCCTTAGCTCAGTCGGTAAAGAATCTGCCTGCAGTGCAGGAGACCCAGATACAATTCCTGGGTCAGGAAGATGCCCTGAAGAAGGAAATGGCAGCCCACTCCAGCATCCTTGCCTGGGAAATCCCATGGGCAGAGAAGCCTGGTGGGCTACAGTCCATGGGGTCGCAAGAGTCGGACCTAACTTAGAGACTAAACCACCACCACTTCTTCATCTCTTTGAATCATGCCTTCCCTGCCTCCTCTCTCTGTCTGGGCTCCCTCAGGTTCTCTGTCATTCATTCTTTGCTTGCCTGTTACATCTTGCAAAGGGAGTCCCTGGCTGAGAGCACTTGGGCCTCTGTGTTTCTGGTTCCATGATCAGGTTGAGAAGACAAACGATTTTACCTTCTCTCTTGGCTCTGCCTGTGGATGGGAGAGTTCAGGAACTCTTACTCACCTCTTTGCTATTAGTGAAAGTGTTCCTTTTGTTTGCCTGTAGGAGTTCTACTTACCACCCTTGTCACTGTCAGCTTCTATTTCTGCCAGAGGTTGTGGCTGTCACAAAACTCAGCCTAATGAAGCTTTTTTCTGCCTGGCTTTGTAAGGATGTAATGCTTGGCAGATATGCCAGATGCAAAATTTTTCGCATGCATCAGAATGGCGTGGCACATGGGAATCCCTGCCAGATTAAAAGAAATCCTGTTATTAACCTGTGTACAAACTGAGTAAGGAATAAAGAATTCTAAATGGATTTTGTTCCCAGTAAATTTTCTCCTGGGCTATGATCACACAGTCCTTAGAGTTCTCTTGGTTGCAACTGCCCTTTCTTTATGGGCAGGCAACAGGCTCTGGTTGAGCCTCTTTAGGGAGGTGCAGTGATGGTTTCAAGGGAAAAGGGCAATGTTTAAAAAGTTCATCTTTAGAAAAAGAAACCCCTTTTACTTTCTTGTGTGTGTGTTTTTTTTAAATGATAATTTTAGCTTTGAGAAAGACCTATGTTTTCTTCTTTTCTTTTGAACTGGAAGGGAGGAACCAGTGAATTATGGATCTATTTTATTCTTTGTCTTCATTTTTCTTGATTGTCAGAGTCCATTCCAATAATTTGTCTCCTGAGACTCTAGTGGATGGTTGCCTTCCAAAGTTTCTAAATCTCCTTTCTGAATTTTAATAGCAAAGATGAAGATCACTATTTTACATCTTGTAGTAAACACCATAACCTTTTCAAACAATCTGATAATCACAAATGCATTGTATCCCTCAAGATCTCATTTTCTCTCTGTTTAATAAAAACTTAAAAGGGTGGAGTTTGGTGGTTTCTTCCAAATAAATTACCTTTTCTTAGCCCTTGGGCTAGAAGGGCCCTTTCTCATCCTGAGCGGAATGGCTGCTGAAAAGTTAATGGGATCTGAGACTGAATCAGTCATCAAGTTGTCTAGTTCAAAGGAAATAAAAGCCCCATTGTACTTTGTGAAAGTGAGCTTGGAGTTAAACTTGGGAGTCACACTTTTTGAAAATTACCTACAAACTGGAATTTTTACAGGAAGACAGTTGGGGTAGTAAGATGGCTGAAATCTATTTTCTATAAGAAGTGGTAAAGTAACTAGGTTGGAAAAAAAAGGGTCTGAAGTGGAAAACAGAAGAGAGATGAATAAAGTCAATGCTATACTCACCACAGTGCAATTAATCTCTTATTTCAGAACTCAGGACATTGAGATGTAACAGTGGTATAAAAAGCTCTTTTTTGAATATTTAGTACTTACGCTTTGTGGTCTATAGTCATTTGATTGTTTGAATCATAACAACCTCAGAGGTAAGCATTATTATTCTCATTTAAAAGGTGAGCATACAGAGGTTCAGAGAAATTAAGAATCTAGCCCCAATTCAGGCAGAATTAAAACTCAAGTCCCCCTGACTCTAAGGACAATGTTCTAGAAGATGGAGCACGTATGTCTCAAAAAGGAGAGGTGGTGAGCAAACAACTGCTTAGATGGGGAGAAAAACAAGTGTCCTTTTTTTTTTATGCATGGCTGTTTGTCTGATAGGGTGAGAAACTGTATTCCCTCTTACTCTGATGCATTTGCAAGGTGAGTGCGTCTCCCTCATCTCAATTAAAAGAGCAAATGCCATGGCATGGGTCCAATGGAAATCTTCTCCCTTGTGTTCCAATCTATGGCTGAGGCTACAAGGACAGAATTGTCAGAGCAGCTACTAATTAAATGGTTCAGAGCTTCATTAGGAAGACGTGCTGAATGCAGGACTCACCAGGCCAACGCTGACATCATCGCTGATACTAATTGCCGGCAGCCTTGGCACAACAGAAGGCCTGGACTCCGGCGGGGAGGGCAGGGCTCCCAGGCTCGCTGAGACCACTTTTGAGGCAGACTCCGAGACAGTCACTATTGGTCAGGAATGGAATTCCCACGGGCACCAAGATTGAGCTTATTAGTTTGGGTTTCTCTTTTTCAGAGAATCAGTGGCCTTCTACACCTGGGACACTTTTGTTGTGGTTGACATGCATGCATGCACGCACAAACACACACTCTCTCTTGTGTGTGTGCCCTTAGAGTGTGAAGTAACATAATATTGTAGAGTCGAGGGTGACTCTGTTACAAAAGCAGAACTAACCTAATAATCTTCCTCTTCTGGGGATGTGATCAGTATTCAGGAGACAAGTCCACCTTAGAAGGCTTTCTTTATGAAAATAAAAATGAATTCTTATCTTTGTATCTTAATAGCCAAAACAGATGAAAAGATGTGAGTAACTCCTTGTTCAGTCCCAGCTTCCATAGCACATGTTCTCACCGTATTATGGAGCCTTCTTGACTCAGGGACTCAAGCGCTTCTCTTTATTTCATGGCTGGGACCATGCAGGCCTTGCTGAGACTAGAAACTATTTCCAGCAACAACAGAGCTTCCAAACAGATCAAGAAATCTGGTAAATATCAGAAATTTGGGTCGATCGCTGATTTGTCTTTATACTTTCCTCTCTGAAATCCCACATGAGGAAAGTAATATTTTGATCTCACAAAGGATAGTTACTATTTTCTCCATTTTATAATGATGATGCTGAGGTTTACAGGATGTGAAGGACTTACTCAAGGTCCTAAAATTTGTCAGAGACAGAGCAATGACGTTTCCATTGTGAAGAAGGAAATGGCAACCCACTCCAGTATCCTTGCCTGGAAAATCCCATGGATGGAGGAGCCTGGCAGGCTATAGCCCATGGGGTCACAAAGAGTTGGACACAACTGAGCAACTTCACTTTTCCTTTCACTTTAATACTTGCTCGGTGACATCCCCCCAAAACTTCTTCTCTTCCCCACTAGTTCTCCTGAGACTTCACCTTGGTGCACTATGCAAACACTCGCCATTTCCTTACTTATCACCGAGAAATTTTGGTCAAGTTCCCATATGTGCTTTATATGCTTAATATCATTCACACACCCTATGTAAACACATCATAATTAAAAATAATTGAACAGTGGTTAACCTTATCCCCAATATCATCACATCATCCAACTTCTGGTTGAGAGATTTCAAGGAACCTGTGTCTGTTCTACCTCCCAGTGACCTCGAGGCTGTGAAGGAAGGCACTGCGGCTGTCATTTCAACCATCAACCCACAAAGGGTCCAGGAGGGATTAGACTTCAGGATTGATGTGCGTCCGATGGAGAGAGGGATGCATAGGGAACATTTGGAAGATCAGAGAGATACTGTAGCAGTTCCTTTCCAAACTGGTTTTGACCAGTTTTTCATCCGTAACCTAGTTACTGAGTAATACATTTTTGAAAGTATTTCTTTTCATCATGCTGGTGGCCCCAGTGGTGAAGAATCTGACTGCCAATGCAGGAGAAAAGACAGGCGCAGGTTTCCCTGGGGCGGGAAGATCCCCTGGAGGAGGGTATGGCAACGCACTCCAGTGTTCTTGCCTGGAGAATCCCATGGACAGAGGAGCCTGGTGGGCTACAGTCTATGGGGTTGGTCACAGAGAGTCAGACATGACTGAAGCAACTTAGCATAGCATGTATATTTTATACTCATACCTGCCTCCCAACCCCAGTGGAATCCCATCAAAGGATGGGAAACATTTTGGTTTTTATTTATTTATCTGTTTTCTTGGCACTTGAAGACATACTTTAAAAGTTGGGAATCATAAGCAGTGGTGAAGAATTTTTTTTTTTTAATTGTATGATGCTTTTTGTCCTGTGGACTTACTAAGCTGTTATATTTCTGAGGAGGACATTGCCACTTTCCCTAAGTCGAGTCTGGGTTATTTGAATTCTGGAGGGCCATGGATTCTGGTTTCCTAATCTACTCCAGGCAGCCTAACTCCATTTCTGTGAACTCTATTTTCTGGCATGACCACTGTGTCTTTTAGTCACAGGGGCAGCCAGCCTTGTCATGGTTCCTCCTGGAACTCTCTAATCTGTTGAGTTGAGACTCTTCCTTCTGGCTGGTTGGCTCAGGGTATGGCCTCTTCCCTGAGGTCATGCCTCAGGACACACCTCCTTGGCTTTGCACATGGTTGTTCTGGGTACATGAACACCAAGTGGGTGAGTTTTCCTGTCTTCTGAGAGAAGTGTCATCAAGTGGCTCTGCTTTGAGAAGGAAAAGGACTCACTTGGTGAGTTCACTGACATTTAACAACTTGCCAGCCAGGGACTAGGGGCTTCTGAACCGCAGCCTTCTCCTCCTTCTATTCTCAGGAAATAAATACTATCTTTGTGTCTCAGGTTAAAGCGACTGTGGCTGCTCTAAATGGAATGTTTGGTCTTCCTATTTGGGATGTGCAGCAGCTTGAACCTTCAGGAGTGTTGTCTGGGATGAGCACACCTTTCTTGAGCCTTCTTGGGATCCACTATTCAGCACAGAGGCCTGCAAAAATAGCTCTGAGCTGCTGCTTTCAATGTGAACACAGAACAGCAGTTATAAGTGGGAATTTCTAGCTCAGAGAAGGAAAGGAAAATACATTTTTTTTTTTTAAAGGAAAGGTAGCATACCTTACTGGAGAAGGCGATGGCACCCCACTCCAGTACTCTTGCCTGGAAAATCCATGGA
Source organism: Capra hircus (assembly GCF_001704415.2). Lineage (NCBI taxonomy): Eukaryota > Metazoa > Chordata > Mammalia > Artiodactyla > Bovidae > Capra > Capra hircus. The sequence goes on from NC_030817.1 coordinate 24,816,526, forward strand.
CGGAGGAGCCTGGTAGGCTGCAGTCCATGGGGTCGCTAATAGTCTGACATGACTGAGTGACTTCACTTTGACTTTTTGCTTTCATGCCTTGGAGAAGGAAATGGCAACCCACTCCGGTATTCTTGCCTAGAGAATCCCTGGGACACGGGAGCCTGGTGGGCTGTCGTCTATGGGGTCACACAGAGTCAGACACGACTAAAGTGACTTAGCAGCATACCTTACTGCTTAAATGGAGATTAAATTACTTGAGATTTTTTGAGGGGTTCAAGCATAGTCGTTTTTATTTATTTATTCAACAGATGTTTAATGTACTCCTCTATTTCTTTCATAACAATAACAAAAATTTATAAAGCCCATACTTTCCTAGATCTGTGCTGAGTACTTACAAGCAATATCTTATTTGAACCTCTCAAAAATTCTATGGAAAAGGTATTATTATCAATCCTATTTAATAAATAAGGAAGGAGACTCTTAGGAGGTTAAAAAAAAGTAAGGGCAAAAAGTAAGTGTTATGGGGGATATGAAGAAAAGACAGATTTTGCCTTAGAATTCTAGAATGTTTGAATGAGAAGGAAGCTTAGAGATCTCTCATAGGACCATACCATTTTACAGAAGAGCCTTGAGAGTTTCAATCACTTGCTCAAGGACCCACAGTAATTAAAGGCAAAGGAGGACCAGATTGAGAACTCCTAAGTCTCTTCGCAGTGTACTTTGCATCCTATTCTGCCTTCCTCCAGGAGTTTAGACCACTATAGAGATACCACCTCTTATACCCAACCCCCAGCACTGTAACAGTGAAAGTAAGCATGAGCTTAATGTAGACATGAGGGATGCAGATGAAGGAGAGAGGAGAAGGAGATCTTTGGGGGATGCTGATGTTCCAGCAAGGCCTAGTAAAGCAGGGGATGCTTTGGCTCAACCCAAAGTGGGTGGAAGAACTGAATATTCAGAGAGGATACTCTCGTTTAATTGGCTTGTGTTTTCTTGTTTTCAGAGAGACAAAATAGGCATTCTCAGGACCAGTCCTAACAAGGGCTTTTAAAATTTTTATTTATTTATTTATTCTTGGCTGTGCTGGGTCTTCTTGTTGCCCAGGCTTCCTCTAGTTGTGGTGAGCAGGGACTATCCTTCATTGTGGTGCATGGGCTTCTCACTGCAGTGACTTCTCGTTGCAGAGGACAGGCTCTAGGTGCTTGGGCTTGGTAGCTGTGGTGCGCGGTCTTAGCTGCCTCATGGCACGTGGGATCTTCCTGGGCCAGAGAGTGAACCCATGTCCCCTGCATTGGCAGGTGGATTCTTAACCACTGGACTACCAGGGAAGGTCCTGATCAAAAACTCTGAGATTCAGGTAAGGACAAAGAAAAGATTTTCCTTGCTGGTCAAGGGTTCATATAAAGGAGTCATGCAGACAAAGGAGGCAGATTATTCTGACTTTGCCAGGTATGCCAGGGACAGGATGGAGGCAGAAGAAACGGATTCTGGAAATAATCTGTGTATAAAATGATGTGGTTCTGGGCAAACCTGGGCAACAGAGAATGGGAGAATGCAGAAAACATGTTTTCATGTGTCGACAAAGTGTAGGATATTTCAGGGAGAAGATTGGGTAAATAGGAAGATTCTGGGGGCACAGATTGAGGTAGGAGTGAGGAGCTGTCTTTGAAAAGTGGGAATGATGCATTTCAACTTTGGGGCTGGAACCAGGTGCAAGGCCACAGGGCTGAGTGCAGCTGGTTTGCACCCTATTGATTTTCCTGAGCAGCCCATTTTCACCTCATCGATTTTCTCGGTTGATTGGCTTGTGTTTTCTTGTTGGTTAGAGGTCGCTTTGCTTCCTTTAGATTCATTTTTGGCCTCTTGCTACTTCCTCTTGTTAGTGCATGCTGCTCCAATCATAACTGCCAGCTACTGACCAAATGTGACATTTCCAGTGCTGACAGTTTTTCTGTTTGGAGAAGAGTTGCAATCAAAGAATTGAACTTACAGAGTGGTGTGGGCTTACTCAGCCATCTTGAGAGTGTTGTCACCGTGGGCAGCACAGAGAGACTGAGATCACAGGAAGGTGACGCTGCCCGTTTGTTAAATGCTTGAGTGAGCCATTAGGGGTGGATGTGAAAGTGACTAGAGTTGTTTGCTCACACCACTTTCTCACTCCTACAGCTGAGCCGAGTGTGTTGACGACAGCTTTGAAATGACCCTGGACAATGACCCTTACTTCATTCCTGGACTCTGTTTTGATTTCTATGAAGAGAAAAGTTAGTATTAATATGGGATTCCACACCTGGCTCCTCCCACTTGTTAAAATCTTATCACCCCACTTCAATAAACCTAGGGTGGGCTCCTGGGTGGCTCAGATAGTTAAAGAATCTGCCTGCAATGCAGGAAACCCAAGTTCAATCGCTAGGTCTGGAAGATACCTGGAGAAGGGAATGGCTACCCACTCCAGTATTCTTTCCTGGAGAATCCCATGGACAGAGGAGCGTTGCTGGCTACAGTCCATAAGGTCACAAAGAGTTGGATGAGACTGAGCGACTGAACTGAACTGAACTGAAGCACCAGAGTGGAGCATAGGAATCTGTACATGAATTGGTCTGAGGGCTGGTGTTTGGAGACCTCTGATCTACCTGCCCTCCAGGATCCTTCTCGTTTTACTCATTTGCCTTTTTCTTTGGGCTCAAGTGGTCTTTAGGATGTACTATGTCCCCTTTCAGTGTGTGTGTGTGCTAAGTTGTTTCAGTCGTGTCCAACTCTGTGCGACCCTATGGACTGCAGCCCGCCAGGCTCCTCTGTCCATGGGATTCTCCAGTGAGAATACTGGAGTGGGTTGCCATGCCCTCCTCCAGGGACCCTCTTCACATAAACAAAGCCTCTTCCCCCTTATATGAAATCTGTTTTATTTTAAAAATCTTCATAGGATTATAATACATTGTGTTATTCATCCCAGCACTATATGGGTTTGAAGTCATATTTCTGCTGAAGAATGACCGTGTTTGGCTCTAGTTAAAGGAATTAAAGCACAGACCACCATACAGGGAAAACAGCTTTGTGGGGGATGTGGGATGGGACAGGGTCTTCCTGTGAGAATTTGTATAGAGCAGCCTGATGTTTTTGCCTCCATTTTATTCCCCCCACTCTCCTAGAGAGGAGATGGGAAACTATGGCAGATTTAATGTCTTTCTACCTTTAGACTGTATGCCTCTTTTCAGGTTCCAAAATGGAAAAAGAATAGTCTCTAAATAGCGCAAGTGTTTTAGCCTTATGGAGAGCTTCCCAGGAGAATTTCTTCCCTAGGAATAATAATAATGGATGATAATGGTGATAACTATCTCTACTGAGTGCTTACTCTGGTTTATATACCCTGTACTAAGTACTTTCATATATCATCTCCATTTAATTCTCACAAAACTCATCTGAGATAGATCCAATTGCTATCTCCACTTGACAGACGAGCAAATGAAGTTGAGAGAGGTAAAGTAATATTCCCATAACCACATGGCTGGAGAGGGGAGCCAGGATTGAGTCCTTGAGGCCTGAGGGCTGGATCATCATACTGTGTTGCTTGCACCGTGTGGTCTGATAGAGGAAAGGAAAAAGCAGGGTGTGATCAGCAGAAGGCCCTGGATTTAGATCCCTAGACATCAATCTATTTTTCATTGCCTTTCTCTGCACAGTTATTCCTTGCTATCTGTAGAGGATTGGTACCAGGACCCCTGTGGATACCAAAATGCTTAGATGCTCAAACATAAAATGGCATAGATTTACATATAACCTACATACATCCCCCTGTATACTTTAAATCATCTCTCGACTACTTATAATACCATGTAAATGCTATGTAAATAGTTTTAAATACAATGTAAATGCTATGTAAATGTTTGCCAGCATGCAACAAATTCAAGTTTTGCTTTTTGGGACTCTCTGGAATTAAAAAAAAATATTTTTGATTCTCGGTTGAATTTATGATTACAAAGGGCTGACTCATAGGTATCTCAGGTCGAAGCAAAGCATAGGTATATTTGCTGCTAGATGGGGAGGAATGTGATAACCAAAAATAGTTTTCCTACTTGTGTGTTAATTTCACAGCAAATTATAAAGCTTTTGCCTGTCTTTATCTGCATGTGTAACATATGCTTTGAGCATAGTCCTAGAAGTCCACTGAGCTCCCTTCCCAATCTAGCGCAACTAAAGTTTCTAATTAACCTGTATCCTTCTTTTATAAAATTTAATTTTGCTCTGGTTAGAGAACTTTGCATGACTTCTATTTATTGAAATTTGTTAAGGTTTATTTCCTGGCCCAGAACACAGGCTGTCGTACTGACTAGTCTATGTTCAATTGAAAAAAATGTGTTCTCTGCTTTTGTTGGGTGAAATATCCTGTAAATGCCAATTAGCCCAAATTGGGGGATAGTGCTATTCCTTACTGATTTTCTGTCTTTCTATCATTGCTAATGGAGGAGTGTTGATGCCTCTAATTATAATTGTGAATTGGTCTATTTCTCCTTTCAGTTAGACTCTTTGTGTTGTAGCTGGTCTTGCATTTTTCATACAATTGGACAATCTCTACATTTTAATTAATGAGTTTAGATGATTTATAATTAGTATAGCTATTGATATGGTTGCTTAAAATCAACCGTCTAGACAGTTGTTTTTTGTTTTTCTGCCTGTTTTAAAATTTTTTCCTCTTTCTTTCCCTTGTTGAATTAATTAAGCATATATTATGATTTCATTTTATTGCCACCATTAGCTTATTATTTATACCCTTTCCGTTTGGTTTTTTTTTTTTTTTTAGTGACTGCAAATTGGTTTGCAATGTACCACTTTGTACATCTGTAATTAATTAGAGTCTATCTTTAAATATTATTATGCTTCCTTGTGTATAATGTCAGGACTTTACAACACATATTGCTAATTTTTTCCTTTTATCCTTTGTGCTGTTGTTATATAGTTCACTTTTACACATGATATAAATATACAATACATTGCTACTATTTTAATTTAAGCAATCATTTATTTTTTGGAATCATTAAAAATAAAGGAAAAAAAAGAATTTTATTTTTACTTTCATTTTTTCCAGTTTTAGAGTTTTTCATTTCTTTGTGTGAATCCACTTTTCTGCTTGGAATCATGTTGCTTTTGCCTCAGACTTTTCCTTTAATATTTCTTATAGTGCAGGTTGGCTGGCAATGAATTCTCTCCATTTTTGGTTTGTTTGTTTTCAAGAAAGTATTTCTTCCATACTTTTGCTGGTTACAGAACTCTGGTTACCAGTCTTTATTTTAGTACTCTAAGCATGTCAGTCCATGGGTTTCTAGCTTGCTTGGCTTCGGACAAGAAGTCTTCTGTAATTCTCGTCTTTGTTCCTGTGTACATAATGAATCTTTACCCCCAGCTCCAGTAAATATTTTTTAAAACGTTGCCTTCGGTTTTCAGCAGTTTGATACACTATACCTAGTTTTTTTTTTTTTTTGCTTTATCTCTTGGCAGTATTGTTTTCTTCTTAATATTCCTTATAATTAAAAAAAAAAAGTCTGAACATTTTATATAGAATAGTAGAGACTGTAAATAGTTTTTGTACCTGGAAATGAGTACACCTTTCTTTCTGCTAGGCTTTTGGTGAACTCAGTTTGGGGTTTGTTGTCGCCGTGGTTAGCCATAGGCCCTGCAGACTTCAAATTCCTCTGGAGTTGCCATGTGTTGAGGGTAGGGGTCGGCTTGTCAGAGGGTTTTTCTTAATCTCTTTTCCACTCTCAGGTTTCCATCTTCTCTTTGGGTTTTCCTTTGGGAGAGTCTCTCCACACTTTTTGAAGTCTCTCAGCAATATTCGATTGCTGCTCCTTGCTGCTTGTTAGACTGATCGTAGGAAGGGTTGGGCAGTGGCAAGGCATTCTCTGTCATTCTCGTTAGAAGGTCTCTGACAGGGGCTGTGCCCCTGGTCTCAGTGCTTCTGTCCCCTCCAAGAGGTGGTTCTGGTCCAGCAGGTATTCCTGCGCCGCCCCCGGAAGTAGATGGCGCTCTTCTGTCCCCTTCGCTCTGCTGCGGTAGATTTCCTTCTGTGCCTTAGCAGTGACAGCATGTGTTGCTCTCCCCTCAACAGTGTAAAGCTTTTGTTCTGTTGGGGAGATTGAACAGCAGGGTCTGGATGGGGTTTCTTGTCTTTCTGGAGGACCATCTGTTTCCTTCCCACAAACCTGTGGGACAAGGGGCATGTTCTCAGAACTTTTGCCAGACTTTTCTGTGAGTTCCCAGTGAGATCTAGGAAGAAGAAACTACAAGTGGGTATAGATTACCCTTCAGGGAAATCCACTTCCCCCAGGGATTCTGAACATTCTCTGTGTCCTTTACCAATTCGCTGACAATTTTAGCTAAACTCTTCAATGCTCAATAGCATCATCTGTCCCAAGCAAGCAAGAGCTCACAATTCATTTCCCCTTGCAGGTGACTTTCCTCAGATTTTGGGTTAGTTGGTGGTCCTGTCACCTCAACTCTTTCGTGGTTTCAAGAATAGTTTTGGATGTGCTGTTTGTCTTTGTAAAATTTTTTTTGTAAGTGTATGACTGATGCTCTTTCTGACTTTCTCCATCTCACATGAGCTTGTAAGCCTCCTGCTTTTGCACATGTTGTTTGTTCTGCCTGAGATTCCCTCCTCTTTCCTGCACTTGGCAACTTCCCGCTTGTCTCAGTGATCTCCTGTTCTCATCTGCTCAGAAGACAAGGGTGTATATACAGAGAAGAGGCCATTAAATGACTTCATGGATTCATAGGCAAAATTTAGATTTTACCATCTTGTGATGTAGCATTTGAGTCTCACCTTGATCCTCAGGAAATCCTTTGTTGAATTTGAGCCTTGGTTTCCTTCTTTATAAAATAGAAATGCTAGCATTTGTCCAGCCTCCTTTGCCAGGTGAGATAATATGTGTGACAATGTCTGACATTTAAAGCTCAGTTCCAGCCCATAAACCCAGCAACAGGCCTGTCCTGAAGCAGACACTCGGTTCAGTTCAGTTCAGTCGCTCAGTCGTGTCCAACTCTTTGCAACCCCATGAACCACAGCACACCAGGCCTCCCTGTCCATCACCAACTCATGGAGTCCACCCAAACCCACGTCCATTGAGTCGGTGATGCCATCCAACCATCTCATTCTCTGTCATCCCCTTCTCCTCCTGCCCTCAATCTTTCCCAGCGTCAGGGTCTTTTCCAATGAGTCAGCTCTTTGGATCAGGTGGCCAAAGTATTGGCATTTCAGCTTCAACATCAGTCCTTCCAATGAACACCTAGGACTGATTTCCTTTAGGATGGACTTGTTGGATCTCCTTGCAGTCCAAGGGACTCTCAAGATTCTTCTCCAACACCACAGTTCAAAAGCATCAATTCATTTGCGCTCAGCTTTCTTCATAGTCCAACTCTCACATCCATACATGACCACTGGAAAAACCATAGCATTAACTAGATGGACCTTTGTTGGCAAAGTAGTATCTCTGCTTTTGAATATGCTGTCTAGGTTGGTCATAACTTTCCTTCCAAGACACTCATTCTTCCCCAAAACTCAAGAGGTTCACCACCCACAGGATCCCAGCTTGGTCTTGTGTCAGAGTGAAATTTCTAGTAGGGGGACAGACCCTACCTTCAGTCCACAGCCATGAAGTAGGAAAAGCTGTAGTAAAAGGCTGACTTGGTCCTGGAAACCCTATATTTTCCTTTTTATTTACAAAGCTTACTTTGTAAATAAAGGAAAAGAATATTGATTTCCATCTTTACTGATGCATTAAAATTGCTGCAACACCTCATATTTCCAAATAGATTTACTGTATAAATTGGAACATAATTGGTACTTCAGGCAGATCACCAATCTACTTTGGCAGGAGCATATCACTCACAGTACTTTGATTATAAAAATTAGTTAATTCAAGACAAACATTACATTCTCTAATTCCTGGCACAAATCCCTCCAAGTCCTCCATGCATTACTGCTATTGAACCATAAAAGATAGATGTCTGTCAGATTCCTTGGATCTCTGCAGACCTGATTTAGATGGTACTTACGCCACTGCATCCACCAAGAAAAGGTAGATCTCATTTATTAAATATGCCAGGTGGGAACCTAAGTGATGGGATGTAGTAATATTGGTCTAATCTGTTGCTTTTATTTACTGCTCTTACTGGTGCAAATCTTCTCACATCGAATGTCTACTAGCTCATTTCGTTTGACTCTCCGCATGAGGAGCAGGGGTAGCTTGTTGTCTGGTTCATCATGAGAAGTCATATTTTTAAAAATACTTACTGATTTATTTACTTATCCATTTTATTGGGCTGCATCAGGTCTTAGTCGTGGCATATCAGCTAAGGCTTAGCCTCCCTGCATCATATGGGATCTTTGTTCCCCAACCAAGGATCAAACCTGTGTCCTCCACATTGCAGGGTGGATTGTTTACCACTGGGCCACCAGGGAAGTCCCTAGAGGTAACATTTTTGACAGCTTCTGTGTAGTGGACAAGGTCAGTGCTCCACCTAGATCCCCTTGCATAATTTTGCAGTGGTGGTGGTGGTAGTGGTGATGGTGAGTGTGTGTGTGTGTGTGTGTGTCTGTGTGTGTCTGTGTGTGTGTGTGTTGGAGGGGGAGCAGCACACTGCAGCAGACACTGCTGAGGTATCTTATGTTTATCTCACTTAAAATTCACAGCTCTATGAGGTGGGTACGCTTGTTATTTCTGTTTAGAGATGAGGAAACTGAGGAAATTTTCCCAAGGAAGTTGCCAAAGATCATGGTTCTAGGAAATGCTGTTGCTAGGCTGTGACTCCTGAGCCACTGCTCTTCTGCCTCATTGCCTTCTATGCATTTCAGTGACTGGGAAGATAATGACCATGTAAGATGGCAAGTGACTAATGAGTGGCCAGCCCTGGTGTATATGGTCATCTCATGCTCCTTTTCCGCTGTTTCTGTGTCCTGTCTGACTTGCAGTGTTACTTTCCAGCCCTCTCTAAAAAATTGTGATGGCTCTTTGTTGCTACTTATCCTAGGATCTTGTTCAAGTCACGAGTAAGTTCGTCCAGGATGTGACTACTGCTGCCTTATATGCTAACAGAGGGTCCCTTTTTTTTTTTTCACGCAGTTACTTTTCTCAAGCTTTTGCTGTTGGTTGGGACATACTAATAACTCCCAATAAAAAAAAGAAAATTGAAAGACAGCTGAGAACTACAAGTCCAAGCTTTTCTTCTGGGTTCCATGTTCTGGGAAAAAAATCATGAAGTATCTCTCTAGCAAGCTGAGAGAATGACTTCCTGAATAGAAAAAGAGATATTCCTAGGTATAAAAAAGAAGGGAAAATGAATTTGATAATGGCAGAAAAGACTTCCCTGGTGGCTCAGATGGTAAAGCATCTGCCTACAATGCAGGAGACCCAGGTTCAATCCCTGGGTCAGGAAGATCCTCTGGAGAAGGAAATGGCACCCCACTCCAGTACTTTTACCTGGAAAAGCCCATGGACAGAGGAGCCTGGTAGGCTACAGTCCATGGGGTCGCAAAGAGTCAGACACAACTGAGCAACTTCATTTCACTTCACTTCAATGGCAGGAGAAGAGGACAATTAGGTGTGTATGCATGCACACACACACACGCACACACACAACAGAAATGAAAGCCAGATAACTTCCCTGGAGAGTTTATAGTTGGAGCTGATCGTGTGACTAGTTCTGACTTACAGTGTGATTTTAGGAGACATGGCAAGATCTGATCCCAACTCAAAACTTCCCTCATCCCTTGGTTGATACTTGAAATTCCACCTTTATTGCTCATTTCCTTGGTGTGACTTTGTCATGAAGACAATGTCAGTCAGAAAGAAGAGAATGAAGAATTGAGGGATTAAATAAAAAGCCTAAGAGCACTGAGAAGAGCCTACGTCAAGATGAGTTTTGCCTAGAGTTAGCTCTCCTTCTGGTCCGGCTGATGGTCCATTTAGTAATGTCGCTTATCTGAGCGATCACCCCTCCCTCCTCCCTCCTTTCCTTCCTTCCTTTTTAAAATTTCTTTTTATAGTTCTGTCTTTAAAGACAAGTATAGATCTGCATAACCACCACTACAGTTAAGATATGGACTGGCACCATCATCCTCCAAAGCCGTTTGTGCTGCTCCCTTATAGCCACATTCTCCTCCCACCCCTGCCTCGGGACCCACTGATCTATTCTCTATCACTATTACGTGCTTTTTCAAGAATGACATATAAGTGGAGTCATACAGTGTGTAAACATTTTAAGCCTGGTTTCTTTCACTCAACATATGGCTTTGGGATTGGCCCATGTTGTTGTCATACCATCTGATGTTGACCCTTTGTGCACCGGATCTGCCCTCAGTCAACAGCATGTTGCCTGCATGTAGAGACTAGGACATGTGTACTGTATGGTTCTGTCTCTTACTAAAGCCTGTGTTTTTGGCCAGGCTCTTTATTTGCAAAGATTGTAAAAACCCGCTCAACCTAATCTGAGAAAGTGAGAGTTTATTACAAAAACGCAGAGCTCCCCCAGGGGTCATCATAGCCAGGTCTGGAAATGGGAGATGATTTGGAACCATGGCAGCTTTTGGGGAGAGTGTGTGCTCACAATCTCTCTCAAGAGCTTCATGGTTTCTGATTTGCATTGTTCCTATCTGTTGTGTAGACGTTCTCTGTTCTTACTCTTTACCATTCCCCCCCCCTCCCCAATATCATATGTCATCTTCTTCCAGCTTCCTTACCGTTGGTATTTGGCCATTACAGCTTTCCCCACCTCTGATTTTAGAATCGTTCCTGATGCCAAGTGGGGCTTTGGATTCAAATGGCTGGAGAATCATCTGATTAACTCTGCTCATCTTTCAAATCAGGCCTCACAGGAATCTGGCCATCTGATGAAATGCCTGCCCTGCTCTAAACACCTGTGTCTGTGCCGGTGGGGTCATGGTGACTTGACCATGGAGTTGATTCCTTAGGGGAAGGAGTCTTGGAAGGTGGGGAAGACCATGACTGACCACTCTATTTTCCAAGAAGAAAGTACTATGTATGGAGGACTGTTGAAAGGCCTGTTCATTTCTTCAGATACTCTATTCTTCATTCTTTGAACGATCCAGACCATAGCAAACATTTGGTCAGGCCATCTTGCTTGGCCTCTAAGCAGTGTTTTGTTATTCTGCTAGTTTTCACCTATTGAAATAGTGATTTCATTTCCTGTTGTTGAGGACATTGTTCATACACGGGCTCTAATATGAAGCTTCGTGGGAGAAATTTATCTTAGGGAAAAATTTAGGGACATACTTTACTACCTCTCAGGAGTTGACATACTTCCTTCCTCTTGAATAAAGAAAGCAGGGAAACTCATCAAGACCCCTCTGTGTTGATACCCAGGAAACTCAATTCTCAGGAAACCAAGGTTCAACTACTGCAACTACCCAGTTCCCTTGGTGAACTTCTTGTCTGATACAGGAAGTTGATTGTCAACACTGATTTTCTCTAATCTAAGTACCTCTTTAGCGCTTTGGTTCTCTCATCTGCAAGTGCTTATCTTATTTGACTATGGCCAGGGTAGGAATGATGCTAAACATCCTTGATAGAAGGATAATTCCTGGTAACCCACCTCTGATGCTCAAGATAAGATTTTTACCTGTGGAAATTTAGTGTAGCCACCTTTGGATCTGGGAATAAATGAAGGAAAGATTTGTGTTCTGAAGAGATGTGGGGCTGACCCTGATGGACCATTGGCTTTCCTTGGAGGAATAGGAATTGGGAGGGGGTTTTTAAGGAGTGGTTAAGGAGTCACTGCTACTGACCTCACCTCCCCGGAGGCACTCACCCGTGCTCCTCTAATAGAAACTGCTCCTTGTACTGTGAGGCCATTGGGAGACATTTGGTTTAGCTGTTCCCTTGTAATCTTCATTATAATCTATCATGGGGCCCATAAGAATTTAACCAGAGAGACTTCTCTTGAGCTGCAGTGACACAGAACAGGTCAATAGCAGGTCAGCTGTTTTATAAAGCCATAGAGGCCACTTAACACGGCAGCACTTGACAGGGCATCATTGCCAGGCAGATCTGAAGTGGACACCATGACTCTATGCACAGCTCAGGGAGCCAGTTAGAGCCAGGGGCTGCCCCGTCTCACCTCCACCTGCAGCCCCTAAAAGGAAACACTGGTATTTTTGCCACTGAGGGGCCAAAAGAGAGTGTTTATGCAGAACTCATGAGATCACACTTACATTTCACATCCCTATTAATAGACTGGGTCTGCTGGGAACAGAAGATTCTCATTACTAATAATTTCCTGGACATTATTCCAAACCAAACTGTCCTGAGACCAAGCTGATAGGAAGAATGAGAATGCCATGTCTCAAGTTTCCAGCTAGATGATTTAGAATTAAAGGTCTCTGTCAAATGTTTTCACTGACCTTCATCTCAGACAGTGAATGACTGAGAATCCAATGGATTCCATTTTCTAGCCACTGACCTTGACTTCAAACTTTGAATCACACAGGAACTCAGGGTTTTTGTACCCGAGAGGATGCAGGAAAGGGTAACAATTTGAAATCTTTTGTGGGAGGCTCCAAGTCATGGAACTCCTATCCAGTTCTGTGGAAATACTTGTCTCACCTGCTTAAACTTGAACTGGAGGGGGCAATCATTTTTAGAAAGAGAGTGATTTTGAGCAACAAATTGGAAGCCCTAGTCCTCAATTTCTTCCCCAAACCTCCATTCCTTGCATGAATTTAAGCAACTTCTCTTAGGCTGCCAGCCTTGGGAAAGCAGACACAGCCCCTACTTCCCTCAACAGAGACCCCTTCTGAGAGACTTTTGTTTGAAGAGTTGGGACACCGTTATGTTAATCGCCCTCCTACAAGGAGAGGGTGGAAAAGACAGAGATGTAGTTGATTGTAGCCCCTCCCAGCCACGCCACAATACTAGTGCTCGGAATCTCCAGGTCCTTCAGTATCCTTACAACTAGACTTTCTATATCGTGTGTGTTTCCCCTTTCAGGAAACCAGGCGTCATGAGCTTAGCAGAACCTGCAATGCCATTTAACACTGTGATACCTTCTCTTCTGTCTGACAGCAGCCAGAAGCCTCCCCAGAGAAGGTGGATGATGAGCAAGTGAGAAAGGGAAGGAGAGGATGAGAACTCCTGGCTGGAGGAAAATATAACCAGAAAGAGAAAGTGAAGCCAGAGCCACATAAATCACAAAAATGAAAACAAACAAAAAATGACAAAAACACCTCCCAGCAAGTGTATGTCTATTTTTGGAATATAGTAAAACTCTGCTATAATGTGCCATATGACTCTATAATTTAAACCTGAGTTTCAATCATTTCTGACCATGTCCCATAGTAAGAGATAAATTTTATATTATGACTCAGTGCACATACCCAGTTTTATAAAACATTGTTCATCCTTATGTCATGGGATGCATGCTAACATTTTTTCCTATCTTACCCTTCCTTATTCTACTCAAACCTTTTCTGTTTTATGTCACTTAAAAAAAAAAAAGGAGGCAATGGTGGGTACCTACTAAGTTAATTTCATGATCCACTAATAAATTATAACTGGCAATTTAAAAAGTACTGGTTGTTAAACTTCATGGAGGACAGACTTCTGGAGTCATAGACTCAGAACTGTAGACCATCCATTTCTAGTGTCACCTCATTTTCCAAGTGAAGACACTGAGGCCCTAAAGAAGCTGTAATTCATCCTTGATCACATAGATGGTTGATGGCCAGAACTGTGCTTTTTCTTACAAAGTTACTTGGTAATGCGAGGAGGGTATTGTAGGACAAAGAGCCTGGGGTTGGAATTCATAGATGTGTTATATTTAAAACTCTGACTTAGAGCAAATCACTTAAATAATTTAACCCTATTTCCTATAAAACAGGCTGCTGTGTATGCTGTGCTCAGTCGCTTCAGTCATGTCCGACTCTCTGTGACCCCATGGGCTGTAGCCTGCCAGGCTCCTCCGTCCATGGGATTCTCCAGGCAAGAATACTGGAGTGGGGTGCCATGCCCTTCTCCAGGGGATCTTCCTGACCCAGGGATCGAACCCAAGTTTCCTGCTCTCCTACACTGCAGGAGGGTTCTTCACTTACTAAGCCACCCGAGAAGCCCAAAATAGGCTGCTGGGCAAACCAATTAGGTAAGATACTGGAGAAGCTTTGTAAGTGGTGTGGTCCAAAGGTAAAAAACAACTGTTTTCCCTGCTTTTCCGCAAAAGCCTGTGAGGCAGGGGCAGCTGTTACCTGTATCTCTGAACCCCTGGCGTTGGGACAAAAAGGGAAAAATCTATACAGTAATTGGTCTCTTTCTCGTCATCATGGATTCGCAGTATCCCTACTTAACTCTCTTCTATCTTTTGAACGATTTTTTTCTCCTTGATTTTATCTTATCATTTCTTCATATGTTATAACAAAGCTCTTTGTCGATGTGTTTTGATTTTTGAGTTTGCTTGAGTTAATCAAGGCCAACAAATGGTCAGAGATAAAGCAGTCCATATGGAGTGACAAACATACTCAAAAGCCTCTGTGCAGGTCTGTAGCCATCACTGGAGCTGTCTCTCCCTCAGGGTGGGAAATAGAAAGGGGCACACTAGCTATCTGGAAGTTCATCTAAGGTGTTCCACCTATGTCATGAGAGAATGATGACGTTCCACAAACAGGGACAGTAGAAATGAGTAAGCCATGTGGATCCTACCATCAGTTGGTTCCGGGGAGAACCATGTTGGCCCTGGGGCTTACATGAGATTTCCTCTGACCTGAATGTAAGCAAGTGTGAAGGGTCTCACACGAGGAGAGGCCACTCTTTCACACAGTGGCTTCAGATGGCATTTGGAGGGCAGAGTCTTGTTCTCAGGGGGCTTTGTCCAGATACAGTTTCAGCTGGCGTCACTCACCTGTCAGGGGTTCTGCTTGGACATTCAGGTTCCTTAGGCTTGAGTATCTCAGGAATTTAAGGAGAAGAAGGCAGTTCCTCACACTTGGTTTACCCTGGCTAAATGCTTTTAGGAGAGTTGAGCTTGATCTGGCCTCACGGTCACCCTGGGGACATTTTTCTGCTTCAGACTGGACAGGGTTCAAGAGACTGGCGTTCACTTCCTTCAGGACCTTGGTATGTCTCAGAATATGTCTTAGAACCATAGGAAGAGTTTGCCTGGAAAACACTTAAATAAGTCCATCTGCTTAGCCTTCCTGTTTTATATTCGAAAGATATGGCAAGGGTATGGCTCATTTTGTTTTTTCTTCTATCAAAGTAAATTCTGCTCAAATATCTGGTTTGGTTTCTTTAGTAATTTATGCATTCTTAGCTCTGTGATTTTCTGCAGAACCAGCCTTTTATGAGAAACTAGAACTTTCCTGGGGAGAAAATTGCCTTCTCTGTCACTGTAGTCTATATTTAGTGCATAACCACCTGTGTGACATGACCTGTGTTTCCACATCTAAAATGAAGATGCTGTACCTAGAGAGGCTATTTTTTTGTGGTGGTAAAGAGTACAGATTTGGGAAGCAAGCTGCCTGGATTTGATTCCTACTTTTCCACTTACGAGTGGTGTGACCTTGAGAAAATTACTTAACCCATCTGTGTTTCAATTTTTTCACCTATAAATTAGTGATGATAATAATAATATCTGTGTCATGAAAATGGTATGAGTTAACACAGTACCCGCTTATAGTAACTGCTATATGAGATTTAGCAGTTTTCTCACTCAGATGATCTGTAATTACGCCTGCCATTTTAAAAGGGGATGATAAGATTAATACCATTTTTACATTGGAATAGCTATTTATTGTTTAAAAGACTTGTCTTCACTTAGAGAAGGAACTTATGGTTGCCAGAGGGGAAAGATGAGGGGAAGGGATAGTTGGAGAGTTTGGGATCAACGGGTCCACACTGCTATATTTTAAATGGATAACCAACGAGGACCTACTGTATACCACTGGAACTCTGCTCAATGTTATGTGGCAGCCTGGATGGGAGGAGAGTTTGGAGAGAATGGATACATGCATATCTATGGCTGAGCCCCTTTGCTGTCTCTGTGAAACTATCACAACACTGTTAATTGGTGACACCCCAATAAAAAATTTTTGAAAGATTTATCTTCATATATTACACTCTGGATGAAGAAACTGAGGCTGAAAAGTTAAGAGATTTGTTTAAGGACATACTTTTTGAGCAAGGAAACTGAGTCTAGGGCTGACTCTTTAGACTTCCAGTTTCTGGCATCTTCCTAACGTCATCATCCCATTCAGCTGTGTGTTGTCATTCCCCTCTTTAATGGTCTTTCTCTTGATACCCCTCATTATATTAAGATAGTGCCACTGTTCTCTAAAGTACTAGATGCCACTAGGGACCCAAAAACATCCATGGCTCTTCCCGCCCCTTTCTATTTTAATTAAGGTAACACTAGCTGCTGTAATAGATAAACTAAACAGACAGCCATTCATGCCTCACTCCTGTAAAGTACAGTATAGGTGTTCTCAGTTCATAGGCAGCCTTCCATGTGGTAACTCAAGGACACAGGCATTTTTCCCAAAGTGTCTTCAACCTCCTCTAGGACCTTGGCATTTTCTCCTTCTGAGTGATAGATGAGACAAAAAATCATGTGGCTATTTGATCTGCTTTTCAACCGCTTTGACCTGGAAGTGACACACATTACCTCTTATTACTTCCTTTTACATTTCAATGGCAAAGGCTAGTGCTATGGCTTGACCTAGGTACAAGGTGGGTGGTGGGGAAATGTAGTCCCTGGCAGGGCAGTCCCTTCTTGGTGATACTCTAGAGAAGCATGAATGTTTAGCCATCAGCTAGTTATCTTGGGCAAGCTCACTCATCGCATGAATTCAAGCACATGCCTATGCTCTCCGCATTTTCTCTCCTATTGGTGCTTTATTTCTATTCTTGTTGCCATCTCCCTAGTTCAGGCCCTTTTTATCTCCCACTAAGATATCATGATTGCTCTTTAAGTAATTCCCTTACTTCTGTTCTGCACATTTTCCCAAGTCTCCTGTGTACCACAGCCAGATTAATCATCCTGAGCTGCTCCTTCAAAATGTCATTTTCATTAGCTCCATCCAGAAACTCAACAAACAGCACTGGGCCTCCTGTCCACACAGTGGTAGGTACTGAAAGGACACAAAAAATGATCCCTGCATTTAAGCTGCTTAAATGAATGATGGCCCAGGACAGGAGTAAGTGCTAGGATAGAGGTGCCAATAAATTGTTATATGTGTATAGAGGAGGGAGATATCAATTTCTCAGAAAGGAAAAGCAATTCTAGTTAAGAATTATTAAGGAAAGTGAAGCACACAACTCTGGAGGATGTAATAAGAGTGTAATTTCTGAAACTGAGCTCAACTCTCGGCCTGGATGAATTTAATTTCAGGGGCCTGAGAGAGATGTGTTCTAGGAAGCTGTCATTGCTCTCACCTCCATTTAATAAAAATGAATGATTTTGGTGGAAGACTTGCTTCTCAAGCTTATGGTTGATGCAAATTTGGGAGCTAAACTAGTATTTTTGAAGTAATGAATTCTTGAAATTCTCTGGATAATATTCTAAACTTGAGGTTAGAAAGAAAAAGGACAAATGAGATATCTCATATATGATAATATTCTTCTGTGTATGTTTATCCTTTTGGAAACAATAGAAGTCAAGGAATTTATATTTATATTTTGGCTCAGAAGTGATCACAAAGTTAGCTTTGTATCAGTGAGCACAATTCAGCCAGAAGGATGTTCTTGCTTATTAAATTAAAAAAAAGAGAAGTGGTCAAATAGAAGTTAGATCCTGAATCATCTGGCTGAGTTTCAGGAGGAAATAAGTCAATAAATTACCTTCCTCCATGCCTCCTTACCTGGTGTTCCCTACTTCTGAAGTAATAGCTTTGGGGAAAAGAAACAGTGAGAAGCTGGCTGTGCCCTGATGAACAGAAGTTTGGATGGAGGGGCCTTTGAACATCCCTCTGAGTACCAAAAATATTCAGACTCCCATCTTGCCATTTATAGCCTCCACTGTCTGGTCAAGAGCTTGGACTTGAGGATCAGAAAATCAGGGTTTCAGTCCCAGCTCTGCCACTGACTGTTAAAACATTGGACAAGTTAGCTCACCTTTCTGTGCCTCGGTTTCCTTATCTGTGAAATGGAGATATAATAGTAATATGTCCTCAATATTTGTAGTAATGTTAGTAGTTGTCCTCAGAAAACAACTAAAAAATCTGTTGATCAAACATAAACTGATAGACTTACTGCAGTTAGGGAAAGATTACCACTGGCAAAGAATATAGTATCTCAAGAGGGGGAAGTCACGGAAGGATTTTTATAGGACTTTAGGGCCAGGGCTGCATGACTTTAAGGTGGGTCTGAAAAGGCAAGAGAGATTGGAATTGAGTGGTTTATGACAGTGGCTTTGGATTGGTGGGCACCAGAGGGCAAGGACCTTGATGTGAGCTATCTTACATACTTCACAGTCTTATATTCCAGGAGTAAGTATTTCAGGATCAAATAGCTGAACTGTTTTTGCATGTTCCTAGTATTGTTTCCAGAGATGGAAAAGTGTGTTGGTTTCAGTTAATATTTATTTTATAAGGTTGTTATGAAGATCAAACAAAATAATGGACAAAAGTACATAAAGCACAAGGCAGGCATTCAGCATATGTGAGTCAATATTAATTACTGTCCATTCCTTTACATTTCCTATGTTACTTGCGGTCAAAAGAAATCCCACATTTTTATGTCAATATCTTCGTAAATATTGCCTCGTCCTGCAATTTCCTCTTTCAATCCTTGCTGTGTTAGAGAAAGACAAAACTTTAAATCTGTTCAATATCCTGCCTTCCTAGATCTCTCTTACTAGAGAAAGATTTTGTTTTCTGACTGGCATATCTTAGTTTGGAGCAATCTTTTGTGATACTCATTACATTCTATTCTTTGCCTGCAGTACTTACATGTGTCTAGTTACTGTTTCTCCTGTTAGACTTTAAGATTATGTTTTTCCCCAAATGTAGTCCTCCTTAATGCTCAGTCCAGAGCCTTGTCCATGGAGAAGTTTTCCAAATGCTTGACAATTTAATCAACATAGTTAATTCTTAACCAAATGTACAATTGAAGACTTTAGACAAAAATTGCAACTCAAGGCAAAGCCCGAGTTTTTATGCATGTTTTCCTCATAGTAAGTGAATCCAAAGCTTGGAAGTGTCTGTAAATGTGACTGGATGATGGCAGGCATTTCTGTCCAGGTGATAATATGGAAAAGGCTGTATTTGAAAATGGCAAATAGGTGGCCGAACATCATACATAAAGTGGTGGTGAGAGAATTCAAAGTAGTTAAGATCAGATATATTGTCCAGAAAGACCATTTCTTTTTCTTTTTCTCTTTGATTGGCTGAGTCAGGTCTTTGTTGCATCATGCAGGATCTTACGTTGTTGCTCATGGACTCGAGTTGTGGTGTGCAGGCTTTGTGGCTTCCTGGAATGTGGGATCTTAGTTCCCCAGGGATCAAACCTGGGCCCTACTTTGTAAAGCAGATTCTTCACCACTGGACCACCAGGGAAGTACCTAAAAAGACCATTTCAAACATGAATCCTTGGCTCCAAGTTGTGGCTAAAGATCCAACAGGAAAGGCCAACTATCAAACTCATGAAATGACCCTGTTTCCCTCGGTCGTGGCCATTGCTTGTTAGGGCAACACGTTTACAGCATTTCCCCTCCTGGGAGCTATGACAGATCTCACATTATTTTTGAAGTTAACCTTGGAAATAGAGACCTAATTTTTTAAGTTAGAAGCTGATTATGTTAATTTAATATTTATTAAAGCTCCATACATAATTTATTAAGCATTTTAATGAAGAAAGTTACATTGTTTTATAATAAAGCTACCATTTTAGAAATGTAGTACTTTATTGCATGTTACTCTATATAATTCTCACCATGACCCTATGAGGTAAGTACTCCTTACCCCCATTTTCCCTGAGAGAAACTGAGGTTCAGAGGGATTAAGTAACTTGCCCAACATCTCTTAGCAACCAAATGGTGAAGCCAAAATATGAACTTAGCGTGGCTTCACTCTAAAGTCATTTTTTTAACCTTATAAGTAGTTGAATATACATTTATATTAGGTAAGATAATTGGATATACATATATATTTATATTCTCATCTAAAAGCAAGTTTTCACTGCATGAATCTCATCATGAAGGATCAGGGGAGACACTGTAGAAGAGACCTCATATGAGTTTGTATGAAAAATTACACAAGTTTTTTAAAGAAATATATAGGTTTAATTATATAATGCATATATTTATGGATGTATAAGCTCAACTAATTATAAATATGAATAAAAATACGTATTTCTGTAAATTTTGCTCCGTAGTCTTTAGCTATGTCAATTTTACATGCTTTTACATATATATTATGATTATAAGAAACACACATTTATTAAAAAATCAGTTCTAATGAGGTGGATGAAACTGGAGCCGATTATACAGAGTGAAGTAAGCCAGAAAGAAAAACACCAATACAGTATACTAACACATATATATGGAATTTAGAAAGATGGTAATGATAACCCTGTATGCGAGACAGCAAAAGAGACACAGATGTAAGAACAGACTTTTGGACTCTGTGGGAGAGGGAGAAGGTGGGATGATTTGGGAGAATGGCATTGAAACATGCATACTATCTTGTAAGAAATGAATCGCTAGTCTAGGTTCGATACAGGATACAGGATGCTTGGGGCTGGTGCACTGGGATGACCCAGAGAGATGATATGCGGAGGGTGGTGGGAGGGGGCTTCAGGGTTGGGAACTCATGTACACCTGAGGTGGATTCATGTCAATGTATGGCAAAACCAATATAGTATTGTAAAGTAAAAAAATAAAATTTAAAAATAAATAAATTAATAAATTAATATATATATAAGTAAATATGAGGGGAAAAACTGAGGAGGCAAGGAATATCAAAGACTCAAATCTTATTACCTTATTCACTGACATAAACTAACAAGTATAAAGTGAGCAATCAGTTCTCAAACCTGTGAATGGGCTCTGAGGTGGTTTTTTTTTTTTTCTTTTCAGTAATTGTTTTATTTTTCTTACCAAAAAGCCAAGCATAGCCAACACATTCACATAGAGGCATATGAAAGTGACAAAAATGAACAGCTGACTGTGTATTTACAGTTAAAACAGGATAACATGTATCTCTTCAAATGATTCTCTGGTCCCTAGAATCATCAGATCTGAGAGACTCTTTCCTCAGTTGCCTGTGTCTGCCCCTTCCTCACAAATGACTGGGACTCCAACCAAATTAGCATCAGTTTTGACTGATGACAGTTCTCATGTCTCTTGTACATTTTCCTTGTCTCACGGGTGGGATGAAGCGCCTGATTCTGGCCAGCACTGCCAGCCACCAAGGATGGCTGTTCAGGCTTCTGTGCTGCTGTCTAGGTCTTCTGTAGATGACTAATCCAGAGTACCTTCCTCTGGATGGCTCCTTGAAGATTTAGGCAGCGTGCAGAACTGCTCCTATTATTTCAGAGAAAACCTTTTGCTACTCTTGTTTTCCCAGGTTTTTCATCTCAAAGAATTTTAGAACTGGAGCGGAACTTAGAGATGACCTGCTTTCCACTGTCATTTTATTAACATGGAAACTGAGGCCCAGGAAAGCCTACTGGATCCCAAGGTGGGGTCCTAGGACCAGCAGCATCAGCCTCCCCCTGGGAACCTGTTAGAAATGCAAATTTTCACACTCCATATCATACCTGGGGAACCTGAAACTCTGGCATGGGGCCCAGTGATCTGCATTTTAACTCTGGGGTGGTGCCCAGGATTTTAACTAGACCTCCAGGGAATTTGATAAATGCTGTGGTTTAAGAAACACTGGTGGCTCAGACAGTAAAGAATATACCTGAATGTGGGAGACCAAGGTTTGATCCCTGAGTTGTTGGGGATGGCTACCCACTCCAATATTCTTGCCTGGAGAATTCCATGGACAGAGGAGCCTAGCGGGCTACAGTCCGTGGGATCGCAAAGAGATGGAGACGACTGAGCAACTAATGCTTTCATGTTAAGAAACACTGGCTTGAGCCATTTGTCCAAGGTGCCGGACATGGTGTTCACACAGCTGCCAGCAGGATGCAAACTCAGGTTTCCTGGAGCCCGGTTCCTTTTGCACCATTGCTTTGCCTCTGCCCCTTGCTGAGTTTAATGTCACTGCATTTTTTTTTTTTTTTCTTGTTGACATTCTTCTGGAAGCTGGCTTTTATTAATTCACTTTTAATGAAGTCCACTCTAGCTACCTTTTGCCTACTCTCAGTTTGATGAGAGATTTAAGTTCAGGAGCTATTACCTAATTATATTAATTTCATATCTGGGGACTCTAACAACAATATCCTCAAGCTAAAGTTGTAATCTGACCATGAGTCCTCACCCTGCACAGAGGTACTGTGAGTTCCCCCGGTGTATAGATCTTTCTTTGTTCTGCAAGCAAAGTTTAGCAGCTGAGCAAATGCACTTTCTTTTACTCTTCTGAGTAGACGGGAAAGGCTCATGCCCTTTCATTAGCAATTTTCTTTTTCTAGTGACAGTTTTTATTCTATTCTGACAAAACCACACATCAAGATTACCCCTTTCAATTTCACCCTCAAAGCATCAGCTCCAGTGTTGCTCATCGCCTGCCTCACGTTGAAAGAAGGAGCTGTCTGAAGCTTTTGAGGCCCTCCAACTGATCCCAGGTAGGACAGACACCCCGTTTGACCCACCTCAGTGTTCTTCAGGGATATCCTTCATGTGGCTGGGCTTGCAAAGTGGCGTCCACTTCAATTAATCTCCCTTCCCTCTGCCTGCGTTTCCTCTGGGTTTTCATCCTCTAGACAAAAGCCTGTTGTGGTCGCAGGCCCTGGCTGGAAGCTGTGTGTTTTATGGCTTTTTCCTTCCATGAAAGAAGTTTGCATAAAGGCTGAAAGGTACTTTTGAGTCTGCCTGGGTTGGGAAGATCCCCTGGAGAAAGGCATGGCAACCCACTCCAGTATTCTTGCCTAGAGAATCCCATGGACAGAGAAGCCTGGAGGGCTACTGTGCATGGGATCCCAAAGAGTTGGACACGACTGAGTGACTAAGCACAGCACAGCCTGCCTGGTGCAAGGCTTCACCTGGGCCCAAGAAATACTGAAGACCTCTGTTTCTTACCCTTCTCTTCCTCCTCTTCCTCAGTGGAGTTCTTTCAACCTTGATCTTCTCTAGGTGGTTAACCCAGGCCACACCCAATCTGAAGAGCTCTTGGGAGGTTAGGGGAGGATTCTAGGCTGAACTCTGTGGTATGTGTGGAATGAGGCATACTCTAGGGAGTATGAGTATTGTTGAACCAACAACACTCAAGCCTGTCTTAAATGGGCCCAGAAGGCCTAGACTTGACCAACCATCCCCCAGGGTGAGGCTGGTGCTGGGAACTGGCCAGTATCTAGTGAGCTACAGGAAGAGACATCTGAAGATTTTAGGAAATTTCTCCCAGGTGATTGGATGCATGACGTTTGTCTAGTTGAGGTTAGGTTTTCAATACTGAAACTATAAATATTCATATTTATTCAGTTCCTGTGGGCTTGGATTTAAACAATTACATCTTGCGTGGTGATTCTGTTTACAGAAGTTGTTGTGGAATCCCTCTTGATATATAAAGAAAGACAAAGATTAATAGCTGCTATTATGGAGTCAATGTGTGGGTTCCAGTAATAGGTACTTTATAGACTTTGCCACTAATTCTTCTATCCAAACTGCAAGGTGGAAACTATTAGTCTCATCCAGGCAAGGAGACAGAAAGTGAGATTAAACAATTTGCTCAAAGTAAAACATGTACTAAGTAAGGAAATTTGGTCACAGTTATCTTTTTTTTTTCCCTAAGAGAATTTGGTATAGTGGTTAAGCACATTGACAGAATTCAAACTGCCAAGTCAATTTCTCTCTCTGCCTCTTAACATTACAAGAGCTGACTATACTCAGTCTCCTAGTACCTCAGTTTTCCCATCTGTAAAATGGGCATAATAATGGCATCTACTTCATAAGTTTGAAACAAAGTTTTAAATAATTAGTATACATTAAGAGCTTAAAAACTGCCTGGCATAAAATGATCACCATATGTATGTTGGTTATTAAGAAAAAGCAAGTTTGAAGAAAAGCACTGTTTCAAATTGTTAGCCAGATGAACTCTTCCTTTAAAGTGGGTTTTCCACATGTCTAATACTCATTTTCTGGCTCTTTTTTAGGACTTGTTAATAAAACAATTCAGGGCTCATTGGGAAAGTCCAGGGGGGGATATGTAATTTTTCCTTAGCACAAATAAACAATTTATCACTCCTCTCACCCCCTCCTCCTCTCCCACCCCTTCCAGAGCTCTCTAGGCACTCTGCTCTTTGTAGCTCCTGTGGCTGCAAATCACCCAGCAGCCAGTGCTGAATCCCATTTGCAGCACAAAGAGACTGCCAGGAAGGAACGGGCTTAATTAGTAAGAGATGTTCAAGGTAAAGTCTTTACAAAAGAGCTAACTGTGCTGTGTTAAAGGGAAGAAATATGATGAAAGCCACCATTACCAGAGCCAGGATGATGTATATATATTTCTTTAGCCTTTGCCTGCCATGTCACATCTGCTTAGATGTCCCAGCTTCAATTTCAGGGTGAGTTCAAAGCTGAGGTTTCTGACTAGGAAACCACAGAACAGTGCAAAACCCTTGGAGCTTAGGCCATCAGATCTGCAGCAACTCTGGTCAATTAGCATGCACACTGAGGGTAAATGTAAGTGTAGAAAACAGGGACCCATTTCCCAGAGATTCATGTGAGAAACAGACATGGAAGTAGCTGATCTCAAACACAATGAGAGATTTCTAAGCCTATGCCTGAAGATAGACCTCTAGCATATTAATGAATTTGGATGTGAGATAGGAACAGCTAAACAGAGGCAGCGACCAGCTCAATAGAACTGGAACTTGACCAGGCTACCAGGTAAAAGGGGAGGATATCGTGAACAATGGAAGCAGAAGCCTCAGTTCCGACTTTGGCATCATCTTTTCTCAGTTTCATGATATTGTGAGCCTCTATAGCTGTGGACTGTAGGTTTTTAAGGTCTTATATGTATTATTCTTAGTACTCTCCACGTAAGTGTTAAAATCCAACCAAGGACTTTAAGGAAGACATAGAGAATCTTCTCTAACAAATTGTTAAAGGCTCTAGAGAGACTGGCTGGTGATATTTACATGACTTGAATGGAATCTTTGCTTCCCCCTAATTCACATATCTTACCCAGAAGTCAGTGGGCATCTAAGAATTTGTGGTTATTCCAGAAACAGTTTTCAAACCATAATTAGGTGATTATTAACTATTTCCTGGCTTTATTTATGGTAATTAGTAAGGCTTACATCTTGTTTCTAGAACTGATCATCTCTTTGGGAATTTCAGGAAACTTCTCTGACCAGACTCAAAGTGTAGACTCTATTCTGAGCCCATAATGTTGTTATGGTTCTTTTTGTTTGCTTCTTTTAAGGGCTCTTTGTTATTTATTTAGGGCTTCCCTTGTGGCTCAGGGACTTCCCTGGTGGCTCAGATGGTTAAGCGTCTGTCTGCAATGTAGGAGACCCAGGTTCGATCCCTGGGTCAGGAAGATCCCCTGGAGAAGGAAATGGCAATCCACTCCAGTACTATTGCCTGGAAAATCCCATGGACAGAGGAACCTGGTAGGCTATAGTCCATGGGGTCACAAAGAATTGGACACAACTGAGCAACTTCACTTTCCCTGGTGGCTCAGCTGGTAAAGAATCTGCCTGCAATGTGGGACACCTGGGTTGGGAAGATCCCCAGGAGAAGGGAATGGCTACCCACTTCAGTATTCTGGCCTGGAGAATTCCATGGACTGTATAGCCCACGGGGTCACAAAGAGTCTTGTATTTAGGTTGTGCTGGGTCTTCACTGAGGTGTGCAGGGGCTTCTTTCTCCCTGTGGTGCTAGAGTTTTTCGCTGTGGTGTGTGGATCTCTCCTGTTGCAGAACATGGGCTCTAGAGCCCGTGGGCTTCAGGATAGTTGTGGAATGTAGGCTTAGTTGCCCTGAGACATGTGGGATCTTCATTCCTTGACCAGGGATTGAACCTGCATTTCCTGCATTAAAAAGCTATTTTTAACCAGAGAAGTCCTGTTAAGGTTCTTGAGGTTGCTTCATACTTGAAATAATATGTAAACTGAGGAAACTTGTTCATTCAACAAGTATTTAATGAGCCCTGTATATGTTCCAGGGGTTATCCTAGGTTCTAAGGGGCTGACAGTGACTAAGAAATCCCTGCTATGACACAGTCAAAAATCTGTATGTGTGACAACTAGTTCCACAAGCATTTACAATAAACAATGATATTTCATGATACAGGAAATGTAGGAGGGATAGCAGAGATTGTTAGACTCACTCATCTGTCTGCTTTGCTACATTTCTCAGCTCCTTGCATTTGGTAGGGTTGCGTGATTAATTTTCACCAAAGACATGTGGGTGGAAGCAATGTGTCACGTTCATCTGGGGCATACTTTCTCTATGCTCATTCTTACCCAGCCTTGATGACTTTGGAGGACACATATGCCAGTGAGCATAACTACAAATGGAGGAGGTTAGCCCAGGCTGCTTCAGCCTGTGATGTGAATGAGAAATAAACTTTTATTGTCAATGTCATAAAAGATAAAGAAATACTGTGACAATATGCCAGATTAAAGGAGCCAACTAGATGCTATATCTGCCCTAAGAATAGATTATGTACTGAAAGGGGAAAAGTGCTGCAAAGGACATAATTAGATCAGCAGACAAAATTGGAATGAGAATATTAGATTAGATTTTTTAAAGTATTGTATTAGATTGTATTGTATTGTACTGTCAACCTGTGAAGATGACAGTTGTGCTATGGTTATATAAGAGACCTTACTCGTCTTAGGAAATACACACTGAATTATTCAGCTGCAAAGGGCCATGATCTGTGTAGTTCACCCTCAAATACAAAAAGCAAATGGGGGTAAAATATTAACAATAGGCAAATCTGGGTAAAGCCTGTGTGGATGTTCCTTGTACTATTTTTAGGTTTGTAACTTTTTGTAAGTTTTGTAACTTTTTGTAAGTTTAAAATTATTTCTAAAATTAAAACGTTACTAAGTCTCTAAGGAATTGGGGTTTATTGTTGCCACAGAACAGCTCATACTTTCTTGACTAGTATGGATGCATTTGGGAATACATTACATGGCTAATAAATTAGTTTAGTGGTTGAGGGAAGAGTTCCTCGAGGAAGATTATGTGAAAAATAAATAGGAATGAAACAAGTGAAGAGAGAGGAGTATTTCCAGTAGAGGAACTATGTCTATGAAAGCCTAGTAGTGAGAGTACAGTGCGTTCATGAATTAGAAAGAATTCAACACGGCTAGGACATAGAGTTTGAGAAGGGAAGAGATGAGAGATGAATCTGGGCATGTAGAGAGGCCAGGTCCCAAAGGTCCACATAAACAGTGTTAAGGCATTTGGACTTTGTACTAAGGGTGATAGAAATCCTTGAAGGGTTTTAGACAAGGAATGCCATGATACAATTTACGTTTTAAAATGGATTGGAAAAATAAAGTAAAATACATTAAATTGGAATGAAAAAATGTTATTTGGGCAAAACCAGTGGAATATTAGTAGTGGCCACATGGAGGGAGATGTGTGGGAGATGTGAGAGTTGAGAGCTAGTTAGAATGAAGCACATTGTCCTGGGTGATTGATGGGTGAGAAACTCAGAGAAGTGAATTCACGGATAACTCCTCAGTTCTGGCTGGGGGAATCTACCATTCTCCCAACTAAAAAAGCAGGAAGATGGTTAGGTTTGTTGAGGGAAAATACTGATATCAGTTTGGACGTTTCAACTGGGACGTTCAATAGAGCAGTGGTCAGGCGGCAGTGGGATAAAGGGGCATGGAGATCATAAAGGTCAAGGCTACAGGTAGAGATGTGGGAGCTCTCGGCACATTTATGGGAGTGGTGAGGGGACCAGTGAGAGGGCAGGCAAGAGAGGGGCGTCCAGGGGAGAAACCACAGGGACCGTAGACTATGGATGGTAGACACCTTGACAACAAGCCTGGGCTTCAGCAGTACCAGTGTACACGCGGTATTGCCATTCCTGTGACCCAGTTTTCCCCTTTGAAAATTAGTCCTGTCTCATTGAGATGATAAAACTTCATTGATTGATACTTAGATAAGGTCTTAGATTAGATTTAGAAGCTTCAAAATACATTTACAGGAGATTTCTGTATGTTTAGTGATTAAAGTATTTTCTACAGTTAATGAGTGATTTGTTGACATCTCATTTTATAGATAGGCTCATGGAGTTCAAGAGGCTTAAAAATGAGTTTACTTCCTGTTTTTCATGGATTAGGCTAAGAAGCTAGGAATGGGATGCCAAGATTTTGGCTTTTAAATTTTGTGTAATTCCAAATTAATTCTTCAAAGGTCAAAACATGTTACATATGCCTTCTTATATTCTTTTCTGGGTTTTAATTCTCAATTTATTCTCTGGTTCAATTAGCCAATGCTCTCCTTTTCACTGTTGTGTTTTTTGGAAGGCTGCATGAAAACAGAAATTTTCACTCCATCAAGTGATCACCATACTTCAATTCCTGACTCCAAGGAA
This sequence comes from Capra hircus, assembly GCF_001704415.2. Taxonomy (NCBI): domain Eukaryota; kingdom Metazoa; phylum Chordata; class Mammalia; order Artiodactyla; family Bovidae; genus Capra; species Capra hircus. Next base: position 24,845,173 of record NC_030817.1, read on the forward strand.
TTGGAGTGCTCCACCAGCAGGTTCAGGTGTGCTCCTGGAAGTACTCGTCATTCTTTCTCCCCAGGTTGGGTGGGGTGGGTGTGTATGTGTGTGTTCAGTTGCTCAGTCTTGTCTGACTCTTTGCAACACTATGGACTGCAACCCACCAGGCTCCTCTGTCCCTGGGATATTCCAGGTAAGAATACTGGAGTGGGTTGTCCTTTCCTCTTCCAAGAGATATTTCCAGCCCAGGGATTGAACCTGTGTCTCCTGAGTCCCCTGTTTTGGCAGGTGGGTTCTTTACCACTGAGCCACCTAGGAAGCCAGGTTGGGCTAGGTGCCCACAAGTAAACGTCCAACATTCTGCTGACAAAGTCTGTTTCCTGTGGCTCTCTCCCATTATTACCCGTGAGCACCTTGAGGGCTAGAACTGAGTCTGATATTTGTTCGTCTTTGACACTTCAGCACTATTAGTGACTCTCATAGATGCTTATATTTAGGATTTGCTCAGCATAGCAGAACGGATTGAAAACAGACTTTCCTTGCTGAAGGGGCTGAAGGCTCAGATGGCTAGAATAACCATCTGCAAAGTAGAGTGCATACATCTCAGAAGTTGCTCAAGGTGATTCCATGGAGAAACAAAGAAATATTAGAATTGCTATTAAAGGATATAACTGTTCTTTATCCCTTCATTTAAATGACTGTTTTGAATATGTTTTATCATGGATACAATTATTGGTACAGTTACATGTATATCCATGTATTTATGAATGTGTAATTGTATTTGCATTTATATATGTTGAAACTAAATGTACAAAATTTTTGTTTTGAAGGTAGGTTTAGGTTATGGGTGTAATTCTTTTGTGTGTCTGTCACGGAGTATTTCGAGGCTGCAGAATGATCCAGCAATCACGCTTATGGTCATATATCTGAAGGGAATGAAATCACCATCTTGGAGACATACCTGTACTTTCATGTTTATTTCAGTATTATTTGGAATGGTCAAGACAAGGAAACAACTTAAATGTCTGTCAATTGAAGAATAAATAAAGAAAATATGGTATATATATTTTTAATGAGGTATTATTCAGCCATAAAAAAGAAAGTTCTGCCATTTTTGACAACAGACAAAACTGAAGAGCATTAAGCCAAGTAAAATAAGTCACACAAAGAAAGACAATTAGTGTATGACCCCACTTATACATGGAATTTTAAAAAACCCTCAACTTGTAGATTCAGAGACTAGATTTGTGGTTTAGGAAGGTAGGAGATGAGTGAAGATGGTCAGATGGTGCAGACTTCCAATTATAATGTAACTAAGTCCAAGGGATATAAGGCAAAACAAGGTGATAATGGTTAACAATACTGTATTGCATGCTTAGCACATCCTAAGAGAGTAGATGTTAGTTCTCAATATGTCTACAAAAAAGAAAGGAAAAATGTGAGGTGATGAAGTTGATTAACCTTATTGTGGTAATCATTTCACAATATACACATGTATCAAATCATCATTTTGTACCCCTTAAATTTATACAACGTTATATGTCATTTGTATTTCAATGAAGCTGGGGGAAACAAGTTGCAGTTATCCCCTTATTACTGGTTAACCTCCTTTCATGCAATTGTCAGCTTTCAGAGCTGGTCATTGAGCCCAAATCCCTCTTCTCTGCTGGTTGCTTTGTTCAGCACCCTCACCACCCTGTACAGTATTTGGCTTTTGGCACAGAGTAGTTTGGCGTTACTGGAAATTTATTGGTCTTTTAGGACACGGGTGGTTAGTCATCTTTTGTAAAACTAGCCCACGGCAGACACCTAATTAACGATGATGATGGTAATAACATAGTGATGATTGAACTAGACATTTTCTGTTGGTAATGCATCCTGTAGGGACTGCTGTCTTCCTTTGTTTGGATCGGTGTCTTTGGATTATCACTTGAAAGATTACTGTGTGTGTCGTGGAGATGAATATCCAGGTAAGCCAGCAGACCCAGTGGGCTGGTGTTGGTAGGATGGCTGGAAGTTAAGGCTGCATGAGAAGGTAGGAGGGCGGGAGAGACAGAGAGAGGAAGGGAAGAGATACAGATGAGAAACTTGCAAAGAATGAGTCTCTTGGAGAAATGAATACTTTTTAATTTTCCAGATCATTTAAACCTCAAAATAACCCATGCATTGTCTTCATTTTACAGATGAGATATCTGGTGCTCAAAGAGGTTAAGTGACTTGTCCATGATCACATACTTAGTAAGTGACAGAAATAGGGTTCAAACCTAGGTTTGAGGGACTGAAATCCATGCTCTGAGCCCACAATTCCACTCCCAAACCCCCAGAACACAGCAATTCTGAGGAGCTGCCCTGAACACATAGCCAGGAAGACATGGAAATATACCTGTGGGCTTCTCTCCTCATCTGAAATGAGAAAAACTAGAACGTGGTGCCCCCGTGACCACCTTGTGACCACTGAAGGCAGAGTTGGACCTTTACAGATTTGCTCGGAGCAGACAGAGCCTTCAGTAAGCACTTCCCAGCTGTTCATGGAGTAGCAGCCACCTGGGTACCCCTTTTTTTCTGTCTCCTTTCAGAATGTTCTCTCTTGCTTAGAAATGTTTAGTGTGCCTCTATTTGAATTGTTGAAGTTACGGCATCTGGTATTTTATGTGCATTTCCTCTGAAAGTTAAAACAAAGTGTTATTGTTCTCCCTGTAGCAAAATCTCTGTCTCTCTCTCTGCCTACCTCCCCTCCCTGCTTTTTAATTTTAAAGCATTTCTTTGGCATATTTTGGTCTCTTCAGAATGTGTCCGTCTGGATGAAATTCAGGCTTTAAGATCCTATGCTCTGGTTCCAGCAGGATTTTGAGAACTTCTAAATTTGTCAGCCAGTCCCTTTAAGCAAAGGGCTACCCTTTGAATAATTAAAGGAAAAAACCCCAAAGCTACTAACAGCCTGCCCTTCCTCTCTCTCTTTTTTTTTCCACACTGGTTCCAGCATTTTGGTTAACACTACTGCTGGATAAATTAAAAAACAAAATCTCTGTGGGTGACCAGGCAAAAATTAATCATATAACCCTAGCAGAAGGAATAGCCCTAATACAAATATTTGTGCTCTGTCGCTGGTACTCATCTTGATCACTGCCAAATAGTGACAGATTTTAAAGACAATCACATTAAGTATTAATCAAGCTTGAAAGATGCAGCCACTCAGAGGCATACTAAACGAGTAGGCATTTCCTGCCCACTTTCTGCACGAACAGCATCCTGTGCCAGCGTATTATTGAAAATGTTCTTTTCCTTCATAAAGCATTGCTTTCAGGATGTCTAAAAATGTCAAATGGTCGTTGGCTGGCTAGGTGACCTTAATTCAGTGACACAGCTCCTACTAAATTATGCCCTGCGCTCCAGGCTTCCCTGACCAAGTTCATCTTTCTTACTCTAGCTTCTTTCTTGCTGCTGGGGTGCGGCAAGTGCTAGATGTTTGGTTCAGCAATTAGTGAGAACTCTGGGAGGTTAGAAAGGCAACCAGTTCATGGAGAAATCTGAGTGGAGTCAGGGGTGCTCTTGCTGTGCCTGGAAGGAAGCGAGAGAATACTCCAGGGGAGGGACTTAAGTAATGGTGGGAACATGGCCTCGACTGTGTTTGCCTGACTTACAGGATAGCAGAAAATAACATCTGCTAAGTCAGGTGGGGTTGGCAAAGAAAAGAAATTCACACTGTTTCAGGGAAAATGTCTATTTGCCCGAGGAAGCTCCTCAAAATCAGAAAACATCAGGGAGGGCAAGAACTGCCAATCTATACTCTCTGGGAAGTTGGTCCCAGAGAGAAAGAAATTAGGTGGAGACTGACGATTACTCAGTTGGGCACTTGGGAAAGATGCTTAGAAGATGCAGAGAGGCGGAATCAGAGCCCCAGTCCCACCACAGATGCTCCTGGTGCTGCTCAGTCTTTACCCACAGCCAAGGGATGCCAGAGGCTCCAGAGCTTCTTAGAGTTCCTGGGTTTGAATGTTGAAGAAAGAATACACAGAGTTACCAGAAAGAGAATTGGGCTGGCAGCTCAGTCAGGGCCTCATGGGACCTTGCCCAGCTCAAGATCAGATTAGCAGTTTCAGAAATATGAGTTTGTCTTTTCTGATAAGACTGAACTCAAGGAATTGACTCATATTCACCAAACTCATGTGAGCTTGATGTGTAAGTAGAAAATCTCAACTATCTATTTAAAATGAGAACATAAAATTTTGTGGAGTGAAGCGGAGGTGAGTGTGTGTTTGTGTATGTCTGTAAATATTGAATTGGCTGGTTTGTGCCTTCTCTCTTTGTAGGCAAATCCATAAGTTATAATTTAAAAAGTTAAGTACAACCCCATCAAAAGGCCACATCATCCTCTGGGCAGTGCTGAAAATGTATCAGCAAATTCTTATTGTTTGGCCTCTATTTGTCTAGACTCTTTGAAAACCATTTCCTCTCATTCTATTTTTACCCAACTTTCTGCAGAATTAGTTAGGTTCTAAGTTGTTTCTTAGAGATTAAAACTCCTCCAGTTAGGGTTTTCTTAGGGTGGGGGTAGGGAGTTAGAGGCCCTGCAGGTGGGACATGAGGTAGACAGAATCAGAAGAATATGATCTCTTGGTAACTCTTTGCTCAGCTACCAACACGTCAAAGCTCCCAACAATTACTTTCTTCCCTTATTATTGGAAAAAACCATAAGAACATAGAATCTCAGGGGCTGGAAGAGGCCTTAGAAATAACCTAACCGAGCATTTTGGCTTGGTATGATCATCTACTCTTTAAGCCACTTGAACTGACTTCTAAATTTTCATCTTTTCCTTATTCTTTCATCTGAGTATATGTTCTTCTACCACAACTAACTACTCTTCCCTCCTTATGCTTGATAACATTACCTTTATTATCACCATATAACTTATTATCCAAACTGGGACAGTGTTGCAAGTAAAAGGCAGCATTATTAATAATGAAGCCAAGATATGTAATCGCGATCCCCATTTCTATTGCCTGTTCCTCACCTTCAAATTTTGATTCTTCAGTAGCCCTTGTTCAGTTGCTTTTTCAATCCCTTCTTTCCATCTGCTTAGAAATCAACTCCCTTGTCCGCTTTCATTGTGAATCATCGTTGAGATAATCTTTAAGGGCTTGGGTTGTGGTTTTGCTCCTTAGGAAGATTTACCTCCTGCCTTTGGAAAGAGGGGATGAGGGCAGGGAATGAAGGGCATGAACTCTTTCCCCTGATGCTTCCCAAAGGCAGATATTTCTCTGGTAGGAAAGCTGGGAAATAGGGTCGAGGTCAGAATGTCAGAGAGAAATCATTTTGCTATAAGCAATGCTGGCTGCCCTTTCCCCAGCCACTCACTCTTGCTTCTTGGCTTCTACTTTTGCTCAAAAATCCCCCTGACTTTCTTCATCCCCTCTCTTCTTTGCTTGGGAACTTGTCCCTCACAGCCACTCCTCCTCTCTCTTTTTTTAACAATTAATTGTGTTTGTGCTGTGTTCAGTCATGTCTGACTCTGCAAGCCTACCAAGCTTCTCTGTCAATGGAATTCTCCAGGCAAGACTACCGGAGCAGGTTGCCTCTTCCTACACCAGGGGATCTTCCTGACCCAGGGATTGAACGCACATCTTTGAGTCTCCTGCATTGGCAGGTGGATTCTTTCCCACTGTGCCATCTGGGAAGTCCTTAAATGTAACTCATGAATGAATTCACTGGTCTGCGTCAGGTCTCATGTCACGTGGCATCTTTGGTTGCTGCCCGTGGACTCTGCTTGTGGCGCACAGGCTCAGTAGCTGCCATGCATGGGCTTTGTTTTCCCACTGCATGTGGGGTCTTTGTTCCCCAACCAGAAATATTACCCACGTCCCCTGCATTGGAAGGTGGATTCTTAACCACTTGAGATTCTTGTCTTTGCTTCCAGAGTCCGTCCACTTTCTTGGGAAGTACTTCTGTCATGCACCACTTGCCAGCGCTCCCCCAGTGTAGCAGACAGTCCAGCCTACAGTGGCTGCATGATAAGTTATCTGTTAATTGGGATGAAAACGTGGGGGCTGTAGTGGAGCTTCAGGGTTCTGTTTCTTCAGCTCTCTTTCTTTATTCTTCTCTGGAAAGACTGAGTATTTTTGGCATTGTCATCTCTCCACCTGGAAGAAGAAAACAACGAGGGTGCTTAGAGAGTCATCTGTTCACACAGTAGGAGTCAAATGTTCACTGGCCCACTAAATCCCCCAATTTAACATCTCATAAGAGATAAAGGGCAAAGATCCTGGGTTATTTGGGCATCCTGATTTCAGAGACTGGTGAAATCAATAGTTATATCTAAAACTTCTCTGTTTGGAGTTTTGGTTCCTCTTGTCCCTTAAAGGTTAAATGCCCTACACAAAGCTGCTGACAGTATAATGAGATGTCCACTGAGGGCTGCCTGATGACCCGTTTGCACTGTTGGTTAAAGCTGGCTCAGTTTCAGAGGTGTGGTTAGAGACATATTTACTGAGGATCTGTGAAATCTGTCTCCAGGGTCAACTCTGGGGATTTGTCTATTAACAAGGCTGGACCCATTTCCTGACCCCTTTTCATCTTCTTGCCAAAAAATCTCCAAAGGTTCAAGAAGAATTGAGTTCGTTTTCCTTGAATTCCTTCCTGTTCATTATTTTAATGTCAACCTCATCTTGATTTCTCACTCACAGGCTGACTAGCAATGAGGAAGAAAATATTGATCATTTCCCAAGAAGCTGCTTTAAGAATCTCTCCAGGGCATTGAACATGCAGCTTTTGGCCAGGGTTAATAGTTCAGAAAATCCTGCAGCCATCTAGATATTTAGTTGCATAGAAGCTTCCATCCTGTGACCTAAAGTAGATGATTCAACTTTTCTGCCCACTGGCAGATTCAGATTCAGCCCCTACTGGTGCCAGGCTCAGTCTACTGTTGACATCTTTTTATCATAACCATCTGCTTCTTTCCAGGGTTCAGTGCACTTTTGCTTCCATCAGTCCAGTCCTGCTTTTCTTCTCTGAAGACCCTCCCAGCCACTAAAGTCCTCTGTCTCCACAAAGACGTATCAAGGCCTGGAGTTCAGGTCCCTGGGGCAGCCCTCAGACAGTGATTGACAGGTGTGGAGTATGAAAAACCAGCTCTTTTGATTGGATTGAAACAAACTCAGGCATAATTTATGCTCCTGAGTTTCTCTGTGGGATCAGACTGAAGTACCTTGCCATAGACCTTTGCCTGAAATTGCACCCCGTCTTAGTTTCTTTCTCTTCCCATCCTACTTTCTCATTGCCTTACTTGCTTCTCCTGGGAGCATTTCACACTGAATCACTTGCCCACAAACACTCATCTAGTCTCTGTTTCTGGGAAACCTGACCCAGGACAATATAATTGCATTGAATTCTCACAGCCATTCTGTGAGTATTAAATTTTTAAACATTTACTTTCATGATTCTCACTTATAGATGAAGAAACCGAGATCCCTAGAGTTTAAGTCCAGGTCCATACAACTAATAAATAAGGTACAGCGCTGGGATTAAATCCAGAGCTCTGACTTCAAATCTTGGATGTGGTTTTTATTGAGAAGAATTTTGGTTTGAGGGAAGACAGGTTTGCAGGAAAAAACAAACTTTTTTCTGCCTGAAATGCAGTAGCATTCAGCTGAATGAAATTAAGTTTGAATTTTGTATTTTCTATCCAGATAAGTTTAATTTTGCAAGCTTCGTGTGGCCAAGAACTGTGTTGGTATAGCTTGTTCTCACTGGCTGTCAACAATATGTAAAAAGTCTATCTGTACACGGCTTACTGCTCCTTCCACATACAACAAGACCTTGGCATGCCTACTTAGAGCTAGCCAGCAGCCACTATTAGTGTAAAAAGTCATGGCAGCTTATTGCTTCCCATTGCAGAGTCCCTAGAATCTGTGCTTGGTGGAGCAGCTGGTCCCAGATCACAGACTCCAGCTCACGGTGGGGAACATATAGTATGGAGACAAGAAATGGACATGGCTTGTTAATTACACTGTCAGAAGGTGGGAGGGGGAGTCTGTTCCAGGTATTTCTAGAGAAATCTAGGCCATTTATTACACACAGAGACATTCATTCACTCACACCTAAGCTCTCACATTCCTTCTCTGTGGAAGGGTTTTTATTAATAAGCAAGGCTTCACAGTTTTTTCCTACTTGGTCACTATAAAGAGAGAGATGCTTGAGTTTGAGTTACTTTTGAATAAACCCACTTTGGATGAGAGGAGTCATTCCAAGAAGTAAAGCCCATCTCCTGTCCTTAAGAGAATCTCTGTGATTTAATTATTATCAGGGAGAATAATGGTGATGATGATTGAAATTCTCATTCATGGACTTCTGTTTTATACTTGACAAAGTATTTTCACCAGTATTAACTCTGCTGCTGCTGCTGCTAAGTCGCTTCTGTCGTGTCCAACTCTGAGCAACACCATGGACTGCAGCCTACCAGGCTCCTTCATCCATGGATTTTCCAGGCAAGAGTACTGGAGTGGGGTGCCAGTTGCCTTCTCCGAGTATTAACTCATTCATCCCTTAATCCTTTCTTTGGAGTGGAAACTCAGCTGTTTTGCTCCATACTGATTTATTATCAATAAACAGAGAAGCTGGCTCTGCCTCTAGTCTAGCCAAAGGTTCCAGCGCTGTCACCTGTGAATGACTCAAACCTCAAATTACGTGACAAAAAGTCTATCTGTATCTATCTTTAGACATGTGAGGTTGGAGTCAGTAAAGCCTAAAACAGCTTCTATGGGTATCAATTCTCTTAAGGTCTATTTGAATAATCTTACAGTAGAATATTTCCAGCTTCAGAAATGAACGCTCATAACCAGAACCTCAAAAAATCAGGATGAAAGGCTTTTGCTCTCGATACTGTAAGATAATGAATTTAAAAATTTGTTGTGGCCTAACTAAACTGGCTTCCCAGGTAGCTCAGTGGTAAAGAACCCGCCTGACAATGCAGAAGACACAGGAGACATAGGTTTGATCCCTGGGCTGGGAAGATCCTCTGAAGGAGGAAATGGCAACCCACTCCAGTACTCTTGCCTGGAGAATCCCATGGACAGACGAACCTAGTGGACTACAGTCCATGGGGTTGCAAAGAGTTGGGACACAACTAAGTGAGTGAGGGCAATTAAGTTGTAAGAATAATAATGATCATGGTCAAGATTTATTGAGTTCCTACTATGTGCTAGCAAGTTTGCTAAGTACTATGGAGTCTAAGAGGTGTAGGCCCTCAAGCAGTTTATACTCAATTTGGGAAGACCCTCTTAGGCTGAGTGGAAGATGCCGGATATGGAGAAAAAGCTTAGTAGATGGACTGGTACAGTCAGAGAGGACTTAGGAGAGAGGATGATTTAAAAATCTTAAGTGAAGGATAATATTTAGATAAGTGCTTGGGAAGAATGTTGCAGGCAGGGCTAGTAGAATAAACTTGTATTTAGACGTGGGGATGTAGGAATTATATTTAGAAGACAATGAACAGAAGAATATGACTGGAGTGAAATGTTATTGAAAGAGAGACCAGCAGAAACATAAACCTGGGAATCTGGGTAAAGCTTAAAGGCCAAACCAAGAAGTTAGATCACTGTTGACAACCTCCATATACTTTTTGGTGATTAAACATGGTATTGGGTTGGCCAAAAAGTTTGTTTGAGGTTTTCCATAAGTTGTTATGGAAAATCCCAAATGAATTTTTTGACCAACCCCATAATACAACAGTAATGATGATTGGTGCCAATATTAAATGTTTAATATTTACCTGGTCCTGTAGAGGCTACTTGATGTGATTTTTCATTTAATCATTCTTTAAATCATGAAGTATAATGGTCCACTATAATTCTTGCAATAATTCAATAAAGTACTTATTATAATGTCCATTTTAAAGATGAGAAAATTGGGGTGTAATAGGACCCAGGAACTTATGCAAAATCACACAGCTAATGAACAACAGGACCAAGATTTGGCCCCATGTCTCCTGACAAAGCCTTTTTTTTTTTATACTGTGCTACACTGCAGTTTTCTGAGTCTTTTTAGAGATGAGAACAACGGAAGTTGTTTGGGGAGGTGAAGAGGTCAGAGCAGGAAGTGTCTGAGGTAGGGTAACCATTATATGCCAAAGCCTTTGATTGTATGGATCACAACAAACTGTGAAAAATTCTTAAAGAGATGGGAGTACCAGACCACCTGACCTGCCTCCTGAGAAATCTGTATGCAGGTCAAGAAGCAACAGTTAGAACTGGACATGGAACAACAGATTGGTTCCAAATCAGGAAAGGAGTATGTCAAGGCTGTATATTGTCATCCTGCTTATTTAACTTATATGCAGAGTACATCATGAGAATGCTGGACTGGATGAAGCAAAGCTGGAATCAAGATTTCTGGGAAAAATATCAATAACCTCAGATATGCAGATGAAGCCACCCTTATGGCAGAAAGCAAAGAAGAACTAAAGAGCCTGTTGATGAAAGTGAAAGAAGAGAGTGAAAAAGTTGGCTTAAAACTCAACATTAATAAAACTAAGATCATGGCATCTGGTGCCATCTCTTCATGGCAAATAGATGGGGAAACAATGGAAACAGTGACAGACTTTATATTTTGGGGCTCCAAAATCACTGCAGATGGTGACTATAGCCATGAAATTAAAAGACACTTGTTCCTTGGAAGCAAAGTTATGACCAATATAGTCAGCATAAAGATATTACTTTACCAACAAGTCCATCTAGTCAAAGCTATGGTTTTTCCAGTAGTCATGCGTGAATGTGAGAGTTGGACTATAAAGAAAGCTGAACACTGAAGAAATGATGTTTTTGAACTGCGGTGCTGGAGAAGACTCTTGAGAGACCCTTGGACTGCAAGGAGATCCAACCAGTCCATCCTAAAGGAAATCAGTCCTGAATATTCGTTGGAAGGACTGAGGTTGAAGATGAAACTCCAATACTTTGGCCATCTGATGTGAAGAACTAACTCATCTGAAAAGACCCTGATGCTGGGAAGGATTGAAGGCAGGAGGAGAAGGGGGCGACAGAGGATGAGATGGTTATATGGCATCACCAACTCAGTGGACATGAGTCTGAGTAAGCTCCAGGAATTAGTGATGGACAGGGAAGCCTGGCATGCTGTAGTCCATGGGGTCACAAAGAGTCAGACACAACTGAGTGACTGAACTGAACTGAACTGAGCCATTATAACTGGCCAAACAGTGAAGTGGTGACTCAGTGTGAGGAGAAAAATGAGAATGGGATTTATTATGAAAGTTGAGGCGAATGTGGAAGAGGAAAGATGAATTCCAGAGACACAATGAAAGAATGAGAATGTTTAGGACTTAGTGTTTGAGTAAGAGAGAGAGAACTCGGAGATGTGTTCAGAGAGTCAAGCCTGGAATTAGAATGTGTGTGAGACAGAACGATGATAATCGACTCCATGGCTTCTTAAATATACTAGAAGATGTACATCTGAAAAACAAGGTCCTTTAACACAGTTACACTGGGGGGCTGTGGTCTTGTTCTGACAGTTCTGTCATTGCTAAAAAATATTAGGAACTCCTTCTTCAGGACAGCCTTTAGCCACAAAGGAAGATCTCTTAACTTTAGCCAATGTGTCATTTCTCTGCTTGAGCACCCACCTGAATTTCCAAACTTGGTTCCAAATCACTTAGTTGATTACAGACAATTAACTGTAATGGATTATATTAGGGTTTTCCAGAGAAACAGAATCAATGGAAATCTTATATCCTAGGGATATATCCCAAGAAAGCCAATTGTGTAATTCAGCCTGAGTCTGAAGGCCTGAGAACCAGAAGAGTTGATGGCGAAAATCACAGTTCAGTGACAGGAGCAGATGGACATCAGGCAGAACTGTATAGATTCTCTATTCTTCTGCCCTTTGTTGTATTTAGTCCCTAGGTTGGATTGGATGATGCCTGTCTATCCTGGGAGGGCAATCTGCTTCACTGAATCTATCAGTTCAAATGCTGGAAACATCTTCATAAACACACCAAAATATTTAGCCATATATCTGGATACTTCATGAACCAGTCAAGTTGACATAAAATCAGCCATCACAGGGATGAAGAAGTTCTGCCAACTTTCAGGGATATTCTCAGGCTGTTCATACTCCTAGGGAGACAGCTCACATAACCCAGACATCAGGCAATCCTGAGTTTCAACCAGGCCTCAGCCAGTTCCCTGGCCAAGTAATTTAGGCCCACTGTACCTCTGGTCCTTAAGCTAGAAACAGGATATTGCAATTTCTTCCCCAGAGTGCTGCAGTTTTAATTAGGATGCTTTCAGCAGCAAATAACAGGAAGGTCAACCCACGTGGACTTGAACAATGTGGAAATGTATTTGCTCATATAGGGAGAAGTCCAGAGGTAAAGAGAGCTCTGGGCAGAATGCAACTGGGGCCCAGGCAGTGTTCCTCCCATTCTGTTGTCCCTGTCCTCTTCTGATTTTCAGTTTTGTGGTCAGGCAGGCTCCCTTTGTGTTTGCAAGAGGGTCAGCAGCAGCGACCAGGGTGACATGCTTTCTCCCTCATGTCTGATGAAGGAGAGAGCAAAACCTCTGCCCCAAGAGTTGAATGAATGCACTTCCCTTCCATCTGTTTGGGCCCTCTTAGAATACATGCCCACCCATGAACCAAAAGCTGGGGTGAAATGCCATGGATGGATTGGCCTAACATGTGGTGGACTTGGTGTCATGAAGGATTTAATCGTACAACCTCTGGGCACTTTCCAGCCCGTAGCTAGCCCTCAGTAAAAGTTATTTTTCCTAATAATGAAGAGAGTATTATTGGGGTTAATTGCACATATACACCAGACTGTATGTCAAATGCCCTCTCTCTTTAATGTTTATCTTCAGTCCTTCCTTTGGTCCAGGGGCACAATCTCTCTTCCCGTCAGAATGGATGACAAGCCAGTGCACATGTTGGGATGGTAGTCCTGGGCTTGTGTGGTACATGAGAATCAGCTCCACTGTTATGTGGAGGCAGAAATTAGGACATTTGACAGGGAAAGGAAGGCTGAGTGTGGGCTGGGAAAGACTAGGACTTGGGAATCGGGGGCAGAAACTTCAAAGTGCTATCGATTTTACTTTTGCTCTTTTCTGTCCCTGGTACTGTCTCTACCTTCACAAAGACTCATTGCGACAAGAAGTGCGGGGAGAGGCTGTTACAACAATTAGAGGGACATTTGAAACAACTCATCCATCCAGGCATCCTTAGAACCCCATTCCATCTTTATGTATTTGGCAACTATCGAGGAAAGACCAGAAGTGAGGCTTTCACACCTATTTAGCACCTGGTTAAGCATCACTTGGCACCTGCCAAATGGGTCTCTAGTATTTAGGGGGAATTTGCACTGATTACTGTACTAATTAAGCAGAAGTCATTGCTACTCACAATCATTAGGCTAAATTGTTTTCTGGGGGAAAGTCTTGATAAGCAGCTGCCCAACTGAAATGAATTCGAAGGCTCCCCATGTACACAGGCTTGAGCACTGGCAGTTATTCACACGTTGTCAGCCAGCACCAGCTGTATTCTTTTGAACAGGTTCTTGATGATGGCTGAACGCAGAGATGGCTGACGGTCTCAAAACTAGGTGACATAGGTTATGGTCTTAAAAGGTGAGAGGCTAATATTTAACTGAGGTTAATAATACAAAGTACCAAGCTTGAGAGGCAAGTCCTGTGTTGAGCAGACATTTCGCACGTACTTTGCCTGTAACACTCTTTCATTTCCTTTGCAAAAATGCTTTTGGGGTAGGCAATTCCCTGCCCCAGTAACTTCCTGCATTGCCCTGCAAGTCACTTACAGCATTTTAGAGACTCATCTGGTGACCAGGATGTGTATAGTAGGTTGTCTGAACTATGATTCTTAGGATTTATGTGAACTTAGTGTTTGCTGGGCAATTGTTTTTAGAGAGGAGGTGTGTGTGTGCGTGTGTGTGTGTGTGTGTGTGTGTGTGTGTGTGTGTGTGTTGGGACGGTATATAGCAATAGCCTTGACAGCGAACATGTTGGGAATGTTTGTAAGTGTCTGAGGACCTTTTCTGCGAGTAAGAGAGTCTAGTAAGAGACCAAGAACTCCTCAAATAACATTAGAAATGAGCACTTTTGAATCAAGACACATAACTGTATGTGAAGACTTCTCTTTCTTTCTTTCTTTTGTTAATAACAAAGCTGCAAAGCTTTTAATAGAATGTTATTATGGAAGTCAAGGAATGTTGAACTGAGTGGGCATTATGAAAAATATAATATGGAGAGGAAGCTGACCTGTATATATATGGGGACAAATTTTACTACTTTGAGATAGGCTTGGAGACATTGTATTGGCTACATCTGAGATGCTAATGTGCATATGAGGTCAGTGAATTTTCCTAACATTGTGCATGACTCTATATCTATCTTCATTAGATTTTCCTGGAACTCTAAGGGAAGTTGCTTCTCAGGTGGTGCTAGTGGTAAAGAACCCTCCTGCCAATGCAAGAGACAAAAAAGATGCGGGTTCAATCCTTGGGTTGGGAAGAGCCCCTGGAGAAGGACGTGGTAACCCACTCCAGTATTCTTGCCTGGAGAATGCCATGGACAAGTCCATAGAGTTGCAAAGAGTTAGACACGACTGAAGTGACTTAGCACACAGACACTGAGGGAAGTTGATTCTTTGTGTGGAGGAGTGAGATGGCTCCATATCATTAAACATCCTAGTGACATTCTGGTGCAATTGCATCTCACTTTCTGGAAGGTCAGAGGAGGGAATTCAATTCAACACCAATGGAAAATTTCAAACATGGGTGCAATCCCATAAAGCAAATACCCCTGCAATGAAAATCTCTACTTCTCAGTGATTCACAATGGCCTGTTTATATCAGCAGCATTCAATGAGGGGAAGCTTTGTTGTAAATAAAAATGTGGACAGTCTTTCAGAGTTTATTCTAATGGGAAACTATGGCCGAAAATCTTGAGGGAGTGGAGCAGTGAAGGAACATTAATTGAGGGAGGAGCTTCTGCAGGAAATGCTGAAAGAAGATTATTTGAATGCTTAGTGGGGAGGTGAAACCAGGTAGAGAGATAAACATGAGGACATGGGCCCTTTTGAAAACATGTACAGATCTTGGAGTTCAAAGGAATGGAGGAGTGATGCTCAATCCATTTTGTTTTTGAAGGGAAGGATAAGCCAGAAAAGCTGGATAATTTGGAATTCACAGGTAGCAGACATCAGGGTGACTTTTAAATACTGTTGTGCTAGGAGCTTTGATCCATTTAGCACAGTGCTTGGTACCTGCTAGATTATATTAAATAACATTGTGCATATAAAATAAGAATGGACACAAAGGTCCAGGGATGGGCCCATTTGATGGGGACCTTGCCATGGAGCATGTGGACTGTCTATACTTGGCCTGAGTTGGGGGATGGTGAGAGCATCGGGGGTTACATGTGCTCAGCCACTTCTCTGTTTAGCCTTTTCCCCTATAAACCCTATTTTCTATCTGACCCTCATGATCTTTCTGCTCCTTGGGAATTAGGGTCTTTTTCAAAATGAGGTTCTGGCTTTCCAGGCTCCTGCAATGGCAGAAGAACAATCTTCCTTCATGAGGAATAACAAAAAGAAATCTTTTCCCTGAAGCAGACAGACTGTAGCCTGTCAGCAGGAGAAGGGTTTGGGAAGGAGAGAAATAAAAAAGCGGACAAATCTTTCTTGATGCTGGAAAGAAGCTGACTTCCAGTATTTTCGTTTGAATGCGATGCTGCTGAATAATGCTTTTCTCCCCATTTCCAGAAGCTTCCCAGAGCTGCTGGGCTATTCGGGACCAGTTGGTGTTCTGCTTGTTGTCAGGGAAAACAGAGACGGTGTTATTGAGGAAAGGAAGGTTCTCTCTGGCGCTTGAGGATGGAATGAGAGGCATCCATGATGGGGAAGTATGCACCAGCGGAGGAGCGCTTCACTGGTCAGCATGAGAAGACTTTCCCAAGCTGCGGGCATAGAGGCTGGAGTGGGCACAGCTGGTAACTGGAGGTGTTGTCTCTCCTTCAGCAGCTTCCAGTTTCATTGTCTATTTCGCACAGAAAGTGCCCCCGAGAGCCGGCATAAGGGCCCCGGTCAGAGGCCCTCGCTGTGCCCTGCTGGGTTTGGTCAGGGAGCACTGCCTTAGCTACTGTCCCTGAAGGCTGGCTAACGTAACTACAGGAAGGATTGATTTCTTTCACTGCTGGAAGGCAGCCTTCCTGTAGATGGAAGGTGGCAGCTCTTGATCCAGGGTATCGATTTGCTGCAGTCTGTCTGCTCAAGTTGTAGAAAAACTCTGCACCATTGGCTAACTAGGGAAGCCGAGAGGAGGCTCAGCCAGGCCTCAGGCTGGGATGGGGTCAGACATGGGTGGAGCCTGCAGGTCCTCTAGCTCAAGTAAAAGGGTCTTTCTTCCTGAGTCCACCCAACTCCGTGGTTCCCACTTCAGTGAGGGAGTCCAGTAGACCTGGCTTCTGATCCCCCTTCCCTCAGGCACGAGCTGTGTGGACTTGGGTGGGTCTTTAACGTTTCCTCATTCATTTTTATATTCACTAAAATTTTGCTGGAGTTCTTACTACATGTGCCAGACACTGCACTGGGCCCCAGGCGTGAGTGGTGAGCCTGAGAGCTCATCCCTAGCTATAAAATCCAGCCAACACTGGTCCCACCGTCTGGGGTTGCTGCCCGGGGAACACCAGGCTCAGTTCCTGGGAAATCTCTGCATCTTCCCATACCTGTGAGGCAGGTTTGGCTTCGTTTCGGTTCTGGATGTGTGAGACCTGCCAAAGGTACAGATGGGAGGCAGGAGGCCTGGCTTTCCTTGCTAGCAGTTTAATTGGGAAAGAAACTTGGACCCAAGGTGGCCTCTCATGTTCTGTGAAAAGCACTATTTTGTCTTTCCTCAAAAGGAGTCTGGGAGCAGCCAGAAACTCTGCTAGGAGAACAGAGGGGCAGCTGTTGCCTGAGAGAAGCCCTGGCGTAAATCACACAGATGCCAGGAAAGGAGGGCAGGTTTAACCAGAGCATTAGGAAACTCCTGGCTTTTAGCCATTGATGACCTGCCAGGGAACTGGGTTGTATTTCCTTTTCCTTTGCCTCCAAATCAGACACTTTTGAGTTGAAAACCCCAGGCCCTGCTCCTACCCCCTTCAAACAGAAATAAAGGCCAGTTACGAACTTCCAAAGGTGGCTCTTTAAATCTCTCTGTCTGTGCCTCCCTTCCCAGGGCGGCCTCTGGCTGAGCTTGTCAACACTCTGGCCACAGCCTCTCTTGTACTGTCCGATGCCATGACCATTTTCTGCTAGTTGCTGGGCGTATTCCCAAATCATAGTTCCTTCCAGTTAGACGTGGCAGTTTAACCCAAGCAATCAGCTCTTCTTCCTCCTGAAATCTCACTAACGTGACAGCCAAAGCAGGGGTAAATGTGATGAAGCCACTGGATAGAGGAAATGAGGGAAACTAGGAAAGATGTCCACACATTCTTGGAGGATGGAAAGCAGTTGAAAGAGTTGCAACGGGCTCATGAGAAAGGGGAAGCTATGGCCTCAGTGCCCACAGAGGATGGTACGAGGAGAAGCAGGCTGATGGCCCCAGGAGTGCAGCCTGGGGGCAAGGGCTGAGCCAGGCTGTGGGTCAAAAATCTCTCTGGGTTCAGTTAGAGCCCCAGGTCCCTCCATACACCTGCAGAGGGGAGGTACAACACTTCTCCCCTCTAACACTCTCAATTTCTCCCTTTAGAAATTGGATCTGGAGAGGCTCAGGCCATGAGGAGAGCATGTACTGCAGACGGTGGAGATAACACTTAGGTAAACTATGGGGATCGATTCCACGTCTTCTCTCTAGCTACCTTCCCCTGCCTTGCCCTCTGGATGCTGGCATCCAGGGCTGAAACCCCTGCAGGAGAGGTGGCTTCTTTTCTGGGGAAACTGAACAGGAAATGCTTACAGATCCCGATATTTGAGGACCCCCTTAAACCTTAGAAGTTGGTAAGCCTGTCCTAGGCATTCAGAACTTCTCATTATTTTTATTTGTTTAATATTATTTATTCAAACAAATAGCCAGGAAGTTAACTTGTCTTAACTTGAGCTGTAAACTCCATCTCCCCTGTGGTAGGCAGCAGCTGACCCCTTGGTTCCAGACTTTAGCCTTAGCTGTGCTTGAAGTCTACTTGGTACACTGTGGCTCAGGGGGCAGTCAGAGACAGGTAGGAGTTTCTACACAGCATTTAGGGTTTTCCCTTCCTGACTCTCTCCTCTTTGGATTGTCCTACACTTTGTCGTTGCCCAGGACTTTGATTATTCAAGTCAGCAAGTCTAGGGGTTTCTCTAAGTATTTTGACCTTCCATGAGGTACAGACTGGAATGTGCTTTCAGGTTAGAAGTTGTAACAGAATGAGAAATGGCCCAGTGCTTCCCAATGTCAGCTCGTCTCTACTATCTGGCTACTTCTGGTCACTGTGTCGTGTCTTCAGGTAACTGTTGCATTTTGTTCAATATTTATGAATGGTTTTCTGGAGGAGGATTGTTCTGATAAGAGCTGACAGAAAGTACTTTTTGGTGGTTATTAATATTTGCTAATTCTTATTCTGCTATCACTTTTCTCTGCCCTACATTTAAATATGAGTTAATAGCTAAGAATCAAGAGAGGTTGAGGAAAGCACCTGGCATAAAAGATGGAGAAACAAAATGAAACCACAGAAACAGAGGAAAGGTTGGAAAGGTGTTGCTCAGAGGAAACGGAGATACCATCCAGAGCAGAACAGAACATAAAAATAAATCCTTCACAATAATATTCTGAGAAAGACAAAAATATTTTACCTACAAAACAAAAGCAGGCTACTGTTTTAAAAAAGAATCCAAGAACAAGAAAGTTGTAAGAAATTTAAAAATAGAGTTGTAGAAATATTCAATAATGGGAGAAATCTCCCCTAAAGCAGAAAGACATACAGTCAGAAAGAAAAGATAAGAATATTAGAAAATCTAAGAAGGCCATCATCTGACTAGTAAAAGATTTAGAAAGGGAGACTAGAGAAGATGGAGGGGAGGATATTATCGAATAAATAACACAAGACAATGTCCCTGAACTGAGGGTTATGAGTATCTAGAGTCCAGATCAGGTTTGGCAAAAAACAGCACATGAATCACGTTCACATTGTAACCTATTTTATAAGTAGAATTTTACTGAAACACAGCCACACTCATATATTTACATATTTGTCCATGGCTGCTTTGCTAAAACGATGGAGTCGAGAAACTGCGACAGAACCTGAATGGCCAACAAAGCCTAGAATATTGGCTATCTCATTTGCTGTCTTATCTTACAGAAAATGTTGGCCAATTCCTGCTCTGGATGAAAAGATTCTTGCATTGGCCAACACAACGAACATAAAAAGACCCAGATCAAGGACATTACTATGAATTTTCTGAGCATCAGAGATAAAGAGAAAATCCTAAAAGACCCCAGAGAGAGAAGGTCACAGACAAAAGATCAGAACTCAGAATGGGACTGAACGTCTCAAAAGTGACAGTGAAGGTTACAAGAAGACAGAGTGATAACTTCAAGATATTGCAGGAAAAACAACTTTCGGTCTGGAATTCAATCCAGTGTAAGGATAGGATAAGGTGTTTTCAGACAGCCGTGACTCAAAAACTGTATTTTTTTGTCTTCTGTGGAGCTTATACTTCAGCATAGTAAGGGAGTAAACCTAGGAAGAGGAAACTATGGAGGCCTTCCTTATGGGACAGACCAGCATGACAGCTGTGTTCCAGGCCTCGAACAGCAGCCGGTCTAGGCAGCAGTGAGAAGGGGTGGGATGGGGAGGGAGTCTCCAAAGTACAGGGAACCAAAGGCTTGTCTATGCCAGAGGAGAAAACTTCCTTCTGCCCTCTAGGTCCTGTGGCTGGCCTAAGAATGAAACTGACACAAGGCAGTTTAACAGGAGAAAACCATGCAACTTTATTTAATATTTTTATGTGTACATGATAGTCTTCAAAAGAAAAATGAAGACCCAAAGAAGGCAATGCATCCTAAAGCTTATATACTTTTGCAAAGCAAGATAAATTGTGAGGATGTGACAAGACAAAGGGACAGTCACCTATGGGACAGTGACCGGGGTATATGGCTGAGGGGGAGGAACTGATGAAAGCTAAGGATTATTCTAGTAATTTTGTTTGTGTGGGTCCATCCTGATGGTAAGATTGTTCTCTTCTTGCTGTAGGAAGAGCACATTTCTCATGGGAACTTCTAGGACCTGCTTTTAGGTAGAAAGGGGGAGCTGAAAGAACACTTTCCTACATCTGTTATTTCTTGAGTACTTTCAGCTCAAAATAATCAATATGCCAGAGCAGCAGATCCTGGGGCGGCATGTTCTGAATCTCTTTTTCTGTGTGTTGGACCAGGCAGACGAGAGGACTGAGAGTTTTCGCAGACTGTTTGGCACTGGTTATACAATAAACTAAGTATATCACACACTCAAGAAATGCAATTATTTCAGGAAAAAACAAAAAAAAAATGTATGAGGGAACATGTAATTACATTCCTGACTCAGCATTTAATAATATTTATGTAATCTGCCAGGTGGCCCCAGTGGTTCCCCCTCCTGTCATGTGGCCCAGAACACCCCCTTCTCCTTGTCCCTCCAGCCTTGGGGGAGGCAGGAGCTGGAGCTACTGATCTCGGTTTGCTCTTTCAGCAATTCTAACACTTTCCAACTAATATCCGGTATTAAATCTCCCTTTATTAAGTTATCTGGCATAAGTTCATGGAGTCTGACTGGTGCAGAAGTCAATTAATAAAGTCTAAAATTGATAAATCAAGAAATAGCAATGTAAACATCATGTTAAAAATATGGAAGTCAAAACAAAAAATCAGCAAAAGAGTTGAAATGTTTATCAGTGCACTTGGGCATGGGTGGGTAAGGGTAAGTGAAGAATTTTAGGGGAGATAAAGAAGTTGGGGGTGGAGGGAGTGCTTCTCCGATGGCTCTGTGGGATAAAAAGTCTGTCTGCAATGCAGGAGACACAGGAAACATGGCTTTGATCCCTGGGCTGGACAGATCCCTTGAAGAAGAGAATGGCAACCTACTCCAGTATTCTTGCCTAAAAAAAATCCCATGGACAGGGGAGCCTGGTGGGTTACAGTCCAAAACCTCCCAGAGAGTCCCACGTGACTGAGCAACTGAACAGGCAAGCAAAGAAGTGGGGAGGACTATTTTTAGAAACAGGCTGATAACCTCTCTGGTTCCGAAACACAAGGTTTTTTGTAGTTTGAAAGATAAAGATTACACAAAAGGGGTTTACCTGCTTTGTACAAGCAGAATTATTGAGCCCTTCCATCTACTTTTCTGGCCCTTCCCAGGTGTTGATAGTGGTGAAGAACCTGTCCACCAGTGCAGCAGATGTAAGAGACGTGGGCTCAATCCCTAGGTTAGGAAGATCCCCTGGAGAAGATGATGGCAACTTGCTCTATTATTCTTACCTAGAGAATCCCATGGACAGAGCGCCAGGAGGGCTACAGCCTACGGGGTTGCAAAGAATTGGACTCCACCAAACGACTCAGCACACATCTACTCTTCCACTCTGTGTGTCAGTGTGAGAGCCAAGAACAGCACTCTCTCCAGGAAAGAGGAGAGGGGGAACCAGCTCCAAGTACCTGATGGTCCACCAGGGTATAACTGTAGAAACAGTTCAAACTGGCCCTATCCTATTTCGAACAAGATGTCAAGTTGTTTTTCAGAGAACAGTCGTGCTGGTGAAGCACTGCCCAGAGGAGGAAATTTGAACCTCAAATAACAACCGGAACCAAACTTTCCCACCCCTCTCTGTGTGTGCAAGCTCAGTCGCTAAGTCATGTGGAACTTTTTGTGACCCCATGGACTGTAGCCTGCCAGGTTTCTTTGCGATGGGATTCCCCAGGAAAGAATACTGGAGTGGGTTGCCATTTCCTCCTCCAGGGGATCTTCATGATCTAGGGATGGAATCTGCATCTCCCACTGTGCCTCCTGCATTTCAGGTGAATTCTTTACCACTGAGCCACCTGGGAGGTCCCCCCACACTCCACACAGAACCAAAGGCCAGGGGCAAGACCGGAAACTGAAAACCTAATACTTTCAAAAGTACAGGGCCTGTAGTCTAGTAACATCTTTTGCTAAAGGCTGCATCACTGCATTTTACCATAAGTGGCCAAGTTCCAAAACCCTCCAATAGAAACCTGCCCCACCAGTTCTTTTGCACACCTAGCCTCCTCCCAAAGCCATAAATGTTTGACAGAACCCCAAATTGGAGAGACCAATTTGAGTCCTGTCTCCTTGCCAGTAGACTTCAAGGTAAAGGTCTTTCTTTTCTCAAAAGCTGGTACCATAGTATTGGCTTCTGTGCCTCTGGGGCAGTGAGCCCTTGTAAGGAGAGGGAGGGAGAGAGCTGGTCTAAAATGGATCTCCTACGGCAGGAATGATCCAGAGGCTGGAGAAGCAGTAATGTCCATCCATCTGACTTCCAGGGGGCGTGTTTTCCAGACTCATGCATGCTGTGATCCTCATGAGCTGTTGAGAAACGGCAAGCTTCACACACCAGCCCTGTGTTAGAGATGTTAGGAGGATGGAAAGAGAAAGGGACTAGTGTTCATACTTCCATGCCTAGTGACCAAGGCCCAGGAGAGAGGAGCATATGTGCCCAGAGTGGAACTCAGAGGGAGCTCACCTCTGCAAACCCTTGGAGTTTACAAGACAACCCTCTTGTAAACAGAAGCACCCATCTCCCCCTGATGCTCAGAAGCGCTAAGGAAGGAGCTAGACCTCCTGTTGCTTGGACTTTGATGGACTCAAACAAGTATCTGTTGAGTGCCTTCTATGTGCCAGGCCCTGTCCAGAGACATAGGGCTCATAGGACAAAGTCCTTGGTCTTATTTTATTTCTCTCAAATTGATTTCAGTGACTTTTGTTTTACTATCCTCTCTTTAAAAGGTTGCCTTTCATCTATAACCTCATTGGCTAACTCTAGGTCACAAACCCTCAAAGATAAAATCATGTAAGTCAGATAAACTTCTGACCTCATCAATAATGACCATTTACTGGTGGTACATGCCAAGCATCCTGTCAAACTCCCTATGTATCTAATTTAATGTAATAACTTGAGTCTATCTGGGTCCACAGCCCTATCCTGGATCATTTACCATCACTCAGATACTAGTATCTTAAAAGCTTAATTTACTTTCCAAAAAAAGATACCTCAGGTTCAGCCAGCAGAGGGTTATTTTATAATCCACATCTCTAGGGGAAGGACAATTTTTAAGCATTCTTTCTCTCTAGGGAGTTTTTTGGCTGTCCTTTATATCAAGTATGGCTTAAATAGCAGTATTGTTAAAATATTCTCTTTCAAATGTTAAAATATTCCCTTTCAAACTTTGGTCCCTCATTTACCCAAGTCTCCAGAAAGTGTCTTCTGGGCTGACATCAACCTTTAACATGTCAATACACAAGTGAATACATCTTCAAACATAGACAATGGAATTCAGTTTTTCACAGATGAGAGTGGGGAGGGGGGCAGATGGAACAGGACAAGGTCTAAGAGTCTCATGCAAAATGTCCCCATGTTTACTAGGATAGAACTTAGCCCATCTCTAGGAACAGTTGCAGAGATATCCCTGGGAGGAAAAACATGCTAATTTCTCATTTCAATTACCAGTCTGCTCTTTAATTCAAGCAAAATGTCACCAGTATGCTGGATGCTTTATAAGATCCATCACAGAGAATTGCTCCAGCCCTCAAGGGATTTTTCATCAAGGAAAGAAAAGACATTCTGGGCCACCGAGGGTCAGAGAAATGAAACAGAGAAGGAGAAGGGCACTTGAACTTTTCCCCCTATGTCAGAGATGAAAGAGACTGAACCCTGATTGACCTTTCTTCTCCTTTATAGAGTCTCCTTCCGTGGGTAGAGAGAGAGGATGGAGCAGGAGTGATGCTTCCTTTCTCTTAGTGTGCACACGCTCACCTCAAAATCAGACCTTCAACTGTCAGCACTTACAAGATGGGTAAAACCCACTCAGGCTCTTCCAGACTCTCTTATAGCCAGTTTCCTCTGCTGCCCAATTATCTCAGGAATTTGCAAGGGAAGTCAGCTCTTTTTGAGTGATGGTCCCTGCTCATTCTTTGATGAAGAGGAAGATGGCCATGTGTGGTGAGTCTCGATGGCACTGATTTGATCTGAGTCTGCTAGAATAAGTTGTTTTCTGCTATGCTTTTCTATGCTATTGGTGGTGGCTTCAGCTCTCACCTGGGTACCAGTTACTTGAATATGTAGTTATGCCAGGTATATGTGTCTGTTAAGAGTACTTCACTGGAAGGAATAGAGGACCCTTGTTAAAGAGTATATCTTCTTTAAAAAGGTAAAATTATGATCATACAAATATAGAATGAACACATGCCAATGATTTTATTTAACTCATTAATTAAAGAGGGCACAAGTAAGATATTACAACCAATTCAGTGAGTAATTCAGAGAACAGAAACAGGTAGAAGCAATCAGGAATACTAAAATGAGTTTGCTTAGTAGAGCAAAAATGTGGGAGATCAGTTGCACCTCTGCCAGACAAAATTAATTTGCATATTTATGGACAAGAATCATGTGCCTTGCTGACAGTTCCATCAAATTTACAGAGCTGTAAAATAGTTCAACCACGCTGAAAAATGCAGAGACCCCACAGAGTCAGACGACCTGGAGAGTATATTGTTGTTCAGTTGTTCGGTTGTGTCTGATTCTTTGAGACCCCATGGACTGCAGCACGTCAGGCTTCCCTGTCCTTCACCACTTCCTGGAGTTTGCTCAAACCCATGTTCACTGAATCAGTGATGCCATCCAACCATCTCATCCTCTGTCATCCCTTTATCCTCCTGCCTTCAATCTTTCCCAGCATCAGGGTCTTTTCAGATGAGTCAGTTCTTTGCATCAGGTGGCCAAAGTATTGGAGTTTCAGCTTCAGCATCCAATGAATATTCAGGACTGATTTCCTTTAGGATGGACTGGATGGATCTCCTGGCAGTCCAAGGGACTCTCAAGAGTCTTCTCCAACACCACAGTTCAAAAACATCAATTCTTCAGTGCTCAGCTTTCTTTATGATCCAACTTTCACATCCATACATGACTGCTAGGAAAACTATAGCTTTGACTATACAGATCTTTGTAGGCAAAGTAATATCTCTACTTTTTAATAAGTTTGCCATAGTTTTTCTTCCAAGGGGCAAGCGTCTTTTGATTTCATGGCTGCAGTCACCAGCTGAGCCATCGGGGCTTCCCTGGTGGTACAGAGGCTAAAGCGTCTGCCTCCAATGCGGGAGACCCGGGTTTGATCCCTAGGTCAGGAAGATCCCCTGGAGAAGGAAATGGCAATCCACTCCAGTATTCTTGCCTGGAGAATCCCATGGACGGAGAAGCCTAGTAGGTTACAGTCCACGGGGTCGCAAAGAGTCAGACACGACTGAGCGACTTCGCCTCACCTCACCTCACCTCAGTCACCATCTGCAGTGATTTTGGAGCCCAAGAAAATAAAGTCCGTCACTGTTTCTATTGTTTCCACATCTATTTGCCGTGAAGTGATGGGACCAGATGCCATGATCGCCATTTTGTGAATGTTGAGTTTTAAGATACCTTTTTCACACTCCTTTTCACCTTCATCAAGAGGCTCTTTAGTTCCTCTTCACTTTCTGCCATAAGGGTGGTATCATCTGCATATCTGAGGTTATTGATATTTCTCCTGGCAATCTTGATTCCAGCTTGTGCTTCATCTAGCCAGGCATTTTACGTGATATAGTCTGCATATAAGTTACATAAGCAGGGTGACAATGTACAGCCTTGATGTACTCCTTTCCTATTTGGAGCCAGTCCACTGTTCCAGGTCCAATTCTAACTGTTGCTTCTTGACCTGCATACAGATTCCTCAGGAGGCAGGTCAGGTGGCCTGGTATTCCCATCTCTTGAAGAATTTTCCACAGTTTGTTGTGATCCACACAGTCAAGGGCTTTATCATAGTCAATGAAGCAGAAATAGATATTTTTCTGGAATTCTCTTGCTTTTTCTATGATCCAAGGGATGTTGGCAGTTTGATCTCTGGTTTCTCTGCCTTTCCTAATCCAGATTGAACATCTAGAAGTTCTTGGTTCACATACTGTTGAAGCCTAGCTTGGAGAATTTTGAGCATTACTTTGCTAGCATGTGAGATGAGTACAACTGTGTGGTAATTTGAACATTCTTTGGTACTGCCTTTCTTTGGGACTGGAATGAAAACTGACCATTTCCAGTCCTGTGCCCACTGCTGAGTTTTCCAAATTTGCTGGCATATTGAGTGTAGCACTTCAACAGCATCATCTTTTAGAATTTGAAATAGCTCAGCTGAAATTGCATGAGCTCCGCTAGCTTTATATGTAGTGAAGCCTCCTAAGGCCTACTTGACTTCACACTCCAAGATGTCTGGCTCTCGGTGAGTGATCACACCATCGTGGTTATCTGTGTCATTAAGATCTTTTTTGTATAGTTCTTCTGTGTATTCTTGCCACCTCTTCTTAATAAATTCATTAGACAATGCCTAACTTTGCTTTGAAGACCAGTGGTCCATTTTAAAGTGTTTCAGATTTTTGCCTTTACCTGACCGTGGCTTAAATCAGTGAGGCATTTATATGTCTCATGTGTGAAGAATCCTGGAGGTAAGCAGTCCTGGGTTAGTACAGTGGTTTTTAAGGGCATAAGAACCAGTTTCCTCCTATCTCTTGCTTTTCATTCTTAGTTTTACCCCTGTGGTTTCAAGATGGCAGATATTCCTCCAGGCAGCACTTTCTGAATTCAGGCAGAAAGAAGACTTCTAATTCTTTTCCTTGTGAGACTTTCTCTGCATATTGGGAAGGGGGAGACCTCCTCAAGGATCATATGACTACCCCTACCTGTAAGGGAGACTGCGGAGGTAAGTGTTCTGACTTTTGCAGCCTATAGCCTGAGAAGACAAGGGGAAAAGGGCCCACGGTGGGTTTGGCGGCAGCCAGCCTCTATCTGCTGTATTGTAGCAAATCCCTCATTCATAGTTTAAAATGGGGATCCTAAAAAGCGTTTCTTTACTTATTACTATATATAAACTTTTACTTACAACTTTAAAGACATTTGCTTAGTTACATGCAGCTAATTACAAACCTAATGGTAAGACTACAAAACACTGAGCTTGAATGTAAAAACTCAACCTGCTACCGGGAGGCTTACGAACTGGAGCTCCAAGTTCAAAAAATTCCTCAGGCAGGCAGCGATGTTCGGAAAGAAAGGCCCAAGAAATTGAGCCTGATTTTTTTCCTTCACTCTTATTTTTGTTAGGAGTGAAAATTGAATCTGAAAATCTGACAGCTAGCGGCTTTTGTGATGTAGGTGGCATTTGTGGCCATGGAATATTTGAAGTTTTGTGTTTGATCCAAGAAGGTTATTCTTTTGTGCTTTTTCTCTTAGATTTTCTATTCTTTTTGCGAGGAGGCAGACTTGGATGTGTGAGGCGCATAGGTAGTGCTCTGGACATCCTGACCTATCACTGGAGTACTTTGTCCTCCACTTTGGGGTTGTAAGAACTCAGTCCCATTGACTTGTTTGACCACCACTGTCTACATCCACATTTTGATTCTGTAACCCTGCCTCTGCCTGCTATGAGTGGATCAGGGGTACAGATAGATCCTCTTTGGGAACTGGTTTTGGTTGCATTCCAAAATGTCCCCCAAATGTCTCAAATGACATTTGACATTTGGATGGGATTTTAACTAGAATTTGTGGCTTCCCAGGTGGCACAGTGGTAAAGAACCACTTGCCAGTGTAAAAGCCACAGGAGTTGTGGGTTTGATCCTTGGGTCTAGAAGATCCCCTGGAGGAGGAAATGGCAACCCACTCCAGTATTCTTGCTGGGACAATCCCATGGACAGAGGAGCTTGGCAGGCTACAGTCCATGGGGTCTCAAAGAGTTGGACATGACGGAGCGACAGAACACACATTAGCTATGATCTACTGAGTGTTGTTATTTAGCTATCTGGATATCTAACTCCACATCTTACACTGTCCATCCCACTTCACTTGGGAAAGTAGTAAGAACTGTCAAACCATGGATGTCTTGACATGCAATTCCCTTCTATCTTGAAGGCTGGACCATCATTCCTGGCTGGTGTGACCTACAATAATTATTTTTCTTTTTACCCATCTGTCTCATTTCACTCAGGCTGTTATAATAAAATACCATAGACTGGATGGATTATAAACAACAGAAATATATTTCTCATAGTTCTGGAGGCTGGGAAGTCCAAGATTATGGCACTAACTGATTCAGGGTCTGGCGATGGTCATCTTTTTGCCCTGTCCTCATTTAGCAGAAGAGGTAGGGAATCTTTCTAGGGTGTCTTTTCAGGGCATTAATGCTATTCATGAGGACTCTGTTCTCATGTTCTAATCACCTCCCCATGGCCCCATCTCCTGATACCATCACACTGGGGGCTAGGTTTCAACATATGAATTTGGTGGGGCCACAAATGGTCAGTCTCTGTTAGGTTCATTGGCTGAGGCTTTGTAAATTAGGCTGACAAAAGACTGATTAACAAGAGAAAACAAACATTATTTACTAGCATCTTGAGAGTCCCTTGGACTGCAAGGAGATCCAACCAGTCCATTCTGAAGGAGATCAGCCCTGGGATTTCTTTGGAAGGAATGATGCTGAAGCTGAAGCTCCAGTACTTTGGCCACTTCATGCGAAGAGTTGACTCATTGGAAAAGACTCTGATGCTGGGAGGGATTGGGGGCAGGAGGAGAGGGGATGACAGAGGATGAGATGACTGGATGGCATCACTGACTCGATGGACTTGAGTCTGAGTGAACTCTGGGAGTTGATGATGGACCAGGAGGCCTGGCGTGCTGCGATTCATGGGGTCGCAAAGAGTCAGACACGACTGAGCAACTGAACTGAACTGAACTGAACTGATTGAATACAAGGGAACACTTAGCAACAGGTAACTCAAAGATATGGTTAGAATATGGGCTTATATAGCATTTAACAAAAGAATAGTAAGTTTTTAACAAAGTGGCAAGACAAAGGAAAAGGACTGAGTTTGTAGGATGGTGAATTGTGGGAAGGCATACATGGGAACAGTATTTGCTTTCCACAGTGGAAACAGTGACAGACTTTATTTTCTTGGGCTTCAAAATCACTTGGTGACTGCAGCTGCAAAATTAAAATATGCTTGCTCCTCAGAAGAAAAGCTATGACAAACCTACAATATATCAAAAAGAAGAGACATAACTTTGCCAACAGAGGTCCATCTAATCAAAGCTGTGATTTTTCTAGTAGTCATCTATGGATATAAGAGTTGGACCATAAAGAAGGCTGAGTGCCGAAGAATTGATGCTTTTGAACTGTGGTGTTGTAGAAGACTCTTGAGAGTCCCTTGGATTGCCAGGAGATCCAACCAGTCAATCCTAAAGGAAATCAACCCTGAATATTCATTTGAAGGATTGATGTTGAAGCTGAAGTTTCAATACTTTGGTCACCTGATGTGAGGAGCCAGCTCATTGGGAAAGACCCTGATGCTGGGAAAGATTGAAGTCGGGAGAAGAAGGGGATGACAGAGGACAAGTTGGTTGGATGGCATCACTGACTCGGTGGACATGAGTTTGAGCAAACTCCAGGAGATGGTAAAGGACAGGGAAGCCTGGCATGCTTCAGTCCATGGGGTCGCAAAGAGCCGGACATGCCTTAGTGACTGAACAACAACAAAACACATGGAGAAACTAATTGATGATAAGGGCTAACATTAGCATCATTTGTATGTAGACTCTTTTGATGCCATCTCTGTGTTGATGAGGGTCTAGAGTTGTCTCTGGTAATTAACTTGTCCTTCTTTGCTGGGTCAGAGGACACCTTTACAGATTCAAGTCCTGCTTTTAGACAGATACTGGAAGGACCAAGAGCTTTTCTTCTATCTGTTTCTTTTCAATTGCTTTCACTCAACATGATCCTTATGCTGAAGTGACATAGTTATGGGTTGTGTATTCTCCTCGGGGGCTTCCCTGGTAGCTCAGCTGGTAAAGAATCCACCTGCAGTGCAGGAGACCCTGGTTTGATTTCTGGGTTGGGAAGTTCCCCTAGAGAAGGGATAGACTTCCTACTCCAGTATTCATCGGCTTCCCTGATGGCTCAGATGGTAAAGAATCCACCTGTAATGTGGGAGACTGGGGTTAGATCCCTGGGTTGGGAAGATTCCCTGGAGGAGGGCCTGGCAACCCACTCTAGTATTCTTACCTGGAGAATCCCCATGGGCAGAGAAGCCTGGCGAGTCACTGTCCATGGGGTTGCAAAGAGTCTGACACAAGTGAGCAACTAAATAAAGAATAGCACAGCATTCTACTTCAGACTCGTGATATTACGAATGGTCTCCTCTATGGAAAAACCACCATCTCTGTTCATAACGCTCCTTCTAAGTGAGCCTCACCAGCTCCCAGTTTTACTTTTCAGCTGTCTCATTTCCTCCTGTTTTTATATGGCTGTTTTTCTCCTCTCCTTTCTCCTGTGCCTTTCTTGTCTTAGTGTCAATTTCTCAGTTTTTGTTTTTTAGCTCCTCTCCCTATTCTGGTCTCTTTTTCTTCCTCTCAGTGAGAAAGTCTCTTCATTTCCTCACAGACTGCAACTAGGAGGACAGTGTCCTCACGAAACAAACTCCTCGTATCTGGAAATTCCAGAAATGGAATTTTTTTTCATTTCAAAACATCTATGGCCACAGCTGGTGACAGAGGCCTGCAGGGATTCAAACGTTGCAGTTCAAAGGCTATCTGCTGATTAGCACCCAAAAGAGAGACCAGGGGAAATAAACCACAGGGCTTTTAGCCTTTTTTTGTAGGGGTCAAAAATACAAATTTCCATTTCCATTTTGACAAATAACGTGGAGTTGGAAAACCGTGGCTCTCTGAAAACTGTCAGCACCAGTGTAGCTATGAGCAAAGAGGAGTTGCTGAGTGGAGAAGTCCCTGGGCAGCTATCGTCACCACGGAGCTGGGGCAGATAGTGCTGGCTGAGGGTTGCCTCTGAGGCACTCAGGAGCAAACTGGGAGTAACTGTGTTTGGGGATAATAGGAAATTTCCTGATCGTCCTCTCTCTGAACGTGGGTAATATGAAGAGCCCTGAACCCAAACTAAGGAGATGCGGTTCTAGTCTTGGCTTTATCTCTGACAAGACATGTGATCTTACTTTCCATGATCTCTCTGGGCCTTACTTTTTAAAAAGTATTCAATCTACAGTCTTCCAGATCATTTCCAGCTCCCCAAACGTGATTCTGTAATATCCTAGGGGTTTCTGTTCTCAGTGAATTATAAACAGAACCCCACTGAGGAGCAAGGATATGCTTTTTAAGACTTGTGTTCAAAAGGTATGTTTCACAGGACAGGCATTGAACACGCAGTACAAGCGTCACATTCAGGAGTAGCAGTGCTTTGTATCTGGCCTCACAAAAGGTCTTCATTACTAAGCCAGACTAGAATATCCCATAGTATTTCTCAGGTGTCCTTGGAGAGATAGAGGCAAAGAGCTAAAGCAACTTCAGAAAGCAAACTTCAAAAGACATAAGACAGTATATAGGGCTTCATCTCTTACCTTTATTCCCCACCCCCTCAAATTTAAAAGCAGAGGCTTGTCTCTTGGATAGCAGACTCATAGCTGACACAGAAATCATGAACCTTAAAGAACAGACACTTCCATATTGTTGGCTGGTTTAGGGAAATGTCAGTGGACAAAAAGAGACACTGATGTTATGATTGTGGATTGTTGAAGCAGAGAATAGATGAAAATATGTCTTTAAACTTCAAGATAAGCAAAAAGTTACTTTCCTTGACCCAAATAGTGCTATAGTTCTGATAACCATAGCAATAATAATTATAATTACTAGCCATGATTTATTATGAGCTGGTGTCTAGATAGAACATTTAAATGCTTTCCACATTTGATGTTCACAGTTGCCCTCTCAGGTAGGTAATACTATTATAAACAAAGAAACCAAGGCTCAGAGAAGTTATTTGCTCAGTTGAGTAAGTCAAGGTGTCTGGATTTGCATTCAGATCTGTAGGTGGGATTTGTAGCAATGGAATATTGGTAGCATTGCATCTGATCCAGGAGCAGTTACTCTCCACTGCTCTCACCTGCGTTGCTTAGGTGTCTCTAATTCTTATCAGATGCTTTGGCATCACTCAGCACAATTGCTACCATTGCTGTTTTAACTGAGGGTGCAGCATTTCACAAACATTTCTTCTAGAACCCTGGAGTTCCATGAAAATACACTGGGGTTCGGGAGGGGCGCTTTGCCAGTTGAAGCAACTTCCAGGTGCCTCTGTGAAGTCACTGGCTTCTCCCAATTCCCTCTTTCAGTTTGTGAATAGTTCTTTTTTTCCCCTTTGAATTAAAAAATTTTTTTTTCTTTCCTTCTCCAAATTACATTCTCATCTCTCTTTCTAATGCAATTAGTGTCTGTTCCAGAAACCTAAATCTGCAAGTGTTTCTGGCTAAAGCAGAAAGTTCATTATATTTGTTTAATTGTAACCCAGATAGGAGACAACATGAGGATGAGATTTTTATTACAATTCCCATCCACCCTACATCTCTAATCCCATTGTCCTCATTTTCTGCTTAACACTATGTGGTTGTGCAGAGCTCCCTCAGGAGGGGCAGGGCAGGATGAAGGGTTTAGGATGATTGTCTGGGCAGGATGTGGGTATTCCTGGGTTGTTGGTTATGGCGCCATCAAAATATTCTCCCCACTTCCTAGAAATTGAGAGTTTCAACAGACTTGTCTCTGTGGTTTTCTCCATTTTTGAATAGAAATTATTTTAGCAACAAAGGAAGAAGAGATGTGCTCCTGTCACATGTATTCACTGAGTTATGTTTTGGATTTGAGTGTGCAAGTAGATGTGATGTGTACCAGCCAGACTCTCAAGGGCAAATGGTTCAAACTCAAGTGTTCATTAGAAACAATTAGGTGACAGCCAATCAGAAGTGCCCTGAGTCAGGGAAACTTTGGAGATGGATGAAGACCCTGAAGGCACACAGCCCTTCTTGGGGGCAGTCCCTGCTCAGCCCAGGTGATAATTGTCTCTTGAAATTACAGGGTCAACATAACCCGAGCTTTCAGTGTTTAGAGAGGAATCAGAAATACAAAAACTTACATGAAACTTCTCAGTTATTTATGTTGGTAATTAATTTTACAATTGAAAGCTACTCATCTCACATACTAATAAAGTAATGCTCAAAATTCTCCAAGCCAGGCTTCAGCAATATGTGAACCGTGAACTTCCAGATGTTCAAGCTAGTTTTAGAAAAGCAGAGGAACCAGAGATCAAATTGCCAACATCCGCTGGATCATGGAAAAAGCAAGAGAGTTCCAGGAAAACATCTATTTCTGCTTTATTGACTATGCCAAAGCCTTCAACTGTGTGGAACACAATAAACATGGAAAATTCTGAAAGAGATGGGAATACCAGACCACCTGACCTGCCTCTTGAGAAATCTGTATGCAGGTCAGGAAGCAACAGTTAGAACTGGACATGGAACAACAGACTGGTTCCAAATAGGAAAAGGAGTACATCAAGGCTGTATATTGTCATCCTGCTTATTTAACTTATATGTAGAGTACATCATGAGAAACGCTGGGCTGGAGGAAGCACAAGCTGAAATCAAGATTGCTGGGAGAAATATCAATAACCTCAGATATGCAGATGACACCACCCTATGGCAGAAAGTGAGGAAGAACTAAAGAGCCTCTTGATGAAATTGAAAGAGGGGAGTGAAAAAGTTGGCCTAAAGCTCAACACTCAGAAAACGAAGATCATGGCATCTGGTCCCATCACTTCATGGGAAATAGATGGGGAAACAGTGTCAGACTTTATTTTTTTGGGCTCCAAAATCACTGCAGATGGTGATTGCAGCCATGAAATTAAAAGAAGCTTACTCCTTGGAAGAAAAGTTATGACCAACCTAGATAGCATATTCAAAAGCAGAGACATTACTTTGCCAACAATGGTCCATCTGGTCAAGGCTATAGTTTTTCCAATGGTCATGTATGGATATGAGAGTTGGACTGTGAAGAAAGCTGAGTGCTGAAGAATTGATGCTTTTGAACTGTGGTGTTGAGGAAGACTCTTGAGAGTCCCTTGGACTGCAAGGAGATCCAACCAGTCCATTCTGAAGGAGATCAGCCTTTGGGTGTTCTTTGGAAGGAATGATGCTAAAGCTGAAACTCCAGTACTTTGGCCACTTCATGTGAAGAGTTGACTCATTGGAAAAGACTCTGATGCTGGGAGGGACTGGGGGCAGGAGGAGAAGGGGACGACAGAGGATGAGATGGCTGGATGGATCACTGACTGGATGGTGTGTGTTTGAGTGAACTCTGGGAGTTGGTGATGGACAGGGAGGCCTGGTGTGCTGCAAATCATGGGGTCGCAAACAGTCAGACACGACTGAGCGACTGATCTGAACTGAACTGATGTAGAGGAAAATCACTAGATGGGATAAACGAAACACAGACTTGTCCCTGTAAGCTGCCGTTTTGAAATCTCTATTTTAGAACTTTATTGAGTGGAGGCAGAACCAGGATGTGGGTAAGGAGATGAGAAAAGCATTAGACCTTTCAAGGTTTCAGAGCCATTGGGTGATGTTCTGGAGTGTCAGCCTTCCTCCACCATCAGAGCTCCTAGACTGAATTGAATGCCTGATGTTCTTGAGCAGAGGCTGGCAGGCTGTACACTGGGGGTGTTGTAAATAGAGTGTCCATTGGAATGTGCTCATCTTTACCTTTCTTCAGCTTCCAATTTCCATAATTTCATGCAACCAAGAACTAGATGCTATGAGAGTTAAATAGAGGGACAGGTGACTTCAGTTGTAGAAATCCAAGTTGGGGTAAGTAGGTTGTAGCCCAAGAATGTTAAAAGCCCCACAAAGGAAACAGTTGGCGTGTGGGTTTAGCAAACTGTCTTCAAAAGAGAATTGAGAGCTTTTTAGCCATGATCTCAAAACTGGGTCAAGCTAGCACTTGTGAAATATTGTATCATTCCGAGGCACAGAGAAACCTCAGTAACATTCCAAGGTCATTGCCTTGGAAGGCAGGATTTACCACCAGGCAGTATGGTTCTGGAGTCATGTGAGAAAAGGCTAGAAAAGTCAGTGCAGGATCTGCTCAAGGAGAGAGGCGCTTGAAAATCAAACAAAGGGGCTTGGGCTTTCTTTGTCAGGTGACCACAACCTCAGTGATAGAGGGACACAGCAGGACAAGAACAAGTTTATAGAAGGATATACAGTGGGAGGAAGGGGCCTTAGTGGTTGAGAAGCTGTCATCCTTGCTAAACTGTTTATAATCTTTTATCTCCACATAGATCTTTTTAATCTCTTTCTTTGGGTGATCCCTTCTTCCACTAAGATATGTGTGGCCTGTATGGGTCCTTTCAGAAGAGGCTGTGGCCATGTGGATGCAACTTTTGTAGACAAAGGGTAAGGGATCTTTACTAATTTGCCAGTACCCCATATTTTAAACTTCTCTTTAGAACATCTTGAGCACAGACCTGTTGTTGGAGTCTTGGAGCTCTCCTTCTGTTTTCTGTCATGATCTCCACTGTTTTTGAACATAAATTGGATTTATTCAATAGAAGACTGGGCTTCCCTGGTGGCTCAGTGGTAAAGAATCCACCTACCAATGAAGGAGACGTGGGTTCGGTCCCTGGGTCAGCAAGATCCCCTGGAAAATGAAATACAACCCACTTCAGTATTTTTGCCTGGAAAATCCCATGGACAGAGGAGCCTGGCAGGCTATAGTCTATGGGGTCACAAAGAGCTGGACACGACTGAGTGACTAAACGACAACAGTGGAAGACTACCAGTTCAAGCCTCTTTAGTTCCCACTATCTATGCTAAACTCCCATATTCATCAGTTCACTTCAGTTGCTCAGTTGTGTCCGACTCTTTGTGACCCCATGAACCACAGCACGCCAGGCCTCCCTGTCCATCACCAACTGCTGGAGCCTACCCAAACCCATGTCCATTGAGTCAGTGATGCCATCCAACCATCTCATCCTCTGTCTTCTTCCTGCCTTCAATCTTTCCCAGCATCAGGATCTCTTCAGATGAGCCAGCTCTTTGCATCAGGTGGCCAAAGTATTGGAGTTTCAGCTTCAACATCAGTCCTTCCAAAGAACACCCAAGACTGATTGGATCTCCTTGCAGTGCAAGGGACTCTCAAGAATCTTCTCCAACACCACAGTTCAAAAGCATCAATTCTTCTGCACTCAGCTTTCTCTATAGTCCAGCTCTCACATGTCCATACATGACTACTGGAAAAACCATAGCCTTGACTGGATGGAACTTTGTTGGCAAAGTAATGTCTCTGCTTTTGAATATGCTGTCTAGGTTAGTCATAACATTCCTTCCAAGAAGTAAGCATCTTTTAATTTCATGGCTGCAGTGATTTTGGAGCCCTCAAAATAAAGTCTGCCACTGTTTCCACTGTTTCCCCATCTATTTCCCATGAAGTGATGGGACCGGATGCCATGATCTTTGTTTTCTGAATGTTGAGCTTTAGGTCAACATTTTCACTCCCCTCTTTCAATTTCATCAAGAGGCTCTTTAGTTCCTCTTCACTTCCTGCCATAAGGGTGGTGTCATCTGCATATCAGAGGTTATTGATATTTCTCCCAGCAATCTTGATTCCAGCTTGTGTTTCCTCCAGCCCAGCGTTTCTCATGATGTACTCTGCATATAAGTTAAATAAGCAGGGTGACAATGTACAGCCTTGACATACTCCTTTTCCTATTTGGAACCAGTCTGTTGTTCCATGTCCAGTTTTAACGGTTGCTTCCTGACCTGCATACAGGTTTCTCAAGAGGCAGGTCATGTGGTCTGGTATTCCCATCTCTTTCTGAATTTTCCACAGTTTATTGTGATCCACACAGTCGAAGGCTTTGGCATAGTCAATAGAGCAGAAATAGACATTTTTCTGGAGCATTAGATGGTAAGGAATCTTCTGTTTGTTTTTAGTCTTTGTCTTTAAAAACTAGCTGAGAGCTGTGAAGGAGTGAGCCAGGGAGCTAGGAGAATTCCCACAGCAGTTCTGCTTGGGCAAGCAGATTTCTGCCTTCTGTTGCTTCATCACCCTGGTGTGCTGGTTAAGCATTTGAAAGCAGAGCACTCCTTGGGCCCTGAAGGGCTGTTGCTGGCTCATTGTTCTTTAAGTGTCTTTAAACAGAAAGGGAAAGTGGGGGAGGGGGGCTGCAGGAGATTCACCAGCTTAGTGCTCAGTTTTCTGAAAGGAAGTTAACCAGAACTAAAGGAGCCCTGATTGACTCACAATTCCCGAGAGCACTTGTAAGATTTCTTGTAAACGCTCCCCATGATGTGAATCATACAAGAATCCTGTTTCTGTCAGGAGGGTGGCAGCTTAGCACAAAGCCTGAAGTGTCTCTTAGATACCCTTTCCCTCCACCCATGGCTGATCAGGGCCAGCCCCACCTGAATCCTGGGTGGGGTGACAGTTTATCCAGAAGTTCACAAACATTTTCTTTCTACAATAATAATATACCCCAAGATTTGCAAGCTCAAGTGACTTTCTGGGTAGACTGCCCCGCCGAACATTAAACCTGTTCCCTCCTGCCTGTAACTCCACCTGGATCTGCCTGTCGACTTTAGCTGGCCTATTCCTACCCTCTCTGTGACCAGCAAGCACAGTCTCAAGCATTTGCGTGGCCTGATGTGAACTGAATCCAGCCTGATAGTTCTCTTCCAGGTGTCTGCCTAGTTTAATTGTTTAGAGAGAAGGCAGCCATGAATGAAACCCAGCTGATTTGTTGCTTCTGTCATGGCTACTGGCCTTTTTGCATTTTATTTTTAATAAAGATCTCAAACAACAGGCCATTAAAAAAGCCTGTTTCTGCGATTGTAGAGTTTCTGCCATAACGGTGATATCATCTGCATATCTGGGGTTATTGATATTTCTCCCAACAATCTTGATTCCAGCTTGCGCTTCTTCCAGCCCAGCATTTCTCATGATGTACTCTGCATATAAGTTAAATAAGCAGGGTGACAATATACATCCTTGATATACAATATACAGTACTCCTTTCCCAATTTGGAACCAGTCTGTTGTTCCATGTCCAGTTCTAACTGTTGCTTCCTGACGTGCATACAGATTTCTCAAGAGGCAGGTCAGGTGCTCTGGTATTCCCATCTCTTGAAGAATTTTCCACAGTTTGTCATGATCCACACGGTCAAAGGCTTTGATGTAGTCAATAAAGCAGAAGTAGATGTATTTCTGGAACTCTCTTGCTTTTTCGGAACCAATGGATGTTGGCAATTTGATATCTGGTTCCTCTGTCTTTTCTAAATCCAGCTTCAACATCTGAAAGTTCACGGTTCATGTACTGTTGGAGCCTGGCTTGGAGAATTTTGAGCATTACTTTACTAGCGTGTGAGATGAGTGCAATTGTGCAATAGTTTGAACATTCTTTGGCATTGCCTTTCTTTAGAATTGGAATGGAAATTGACCTTTTCCAACCCTATGGCTACTGCTGAGTTTTCCAAATTTGCTGGCATATTGAGTGCAGCACTTTCACGGCATCATCTTTTAGGATTTGAAATAGCTCAACTGGAATTCCATCACTTCTACTAGCTTTGTTCGTAGTGATGCTTCCTAAGGCCCACTTGACTTCACATTCCAGGATGTCTGGCTCTAGGTGAATAATTATACCATTATGATTATCTGGGTCATGAAGATCTTTTTTATATAGCTCTTCTGTGTAGTCTTGCCACCTCTTCTTAATATCTTCTGCTTCTGTTAGGTCCCTACCATTTCTGCCCTTTACTGAGCCCATCTTTGCATGAAATGTTCCCTTGGTATCTCTAATTTTCTTGAAGAGATATCTAGTCTTTCCCATTTTATTATTTTCCTCTCTTTCTTTGCATTGATCACTGAGGAAGGCTTTCTTATCTCTCCTTGGCTATTCTTTGAAACTCTGCTTTCAAATGGGTGTATCTTTTCTTTACTCCTTTGCTTTTAGCTTCTCTTCTTTTCATAGCTATATGTAAGGCCTCCTCAGACAGCCATTTTGCTTTTTTGCATTTCTTTTTCTTGGGGATGGTTTTGCTACCTGTACAATGTCACAAACCTCCATCCACAGTTCATCAGGCAGTCTGTCTATTAGAGCTAATCCCTTGAATCTATTTCTCACTTCCACTGTATAATCATAAGGAATTTGATTTAGGTCATACCTGAATGGTCTAGTGGTTTTCCCTACTTGTTTCAATTTAAGTCTGAATTTGGCAATAAGGAGTTCATGATCTGAGCCACAGTCAGCTCCCTGTCTTGTTTTTGCTGACTGTATAGAACTTCTCCATCTTTGGCTGCAAAGAATATAATCAATCTGATTTCAGTGTTGACCATCTGGTAATGTCCATGTGTAGAGTCTTCTCTTGTGTTGTTGGAAGATGGTGTTTGCTATGACCAGTGAGTTCTCTTGGCAAAACTCTATTAACCTTTGCCCTGCTTCATTCTGTACTCCAAGGCCAAATTTGCCTCTTACTTTTGCCTTCCAGTCCCCTATAATGAAAAGGACATCTTTTTTGGTTGTTAGGTCTAGAAGGTCTTATAGGTCTTCACAGAACCATTCAACTTCAGCTTCTTCAGCGTTACTGTTTGGGACATAGATTTAGATTACTGTGATATTGAAAGATTTGCTTTGGAAACAAACAGATCATTCTGTCATTTTTGAGATTGCATCCAAGTACTGCATTTTGGACTCTTTTGTTGACTATGATGGTTACTCCATTCCTTCTAAGGGATTCTTGCCCAAGTAGTCGATATAATGGTCATCTGAATTAAATTCACCCATTCCAGTCCATTTTAGTTCACTGATTCCTAGAATGTCAACGTTCACTCTTGCCATCTCCTGTTTGACCACTTCCAATTTGCCTTGATTCATGGACCTAACATTCCAGGTTCCTATGCAACACTGCTCTTTACAGCATCGGACCTTGCTTCTGTCACCAGATACATCCAAAACTGGGTGTTGTTTTTGCTTTGGCTCCATCTCTTCATTCTTTCTGAAGTTATTTCTCCACTGATCTCTAGTAGCATAGTGGGCACCTACTGACCTGGGGAGTTCCTCTTTCAGTGTCCTATCTTTTTGCCCTTTCATACTGTTCATGGGGTTCTCAAGGTAGGAATACTGAAGTGGTTTGCCACTCCCTTGTCCAGTGGACCACATTTTGTCAGAACTCTCCACAATGACCCGTCCGTCTTGGGTGTTCCTACACAAGTTACACAAGGCTGTGGTTCATGTGATCAGATTGGTTAGTTCTCTGTGATTGTGTTTTTCAGTCTGTCTGCCCTCTGATGGAGAAAGATAAGAGGCTATGGAAGCTTCCTGATGGGATAGACTGACTGAGGGGGAAATTGGGTCTTGTTCTGATGGGCGGGGCCATGCTCAATAAATCTTCAATCCAATTTTCTGTTGATGGGTGGAGCTGTATTCCCTCTCTGTTATTTACCTGGGGCCAAACTATGGTGGAGGTAATGACGATAATGGCGACCTCCTTCAAAAGGTTCCATGTATGTACTGCTACACTCAGTGATCCCAGTCCTGCAGCAGGCCACCACTGACCCACACCCCTGCTGGAGACTCCTGGATACTCCTGGGCAAGTCTGGGTCAGCCTCTTGTTGGGTTACTACTCCTTTCTCCTGGGTCCTGGTGCACAAGGTTCTGTTTGTGCCTTCCAAGAGCCTGTTTCCCCAGTCCTGTGTAAGTTCTGGCAGCTTTATGGTGGGGTTAATGGCAACCTCCTCCAAGAGGGCTTATGCCATACCCAAGTCTGCTGCACCCAGAGCCTCTGCCCCTGCGGCAGTCCACTGCTGACCCGTACCTCCACAGGAGACACTCACACACAGTTCTGTCTCAGTCTCTGTGGGGTCTCTGGGTCCTGGTGCACAGAAGGTTTCTTTGAGCCCTCTGAGCATCTCTGGAGGGAATGCGGTTTTATTCTAAATGCGAATTTGCCCTTCCTACCCTCTTGCTGGGGCTTCTCTGACCCTGGACATGGGGTATCTCCTCACAGTAGCTCCAGTGCCATGCACCACTGCTCCAGCACCTAATGTCTTGCTGGGGCTTCTCCTTTGCCCTTGGACATGGGGTATCTCCTTGCAGCCTCTCCAGCCCTGCACACCCAGTGCCACACAGCTGCATCAAATGTATACATGTGCATTTATCTCAGGGCTCTTGATTCTGGTCCATTTTTCTATGTATCTTTTAAAAATTGCCATTTATACTCTTTTGATTACTTTAGCTTTGTAGTATAGTTTTAAATCAAGGAGTGTGATGCCTTTGTTCTTCTTTCTCAAGACTGCTTTGGTTATTTGCAGTCTTCTGTAATTCTATACCAATTTTACTACTGTTTTTCCTATTTATATAAAAAATAGAAATTGACATTCTGTTGGGGATTGCTTCAAATCTTTAGATGGTTTTGGATAGTACAGGTATGCTAACTATTAATTTTTGTGATACATGATCATGGGATAGCTTTTCATTCATTTGTAGTGACTTCATTTTTTTAAATCAGTATCTAATAGTTTTTAATGGATATCTGTTTCCCTTTGGTTAAATTTATTTTTAAGAATTTTATTGTTTTTAGTACTATTGTGGAATGGGATAATTTTCTTTATTTGGGGATGTTGATTTTGTATCCTTCAACTTACTGGATTTGTTTGTTAGTTTGAACAGTTCCTTGGTGGAGTCTTTAGAGCTTTCTGTAGATAATAAATCATTTGCAAATAGACAATTTGGGTGTTTTTATTTCTTTTTCTTGCTTGATTGCTCTGCTAGAACTCTATGTTGAACAGGAATGGGAGAGTAGGCACCTTTGTCTTATTCCTAATTCTAGGGGAAAATCTTCTACTCTTTCACTCTCGAGTATGATGTTAGCTGTGGACTTGTCATGTATGACATTGTGCTGTGGTGTTGAGAGGTTTTCCTTTTTTATCATGGATAGATGTTGATTTTTGTCAAATGCTTTTCCTGCATCTATAGAGACAATCATGTAATTTTTATTTTCCTATTAATGTGATGTATCACATACAGCCAGTAGCATATGTTGAACTGTTGCTAGAAGGGGACCTTTTCCAGGGCCCCAAAATGGGCTCTTTTCTAACACTCAGAAATGAATTGTCCAAGGAAACATAGGAGTTGACAAGGCAAGTCATTTTATTGGGAAGGAGTGCCTGAACAGAGAGCAGTAAGGGAAGGGAAGCCAGGAGAACTGCTCTGCCATGTGGCTCGCAGTCTCGGGGTTGTGGTGATGGGATTAGTTTCCGGGTTGTCTTTGGCCAATCATTCTGACTCAGGGTCCTTCCTGGTGGTGCCTGCATTGCTTGGCCAAGATGGATGCCAGCAAGAAGGATTCTGGGAGGTGATCAGACACATGGTGTCTCCTTTTGATCTTTCCCAAACTCTTCAGGTTGGTGATGGCTTATTAGTTCCGTGTTCCTTACTAGGACCTCCTGTTGTAAAACAACTCATGCAGATGGTTACTATGGTGCCTGGTCAGGGTGGGCGGTTTCAGTCAGTGTGCTTTCCCTAACAGAACCATCCTTGTATCCCAAGGAAAACGTCCACTTGATGGTGCATGATCCTTTTAGTGAATTGTTGAGTTTGGTTTC
This sequence comes from Capra hircus, assembly GCF_001704415.2. NCBI lineage: Eukaryota > Metazoa > Chordata > Mammalia > Artiodactyla > Bovidae > Capra > Capra hircus. Next base: position 24,887,880 of record NC_030817.1, read on the forward strand.
CTTGAGAATTTTTGCATCTGTATTCACTGGGGATATTGACATGTAATTTTCTTTATAGTGTCCTTATCTGGCTTTCATAATGCTGGCTTCATAAAATGAGCTTGAGTGTATTCCCTTCTCTTTAATTTTTTGGAAGAGTTTGAAAATGACTGGTTTTAATTAAAAAAAAAAAAAATTTTTTTTTTTTTTGAATGTTTGGTAGAGTTCACTGGTAAAACCAGCTGGTCTTGGGCTTTTCTTTGTTGGGAGGTTTTCAACTACTGACTCACTCTCCTTACTTGTTGTCTGTTCTAATTTTCTGTTTCTTCAGAATTTAGTTTTTATAGGTTGTATGTATCTGGGAATTTATTTTTTTCTAGGTTGTCCAATTTGTAAGCTTATGATTGTTCACAATAGTCACTTAAGATTCGTTGTATTTCTGTCTTATCTATTGTAATATCTCCTCTTTCATTGATAATTTTATTTACTTGAGTCCTTTGTCCTTTCTTGGCTAGTCTAGTTAAATAATTTTCAATTTTATCTTTTTAAAGAACCAACTTTTAATTTTGTTAATCTATTCTATTGCCTTCATATTCTCTGTTTCATTTATTTCTCCTCCAATCTTTGTTATTTCCTTTCTTCTGCTAACTTTGGGCTTAGGTTGTTCTTTTTCTAGTTACTTTAGGTATAATTTGAGATATTTCTTTGTTAAATGTAGATACTTATCGCTATAGGCTTTCCTCTTAGAACTGCTTTTGCTGTGTCCCATTAAGTTTTGGTATACTCAATTTCCTTTTTTTTTTTTTTTTTTCTGAAGATATATATTTTAGAAACTTCCCTTCTGATTTAATTGTTCAGGAGTGTGTTGTTTACATATACCCTCCCTTTGTATAAACTGAAGGCTGAAACTTGCATTCCAGGAGAATACAAAAGATAGGGGCTCAATGTGGTCAATGTCAGTTCAAAACCTTACTAGTTTGTCTGCTACAATTTCTCAGAGCTGTGAAATCAAAAGGAAATGAAACTACACTTATCCTGTGACATAAGCATAGTATTTCTATAGAGAATCAAAGTTTTGGGCTATTTATCTGCACTGACATCTACCTCCTGCAGTGGATGTGGCTTGGTTTCAGTGTATGTCATTATAAATGCACTAGGAAAGAACTGTTCTGATTTCAAGATAATCTGGACCTAGTGAGAAGATATGCTGAGACCATACTCAAGGTCAAGTTGAAGCAGCTTTTTGAGTTAATATTGTTATAAGTGGATTTTTTCTAACTAAAATACAGCTTAATAATTTTCTAGAAGGGTACATGACTGCTTTTATGATACGATACCATTTTCTGTCTCTTAATCTCATTCTTTTCCTTAAAAAATTGTCTTTTTCCTACTCCAATATAGTTGTTTTATATAAATCTTTGGAAAATACAAAGAAATAGAAGGAAAAACTAATTCTCATACCTGCAATATATTTTGGCATATTTAATCTTTTTGGGCGTATTTTCTTCAGTGTTGCTATGATCATATATGATATACAAAATGGTATATATCTCTTTGGGGAAAATATCTGCTTTAAAATTTTACAATTTTTTTTTCTGGAAATTTTGAAAATACAAAAAAATATAAAAGTTTCAGCTTCTGGCAATATAGCAGAGTAGATGTTCAGAGAAACTCCTACCAGTGCAGAGATAACACAAGGCTTTAAACAGATGGAAGATCAAAGAACATCCACCCTCAATAGAGCTGAGACTCCCTGGAAGGCAACATAGTTAGGGTAGAGGCAAAGCCAGGAAAAAACCCTGCCCTGTTGGTGGGCCAGGTTGAAGGGTGGGGAGAAAAAATAAAAATAAAAAAGATTTAGGGCTGGAATTCATGCTATTGCTTGGCCTACAAAATCCCAGCTTGAAAATTTAACTTAAATTGGTTCTGGATTAGTTGTCTCCGTATGTACTTGGCAGGAGCAGATGCAGATTATCTTAGACAAGACTCAGTTTAAACTCAAGCTTCAATGAATTCTACAAAGTTGCAAGGAATATAAGCTTACGGGTATTAATCACTGAACACATGATGAAATAAGGTGTATAGGAGGTCTAGCAAAAACCAACAACCATTGAATTAGACCTTCAAACATTTCATATGCTAAAATTAGCAGTGATAGAATATTTTTAAAAACCATTTTCACTGTTTAAAGGAATTAAAGAGAGGTCACTGAAAATATATGAAGGAGCAGGATATTTCCTATCTGAAAAGGAAACAAAATTTCTAGAAATAAAAAAATTAATGCTGAAAGCTAGTGAATTGATTAAATAGCAGATTTGATACAGTTGAGGAGAGATTTAGCAAGTTGGAGGATAGATTTAAATAATTTTCCTAGATTGTCTTGTAAGGAGACATGAAGATGGCAAATATAGAGAATTAGGGGACATGGGTAATAGAAAGAGAAGCTCCAGTATATGTTTAATCAGAGTCCCAGGAGAGTGATAGAAGTTTAGTTTTGATACCCCTCTGTAGATAGATATAAAAGAATGATAGGAGGAGGGACAGTGTTAGGAAGTATATGAATACACTAAACTTTCATAAACTGAACTCGATTTCAAAGACAATACTCATCGCACTGAAAAAAAAAAAAATCCACCCAATGACGGTTTACATGAAACATACCTAAAACATAAGAACATAGAATGGTTGATAGTAAAGGCATGGGAAAAAAAAAATAGGCAGACCGATAATCATCAAAAGAAAATTGACCTAGCTATGCATATCATTGTCAAATAAAATAAGCTCTAAGGCAAAGGGCTTTCTGATGAAGAAGAGTCTAAGTGTTAGTTAAAGTTTAAGAGGAAGATACAACAATTTTAATCTGAAATGCACCAAATTACATAGTTTTTAACTGACAAAATACCAAGGAGAAACAGATAAAACTTTAATCAAAGTGGGATATTTTAATATATCTCTCAGTATTTGATAGATCAAGCAGATTAAAAAAAGAAATCAACATAAACATAGAGGATTTGAACCGTACAAACAATAAACCTGTTCCAGTGAGCATAGATAGCCCTTCACCAAATAGACAGAAAATATATATTTGTATTAAATTCTCATGGAACATTTATAAAAATTGATTCTAAATAATTAAACAAGTCTTTATAAATTTTAACAGTTGAGTATTATTCAGATCATATTTAATGACTACAATACTAACAAGTTAGAAATTAAACACCAAAAAAGGTAATTTAAGAAAACTCATTTGTATACTGTAACGCTTGTTTCTAAATAATCCAAATGTCAGAAATAATAGGTATTGCGAAATGTGTGCTAAAGCCGAAAGCAATAACTACATTGTGTGTGTGCTAAGTTGACTTCCCTGGTGGCTCAGAGGTTAAAGCGTCTGCCTGCAATGTGGGAGACCTGGGTTCGATCCCTGGGTCAGGAAGATCCCCTGGAGAAGGAAATGGCAACCCACTCCAGTATTCTTGCCTGGAGAATCCCATGGACAGAGGAGCCTGGTGGGCTACAGTCCATGGGGTCACAAAGAGTCAGACACGACTGAGCAACTTCACACACTAATCACACTAAGTTGCTTCAATCGTGTCTGACTCTGTGCGACCCCGTGGACTGTAGCCTGCCAGACTCCTCTGTCCATGGGATTCTCCAGGCAAGAATACTGAAGTGGGTTGCCATGCCCTCCTCCAGGGGATCTTCCCGACCCAGGGATCAAACCCAAGCCTCACATCACCTGCATTGGCAGGCAGGTTCTTTACTACTAGCACCGCCAATTGAGCAGTAGCCAAATTGTTATTAAAAATTTGTGTACATGAACACATGTACTGATGTTATCTCTGAGATCTAGCCAGGAAAATGACTTCCCAAGGATACATAGGAAAGAATTTTTATTCAGGATGAGAGAAAATAATTAAATTGTTTACCAAATTAGTGGACTGGCAACTTCACAGGAAATGTATGTTGTGTGGCCTTAGTCTATTTGGCCAGTTTTTGTATTCAAATCTTAAAGACAGAGTTTATGCTCAGAATAATACTTATTTAAAATAGTGTTAGTGCTTTTTAGTACTTCATGGCTTCTTATTTGGGAATTATTGGAATATGTAGATCAGGTATAGACTGTGACAGATTGTGGTTGTTGTAAACTGCTAGCAATATACAGATTATAGGATTGCTTACAGGATTGTTTTGCATTTAGAACTGAACAACAAAGAAATACTGCATATTAAAAGATGTGGTGGTTAGTGGTACTCAGAGGGAAATTTATAGTCTAGAATGTATGTGGTACTTAAAGGGAAATTTATAGCTTATTATGCTCATATGAGAAAAGAACACTGAAACTAAGCTTAGTATCCAAATTATGAAGTTAACAAGAGTAGAATGAACTTCCAAAAATATAGAAGAAAGAAAATGGTGAACAAGAGACAAAAATTAATGATCTAGGGGGGAAAGTTACAGTAAAGGTATTAACAAAACTGAAAGGTTTTTTGTTTTTTTAAGCATTAAGAAACTGACAAATCTCTGGCAGAATTATTTAAGGGGGAAAAAGGCAGAAACCATGAAGAAATAATATCAAGAATGGAAGAGCAGACAAAACTACTGATGCAGACAAGTTTAAGAATATTACAAAATGTTAGTCACTCAGTCATGTCCAACTCTTTGTGATCCCATGGACTGTAGCCGGCCAGACTCCTCCATCCATGGGATTTCCCAGGCAAGAATACTGGAGTGGGTTGCCATTTCCTTTTCCAATTGATGCAGACACATTTAAGAATATTACAAAGGAACATTGTTGCTGCTGATGCTAAGTTGAGTCAGTTGTGTCCGACTCTGTGCGACCCCATAGATGGCAGCCCACCAGGCTCCCCCATCCCTGGGATTTTCCAGGCAAGAACACTGGAGTACGTTGCCATTTCCTTCTCCAATGTATGAAAGGAAAAGTGAAAGTGAAGTCTCTCAGTCGTGTCCAACTCTTAGCGACCCCATGGACTGCAGCCTACCAGGCTCCTCTATCCATGGGATTTTCCAGGCAAGAGTACTGGAGTGGGGTGCCATTGCCTTCTCCACAAAGGAACATTACAAATAGTTTAATGGCAATGAACCCATAAATATGAGAAAGGTTCAAATTTGTAGAAAATGTAAAATATTTTAAAGCATAAAATAGACATAAAACAGCCAAAATTCTACCACCCTTTCATGCATGTCTTACTCATTGTTCCATTCTCATCATTTAATAGTGTTTGTTTAAATGGATAATTAAATTCACATACAGTAATTGTTAACCTTTTGGGGTATTTGTTTACATACATATTTAAAAAACATAATTCATTTGTATATTGATATTAAACATCAGTTACAAGGATACTCTCATATGTGCTAGATGAAAAATGATAAAAGAAAAAGTATAATGATAGACAGCACCTGGCTTATTATTCCTTACCAGTTAAAAATGCTGTAGGAATTTTAAGGCAGCTAATCTTATTTGAATTTCCTTGGCAATGAAATGAACAATATGTTCTTCCTACAGTTACGCTTTTGTGGAGAAAAGAAAAAAGAGATTTTTCTAGCAATTCTCCTGGGACAGCATCCTACCCACATGGAGTTTGATCATTATTAGCACGGACTGAAACAGTATTATTATTATTTTATGATGTTATTAGACAAAATTAGCAATCACTGAGGAATGAGGAATATGGCTCAAGACCCAGTTTCTGGCACTAGAAGGTATGGAAACAAAAAGGGAAAAATAAAGAGAAACACAGTAAAGAAAGCTTTCCTTTGACCGCAGATCTCATCTGAAAACATGCTGTAGAACTCTTTGGAGTCTAAACTGCGTGACAATGATCAATGAGTCCTTTGTTATCACACTTGCTATCTTCCCTTGGATGAAATACTTTTTCAAAGGTATTTTTTCCCAAGAATACATGGGCGGTATATTGTTTTTAGTGCTTGCATATCTGGAAATGCCTTTTTATTGTCTTCCCAAGTAAAAGACATCCTATCCAGGTTGGAAATCCTTGAGGACCTTACCCTCCTTCCCATAAACTATTATTATTTTTCTGGGTACATGTATATATGCAAAAATTACTGAGAAACTTCCAAAAGAGTGTATACCAAGTTTTCTATGGTAGTTATCTCTGTTAAGTAAGGAATAGGTATTCTGAGAATGTGGGCTTTCTTGTGTATGTGTGTGTATGTGTGTGTGTGGTGGTGTGGGTAGGTAGTGGTCAAAGACCTTGTTAATGTCAATTTGTAGAATTTTAATTTTTCTAAGCACGGTGGGGATGAAACATTCCAAATAAAATTAAAACTTAAAGCAATCTCTTGGATCATATTTTTTCCTTCAAGATTCTGAAGACATTGATTTTTTTGCCTCTAGCACTTAATTCCTAGGTGGTGCAGTGGTAAAGAATATGGCTGCCAATGCAGGAGATGCAAGAGACAAGGGTTCGATCCCTGGGTTGGGAAGATCCCCTGGAGGAGGAAATGGCAACCTGCTTCAGTATTCTTGCCTGGACAATTCCATGGACAGAGGGGCCTGACAGGCTGCAGTCCATAGGTCACAAAGAATTGGACGCTACTTAACACACACACACACACACACACACCACACACAGCATTCAATTCAATACATTTCTTCAACAATTTTTGAATGCCAACTGTGCATCAAAAGGGACTTCATGGAGCTTACAGCAGACTGAAAGAGAGAAACACTAATCAAGTACTCACATAAACGAACAAAAACGAACATGACTGTGTTTTAGTCCTTAGTCCTTTAGTCCTTTCACAAGGACTGTGAAAGGCAGACACACGATCATTGTAAGAGCATGTGATGGGGGAGCTGACCTGGTCAGGATGTCAGAGAGGAGCCCAGAAACAGTGACTGTGAAGCAGGGGGAGAGGGGGCTGGGAGTGGCCTGCGAGGAGCGGAGGGCAGTTGAGTTTGGAGAGGAGCAGGTGGAGCTGGAGAGGTAGCTGGGGGCAAGTCTATGGAATACCTATCAACCCAGCCAAGGATGTGGCTTCTGTCCTGAGAGCCATGGGAAGCAATTGAAGGGCATAAATATGGGAGTGATATATCAGATCTGTACTTCAAACAGATCACTCTTACTACTGTGTGGAGGATTGAATGCAGAGAAGCAACGGTGAAAGTAGGAAGGCCAAAGAGGAGTCAATGGCAGCAGCCTGGAATGGAGAGGACGGTTGCATGGATTACAGTGAGTGTCTGTAGAGATGGAGAGGAAGGTATATTTGAAAGACATTTGGAGATAACATCTACAGGGTCCCATGATCCACTGGATATAAGCGGTGAGAGAGAGGAATATGCAAAAGACGCCTCTTAGGTTCTGACTAAAGTGATGGCACATGCATGGAGATTTCATAGAAAGAGAACCAGGTTTGGAAAGAATATCATAAATTTTGCTTTGGATGAGTTGAATTCAATAATCATGTGAAATGCTTAAGTGGAGATATTGAGTAGACAATGGTTCTGTAGTTTCAGGCCGAAGGAGAGGTCTAAACTGGTGATTTGATCCTGTGAATCAGACTACAGAATCCCGAGTTCAGTGGAAAGTGAGACCCCAGGACTTCCTAGAGCATAAGCTTCTGAACTTGGACTAGACCGAAGACAGGTAGGATCCAGAAATCAGAAAAGCCTCCTACATGTAGTGTGTTTATCCTGCTATTTCTACCAAAGATGTCCCCTGTCTGCTCTTAACAAATGCTCAGCCAGGAAACCCCTCCTCATGTTCTATTAGAGAAGCAACGCAGGCCCATCTAGAGGGAACAAATCCCCTGGGCTAGTAACTTCACTCTGTTCTTTCACCACCGTCTCAGTTCATCACATCATTTTGGAGATGCTTCACTTTCATTCCAGACAGTGCTGACCAAGAGAATAGGGAGGACCACTTGAATTAGTCAGTCTGGGACCCCAGGGAGGTGATCTGAGTGAGGCCTGTGTTAGGGTGGCTGAGTTACATATCAAGTTAATCAGTCTTACAGCTAGATCGCTGCCCCAGAGCCTTCATTTCATGTGATGTCTGGTAGCTTTGGAGTCCTCAGGAAGGAAACCATATCTTTGGGACAGGAGTAAGCTATAGGTTCATGACGGTTCATCTGCGTTGACGTCTCTCATGAGCAGGAGACAGCCTGTTTCGAGTATGACATTGGGCAGTCCCCCTCTGTACCCTGTGTGCGTCTCTGAATGGCTTTGACATTAGTGGTGAAGGGGAAGCTGCAAGGAAATGCCTGTTTCTGCCTCTGTCTCCAGTGCCATCTTGATGAGCACCAAGCATGCTCTCTTTTAAGGGGGATTAGAGAATCCATGCTGAACCAATTGTTAGAAACATAAGACGTGGGATCTGGACATTAATAAATGCTAACATGAATCAACACTTATATTTCTTATCTCAATTAGATCCTCACTCTTTGGAATCCAGCTACCCCAGCTGCTGGCAGTGTTGTCATTAGCTGCAGGCTGACAGCCCCCCTGGAACTGAGTTATTAAGAATAAATGAACCTTGGGTTCAGACCCCTTAGGGGTTTGGCTTTTTGAAGCTAGGCACAAATGAAAACTCAGCTGTCTAGGCTTTGCATTATTACATGTTCTGGCTTATATTGGTCTCTAGGGAATCTGCTTGATGCATTTCTAAGTTGTTTGTTTTGTTTTTAGTGGAGAAGATCAGATTTTAAACAACTTTCCGTTATCAGAGATGCCCCCTTTTAAAACAGGAGTTCTGGGAAACAGGATAACTATTTTAAAATGACCCTTTCTCGATCAAGGCTCCCACGCCTGGACTTTCCTAACTGTTTATTTAAGTGTGTAGCCATAACTTTTTACTCCGGTTAGCATTTGTTGGGTCCAACACAGCTATAGTCTAGGAAATGGTTTCTAATTTTCCTGCTGCCTCATCAGCAGAATTGACAGCTAAATTCCAGTTGCTGAGGCTTTATTACTTTTGAAGATGTGAGAGGCAGAAAAGAGCACAGCTGGGTCCCGCATCCCAGGTGGAGATTTTAGGACTGGCAGATAGAAGCAAATTTTGACTGTTAACTGAGGACAATTTAATCTGGAGGCAATTGCTGGGAGATGAAATTTGAAACCCCCTGATGTTGGTTTCTATGAATAACTGCCCTTTCAGGAGTATACCTCAGGGTTCAGCACTTCCACAGGTAAGTGTGATATAGAAGGCCCAGGGAAAAAGAGTTTTAAGATTCTCAGCTGTTGAGGTGAGGCATTGTTGAAGGCGGACAGTTCATCTACCTTTGTATTTGCATATATCCACTTTCTTGGAAATGCCACTTTCAAGAATCACTAGAACTCAGCCGAGAAAAGATTGGCTTGGACATGGTGGAATCCATCATGGGAAGTTTTCATTATGTGTAATGTTGAGGGCAGAGGAGGACAGCTAAAAAGCTTTCTAGGCTGAGGTCTTTGTTGAATTCTCAGGTAATTATTTGGTGGCCACATACTCACATGTTTCTATTTCCCAAAATAAATGTTTACTTCCAAAAAGATCCCTATTACAGTACAACAGCACTTTCCCAGGAAGCACTTGCCCAACAGTCCTTTCCCTTCCCGTGGAGCTTTGCTCAAGATGGTAATTTACCAAAAGAGTGTAATTATGCGATTGAAAAATCTTTAAATGTGATTGTCAGGGAAATGCCGTGAGTGTCTCAAAATAGGCCAGGTGTGAGTGTAAGGTAGTGAGACTGATGTTTATATTTCCATAAAGTTATACAAAACACAAATAATGACTCTGAACTCTGCCTTCCCTCTTCCCGTTTGTTGTTGTCATTTAGTCACTAAGCCATGTCTGAATGTTTGCGACCCCGTAGACTAGCCCACCCAGAAAAGGCAATGGCACCCCACTCCAGTACTCTTGCCTGGAGAGTCCCATGGATGGAGGAGCCTGGAGGGCTGCAGCCCATGGGGTCGCAAAGAGTCAGACATGACTGAGTGACTTCACTTTCACTTTTCACTTTCATGCATTGGAGAAGGAAATGGCAACCCACTCCAGTGTTCTTGCCTGGAGAATCCCAGGGACGGGGGAGCCTGGTGGGCTGCTGTCTATGGGGTCACACAGAGTCGGACACGACTGAAGCGACTCAGCAGCAGCAGCAGCAGCAGCAGCAGCAGCAGCAGACTAGCCCACCAGGCTTTTCTGTCCATGGGATTCTCCCAGCAAGAATTCTGGAGTGGGTTGCCATTTCCTTCTCCAGGGGATCTTCCTGACCCAGAGGTAATCAAGGCAGAATCCATACACCTTTTGCTAGAGCACTGTTCTTTCTGTTTGTGTTGCAAACTCTAGTGGTTTCCCTATTGCTTCCTGTTTATTTGTTTATCATCTGAGGAGGAAAAAACTCTCCTGAGCTGGGGCTTGTTGATGGAGAATGCAGTTTTCTTCTGGAATCCTCTCTTTGCGTGTGTGACTGCTTTTAGAATACACTTAATTCCTCAACTAGAGGGTTTGTTGGGGTTCACAATTTCCTAGCATTTTGCAGTTTTGGTTCTCATACTTTCCTATCTCCTAAGAAAAGGGTAGATAAGGTTACTAGCTTTCTGTTATGTTATCCAGAAATCTATCCCCCTTGCTTCTAGTAGCAATTCTTTCTCCCATCTTGTTACTGTTTTGAAAAGGGAGCTAGGATGGGTCTAAAAATCATCCAAGTTTCTTCCTAGAATCTTAAGGCATTAGAAATTGACATGGGCAAATTGATGTGTGGTGTATACAAACTAGAACGTACGCACTTCAGATGACTGTTATTTATTTCTCTTCAAACCGGTAACCTTAGGACTCCATTAACATGTTCCAACAGTGATGTCATTGCTCAAAACGCCCACACATCCCCTTTTCTGGAATCTTCCCCGAACTGACTTGCAAATCATATAATAGTATTCACCTTTAAAAAAAAAAACAAACAGTACTGCATAGCTGGGTCACCTTCACTCACCTTTATCTACCAAATTGGATTCCAAACAACTTCTGTTTCTCAAAATCAAATCTACAAAGGGAATGAATATTTATCAGCCATTATTAATGGAATTCTAAAGAAAATGCCATAGGCTATGAAAGCAATTCCTAAAATGAAGCTCTGTGAATTTTTAAAATGGCAATAGTATCTGACTAGTATAGAAACTCCAAGGAGACTTCTTTGGAAGAAATAATTCTTGTTTAGATGTGCAAGTTCTGATAAGTTGGTTAGAAAGAGACTCTCATTTGGTCTGGGAAGCGTGATAAGTTGATTTAAAAAGATTGTCTCATTTGATTTGGGATATGAGATAAATGGGCCCCAGCTTTGCCAGTAAACATGGACAGAGTGCTTAGCATCTCTAGATTTCCAATTCTTCACATTTAAAATGAAGGACTTAGATTAGAAAATCTCCAAGGACTCTTTTAGCTTCAATATAGTACAACTCATCCTTCAGACATTTATTGGGCAACTATTGAGAGTGTTAGATACTGTTCTAGAAAAAGTGATACAAATCCTTGTCCTAAATGATGTCAAAATCTAGCTAGGAATATAGATGATATACAGTTTTTATGTCATCAATATCATTATATGATATATTCTTTTATGTATTATATTATATAACATAATTACAATATTTGTTACTATGTAAACTGGCTACTTGTTCACCAGATATTTTTATTTTCTTCTTGGCAACTCTTTTCTCAGACTTTCTTTAATCAGATGTAGCCAAGTGATTGGAGTTTGGCTAGTCAAATGTGGGCAGAAGTGACTTATGCTAATTCTAGGTCCGGTCAATGAAACCACCCCACCCCACCCCCACCCCCAGACTTCTCTCTCTTTATTCGGTTATCGTCTGAACAGAGAGAATGCCAGAGAGCCAGAGGAGCATGGAGCCTCAAGATGGAAAGGGCCTGGGTCCCTGAATGGTTGTATGAAACACAGGACTCCCTCATACTTCCTACCACCCTGCATTGGACTGTGACAGAAGGGAGAAATAGCCTTTACTGTGTTAATCCACTCTGATTTGGGGCTGCATGGTTATAATGGTTAGGTTTCCAAGTCCAATATATGTTTCACCTTACAAAGGAAGAGGCCTCAAGGTCTTAGATGATCACATATACATGTATATATACACCTTTACCTTTACCAGTATCATCTAAGACCTTGAGGCCTCTTCCTTTGTAAGGCGGATCATATTGGACTTGGAAACCTAACCATTATAACCATGCAGCCCCAAATCAGAGTGGATTAACACAGTAAAGGCTATTTCTCCCTTCTGTCACAGTCCAATGCAGGGTGGTAGGAAGTATGAGGGAGTCCTGTGTTTCATACAACCATTCAGGGACCCAGGCCCTTTCCATCTTGAGGCTCCATGCTCCTCTGGCTCTCTGGCATTCTCTCTATTGAGACAATAACTGGATAAAGAGAGAGAAGTCTCACAGATTTATATATACATCAGTTCAGTTCAGTTCAGTCACTCAGTCATGTCTGACTCTGCGACCCCATGAATCGCAGCATGCCAGGCCTCCCTGTCCATCACCATCTCCTGGAGTTTACTCAGACTCACGTCCATCGAGTCCGTGATGCCATCCAGCCAACTCATCCTCTGTCATCCCCTTCTCCTCCTGTCCCCAATCCCTCCCAGCATCAGAGTCTTTTCCAATGAGTCAACTCTTCATATGAGGTGGCCAAAGTACTGGAGTTTCAGCTTCGGCATCATTCCTTCCAAAGAAATCCCAGGGTTGATCTCCTTCAGAATGGACTGGTTGGATCTCCTTGCAGTCCAAGGGACTCTCAAGAGTCTTCTCCAACACCACAGTTCAAAAGCATCAATTCTTCAGTGCTCAGCCTTCTTCACAGTCCAACTCTCACATCCATACATGACCACAGGAAAAACCATAGCCTTGACTAGACGGACCTTAGTCAGCAAAGTAATGTCTCTGCTTTTGAATATACTATCTAGGTTGGTCATAACTTTCCTTCCAAGGAGTAAGCGTCTTTTAATTTCATGGCTGCAGTCACCATCTGCAGTGATTATGGAGCCCCCAAAAATAAAGTGTGACACTGTTTCCCCATCTATTTTCCATGAAGTGATGGGACCGGATGCCATGATCTTCATTCTCTGAATGTTGAGCTTTAAGCCATACACACATATATAAGGCTTCCCTGGTACCTCAGTAGTTAAAGCATCTACCTGCAATGCAGGAGACCCGGGTTCGATCCCTGGGTTGGGAAGATCCCCTGGGGAAGGAAATGGCAACCCACTCCAGTATTCTTTCCTGGAGAATCCCATGGACGGAGGAGCCTGGTGGGCTACAGTCCAAGGGGTTGCAAAGAGTCAGACACAACTGAGCACTTCACTTCACACATATATAATACCTATACCTTAGGGTAATTTATCTTTCAGTTCAGTTCAGTAGCTCAGTCATGTCCGACTCTTTGCGACCCCATGAATCGCAGCATGCCAGGCCTCCCTGTCCATCATCAACTCCTGAAGTTTACCCAAACCCATGTCTATTGAGTCGGTGATGCCATCCAGCCATCTCATCCTCTGTCATCCCCTTCTCCTCCTGCCCCCAACCCCTCCCAGCATCAGAGTCTTTTCCAGTGAGTCAACTCTTCACATGAGGTGGCCAAAGTATTGGAGTTTCAGCTTCAGCATCAGTCCTTCCATTGAACGCCCAGGACTGATCTCCATTTATCTTCAGGCTTTTATAAATAATAACTTATTTAGTTCTCTTGCGATAACTTGAAGGTGTAGGTACTATTATCTCCCTTATACAGGTGAGAAAACTTAAGTGATTTACTTAAAATTTTTTGCCTAGGAGGCAGCAGAGTAGATTTTGAGGTCAGATCTGGCTACCTAAAAGTGAATGCTGTTATCCACTAGAATATGGGGAGTTCACTGACTTGAAACAAACCTTTAGAACTCTGATTTTTGTAATTTATTTTCACTTTCAGTTCACTTCAATTCCATCGCCTCACATAAACATTTTATCCAAATTGCCTTCTTGTTTCTATATGCTTAACTGAATCATGTGAATTAATTTTAAAAATTTGGATGATAATGTACAACTTCCAGTAATGGGAAACTAACTTGTGGCAGAGAAATCATGGATTACAAGTAAAACAAAACTTGGTGTTTGAAGCACTGGAGAGTGAAAAAGCAGCTAGGATGAGAGGGCCACAATCCTGGAAAGAAGGGGAACTCTTTGAGGTAAGTGACGATCTGTAACGTTTTCCAAATTAGACATTTGCCAGTTTATAGGTGGCCTAAGAAGAGAGACTGAAAGTAAGAGAAAAGACCTCTGCTAAGAAGCAGAGAAGCTGAGCAGAGTTTTCAGCAGTGCTGTGGTGCTTGTGAGATGACAATTGGTGTCCAAGACTACCATGTAAGATGCTTACCATGTCAGCATCTTGAAGATGCTGCTGCCAAAGGACGTGCAGAACAATGAGCCTCATAGTCTGAGCTGTTTCTCTTTGATGCATTTGCAAAGTAATGGATGGCAGTGGCGCAGAAAGAAACGAATCAGGAAACAGCAGCCAAGGGTAAGACTGAATGGGCTGCAACTGGCCCTCACCATCCCAAAGATGAACTCCAGTCTTCTAAAGGGGCAAGCCTGAAACAGAGATTAGACCTGCAAAAAGGGACCAATGAGGTGGAGATTCCCATTTTTATGACTTAGTCTGAGGGTAGACCAACGTTTGATACTACATGAAGTGACAAAAACTCTGATGAAAGATCTGTCCATCTGTCTTTCTGTCCTAAACCATTAGAGGATAGGTTACCACAGTGACTGGAAAGTGAGATTACAGTCCTGGGAAGGAGAGCATCAAAGCCCCAAATTCTCTGTATAAGCTCTGCCCAAATTTCTGGTTGACCTCTCAACAATACATGCCTGGGATATGCTCTGCGTACCTTAAAGCAAGGCCAAAAGATCAGAAATGAGATTTGAGTTATTGTGCAAGAGACAAAGTTTACAATTTGAACAAATCAAATTAACTGACTGCTATAATGAAAACAACATTCTTTGGATGGATGGATGTAAATAAATCTAGTCTCTACAACACAGCATTGATAAGATACATGATTCAATTCAACTTGACACATGAAAACCAAGAAAATGTGCCCCAGTCTTAAGAGAAAAGACAATAAACTTAGGCTAACACTGAGAAATTTAGGAACAACCTATGGAATTTGCTTACAAGACTTAAAAAGTAGACATTATGTTTAATGAAGGAAAATAAGCTTGTAATAAATTAAAATATTACATTAGGAGAAAATTGATTTGAATTATTGTTCAGGTATCATCAGAAATGTTAGAGGTCAAAAGATAGTAGAATAACATCTTTAAAGAAGCTTTTTATTTTAAAGTAATTTTAGAAAATACAGAAAAGTCACAAAAATAGTACTGAAAATTTCTGTCTATATTTTACCTAGCTTTCCCTAATGTTACCAGCATACATAAGCATTGATAATTATCAAAGCCAAGAAATTAATATTGGTACAATTCCATTAATTAAATTATAGACCTTATTAGAATTTCACCAGTTTTCCTTTTAATATCCTTTTCTTTTTCTGTTTCAGTTATGTTTCATCTTCAACATCTGTGACAATTCCTCAGTCTATCCTTTGGAAGGGTATTAGTCAGATGTTTTGTGGACTGTCTCAATTTGAGGTTGTCTGAGGTTTTCTGATGATGGTAATTAGTATTTTTCACAAGAATATCACAGAAGTGATGTTGTATTTTTCTCAGTGTATCACATCAGGGAGTTCAGGATGTCAAATATCTCATTCTTGGTGATGTTAACTTGATCAATTAGGTAAGGTCACGTGTCTTTACTAGGAAGTCATTGTTTTGCCTTTTGCAATAAAAAATGTCTTGTAGGAAACACTTTGAGGCCAAGCAGGTATCCTGCTTCACCTTAGACTGTCACTAGTATCTGTCTATAGATCTCGTCTATGAAAATTTTTACTGTGGTATTTGCCTAATGGTGATTTCTGGAATAACATCTTTAAGTGTTTAAGCAAACAAACAAATAAACAAACAAAAAACCATCCTTTTGACCCAGAATTTTATATCCAGTGAAAATATAAGAACAAAGGTATACAACCCAATAATAAAAAGACCCCAATTAAAAATGGGCAAAGGATATTTTTCCAAATAAGATATGCAAGTCGGAAGATGCTCAACATCATTAGCCATTAAGGCTATTCAAATCAAAGTCACAATGAGATAACACTATACAGCCACTGGGACAGCTATGATAAAAAAAAAAAAAAGACAGATAATAACAAATGTTGACAAGAATGCAGAGAAACTAGGAAACTCATACGTTGTTGGTGGGAATGTAAAATGGTGTAGACAGTTGCTTTAAAGACAATTAGCACTTTCTCAAAAAGTTAATAAAACTCAGCAATTGCTCATTTCCTCAAAAGAAATGAAAATATTTATGTCCGTATAAAAACATGTGCACTATTGTTCATAAGAGCATTACTCATAATAGCCAAAAAAAGAAAACAGTTGGATATCCATCAGCTGGTGAATGGATAAATAAGATATGACACAGTCATACACTGGAATATTATCTGGCCATGTTGTTGTTGTTCAGTTGCTAAGTCATTTCCAACTCTTTGTGACCCCATGGCCTGCAGAACACCAGGCTTCCCTGTCCACCATTATCTTCCAGAGTTTACTCAAATTAATGTCCATTGAGTTGGTGATGTTATCCAACCATCTCATCCTCTGCCATCCCCTTCTCCTTATGCCTTCAATTTTTCGCAGCATCAGGGTCTTTTTCAATGAGTCAGCTCTTTGCATCAGGTGGCCAAAGGGTTGGAGCTTGAGCTTCAGCATCAGTCCTTCCAATGAATATTCAGGGTTGATTTCCTTTAGGATTGACTGGTTTGATCTCCTTGAGGTCCAAGGGACTTGCAAGAGTCTTCTCCAGCACCACAATTCGAAAGCATCAATTTCATCATCAGTTCAGTTCAGTTCACTTCAGTCGCTCAGTCGTGTCCGACTCTTTGCGACCCCATGAATTGCAGCACGCCAGGCCTCCCTGTCCACCACCATCTCCCGGAGTTCACTCAAACTCACGTCCATTGAATCGGTGATGCCATCCAGCCATCTCATCCTCTGCTGTCCCATTTTCCTCCTGCCCCCAATCTCTCCCAGCATCAGAGTCTTTTCCAATGAGTCAACTCTTTGCATGAGGTGGCCAAAGTACTGGAGTTTCAGCTTTAGCATCATTCCTTCCAAAGAACACCCGGGGCTGATCTCCTTCAGAATGGACTGGTTGGATCTCCTTGCAGTCCAAGGGACTCTCAAGAGTCTTCTCCAACACCACAGTTCAAAAGCATCAATTCTTTGGCGTAGAGACAGTACTTTGCCAACAAATGTCCATTTAGTCAAGGCTATGGTTTTTCCAGTGGTCATGTATGGATGCCAGAGTTGGACCGTGAAGAAAGCTGAGCGCCGAAGAATTTCATCATCAGTTTGGCCATAAAAAGAAAGAAAATACTGCAGCATGCTACAACATGGATAAACCTTGAAAACATCTTTAGAGAAAGAAGCCGTTTGCTAAAGACAATATATAATTCCATTTTTTATGAAATAAGCAAATGCATAGGGAAAGAAAGTGGATTAGTTGTTGCCTCGGGCTGGAAGGAGATAGTGGAGGAGAAAGGAAGAGTGACTGGTAAAGCGTATGAGGTTTGTTTTGAGGTGGGAGTGGGGGCTGGGTGGTTGGGGTGTGGAGGTGTAGGGGGGTAATGAAAATGTTCTAAGATTAATTGTAGCAGTGGTTTCACAACTGTGAATGTGTTAAAAATCATTAAATTATACGCTTTAAATGAATTGTATAGTATATGAATTATATATCAATAAACCACTTTTCAGTTCAGTTCAGTTCAGTTGCTCAGTCATGTCTGACTCTTTGCGACCCCATGAATTGCAGCACGTCAGGCCTCCCTGTCCATCACCAACTCCCGGAATTCACCCAAACTCGTGTCCATCGAGTCGGTGATGCCATCCAGCCATCTCATCCTCTGTCGTCCCCTCCTCCTGCTCCCAATCCCTCCAAACATCAGAGTCTTTTCCAATGAGTCAACTCTTCGCATGAGGTGGCCAAAGTATTGGAGTTTCAGCTTTAGCATCATTCCTTCCAAAGAACACCCAGGACTGATCTCCTTTAGAATGGATTGGTTGGATCTCCTTGCAGTCCAAGGGACTCTCAAGAGTCTTCTCCAACACCACAGTTCAAAAGCATCAATTCTTTGGCACTCAGCTTTCTTCACAGTCCAACTCTCATATCCGTACATGACTACTGGAAAAACCATAGCCTTGACTAGATGGACCTTTGTTGGCAAAGTAATGTCTCTGCTTTTCAATATGCTATCTAGGTTGGTCATAACTTTTCTTCCAAGGAGTAAGCGTCTTTTAATTTCATAGTTGCAGTCAACATCTGCCGTGATTTTGGAGCCCCCCAAAATAAAGTCTGACACTGTTTCCACTGTTTCCCCATCTATTTCCCATGAAGTGATGGGACCAGATGCCATGATCTTCGTTTCCTGAATGTTGAGCTTTAAGCCAACATTTTCACTCTTCTCTTTCACTTTCATCAAGAGGCTTTTTAGTTCCTCTTCACTTTCTGCCATAAGGGTGGTGTCATCTGCACTTTTAGAAACCACTTTTAGAAAACAACAAATTAGATGAAAGCATTTTCTGATTAAAGAAAACTAAGAGATTTACTGTTAGAAAATTGGCAGCACAAAATGCTATAGGAATTTCTTCAGAAAGTAAATTATGTCATATGGAAACTTGAATCTTTAGAAGGAAATGAAGAGCATTTGAAATAGTATTTAGGTAAATATAGAAGAAGATTTTTATTTTAAGATACAAAGAACTATTTTAAGAAAAAATGATAAACTGTCATGATATTTATAACATTCTAAAATAGGTCATAGTGCGATAAAGTTGGAGAATAAATTAAAGCTATAAGGATTTTATAGTTTGTACTAGAAAATGCAGAAGAATCAGGATTAATATTAAATTTAGCAATGTAGCTAATACAAAGTCACATGTAAAAATCAATTGTGTTTTCCATGTACCAGCAATAAACAAGCAGAAATTGAAGTTTAATAAACAATGCCCTTAATAATAGCATTATCAGTTGGATCCTCTGGGAAGCAGACACTGAGACAGATTGAGGAATGGAGGATGTTTATTGTGAGGTAGCATCCAAGAAAAGTAGAAAAGGAAGGAAGCACAACTGGGAAAGGATAGCCTCAGACTATGATATCAATCTCACAAAGTCTTGACCAGTGCAATGGGGAGCACTGAAGCAAAAATTATCTGGTAAAGTGTTCCCATACTAGGCAGATATGGTCAGAGCCAAGTATCCTTGCTTTCTTTAAGCAGTGTCTGAGGATTTCTCAGGAATAGCCTGTTCTTAACCTTAAGACATGAAGCATATCCTAAAGGTGCTAATAGCTGAAGGCTGTTAGCCAACAGAACTTTTTTTTCTAAAAGGGAGACCAAGTGATATAGCTCAATGACTGCCACAGGCATTAAAACACATCATATAAATTAGGAATAAATATAATGAAAGATGTGTAAGACCTATACAAAGAAAACTATACAACAAGATTGAAAGAGATTAGAGAAGAAGAGTTAAATAAATGCAAAGACATATTATGTTCATAAATTGGAAGATTCAATATTGTAATGATATCAACTTGACATCACTGATCAAGACATCCCAGTGGATACAATTTTTTTGTGGAAATTGTCAAATTGATTCTAGAGTTCATGTAAAAATTCAAAGAACCAAGAATTGTCAAGACATTCCTGGAGAAGAAGTCCCAAAACCCTTGGACTGCAATGAGATCAAACCAGTCAAACCTAAAGAAAATCAACCCTAAATATTCATTGGAAGGACTGATGCTAAAGCTGAAGCTCCAATATTTTGGCCACCTGATGCAAAGAGCCAACTCTTTGGAAAAGACCCTGATGCTGGGAAAGATTGAGGGTCAGAGGAGAAGGGGGTGATAGAGGATGAGATGGTTGGATGGCATCACCGATTCAAGGTCATGAGTTTGAGCAAACTCCAGGAGATAATGAAGGGCAGGGAAGCCTGGTGTGCTGCAGTTCATGGGATCACAAAGAGTCAGACATGACTGAGCGACTGAACAACAACAAGATATTCATAGTATGGTGTTGGCAAAATTTTCTAAACAAATGACCAGGGTAACATAATAGTCAATCTATGAAAACCACACACATGTATATGTCCACCTAATTTATAACAAATTGCTATAGAAAATAGTGGGAAAAGGATAGCTTTTCAGTAAGTGATGCTGGTCTAACTGGAAAAAAATTTTTTACCTCATATTACACCATACACATAAATTCCAGATGGATTATAGCTTCAATATGAAAAGCAAACAAGGCATCAAAGGCTTTTAGAAGATAAGAAAGAGAAACATCTTCATGACCTTGGAGTAGGCAAATATTTCTTAAGGATCATCACAAGATAGCACCAAAAGAGTGAAAATGAAATAGAATGGGAAAAGATATTTGCAAAACACATAGTTAATCAGGTTCTCACATCTGAATATAGGAAGAATTCCTATAAATCAATAAAAGAAAGACAGAGAACAAATAGAAAAATGGGCGAAAGACTTGAATGGCTGCAAAACAATATCCCCAAATACCCCATGAGCATACGAAATGGTATTAATGATGCCTTTTAATTTTTTGCATTCTGGTGTTTTGACATCTTGGAGCCTTGCTGACTCTGGAGCAACTCCTTTTCCAAAGGTTAGCTGATTCCTAGAAGTAGTAAGCGACTTGTCTTTAGGCACTTTCCATATGCAAACCAACCAATCCAGAGCCCACACACACCACCATTATCAGTGTCTCACATTCAAGGCCACTCTACCTGCGCCCTGATCACCCCAGGAACTGGGGACAACTGTCAAACCACCACAGAGGCCCTTGGTCATGTTCTTCCAGGTCCTTCTGCCTCCTAAGCTGCCCTGGTAGCCCCCTGTGTGGCGTGCCCGTCTGCTCTTTCTAGGGAGCTGTGAGGATAGAAACTTTTTTTTTCATGACTGTCGTTTCTTTGTTTATACATTTTACTTGATTAAACCAAATTCCAAGTACTTTGGAAACAGTGCTTTATCTCATTAGAATACAAATAATAATAGATATAAGATTCTACCTCCAACTTGTCTTCCAAAATGGCTAGAATAAAAAAGATTCAAAAGACCAAGGATTTACAAGAATATGGAGCAGTGAAACCATTCACACTCTGCAAATACTGCTGGTGGGTGTGTAAATTGATATAACTATTTTGGAAAACAGGTTGGCACCATCTGGTAAAAGTGAAGCTATATGTACTCTACAATCTACTGTTTCTGTTCTTAGATTTATACTCAACAGAAATGCACCAAAATATGTATGAAGATTGTCATAACAGCATTATTTGTTTAACCAAAACTTAGAAACAATTTTAACATCTATCAAAAATAGAGTAGTTAAGCTTGTTGTGGTATATTTATACAATGAAATGCCATGAGACATTGAAAATGAACAACAACCATTCACAATGAATGTTACAAACAGTGTTGAACAAAGACATTGTAAAGTAATTAACCTCCAATTAAAATAAATAAACTTAAAAAAAAGCTATCAGACACAAAAGAGGATCTAATGTATGACTCCATTTATATGGAGTCATATACAAGCAAAATTATCTATGGTGACAGAAGTTAGGAGAATAGTGTACCTTTTGATATATAAGAGGGAAAAGGGTGCAAATTGTATGCTAATAATATTCAGTTTCCCAATCAGTGATGGTTGTAGATATATGTTTACTTTGTACAAATACATAGAGCTATACAGTTAGGTTTTGTGTATTTTCTGTGTGAATGCACAAAAATGTTGAAAAAAAATCAATGATAATTCTTGCACAAAGAATAATTGTTACAAGAGTGTGAATTGTTTTGTTATAAATCCTTGCAAACATTTATGAAACAATGCTTGCTCTGGCATAGGATCACATTACTGACATGCTTGCGAAGTGAGGTTACAAACTAAATTTCATTTTATGAGGTTATATCCAATATTATCCTGGCTGATTGTTGGTCATGGAATTGTTTTGGTCATTATTGGAACTGGATGAAATTGTGTTTCTGGGGTTCCCATCTGGAGATTTAGTGGTTTACTCGGGGTTTTGTTTTACTCTGTCCCCTTGCCTAGGCACTACTGACTGGTGTTACGTAGTCTGCTGAGTCTTATTTCCTAATCCTTGAAAAAGGAGAGAGAACTGGAGCTTGCAGTGGTCATTTTTGCAGAGACTCCAGCATAAAACTCAGTAAGATGGGGACAATAGTAGTAACTGTCTTACAGAATTGTTGGGAAGAATCAGTGAAATAGTGTCTATGAAGGGCTCAACATGGTGCCTGGTGCTCAATAACTTCTCAGTAAATATTAGCCATTATTACTTTCATTGTGCTTAACTTCTGATATGTTTTCAGATTATAATTTAGTTGAGTTTCTATGACATGGACAGGAAGTAGAATGGAAGTCATAAAAAATAATCAGCCCCACTACGTCTCCAGGTCAACCCACTGGACTTTAGAGATTGGATGAGGTTTCTGTTAACAGTGCTTGGCAAATGCTTCTTTAAGTAGGGGATCTTGGTGTTGCAATGAGAATAAGAGATGCTATTTCTGCTCAGAGTTTTGGTCTAAGTCTGCTCATAGGAAGTTCAGCATCATAGCCAATGGGCTCAGAGTCATAGCTGAATGTAAACTGAGACTGTCATGATTCGGGCACAGAGCTGGAAGCTCCTGTATTTATTTGCTTGTCTGAAAAACACATCTTCAAAATATAACCGTGAGTTTAGGCAAGATGTCCTACAGCCAGGGTCAGAAGTATACTGGGACATGGATGTGGGGATACTTGCTGTTAGCAAAGCACAATAGGCCATCAAATAAGTGTGTTAATGTATTTATATAGATTGAAAGTGAAAGTGTTTGTTGCTCAGTCATGTCTGACTCTTGGCCACCCCATGGACTGCAGCTGCCAAGCTCCTCTGCCCATGGAATTCTTCAGGCAAGAATACTGGAGTGGGGAGCCAGTCCCTTCTCCAGGGGATCTTCCTGACCCAGGGATCAAACTCAGGTCTCTTGTGTGGCAGGTGGATTCTTTACAGTCTGAGCCACCAGGGAAGCCTATAAAGGTTACAAACTGTCTAAAAAACCAGGTAGGCTTCTGAGTTATCCCAGAGCCTGATATCTTCGAACCTCTCATCTTTAGCTCGTCACTCAAAGCCGTTCGGTTAGCTGGGCTCTGTGTCTGGCCTCTCATCTTCCACCACAGCACACTAGGTATTTGCCAGCAGCCAACCTCCTAAGCCAGGAATTATTACAAGCTTCTTTAGGAGATATGCAAAGGATAGCTGTGAGTTTGTTTCACTTAACTCAGAAAAGGTTAATGGAATCACAGACATGAAATTTCCTGATAACAGGTGAAACTTCTAAATAACACATGAAATTTGTCACTCACTTATACAACCATGATCTGAGATGGTGAGGTAGAGGCAGGGGCAGGATCATTGCAGTTTTATGCTGGAGTCTCTGCAAAAATGACCACTGCAGGCTCCAGTTCTCTCTCCTTTTTCAACATGTTAACAGGAGATGAGTGTTAAGTTCAGGGAAGAACCAACTCAGCAAAGTTTGACCTTGGAGATTTATACTCAGAGCAGGGATAGATTTTTCTGACTCTCCACAACATTATCAAAGGATGTGTTTATATTCAGAAGAAAAGTGACTTTCCGATGTGCTTCTGGAGGTAAACTACAAGCAAACTTCGAAACATTTAAAGAAAGGGTGGCTTTTTGGTTTTCCTAATTGATAAACATCTCATTAACTGGGTATCTAAAGAAAGGAAGACCTATAAACCCCTTCTACCACGTCACTTCTTTCTTAGTACATTTTGATTCCTCTAGGCTTATTTTGCATGAAACTGGAAAAGGATCAAAAGTATCTTGTACTTGAGAGCTTACTGGGAAAGGCAGAGATTTGAAGTCAGACAGACATCCATTTCAATTTCTGCTCTGTCACTTACTCCCTTCTGTTTTCATCTATGAAATGAGGGTAAGAACACAGATGCAGAGACAGACCCACAGAGGTCTTCAAGGCTCCCTCCTAGGCCCTGCTGTCTGGGTGAGCTCAGCTACATTCCCACCACTGATCATTTCCACCTTTCCCGCCTTTCATTCCCACTGCCAATCAGCTGCCTACTTGACAGCTCTCCCTAGATGTCTCAAGTGAAACTTACACATTATACCTCTAAAATCAAACTCTTGACTTTCCCCCCGAATTGGTCTTCTCCCTGTTTTCCCTATCTGTGTAACGGTCTCCACCATCTACCCCATTGTGCAAACCAGCAACCCGGGAGTCGAGTGTGATTCCTCCCATTCTAGCTCCTCACTGTCCTCTCCCATTTCCAGTCTATTCCAAACACCATAAATGTTAATGCCCAAGTAGCTCTTAAATCCACCGACTGCTGTCAAGGTCCAGTGTCTCCACTCGGCTGCCCTTCACATGACAGTTCCTTATGAGGTTGTTGTAGACCCTCTGCAGTCTCTCTTCTGCCCTGCAACCAGAGTGAGCTTTTCAAAATCTAACTCTAATCTGACCATGTCATTTGCCTCTCCATACCTTTCAGTGGCTTTCCATTGCTTTCAGGATAAAGACCAACATCTTAACATGATTTTCAAGGACAATATGGTTTTGCATTTCTCTGTAAGTTCAGTTTCATCCCTGTCTCCCACTCTCCTTTGTTTAATGATTTCCACTCAGGGATGCATGCTCAGCCATTAACTTGTGCCTGACTCTCTTGGTGCTAGTGGTAAAGAATCCACCTGCCAGTACAGGGGATGCAAGAGACATGGGTTCAGTCCCTGGGTCGGGAAGATCCCCTGGAGTAGGAAATGGAAACCCACTCCAGTATTCTTGCCTAGGAAATCTCATGGACAGAGAAGCCTGGCAGGCTACGGTCCATGGGATTGTGATGAGTTGGACATGGCTGAGTACACACGCACGCACAGTACTGTTTTCTAACTTATGGACCTTTTTCAGATTTCACCAAGCATTCCATTAATATCTTTTATAGAAAAGTAAAAAAAGAAAAAAATGTTTTCTGCTCCAGGATCCAGCCTCACATATTCCACTTACTTTCTCTGTCTCTTTCAACTCCTTAATATGGAACTGTCCCTCAGTCTTTCTTTGTCTTTTATGACACTGATGTTTTCGAAGAACACTGCCAGTTATTTTGTAGAACGTTTCTCATTTTAGGTTGTCTGATGGTTCCCTGGTGGCTCAGAGGTTAAAGCGTCTGCCTCCAATGCGAGAGACCTGGGTTCGATCCCTGGGTCAGGAAGATCCCCTGGAGAAGGAAATGGCAACCCACTCCAGTAGTCTTGCCTGGAGAATCCCATGGATGGAGTAGCCTGGTAGGCTACAGTCCACGGGGTCACAAAGAGTCGGACACGACTGAGCAACTTCACCTGTGAACCTCACCTGTGATGGTTCCTAATGATTAGATACATATTATCCATTTAGGGCAGGAATATCACATAGGCAATTTTGTATTCTTTTTAGTGCTCATATCAGGAGAAAAATGTTATCGATTATCCCATTACTATGAATATGATGTTAATTTTGACCACTTAATTAAAAGTGATGTCTATCAGATTTTGCCGTTGTGACGTTACTGTTTTTCCCTTTATAATTAAAAAAGTATTTTGTGGGGAAATACTCTGAGACTATATAGAACCCTGTTTCTTATCAAACTTTCTTCTTCAACCATTAGAATGCATTGTTGACTCTTGGCTTAAACCATTATACTATAGTGGATGCCAAATGATGATTATTTTGTGTATTTAAAACTGTCATGCTTTCTCTACCCAAGGCTTTTGCACAGGCAGATCTTTAATTTGGAATATCCCTCCCCTTTCTTTTCAGCTGATTAGCTCTCGTCATTTCTTTAGATCTCAGATCAAATGTCATTTTCTCAGAAATGTCTTCCCTCATCTTCCTTTCATACAGGCTTGGATTTCCTCATTTTTGCATTTTCATGGTATCATATAGCACTTTGTAGAACTTGTAATTTTAATTTTATATCCATTTATGTGATTGTTTGTCTGTTTTCCTTTATTAGTTTGTAGAACCAAGGAGTGTTTATTTTCATACGCCATTGTTCTCCCCATGCCTAGCACAGTTCCACGTATATATAGGATGGTCATTAAATTTAGCTGGTTAATGGAATGAATAAATCTCATGAAGTTGTTGTGGGGATGAATCAAAATAAGATGCTTCCATTCCTAACATGTAGTAGAATCCAAATAAGTTCCCTCCATGCCCTCTTTCCCTCACCTTGAGTTAGATGTTGTATAACAGGCAAGATGTCTTGAACCAAACAGCATTTTGTCCTTAGATGTTCTAAAGATTAATCTTTGCTTGAGCTGTACTAACACTTCTGCGGAAGAAAATTTTTAAAGGACAACAAGACTACAATCTAAGATTATACTTCCTTTCTTATCCCAGTGTATGTTGAAATCAGCTTCTGCTTTCCCGTTTTTACAAATTAACCCCCTCTTTAAAGTGGCCCCCAGTTACTTTTGAGAGCTCTGCAGGCCAATGACTGACTTAGACAGCTGACTCACAATCATTTCTCAAGGTCTTCTACTCAGGCCTCTTTGCTGCCTAACAGCCTTTGTGGCTTGTGACTCTATGAGGCAGCCATCCTGCTGGGAACAACTGTCCTCCACAGGCCATCACCATTGATGTCCTCTCTCTGGCCCTAGGGGAGGGAAAACACTGCGTTTCTCTTGTCTGAACACCCCAAAAGAAGTGTTGGGGGACTTCTGATTCAAGATTCGAAATCTTTTCACTCATGGACTCCCCTTATCTTCTGAAACCCAGTTGAAGTTTCAGGACTTAAAGAAATACAATCAGGAATAAGCATATAATGGCCCAAAGTTTTCAAAGGGAGATCATGGATGAATAAATCATTTCTGGAAATTTTCATAAGAGGGAAAATGAAAATATGTTGATTAGTGAGCAAGCAGAGGGAGCCACAGAGCAGATGGAGCTTGCAGGAGACGTGGAAGCTGATCGTACCTATGAAACCCCTAGGGGGGTTTGGACTCTGGATCAATAGGTGTCAAGAGTAGTAGTGACAGGGAACTGAAATGAAAAGATTTGATGGAAGGTAAGAGCTGCAGAAGTCAGCCGCATAGTCCCCTTTCCCTTCAGTTCAGTTCAGTCGCTCAGGCGTGTCCAACTCTTTGCGACTCCGTGAATCACAGCACGCCAGGCCTCCCTGTCCATCACCATCTCCCGGAGTTCACTCAGACTCACGTCCATCGAGTCCGTGATGCCATCCAGCCATCTCATCCTCAGTCGTCCCCTTCTCCTCCTGCCCCCAATCCCTCCCAGCATCAGAGTCTTTTCCAATGAGTCAACTCTTCGCATAAGGTGGCCAAAGTATTGGAGTTTCAGCTTCAGCATCATTCCTTCCAAAGAAATCCCAGGGCTGATCTCCTTCAGAATGGATTGGTTGGATCTCCTTGCAGTCCAAGGGACTCTCAAGAGTCTTCTCCAACACCACAATTCAAAAGCATCAATTCTTCAGCACTCAGCCTTCTTCACAGTCCAACTCTCACATCCATACATGACCACAGGAAAAACCATAGCCTTGACTAGACGGACCTTAGACGGCAAAGTAATGTCTCTGCTTTTCAATATACTGTCTAGGTTGGTCATAACTTTCCTTCCAAGGAGTAAGCATATTTTAATTTCATAGCTGCAGTCACCATCTGCAGTGATCTTGGAGCCCCCCAAAATAAAGTCTGACACTGTTTCCACTGTTTCCCCATCTATTTCCCATGAAGTGATGGGACCGGATGCTATGATCTTCGTTTTCTGAATGTTGAGCTTTAAGCCACCTTTTTCACTCTCCTCTTTCACTTTCACCAAGAGGCTTTTTAGTTCCTCTTCACTTCCTGCCATAAGGGTGGTGTCATCTGCATATCTGAGGTTATTGATATTTCTCCCAGCAATCTTGATTCCAGCTTGTGTTTCTTCCAGTCCAGTGTTTCTCATGATGTACTCTGCATATAAGTTAAATAAGCAGGGTGACAATATACAGCCTTGACATACTTCTTTTCCTATTTGGAGCCAGTCTGTTGTTCCATGTCCAGTTCTAACTGTTGCTTCCTGGCCTGCATACAGATTTCTCAAGAGGCAGGTCAGGTGGTCTGGTATCCCCATCTCTTTCAGAATTTTCCACAGCTTATTGTGTTCCACACAGTCAAAGGCTTTGGCATAGTCAATTAAGCAGAAATAGATGTTTTTCTGGAACTCTCTTGCTTTTTCCATGATCCAGCGGATATTGGCAATTTGATCTCTGGTTCCTCTGCCTTTTCTAAAACCAGCTTGAACATCAGGGAGTTCACGGTTCTCGTATTGCTGAAGCCTGGCTTGGAGAATTTTGAGCATTACTTTACTAGCATGGGAGATGAGTGCAATTGTGCAGTAGGTTGAGCATTCTTTTGCATTGCCTTTCTTTGGGATTGGAATGAAAACTTACCTTTTCCAGTCCTGTGGCCACTGCTGAGTTTTCCAAATGTGCTGGCATATTGAGTGCAGCACTTTCACAGCATCATCTTTCAGGATTTGAAACAGCTCAACTGGAATTCCATCACCTCCACTAGCTTTGTTCGTAGTGATGCTTTCTAAGGCCCACTTGACTTCACATTCTAAGATGTCTGGCTCTAGATTAGTGATCACATCATCATGATTATCTGGGTCATGGCCTCCCTTTATAAAGCAGTTAGTAACTTGAATTTACTTCAAGAGTAAAAAGCGAATAAGCCAAAACCAAAAAAGAAAAACAAACCTAAACTGATAAATGTTCTCTAGAAAGAAAACAAGCAATCTATAGAGACCTAAGACTCCTAGTGAGTATTGCTATCCCAGAATAAAGCTTTATTTTTTTTTCTTCTGGAATTTGGGTGGTTTGTTTCTCACTTATCACCCTAAAATAAAGCTGACCATTAAACATATCCCATCCAGCTATGCAGAGGTTGCAGTCAGCCTTATAATTTAGGACAGAGGTCTGTTAAGGGAAATAATCATAGTCCTGTAAAGTAGCAGAAGGAAATCATACTAGCCACCTGGAACAGTCAGCCTTGTCCATTTCTCCTGAATATGAATGAACAATATATGAAGAAGAAGAGCAGTAGGTAAAAGGAGCCAAACACATGTAACTGATTGAGGAGGAGCTATTTCAGGAAACAAAAGTGAAAGTGTGAGTCGTCAGTGGCGTCCAACTCTTTGCGACCCGTGGACTGTAACCCACCAGGCTCCTCTGTCCCTAGGATTCTCCAGGCAAGAATACTAGCGGGGGCTGCCATTTCCTACTCCAGGGATCTTCCCCTAAGGATTGAACCTGAGTCTTCTGCCTTACAAGCAGATTATCATCTGAACGACCAGGGAAACCCCAGGAACAAAAGATAACTAAAAAAATAAAATCTGAATATGTCCTCACAGAAAATTAAGAAGACATTGTATTCAAGACGAGAACAGAATGATGTAATAAATGCATTGTCAAAGAATTAACTTGTGTAATAAAAAATTATGTTAAAAATTTTAAATCAATAGCAGATTTTGATAGTAAAGTCAAAGCTAACTTCCATGCTATAAAGCAAAAGGATAGTTGGAAAACATGAGAACAAAAAAGAACATGAAAGAATAATCAATAAAGGTTTAACATATGACTAATGGTAGTTACAGAATTTAGACTATACAATATAGGTTTGATTTTGTTTTAATTGTGAGGGAATTAACAACAGCTGATGAAAGGTACAAGTGTTTAATTTGACAAGGCTCTTCAAATGTTGGACAGTGTGGGAAAAAAAAATCAGCATTTAAGAGTCATCTAATCATACTCAGAAAGGTCAGGATAAAGTGAAGACCCTAAAAGCTTTGAGAGTGAAACAAACCAGCAAATCAAGAAGATTGCATTGTAACAAAAATCAGTTGGCATCAGCAACATTAGCTGATAGAAGTTCATAGAGCAATACCACAAAATTCTTAGGGAAAATTATTTTGAACTGGATTTAGTCTGATCTAGAATTCTGTATCTGCCAAACTGTCAATCAAATGGGAAGGTAAAATACATTTTTAGGCATATAGGATATTTACTTGGCAGAATAAGAGAGTTATTCTAGTAAAAACTGGGGGAAAGAAAGCCATAATTAAGGAAAAAGTGGCTCTAACCCAATAGTGTGGTGAACAAAAGTCCTAGCATTGGAGGTGTACACCAAGCATGTAGAATAATCAATCCACAAGGAGGGAAGGTCCTTGAGTAAGGCCCCTGGGTAAAATGGGAATCTCATGCAACCCTATCACTGAGTGGAAAAAACCCAATTAGAAATCTTGGGAAACACCAGGTCATTTTATACCAGAGTGATGAGTC
This sequence comes from Capra hircus, assembly GCF_001704415.2. NCBI lineage: Eukaryota > Metazoa > Chordata > Mammalia > Artiodactyla > Bovidae > Capra > Capra hircus. Next base: position 24,918,392 of record NC_030817.1, read on the forward strand.
TCACAGAAAGTTTATTACATTGTGAGATGACTGGAGCATTGGTTGAGTATCTGGATAGATAATCTATTTGACCTTGACACTAATGACATTTTTCTCCAGATATCCTAGGGATTATGGCATCTTACCTGTACAGAAGGAAAATTAATTATATAATACCATTTGCTTCTGTGGTGAATAATATTTACATAGTAATTATGACAAAAATGATATTTATTGGCTTATTCATTTTTAGACTCAACCAATAAACAAAGTGTGAAAGACACAATTTAAATTATGGGATAGTATTTATGTTTATTATTAATCATGTAAAAGAAAATATACAATAGACCTATGGATAAGAATAGAAGCGAGATAGGGACAGTAAATTAGGAGTAGGCTTCCAACTTATAGTGATAGGTGGTGATCAGGAAATACTACCAAAAGATGATGGAACAACAGCAACAAAAAATAGATGTTTAGGGCTCCTTGGTGGCTCAGAGGTAAAGAATCCACCTCCCAGCAGGAGACACAGGTTTGACCCCTGGTCTGAGCCCTGGTCTGTGAAGCTCCCATATGCCGCAGAGCAACTAAGCCCGTGTACAACTATTGAAGCTGTGTTCTAGAGCCCAGAAGCCAGAACTACTGATACCCACACCCCTAGAGCCCATATCTGCAACAAGAGAAGCCACCACAATGGCCTGTGCTCCGCAACTAGGAGTAGCCTCCACTCACCACAACTTGAAAAAGCCTGCACAGCATCCAAGACCCAGCACAGCCAAAACTTAAAAAAAGAGTAGGTGTTTCTCTCCATTATTTAAAATCACACTGACTGCGATAGACGCTGTGAATAGTTGAATGCTATTTTTTATTCCTGATAGAAAACAGAAGGTGGTAGAAACTGTTGTCATATCTTCAACCTATCACTAAGCAGGAAATAATCATGTTCATTGGTAAGAATATTGATGGGGGAATATTTTAAAAAGTAATAAGTACAGAAATATAGTGCCTTTGGACGACTAAACCTTTTCTCTAAAGGGGAAGGACCCTCTAGGGCACTGACTTAAACTGTTTTTGGTGCTTGAGGCCCAAAGAGAGGAAAGGGCATAAATAGTCCAGCTCTCCAACTGCCCTGCTTGTCTTCAGTAATCATAAAACTGCTGGAGAAATGTCCTGTGAAGAGTTAGAGAAGGCCAATTTCCAGATGCACCTCAAGGCCAGTGTGCTTATTCTGCCAGCCTATTTGATTGCAGCGGCCTCCCCCTGCTCAACTCGAGTAGCACTTGGAGGGAACTGGGGGCTGGAGGCGGCAGCTCCCTCCCTGGGACCCAGGAGACCACAGAGGCACCGTCTAGGCCTCCGGTGACCAAATCGACATTTTCTGCTGGGTCATCACCTTAGATTCGATGCCAGAGGATGTATGCTTGGAACTCGGGTCCTGTAGAAGGCACGTGGCACCTTCAGACCCAGCTCAGTGTTCTGCTTGCTGACCAAGGAGATATTGGAATTAAATGAGTAGCAGGTCGGTCCTTCTTAGGCAAGATACTTTTTCTTAACTGTCTTAGAAACATGAGGCTTTGGTTATGGGAGAAAAGATATTTCCCCATTCAGGGAGAACTGCTGTGCCCTCCTACAGAAACTGAAAAACCCGCTGTAGGAGGCCCCTTAAACTGGGACTCTTGTCAGGCATCTAAGCCCAGGTTCAGTGAAATTTTCCACTTTAAACTAGTAATTGGGTCAAATATCTCTGTGTGTAGTATGTGCTAAGTCGCTTCAGTTGTGTCAACTCTGAGTGACCCTATGGACTGTAGCCCACCAGGCTTTTCTGTCCATGGGATTTTCCGGGCAAGAATACTGGAGTGGGTTGCTATGCCCTCCTCCAGGGGATCTTCCCGACCCAGGGATTGAACCCCCGTCTCTTATGTCTCCTGCATTGGCAGGCAGGTTCATTACCACTAGCACCACCTGGGAAGCCCTGGTGATCTTTTTTCTTAAAATGGAGAGGATGAATTCCTGTAAAATAGGGGTTTAAAAGTTATTTATTTAACACAATGCAAGAGATAGGCAATAGTATGCTCAGCTAACTGACAAATGATCTCTGACTTCCTAATTGTTCCAATAGGCTAAAAGTGAACTGAGCATGCATGCAGGCACCACTGCCGTGACCACAGCCTCATATGAAGAGATTTGCATGCACTGCTTTCTAATCAAGGAAGCAGTGGCTGGATTCTCCATACAGTAGAACCTCACTGCCACAGCTTAAACCGATAGGCTAAGTAGCAGGTGTCTGACATATAGATGAGGAAATCCATAGGCTGGGTGCCTGAAGCCTATGGTGTCACGTGACATGAAAACTCTGCCAAGCAAGGACATCATGTCTTCCTTAGAAATTTGGACTAGAGTTAGAGAGGGTTGATTAGTTGGTAGGAGGAACAGACATGGGACCGCACACTGAGAGAAGGTAGAATATAGATATGCTGTAGAAGAGTTCAGGATTATGTGATAACCATGAGCACGCAAGTTAGGAGGTAGCTAAGAGTCGCTAGGGTAGAGGCTGACTTGGTTCACCAGAGAAGCAGAGGCAGAGATGGAGAGGACCTGCATCAGTGTTAAGGGTGGAGTTCTGAGTGAAGATAATGAAATTCCTCAGCAAAAAGAATGTCTGAACTAGCTTTCCGTATTCCCTCCCAGCCTGGTATGCAGCTGTTTCTGGGCTTCATGGCAGCTCTTGTTTGCATGCATATCCTTATGACAGACTCCCATGGTGTAAACTCACCTGACGGGGTCTCTGTTCTTAGAGTCCAAAGATCCTGGCTAAACATGCCAACCCATTTATCCCATCTTTCTAGTTGGACACACTCTTTTGAGGTTGCTTTCCCAGGCAGTGATGAATATAAAGATAGTGTGAGGCAAACCAAGCCAGCATATCCCCCTAAATCCTAGAAGTAGGGCGCCGTTTGGTTCTCCCCTGGGAATGCAGGAACCTTCAGGGAAGGGCAGTGAGGAGAAAGCGCCTTGTGCTCAGATTAGGGCTGAGATTTGATTTTCAGTGTCTTCACCACCAAGAAACCCCTGCACCCCAACCACTTTGATTTTTTTCCCCATGGACACTGAATTTTGAAAAGATTTATCTAGCAAACTGTGTTCATTTAGTAATATATCTTTTCTCCATTGGAATAGATATGAATCTTATCCATAAACTCAGAGTGTATAAATCCTACTTTTAGAATCTCTAACTTAACTTCTTTGACCGTGAGTTTCTATTTCACTGAGCTGGGAGGAAATATAACCTCAGTCGATCTTGAAGCTCTTTGCCCCTAGTAGGGTAGAGTGCTGGGGATGGCACTGGTCATCTCTGCACATGATCAATCAGTTCTGAGGCCTCCACTGTCCCTTCAGTCCCATCTCCCACACCTCCCACACCATGCTGAGCCATCAGAATCTTCATGCGACTGGAAGCCTAGGACCAGGGTCCCTTTTCCTGAGTGTGGCATGCAGATAGATGTCACCTCTGAGGTCTGGCCCTTGTCTGGGGACATGGTCTTGGGAAAGAGCAGTGGTCCAACGTCTTTCTTATCCTCTCCTGGGCCAATGGGGAAATCTTTTTGATTTATAATTATGGATAGCCTTCTTATGTGAAATTCATCTGAATGATAGACTGAACAGGAAGCCCAATAAATGTGGGAAATTTATCATTCTAACTTGAGCATTCAGACACAGACACAAATGTGTATGATGTGCATGCATGTGAATGCTCGTGTGGATTAGTCATCTCTAAAATAGTGTTTGCTTTCTCAGAATGGAATAATAATTATGTTTATTGGGCACACTGTGTCTGAGGTGACATGGTAAGTATAAATAAGCTAATGGGATTTCTGGAGTTGCCCTTGGTTGAGTCTCAAAGGAAAGAGGAGCCGTGTGGATTAGAGACACTCATAAAATAAATTCTGCGAAGCAAATCAATGAACTATCAGCTCAGTCTCATTAGCTTTAGGGAGATCCCAGATGAGGTTTTATTTCTAACATATGTGGTTACAGGAAAAGTAAAAACTGCCTTTATCTCCTTAAATAAAGCCTCTTGTTCCCCTAACTTGCTGCACACTTGATTCTGACTCAGGGAATTTGCAGAAGCAGCTGAGTGGCCTGGACCTGAGGGTAAGTTTTCTGTCTGGGATCCTGAGTTTTTCTTTTTTTTTTAGTGCCCTCCTGTCTATCTCCCAGACTACATGGACGTAGTCTCCTCTTTCTGTGTTTCGCTTTGTTGTTGTGCTAACAGCCTTGAAATCGTAGGCCTATCCTCACTGGTTGGAAGGTGCTGGCTCATCAATTCCAAGGTTTCCTAAAATGTGCCTTTTGTGCACTGTGGTGGGAGAGAGGGGAATGTTGTGTTGAGTCACTTCAGTCGTGTCTGATTCTTTGCGACCCCGTGGACTGTAGCCCACCAGGCTCCTCTGTCCATGGGGATTTTCCAGGCAAGGATACTGGAGTGGGTTGCCATGCCCTCATCCTGGGGATCTTCCCAACCCAGGGATTGAACCCAGGTCTCCCACATTGCAGGCGATTCTTTACCGTCTGAGCCACCAGGGAGGCCCAGGAGAGAGGGAAAAGCAGAGTAGATATGCCTTTCCTTTGTCCAGTGTGTCAAGTTTACTGTACCCAGAAATTTCACGCACATCATTTCGTCTGACCTCACACCGCCCTGGGGAGTGCTGGTGTCCTTATCCACACATGCAAACGTGCGGCTTAGACAGGTGGAGGGATTTTCTCGGGGTGACAGAGCGGAGCTGGGACTGGAAGCTCCTCTGTTTCCCACTCCTGTGCTCTTGGCCTGATATTCCAGCTGTTTCCCAATGACGACTAGTCTGTAGGCATATGATAAGCCTTTAGTGTATGTGAGCACTCTTCAGACCCTGTGGAAATAACAAGCAAAGTATCAGACACATTCCTCGCCTTGCGTTGCACACAGTTTACATACATCTGTTTTATGGCACTCTGCTAGGTCAGGCTAAAATATGGTCCTTGCCTGTAGGAGCTTACAGCCTAAAAGGAAGTCAGTTTTAGCATCTTCTCCCTTGTAAGGTGCACAGAACCCAGCCGGAACCTGTTTTCCTTTGCTCACCAGTTCTAAGCAAACAGACCCAGGGAACCCCCAACCACTCACAGAGCTTAAAGAGGTTGGTGAGATGTTCTTCACCAACCATCATCTTTTCCTGTTTTCTTCATTTTCTCACTCTGATAAGGTACCTGCAACCAATCCACCCTTGGATAGCCAGGGGAGAAAGAATGTGGGAGCTAGCGGCTGCTCTGGGGCACAGATATTGTTGGCATGCAGAGTGCCTCAACTTCTTCCCCAGCTATTGGCCACCTTGATTTAAAGGGAGAGAAAGGAGAGGTTTGGATTGGGAGCAGGCATGCGAAGGAAAGAGGGAGAAGCGGTAGGAATGGTGTTGTGTCCATTCCTTGTCCATCCCTTTGAACTTGATTCCCTTAAGGTTGAAAATGGCCAACACTGTGGCCAACTGGGGCAGGGATGAGGTCAGGGCCTCACAGAAGGCTTCAGGGACCACCAAGGCTCTGGGTTCCACATCTGGAAATAAAATGTGTCCCAGGTTGGAAAGTAGGATATTCTCCCTGCTCTGCATAGAACTCTACATGAGCTGGTCACTCAAGCCAGGCCGAGAAGTCAGTCCTTGGCCCAGACAGGGCAACCTATGATGAATGTGGGCAGCAAGGGCTTTGGGGAGAAACACAGCAGAGTTTTTTCTATGAATAGGCAGCCTATTTTCAGGCACAGGACCCTGAAAAGAACAAGCAGAAGCCAGGGATTCTGAAGCTGACAGACTGCTCTCTGGGCAGTCATGTCCAACTCTTCGAAACCCCATGGACTGCAGCATGCCAGGCATCTCTGTCCTTCGCTGGCTCCCAGAGTTTGTTCAGATTCATGTCCACTGAGTCAAAGATGCTAACAATCTCATCCTCTGCTGTACTCTTCTCCTCTTGCCTTTAATCTTTCCCAGTATCAGGGTCTTTTCAAATGAGTCAGCTCTTTGCATTAGGTGGCCTAAGTGTTGGAGCTTCAGCTTCAGCATCAGTCCTTTCAGTGAATATTCAGGGTTGGTTTCCCTTAGGATTGACTGGTTTGATCTTGCTATCCAAGGGACTCTCAAGAACCTTCTCCAGCACCACAGTTCAAATGCATCAGCCTTCTTTATGGTATAATTCTCACATCCATGCATGACTACAGAAAAACCATAGCTTTGACTATATGGACCTTTGTTAGCAAAGTGATGTATATCCCATAATAAAAATAGTGATAGTAGCCAAGTTTCAGTATGAGTGAGGCCTTGGAACCACTGTGATGTGATCCAGGTAACATTTGGGGTACAAACAAAGTGGCTTTGTTATAGAGGGTGAGATTTCTGAGCACAAACCTTATAAATTATGTTCAGGTATAAAATGTTGTCTCTATTAGAATTTTCTAGCTTTTTGTTCCTAGTTTTCATCTATTTTTTTAAAAACATACCTTATTCAACTTAGTTAATATATGTTGACTCTTACTTCCTCTTGGAGAAGGAAATGGCAACCCACTCCAGTGTTCTTGCCTGGAGAATCCCAGGGACGGGGGAGCCTGGTGGGCTGCCGTCTATGGGGTCACACAGAGTCAGACACGACTGAAGTGACTTAGCAGCAGCTTACTTCCTCTGTTCACAAAGCTACAAGATCTTTTTCTTCCTAATTTTTCTCAGCTCTATCCACCATGCAGGCCTGACTTGCTCCAGGTCATCTACAATTATTCTAAGCAGAAATCATGCCCAGGGCTGAGAAAACCAGTTCATCAAAGCCTCCAAATGGTTCTCTCTCTGAGTTGTCTCAAAGACCTACCGTCTGACTCTGACCCTGCTGATGGATGACCAGAGGCGAGTTACTTAACCTCTGTCCTTGCATGTGCGATAAGACTGAGCCTCCCGTGCCGCATCAGAGGGGTGTCTCTGTCGCGAGTCCGGTGCTGTGCACCTGTTCCAGCAGTTACAATTACCTCCATGAACACACCCACACACACCTGATGTGTGTTCCCAGCTGTGGACCTCCACACTTGTTTGTTCTGCCTCCTCTCCAGGGCCCTGGATCCCTGTTCTGGCATTTCCCTTCCTGCACGAATCCCTGCTCTCTGCTAGGTCATTCCCATTAACATCAAACACATGCTGTAATAGCTCCCAGCTTAGGAAAAATTGCCTTCTCTCTTGACCCTGCATTTCTCTTCGGCTATAGCCTCATTCCTCTGCTTCCCTTTGCAGTACAATTATTCAACAAGAGGAGTCTGTACTCGCTATCTCTGCTTCTTCCGGTCCTCTCCGCATCACCCAACCACTCCACAAAAGCAGTCTCATTGAGGCCACCAGTGCTCTCCTTGCTGCACACCCAGCTGTTCACTCTCAGCTCTGGTCTTCTGGTCCACTCCCTGCTCCTCGCAACCTTTGGCTTCTGGAACTCCACCCTTCTGTTTCTCCTAACATCTCATTTACTCCCTCTGCCTCTTCCAGATCTCTCAATATTGCCTGCTAACAGAGTAAAGTCCTTTTTCCTGATTACATTCACTCTGTGGGAAATCGCCTCCACTACTGGGGCTTTAATAGCATCTATCCGCTGTCAGATCCTCGTACAGTTTCCAAACTCGTGCATCCAATAACCTACTCAACATCTCCGCATCTCACCTTCTCTTATCCCCATCCACCCCGTCAGCAAGTCCTGTAGGCTGCATCTTGAAAATACATTCAGGATTCCACTTTTCCTCATCTGCCTTCACCAGCTGGTCCCAGCCATAATGATCTCTCTGCTTGTCTACTGCAGCAGATTCCTAACTGTTCCTACATCTATCCTTGAGGTGAATTACTGTGTGACAGCACAGGTATCTTTTTACCATCCTTTAAAACGATTCATCATTCTACTGATCAAAACTTGTCAATAACTTCCTGTAAAATTTTAAGACCCCACACAATAGACCCCTAATTGCATTTTTCCTCATTTCCGACCGCTCTCCATCACTCTACTCCTACCCCATGGGTTGACTTGCTCTTCTTAGAGTATGTCGAGTATGCTCCCAACTCAGGACTGCTACCCTCCTATTCCCTGTGCTGAACTCCCTTCTCCCGGAGAGTAGACGGCCCATTATAACAGTTCTCTATTCATGCAGCAGTAACAAATCACCGCAGGTTTAGCAGCCTAGAATAGCCTTTGCTCATTATCTTAGTTCTATAAGTCAGAAGTCTGGCATGGTGTGGCTAGGGTCTCTGTTCACGGTCTCCCAAAGTTGAAGTCAAGGTGTCAGTTGCTGGGATCTTTTCAGGAGGCTCTGGGAAAGAATCTGCCTCCATGCTCATTCAGGTTGGTGGCAGAATTCATTGCTTGCAGTTGCAGGACTGAGGTTCACTTTTGTTTGCCTTTTAGCTCCTAGAGGAAGCCCACAGTCCTCACGTGGCCCCACCATCTTCAACCCAGTGACAGTGCATGTTGAGTCTTTATGCTTCCTCTTCTGCTTTGGCTTTCTGATTTGAAGGACTTGTCCAGTGACTCCATATTCCTGGATGATATCCCTATTTTAAGGTCAGTTGATTAGAAACCTTAATTAGTACCTGTTACCACGTAATGCAACATAGTAACATATTCATGAGAGTGACACCAGGGATTGGAGGTTATTGTTGTTGCTTAGTCGCAAAGTCATGTCTGACTCTTTGCAACCCTGTGAACTGTATCTTGTGAGGCCTCCCTGTCCTTCACTATCTCCTGGAGTTTGCTCAAACTCATATCCATTGAGTCAGTGAGTCAGGTCAGCCATCCAACCATTTCATCCTCTGTCATCCCCTTCTCCTCCTGCCCTCAATCTTTCCCAGCATCAGGGTCTTTTCCAGTGAGTTGGTGCTTCACATCAAGTGGCCAAAGTATTGGAGATTCAACTTAAGCATCAGCATCAGTCCTTCCAGTGGATATTCAGGATTGATTTCCTTTAGAATTGACTGGTTTTGTCTCCTTGCAGGTACTCTCAAGAGTCTTCTCTAGCACTGCAATTCAAAAACATCAATTTTTCTGTGCTCAGCCTTCTTTATGGTCCAGCTCTCACATCTGTACATGACTACTGGAAAAACCATACCTTTGACGATATGGACTTTTGCTGACAAAGTGATGTCTTTGCTTTTAAGTACACTGTCTAGGTTTGTCATAACTTTTCTTCCAAGGAGCAAGTGCTTTTAATTTCATGGCTGCAGTCACCGTTTGCAGTGATTTTGAAGCCCAAGAAAAGAAAGTCTCTCACTGTTTCCATTGTTTCCCCATCTATTTGCCATGAACTGATGGGACCGGATGCCGTGGTCTTCATTTTCTGAATGTTGAATTTTAAGCCAACATTTTCACTCTCCTCTTTCACTTTCATCAAGAGGCTTTTTAGCTCCTCTTCAATTTCTGCCATAAGGGTGGTGTCATCTGCATATCTGAGGTTATTGATATTTCTCCCAGCAATCTTGATTCCAGCTTGTGCTTCATCCAGCCTGGTATTTTGCATGATATACTCTGCATATAAGTTAAATAAGCAGGATGACAATATATAGCCTTGACGTACTCCTTTCCCTATTTGGAACCAATTTGTTGTTCCATGTCCAGTTCTAACTGTTGCTTCTTGACCTGCATACAGATTTCTCAGGAGGCAGGTCAGGTGATCTGGTATTCCCATCTCTTTAAGAATTTTAAGATCACAGTTTGTTGTGATCTACACTGTCAAAGGCTTTGGGGTAGTCAATAAAGCAGAAGGAGGTGTTTTTCTAGAACTCTCCTGCTTTTTCAATGATCCAGCAGATGTTGGCAATTTGATTTTTGGTTCCTCTGCATTTTGTAAATCCAGCTTGAACATCTGGAAGTTCACAGTTCACATACTTTTGAAGCCTTGCTTTCGAGCATCACTTTGCTAGCCTGTGAGATCAGTGCAATTGTGCGGTAGGATTGGAATGAAAACTGACCTTTTCCAGTCCTGTGGCCACTGCTGAGTTTTCCAAATTTCCTGGCATATTGAGTGCAGCATGTTAACAGCATCATCTTTTAGGATTTGAAATAGCTCAACTGGAATTCCATCACCTCCACTAGCTTTGGTAGTGATGCTTCCTAAGGCCCACTTGACTTTCCATTCCAGGATGTCTGGCTCTGGGTGAGTGATTATACCATCCTTTATTCTGGTCTCAGATAATCTCTTGATGAGCTTCTCTCATTCCTTTAATCTGGCCTCAGGTATTCTTTAATGGAATAATGAATGATGACATCTTCCATTTATTGTGGGTTTTATTTTCATAAAGAGTAAAAAGATATTATATGTATCCATTGAGGTGGAACCAGTACCCTGCCCCAAGGCTGTACTATTTTTCCTTGGCTGTTCCTCCCTTTTCTCTGCATCCTCTCCCTTCCCAGATTAGCAAATATTGGAATCTGCCCTTTGGAATTCAGGGAAGGTCATGGAGGCTAGAGTTTGTTCCCAAAAACAAGAAACAAGGTACACAGAAAGGCTTCCATGTCCAGGAGCCCCACAGGGTCCTGCTTGATTTCAATGCTTTCCATGGGGAACTTATTGTTTAATAAGTTTAATTAGATATACTATTAATAATAATTTTTACATCTCTTTAGTATACAAATATGTTAGATGATAATTGAGAGATATTGGAAACAAGATTTTGGAGTCTGGTGGAGAGAAGAGGTGGGCATAGAAATTAATTCTGGGGGCTGAGCACTGGAGCTAGGATTGCATGCAAGCTAGATCTTGATGGATGGGTAGAGGTGGTGATCGGAAAGGGAGACAAAGTTGGGGAGGAAGGTGTGAACACAATGTGCAGAATGAAAGAAAAGGCTGCATGTAGGGACTGAAAGGTGGGAGAAGAGCATTATGAGTGAAAAAAAAGAAAAGAAATAGCCCCACCACACATCCTGTCCCCAAATGAATTCCAGGCTGTAGATTGTAGATCTAAATGTCAAGAGCAAAAAACAAAACTTATACAGGATAATACAGAACCTCTAGATAGGGAAAGGGGTTTAAAACAGAACAGGAAAAATGTAATCATACAGGAAAAGTGGGACTTTCCAGGTGTCTCAGCGATAAAGAATCTGACTGCAAAGCAGGAGACGCAGGAGATGCAGGTTCAGTCCCTGGGTCAGGAAGATCCCCTGGATGAAGGCATGGAAAGCCACTCCAGTATTCTTGCCTGTAGTCCATGGACAGAGGAGCCTGGCGAGCTACAGTCCATAGTGTTGCAAAGAGTCGGACATGACTGAAGTGACTTGGCATGAACGCAAAGGAAAAATGATGCTGGACTTCATTAGAATGAAAAACTTCTGTTCATCAAAAGAGGCCATTAAGAGAATTAAAAGGCAAGCAATATAGTGAGAGAAGATATTTGAAACATATAACAAAAATTTGTATCCATAACATATAAATGACTTCTATGAAGTGTCGAGAAAATAACAGATAACCCCATGGAAAAATGGGCAAGAGATTTAAACAGGTACTTCCTAAAAGATAATATTAAAATAGCAATAAACATATAAAAATTTAATTAGTCATGGAAAGTGCAAATTAAAACTGCAAAGAGATCAAGCCTCATATTCAGTAGAACAGGCTAAAACCTGAGACTGATAATACCAAGTTTTGGCAAGGATATGGAGCAATCTGAATTCTCATACATTGCTGCTGGGAATAGAAGTTAACACAAACATTTTAGAAAAAAATTAGGCATTATCTACTAAAGTTAAAAGTACACATAGCCTTATGATCTAGCAATTCCTCTCCTAGATATATCTGCAACAGAATCATATACACATGAGCACCACAGAATGCATATAAAAGTATTCACAGCAGCATTATTTATGATAACTTCAAGTTGGAAAGAGTCTTAACTAATATCCATCAACAAAAGAAGGGATAAATGAATGATATATATTCATGTGATGGAATGCTAAATAATTAAGAAAATGAACAACATACAGACACTCACACACCAGCATGGATAAATGGTAACAGTATAATATTGAGTGAAAAGAAGCCAAAGTTTGTATTTATATATTTAAATTGGAGGCTAATTGCTTTATAATGTTGTATTGGTTTCAGTCACACAACACGAAAATTTTAAATGCAGTTGACCCTTGAACAATGTGGGTTTGAATTAGGCAGGTCCATTTATATGCAGGGTTTTTTTGATAAATATATGTACCCCATCATTTCATATAAGAGACTTAAGCATCTACAGATTTTGTTATATGCAGGGGCTCCTGGAACCAATCCCTCAGGTTTTATCTAGGGACAATAGTATGTTTCTATCCAAGTTAGCTCAAACCAAACTGTGACTGTGATATTCAGAGATAAGGTTTTTGTGACAAAACTAAAGAGAAACAAAGGGAATGATTACAACAAAAGTCAAGATGGTGACCTCCTTTGTGGGGAGAAGAGATAGGGCCTGGGAAGGGGTTCTGCAGGTTCTGCTGAGTTTGGTGGTGGTCACATCGACTTCACTTTGGGGGAAATCATTGAACCTCACAGTTTTGATTTCTGTGCTTATATACATGATTGTTCACAGCCATAAAGGAAAAAGACATCAGCCCAGAAATGCAGGTTCAGAAGTGATGTTCAGTGTCTGGAATGCTAGGTTGGATCTGGATTTTATTCCACAGATAGGGAACCTTTGAAGTGTTCATTTGTTAGGTAGAAAGGTGATCTGTTCACTTGCACTGTAAAACTAACAGGAATCCAAAAAAAGGGAAATTTTCTGAAATACTACCATTTTTACTTTTAAGTATTTTTTAACCATCCTGCTAGCAAAGCGGATAAAAGAAGATAAAGTTTCAATTTTCAACACTTTTTAAAAAGAAATAGGTCACAAGAATGTTCCTGTGACCAGTTTTTATAATAATTATTGACTTTATAGTAGTCATTTGGGTGGACTTACCTTAATTTACTTAACCATTTTCTTATTATTGCTTTAAATTTCATTCTGACATTTTATTATTATAGGCAATACTATATAAATATCATTTCCCCATTGAATGATTGTTTTAGAATATATTCTCAGAAATATTATTTTAAGGTCAAAGATTATGAATAATTTAATGAATATTGATATTTGAAAATTGCTTTCCAGAACAATTTTTAATAGTTCATATTGCCAGCCACTGTGTATGAGCAGATTCATGCATCTAGTCATTCAGTAAATATTTATTGAGAACCTATTATATGCTGGCACCCTCTCTGCTATTGAAGAGTTTAATGTCAAATACGGAAGACACAAAAACTGATTATAATTGAGCGGCTGGGGAGGGTTGCCCAGAAGGCCAGGGCCACGTAGAAGATTAGCCAGGAAAAGTGTTGTGTCTGCTTTAAGAGAAGTGGAAGTCCATTGGTGGTTTTTGAGCAGTGGTTAATATGCACAGAGAACCACTTGAGAAAGATTAATTTGGCTTTTCACTGTAAGAGAGATTGATTGGAGGACTGACTAGTGCCAGGGAGAATTTTTTGACACATTGGGATAAAAAGCAGAGAGGGTTCCTGAACCAGGGAGGAACTAGGGAAAGGAGAGCCAAGGAGAGATGTGACTGTGAGGTTATTTCACAAGTTAGGAGCTAATTCATAAGCCATGTAAAATGTCCCACACAAACACGAAGTGTAGTCAGACCATTAGAGCTGACGATTGCACACTACAGATGGCTGATTGACTTTAGGGTCTACTTGTGACAGTCATCCACCCTGCTCCATGCCATGCACAACCTGACGGTTAGATAATCATGTGGCCCAATTAGTGTGGCTATGGGAACCTTAATAGCCATATTCCTAATTTCCTGTGTATTTAAAAATACTTGAAGGTAGCTTTTTGCATCCCATATATATTGTGATTTTCCCAGGCTGCTGCTGGCCTTACACCATAATAGACTCTGACTGTCTGATACATTTGCTTTTGTAACGCCATTGCAATTTATTGCTGACAATGAGCACAAGTATCATCAAAATGCTCCCAAACAGCCTTTACCAGCTCTCCTATTAAAGCAAGGAGGTCATAAATCAGGCAGATGCTGAACATCCTACTTGAAACGGCATCTCTAGGACTGAGCCCAGAGTCTCTGAGCTGGTACTGATGTGTGGCTGGGAAACTGTTTATGCATGTCTTCCCTGCCAGAGCATATGGGACAGCACTAACCAAGAATTACAGACTCGGGATCCTGAAATCCCACAAAATTAATGAACTGTAAAGTTTTTACAGAGATAGGGTAGATGGAAGAAGTACAACTTAGGAAAATGGCTTGGTTTAGCAACGCTTAAGCTACTGTCTGTTCTGCTTCTTTTTATGTACAGTGGATGTTGAGGCGAAATTCAGGGAGACGCTGTTCCAACACTTGTATGTCTCTGTGGGGACTGCACATGTCAGTGCTAAAAGCTTCCAGACCCATCCAGTAAGATTCTGAACGTTCAAAAGACTTTGGCTCAATTTTAATAATTCATTGTCTTGTAAAACCAGGAGTAAGTCCTGAAAACCTGAAATCTACAGAAGAGAAACTTAGCTGTCCATGTTTTCCTCTGTTCCTATTGGTGCCTGCTACTTTCTCTGATCTCTCCTTCAGCTATCTTCACATAACTGATGATTTCCCTGCCCTCCCCAGTGTTTTCTAAAAAAGAAAAACCTAAAAAGCCAACACATTTTCTGTCTGGTGTGCCTCTTGGAACACTGCAAACTGTTCAGAATCTCCTAGAACAGTACATCTATCATCTGTTGAGAACTTATTGTTTTCCAGGCATTGTGCTGGTTGTTTAGGTACGTTTTTTCTAAAAGGTTATCACCACCTTTGACCTGAGACAGTGGAGACTCGGGCTGCTTAAACAGTGTCCAAAGTCACAAATTGGTAGTGGCTTTTCTGGTATCAGACTCTATATCTGACTGACTCTAAAACTTATTCTTCGTTCCACGTTGGTTTTCTCCCTCTTCTCTAAATCTCCACAAAATATTCTGAACCCAATTTTGCCCCCTCCAGAATTTGAAACGTTTGATGATTTACCAAATGTCTGTGTACAGCTGTTTCTCTCATCACTGCTTCTGCCCCCAGGAGTGGTTAATGCCTTGCTGGGTTTCAAGCTGCAGTTGTCCCAGACTCAAAGGTCTGGCTGAGGGTTTTCAGAGACTAAGGGAAATTTTCTTTGCTTTAGGCTACAGACTTTGCGCAGCTTTGCTGTGGAGTCTGGGGCCTGTCCTGGAGCTGAAAAGAGCACTAACCATGTCCCCATCTGGCAGATAAATCTTGCTGTCATCATGCCTGTCATCGACCACATCTCATATGCGCAGGGCTGTCCCTGGAAGAAGGATTGCCTCTCTCGGTGACTGCTTAGGCCTGAGTCACTGATGCATACATCACCCAGGCAAATCGGATCAAGCCAAGAGTGAATTCATTGCACATGTTGAAGAGTGATTTCACCAGATAAAATACATAAAGTGTCACAATTGATCTAGCACCAGAGCAGTGTCGCTGAAAGTGGTCTGGTTGCTCATTAGAAAAAGGAAGGGCTTGGGAGACGCATCAGGAAACCATCATGCAGTTATAGTCAAGTCTTCTGTGAGAAAAGGTCCTTAAACAATGATACATTTAAAAGTTCTTATCTTTTTTACCAATAACTTTCAAATACACTTGAAAGTAGAGAAAATAGTAAAATAAAGCTTCAGATACTCATAAATAGGATTCAATAATTAGTAAAGTATTGCACCATGAAAAACTTACAATAATGCTCCAAACCTCAGAGGTCAAATCACACACAAAAAATGAAGACATAATTACTAGGTTGGTATGTCTTAACTCTTTGCGCAAAGAGTCGGACACGACTGAGCGACTGAACTGAACTGAGCTGATGTCTTAACTATGGATTATGCTTGATTGGGAGCTTCCTAGTTGGCATTAGTGACAAAGAAACCTGCTTGCCAACTCAGGAGACATAAGAGATGTGTTTCAACCCCTGGGTTGGGAAGACCCCTTGGAGGAGGGCATGACAACCCACTCCAGTATTCTTGCCTGGAGAAACCTCATGGACAGAGGAGCCTGGAGGACTAACAGTCCATAGGGTCGCAAAGAGTTGGATGTGACTGAAGTGACTTAGCACGCATGCATAATTGATTAAAGTTCATATTCACATTTGTATATCCTTCCTCTCATTGAAAACCAGTTTATCTGTTTGTGTTATCATCTGTTATTGTTCAGAAATTTTCACATAAAAATGAGCATATATATATATACATATATATATATATATACATATGTATGTTTTAAAAAGATGTTACATTGACTGTAGTTAACCCTAAACACCCACTTTCGGGGGTCAGAAGTAGGATATAAGTTTACAGGCATCATGTCTACCAGAGAAGAAAAGTAACACAAGCCAAATTCAAACTCCCTGTTACTGTTTTGCAACAAATGGATGCCTACTCCTTTGTTTAAAAATGCTCATATGTCAGACTCTGCTCGGCATAGGTAATAAAAAAGGCAAAAAAAAAGGCAGCATGGTTTTGGAAAGAGCATAGACCCTTCCACAAACTAGGAGTCCAACAAATGGCCATGAACAGTATTCATAACAATAAAATGATAATCATTATAAACTGTCATATAAGGTCCTGCCCTTAAGAGGATTTTAACCTCAAGGGGTGAGACATTCAAAAGTGCAGAAGGTTACAAATGATTGCAGAAGATTATAAATAGAGGGGTAGAATTATCTATGGGGGTGCAGTGGGAAAAATGAAGAGGGAAGTAATTGTGTCCAGGCTGGGTGATAAGTGCTCTGGTGCAGTACTCACACGGTAGGGACCCCTCTAGGCAGGGGCTTGGGGTGCTGGCGCTGGAATGCCAGTGCAGTGAGGGAAGAGCCTGGGAAAAGGCACAGAGATGCAAATGTGCAAAGAGTTCATGGCAGTCCAAATAGGCACAGTGAGTGAACTGGTGGTTAGACAGGAAGCCCCATCTTAAAGCATTTTATGCCTTTGAACTCTGTTCTAGAAACAGTGGTGAGCCGGTGAAGAATTTCAAACAAAGGAATCACAGGATTCAGTCTGGGAGCTGTGGGTGACTTGGGTATTCACAGTGCCTAGAATGGCAGAACCTGGTCATAGTTGAAAAAAAAAATTGCTAAACAAATATTTTCTCTTTAAAAGTTCAGGGAAATCTGTTGTAAAAGCTGAAACACAAAGGTAATGAAAATTATAAGGACCGTGCATCATCTCTGTGTATGATCAGTGAGTCAGTTCAGTCGCTCAGTCGTGTCTGACTCTTTGCGACCCCATGAACCACAGCACGCCAGGCCTCCCTGGTCCATCCCTAACTCCCGGAGTCCACCCAAACCCATGTCCATTGAGTCGGTGATGCCATCCAACCATCCCATCCTCTGTCATCCCCTTCTCCTCCTGTCTTCAATCTTTCCCAGCTGGTGCTGGAAGCATATCTGGTCTTTTCAAATGAGTCAGCTCTTCGCATCAGGTGGCCAAAGTATGTTCACGTGCTTTCTAATCTGTCTTGCCTGTAACCAGAGCTCAGTACTCGCTCCCCTTCTGAATTCCTTATACACATGAAGACTGTCATGACCTCCTATCCCAGATACCAAAGCTGGACTCCTGGAGTCAGTCTCTACTCCTCCCTCTTCTTCAGACTACCTCTAGTGCCCTGTCCCATTAAAGAACTAGTAAATCCCTAAGTCCTATTGATTTTATCACCTAAATGTTCCTCACACCTGGTTCCTTTCTTTGTCCACCTGCTACTGCCTTGAAAGTGAAAGTGAAGTCGCTCAGTCATGTTCGACTATTTGTGACCCCATGGACTGTAGCCCACCAGGCTCCTCTGTCCATGGGATTTTCCAGGCAATAGTACTGGAGTGGGTTGCCATTTCCTTCTCCAGGGGATCTTGCCGACCCAGGGATTGAACCCAGGTCTCTTGCATTGCGGGCAGATGCTTTACCGTCTGAGCCACCAGGGAAGTCCTGCCTTAGCACAGTCCTTACCATCATCTCTCACCAGGACTAACACCTGCTAACTGGTTTCCCTGCCTCCAGTTCTATGAACTTCCTGTTCCTGTAGCTCACAGATCAAATCCTGTGACTCTTGTTTGAAATTCTTCACTGGCTCCCCACTGTTGACAGGATACAGTACAAAGGTGTGAATGTTTACGATGTGGCTTCCTGTCTAACCACCATTTCACTCATGGTGTCTCTTTGGAGCACAGTGAACTCTCCATGGGTTTATGCTTCTATGTGGCTACCAATGGGGATAAAAATGTAATCTCACTTAAGTAGAGGGTCCAGTCTCGTTGCATGATCATGATCAAAAAACAGTACATCACCTGAAAGGAAATTTCCAAATATCTAAGATTTTTTTAAAAAACTGATATTCTTGAACATTTTAAAGGAACTCATTGCACTAAGAAACATTTCTCTTTTTACAACCAACCCTTTTGTCTTCCATCCATTTTTCTCACATATTGTAAATATTCCTCACCTCTCTTCAGAGTCACCCCTGCTTAGCCCTCACTAAACTCTCGCTCTGGTCCTTCTATTCCCCTGCCCCTTCTCTGGATTCTGTGCTACAAAAGGCCAAAGGACCAGAGGGCCAAGCAGGCAGCAGTTGGTCAGGCAGACAAAGCCAGACACCTCTTTAGTGAGCAGAGAGAGAACAGACTGGAACTACATACAATTACAATTTTGGTTCCATTCATTATACAAAGATGAATAAGCCATCTGTGATGATGGAAACCTCACTCCCGAGTGATGTGTATATCATCATCATTTCATGTTTATTTTTGTGGTAGGCAACTTTCATCTTGTGGATGGCAGTGCCAACATTATAATGAGCCAGGAAAGCTCACTTACTGGAAGAGGGCTTGAGGGCAGCTTGTGTTAGGGGAACTGTCTCTGCCAGGAAGCTGGGGCTGTCTGCTCTCTTTCTCTGAATTCACACTTCAGGCTGTTTTTGGCTGGCATCACCTGCAGCACTTTAGGGAGGTGTTTTAGAATGGATCTCACGAGGGTCAAGAGCAGTAGGCAGCTGGGGCTGCGCCAATAGACTGCCTCTGCACTGGGGGACTCCTTGCTGGTGGTCATGCATCACAGTTTTCGAGCCTGATGCCTGCACAAGAGCAGCCCTTCCAGCATCCCTGATGTCTGAGTTTGCCTGACCCTTACCTAACTACATGCCCTAGGAGCTCCAGGGCCTTCCACTGTTCATATCATCTTCAGCTCTGGTGCTGGATGCATAGCTGGTCTTCAACCCCACTGCCACTCATATGCCTGCACTCTGAAGAGTCTTACTTCCTTAGGACCTGCTGCCTCTGCTTCTGGACTGACTGGTTATGAGTCAAGAAATGATGAGCCAGTTAAGGACATGCTGAGGGAAGGGATGAAATTGACAACACTGGGCTGAAGAGAAGGCAACTTAGGAGAAGCAATAGAGAGTGTTTTTTGACATTGGTGGCCCATTTGAGTTACCCAGAGAGCTAAGAAAAAAAATACTGCTCCCCAATTCAGTTAAATTGAAACCTCTGGGATGGGGGTTATGGAGGTGACCCTCCAGGGTGGCCCCCAGTCACCCCATCCCTTGGGCATTCATACCCTTTTATAATTCTCTCCCCTTGACTATGGGCAGGACTTAGTGTCTTGCTTCTAATGGGTAGAGTAGGTGGAGGTGAAAGTATGTACCTTGGAGATTAGTCATAAAAGCATATGGCATTGCTTTCTGACTCCCTCAGGTCACTTGCTTTGGAAAAGGCCAAACATCATGTCACGAGAAGCCTCATGGAAGGGACAGACGGTAAGGAACTCTGGCCAAAACCATGTGAGTGAGGTTGATGGTATATAGTCTTACTCAAGGCAAGCTTCAGTTGACTGCAGCCTCAGGTTCACCTTGACTGCAGATCATTGAGAAACTCTAAATCAGAACTACCTGGCTAAGCTGGTTCCAGATTCTTGGCCCACAGAAACTGTGAGATAATAAATGTATGTTTTTTTAAAAACCATTAGCTGTGGCATAACTTGTTACACAGCAATAGATAACTAATACAGGGCTAAAGCAGCTGCATCTTTTTTTTTTTTCTTACAAGTTTCCCAGGTGATTCCAAAGTGTCTCCACTTGTGTCAAGGATTGAATGAGTGGAGGAGCCTGGGAACTGGGGGGGAGGGGAGCTGTGGAAGGGAATAGATATTGTGAATCAGTAACTGTACTGCTCACTTACATCTGGTATCCTGTTGATTTGACAAAACTCTCCAGGAGTTACATGGTATCATCCTACTAAACCTAGGAGAAAACTGAGAGATACCAAAACAACTTGTCCACGATCGGAAGACTAAAAAAGATTGGAAGACTTAAAACCTAGGTCTCATTTAATTTAGAAGCCTGTGTCCCCTCTGCTGTGTGGTGCAACAACCCTGATACCTCAAGAGAGAGCTTAGAACAAGGAGAGAGGGCTGATTCCTGTAATTTTGCTGCCTGTCAGTTGTTTGTACCTGGATTTCTGCTCCAGTGGCTGCTAAGTGCTCACCAGAAGGAGCACTGATAACATGCTCACCAGGGATGTTATATGCATTAGTATCCAGCCCTCAATGAATATTTGCTGGGAAGCCTGACGCAAGAGCAGTTCGGGAGAGAAGAGGCCAATCCAGGCTGTGTAGCCAGGTGGCCCAAGCGGGCCCTTCATCCCTTAGAGATCTGTGGGCCTGGGATCCTGGGATTTTTCTCTTTGACTGTTTAATGCCACTATTTAACATGATTATTAAGCCTGAAGCCCTTTGCCATTTCTACCCACGATGTACTAAAGTGATCCCTAGGGGGCATAGGTATAACTGGGCTCTGAGACAAATACATGCTTCCTGACTGTCTATCTTTAACGGGGAGAAAATTTGCCCTAAACTAAAGATGGTTTTGGAGTGAAGTTTAGAGAACAATTAGCCATAGGAAAACGAGAGAGCAAGTTTCCTCTAGTTGGAACTTTACAGCAGAGTTTCTAAAATTCTTATTATTGCCCCAGCTGCCTCATGTTCATCAGGCTTCAGCTACAAATATGTTCCTAATGAAACATATTGTCATAATCGAATAATCTTTAATTACTGTTTCCAAAATGAAGAAAAAAAAAAAGGAAAACAAAGCCCAAACCCAGCTCTCAAGTTATGTTTAGTGAGGATTACGTAAAGTTAATATCTTGTAGAAATAGCTCAGTAAGTTTAATTACTCAGCAGTGGTATCCTATAAATCTGGAAGTAAGTAGCTAAGTCAATTAGCTGCTCCAGCCTGGCCCACATTATCTTCACCTTCTACGGCGGCTCCTGGGTGAGTGTCTTTAGTGACCTGAAGCTATTTTGTCATATTGCTTAAGTACACAGAGACCTCTTTTGGGGTTTGAAAGGTACAGTGACAATCACGGGGAGAAGTTTTGTTCTTTTAATGACCACCCATCACTTAGGTCAGAGAGAGCAGTGTAACAAAGTGCAGCTGGGCAACCAGGGGCTGGGGCTCAATAAGAAGTAAAAATCAATGAGGTGCAAACAATGTGTTTGTGAAGGCAAGGCAACATTTACTCTCTGCTCCCACTTTGTCTCTGCCCTGCAGTCTTGATATCCTTTTAAAATATGTATTTGAAATGAGGATATTAGTATGACATTTACAAAGAAAAAAAATTAATATGGAAAAGTGTGGAGAAAAAATAAAATCATCTTTAATCTCTCTACCCATTCATAACTGCTTTTAATATTCTGGAAATGTTCTAATCTTTTAAAATACACACACATTTTAAAATTTTGCAAAGTTTCCTTGCTTTTTAATTTAGAACCATGTCATGAACATTTCCTCCTGTCACTGAGAAGTTTTTTAAAGCACAGTGCATGGTCACTATTCTATTGTAAGACTGAGTCATAAGTTAATCAGTTTTCTGTTATTGGACGTACAGCTTGTTTTCAATTTTTCGCTATATAAGTACTACATAGTTGTGCTTTACTTTACGTAAATCTTTGTCCTTTTACTGATAGTTCTCTTAAGAAAAATGGCAAGAAGTGGACTTTCTGGGCCAGAGAATTGCACATTTAAAATCCCTTTAGAGGTACCACTAAAATCACGATGTCTTTAGATAACAAGACTGCCATGTTTGGTTATGTTGTCTGAATGCTGCACAAAGGGGCCAGGATGAGAGGATGAATTGGGGCTCAAATCCAATCTGCATTTCCCTTACCCCAGCCTTGCACCTTGCAAGTGGGGAGCCACATAGGAAGAAATGCTTTTTACCTTGCCCCAGAGCTCCACCTGATTGCTATATGATTTACCTACAGAGGTTCTACCTGCTCAGAGAAGATTTGTCTTCTCACCTTGTCTGCCTACCTAAGTGTCTTTTGTGTACCCTTCATAGGTGCTATATGTGCTGGTGGGGGGTTGCTGACTCAAATATTTTATGATTTTTTTCTTTGGAGTGACAAATTGATATTTTATTCAAATTTACATTAAATGTCTCTTTCAGTGCTTTGGATTGCCAAAAGGCTCCTTTCAAACCACCCTCACTATTTTTCACATCTTATCAAAGTACCTTCTAATAATTGTTCTCAGGATCACAAAGTTTTCCAAATTGGGCTTTCAGTCTTATCTCAGCTTCTATGACCCTAATGCTAAGTAGGTATGTGTTTCTTAGCAACCCTCCTCTGGGTCTGATGTCCAGCTGGGCAGCAATGGATTTGCCACGAGACTGACGTAGCTGAAGATTCAGGGCCCCTTCCAAAATCCTGGACATAATTTGGTATGAGCAAAATTTTTTAGGGAGGAACACTCAAATTGTATGACCTTCAGAGCCTGCAAAATATGGATTCAGCCCCATCTAGGACTGGTCCATCCTTTTACTACCTGCTCTGTGCTTTCTCCGATAATTGCCTTAGGATTGTAATCGTCTCTTCTATCCATTGTGGTTTTTAAAAACCTATAGTTTAAAAACACATTTTTAAATAGCTTTTGACTTGTCTGTCCTTTGGCTGCCAGCTCAACTCTAATGAGCCTTAGCTCTACATACCCAGCCTTTTACATCTTGCTATTTTTCTAGGATCGCCAAACCGTCTCTGGTTAACAAAGTTGTCAGTGTCTCCTGATTTTATTCATGCTGACGGTGAGCCTCTTGGGAATCACAGATAACCCTGGATCTACCTAAGTATGTGCACTTTGTCAGACTAATTTTTGGTGGAACATCTGTTCACATTTCAGTGGTGCTACATTTTCTAACTTTGCTTTGTATCTACAACCTGGAGTTGTAACTATTGAATCTGAAGTTGTTTAGTCAAACCGCCTGATGTTATATCTTGTCTTTGCCCCTGCTTAGCTCAGGTATATTATTTAAGTAGATTTTTTGGTTCGGTTTTCATATTTGTAAAATGGGAATGATAATAAATATCTATCTCACCAAGTCTCCTCATAAATACTGAGAAACTGCATATAAAATATCCAGAACAGAGCCTATATCTTATGTAATTACTGTAATAATCACTATCATTTTAAAAAGCAGCAACAGTTAGAATTGCTGTTTTGGAAGAGAATAAATTAAGATGAGATCGGTTTTGTTCATTATTAATCGCTGCTGCTCAGAATAGTACCTGGCACTTAATAGATGTTCAATAAATGTTAGAGCTCAAATGAGTGAAAGAAAGATGTGTATAGATCCAGAACTTGCTGCACTGGAGTTGAAGTGCCCCCAAAGATATTGAAGTTTGGTTCAAGAAACTGAAGCACCAGAAAGATGGCTGATACAATAATTTATGATTTAATTGGGGGTTCTCAAAACTCCAAGCGGAAAAAATCAATAACTAAGACATGTTTTGCTTAAAAGAATTTGGTTATTTCCCCTACAGCCAGGGAGAAACTACTGAGTGGTCCATGATGCCAGTTCAACTTTCAAGGAATCTTGTGCTGGAAGTTGGCCAGCCAGAGAAGGTGGGAAGGAGTAGGGGGAGGGGAGAGTACCAGGATGGTACTTTCAGAGGGCATTAGCACCAAAGCATCTGCCTTCTGAATCTCGATTCCCCAGAGTGTGAGTCCACAGACTCTGGGTAGAGGTGAGAGTTGTCTGTGAACCTTCCTTAAAATTATATGCAGGATTTGGGAAATATCTGAGTATAGGCACATATACATTATTCTAGGGATCTTAATACTTTCTTAATCAATTCTCAAATAATTCCAAGATCCAGAAAAGATTAAGAATCATTTGAGTTTCTGCTTAAAATAAGAAAGCTAGAAGGAGAAGATGGAGGGTTCAGGGTGGCACTTGCCATGAGCGGAAGAAGCAGCAACAGTATTTTGTGTCCATCACTTCTGCCCCTCAGGTAGGGAGAAAAAGGCTGTTTTCTTCAGACCAGACTCTGGCATTCTCTCCAGTTTAGCACCTTTGGGTGGTTACCAAACATTAGCAAGTCTTACTATTTTTGCTGAGTCGTCAGCTTGATTCTTGACTTCTGCAGGGATTTAGACAAGGCAGCATCCATGCCCTAAAAGTACCTAGGCAGCAGACAAAGAAGAATGTCCAGAATAAGCTACTGGGACCAGACAAGAAAAGGATGGCTATGTATTCATGTTTATTTCATGTCACAGTGGGAGATGTCTACATTCTTCTTTCCCTTAGTTGTTTCAACATAGGAGATCTGGGAGGAAAAACTTCCTGCAAAAGATACTGAATTTTAGGAAGAGATTTACCAGCTGGACAGCTGTTGACTTTGAAATGCAAGTTATGAAACTCCCCTGGTCATCAGGTTGGATTTTGATGGCAATGAAGCAGTCACTTTGCAGCCAACCGATATCATTTAGCTTTAAATTTAAGCCATAAATAGAAAAGTAGTCCTTACAGAGCAAGCTCCTGTAGCTCTAGTCTAACTATAGGGCCATGTGCACCCTCTAGGCTCATCCTTTTGTGTTCTCTTAGAGTCTTTGGTGTGTTAATGTAGCAGCCAGACTGGAGCCCAGCAGTTGGCCAGGGGTTTCAGCTCCCATGACCAATCTACCATGACCATCCACCACTGCCTGTATGATGTTACCACCTTTACCTTACCCCTTGAAGGGGAAGGAAGTGGGTGTTTACTTTGAGACTGAACGTGAACTCCTTTGATTTTGAGAGCTTTTGACTACTTCTTCAAATTGCTATTTTCTTTTCCATTAATACCTTATATGGCTTCCCTGGTGGCTCAGACATTAAAGAATCCTGCAATGTAGGAGACTCGGTTTCAATCCCTGGGTCGGGAGGATCTATCGGAGTAGGAAATGGCAACCCACCCCAGTACTCTTGCCTGGAGAGTTCTACAGACAGAGGAGCCGGGTGGGTCCATGGGTCACAAAGAGTTGGACACGAATGAGCAGTTAACACAATGATACTTTTAAAAAGTTATTTTAAAAAGAAAAATAAAACTATAAGAAACATGAGTAGCTGAAGATTCCATAGGGTTACGTGTCCTACATATCAGGGGGTCATGCACGTTCTCAGAGGTTTTGTTTAAATTTCACCCCACCATCCAAATGCAGACATTGTTAAGATCAGACACTTCAGAGTATGTGGCCTCTTTGCTGCTATCCTGATCCAAACAGGAGACCTCGTCTCAATAAAAACATGATTCAAATTATCCTTGGTGGTGCTGATTTCTTATGCTGTGAAGATGAAGATATGGGAAGAAGGGACACTTGAACCTGGTTCTATTTTTTAATGCTATACATGTACATCTCATGATATAATAGAAGCTCAACCTTATCATTATTATGTTTTTGCTCCCATTGTCCCTCTAAATTTATCCTCTGCCCACAGGAAAAAAGTTGGCAGATAATTGATGGTCCTATGGTCATTTTAAGTCTCAACACAGTCTCAATTCAGTAACTAGAATGAATTGGGCCCATGATATTAATCAGGGACTTCATTCTCTTTTTTTCAGAGGAAAGACGTGCTTTCATCTTTCCTTGGCAGCTGCCTGACTTAAAGGAAATGACTGTGATAGGCTTCTCCTCTTTTTCCCACTCACCTTCTCACAGATTCCCAAACTGCTATTTTTTTATTCTACAAGAACCGATAAGGGGATAGAAAAGCTCTGACTCAGAGTGGTGACTTATGTTCTCTGTCTGGAAGGTAATCAAGCTCATTCTTTCTCCTGGGTTCTGCAGACACACTCATCACTCGAATCTCTCACGTTTGCACTGCAGTGATGCCCTCCGTTCCCCAGGCAAGATGCTTCCCAGAAGGTTCAGGCTCAGGGTGGTCCACCCAGAGGTATGCTGGAGTGGCCTTACACGGCTGCATGAAAGCTGATTATACACCTTCATTCCAGACTGTACATTCAGGGACTTCAGATTGGTAGCTGGAAACTGGCCATAATGGGAGGATTTACATTCTGGACACTGTGGAAAAAAGATAAAGAAATCAGGGCTTCTCCTGCCCTGCTCGCCAACCACCCCCCACCCTCACCCCCCAGCCCCAGAGAGTTGGATCGTAAACATCAGCACACTGATGGATCCATCTAGCCCAGGCCTCTGGTACTGGAGTTTCTTTGCTCTCACAGGAAGGCTTCTTGGGTAAGATTTAATCAGCTCTAGTCCAGCTCTCTCTTCTGTCTATAGGCAATCCTTATCGTATTTTTGCCCCTTCCAAACTGAAAGGATTTCAGGCAGATCACAAGGTAGCAGTCAGAATGAATGTCTCCAAAGACTCTCTTCATCACACCCTCTCCCCTCCTCACACTTTGATTCCTCTTTATAGCCTTCATCTTGCTGAGAGGGTGCAAAAAGCATAGAACCAGTTCAACTAATCATTTCCTTTGTACACTCAATCTGCGGAGGCTGTCCCAGATTCATTTAGGTATTTTATGCATCTGAGTTCCATTTAAATTTCTCTTCTTCATTCATGTGTCACCATTCTGTGCTGAGTTATCATTCTAGGGCTTGCTAAATGCAGGGGAGGCAAACATAGCCCCATGTCATGAGCCTTTAGAATTTGTGCTGTCAAATATAGAAGTCACTGCTCTCGTGTGGTTAAATTCAAATTCATTAAAAGTAAATAAAATTTCATTCTCCATTGTACTAGCCACAGTGCAAATGGCTTCTTCTTCCATCACTGCGAAAGTTGTGCTGGACAATGATAACTTGGATGGGCTTTGCTTTGGAAATTTAAACTGGTGGCAATATGATATGAAAATGAAGGAGAGCCATAATTCAAGATAAATGCCTGCCAGTGTGTGTTCAACTAAGATCTCGATGTTTTTATCTGTGCAGGCTACACTACATTTCACAATTATGATTCCATCATCAGGCCCTGGAGGGAGACAAGAGATGAAATCGGACCCTCACATAGCCTTTGGATACAATGCCACTGAAAATAGACAGATTTCTAGGCAAATGTCATGTACGTTTGTGAATTTCGGTGTATACACTCTCGACTCTGTCACTTGCTTTTAAATCATCACCGTGTTTTTGATGCTGTCATCCGTCAACTTTTGCTCATCTGCCTGGAGGTGGAAGTTGGGATGTGGTACCCCATCAGGAAGTTGAGGGGATTCAGAAGGCAGCCTGTAGACCAAGGGCCATTGTAATTTGGTTGTTTCAATAGAGGTCAAATTTTATGGGATCCAGGAAAAATATCTTCCCCATAGGCTCCAGAAGTTTTTCTTGTTATACGGGAATTTGAAGGATTGTTAGATTTGATTTTACCCTCTGATCTGTTTAGCCGCAAACCAAGAGCATGAATTCTTATACCCTGTATACCCAAGAGCATGAATTCTGTACCCTGTGGATTTTCCCCAGTCATGAGTAAGGGGAAATGGATATTCATGTTTCAGTGTACATGCATGAATGAGCATGTTTTTTGAAGTATGCCAAACTAGATCTGATCACCAGTTTTGAGATCCAAGCAATGGCCCATGGCAGTGTAATACCCCATGGCTATCACCATCAGCATTCCTGTGCAGTGTTTTGAGGCCCCCATTGACAGAGTTCTTTAGTGAAAAATGGCTTTGGTCTTGGAAGTGGCCTTCTGAGCACAACCCATTAAGTCCAGTGCTTGAGGGGCCTGTGTGCACGGTGACATATCTTTATAGCCTGGAGTAGAGACAGCAGAGAGGCAGTGTTGCTGATGTATATAGGCTTAATGGTCTCAATATTGTCATCCTGAGTTATGAGGCTTTTCCAAGGCTAATGGTGATGCAATGCCTGATGGCAGAAGAGAAGTCGAGGTGGGGAAATGTGAGGTGCTCTAGTGGTAAATCAGGGAGACCACCCCACACATGGGAGAGCAAGGCTTGGCCTGGGAGGGCATGCTTTTCCCTGATACACACAGACGTCTTTCAAGAAAGATCATTAAACCACTGAGGGCAACAAGGAGGTGGCTTAAGGGTCACTTGGAAGTTGATGGATAAATACAAAGTAGTTACTTATTTATTTATTTTTCTGGGATGTGAATGTGGAATGACAAAGCTGACTGGATTTCTAAACACCGCCCAACAGCAGTAGCCCCTTCCTTCTATGTTTCTGTCTTGGAAGTTCAATACTTCTCTCTGCCTTTTTTAAGAAGACAGAAAGAGAGCATGGCTGACTTTGGAGACGATCAAAAATAAATCAGATATTATGCCTTGAAGGTTTTTTAATCTCTTATTTAGTTTTTAAGAGAGAGTGCATGTCAGTGTTTGACTGGGAAGAGCTTTGGGAATACACATCAGTCAGGGGCCTCCGGGTTCCTGCTTCACCTGGGGATCAGCCCAGAGCTTATGCCTGTCTCTACAGCTACCGCATAAAAATGGCGCCTGAGTCAGAAGACCTGATTCTGTTATAAAGTCTTCCTTGCCACTGATCTCTGATTTTTTTAATGTATCGTCTTGATTCCTTTTGGGGATGTTTTGCCCACTCTCTTCTCATTTCTGCTGATCATCTGCTTTCAGAACAGTTAGAAAAGGACACTGCATTTGTTATGGACATAAACTTAGGCTTGATCTCCTCAGGCTAGTATTTTGAAAGTACCAAAGGGAAGAAAAGTGGCCTTACCTTGAATGTTACTTTAGTCTTTGGTTATAAATATTTTTTGACACCAGTTGTGAGCATTAACCTATGAAGAATATGAAAATGTACAAGACTCAATTCTATCCTAAATAGCTCAAACTTTAATTAGACATATAAAACTCAACATTCAGAAAACGGAGATCATGTCATCTGGTCCCATCACTTCACGGCAAATAGATGGAGAAACAGTGGAAACAATGGCTGCCTTTATTTTTCTGGGCTCCAAAATCACCGCAGATGGTGATTGCAGCCATGAAATTAAAAGACACTTACTCCTTGGAAGGAAAGTTATGACCAACCTAGAAAGCATATTGAAAAGCAGAGACATTACTTTGCCAACAAAGTCCGTCTAGTCAAGGCTATGGTTTTTACATTGGTCATGTATGGATGTGAGAGTTGGACTATAAAGAAAGCTGAGGGCCAAAGAATTGATACTTTTGAACTGTGGAGTTGGAGAAGACTCTTGAGAGTCCCTTGGACTGCAAGGAGATCCAACCAGTCTATCCTAAAGGAGATTAGTCCTGGGTGTTCATTTGTAGGACTGATGCTGAAGCTGAAACTCCAATATTTCAGCCACCTCATGTGAAGAGCTGACTCATTTGAAAAGACCCTGATGCTGGGAAAGATTGAGGGCAGGAGGAGAAGGGACAACAGAGGATGAGATGGGTGGATGGTATCACTGACTCAATGGACATGGGTTGGGAGAACTCCAGGAGTTGGTGATGGACAGGGAGGCCTGGCATGCTGTGGTTCATGGGGTTGCAAAGAGTCGAACATGACTGAGCGACTGAACTGAACTGAACTGATAAAACTGGAGTGTATGAAAAATTAAATTATGCAAATGCTAATAGCTTCAGTATATTAAAAGCCTAATGTGTGCCAGGTGATTCACACATATTATTATATTCTTCAGAATTACCCCACAAAATTTTATTATCTGCATTTAACAGATAAGGATCCTGAGTCTTAGGAGATGAAACTTTCTACAGTTCACTCAGTTAACAAATGGTGGTACCTGAATCAAAGATAGAACTCTTTCTTCTGAAATATAATACCTTTATATTTGTTCATTTTAATTAAGAGAGAGATTATAGCCATATACAAAACTGATACTTAGTAAAAGAGTTACAAGGAATTCTGTAGAAGGAAAGTGTTCTGTGGCATGGAGTGGTTAGAGACTTTCAGTAGAAGTGGACTGAGTTTGTCTAAGATGTAAAGAATGACTAGGATAAGTTAAGGAGAGAAAAGAGGGAGAGCCTGCCTTCAGGGGGAACTGGCTTGATCGCTAGCATCCTAGAGTGGACTTGAGGGGTGCACTTGGTTTCAGAGTTCCAACTGCGAAGCTCCTCAAGGCTGGAGAAGTCCTGGAGGTAGCATAGATTTGTGACTGTCATCCTCATGGCTAGGTTACCACTCAAATACAAGGTCTACTTCTGGAAGAATCTTTCTAGATTGTTGTCCTCCGTGGCCATACTCTAGGTGAACACTGGGAAAACAAAGTTTTGGGGTGTCAGTGTTGGCAGCAGATTTGCTGTTGATACAAGTTCTGGGACCTGAAAATTGCCTTGGGGGTTGAATAATGGCTAGATTTATAGTTTCTTTGACTTTATAGTTACTTTGAAAACATTTTAAACTTTTGGTCTATCTTCATGTCTTCTCTGATGCAAAGGCAAAGATCTTAGCTACACAAATATATTAAGCATAAGAATTATTGTCTTGTAGCCAAAGCCTGTGCTCTGATGGCTCTGAGGTTGCCAGCTGAATACTTTTGAGGGCCCTGCCTGTAATCCTAGCCCATAATCCAGTTGTGCCCACTTTCATCTTCACAACCACCTCTAGAAGCAGGTACTGTTATTATTTCAATTTCATAGATGGTAAAACTGATTCTTAGAGAGGTTAAGACACCAGATAGAAAGGAACAGAGGTCATCAGGATGCTCCCTCCTCTCTAGCTTAGAACAGAACCCAGCATACAAGTTACCAAGGGCTCGCTCGGGTACATTCCACACAGCTCCTGTCATTTTTCTCTGAGAACCTTTTGCCTGTGAAACTTCTCTTACAGCATCCCTCTGCCTCTGATCTGAGAAACCCCAGAAGCCAAGCTGGTGGATGTCAGGCAGCCAGCTCATGGATCCTCCTTTTTGGAAGTGGTCAATAGTGTGTGAAGCTGCACAGAGAGCACCTGGCCCCCTGTGCTTGTCAGAACCACTGAAAATAAATCCCCTCTTGGCCCAGCAGTAATCAGCTCACGCCTCGAAGCATGAAATTTGATTAGCACTTTTATCTCTGCTGCATCGCTGGGACTGTTATAACAGGTCGTAAAATTACTGAGTCCTGCCTGATCCACCCCTATGTCAGTGTGACCCTGGTGTAGGACTCTGTGACCTCCAGGGAACAGGAGTAGGTTTGGCTGCTTACAAAGTGAAGAGCTTTGTTCTTTTTCATTTCTATGAACTTGCATATACAGACCAAGGTAATGCTGCCAGAAAAGAGAATTCCTTTCTCAGGGAAACCAAAGGGTTACCAAGGTTGGTTTTTGCACCTTTAGTGTATCGCTTCAATGGAGGTGGGAGATGGTATGGTTTCTGTAATAACATGTGACTTATTGTATTTGCAATGCAAATTCTGTCCCAAATTATAAAACGAGCTGCATTTGCACAGTAGAAGTGAGTTAAGAGTCTGTATCTGGAAATAGTGATTTCCCAAACTGATTTGCAAATTAGAATATTCTAGGGAGATGTTAAAACCACATGTTCTCCTGTCCTACTATTTCCACATGAATCTATGTTTCTGAGAATTTGGTCTAGAGTGTGTATTGATCATGTCGGACCACTGTTCTTGGAAGCATGGATATAAGGGGTGGCTGGCTGGACCTGCCTCCATTCCAGTGCCCCCAAGTGAAAGTGAAAGTGGCTCAGTCATGTCTGACTCTTTGGGACCCCATGGACTATAGAGTCCATGGAATTCTCCAGGCAAAAATACTGGAGTACGTAGCCTTTCCCTTCTCCAGGGGATCTTCCCAACCCAGGGATTGAACCCAGGTCTCCCACATTGCAGATGGATTCTTTACCAGCTGAGCCATAAGGAAAGCCCAAGGATCCTGGAGTGGGTAGCCTATCCCTTCTCCAGCTGGTCTTCCCAATCCAGGAGACTCCCAACCCAGAGTCTCCTGCATTGCAGGTGTATTCTTTACCAACTGAGCTATCCCAGAAGCCCTGAATGCCCCAAGGACCAGGCATATTAGGACTTTTGTTATCTGATATGAGTATGTCTTTTCTTTTCTTTCCTTTTTTTGGAAATATTTTCTTAAAAAAAATTATTGATTTGACTGAGTCCAGTCTTGGTTGTGGCACAGGGGGTCTTCATTGCATCATGTGAATCTTTCATTGTGGTGCATGAACACTCTCGTAGCGTGTGGGCTCCAGAGTGCATGGTCTTAGTAGTTGCGAGAATCGGGCTATCTTGTTGAGGCACACAGGCTTAGTTGCCCTGCAGCATGTAGTTTCTTAGTCCCCTACCAGGGATCAAATCTGCATCCCCTGCAGTCCCAGGTGGATGCTTAACCGCTGAGACCATCTTGGAAGTCCTGAAGACTCATTTTCATTGAGCACAGAGCCACAGAAGCTTCAGTAAAGGTCTATTTTAAAGATTCAAAAGAGCAGTGTGAATGACAGAATTCTAGATCTCCCCCTTTCAAGGCTCTGAAGATCTTTTCCATTAATATATACAGGATGGTGAGAATACCAGGCACATTGCCTAACATGTTTGTTAGACCAACAAAGACTGACGTGCTATTTTAACAAACAAAACAAAACAGAAACAAACAACAACCAATAAAACCCCTGACTTTATATGGACCAGAGGCAATTATGGGGGCATGACCAGCGCATTCTCTTCCTGTTGTTATGAGGCTCGGGAGATCAAGTCAAAATTAGTCTTTCTATTGCGTTACTGTTTATTCATTGTTTATTAAACAAGTACTTATTGAGTACATATTATGTTACAGGTACTTTTTTGTGGAACTTGGTGCTGTTTTATGTGCTTGGGACACTTTGGTGAACAAAACAGACAATGATACTTGTTTTTGAGGAGCTTGCATTTTAGGGCAGAAGTAAGGGGAAGACAGGCAATAAACAATAAACACAATAAGTTAATAAATTATGTAGTATGTTAGAATGTTATTGGTTCCATGGAGGAAAAGGGAGAAATATATCATGTTAAAAGGGATCAAGAATACCAGGTAAATGGGTTACAGCTTTAAATATGGTGGTGGATAGAGAAGCCTGGCGGCTACAGTCCATGGGGTCACAAAGAGTCAGAAACAAATGAGCTACTAACACTTTCACTTTATGGTCCAGTTGAGAAGATTACATGTCAGCAAAGATTGAAGGAGGTGTAGGTATGTGAAGGAAGAGCCTTCTAAGCAGAAAGAACAAGTCTAGGCAAAGACCCCAAGGAGAGAGAATGTCAGTGTCACAGGAGGGGGTGAGTGAGAACAGAGAGTAAGAGAGGTCATAGGAACATGGCATGTGCAGCCCTTTAGCTGTTGTAAAGACTTTGGCATTTTACTCTGAATATGATGGAAGGCAAGGTAAGACTGTAAGCCCAGGGATGACATGATCTGACTTATTTTTTAATTAATCTTTTGTTTGTTTTGAAAAGTTTATTATGCAAATTTTAAACAAACTAAAGGAGATGGGGCAACCCACTCCAGTATTCTTGCCTGGAAAATCCCATGGACAGAGGAGCCTGGTGGGCTACAGTCCGTGGGGTTGCAAAGAGTCGGGCCTGACTGAGCAACTTCATTTCACTCACTTCATACTTTATCACTGGAGAAGGAAATGGCAACCCACTCCAAGTATTCTTGCCTGGAGAATCCCACGGACAGAGGAGCCTGGCGGGCCATGGTCCGTGGAGCTGCAGGGAGTTGGACACGACTGAAGTGATTGAGCATGCATGCAAAGGAGATAGGCTATAATTATAACTGTTGATCTGTTGTCAGTCTTTTATATCTATACCATGATTCACTGCCTCTCCTCTCTGAATGCCAGATATAATATCATTTAATCAGTAGATATTTCAATTATATCACATCTTTTTGAGGTGTAATTTATAACGTACAGCTTCATCAGTGTGTTCATATATGTATATGTGTTGATGCAGCTTGTAGATCACATTAGACACAAAGTCAAAGTCATTAGACTTAGGAATGTATGGGTAACTGGTAACCTTTAGAAGAGCAGTTTGGAGAGCAAGAAGCTAATTGGAGTGTTTAAGAAGAACGAGAGGTCTGTCCTCTACATGTGTGCTGCTGTTCCTGCCCTACAAATAGCTTCATCTGTCATTTTTCTGCATTCTATATATATATTCTATATATCTGTTCTATATATTTGTTTTTCTCCTTCTAATTTACTTTACTCCGTATGACAGGTTTTAGGTCCATCCACATCACTTCAACTGGCTCAATTTCATTGCTTTTTATGTCTGAGTAGCGTTCATTGTGTATATGTGTAGACATGGTTGGGAAAGGAAGAGAGGGGCGAACTAGGAGGGGAGCACTGACATGTGTACACTCCCACGTGTAACATAGCTAGCGAGTGGGAAGCTGCTGCATATTACAGGGAGCTCAGCTGCGTGCTCTGTGATGACCTTGAACACTGGGATAGTAGGGTGTGAGGGAGGCTCAAAAGGGAGGGGATAGATGTATATACATGACTGATTCATGATGTTGTACAGCAAAAACTGCTGCTGCTAAGTCGCTTCAGTCATGTCTGACTCTGTGCGACCCCATAGATGGCAGCCCACCAGGCTCCCTGTCCCTGGGATTCTCCAGGCAAGAACGCTGGAGTGGGTTGCCATTTCCTTCTCCAATGCATGAAAATGAAGTCACTGAGTCATGTCCAACTCTCAGCGACCCCATGGACTGCAGCCTACCAGGCTCCTCCATCCATGGGATTTTCCAGGCAAGAACACTGGAGTGGGGTGCCATTGCAAAAACTAACACAACATTTTAAAGCAATTATATTCCAATTTATAAAACTCTATAAATAAGTTTTAAAAGAGAGAGAGAATGGGAAGATAGTGTGTGGCAAGTATACATAATGCTTTAGAGGAATTTGATACCAAAGAAAAAAAAAAAGTTGGAAAAGGAAATGGCTACCCACTCCAGTACTCTTGCCTGAAAAATTCCATGGACTGAGGAGCCTGGTAGACTACAGTCCATGGGGTTGCAAAGATTCAGACACAACTGAGCAACTTCAGAATAAAGCAAAGTAATGGGGCCAGAGCTAGTGGGGAAAGTAGGGCTAAGAGAATGTTTATACGTTTGTTTGTTTTAAAGATGGAGAAATAACAGCATGTCCATATGCTCGTGGTAATGACCCAATAGAAAAAGTAGAACTGATGATGTAAGAGAATGAAGAGGATTGCTAGAGAAAAATCTTTGGGTAAGTGAAAGAGTTGGAATCTAGTCACAAGCAATCACGTGTGGAGGAATTGCTTTAAAAGGGGAAAAGATATCAACAAAGATACAAGAAATCAATGCCTTCAGTTCAGTTCAGTTCAGTCGCCCAGTCGCGTCTGACTCTTTGCAACCCCATGAACTGCAGCACGCCAGGCCTCCCTGTCCATCACCAACTCCTGGAGTTCACTCATCACATCCATAGAGTCAGTGATGCCAAATCAATGCCTTACAGACTGAAAATACTTGTGGCAGACAAGATTGGTAAGCATGTATATGGTAGATATCTCAGACTTTGTAAGCTTGAGAATAAAGATGTAGTTTTAATAAGATCCAAATCTTTATGTCTCTGAGCCTTTCCGTCTGCTCCTGAAATCTTGGCCTTTTCTAAATTTATTTTTCCCAAATAGGTTTAGAAACCCAGAGGTGTTTTTTATATTTGTACACACAAGTCCTATTTATTAATAGCTATCACAGTTAGATGAATTTAATATCACACACTCAAACTACAGGACCCAAAGTCAAAGATTTTTTTCCCCTGCTTTGAAGAAATATTTCTTTTTGGTTATGTAAAGTCCCCAGAGCAGAGTTGCTTGTACAACCTCTTCCTCCCCAGGCAAGCAAGTGCTTTGGACAGATTTTAGGGTCAATTGCTACACATCACCGAGAACCACACTAACCCTTTTTGACTTCAAGCCCTACTCATAGCTCAAGTTTATCCCCCTTATGATCAGTTAAATCTCAACATCCCTATTATTGCCGCCATTAGGATGGATTTGGGGCTTCCCTGGTGGCTCAGAGGTAAAGAATTCTCCTGCCCTGAAGGAGATCCAAATTTGATCCCTGTGTCGGGAAGATCCCCTGGAGAAGGGAATGGAAACCCATTCTAGTATTCTTGCCAGAGAATCCCATAGATAGAGGAGCCTGGTGGGTTACAATCCATGGGTTCTCAAAGAGTCAAACATCACTGTGCTCGACTAATACTTTCACTTTCACTTCAAAATGGATTTTACTAGTTCCCTTGCTCCCCACCAAATGGCAAGGGACAAAGGAAGACCTTTGTCTCCAGGCACAGTCTATTTGGGCACCAGAAACTCACTAACTACAAACTTCAGTGTTGTGGCAGCTGAGAATAGGGAGGGTTGGGGCACAAGCACATTATATTGTCTTTGGTGAAAAAAGCTTTATTTACTGATTGATTGAATAAACTTGACATACTACATTGTGAAAATTTAAGGTATATATGTTACTTTGATATATTTACATATTATAAAATGATGAGAATTGTAGTAATATATATTGCATTATATAATTATAGTGTAATAATGTCTGTATTCATTATACTGTTCATTAGATCTCTTTGTCTTATTAACTACTTGTTGGAGATTTGTATCCTTAAATAACATCAATCTTATCCCCCCAGCCCCATGCCCTGGTAACGAGCATTTTACTCTGTTTTTTGTGTTTGACTTTTTTAGATTCCACATATAAACTGACATGATATCATTTAGTACTTGTCTTTCTCTGTCTGACATCTCATTTTGCATGATGTGCTCAAGGCCCATTCATGTTGTCACAAATGGCAGGATACCCTCGTTTCTCCTGGCAGAATAATATTCCATTTTGTATGTATACCACATATATGGTATCCATTCATCCATTGGTGGACAGTTACATTGTTTCCATACCTTGGCTGTTGTGAAATATTACAGTAAATGAGAGAGTGCATATATCTCTTCAAAATCCTGTTTTCATTTCCTTTGGACATGTACCCAGAAGCTGGATCATGTGGTAGATCTATTATGGAATATTAATTAATTTAACTATTAGGGAAAACAATATGGAGGTATCTCTGGGCATCTTATACTCTCCTCTTGTACCAAACCCCATCATCTGCTAAGTCCACCAGCCGTGTTGTTTATAACTGAACCCCAGGATCTGAGACTTCATTCAGTGATTTTATGTATTGTAAATCGTGGAATATGTGGATATATTAGGGGAGGTTGTAGCATAAGTCCCCCAGCTCCAGCTCAGTCAATATGTATGGATCAGAACAAGAAATATTTGATTTTGTATAATGGTGTGAGGCTAAGATGGCTCTAACAATCTTTGGACAAGGGCACTTGGACCATTTAAGCCTCCCTCTTCCCAGGACGCTATTTTTGGAGTCTGTGCTAATGGTTGCTGTTATGACTTTTTTCTAAGTGTCATGATTGACCAGCACACATTTGGATGGGGATACATCTTTATTCATGTTAGTTAAATCAAAGGCATAATGACAGAGTGGTGTTGGCCAAGGTGCCAGAATTTTAGAAAGAATTTAACTTCATGTATTCTAGAACCTTTACGTTAATAACCTGAATGGAAGTGTTCAGTTGGACAGAAATTGATGAGGCTTATAAAAATTGCCAGGGGAGAGGACTCAGTGTTCCTTGACACCCCTTGTTTGTCTCTTGGATGATTCATGAGTCTATCAGTGGAATCCAATTGATTTGTTCTAAATGAAGTTATCAATCTCCCTTTCTCTGGCCCCCAAGCATATTCATATATTGTAATGGAAATTAGAGGGTTGCAAAATCATAGCGCAGTTGTTATTTGTCAAAGATGACCTTGAGCATAATTCCTATGGATCTGGCCTTCTTCAGCCCCATGCCTCTGTCTTGGTTCTGCTGGTTTGTTAAGTTGTTCTAACCTGGTTGACTCCTGGAGAGGCTGGCTTCACAGAGATGCTCTATCTGTGTGTCCCATCAGGCTGTTGGGGCAGCTGGGTTCCAAGAAGCCACAGACTGGAACATCAATTGTTATTGCTTCTTTCGGTCAGGAGTCCTCCTCCTTTGTACTCTGTGTCCTGACTCTTCTGGCTCAGCCTAGATACTACCTCTTCAACAGAGGGAATGTAGGTCAAGAGGACAGCCATTTACCCAGAATTCCCCAAATGTGGGATTCACACAGGAGATGTCTTCCTCTGACATCCACATCCCTGAGATCGATGGTCTGAGTAGTACACACAACTACCTACTATTCACCATAGGATCATCAGTTCCAAATACACCACCAGTTTCATGGTGTGCTAGCAAAAGACTTCGGATTAAAACCAATGTGGAGTCCAGTCCCAGTTTTGCCACTTACCCTGTGGCATTGGGGTGGACAATTACTTTATTCTTAATGAGCTTCAATGTCCGTATCCATAAAAATGAGGTAATGATAACTTCCTCCTGAATGAACCTGAGTAGAAGCTATCAGTTCAGTTCAGTTCAGTCACGCAGTTGTGTCCGACTCTTTGCGACCCCATGAATTGCAGCACGCCACGCCTCCCTGTCCATCACCATCTCCCAGAGTTCACTCAGACTCACGTCCATCAAGTCCATGATACCATCCAGCCATCTCATCCTCGGTCATCCCCTTCTCCTCCTGCCTCCAATCTCTCCCAGCATCAGAGTCTTTTCCAATGAGTCAACTCTTCGCATGAGGTGTCCAAAGTACTGGAACTTCAGCTTTAGCATCACTCTTTCCAAAGAAATCCCAGGGTTGATCTCCTTCAGAATGGACTGGTTGGATCTCCTTGCAGTCCAAGGGACTCTCAAGAGTCTTCTCCAACACCACAGTTCAAACGCAGAAGCTATGTATATATATATATAGCTTCTGTATATATATATATATATACACACACACACATACACACACATACATGTATATCACATTCTCTTTATCCATTCATCTGTCAATGAACATTAGGTTGCTTCCATGTCTTGGCTTATAAATAATGCTGCTATGAACATGGAGGTGCATGTATCTTTTGAATTAAAGTTATGTGAGGAATTTTAGACGGCAAAAGTAGTAAGAACTAGTGCCAATCAGATGAGAGGGCCAAGAGAAGAGGAATCTTGGAAGACTCCCAACAACAAGGTAGAGTCGGGGTGATGTCCTTCCTGAGATGGGAATATAGGAAGACGTGCAGGTTTCATGTGTGAAGATGAGTGAATGGGTGTCAAGGTGAAGATGTTCAGTGGGATTTGAATCCACTGATGAAGTCAGATCACTCTGGAGAACACAGAGAAAGGAGATGCAAAGGCTGAGCTCCAGGGACATATTTCAAAAGCAAGAAAATGGCCCCCCAGTGTCAATACCACAGATAAGTCATGGTATGAGGCCCAAAAGATTCTCGTTAGATTTGTCAGCAGAGGATGTTTATAACCTTGAAGAGAGATCTTGGTGGTGAGATCAGTGGCCCCACTGCAGAGGGTGACAAGGTGAGACAGCGCAAGAACGCTTTTTATATATCTGATTGCAAGGAGAAATTACTGGTGTTTGAAACATATTTTTAAAAGATATCTATAAATCCAAGGTGCCCAACAGGGAAATCTCTGGGAAAACTTTCTGTGATGAAGAACAGAATACTAACAAGTAGGAAACTCTCGGGTAGACAGTTTCAAAAATGAATCTATATTAAGTTAGGGCAATTTTCTAAAGGGAAAGAATACTTCAGAAGTGGATTTTATGTTTCATAAGCTCTAACCACTAGTGTGTTCTATTATTATACATTAGTACAATTTCTAGAAATTTATTTGTATATTGGATTCCTTCAGATTATGTCTTTTTGTAGCATAAACTTTCAATGAATGTATTTGTCAGTGGTTGCTATAATTTATAGACATCTGATAGCAAAATTTCTAAATTTCGAATGAGTATCCCTTGTATTATCAGATGCTCACATATTTCATATGTTGTTCTGAGATTCACACTTTTGCATACATTTACTTCCCGGAGTTCATGAGAGTAAGGCTCATACTATTTTGCATAACACAATCACAGTTTTCTTTTAATCCCAAATTCTTTTAAAAATTCCCAAAGCAATACTTTCTTTAGACTCAGAGCATGTGTTAATTTTTCTGACTGGTGTTGAGTGAAATCATTTTCTAAAAGTGGCGGAGTATATCATAGAGACAAGTAGAGAAATTTCACACTTGAAAGCTAGTTAAATCAGCCTGATTCCAACACTAAATTTTTATACCAGTGATGGCAATCATTTCCTACTGCAATGGCCATAGGAGGCTCCATGAAGAAAGTTGTTTTTGAGGTAACATTTGAAGAATGACTGTAATTTTGATGGGAGAAAGAACTATTTCCAACTCAAATGTTGAGAATAGTACACTGTTCCTATGGGATATACACTAGGACATGGGGATTATGATGGGGAAAACCCAGAGGCTGCCATATAAAAAATTAGGTGAAGGACTTTGTTTTATAGTGTTTTGAAGGAAGTGTTTACGAAGAAAAGTAGTGGAGATAAGACCAGAGAGGGTGATTAAGATCAGAGTTTTCAGAATAAGGATTAAGACTTTGGGAATTTTGGGAGCCAGAATCATGTAATTATTTTAGTACAGTGGGAATAAGTTTCCTTATAACTGCTTTTACATGTCTCAGCCAAATTATGAAATCTAAGCTCCCACAGCCTGCTGCTGCTGCTACTGCTGTGTTGCTTCAATCATGTCTGACTCTGTGACCCCATGAACTATAGCCAGCCAGCCTCCTCTGTCCATGGGATTTCCCAGGCAAGGATACTAGAGTGGGTTACCCTAGCCTCTTACAGGGGATTTTCCTCACCCAGGGATCGAACCCATGTCTGTCACATCCCCTGCATTGACAGGAGGGTTCTTTACCACTAGCGCCACATGGGAAACCCACCACAGCCTGGTGAAGCAGAAGGAAAAAGCAGCCTCCAAAGGGGTAGTTAAGTCCTGATTAGTAGGTGACAAGAAGAGGTAGGATAGGGGAGCTACACTCTGCCCTGGGGTCAGAGTGCTCAGTGAAGGTGAGTGGGACCACCCAGGTGGATGCAGTCAAGCTGGGTTGCATGAGGTAGATATTCTCACTGGACTGGTTGGGGTGGATTGGCGACTGCAGCATTTACCCTGCACCCTACCTGACCTCTGCTATGTTGACTGACCTTTCCTCCACTTGCCTTGGATATTTCTGGAGGAAGTGAGCTTTCCTGCTTGCATTCACCACCTCTGACTTGAACTTAGCTCCTTCTCTGGAAGCAGAAGTTTTTCTGTGTGGTAATGCTGGCTGATAGATTTTGCAGCATTTTCCGAGTCTCTCTTTGTTCTTCTGCCTGTGTTAAACATGAATATAGATAAATCCTCTTTTCCACTTTTATTGGACCAGAAGAAAGTGTTAAGAGGTTAACTGTAAGCTGAGGAAAACCAATGCAATGAATTTTTGAGGTAGGTCTGTATTATTTTGCCTGCCTGGTTTCCCTTCCACCCTCTTTTAGGTACTCCTTTTCCTTAGGGAAATGTCCATTTTTCTATACTATGTGGTTCTGGTGGGTCTGCTATTTACAGTGTTCTGGTCCACTGAGCCATGGCTATGGGCATGTGTCCAGACTCTGGCCAATTGTAGTGCCCCATCCTTCAGGCCTCAGTGATTGGACACCGGTGGGCATGTGACTGAGACAGGACCAGTCAGAGTCCATGTCCATGTTGCTGGGATGACGATTAGAATTTTCTAGAACCAAGCTCTTTCTTCAGTCAGAGAAAAGGAGGCTACCAAACTGCAGAAAACAGAGCTGACGCGGAGAGAACTTCCGTCTACGTTCCTTGACCTGTGTGTATTGGAACCCACTCCTCCACTGTCTGTTCTCCACACATTTCTTTACTTGTGTTATTTTGAGTTGTGTTTTGGTTAATTCAGTTGCAAAAAGAGTCTCAGTCGATGTAAAAAAATTTTGCTGATCTTTTGTGACCGAGGATGAGATGGCTGGATGACATCACTGACTCGATGGACGCGAGTCTGAATGAACTCTGGGAGCTGGTGATGGACAGGGAGGCCTGGCGTGCTGCGACTCATGAGGTTGCAAAGAGTCGGACACAACTGAGCGACTGAACTGAATTTGCTTTATTATTGGTTTCACCTTTGTGAATGTTTTTGTCTCAGACAACCAACAAACTCTTCTGCAAGTAGAACTCCACCCCTCCCATGGTGTTAATTTCAGCTTATACCCAGAGGTATTCTTATAGATGTGACATTGTTTCAGCATTTCATAGGCCTGTATGCTCCATTCTGTGGAGTTACACATTCCTAAAGAACTCTCAAAATACTTGTTAACAAAACAGACAGGGATCCCTGCTCTTCGGGTTTAATTTCACAAGGAAAATGGATTTTACAGACTATTTCTGGAAAACAGATGAAAATTGTGGTAATCACATACATTAAATACTAAAAAGAAAAGTGGCTCAGAGAAAAGGCATTATTTCTAATAGTATCATTAAGGTGATTCATTATATAGTAAATGAGATGCAGTTTCACACCCTGTCAACTTAGGTTTAAGATATGGCATGTGTGTGTCTGTGAGAGAGAGAGAGACTTTACTACAGAAAATAGGGTAATTTTAAACCATAACAAAGTCTTGAATCTTTACTAGAAAAAGTTTTCTTATATCTCTATCTTGTGATAGAGATATATATACATATATATAATTATATCAGTGCAGTCGCTCAGTTGTGTCTGACTCTTTGTGACCCCATGGACTGCAGCACGCCAAGCTTCCCTGTCAATCATCAACTACTGGAACTTGCTCAGACTCATGTCCATCGAGTTGGTGATGCCATCCAACCATCTCATCCTCTGTCGTCCCCTTCTCTTCCCGCCTTAAATCTTTCCCATCATCAGGGTCTTTTCTAATGAGTAAGCTCTTTGCATCAGGTGGCCAAGTATTGGAGTTTCAGCTTCAGCATCAGTCCTTCCAGTGAATATTTAGGATTGATTTCCTTTAGGGTTGACTGGTTGGATCTACTTGTAATCCAAGGGACTCTCAAGAGTCTTCTGCAACACCACAGTTCAAAAGCATCAATTCTTTGGTGCTCAGCTTTCTTTGTGGTCCAACTCTCTCACATCCATACATAACTACTGGAAAAACCATAGCCTTGACTAGATGGACCTTTGTTGGCAAACTAATGTCTCTGCTTTTTAATATGCTGTCTAGGTTGGTCATAGCTTTTCTTCCAAGGAGCAAGTGTCTTTTAATTTCATGGCTGCAGTCACCATCTGCAGTGATTTTGGAACCCAAGAAAATAAACTCTGTCAATGTTTCTGTTGTTTCCCCATCTATTTGCCATGAAGTAATGGGACCAGATGCCATGATATTCGTTTTTTGAACGTTGAGTTTTAAGCTATCTTTTTCACTCTCCTCTTTCACTTTCATCAAGAGGCTCTTTAGTTCTTCACTTTCTGCCATAAGGGTGGTATCATCTACATATCTGAGGTTATCAATATCTCTCCCAGCAATCTTGATTCCAGCTTGTGCTTCATCCAGCCCAGCATTTCACATGATGTACTCTGCATGTAAGTTAAATAAGCAGGGTGGCAATATACAGCCTTGGCGTACTCCTTTTCCTGTTTGGAACCAGTCTGTTTTTCCATGTCCAGTTCTAACTGTTGCTTCTTGACCTGCATACAGATTTCTCAGGAGGCAGGTCAGGTGGTCTGGTATTTCCATCTCTTTCAGAATTTTCCACAGTTTGTTGTGATCTATACAGTCAAAGGCTTTGGCATAATCAATAAAGCAGAAGTAGA
Organism: Capra hircus; assembly: GCF_001704415.2. NCBI lineage: Eukaryota > Metazoa > Chordata > Mammalia > Artiodactyla > Bovidae > Capra > Capra hircus. Next base: position 24,962,462 of record NC_030817.1, read on the forward strand.
TGTTTTTCTGGAATTCTCTTGCTGTTGTGATGATCCAGAGGATGTTGGCAATTTGATCTCTGTTTCCTTTGTTTTCTGTTTTCCTCTGTTTTCTAAAACCACCTTGAACATCTGGAAGTGCACGGTTCATGTACTGCTGAAGCCTGGCTTGGAAAATTTTGAACATTACTTTGCTAGCGTCTGAGATGAGTGCAATTGTGTGGTAGTTGAACATTCTTTGGTATTGTCTTTCTCTGGGATTGGAGTGAACACTGACCATTTGCAGTCCTGTGGCCACTGCTGAGTTTTACAAATTTGCTGGCATATGCACTTTCTCAGCATCATCTTTCAGGATTTGAAATAGTTCAACTGGAATTCCATCGCCTCCACTAGCTTTGTTTGTAGTGATGCTTCCTAAGGCCCACTTGACTTCACATTCCAGGATGTCTGGCTCTAGTGAGCGGTCACACCATCGTGGTTTTCTGGGTCATGAAGATCTTTTTTGTATAGTTCTTCTGTGTATTCTTGCCACCTCTTCTTAATATCTCCTGCTTCTGTTACACCCATACCATTTCTGTCCTTTATTGAGCCCATCTTTGCAAGAAATGTTCCCTTGGTATCTTTAATTTTCTTGAAGAGATCTCATCTTTTCCATTCTCCTCTATTTCTTTACATTGATCACTGAGGAAGGCTTTCTTGTCTTTCCTTGTTATTCTTTGGAACTCTGCATTCAAATGGATGTATCTTTCCTTTTCTCCTTTGCCTTTAGCTTCTCTTCTTTTCTCAGCTATTTGTAAGGCCTCCTCAGACAACCATTTTGTTTTTTACATTTCTTTTTCTTGAGGATGGTCTTGATCGCTACCTCCTGTACAATGTCACATCATATAATGTTGTTTTATTTTTTAGTTGCTAAGTCCTGTCTGACTCTTAAGACTCCATGGGCTGTAGCCCACCAGCTTCCTTTGTCCATGGGATATCCCGGGCAAGAATACTGGAATGGATTGCCATTTCCTTCTCCAGGAGATCTTCCTGACCCAGGGATTGAACCCTGGTCTACTTTATTGGCAGGCAGATTCTTTACTGCTGCACCACCAGGGAAGCCCATATGAATTCTGTGTGTATATACACACACACACACACAGAGGCATATATATATGCCTCTGTGTGTGTGTGTGTGTGTGTGTGTGTGTGTGTGTGTGTGTGTGAATGTTCCCTGGTGACTCAGACAGTAAAGAATCTGCCTGCAGGGCAGGAGACCAGGGTTCGATCCCTGGGTCTGGGAGATTCCATGGGAGAAAGGAATGGCAACCCACTCCAATATTCTTGCCTGGAGGATTCCATGTACAGGGGAGCCTTGTGGGCTACAGTCCACAAAGAGTCAGACATGACTGAGAGACTACCCCCCCCGGCCAAGCATATGCATAAATGGGAACACCAGACCACCTGACCTGCCTCTTGAGAAACCTGTATGCAGGTCAGGAAGCAACAGTTAGAACTGGACATGGAACAACAGACTGGTTCCAAATAGGAAAAGGAGTGCGTCAAGGCTGTATATTGTCACCCTGCTTATTTAACTTATATGCAGTGTACATCATGAGAAACGCTGGACTAGAAGAAACACAAGCTGGAATCAAGATTACCAGGTGAAATATCAATAACTTCAGATATGCAGATGACACCACCCTTATGGCAGAAAGTGAAGAGGAATTAAAAAGCCTCTTGATGAAAGTGAAAGAGGAGAGTGAAAAAGTTGGCTTAAAGCTTGACATTCAGAAAATGAAGATCATGGCATCTGGTCCCATCACTTCATGGGAAATAGATGGGGAAACAGTGGAAACAGTGTCAGAGTATATTTTTGGGGGCTCCAAAATCACTGGAGATGGTGACTGCAGCCATGAAATTAAAAGACGCTTACTCCTTGGAAGAAAAGTTATGACCAACCTAAATAGCATATTCAAAAGCAGAGACATTACTTTGCCGACTAAGGTCCATCTAGTCAAGACTATGGTTTTTCCAGTGGTCATGTATGGATGTGAGAGTTGGACTGTGAGGAAGGCTGAGCACCGAAGAATTGATGCTTTTGATCTGTGGTGTTGGAGAAGACTCTTGAGAGTCCCTTGGACTGCAAGGAGATCCAACCAGTCCATTCTGAAGGAGATCAGCCCTGGGATTTCTTTGGAAGGAATGATGCTAAAGCTGAAACTCCAGTACTTTGGCCACCTCATGCGAAGAGCTGACTCATTGGAAAAGACTCTGATGCTGGGAGGGATTGGGGGCAGGAGGAGAAAGGGATGACAGAGGATGAGATGGCTGGATGGCATCACTGACTTGATGGATGCGAGTCTGAGTGAACTCCGGGAATTGCTGATGGACAGGGAGGCCTGGCGTGCTGCAGTTCATGGGGTCACAAAGGGTTGGACACAACTGAGTGACTGTACTGAACTGGACTGAATATATATTCACTTCCTGGCCAGAAGTGTTGCTGCTCTCCAAATGTGTGCATACTCAGCCATGAGTCAGGCTGGGAGTGAGTTGGGGCAGCTGGAGGGAAAAGCGAGGAAAAGTTCCCTGAAATGAGACCATCTGAACTAGGAATCAGTGAACTAAGATGGCCTGGAATGGGTGAATTTAACTCAGATAACCATTATATCTACTACTGTGGGCAGGAATCCTTTAGAAGAAATGGAGTAGCCGTCATAGTCAGCAAAAGAGTCTGAAATGCAGTACTTGGATGCAATCTCAAAAATGACAGAATGATCTCTGTTTGTTTCCAAGGCAAACCATTCAATATCACGGTAATCCAAGTCTATACTCCAACTGGTAATGCTGAAGAAGCTGAAGTTGAATGGTCCTATGAAGACCTATAAGACCTTTTAGAACTAACACCCCAAAAAGATATTCTTTTCATTATAGGGGACTGGAATGCAAAAGTAGGAAGTCAAGAAACACCTGAAGTAACAGGCAAATTTGGCCTTGGAATACGGAATGAAGCAGGGCAAATGCTAATACAGTTTTCCCAAGAGAACGCACTGGCCATAGCAAACATCCTCTTCCAATAACACAGGAGAAGACTCTACACATGGACATCACCAGATGGCCAACACCAAAATCAGATGATTATATCCTTTGCAGCCAAAGCTGGAGAAGCTCTATACAGTCAGCATAAACAAGACGGGGAGCTGACTGTGGCTCAGATCATGAACTCTTTATTGCCAAATTCAGACTTAAATTGAAGAAAGTGGGGAAAACCACTAGACCATTCAGGTATGACCTAAATCAAATCCCTTATTACTATACAGTAGAAGTGAGAAATAGATTTAAGGGACTAGATCTGATAGACAGAGTGCCTGATGAACTATGGACGGAAGTTTGTGACATTGTACAGGAGACAGGAAGCAAGGCCATCCCCAAGAAAAAGAAATGCAAAAAAGCAAAATGGCTGTCTGGGGAGGCCTTACAAATTGCTGTGAAAAGAAGAGAAGTGAAAAGCAAAGGAGAAAAGAAAAGACATACCCATTTGAATGCAAAGTTCCAAAGAACAGCAAGGAGAGATAAGAAAGCCTTCCTCAGTGATCAGTGCAAAGAAGTAGAGGAAAATAATAAAATGGGAAAGACTAGAGAGCTCTTCAAGAAAATTAGAGATACCACAGGACAATTCTTGCAAAGATGGGTTCAGTAAAGGACAGAAATGGTATGGAACTAAAAGAGGCAGAAGATGTTAAGAAGAGGTGGCAAGAATACACAGAAGAACTGTTCAAAAAAGATCTTCATGACCCAGAGAATCACGAAGGTGTGATCACTCCCACTCACCTAGAGCCAGACATCCTGGAATGTGAAGTCAAGTGGGCCTTAGGAAGCATCACTACAAACAAAGCTAGTGGAGGTGATGGAATTACAGTTGAGCTATTTCAAATTCTAAAAGATGATGCCGTGAAAGTGATGCACTCAATATGCCAGCAAATTTGGAAAACTCAGCAATGGCCACAGGACTGGAAAAGGTCAGTTTTCATCCAATCCCAAAGAAAGGCAATGCCAAAGAATGCTCAACCTACTGCACAATTGCACTCATCTAATATGCTAGTAAAGTAATCCTCAAAATTCTCCAAGCCAGGCTTCAGCAATATGTGAACCATGAACTTCCAGATATTCAAGCTGGTTTTAGAAAAGGCAGAGGAACCAGAGATCAAATTGCCAACATCCTCTGGATCATCACAACAGCAAGAGAGGTCCATAAAAACATCTATTTCTGCTTATTGATGATGCCAAAGCCTTTGACTGTGTGGATCACAATAAACTGGAAAATTCTGAAAGAGATGGGAATACCAGACCACCTGACCTGCCTCTTGAGAAACCTGTATGCAGGTCAGGAAGCAACAGTTAGAACTGGACATGGAACAACAGCCTGGTTCCAAATAGGAAAAGGAGTGTGTCAAGGCTGTACATTGTCACCCTGCTTATTTAACTTCTATGCAGAGTACATCATGAGAAATGCTGTGCTGGATGAAGCACAAGCTGGAATCAAGATTGCCAGGAGAAATATCAATAACCTCAGATATGCAGATAACACCACCCTTATGGCAGAAAGCAAAGAAGAACTAAAGAGCCTCTTGATGAAAGTGAAAGAGGAGAGTGAAAAAGGTGGCTTAAAGCTCAACATTCAGAAAACTAAGATCATGTTATCTGGTCCCATCACTTCATGGGAAATAGATGGGGAAACAGTGGAAACAGTGGCTGACTTTATATTTCTGGGCTCCAAAATCACTGCAGATGGTGACTGCAGCCATGAAATTAAAAGATATTTACTCCTTGGAAGGAAAGTTGTGACCAACCTAGAAAAGCATATTAAAAAGCAGAGACATTACTCTGCCAACTAAAGTCCATCTAGTAAAGGCTATGGTTTTTCCAGTAGTCATGTATGGATGTGAGAGTTGGACTAGAAAGAAAGCTGAGCACTGAAGAATTGATGCTTTTGAACTGTGGTGTTGGAGAAGACTTTTGAGAGTCCCTTGGGCTGCAAGGAGATCCAACCAGTCCATCCTAAAGGAGATCAGTCCTGGATGATCATTGGAGGGACTGATGTTGAAGCTGAAACTCTATTACTTTGGTCACCTGATGAGAAGAGCTGACTCATTTGATAAGACCCTGATGCTGGGAAAGATTGAGGGCAGGAGGAGAAGGGGATGACAGAGGATGAGATGATTTGGATGGCATCACTGACACAATGGACATGGGTTTGGGTGGACTCCGGCAGTTGCTGATGGACAGGGAGGCCTGGCGTACTGTGGTTCATGGGGTCGCAGAGTCGGACACAACTGAGCGACTGAACTGAATGGAACTGAACCAGTCTTGCTGCTCAGAGTGACCCTGAGGGGCAAGTTGTGGCATCTGGAGCAGCCCGGTGCCTGGGATGGTACTTGGAGCCTGCAGTCGCAGCACTGTGGTTCTGAGTGGTCCCTCTCTTTGGGGAATGACTCCAGGCGGCAGCTGGAGGTCCTGAAGTGCAGTGACAGGTATGGTTTTGGTATGCAGCTAAGGGAGCTGGGGCTCAGGACAGGGCTCTGGTTCTAGCCGAGAACTAAGAACAAGCTGAGACTACAGACTACAGGGCGCATCTGATACTCATCCCTGTGCTACAAGCTCAGGGCAGCCCGTGAACCCAGCCCCAAGCTCAGTTGTGTCTGACTCTGCAACCCTATGAACCACAGTACACCAGGCCTCCCTGTCCATCGGCAACTGCCAGAGTCCACCCAAACCCATGTCCATTGTGTCAGTGATGCCATCCAATCATCTCATCCTCTGTCATCCCCTTCTCTTCCTTGGTAAGCTTGGAGTGCCTTGGAGCCCATGTGCTGTGTGACATGAAAGCTGTGGGACTAAATCTGCGGGACTGGGGTCAGAACCAGAGCTGAGTGGACTCAGGAAAGGCAGGGATGAGCCATCCCAGGGAGGGACTGGATTGGTACCTCAAAGGGATCCCAAGGAGACGCGGAGTCTGCAGCTACTTCGCGTCCCCTCCCACCCAAGCCTGCCATGGCTGGAGACTCGTCATGCAGGGAGGCGCTGAGCCAGAGAGGGTAAGGCTCACCCCTCTGGGAATTCTCTCAGAATCATTTATCTATTAATACGCTAAAACATCACGTCTCCCCTACAAGACTGTGCTCCATTAAGGCAGGGAATCTGTTCCCTGCTGTGCTGAGAACAGATCCCAGCACCTGGGAGGTGCTTAATAAATGTATTTGTTGGATAAATATACTTCAAGGGAAACTGCATTGATACCTTTGGAGTAGTGCCCTGAGCTGTTGGTCCTCAGCACCCTGGCAGGAGTGACTTGTTGTCACTGACCCTGAGCCACCCCCGCTCTGTACTCTCTCTCGAGGGAGCCCTCACACAGAGGGGAGCCCCAGAGAGAGGCAGCTGTCCCTACCTGTGCATGGGTGTGTCCCTTCAGTTCCCGATCTGCTCCTGTTTCTGCCTGGCTCCTACTCTCTGACTCAGTCTCCTGTTTATGACTCTGCTACTAGAAACTGGTCTGGTCTCTCACACTCAAGTTTCATTTCTCCCTGAAGGAAGTGGCTCGCTCCACCTACATCTATGCCCTGACCCTTCAGACTGCCTTCCAGGAGGATGCCTTTCCCTGGAGGAGCCTTGGCTCTGCTACTCTGCGTGGTCCCTTCTGCCGCAGAGATGCTCTGAGACACAGCTGTGGAATCTGAGCAGTGCGGTGATGGGGGTGGTGAGAGGTCTGGATCCTAACGTGTTCTCTGTAGTTGTAACAGTGTTCCCTCTCCACCCACATCCCTTACTGGCCTCTCCTTCCCACTTAAAACTTGATGTTGCCTCTGACCCAGAAACTGACCTGGGACTTTGATGTCTGGGAATGTGGATCCTCTCCCCTCTTCTCCTATCTTTCTCCTCTACGATTCTGCTGGCTCTGTTTCCCTCTGTATCTCCCTTTGTGGTTCTCTTCTGCATCTCCTCCTCCCCCACCCCAGGTGTGAGTCCTAGGCTGGGTTTCCCTCAGAGGAGAGCTGAGCCAAGAGCTTGAGTGTGGGCAGTTGATTTGGGGAAGTGATTCCTGGGGAACAGGAGTGGGGACTGGGAAGCATGTGACAGGAAAGGCTGCTTGTGAATTGCACTCATGGCTTCTTGCTGAACTCCAACTATGTCTCCATCTTGGGACTTGGGGCTTCTAATCTAGCAGAGCCTAAGATCGTGAGACAGGAGCACGCATTCCACAGCGAACCACTGAGAGCGATGATGGGGAGAAACCTCTTCAGCCTCTACGCAGGTTACATCTTTGCAAAAGCTGAGCACCAAGGCACTGTGAGATGGAGCACAAAAGGTGTTGGATACACGCTGACTCTCTTTCCCTCGGTGGTTTTGACTCTCTGTGTCCTTTTCCTCCTGCTTCTCTATGTCTGTCTCTTTCTCCCTAATCTCTGCCTCTCTCTGTCCCTGTGAGAGGACAGATGCTGTGGTGACTGAGGTCACATCTGTCCCCCCATCATCTCCCCAGCTCTGTCTCACCTAGCTACTCCTTAGAGTGATGGGGGACTCTGGAAAGTGAGGGGCAGAGGGAAGCCTGTGGGAAGGGGCTGCTTATGAAGGAGGTGCCCAGAAGGAAGAAAAATTCTAGAACAGAAGCATCCACTCAAAAACTTTCCAAGGATTAGGGCTGTTTGAATTTAACTGGGAGAGCATCCCGTCCTAGGCTGAATACCATTTCCGTCCTTTGTGCTCCACTTGTGGGGAAGTCAAGGGAAGAGATGCTGAGGGAATTGACGGGAGCAGATGGGAGATGATCCCTGCTCCTCTCCCAGGGACGCTTTTTCTGTTCCCAGTCAAGTACTGCTTCCTCCCTGTAGCAGGAGTGCCATATATCATCTGAGCAACCTCCCCCAGCACACACTGGTCCAGCAGAGCCTGAGATAGAAACCCTGAAGCACCCACAGCTTCACTCTCCCAGTTCTCATCTGCTCCAGCCTCTCACCAGCCAATGCCTTGTGTGTGTTTTCACTCCTGCGCCATGGTTATGCAGGCCTCTCCTCTGGGATGGCCTTTCCAATGATATGCCATTCTCCTTGAACCCTTACTCAACTTTTTAAAGACTCATTCCAAGTATCATTTCTTAGTGAAGATCCTTGCGGAATTATCCTCCTGTATCCTGGACTCTTTTAATGATATCTCTACAATAGCACTAAACTGCTTTTTACATAATAACTCATTTAATTCTCATCACAGCCTTTGAGGTAGAGTTTATTTCTATGCCCATGTACAGATGAGAAAACCGAGGCACAGAGAGATTAGATAACTTGCAAGATCACAGAGCAAGTAATGTTAGTTCCAAGATGATGTCTTGCCTTCATACTGGCAATGTGTAGCATCACAGTGTGTCACATAGAAGGCCGTGGCTATGGCACAAAGTGAATGATCTGGGTGTTGGTGCTTGCCCAGAAGAGTCAAATAAAGTCTAATCTGAGCACAAAGCAAGTGTGGTTGGCACTTTATAACAATGAAGCAAGTTCTCTTATTTGTGAACTCTCTGGGGGCTTTCAATCCTCTTTACCTCGTCTCTTTTTGGCCTTTTTCCAGTTTCTTTTCTGATGAACGTAAGACAAAACTACCAAAAAGAAGAGGTTTGCTTGCAGGAGAGGGCTGAGGTCTTTACTAGGTTAGGTATTTAGTGAATCTGTTGGCTTCGTGTTCTTCATTAAGGTTGAATAAATGAGAATTGGCTTCAGGCAGGGGTAGGAGAGGGAAGCTATCAGAGTACCTGGTGAGAAATTTAATTCAGAGAGAGGGAATGAAGTGGAATATATTCCTTTCAGTCCCATTGATCTTTCTTTCCATCAAAGCATCTCCTGCAGGCTTCGGTTAAAGATATAGAATTATAGGAATTAGATATGTTCCCTATCTACAATGATGGCAGGATCATTTGTCAATGAAAAATTTCAATTGTAGAGTTTCTGGAACACTCTTTATGCCTGACTTGTTTCTGAGATCTTTTTAATTGGATTTAAGTCCTTTGTTTTTCTTTTTTCTTTTCGGACTAAGTCATTAACCCCTGTTCCACTGGGCTGAAAGAAGGAAGGAAATAGTTTGACTGTCAGAGAGCGAACTCTGAGCTAAATGTTAGGAGTCAGAATCCATGCCTGCCTTGTGCTGTGTCGAGTGCCGTCCCTGCTCCCTCCTCATTCAGAAGGGGTGGTGTGGTCCGCTATGACCCGCATTCACAGCTTTCTAGGAAATGCATCAGTATCAAGGGCTAACTTGTCGGAAACGAGCTCACCTGGTGACAAAGGCACAAAGTGGAGGAAAAATGTCTGCTCTCTAGTTCTGACTGTTACGACACTAAGGGTTGGAAGAAGTCAGTACGTTAGTACCGAAGATGTTTCCTTGCTTGTAGAGTAAAGGGAAGGAATCAGAAGAGTTCAGGTCTCAGGACAGGGTTTTGATGTGTAGTGCCGGGACTGCAATCCAGGGCATGCGCACATTTCTCCTTACTTATTCTCTCTTTAATGCTTCCTTCAGTCTTTAATCCATTTCGTCTTTAGTCCTTCTTACTCTAAATTGTGTCCTCAGAATGTGAAGAGATGTCCTCAGAATCTTCAGAGATGAAGATAATAATGACCAAGATGTTAGCAATCTGTCGTTTAGTTGCTAAGTTGTGCTGACTCTTTGCGACCCCATGGACTGTAGCCCACCAGGCTCCTCTGTCCGTGGGATTTCCCAGGCAAGAATATTAGAGTGGGTTGCCATTTCCTTCTCCAGGAGATCTTCCCGCAAACCTGAGTCTCCTGCATTGGCAGGTGGATTCTTTACTGCTGAACCACCAGGGAAACCCCATGATGACAATACTAATCTATGAATAATCTAATTAATTGATTTAATTTAAGTATGAGATACTCTACTCTTCATCAAGTACTTAATATGTACTAGACACTGAAGAGTATTATCTCATTTAACACTCAGAATAATCTTAAGAAATACATACAATTATCCCTGTTTTAGACATTGAAAAACTGAGGCTCAAAGAGGAAAAGGGATTTGGGTCATAGAATGTAACAGTTGAGTCGTTATGGGCTCCTAGGATTCTTTTTTAACTGCAAAACCATGCTCTTAACCAGTATCTTACACTTAATAGGAGGAGAAAGGTGGTTATCTTTCATCCACAGATGCAGAATACACTGGACTTTTCCTTCATCAATCTTCAGCCTCTTAGAAACTGCTCGTGTTTGATCATCATTATCTATCTTAGAACTCTATCCCCAGTCTGCTTAAAGACACAGCTTCATATTCGGTCATCATTAATTTTATGTGTCAACTTGGCTGGGCCCATATATTTGGTCAAACACTATTCTGGATATTTTCATAAGGATGTTTTTAAAATCAGATTAACATTTAAATTGGTGGACAATTGAATAAAGCAGATTGCCCTCTGTAATATGGATGGGACTCAGTCAGTTGAAGGCCTTAAGGAAACAAAGGCTGAGGTCTGAGCAAGAAATTCTGCCCTCAGATGGCCTTTGAACTTGAACTGTAGCTCTTCCGTAAGTTTCTAGCCTGCATCTTACTCTGCAGATTTTTGATTTACCAGCATTCATAATGATGAGAGCCATTTCCTTAAAATGGATCTCTCTTTCTATAGGTATACATCCTATTGGTTTCATTTCTCTGGAAAACCCAGAGTAATACTTTTTCTTTATTGAACTTCTCCTTCTCTGTCTCCTTTTAGTTTTCATTCCTCCTTCTGCCCAGACAAGAGGCTTCTTCAATGTTGGATGGCAATTTCTCATTCTTTACTCTTTATGTTCTTTCCCTCAGAGGACACACCCATTCTTATATCTTTACAATAGATGAGAATTACTCCAGAATCTGAGTTCTCAGCTCTGTTTTCTTCACCCCAAATTTACCACTGACTAGATCTTTACAGGAGGATGTTGTCAAGCCAGCAGTTTACCATTCAACTTTATCACTGGGCCTTCCTTCTAATCACAGATTCTTTTAACCACCCAGATTTTAAACCCTGGGCTTTCTTCAGCCTTCCTTCTCCCCCTGCCTCACAAACAGCTGGTCAACCAGTGTTTCAGCTTGCTTTTCCTTGGAGCCTTCTTTCATCTTGCTATGCTCTGAATGTTTGTGTCCCCACGAAATTTATGTGTTAAAATCCTGACCCCCCAAGGGTGATGGTATTAGTAGATGGGGGGCTTTGGGAAGTGATTAAATCATGAGGGTGAGGTCCTCAGTAATGGGATTAGTGATCTTACAAAAGAGACCTCACAGAGATTCTAAGCCCCTTCCACCACCTGAGGATGAAATGAGAAGGCTGAGGCCTGGAAGAGGGCCCCTCACTGGACCATGGTGTTACCATGATCTCAGCCTTCCAGCCTCCAGAACAGTGAGCAATGGGGTTTTGGTGTTTATAAGGCACCTGGTGTGGTATTTCCTTATTTCAGACTGAATGTACTAAGACATATCTATTTTTTTCATTTCATTTTTATAACTGGTGCCACCCAGTTTGGTCCCATTTTTCTCCCTTCTGGACCATCTCCCTGTCTTCACATTCACTCTTTTCTAGTTGGCCTCACAGTGAAATGGCATATTTGCTCTCCTAATGCATCATTTTCTTTATTTCTCTTCTACCTAGTTTGACAGGACAGGGAAGCCACCCTGTCTGGAACTAATGCTAAGGCTGGATCTGAAGTTGATCCTTTAATTGAGAACAAAGCCTGGCTCAGTTTCTCACCATGTGCCCTCAAATTCCTGGAAAGCAAGGCCACAGAAGACTTCGACTCAGTCAGAACCTCCTGTGTGGCCAGCTGTCTGTTTTCAAGAGCTGTAAATAGCAGCAGCATGGGGGGCACTTAGATAGGACTGGGCTTGGCATCCTAGGGAAGGATATACCACAGTCCAGGACTAAAACCCCATGTCATTCTTCCCACACCTGAGACCTGTTTCCAGCTGTCAGCCCTTGGCCAGGTCAGATTAAGCTTGTTTTTCTGGAAGCTGAACTCAGATGGAGATGTCAGGGAGAGGGAAAGAACTGGAAAAGAACATCCAAAGAAAGGAAAAAAAAATTCTTTATTTCTAAATGTTACTATTACCTCAGGTGGTACAGTAGTAAAGAATCTGCCTGCCAATGCAGGAGACACAGGGAACATGGGTTCAATCCCTGGGTTGGGAAGCTTCCCCTGGAGGAAGAAATGGCAATCTATCCAGTATTCTTTGCATGCAAACTTCCATGGACAGAGGAGCCGGGCAGGCTACAGTCCATGGGATCACAAAGAGTTGGACACAACTAAGCCTGAATGCACTGTTACCTCAAGAAGCTTCATTGGGCTTATAAGGACCAATTAGCTCTGGGGAATTGTTTATTGAAGTAACTTGCCTACAAGTATCAATATTGGAAGTGAAAGTTGCTCATTCGTGTCCAGCTCTTTGCGACCCCATGGACTATATAGTCCATAGAATTCTCCAGGACAGAATATTGGAGTGGGTAGCTGTTCCCTTCTCCAGGAGATCTTCCCAAACCAGGGATCGAACCCAGATCTCCCTCATTGCAGGAGGATTCTTTACCAGCATGCATGGAGGGGGGAATGTGATTTTGTTACTGCCCTTTAAGGATGATACAAGCTTTCTTACCGCACTTTGAGATATGAAGACTTTTTACCAAATTGAGCCAAGGTTGTGTAATGATAATAACAGCTGATATTACTTATTGAGTACTTTATGGTATACTGTCCTAAGCATTTTGCAGATATTCACTCATTTACTCCTCACAATAACCCTATGAATTATGAATCATTATTATATTTATCTTACAGATATGGAAACTGAGGCTTAGAGAGGTTTGTCCAAGGTGTCAGCTATTAATAATAAGTAGTAGAGTCAAGATCTGAACAAGCAGTCTGGCTGCGTTGCTCACAGGCATGAAGGAAGGAGATTTGATTGATTTCTATATTTGGTAGGTGAGAAATTACTCTAGTTAGTGACTAATTTGACACTGGCCCAAGTGAAAGCGTTTTATCATAACTAAGGAAGGAGTAACTTCTCTGCAATGAGAATCTAAACTTGAGACTTTTTATAGGTAACTCAGAACCACCTAAGGTAGCAAAAGGTTCTCAAATTTGGAATGGAATTAGGTCAAGACAAACTTTAATATGTATCCCTGATGGCTGGTGGGATGTGTGGGGGTGTGGGCCTCAAGGCTGCTCTCAGTCAGGTCACACAGCAAAAAATATTTGAGGATGGATAGAAAATGTTAAAACCCACTTGTTGGGATTAGGAAGGATTCCTCTTTCCTTTCAATGATGCCGCTTGTTTGAGGGCAGAAAGAAAGAGCTGAGGCATCATGAACGCTGAGTTTAAATTTTTGTGGTGTACAGATAGCTGTAATGGATATTCTTCTGAATCACATTAACGGGGAGAAGGCCTTTGGAGCTGTCCAAAGGGAGTAACACTTTGTTAACAAGTCTCATGCACTTTCCATGGCCCTGGGGAACTACTGGGGATGTGACTGGAAGGATTTCCACCCAGATGGGGTTAATGTGGCTAGAGTCTTCTCTATTGTAAGCTGTGCTTCCTCAGACCACACTAACCTTAAGAAGCACATTCAAAGAGTAATAATTCGAAGGATAACAGAAACCGCATTTGACAGTAAAACTGCTAAGACCCAAGTTCTCCTTCAGCCACCAACGCAGCTCAGCTCTGGGACTCTGTGGGAGTCCCATTTGCGTGTCTAGAAGGCAGAGTCTCCACTTGCCAACCTCAAGCCCCAGGCTGTGCTAAGCTCTGCTAAGCGGGCCCAGGCAGCCACTTGCTTGGCAGTAGGCCACTCTGCCTGTATACGGTAAGCAGGGACAAAAATAGAACAGAAGGCAGGAGGAAAGCACGGAGGGATAGGTTTGGACCAGCTGTTCAAAGCTAGAGAAAGAAATGCCCCCTTTCCCTGTGTCCCTCTGTGCTTCTCCTCACCAACCAAGCAGCCAGAATGAAGCCTCTAGCAGGATGCAAGCTTTGGGAAAGAAGCCCACAGAGCCACTTGACCTGCTTCCAGCCCAGGTCACCAGCTGAGGAGCTGCTGCTGCTGCTAAGTCACTTCAGTCGTGTCCGACTCTGTGCGACCCCATAGATAGCAGCCTGTCAGGCTCCCCCGTCCCTGGGATTCTCCAGGCAAGAACTCTGGAGTGGGTTGCCATTTCCTTCTCCAATGCAGTAAAGTGAAAAGTGAAAGTGAAGTCGCTCAGTCATGTCCAACTCTTAGTGACACTATGGACTACAGCCTACCAGGCTCCTCCGTCCATGGGATTTTCCAGGCAAAAGTACTGGAGTGGGGTGCCATTGCCTTCTCCCCAGCTGAGGACCAGGTTAGGCTAAATGCCAAGGGCTACCATGTGTATTTGAAATTTTGTGCATTGGGGGCACAAAGGTATTGGGCTGAGAGAGCAAAATCTTGGGGACTGGAATACAATACATGTCATTAGGTTGATTCTGATACTCTTACCTCATGTGTATGACAGAGACACTCAGTGGCTTCCTTTACTGGGGAATGTATGGATTTGATTCTAGGAGGCTTTAGGAGAGCAAGGCCTATGTTGTTTCATTCCCAGAAGAAAGCCTAGGCATAGAGGGATAGAATTAAACAGGGATGCATGTGGGACTTCATTCTTTCTGCCGTACATTATGTCATGGGAGCTTCTGCATGATCAATACATTGTAGAATCTCTGTGGGAAAATAGAAGTCATCCACCTCTCAGAGCCCCACATTGCCAAGAAAATGTTATAATTGGATGGCATCCCTGTTAAAAATCTTTGAGTGTAAATGAAAGAGGCAGGTCCCCTCCAGGAGAGCAACAGAGAGTAGATGGTGTCCACACACCTTATCCTTGGACCTTTATCCTTTATATCTTCTTATAGCTTGCCAGATCTTCTGTCCGTGGAATTCTCCAGGCAAGAATACTAGAGTTGGTAGCCATTCCCTTCTCCAGGGGACCTTCCCTACCCAGGGATAAAACCCATGGCTTAGGTGTCTTCTGCATTGGCGGGCAGATTCTTTTATTGTCTGAACCACCAGGGAAGCCTAGATAGATAGATCTATATATATAAATCCTATGTAAGGGTATGAAAATAGCCTTATTCTTATCCTCTTCTGTGCAGCCTTCTTCCCAGGACAAATGGCAGGTGGGTCTTGAATCTCTGCTCTGATATTTGACACCATTCAAGAGTGATCTCATTAAAGAAAAGGGCCATGAAACTAGTTTGAGCATTTTCTGATTATAATTTACCATTGTCTTGAGTAGAAATGACAGGATTTTGTGGGAAAAAACCACTTTTGACTGATGTGTGTCTTTTCTAGTTCTGAACATTTCAGTCACTGTCTTATAAAAGAAGAATTTTACTGATTTGAGGCCTTGGCAAAGGGAAATGATCTCCTCTCCAGTCAAAGATTGCCTTATAAAGAGTGTGTGACATTTTTTTTTTCCTTTCCAGAAGTTCTTTGTATCCTCTCTTATCTCCAGTGCTCTAAAATTTCATGGTGCTGTTTCTCGGTCTGGTCCTCTCTGATGGCTCAGCGGTAAAGAATCCACCTGCTGGTGCAGAAGATGGAAGAGACATTGTTGCATCCCAGATCGGGAAGATCCCCTGGAGGAGGAAATGGCAAACCACTCTACTATTCTTGCCTGGGAAATCCCATGGACAGAGGCGCCTGTTGGGCTACAGTCCATAGGGTTGCAAAAGAGTCAGACACAAGTTAGGTGAGCACACACTCATGCCTTGGTTGTCTCCATTTATTGTGCTAAACGATTAATGGGGCCTTTAATCTAAGAAATTATGGCCTGTGCGGGAAAATGCAACATTTTCATTATGCTTCTTTGATAATTTTGTCTCCCTCTGCTTATTTTGTTTTGTGTTTCTGGAGTTCATAAGTACTTAGATGTGGAGTTTCTTGGACTAGAGTTCTAACTTAAAAAAGTTTTGTCTGATGATTTCTCTTTTGATTAATTTTTAAAATCTTAAAGCAAATCCAAACTTAGAGAAAAGTTCAGTTCAGTTCAGTCACTCAGTTGTGTCCGACTCTTTGCGACCCCATGAATCGCAGCACACCACGCCTCCCTGTCCATCACCATCTCCCAGAGTTCATTCAGACTCACGTCCATCGAGTCCGTGATGCCATCCAGCCATCTCATCCTGGGTCGTCCCCTTCTCCTCCTGCCCCCAGTACCTCACAGCATCAGTCTTTTCCAATGAGTCAGCTCTTCACATGAGGTGGCCCAAGTACTGGAGCTTCAGCTTTAGCATCATTCCTTCCAAAGAAACCCCAGGGCTGACCTCCTTCAGAATGGACTGGTTGGATCTCCTTGCAGTCCAAGGGACTCTCAAGAGTCTTCTCCAACACCACAGTTCAAAAGCATCAATTCTTTGGTGCTCTGCCTTCTTCAAAGTCCAACTCTCACATCCATACATGACCACAGGAAAAACCATAGCCTTGACTAGACGGACCTTAGTCGGCAAAGTAATGTCTCTGCTTTTCAATATACTATCTAGGTTGGTCATAACTTTTCTTCCAAGGAGTAAGTGTCTTTTAATTTCATGGCTGCAGTCACCATCTGCAGTGATTTTGGAGCCCAAAACAATAAAGTCTGACACTGTTTCTACTGTTTCCCCATCTATTTCCCATGAAGTGATGGGACCAGATGCCATGATCTTCGTTTTCTGAATGTTGAGCTTTAAGCCAACTTTTTCACTCTCCTCTTTCACTTTCATCAAGAGGCTTTTTAGCTCCTCTTCACTTTCTGCCATGCAGATACATTAAGAACTTTTTTTCCTAAATCATTTGAAAGCTAATAGTTGATGTGATGATACTGTGATAACCAAATCCTTAAGCGTATTTCCTACATAACCATCATACTAGCACCAAAATCAGAAAATTAGCATTGACACTTTACTTCCATCTAATTCTCAGACTTCAATCAAGTTTTTCCAGTTTCCTTAATAAAGAAAAGATCCAGTTCTGAATCATGTGTTACCTTCAGTTATTTCTCTTTAGTCTCCTTAAATCCAGGGCAGTTTCTCCATTTTTCATTTGTAATCTTGATACTTTTGAAGAATAGAAATGAGATATTTGGTAGATCTTTCCTGAACTTAAGTTTGTCTGGTGTTTCCTCTTGATTAAGTTCGGGTCATGTGTTCTTGGTAGGCCTAGTGCAGAAGGGGCGCTGTGTGAGTCCACTGCATCCTATCAGGTGTGCATAACTTTGACTTATCCTAATACTAGTAACATTCTCATTGATCACTTGATTAAGAAGGTATCTGCAAGGCTTCTCCTGTGTAAAGCTTTCCTTTTTTGCCTTTGTAATTAGTAAGTATTTTATGAGAAGGAATTTTGAACCTATATAAATATTCCATGAACTGTATAAATAATATAAATAGAAACTCTGAAGGAAAATAGCTATAAGGAAGAATAGCCGACAGCTGGCTCAAGCACTGATCCTTTTCTGCAAATGTGTTCCATGTTTAGGTATATCAAATAACCTTTATAACTTCATAGTATTGAAGAGGCTGAGGAGTTGAGCCATTGCTGTATCGGGCTTCTCCATCTCTTCCTTTTATAAGCAGGTTTTAGTAAATGTCAATCTTATTCTAAAATTTGAGTCTCTACTTTTAAAACAACTGTAAGATATAGATTGTGCATGTGTATGTGTTTCCATATACTTATTTTCTACTTTGTCACTGAGAGGGTCCAGAAGAAATGTACCCTAATAGCAATAAGCAGGCTAGCGCCAATCTTGGTTTTTAAATATCGTTCTCTAGTAAAAGCAACCAATGCTGTCTGGAGAAATGCTCCTTCTAGGTCTTGTTGTTGTTGTTCAGTCACAAAGTCATGTCCAACTCTTTGTGAATCCATGGACTGCAGGAGGCCAAGTTCCTCTGTCCTCCACTGTCTCCAGAGTTGGCTGAAATTCATGTCCATTGAGTCAGTGATGCCATCCAACCATCTCATCCTCTGTCTCCCCTTCTTCTTTTGTTTTCAGTCTTTCCCAGCATCAGGGTCTTTTTCAATGAGTCAACTCTTCGCAGCAGGTGGCCAAAGTACTGGAGTTCAATTTCAGTAACAGTTCTTTCAATGGATATTCAGAGTTGATTTCCTTTAGGATTGACTGGTTTGATGTCCTTGCTGTCCAAGGGACTCTCAGGAGTCTTCTCCAGCACCACAATTTGAAAGTATCAGTTCTTCAAGACTCAGCCTCCTTTATGGTCCAACTTTCAAATCTGTACATGACTACTGGAAAAACCAAAGCTTTGACTATGTGTACTTATGTCTTTGCTTTTCAATATGCTGTCTAGGTTTATCATAGCTTTCCTTCCAAGGAGCAAGTATCTTTTAATTTCAAGGCTGTAGTCACCATCCACAATGATTTTGGAGCCTAAGAAAATAAAGTCTGTCACTGCTTCCACTTTTTCCTCCTTCTATTTGCCATGAAGTGATGGTACCAGATACCATCATCGTAGTTTTTTGAATGTTGAGCTTCAAGCCAGCTTTATCACTCTCTTCTTTCACCCTCATCAAGAGGCTCTTTAGTTCCTCTTCACTTTCTGCCATTAGAGTGGTATCATCTGCATATCTGAGATTGTTGATCTTTCTCCCAGCAATCAGTTTGTGATTCATCCAGCCCAGCATTTCATATGATATACTCTGCATATAACTTAAATCAGCAGGGTGGCAATATACAGCCTTGACATACTCCTTTCCCAATGTTGAACCAGTCTGCTGTTCCATGTCTGCTTCTGACTGTTGCTTTTTGACTCACATACTGTTTTCTCAGGAGAAAGGTAAGGTGTTCTGATATTCTCATTTCTTTAAGAATTTTCCATTTTGTTATGATCCACACAGTCAAAGGCTTTACTGTAGTCAATGAAGAGAAGTAGACTAGGTTAGGAATACTACTGGATTAGCCTAGAATATCTTATACCACCAGAAAGTAAGGAAATACCCCAAAAGGAATGATGAGGACATGTTGAAAGGACAGAGAAGTCAATTTTAAAAGCTTTCACTGGCCAGATCTGGGACAGTCTGAACAACAAAATAAATAATGAGAGTAGAACAAGATAGACAAGACAGAACAGAATAAGATAAATATCCCAGAGTCCATAACAGTATAAAGTACTGTTATAAATAAACAAATAATTGGAGAGGAAGAGAAAACTCTGACTAGAACTTCAGTTAAAGATGTAGAAAGTTCATCAGTACTCTTGGGGTGGAATGCGGAAGGAGGTTTAAGAGGGAGGGGATATATGTGTGCCTATGGCTGATGGCACTCCACCCCACTCTTGCCTGGAAAATCCCATGGACGGAGGAGCCTGGTAGGCTGCAGTCCATGGGGTTGCTAAGAGTCAGACACGACTGAGCGACTTCACTTTGAATTTTCACTTTCATGCATTGGAGAAGGAAATGGCAATCCACGCCAGTGTTCTTGCCTAGAGAATCCCAGGGATGGGGGAGCCTGGTGGGCTGCTGTCTATGGGGTTACACAGAGTCGGACACGACTGAAGTGACTTAGCAGCAGCATGGCTGATTCATGTTGATGTATGGCAGAAATCATCACAATATTGTAATTATCTTCCAATTAAAAATAAGATGAAATTTTTAAAAAATGTAGGCATATTGATGGAAATTTTCAAAAATAATCTTCTGATAAACACCACAGTAATAACTGTTACAGGATAAGGCATCAGTGGATGCTAAAATTAATGGGTCAAAATGTTTTGGGAATCAGGATGCTTTCTTCTTCACAATATAGCTATTAATTACAAAGGTAACATTGGAGTGGAGAAGCCTGGCAGACACCACTTTAACCAAATGATCAAAGTTAGCATCACCAGTAATGAGTCATATTGATATCATGTGCAACCTGATATGATGCCCTGGGATCCACACAGTGCATCACAATATTCTATAAGCAGCTGACCAGTGCTCTTTAAAAATGTCAAGGTCATTCAAGACAAATAGTAATAATAATTATTGTTCTAAATTTCTGAGGTCTAAAGAGACATGATACCTAAATGTAGTGTGTGGTCTTGGATTAGGTCCTAGACCAGGGAAGGAAAAGCAGTGAAGCGAATGAGGTCTATATATTAATTAATAGCAGTGTACCAATGTTAATTTCTTGATTTTGATTGATGTACTAAGGTTACACAAAATGGTAACATTTGGGAAATGTGGGTAGAGTCTATGATAACTCTATATACTGTCTTTGCAACTTGTTTGGTAAGCGAGATTATTTCAAAATGAGAAGCTTAAATTTTTTTAACAGGATAAGTTAGGAGCAGTGCCTTTCTGTTAAGCGGCCCTGAAATTTCATCATAGCCAAGTCTTTCTCTGATGCTGTTCATTTTCTCCATTGACTCACTTTCTCCTTGGGCTATACCTCTTATAGTCTCCTATAGTAGATAAAGAGGGGCCGGCCATCTCATGGCATGGGGTGTGGGAAAGGACCAGACTGCAGGGTACATGCTTTTCATGAAGCCTGTTGCCTATCAGTTATTTCCAGCCATACTTCTCATCCCTACCTTCAGGCCCTTTTAGAGGTTTCAACCCTAAGCCTTCTAGGGGCACCACAGCACAAATCGGTGTGCTTCGCATCAGCCATTTCCCTGAAGGCAGTTCAGCTCCAAGGTTTTCTGGTCTGCAGTTATCACTCATCCGTTCACTTTCCATCATTTTGCTTTCTGTCATCTCCTCTCCCATTCTGTGTGTCCATATGGTTTATTCCTTTAAATTTCTATACTGTCATTTAGAGACATTTCTGTGGGAAGCAAAGGTTAATACATGCTTTTAATTTCTGGGCTTTACTGGAAGTCCTCGAAATGTTTTATGCCAGTTTCTGAACCTGTTCGTCTGATCCTCATGCAAAGTGGATTTGGGTTGACACGGCAACTTTCAGAATTCCTGAGATAAATGAAAATTAGGTGCCTCTTTTGGATTCTGGCAACCCTGAGATATTGATATTTTAAAAGGCCTTCTTTCTATTTGTGTGATATAGACCAATGTAGGCTTTCACACAGCAGTGTCTAATATGTTCGGATGATAGGCCTGAAGGTGCATTGTAGAAGTCATTTTCTTCTGAGGTTTGGCATACACCAAGTCACTTGACTGAGACTTGAGGTGCCGCCACTCTGGGCAAGGAGGAAGTAACAAGTGGAGAAGGAAGAGAAAGGGATGAAGAGCATGCGCTTAGAAGCCCTGGTGATCAGGATTCAAATTCCCTTTCAACCATTTGCTTGCTGCATAATCTTGAGTAAGTTATTTCTCTCTTAATATCTTCAAGTTATTCACATATAAAATGGATATAATACTACTTGTTTCCATTGGTTCATTGTGAGGATTTAATGTTATAATGTATATAACATAAATGGTACCTAATATTATTACTATAGCCTATTAAAATAGTTTATCTTTTGGGCTTCCAAAGATGACAGAAGCAGATAGTAGGAAAAAATAGTCTTGTGCTCATTCGAAAGCTAGGCTATGGTTATCTTGCCGCTTGGAACTGAGCAGAAAGCATGAACCTATTGCTACACTCTTGTAAATTCTCTGATTTGGTTTTGATGTCTGAGCCATTCAAGCAGCAGGAGTCACCTTCCCTTCTGTGTTCTGACTTGCCAGTGATGCTGCTGTCTCCGTAGCAAACCGGAGACCTGTCAGATCACGCTTCTTGCTAAAAAGCTTCGTTTTTGTTCTCCTTTGGAGTTTGTTCAGCAAAGAGGATTCTTGCCTTGTTCCCCTGGAAGTTAAAGCCCATGCATATCTTTGGTACAAAGTTCTGACACCTGACCCAAGGCCTTCCTGCTACTCCAGGTGGGAAATCATGCCTGAAGAAAGCAGTTGAATATCTGGTCTGGGAAACCATTCTGAGTGGGGCAATTAGAGGCGGTTGGAAGGTTATCTAAGGTCTTGGATGGAGAGGTTGCTTTCTTCCTTGTCTTTTCCTTCTTGTAGTTCCTAGAAGGTGGGGGTCACGAACCTCATCTCGTGCAGAGCTCTCCTGGATCACTCAGAGGTTGGGAATTGGTGGGAACCTGCTTTGAACTTTGGTGGGTTCCCTCCAGGGAAGTTATAAGAGCCCATCTCATTGCTGCCAAGAGAGCTGCTGTTATAACAATAAGAAAAAGCAGCTGCTGCCTCCAGGACTGTTGTTCCAGAAACTCATAACAGTAGGAGCTTTGATTTTAATATTCTTTTATAGGGGAACTTGGAGAAGACATTTTATAGCTGGCAAATGTTTTTAATCATAACAGGGTGTGTGTTGAGCCCTGCAGAAATCAAGGGGGATGCTGAGTATGACCGGAAGCCTTGCAATTTCTTTGTGATAGAAAATATTTGACAAAGAGAAGAGGACAAAGTGAGGCTTGAAGAAGCGATGGTTGTTGTCCGCCAGAAGAATCTAAATAACTTTTTAAAGAGCATATCCTGAGATTTGATTGTTTTTACTCATATGTATACCAAAATTTAAAATACACATTCTCCTTTCTATCCCATGGATAAAACTTCTTCAAGGAAACTGAAGGTCTAATCACGGCAGCTAGGTGACTAGCACAATTTTGCCTCTTGTGGGTGTTACTTTTTAGATTATAAGTGAAAAATCTTGCAGTCTACTAAGTAGTGCTGTTTTCAAGTCATAGAAGGTGATTTTGGTGCAAGTGGGGGCACAGTCTGTGCAGCATAATTTGGGCTTTGGGCTTTGGGCTTTATGGTTTCAACACGTCTTGTCAGAGTTCTTTCACTGGTATCCAACCTCTGGGTAGGCGTCATCAAATGGTTCAATGAATTTAAGAAAGAATCCGACCCTGCTGCCCTTAGATGAATTTGAAAACTCAAATACAATAAGAGAAAGATCTTGGTAAGTCAGATGAATCCATCTTCACTGACTGTAACATTAGACAGTCCCAAAAGGAAATGAATCTAATACGCATCTTAAGTAAAGAGACAGCCTTGTAAAATTTAAGATGTAGGATGTTATTTTAAGAATCAAGATCGAGATTAGTGTGAGGAAGCATTAATGAAGATACTGGCTGTACATGGGGCAGCCTCTAGTGAGGACATCTTCCTGCAGCATCTGAGTTCTTGGCCTTGAGGTTTGGAACCCACTGTGTCAGTACGGATATTAAGTGCTGCTTTAGATCCAGAGTATGGAAGGACATTTTCCAAACTTATAAGACACTGGCTTATAAATGTATTAATGCAGGACTTCTAGTAATCGGATACTTCTTGCATCTGCTTATCTGGATCATCTCCTTCCCAGTGTCTTCCTTCAAGATCTTACGTCTCCTTGGAAAACTCACAGTCAGAGAAAGGATCACCTACTCTCACAGCACCTGCTCTGGTAGAATCTGAAAAGTTGCCCTCCTTGTCCCAGGAAAAGATACTTTTCTAGCAACCAGAAAGCACAACTTGGTCAGACTACTGGTTAGACCTACTTTTAACCCCTTACCAGGATGTTTCTGTTTCCCTCCTGTCTCTAGATTGCAGGTGGAGCTTTCTATTGCCTTTTTCATTAGCATGTCACAATTTTCCCAACTGTAGCTTATCTCCATAAACTAAAGTCCCTTTGAGATTAGTAGTTTCCTGTGGAAACACAGAGAGTCCTGGGGCCCTCAGCAGGATTTGGGAGACACTCCAGTCTTATCTGTAATATGTTTTCCAAACATCTCTGAGGATGAATGACTTAGAGAGAATGAATACCTGGGGAACTAATTCCATTCATTTCATATTGATTTTTGCCATTTCTAGTTTTCAAAGATGTCATTTTCTGACTTTATTTCTAAATCCTAGTGCTAACCTTAGGGACTATTCAAAAGAATTATTTTGTAGCATATTTCCTGGGTCATCAGGAACACCAACTTGCTGTAATTCTGCTCCATCAAGTTGCAAACATAAAAAATCAGTAAGAAGGAATAAGACAATTCCATGGCTCACTCCTTTCAACTTGATTCATAGAAGTGTAGCCTTTCAAGATACTTCTTTTCTGGCTTGAATTGGGGTTCCAGGGGAACCTTTGGGATGTCTTATAAGTCAGTCTATAACAGACTTGATACCATCACAGTGAAGCATCTAACTGTCCCGTTAGAAGTTATGTGAAGTTGTGTGACCACCACCATTGGGCCATTGCCTGTGTGCCTCTATCTGGAGACTCCACAGACTCTCTGAAAAGCTCCAGTGGGTCTTTTCTGTGGGCAGATATGAACCAGGGCCTGATAACAATATTGCAAGTGAGCTGGACACTTTTGGCTTTACCATCTCATAAGAGCTATGCTGAGATGCACATACTTAACCTACAAGTGTGTAATAAGGAAAACACCAACATCTCAGAAGAGGAAGTCTCAACCATCTTGAACCCCTCCCTTCAGTAAGGGCGGTGTCTGCCTCTGTTATATCAATATTTAGGAAAATCATTCTGCTTCCTGGAGAAAGCCCAAGAATTTTGAGTTTAAGCCCCATGTAAGAATTTGATCCAGGATATTACAAAACTTTTAAGAAAAAGCTTTAAAGCTTTTTAATTGTAAATCTTTTACTGCTTTTCTGTATTGTTAAAGGTTGATATAAAAATTCACTTTGATTCTTGCTTAGGGAAAAATTGTTCTGTCGGAACTTAAAAAAAAAAATCTTTTTTTAAAAAACAGTTTTAGGTTTACCCGTCTCTTAGATTTATCTTGGTGATAGTTTGATAGCCTTGGCTGTGATAGTTTGTTTTTTGGTGACTGTGGCATTTTTGAGGAGTATTAGCCAGGCTGTGTGTGTGTGTGTGTGTGTGTGTGTGTGTGTGTGTGTGTATTTCTCTTTTTTTAAGTGGAAATACAATTGATCTACAAAGTTGTGCCAATCCCTGCTGTATAGCAAAGTGATTCAGCTATACACATATAAACATTCCTTTTCTCATATTCTTTTCCATGATGGTTTATTACAGGATATTGAATATAGTTCCCTGTGCTATACAGTGGGAACTTGCTGTTTATCCATCTTATGTATAATAGTTTGCCTGATGCCTCTCTATTGGAATTTGTCTGATGGTTTTCTCAAGATGAGCCTGGGGTTGTGGATTTTGAGGAGGAAGATCATTGAGGCAAACAGTCATTTTTTCCCCATCGTATCAGGGTTGCTTGCTATCAACATGATTTATGACTGTTGATGTTGACCTTGATCATAGGACTGAGACGAATTTGTCAGTTTTCTCCACTGCGAAGCTGCTTGTTTTTATTTCTGTTTTCACACTGTGCTCTTTGGAAGGAAGTCACTGTGTACAGCCACACTGCAGAATAGGGAGTTAGGCTCCCCTTCTTTGAGGGCAGAAAATCTATGTAAATTATTTGGAATTCTTCTGCATGAAAGATTTATTTTGTCTCTTTTCCCCATTTATTAATTTATTCAATAATTTATTTGTATTAGTATGGACTCATATATATTTATTTTGCATTTGGATTATACTCCAGTAATACTTGCTTTATTTTTCGCTTAAATTATTTCAGTATTAGCCACTTGAGAGTTCTGTCAGTTGATTCCTGTGCTCCTCTATCATAGCCGTCAGTATGGGTGATTTTATTTTACTTTATTAGTGCTTTCTCACTTGCTGCTCTTACAAGATCCTTCAGGTTCATTGTGAATGTTTCTTGCCCTAGTCCTCAAATCAGCTGTTTCTTCAAGGATCCCTGATTCCCTTTATTGGAAACTAGCATTAGGAGTAAAGATCTGGGTACTATATGTGCCCCTTGTTACTGGAGCATCATTCTTCTAGTTCCCTAAGAAATAGATATGTGTGTGTATATACATGTGTGTAAATATTTTTATATGTAACCATCTGTATCTGTATTAAGCTAAACATGAGTTCCTATTGATGCTTCAGATTCTAATCCATTACCACATGGATTACTTTAGCTCCTCCCCTTACTGTAAAGTCCCACTCCAACAGTGAGATGCCTGGCTCTGCAGGAAATGTTTATGCAGACAAATCACTAACATTTTGGTAGAAAATTTTTAGACATCTCTTTGTCTCTATCCATGTTCCTGCCTTTTTGCTTTGTGTGTGTGTGTGTGTGTGTGTGTGTGTGTGTGTGTGTGTGTGTGTGCACACGCACAGGCACCAGTCATATCTGACTCCTTGCAGGCCCATGGACTGTAGCCCACTATGCTCCTCTGTCCATGGAATTTTCCAGGCAAGAATACTGGAGTGGTTGCCATTTCCTCCTCCAGGGGATTTTCCCCAACCAGGAACTGAATTCACCTCTCTTTCATCTCCTGCATTGTCAGGCAGATTCTTCACCACTGTGCCACCTGGGAAGCCCTTTTCTGCTATATATATGAATGAGTGTAGTACATATATTAAATATGTAAATTTATTTTCATTTAAGTGGTACATATCTTACTTGTTACCTCAAAATGTATTTTTTGCCTACTTGTCAGCAACATCTTATCACGCTAGTAAATTCTGATGTACAAATTTGTTTTTAACTGTCTGTATTCCACAGATTACTCGCCCCTTATTCATGAATGCTCTGGTTGTTCCCAAACTGGTCAGCATTACAAACAGTGCTATCATGCAAAATCCTTCGCACATTATCCCTGTAGAAAATATTCTTACAAGTGCAATTTATCCTATAGGGATAAGATTCTTTAAACTTTTCATGGCTCTTTTGGGACTATATAATTGCATTTAGACTGAACTTCCAGGAGTGAACCCCCTCCCTGAATCTGATGGTTTGTTTGGGGGCTTGGTGAGCATGGAGGGACTGTAGTGGAGATGCGTGTCTATTTCCACCTTTGCAATGGAAATGATGCCTTCTCCCCTCCTGGCTGCCTTGGACATCACTGCCCTGAAATTCAGCCAGCATCTGGGTCTGGGGCATTGAGCTTGATTGTCCTCTGGCCTGGTCTGGCTTACCCAGGTGCCAGTTGCTGAAGTCTCTTGTGATCTGTGTCTTCCCCTGCTCCCCACGTGTGTGCGTGCTCAGTTGCTCAGTTGTGTCCGACTCTTTGTGACCCTGTGGACTGTAGCCCACCAGTTTCCTCTGTCCATGGGATTCTCCAGGCAAGAATACTGGAGTGGGTTGCCATGCCCTCTTCCAGGGAATCTTCCTGACCCAGGGATCGAACCCTCATCTCTTACGTCTCTTACGCCTGCATTGGCAGGTAGGTTCTTTACCACTGGTGCCACTTGGGAAGCCCTGTCCTAATTAAGCATGCCACCTCCCCCCGACACCCCCAGAATTTCTGTCCATTCCACCACCGTGTCCTAATTGAGCGCTGGAAGCCCTGAGTGTGTCAGCTCCTGCTTTATCCCCAGAGTGTAATTAACACATGTTTCTAAGCATCTGGAATGGGTGAGCCAATCTGAAGATCAAGCAAGAAAGAAGAGAAATTAGATTAAATCTTTGCTCAAAACTTGGAACTAAACCCAGGGCAAGACCTACTAGAAAGCGCCAGGGAGAGGCTATGTCTGACACCCTGGTGCACTGATGCTACTAATCTCTGCTCCCTGTCAGCTGCTCAGCTGCTTGCTGAAAGGGCATAGAGACCTTTCTTATTAAAGGAGTTTTCATTAAAGAAACTCTTAGAAGACTTCGAGGAAATGGTGAAATGACAGGCAGTGGGGCTGGGGACCCCTCCTGAACTCATTTATTTCCCTCACTCTTTTGTTGTGAGGATTGGAGATTATGTAGAGTATTTGGCATGTAGACATTCAGTAAATAATAGCAGCTGAAAGTAGCTAATATTTATGGTGGGCTTTTATGTACCAGGCACTAGGTTAGATATTTTACATATACTAACTGATTTTATCCCCATGACAACACTGTTACTTTTTCCTCAGTTTTACAGATGAGGAAAATTGGATGTTATTGTTTTCTCAGGTTTACTGATGAGGAAAATGAGGCACAACAAGATAGAGCAATCGGCCCAAGGTCACACTGATAGTCAGGGGAAGGAAGGGGGTTCAAGGTTAGCCATCCATCTCCAGAGCCAGGACTGGTTCTCACGAAACAATGTTTCCTAGGGAAGTGCAGGCTGCCTTTGAATTCTACAGTAGACACTGTGAAATGCCTCCTCAACATCCATTTTCTCCTGTTTCTTCCTTATTGAACCCCAATATTTTTGCAGAGTCATGATAGCCCAAGTAAAAATAAACACCACCCAGACTCCCTGGCAGGCAAGGGGGACATGTAACACAGTCCTGGCCACTGAAATACAAGCCACTGGGCAGGTTCAGCTGGCACTCCCCTCCCTCATTTGCTGCCTGATCACAATCGTGATGCCTGGAAGCATCTAGAAGCCATCTTGTGAGCAAAAGGATGAAAGCCATATGCCAAGAAGAAAGACAGGGTGAGCCTGGGATGTCGACAGCACTGTGAAACCAGCCAGCAGTCCTGGAGTGCTTGCATCTGATCCTTCAGGGAAAATCATCCCCTTTGTACTGAAGCCACTCTATGTCTGGTTTCTGTTGCCTGTAGTCAAAAGCAATTATAGCGCACAAAATCCCAGCTCTACTGGTAGGTAGGTCCCTCAGGTGAGGGGCGTGTGTAGGGTAGATCCCATCAAGCTCAGGACTTCAGTTTACTTAGTCTCATTTATCACGTTATACCCCGCAATATCCGGAAAAGCAGACACCCAGATGACCAGCAAGAAAGAAAGGAAGAGGAAGGAAGGAAGGGGGGAAGAAGGAGAGAGGGAGAGAAAGAGGACAGAAGGGAAGAACAGTGGAAGAAGGGAGGAAAGGGGCAGGAGGGGCATTACAGCCGGGTGAGATGAGCGCCCGCAGTGCAGAGGATGGCACAGATGGGACTTGCCTCTTTTCCCATCAGGCCTCAGGGCATCAGCCTCTGTGGGTGCCTGAGAGTTCCGTGTTCCTCTGGCCTTGTTTCCATTTCCTTTTCTCTAGGCCTTTCCTGTCTTCCAATCTCTGTTTTATCTTGCCAGTTGGTGTTCCCTGTTGTCAAACCAAGTGTTACTCATTCAGTTACTCGTCTGACTTTTTGGAACTCCAGAGACTGCAACCCACCAGGTTCCTCTGTCCATGGGATTCTCTAGGCAAGAATACTCGAGTGGGTGGCCATTTCCTTCTCCAGGGGATCTTCCTTATCCAGGGATCAAACCCTGGTCTCCCCCATTGCGGGCAGATTCTTTACCATCTGAGGCACTAAGGAATCCCATGGTCAAGCCAAGGTGACCTTCAATTTTCATTCTATCCCACAGGGCAAAGTGTGTGTGTGTGTGGTGGTGGGGTTCCCCTCCTATTACTTGTGTGGGGTCAGCGTGGTAGATTCTGAGATTTGCTAAAATTGATAATAGTAAGTACATGGGCACAGGACCTAAGACTACACGGGTTCAAATTCCACTCATCACTCACCAGCTGTGTGATCCTGGAGAAGTTAACCTCTCCATGCTACAGATTACTTAGCTCATAAATGAAGATAATAACAGGACTTATTTCACAAGAGTTTTTCTGAATTTATTTGTAAAGCGTTTAGAATAGACCTCTCTAAACTGAGGTCAATTTTGTCCCCTCAAGAGCAATGGGCAGTGTCTGGAGATGTTTTTGACTGTCACACCTGAAAAAGGGGTGCTATTGGTATTTCCCTAGTGGACAGAGGCCAGGGATGCAGCTAGACATCCTACAAGGCACAGGATAGCCTCAAAACAAAGCATTATCCAGCCCCTAATGTTACTAATGATATGGTTGAGAAACCCTGATTTAAAACAATGCCTTGCTCATGACAAATGTTTTATGAGTTACTGTGATTTTGACACATTATGTTAAAGATTCCCTTTCCACTCAGAGTGAAGATAAACAAGTATAACAGGGAGAAAGGGGACCCGCATCTCTGTTCTGCACATACATAAAGGGCATAATAACGAAACTTTTAGGAGGGTTGCAGGTATTCAAGAAGGCATCTTTAAAATGTTTAGCCTAGTGACTGGCATGTGGCAGGTGCTCAGTAAAGAGAGACTTTAGGACTATTTCACCTTTGTCAGTGATCACAGTGAAGATTTTTAATCGTCTTTGTGAATTAGGATTGCTCTATATTTCCCCCAAAGCCTTTTGGTAGGAGAATAGAAAATGTGTGTGAATGGGGGTACATGCTGGAGATAGAGCACTGAGTTAAGCATGGGGCGAGGGTGTCACTGAATTCTTCTCTACTGAGAATGCTGCCATTCGGTAGCAGGAGCTGGCAGGCTTAGTCTCCAGAGGTCATGGGGGTGGGGTGGGTGTGAGGACTGAAGCATCCTGTTTCTAACTATATAGAGCAGCAAGCAGCAAACTGTTTCTGTAAAGAGCCCATAGTAAATAGTTTACACTTTGTGGGCCAAGAAGCAAATCAAGAATATTAAGTAGGTAATTATATAAGTGCTAACAAATGTCCGTCTAGTCAAGGCTATGGTTTTTCCAGTAGTCATGTATGGATGTGAGAAGTTGGACTAGAAAGAAAGCTGAGCACCAAAGAATTGATGCTTTTGAACTGCGGTGTTGGAGAAGACTCTTGAGGGTCCCTTGGACTGCAAGGAGATTCAATCAATCCATCCTAAAGGAGATCAGTCCTGGGTGTTCATTGGAAGGACTGATATTGAAGGTGAAACTCCAATTCTTTGGCCACCTGATGCAAAGAGCTGATTCATTTGCAAAGATTCTGATGCTGGGAAACATTGAAGGCAGGAAGAGAAGGGGATGACAGAGGATGAGATGGTTGAATGGCATCACTGACTCAGTGGACATGAGTTTGGGGTAAACTCCAGGAGTTGGTGATAGACAGGGAGGCCTGGCATGCTGCGGTCCATGGGGTCACAGAGTCAGACACGACTGAGCAACTGAACTGAACTGAACTACATAACAAAAGAAAAAGCAACAAAAGGAAAAACAACTTTCCATAAACATTTGAGAACATTCAAAACTTTATTTATGGACTCAAATTGGAATCTGATAGTATTTTCACTTCATGAAATATTGCTTGTTTTTAAAATTTTGTTCAGGCATTTTAAAACGTGAAATCTAGGGGCTTCACTGGTGGCTCAGTGGTAAAGAATCCGTCTGCCAAAGCAGGGGATGTTGGTTCAATCCCTGAGTTGGGAAGATCCCCTGGAGAAGGAAATGGCAACCCAGTCCAGTATTCTTGCCTGGGAAATGCTATGGACAGAGGAGCCTGGTGGGTTACAGTCCATGGGGCTGCAAAGAGTCAGACACGACAACAACAATGGACAAGGGATGGAGTAATTTAGAATTACTAGAAGCAGAGAGTTCCACACTAAGGCATGGAGAATTATTCTACTGGAGAACTACTTCGGGATGAGAATAATTTTTTTTAATGTGAAATTTATTTCTAACTCTTGGATCATACAAAAAACAGGTGGTGGTCCACTCTTGACCCGTGGTCCACTCTTGACCCATGGTCCATAGTCTGCCAAAACCCTGACTTGGAGCATCATCATTTCAGTGTCCCCTCCTTGAACCCCTAACCTAGTTCACTAACTCTGGCCATTCCTGGCCCAGTTCCCTGGGAACAGATGTTGCAAAATAGTCTTTCATCTCCTTGGGTTGGGAACATACATGGGAAAGTCTCTGTCCCTACCTGGGTGCTGCTCACCACGGGGGTGGCGACAGAGACAGCCTTAAGTCAGGACAGTAAGAGAAAGGCCACCATGGCAGAGAGCAGCGAGTGGGAGACAAGGAGCCCGCAGGCCCTCGGAGAGCATCTGGCATGAAGAATTTACTAGAAGCAATATCCCTGAGCTGAGACCCGAAGAGTAAGTCAGAGTTTTCCAGCAACCACATTTTCAGGAAGCTGAAAACAACGTGTGCACACAGTGTGCATGATGGGGGTAAGACAAGGGGGCGGAGTGTGTTCAGGGACCTGGCAGTGATTGGTGCTTTTATTGCCGAGATGTAGTTTGGGGAGCTGTGGTGGTACGCTAGCAGGTGGGCCCTGGGGGCAGACCAGGACCCTGCCTTCTTTTACCCGCAGGCCCCTATCCTGCCCCTCACACTCGTGCCTTGAGGCTGTGATGTACTTTCAGCCATCCCACACCTGCCTGGACTTCTGTAGACCCCCTGCCCCCAGGTTGCTCTGTGCTTGCCTGGAAGTCAGCCATCCTGAGCCCTGCTGGAGGTCCACTCACCCCACCCAGAGGATTCCCCAGTGTTCTGGCTTCCACGGGGTTGGGGGGAACCCTAATTCATGATGACTAAATGGATTTGGACTGTTTCCGCTCCTTTCTACCTGCTGATGAGATGTAGGCTCACTTCTTTTCCTCCTCATGTGATTTGTAAGTGGGGGACAGCAGAGATGCCTTACCTAACAGGTCTGGGAGACAGGGCATGCGACATCTTTGTGCCTCTGAGCTGCTCAAAACTCGAGTGGTGGCTGCAGGAGCCCATCTTGTGAGATTCGTGGGTGGAGACGTTAGGGATCAGCTTAGATCCGGCTTAAGGCTGTTTCCCCATCGCAGATTTTAGATTCCAACTCAATTGCTATCCAACTGGTTGTACTTTTGCACAGTTGATAGGAAAGGTCCCAGTACTAGGAATTCAACAACTAAGATCTTTAAAGATGGAGTGAATTGGAAGCCTTATACATTGCTGTCGGGAATGTAAAATGGTACATCTGCTGAGGAAAGCATATTGGCAGTTCCTCAAAAAATGTTAAACATTTGACAAATCAATTTCACTCCCAATTGCATACCCAAGAGAAATGAAAACATATGTTCACATAAGCACTTGTACACAAATCTTCAGAGCAGCCAAATATTCATAATAGCTAAAAAGTGGAACCAACCTAAATGTTCAGCAACTGGTGAATGGATAAACACATGCGATGGGTCCGTACAATGGAATATTATTCAGTTACGAAAAGGAATGAAGAACTGATATGAAGAACTAACTCATTTGAAAAGACCCTGATGTTGGGAAAGATTGAAGGTGGGATGAGAAGGGGACAGAGGGTGAGATGGTTGGATGGCATCACTGATTCAATGGACATGAGTTTGGATAAACTCCAGGAGTTGGTGATGGACAGGGAGGCCTGGTGTGCTGCAGTCCATGGGGTCGCAAAGAGTTGGACACGACTGACTGACTGAACAGAACTGAAAACATCACACTAGGTGAATGAAGCCAGATGCAAAAGACCACATGTTACGTGATTCAATTTATATGAAACAGAACAGGCAAATCCATGTGTGAGTGGTGTCTCTTTGTGACCCCATGGACTGTAACCCTCCAGGCTCCTCTGTCCATGGGATTTTCCAAGCAAGAATACTGAAGTGGGTTGCCATTTCTTCCTCCAGGGGATCTTCCCTACCCAGGATTGAATCTGCATCTCTTGCGTCTTCTGCACTGGTAGGCGGATTCTTTGCTACTGAGCCACCTGGGAAGCCCAGACAAATTCATAGACAGTAAGTAGGTAGTGGCTGCCAGGGTTGGGTGAAGGGAAGAATGGAAGTGATTGCGTAATGGATATGTAGTTTCCTTTGGGGTGGTGAACACATTCTGGAATTAGTGGTGATAGTTACAAAATATTGTGAATGTACTAAAAGCCACTAAGTTTTACACTTTAAAAATAGTCACAATGGTGAATTTGATATTATATGAATTTTACCTCAATTTTTAAAGAAGTGAATGAAGTCAGTTTTCAGCTTCCTGGTGGAGCAGTAATGTTTCTTTTCTTTCCTTTCTTTAAAAAAATATTTTTTTAAAAAAATTGGGATTTTAATTGACATTTAACATTATGTTTTCAACATAAAACAAAATGATTAAATATTTTTATATATTTCAAAATTACCACAATAAGTCTAGTTAACATCAGTCACCGTACATAATTACCAAAAAAAAAAAAAAGAAGAAGAGTGTTTTTCCTTGTAGGGTGACATTTCTGATGTCCTTGTATCCTGGCTCTTGTAGAGCCTGAAGTCTGGAAATTCTTGGTCTAGTGTAAGACACTCTTTTAGGAGCAGACAGAATGCAAATCTCTAATCTCAGGAGCAGGCAATAACTCCTCTCCTGTGATATTTTTAAAGACATTTGTATTTTTATATTGAATCTGCTATTCTGATGGATTTAAGTGTCTGTGCTCATCATCCTCCTTGACCAGGAAGTCCAGGGCTTGTCCCTGGTGGCCTTCTGCCACATCCCCTGAGTTGTCCACAGCCTCTCCCAGCCCCGGGAGAGAACAATTTCCAGATTGTACATCCCATGAACATTTGTTCAGACTTTGTATCAGGTTCTGTCCTGAGCCTGAGCATCTGAAGATGAACACAGCAGAGTCCCTGCTCTCAAAGAGCTGGGAGAGGAGGCAGAAAGGTGACCGAGCAGGTACGACACGAATGTGACGCAGGAGATGTACACGGGTGGAAGGGCTGAAAGGGAGATGCAGGAGCTGGGTCTGCAGGGATACGTGAGATTTCATCAGGGAGACTGGGCAAGGAAAGAGACAGGCTTTTCAAAGTCTTAAGTGTGTGACAGAGCCTGAAATCTTGAGGGAAAGAATTGAAAATGGGGCAGTTGGGAGGGTGGGGGTGTTGGTGAGTAAACGAGCAGATCAAGTTGGATAGCTAGGAAGGGGCAAGGTTTGGAATGCCTGTTCACCAGCCTGAGTTTGGAATTTATCCTGATAGCAGAGGAGAAATGCTTAAGCATTTTAAGAAGGGAGTTTCCATCATCAGATTTGCATTTGGAGCGGGGGATCATACTGGGAGCAAAATAGAAGCTGGATTAAAGAGAGAGTTGTAGTGGAGGCTGGCCGGGAGGCTACGGCAACTGCCCGTGCAAGAGATAACGGAGCCAGAGGAAGGCCATTGGCAGTGAGGATGGGGGAGGCTGGGACGGAACAGACTAAGCTAAGCTGCAGAGGAGCTCTGGCCGGTGCAGTGCATGCGTGCTACGTCGCTTCAGTTGTGTTTGACTTTTTTGCGGCCCCGTGGATGGTAGCCAGCCAGATTCCTCTATCTATGGGATTCTCCAGGCACAGATACTGGAGTGGGTTGCCATTTCCTTCTCCAGGGGATCTTCCCAACCAGGGATTGAACCAGCCTCTCTTACATCTCCTACATTGGATTCTTTACTACTAGCATCACCTGGGAAGCTGGCTGGTGCAGTCAGGTGGGGGTAATATACCAGGAAGACACCGCAGTCCCGGGAGGCTCTCAGACCTCTGGCTCAGGTAGGAGTCATGATGTGGGAAGGGACCTAGAAGAGGAGCAGATTTGGAAGAAAGATGACAAGCCGAGCTTGGAGTGGATGAGCCTGAGAGCCTGGGGCATGTCCAAGCGGAAATGTCAAGTAGGCCATAGAGTGGCGGCGGCGCTCTGGATAGAAGGCTAGCTGGCTTCTCCCTGCACGTCCCTGCTTGCGGGTCCCAGGAGATGGGTTTGAGAACTCATGACCTGGAAGCTGCTGGTGACTGCTCCTGTCAAGGGTATTCTGGTTTAGACTCTTTCTCTCTGTTGGCATGTGATTTCATGCTTTTCACTTCTCCCTTTAAATGGAAATGCAGAAAATGATCTTCGCCCTCCAGTGGGGATAGCGATTTTTTTTTCCTCTCTCAGCTCTGACACCTGCTACTGTTTCACTTGCTATTAAAGGTCTGTGTGATGGGGTGGTGTGCTTCAAGCGGCGCTAAATGGGTGTGTGGGAGGGGCTGGAGCAGTGTCAGGAGAGGTGTTGGAATGTGAGTCACAGCCACAGGGAACAGAGACCCGCAGGCTGGGGTGAGGGAGCTGGAGTGAGGATTTCTGAGTCAGCACCCATGGTATGTGTCCCATGATGAAGGCGCCACCTGCCTGGCTGGTCTAGAAGGCTCTGAAGCCCTTGCCAGGCCTCCTTCCTACCTCTTCCCTACTCCTCCACCTGCTGGGTGTGACCTTGTCTAAAGGTCACAGAATTCATACAAGGCAGATTCAGAATGCAGAGTCAGGTTGTGGACGTGGAGTACGTGTTCTTTGTCTCTCTACTACAGTGCCTCTGCCACCATGAGGAACCACCCGACCACTGTGATAGTCACTCAGCCGTCTGACTCTTTTCGAGGAGCCTGCTAGGCTCCTCTGTCCATGGAATTCTCCAGGCAAGAATACTGGGGTGGGTTTCCATTCCCCTCTCCAGGGGATCCTCCCAACCCAGGGATGGGACCCAGGTCTTCTGCATTGCAGGCAGATTCTTTATCATCTGAGTCACCAGGGAGAGTTTTGAAAAATGGTCGTCAACTCCCTAGTCAAGACAGAAAATATTTCCATCACCATCGCGGGGGAACAAAGGGCCAGCCACCTGCTGACCAACCCTACCCAGCTCCATCCATGAGTGACTCCAGCCACCAGGAGAGAGATATTAGGGTGGGGGTGTTCTAGGTGGCCCCTTGCCCTGCCTTCACTGGGAGCCTATACCCCCTGGGTTTTCTCTTCCTCTTCAGCCCTGCTCAGGCCAATGAGGGGAGAGCCACCTTCTAGTCTTGGCTTGTTTGCCTGTTTATTCCCTTGCAAACAAATCCTGCCTTGTGGTACTGTTTTTATAATGGGAAAGAGACTCATCTCTTTCCAATCCTGCAATGTGGGAAGACTTTTAAAGGGTCTGTGTGCTTTCGGTTCACATATTAATCTGCTTCCTTCTACCTTCCAGATACCTTCTGCTCCTAAATGTGGGCCATGTTGCTTGAGGGGTGGAGAGAGGTGGGGAAGTATTATTTCCATAGTTACATTTTCAAACGGGGCAAGGTTAACATAACTTGTCCTGTCTCGAGACAACACCTTGAAGGGATTTGGACAAGATAAAAATCGAAATCCTTTATCCTTGAGAATACTTTGCTTGGCAGAGCTGATAAGCAGCATATGTATTTGTGTGTGTGCTTTTGAGCACGCATGCCTGCATGCTAAAGCTGTTGTGATCCCCAGCTACCCTCCTTGAGGCAGCTGCACTTCCTCTCTGGAGAGATGAGCATTCTCAGTGATGCTCAAGGCTTCCTTTTTATCTAGGGACACCACAGGTTTTCAGAAGACCAAGTCGAGCAGTAGGAGATCCTTCCTTGGCTCTTGAGGCCTGTCACGGGCACATTTTTCAGCATCTTCCTGTTTACATTTTTCAACCTCTTCCTGCCTCCCCCAAAGAGCTCCAGGCTAAGACCCTGCTGTTAATGATCCTACATTGCTAGGCTTTTGCTGACATTTAATCTCCCTAATCTGTAGTGCTACAGTGTTATCTCATGTTTAACAAATGGGAAAGCCCCTTTTGGCCTCCATGGGCAGACCAGAGTTCCTGTTGGGAGCCAGGAGTGGAATCCCAGAACGTGCCCAGGAGTCTGGCAGCCATCTGCCCCTACCCCTTATCTGCTACCCTAACCATTGTCCCTCTTGTTTCAGTCCCTGCTGAGTTTAAAACATTAGACTAGCAGCCCAGAAA
This sequence comes from Capra hircus, assembly GCF_001704415.2. Classification (NCBI taxonomy): domain Eukaryota; kingdom Metazoa; phylum Chordata; class Mammalia; order Artiodactyla; family Bovidae; genus Capra; species Capra hircus. The sequence continues at coordinate 24,999,853 of NC_030817.1, forward strand.
AGATTTAAATATCCTTAATTCCCTGCGCTGAAACATTGTTCATTAAAACCCTAATGTTCTAATCTTTTTCTTAGATTGTGTTTCTTGATTTATCTCCCCCTCCTCAAATGGGAACCTAGTGACTTTCAATTACCATTATCTGAGAGGAGATGTGTTTGTGTGCATAGCCAGGGGCTTGGATGTGCTTATTATTTGCATATCGTTTCTGTCTGTGTGTGTGTGTGTGTGTGTGCGTGTGCATGCACGCGCACACTCTTCCAGGTTTTTCCTTGCCTGCGTGATGCTACTTAAAATCCACTGTGTAATCTTCACACTCTGTCTGGGTCTCATTTGCTTGTAGACTTCTACGTCTTCAGGTCCATGTGTAGCCTGCCCATCTATGTATTATTCATAGACACACCTGCTCTCAAATAAGAAACCAACTAGAGAGTAATTCTACTTTTTTTTAATTGGGAGAGAAGGAATCACAGCTCGGATCTGTAAACTTGCTGCCCCCTCTACTCATAAGTTATTCTGGAAACATCCCTCAAAAGCTCTCTTCTCTTCAATAAGAGGAGGTCTGCCTCCTCTCCAAAGGGGACCCCAAGAGTCCTACTGGGGGGGCCTCTGCTCAGAGACACAACTCTATAATCCCTGATGTTACCCAGTTGCGTTCTCTGCTTGTAAGTAATGATTCAGCAGTGAAAGCATGCCTGCATCAGTGGGAGGCATTTAATATCGGTACAAAAAATTTCTAGAATTTGGAAAAGGGAGCACATCGTGTCCTATGAGAGTCTTAACAAGGTTTGCATTATTCTCAGACTTTAACCTTTGTTATTATTGATTAGTTTTGTTCCTAAAATTAACTTTAAAAATACTTGAAAGCAGTCTTCTGAGTTAAGGATTATCCCTAATCTCTTAGTTGTTTCTCTAGTGTGTTCTTACTTTTGAGCTTCTTAGCTGTACTGATTTGAGTAACTCCTCATTCTGGGTATATTTTTCTCCCAGGATGAAGCGGCTGCCATTTTGATTCAGAGCAACATGTCGGACAGGTATGGCGTGAGTGGCAGAGAAACCTAGGAAGTCTCTTGACAGGAAGTCGATATTCTGAAGCTAAAAACCTATCAGGATGTTTATGATTCTGTAATACAGTTTAAATGGTTGAAGGTATGGCTGCTGGCGATAGGACAACTCTACCACATATTGGTTAACTGACTTTGGACAAGTTATCTAGTATCTCTAAAGCTAAGCTTATCTGGAGAAAGGGAGAGAGGAGGCTGGTGCGGGGGAGGGGTGGGTGGTACAGAGAAAGAGACATAGAGGGAGCGAATAAGAGAGTAAATAAGGTGTTATATTTTAACATCAAATAACCTCACTAAGCATTAAGGACTATATTATTAATACTGAGTTTGTGAACCAAGATTTAAAAGCGTGACACTGTATGGGAGACTGTCTGACATGTAGATGGATGCACAAGACAGGCTGTATTGAAGGCAGGCATCTCCATGACAACCACAGTGCCCTCTGCTTAGCAGGTCCCCTGACAGATCACCCATTTTGTTTATAGCTCAGTGATTCCCTGGATTTCCAGGTGCTTTATAAATAAAGATTAAGAATCTACTCCTTTCAAATAAGAATAGTTTTTATTAGTTTTAACTAAATAGATAAGTAATACATGAATATCTTCTCTTTAAAAAAATGTTAAACATTATAGATAAGTTCAAGGGCTTTGACCACCATCTCCAGTCCTCATCTCCACCCCAGAGGTAACTTTCACCATCAGTTTGATGTGTCTTCTTTTACACATTTACCATGCATTAAAACAAAACACAACACATAGTATCTAAATAGGAAAAAAAATTATATTGCTTTGTGTGCATGGGTGTGTTTATATATGTTTTGATACTGTGTGTCATTCTTCAGCTTGATTATTTTTCACTTAACAATAGGTCTTGAAGAGTTTCCCATGTCAGTATATATGGCACTTTAAAAAGAAATCTGCTGTATATACATATGTGTGTGTGTGTGTGTGTGGTATGGATAAACCACGTTTTATTTAGCCATTCTGATGGTCTTTTAAGTTATTTCTGACATGTTGCTATTGCAAACAAAGCTGCCACAAACATCCTCAGACCTGGCTTCTGAGCACATGAATAAGGATTTCTCTGGGGAAGATATGGATAAACAGAATCATGGATCATAGTATATGAATTTTTTTTGCTATAACAGATAATGCCAAATTACCCTGCAAAATGTGGTCATACCAGCTTACAGTCTAATCTGTAGTGTATAGAAATACTTTTCCCCTATATCCTTTTTAATTTTTCTAATTTATTAAAAAAAAACTCACTCATGTTTGAATTTCCTGACTGCTAGTAAAACTGAGGTTTTTGCCATTCATTTGGAGAAGGAAATGGCAATCCACTCCAGTATTCTTGCCTGGAGAATCCCATGGACAGAGAAGCCTAGTAGGTTACAGTCCACGGGGTCGCAAAGAGTTGGACACAACTGAGCGACTTCACCTTGGGGCTATTTATATTTCTTTTATATTTGTAACTCACATTTTTATTATACAAAACAATTTTGCATTTTTTATATTTGCATTTCTGTGAATTAGCACTTTGTATCTTCAGAATATTTTTCTACTGAATTGTTTTTCACTTAATTTTTGATCTGTAGAAGTTCTTTATGTATTCTGTATACTAATCCTTTGTTGCAAGTATTTTTTCCTGTTGTCCTTTAACTTTGCTTATGGTGTCTTCTTTCACATAGAAGTTCTTGTTTTTGAGGCAGTCAAATTTATCAGTTTTCTATAAGTTTTGGTTTTTGTAACTTGTTTAGAAATAGGTTTCTGTATCAACTCATGGTTTTTGTAACTTGCTTAAAAACAAGTTTCTATATCAACTCATGGAAAAAAATTTCCTGCATCATATTCTAATTTTTTTTCACATCTGAGTTGGTAATGAGAGGTTTTCTAAGTAAGGTTATCTCCACTTTTGTGTATCTACAGCTCAGTAAGAGAGAAGAATCGACTGCACAACTCTAGTGCAGACCGCACTGAGGACTGGAGCAGTCCCAACAGTTTCCAGCAGAGGGCAGTGTCGGAGCGGGTCTGCGTCTCTCTATCGGGGCCCTCGGGGGTTCGCTGCCTCACCAAAAGGAATCTGTAAATTGCTCTGAAATTAGCAAGGGCTTCCCTGGTCAAATTCCAGTGAGGGGAGAGTCTGTCTAGTCAGAGGAAAGGCCAGGAGCAAAGCCTGTTGCAGACTGTGCTGCCCAGTGGGAAAGAAAACAAAGCCAAGGAGAAAGTATCCTTTTGGAGTCTGTGTGTTTTGACTGCATAGGCGGAGAGAACTGATCAAAGTAAGCTGGGAGCAGAGAGGGTTTTCTCCAAGGCAAGCGTCGATGTCTGCTTAAGTCTGGTCCACACACTTGAGATAAAAGCTCAAGTTTCACAGAGGAAATGTTATTTACTGGACAAAACAACAGGCAGGTTGGAAACATGCAGTCCCCAAACTTATCCTTTCGATTTCATCAGTCATTCAAGCCCTGTCTCCTTTTGGGGAAAAAGAAAGTCCAGGTGCCAGAGACACAGCTGCCTTTAGAGAGGAAACCCAGGACACAACAGACAGTGCTGCTGGGCGTAGCTCCCTCTTCCTCTCACCCCAGACCCATCTGGGCTGGCAAGCCTGGTTCCCATTGTTGCTTTGTTGAATCCCATCCACGTGGGATTAACAATATCATTATGAAACCAGAGGAGCACTGACAGTGAAATCCACAAATCTGCATAAACATCCTGGTCCACAGACAACTGGAATCTGAGTCAGTCTCTCAGCTCCCGTGCTAAGCTCTCTCAGCTTGTCCCTACTCATTCACCTCCACCATGTCCTGCCCTCCTTTGTGCTGAGGAAGCTGCCTGGGTGAAACAAGGCCACATGCTACCCTGACAATCCGTTTCTAGATTGGATGGACCAGTGAGAAGCGCCTGTAAGAAAGAGGACTGAGTATCTCTTCCCTGGGCTCCCTCCCTGCCTGTAGTTAGCAGAGTCTTCATTCCTCTGCAGATTCTGAGTCATCCCATAGTTGCAGAAATAAATAACCACTCTCTCCTCTTCCCTTTTTATGACATGGGAGGTTAGAGATTTCTGGAGAGCCTGGCTACTTCACTGCCTTTAATCCCTCTTACATCCTTGGAAATAGTCCCTTCATTAATTTATCTTCAGTTATCCATTCTGAGTGTACTGATTGATCCCTGTCCTTACCCTGACTACTACAGAAACCTAAATATATATGGATTGTTCATCCTGAAACAGATCAAATATACAATTAAAATTTTATCATAGTTTTGGACTCCCTTTTCCACGCAGTCTCCAAGCCCAGTGGTGGCTGCTGCCTGCATGACTTTCCAAGGGACAGAGCAACCAGTTATTGCAAACCTGCCTAAAAGAGCCCACTGACTAGCTTCATTTTCTACAGTTCTCTAGTGTTTATTTGCATCCAAGCACTGCATTCCAGTCCCAAAGAAAGGCAATGCCAAAGAATGCTCAAACTACCGCACAATTGCACTCATCTCACACGCTAGTAAAGTAATGCTCAAAATTCTCCAAGCCAGGCTTCAACAATATGTGAACCGTGAACTTCCTGATGTTCAAGCTGGTTTTAGAAAAGGCAGAGGAACCAGAGATCAAATTGCCAACATCTGCTGGATCATGGAAAAAGCAAGAGAGTTCCAGAAAAACATCTATTTCTGCTTTATTGACTATGCCAAAGCCTTTGACTGTGTGGATCACAATAAACTGTGGAAAATTCTGAGAAAGATGGGAATACCAGACCATCTGACCTGCCTCTTGAGAAATCTGTATGCAGGTCAGGAAGCAACAGTTAGAACTGGACATGGAACAACAGACTGGTTTGAAATAGGAAAAGGAGTACGTCAAGGCTGTATATTGTCACCCTGCTTATTTAACTTCTATGCAGAGCACATCATGAGAAATGCTGGACTGGAAGAAACACAAGCTGGAATCAAGATTGCTGGGAGAAATCTCAATAACTTCAGATATGCAGATGACACCACCCTTATGGCAGAAAGTGAAGAGGAACTAAAAAGCCTCTTGATGAAAGTGAAAGAGGAGAGTGAAAAAGTTGGCCTAAATCTCAACATTCAGAAAACGAAGATCATGGCATCCGGTCCCATCATTTCATGGGAAATAGATGGGGAAACAGTAGAAACAGTGTCAGACTTTATTTGTCTGGGCTCCAAAATCACTGCAGATGGTGACTGCAGCCATGAAATTAAAAGACGCTTACTCCTTGGAAGAAAAGTTATGGCCAACCTAGATAGCATATTGAAAAGCAGAGACATTACTTTGCCGACTAAGGTCCGTCTAGTCAAGGCTATGGTTTTTCCTGTGGTCATGTATGGATGTAAGAGTTGGACTGTGAAGAAGGCTGAGCGCCGAAGAATTGACGTGTTTGAACTGTGGTGTTGGAGAAGACTCTTGAGAGTCCCTTGGACTGCAAGGAGATCCAACCAGTCCATTCTGAAGGAGATCAGCCCTGGGATTTCTTTGGAAGGAATGATGCTAAAACTGCAACTCCAGTAATTTGGCCACCTCATGCGAAGAGTTGACTCATTGGAAAAGACTGATGCTAGGAGGGATTGGGGGCAGGAGGAGAAGGGGTCGACAGACGACAGAGGATGAGATGGCTGGATGGCATCACTGACTTGACGGACATGAGTCTGAGTGAACTCTGGGAGTTGGTGATGGACAGGGAGGCCCTGGCGTGCTGCAATTCATGGGGTCGCAAAGAGTCAGACACAACTGAGCAACTGAACTGAACTGAGTGTTTATTTATCACAGACCCCTTCCACCAGGTTCAGAAAAACATCCCATTGCTATTAATACTCTTCGATTGTATTCTAAATGTTAAAGGCAAACAACCTGGAAAATGATAGGATCTCAGGAACCAGTTTGGATGCCTTGATGGTCTAATTCATTAAGGGGTGGTTGTAGAAAGTTGCCAGAGATACAAATGCATTTATATGCAGCCCTCCCCTTCAGGGAGAGGACTGCTGGCCTGTAAGCTAAATAGTCACAATAGGCTGGCACTCCAAGTAGGTGAGTTCATTTGGTTTTCATCTGCCACCAGATGTACATGACAAGTGACCTGGTCCCCCAACCCCTCTCTTTTGTTTCTTTCCCCTGCTGGTAAAAGCAAGAATGTACAAAGCCGAAAGATTGCAACAGGACTCTAATCAACACATCAGATGACCGTGAGTAACTGTTTGGACACCTATTTTACTAAAATACTGTGCTGTGCTTCCCCATGGACTGTAGCCCACCAGGCACCTCTGTCCATGGGGATTCTCCAGGCAAGAATACTGGAGTGGGTAGCCATGCCCTTCTCCAGGGGATCTTCCCAACCCTGGGATCGAACCCAGGTCTCCTGCATTGCAGACGGATTCTTTACCAGCTGAGCCATCAGGAAAGCCCTAGATAAACACCAAGTGAGCCTTATTCACCACAGACTGCCCTAATTTCATCACTTGTCCTCCCTGAGCACACCTCTCCTCCATTTGTGGCTAATCCACTCTCACTCTTTTGGAATCCAGCCCTCCACCCATTTTCAGCCCTTGTGCAGACACCTCAGAGATGCCCTTGGTGCCTGTTCTCCTGGCTGACAGAGCCAGTCTATACCTGAGATCTGGGGGTTTCATCTATGTCTCTCTCTCTGATCTGTGTTCTTTTCCCACCTCCACTGCCAGCACTTGGTCAGAATCCCCTGGATAACTCCCTAGCTTCACAGCTGCCTTATCCTCCTGCCATCTGTATTTCCCTGTCCTCAGGGCAGCCAGAGTGAGCTTTACAACACATGAAGCTTTCCCAGTATGTTCTGCTCAAAACCCTTCAAAGGCTCTGCATTGCTTTTACAACAAAGACTCAGTGAAACTTGATCAGCCTGCATGGCCTGGTCTCTCCCCTCCACTCCCGTGCTGTCTAATGCTGCACCTCCGTCTGCCGTGGTCCAGGGCCCTTCCTTGGTTCTTCCTTCTGACCCTTAAGCTTGCCAAGCTCTGTCTCATGACTCAGGACCTTTCCCTTTGTTGCAGTTTTCTCACCACCATCAACACCTGCCTTTGCCTGGTTAACTCCTCAAGATCCAGACCCAACCACCTTCCCCGGGGAACCTTCCTTGTCCTGACACCAGGCCAGGTTCCCTGGTACAACCTCCCCTGCCATGATCACAGGCTGTAAGGATACACTTAATTGAGAGATCGATGCCTGTCTCTTCCACTAGAATGTACACCTTGTGAGGTTGGAAGTAGTGTCTGTCTTTGTGTTTGTTAGGTAGGGAGGGAAAAAGAGTCCAAAATGGCAGTGGCTAAAAGCCAAGGAAGGGAAAAGCCCCGAAAATAGAACAAAGGAAGGCCCGAGGACCGGAGTGAGGACCTCAGGTAAAACAAGCAACACTCCTGGCTGGCCCAGTTTACATAGGACAGGCCCAGGGAGAGAGAAACATATAAAAAGAGGAGCCAAAGCTAGCTCTCTCGCTCTCTCTCCTGCACGCTGGGGCATTCTTCGAGTCTTTAGATCGACATGCCCTCACGCCTCGAAGATGAATTTTCCTGCTATCTTCTAAATAAAATAGAGCTGTAACACTGAGCTGTAACACTGATTTGCCTAAGAGCTACAACACGGTCCTTTGGAGACCTGAGAGCTATAACACAGTCTAACCAAGACCCGAGAGCTGTGACATGGCGAGGGGGCTTTAATGTCCGTCACTCCAAATCTCTGTTGTGACGAGACAAAGAACCGAGGAGCATACACTCGCCTGACATGTTCACGGCATTATGTCTGGCATATGAGATAACTAAATAAAGACTTGCTGAAGACACAAACGGACACTATCAGGCCTTTTCCTTAATACAGTGGCTGGTGTCGACACAGACTGCATACATGGAGTCCTGGGTCTAGAGAGCTGTAAGCCGAGACCGACTAGAGTTGGGGGTAGACTGGATTGTCTTCTGAGGGCCAGCGATTCTCAGATTTGGAGAATGTTCATATCCTTATTCTGTTAGTTATTGGGGGCTTCCTTGGTGGCTCAGACCATAAAGAATCTGCCTGTTATGCAAGAGACCCAGGTTCCATCCCTGGGTCGGGAAGATCCCCTGGAGAAGGAAATGGCTTCCCATTCCAGTATTCTCGCCTGGAGAATTTCATGGACAGAAGAGCCTGGTGGGCTATAGTCCATGGGGTCGCAGAATGTCTGTCTGTGTAGACACTTCCAATCTGCTTCTGTTTTGTACCACGGTTGTTTTGCCCGTGCCCATCCCCCCATCTCCTCCACCCTCAGCCTGTAACCGCGCCCCCCCCTCCTCAGAGTCCCGCTTCCTGGGGTCTTGTGTCCCTGTTTATTCTTATGCTGGGAAACCTGGGCCTTCCATTCCCACGCCTGCTTCTGAGCAGATACAATAAAGCACTTAAAAGCCAGTTGGTCTCCTGGAACTTCCTTCTTCCCGCTCTTATTGGCAATGCAAATGAAGGATTAAATTACAAGCAAGAGAGGTTTTGTTCAGAAGCTTGAGTTTTCAGAACCATCCCCAGGGTAATAAAATGGAAAGGGGGAAACTGAACACAAGAGACTTTCCTTCTGTTTTTCCTAGAGTATCAGCCAAGACTGCAGCCTAACTGATGGATCAGAAGTAAGGGACTCGGAGCTTGGAGAGGTAATTGTCTATACCAGTGGTTCTCAAACTTAGCAAGCATCAGGGTCACTTGGAAGGCTGATTAAACCCAGCTGGTTGGGCCCCACCCCTAGAGTTTCTGATTCAGTGTAACTAGGGTGAAGCCTAAGAATTCTCTTACTAACAAATTCCCAGGTGATGCTGATGGGGCTGGTCTCTGGAGACTGCACTTGGTGAATCACTGGGCTACACTCTACTCCTCCCCCATGTATTCAAATTTAGTGTGTATTCCAGTCATCCAGGATCTTGTTGAAGTACAGACTCTGAGTAAGTTGGAGTGGAGCTCGGTGCCCATCCCGTGGCAGAGAGGACCACATGCTCAGAAGTAAGCCATTGTCTTCTCGTGTCCTGGTCCTCTTGATAGAGGCCTCTTCCTTCCTTTATGCCTTCTTGGGACATCAGGGGGTATTTTGGTTGACCTTAGAATGCGGTAGTCCCAGAGAGTGTCACTGTAATCTAAATTTCCCAAGGTCACATTGGCCTGGCCACCAGGAAGCAGCATCTGTATGCTGGAGGCAGCTTTTGTCTCAGCTTCAGAAGGAAACCTAGCCTTCCTTTGTCCCCCTTTCCTGAAGAGACCCTTACCCAGAATGCTGATAGGTGTGAAGAGGAAAGAGGTGGGAGAAATAATATTGGCAGAATTATGCTGGCAGGTCACATAGGTGGAAAGCGTGTCTTTGTTGGGAGTTGGGCCTCCCTGAGGCTGTAAAAAGACAGGGAGTCAATGTGGAAAAGTAAAGCTTTCGCTTTTAGAATAGAACTGTGTATTATAGCATACCATTGTGAAAACATGAGCTCTGGGCTTAGATATGGACCCAAAGCTTTAAATAGCATTCATAAACTGGTTATCACAGTGCTTGGCGCTAAGTGAATGTCTAGTAAATTACAGCTATTGTTAATTTTTTAATGGGAAGTGTTAATTCTTGTCCAACCAAAACCCATAGTAAGAGGAGTATGAGCAACTTGATAGCCCATAAAACAAAACAGTAGGATTGTTTGGCCACTGAAATTTCCTATTCTCCACCTTGTTCAGTGCCTGGCCCATGAAACACCTGTTTGTTGAATGGAAGGAAGTAATTACGTAAGTTTAGGTAAATGAGTGTCTTCCCTGGTAGCTTTATGGTAAGGAATTCACCTGCCAATGCAGGAGACACGGGTTCAATCCCTGGGTCGGAAAGATCCCCTGGAGAAGGGAATGGCAACCAGTATTCTTGCCTGGAGAATTCCATTGACAGAGGACTCTGATGGACTACAGTCTATAGAGTCAAAAAAGAGCTGGACACAATTTAGTGACCAAACAGCAACAAGGTGAATTTGTACATGGGAGAATTTGAGCTTATGTAAATTTTTCAAACAAAAAGAATTACAGAAACACCTGAATTCTTGAAAGCAAAAACTTTCAGACCCTGGCTAACTTTGTTCATCTTCTCTGCTTATAAAATCGATTACTACCAGGTTTTTATGAGAAACATTTGGCAATGGATATGAAAGTTCTTGGTGAAGAATGACGGGTAAATTGAGTATTAGCTACTTTAATAAAGTGGAAATACTGCCTAGCAGACCCTTTGGGGTGTGACAACCTCAGTGCTGAGGCTGAGAGTGCGAGTTTCTAACCTTTGGGTTTTTATGTATTGGCTTTGCATTTGATGTTGGCTGTCGTGAGCTAGAAAACTGAGCTTTCTGTGTGCTGTGTGCTGTGTTCTTAGTCGCTAAGTCGTGTCCAACTCTCTGTGACCCCATGAACTGTAGCCCGCCAGGCTCTTCTGTCCATGGGGATTCTCCAGGCAAGAATACATGCCCTCCTCCAGGGGATCTTCCCAACCCAGGGACTGAACCCAGGTCTCCTGAATTGCAGGCAGATTCTTTACCATCTGAACCACCAGGGAAGCCTGAACTTTATTTGCTAAATGGAATCTGAGCCTCTTCAGAAGGCCTGAGTACCAGGGGGCAAGCAGGTAAAGCCACCTGAGCAGGGCTCACCTTGTTTGATGAGATAGGGAGCCCGCGAGCCTGGCTGGCAAGGACCCTGCGTGCTCCCTCCCCCACTCTCCGCAGTCTAATGCATCTCATTTATTGTTAATGCTGTTTCCACTGGCTCATTTGCAAATAGCCTGAATAAAACATCAGAGCAGGAGGGAGGGGCAGTGCTCTCGGTCTTCCATTACCGCCTCTGCCACTTTCCTTCTCTCCTTCCCTTTCCTCAGTCCCTTCTCTCTCCATTACTCTGATTAACAGTCTTTATCTAATTGGCTTGTCAGGAAGCAGCCAAATAGGACTCCTGGGCTCTGGCAGGGATGGCGAGGAAAATGACTCAGACAGGCCCAGCATTTGTTTTTGGTTCTTTTGTTTTCCTGGATGGATGGAGGGGGGAAGAAACAAATACAGAATTTACAACCTTAGAGAGAAGATCTGGGAATAAAGGAACAGTTCTGCTCCTCCCAGGAAACTGCCTTAGCCCACCGGAGGATGGCAGAGTCTGCCTGGGGACAGCCAGTCAAGCCCTGTGGTGGGTGAGGGCCCAGGGCAGACGCTGTTACCCTTGGGATGTACGACTGGCTGGAGGCAAACCTATGCATAACCTGAGACAAGGCAGGTTAGGAGGAAAAGCAAGGCCATAAGGCATGTATGTGGTGGGCAGAGCTCCACCCTCACAGTTGCACAGGCAACATAGTTTTATTTTCTCAGGGTATGTATGTGTATGTTAGCCGTGCAGTGAGGTCTGACTCTTTGCGACCCCGTAGAATGTAGCCCACCAAACTCTTCTGTCCATGGAATTCTCCAGACAAGAATACGAGAGTGGGTAGCCATTCCCTTCTCCAGCGGATCTTCCCAACCTAGGGATCAAATCCGGGTCTCCTTGCATTGCAGGCAGATTCTTTACTGTCTGAGCCACAATTCTCAACTACTCTGAGCGTTACAAGAACCACGTTCTTGTGTTGCTGTTGTTGTTTTTAATAGTTTTATCACTATAAAGTACAACCCTTAGAACACTATAATTTAGCCTTGTCAATTCTTAAAATTTTGAGATGTCTTTTAAATAATTTTTTAGCTACAAATTCCACCTTGTAGATTCCCTCTTATTTTTATAAATTTTCTTTCTAAGAATCTGAGACTTTTACCCTGTAATGTTTCCCGCAGTCTGGATTTTGCTGATTGCATATTCAAGGAAGGGTTCAATGTGTTCCTCTGAGCTCTGTATTTCCTGCAAATTGGTAGCTGAATCCAAAGGCTTGATTAGACTTAAGTTTGATCCCTTTGGCAAGACTATAGCTGGTGGTGTGTTTTTCATCAGGAGGCACATAATGTTTGCACGTCTCCCTTTTTGTGATGTGAGCAGCTGTTGACGTTCAATGCCTGGATCCATTAATTCATTGGGGGTTGCAAATGGTGATGTTCTCATTCCACCATTTCTTTTTTCATTTATTAGTTGGAATACTTCCACAAAGAGATGTTTCCTCGTGTTGATGACTTGGTTACCAGTGGTATAGCTCCTGAAGGAAAGGCGGGACAAATGCTTGATTCTTTGTTTTATTTGTCAGTCTTCAAGAGGCCTTTCCTTCTCCAACAGTGACCAGTTTGTTCAAATAGCCTTAGAAATTCATAGATGTAAGCATATTTGATGGATTTAAATGTGTTTATGCAATTATTGTGGAGAAGGCAATGGCACCCCACTCCAGTACTCTTGCCTGGAGCATCCCATGGACGGAAGAGCCTGCTGGGCTGCAGTCCATGGGGTCACCGGACATGACTGAGTGACTTCACTTTCACTTTTCATTTTCATGCATGGAGAAGGAAATGGAAACCCACTCCAGTGTTCTTGCCTGGAAAATCCCAGGGACGGGGAGCCTGCTGGGCTGCCATCTATCGGGGTGCACAGAGTTGGACACGACTTAAGCGACTTAGCAGCAGCAGCAGCATGCAATTATTGAAAGTGAAAGTGTTAGTCACTCAGTCGTATCCTGACTCTTTGGAACCCCATGGACTGTAACCCGCCAGGCTCCTCTGTCCATGGGATTCTCCAGGCAAGAATTCTGGAGTGGGTTTCCATTCCCTTCTCCAAGGGATTTTCCTGACCCAGAGATTGAATCCATGTCTCCTGCGTTGCAGGCAGATTCTTTACTGCTGAGCCATCAAAAATGCAAATTGTCTTCCTCAGTTTGTCCTGATCCTGCTGACATGACCCTAGTGGTCCGTGATACCCTTCCCTGCTATTTGTTAACAATATGTTTCAGGCTCTTCTGATACATCTCCTGTACCAGACCTGAAACCAGTCTTTCATCCAAACATCCCTGACTGCTTTTAGTGGGATATGGTGCTACAGATGCTTATTGCTACTTTACTACAGTATTAGTCATTGTTTTTAGTTCTTTTAGTGGACAGTAGAATTAACCAGGGAAAAATATTTGTGTATAGTCAATTTTACTATAATGCTTGTTTTGAAAATGCAAATTTGTTTGAGTACAATTGGTATATTAAGGAGAAATAGGAATATAAAACAAATTTTGCATTTGACCGTGGGTGATTTTATACTGGAGAAATATTAGAGGAAGGCAGAAAACTGCACCCAGCTGAACCAAGCTGTATAAGAATACATGAAGCAGAAAAAAAAGAAAGAAAATCAGGAATAACCTTTTCCACAATCAAAGAGAAAGCACAATCTGTATGCAGAGACTTTAAACAGAAATTGCAAATCCTGCAGAAATGGCACATTTTATGGCTATGGGTGGCTGGTCTGGTGGTTTCAAACATCACTACGATTTCCAGAATTTTCAGCTGTCAAGTGAGACTGTAACTGCAGATGAGAAAGAAGCAAAAGAATTTCCAGCAGAGACACAGAACTTAACTGGAGAAGAATGCTATACATTGGATAATATTTTCAGTTGTGATGATATAGCTGTGTATGATAAATACTTGCCTTCAGGGTCTCCATCTCAAAGGCAGAAAAACATGACCCAGGATTTAAGGCTGTAAAAGATCACCTAACTCAGGTGTTTGGCACCAATGCCCAACAGAGGACAATGAGCCAGACACCCATGTCTGATACAATTTACCATCCAATTTCAGTAAGCCTCCTTCCATTACTTCACAGTAACTAACTAGCCTTCAAATGCCTACTTCCACAAGCAAACTTCAACTCTTTTTCAAGGCAATATGCCATATTTATTGTGGTATTTATATTATAGAACTGAACTACCACTTTTGCTAAATTTCTATACTTTTAAAAAATGTGTCACTAATGAAATTTTTGAGGGTTATACCCGTATCTGTATTTTTACCATAGCCCTGTGGTCTTTTTATTGCCCATTGCGGTGATTTTTAGGAACACCTATGTCATATTGTAGCAGAACTGAACACATACACGCACCCACCTTGTGCATTCATACTGATACCTCCAATTTAGTTGCAGGACTATAAGGTTTTTACTCACTTAACCTCATCTATAGTACATCTGTATCTCCTTTCTTCCATGGTAAAAGTCCTGGTTCTCAAGGAATTAGGAGATGACAGAATGTGCATAATTACTCATTTATTTCATCCCATCTTATACACACAACAGAATCACAGTACAAAGCCACTATCACCTGTAAAATGACTGAGGATTCTCCCAGAGAAGAACCCACGACTGGTCGCTTGTAAGAGTTGGCAGGATACAGACTTCACTGGTAATCCAGTGTTAAGCGTCTGCCTGCCAATGCAAGGTACCCGGGTTCGATCCCTGCTCCAGGAAGATTTCCACATGCCTCAAAGCAACAAGGCTTGTGTGCCACAACTGCTGAGCCCTCTCTCTAGGGCTGGTGAGCTGCGATATGAGAAGCCAACGCAATGAGAAGCCCATGCTCTGCAGGAAGAGTAGCCCCCGCTCTCTTCAGTTAGAGAAAGCCCAAGCACAGCAATGAAGACCAAGTGCAGCCACGAATAAATAAATATAAAAAACAAAATAAAGAGCTGTCAGGATAAAGACTGCTCTGGGGCCCCTCAAGGCCTCCTCGCAGAGCTACCTGGACTCATTCACCACTATTGCATCAGGCAAACTCCCTCCTGGATTCATCTGCTGTCCACCGAGTCAACCTACCATGCTTCTGTCACGTTCTTCCTCCATCCTCAGCTTCCTCTACCACACATGCTGGTGTCCTGAAGCTACTGGTATTTTGACCCCCTGATTCTATGTTGGGGACACCTCTACCTTTAATTTTGTTGTAAATATTGCTGACAGATTTTTAATTTTTTGCTATATAGCTAGCTACTCTATTTGTGGGAATTCTGGGATATTTAAAAACCATACTGTTTTCACTGTTAAATTCCCAGAATCTTTCCTTAATAACCATTTTCTCATAGTTTGAATATGAATACTTTAAAAATATACAGATGGATTCAGTTTTTATTCAGTCAAATCTATTCTATCTTCACCCATGGTTTTTGTGCTTAAAAAGTCCTTTGCCATCTCAATGTGAGATAAAAATATTTTTACAATTTCTTATGATATCTTGAAGTTTCATTTTGTATGTGTATCTGTCTTATCCATATCATCCATTTGAAAATTATTTTCTAAAGTGCTATGAGAGGAAGATCTAAG
Source organism: Capra hircus (assembly GCF_001704415.2). Classification (NCBI taxonomy): domain Eukaryota; kingdom Metazoa; phylum Chordata; class Mammalia; order Artiodactyla; family Bovidae; genus Capra; species Capra hircus. The sequence goes on from NC_030817.1 coordinate 25,015,152, forward strand.
TTACTTATTTTTCTCCTCCAAATCCATTTATTGAATTTATATTGCTTTATTATAACTCAATTGTAAATATCAAAGTCTATATTAATCTTATCTTTTCTTGTTATATCTGTTTCTATGATTATACCAAAAGGTTTATTTATTACAGCTTAATATTTTATTTTTAATGTCTAGGGCATATCTCTCCTCACTATATTTTTTATAAAAAATTTTTTAGCTGTTTTCATCCATATTATTTCTTAATGAATTCCAGCAGAGGGAAAGTCTAAAGTCAATGCTGGGGAGTAGTAGCCTTTGCTTCTCTGGCAAATTTCTGGTTAAAAGTAGCCATGTCTCCTTGTTTGACCTCTTCCAAATATTGAGTGGCATCCCAAGAGGCTGTGATCGTATCTCAGGACAGCTTGGCAAGGCTCATGACAGCTTATTCAAGGTGGAGCAAAAGAATTTGGGGGATTTTCCAGGTGGCGCAGTGGTAAAGGATCCACCTGCCAACACAGGAGACGCAGGAGACAGGGGTTCAGTCCCTGGGTCAGAAATGAAGAAATGGCAAACCACTTCAGTATTCTTGCCTGTGAAATCCCATAGACAGAGGAGCCTGAGTCCATGGGGTAGCAAAGAGTCAGACAGGACTGAGCGACTAAGCCCACACATAGGCCTGACATCAGACCTGTTCAGTAGGATGAGCTGGAGGATACCATCTGAAAATAAAAATTTAACCAAACAGACAAGACATAGGGCAAGAAACTTAACCTTTCTAGCCATGATTTAGGAAAGTACTCAGCATTGGTCAGTCCAAGATAAAGAAGAAGAGTCATTCACAGGTGACAAAGAAGTAAGCTTCAGCTCAGGGGAAATGCTTCTTACAACCAGCAACAAACATTTACAATATAACTGGGTAGAGCCAGGACTGTGACATGAAGCCGTGGAACAGAATACAGCTAATGGAATTATAGAAATGCTAATCCATAATCTTGATCTCTCAAGGTTGCTGAAACCAACTGATCCGCACAACCACAAGCTGGCAGCAGCAATACAATGTATTTGCATTCTGGAGTTGTTGTTTTTCTACATGGGACTTTCAGCTCTGACCTTGTGAGGTGAGAACTGACAGCTTATAAGATAGCTTTTGTTTCTCTTCCTGAGATGAAAACAAAAACAAAATTAACATGCCCAATAAATGAATGTAAAGACTCCCATCTTATAAATAAACTTGGAAAAATATTCTAGAATACCTCATACAAGATGTCAGCCTCAAGCCTCAGCTGAGGTTCAGATTTTATTTTATGGGCAGCCTGCTGTTGAAAGGGATAGAAAGAGTCAAATGGTAAAACTCAGACTTCAGGAAGATGCAGAGACACTAAACAGGAACAGACTGCTCATGTTTGCTGGCTGTGAATCCTCGAGTGACACCGATCCATTACTCTTTTCTTTTTCTCTTTCCAGCAGTCAGAGCCTTCTCTGCACCTGCAGGAAAGCATATTCACTGATTCTGTTAACGCAGTCAGTGTAGAGCCCTGAGAACTGTAAGGATGACCACTTCCCTCTCCCTTGTTTTACTGGCTTCAAGGAGAGGCCCACGAGCCTGGAGGGGTGGAGGGGCTTGCCCCTGTGACTCCTCAGAGCCATGCCTGCTGGGTCACTGCTGCAGAATCAGAATGGCAGCTGCATTCGCAGGTCTGCCTCTTCTCCTTTCACAGATGGGCCAAGTAAAGCCCCAAACAAGGGGACTGAGCAGAGAAAGTACCAAGGGATATTCTGGGAATTTTCCTGAAAAGAAAAGCATCAGTATGGCTCCTTAGAAGGACCAGAGCTCACATGTGGTTGCTTTTGCCTAAACTGCCCATAAAGCTCTCCCTGAAGGTTCAGTCCTACCAACTTCCACAAATAGAACACATAAACAGTGCATTTTAATTATCTAAAGAAAACAATGAGGGATTATTTTCAGCTAGGAGGGCTGCCATAACACCCTAAGTAAAGTCAATACATTGCTTAGTACAAGAATTAATTAGTGTTTAAGTAATAGAAATACTATCAGTTAAAAAATATTATCGCGAATTAGTTGCTGCACAAACAACTTTTTTGCTATTATTAATAATTCCAGCTACTGATTTTCTGTAATCATTAAGCCATATTTTTCCTTTGAATGAAGAGCCAAGCAGAGTTACAATGCAAAGTCAAGTCCCTACTCAAACCAGTATTAGTCACCCAGTGCTCCCTGTCCCCTTCTGCTACTGATCCTTCCTGGCTTCTCAGCCTCCATTCTTTGCTGTCAGAAAAGCCTAAGAGAATCAATCGCTTAGTTTTTTTTCTCATTATGGTCAGAACTAGCTTTGATATTAAAATCAAACATCCAAGAAAACGCCTAAGGCAACATTTTCTGTTGCTGAGCAGGGCTTGCTCGATGAAATCATTTCACTTGTGTGAGCAGCTTGGCAATGATCCAGGGCAGGTCTTGCCAGGTATCAGATGACAGGGAACAATGTGATTGGTTAGGAGGCCTGAGCCTAGAGTTTAGAAGATCAGAGTTCAGACCCCTGTTGCTGTTCTTCAGTCACTAAGTTGTGTCTGACTCTGTGACCCCATGGACTGCAGCACACCAGACTTGCCTGACCTTCATGATCTCCCAGAATTTGCTCAAACTCATGTCCATTGAGTCAATGAAGCCATCCAGCCATCTCATCCTCTGTCATCCCCTTCTCTTCCTGCCCTCAGTCTTTCCCAGCATCAAGGTCTTTTCCAATGAGTCAGCTCTACTCATCAAGTGGCCAAAGTATTGGAGCTTCAGCTTCAGCATCAGTCCTTCTAATGTATATTTAGGGTTGATTTCCATTAGGACTGACTGGTTTGATTTCCCTTTAAAATAATCTCAATGCAGGATTACAGACAAGTTATTTAAGCATCTTGAGATTCCATTCTCCCAGTTAGGAAAGGTGGATTTTGCTCCTAGCTGTTGGTTTCACAAAGAAATAAGTGAGGATGATAATAAGACATGTGACAGATGAAGAGAAACTTTGCTCTTCTTTGCTCACTTAAAATAAGTTGTCAGTTAACTCTCAGGCCAATTGTGACTGGGTCAGCCCTCTATTCTGCACGAACAGGGCCCGAGGGAGAAAGGTGCAGGCCCTGGCTGTTCCTCTCTCTCCTGCTGCTGCTGCTGCTAAGTCGCTTCAGTCGTGTCCGACTCTGTGTGACCCCAGAGACGGCAGCCCACAGGCTCCCTCGTCCCTGGGATTCTCCAGGCAAGAACACTGGAGTGGGTTGCCATTGCCTTCTCCAATGCGTGAAAGTGAAAAGTGAAAGTGAAGTCGCTCAGTCGTGTCCAAGTGTTCACGACCCCATGGACTGCAGCCTACCAGGCTCCCCTGTCCATGGGATTTCCCAGGCAAGAGTACTGGAGTGGGGTGCCATTGCCTTCTCTACCTCACTCTCCTGTCCCCTCTGAAATTCACAAAGCCAGGCCTGACCCATTAACAGAGCCACACTAAGCTCCCAGGTGCAGGCTCCATCCTCAAATGGTCCATGGGTTCTCTCATTCTATTCTCTCAGCACGCTTGTGTGGGAAACCCATTTTTGCCCCCTTTTTACAAATAAAGAAACAGACACACAAAAAGGGTAAGGTCGCAAAGTTAGCAAATGACAGAGCCAGGTTATTGACCAGGAGGACTGTTCACCACCCTGCTAAAGCATCAGAAGCGCAGTTTACATGTTTCTTGAGAAACATGTCTATTGAAGTCCTTTCGTTGTATCACTAATCATTAGGAAAATGCAATTCAAAACTATAATTAAAAACTGCTTCATACCTATTAGAATGGCTATTATATTTTTTAAAAAAGAAGAAAATAACAAGTGTTGGTGAAGAGGTAGAATAGTTGGAACCTTTGTGCATTGATAAAATAGTGCAGTGGCTATAGAAAACAGTAGGGTAGTTTTTTTTCAAAAAACTAAAAATAGAGTAATCCCATATTCCACTTCTAGATACCTACCCCCGAAATTCAAAACAGGGACACCAACAGATATCTGTATACCAATGTTCACAGTGGCATTATTACAATGGTCAAATGTCCATCAACATATAAATGGATAAACAATATATGGCATATATGTGCAATGGAATTAAGCTTTAAAAACAAAGTAAATTCTCATGTATATGTTAAAAAAAAAAAAAAAGAAAAGCACAGTTGTCATTCTTGGAGTGGGCTTCTGCCTCGCACCCTGCCTCCTTTCTTGTACCAGGAGTCTGGGTCTAACCACTTAGAAGACAATGTCTCCGATCGAAGGACTTTACAAGTGGAAGCCTACACTTCCTCCAGAAAGCTCTGCATAGCACTCCCCTAGCACCTGGGCCCACCCTGTCCTAGCTCTCAGCTCAGTGACTCCTACATGACCAGGAGCTTCTGGAGGACTGGGACAATTTTTTGGTGGGTTTCCAGGCCCTTATCCAGGGTTTGCCTCTAGTTGTTTGGTCGTAAAGTCATGTCTGACTCTTTTGCGACCCCATGGACTGTAGCCTGCCAGACTACACTGTTCATGCAATCTTTAAGCGAGAATACTGGAGTGGGTTGCCATTCCCTTCTCCAGGGGATCTTCCCAACCCAGAGATCTAACCCAAGTTGGCTGCAAGAGATGCCTCTTGTACTGGCAGGCAGATTCTTTACCACCTGAGAAACCTCTGCCTCTAGTAGAAAAATATTTCTATAACAAATAAGTTGCTCTTTCTCTCTCATACACACACCCAACACACTCACACAAAGACTGATGACTTTTGGTTACCTGAAGTCCCAGAAGGCCTCTCCAGACCTTCTGGGTTATAATCCCTTTCCTCTGATCAACAGCCCTCTCTATACCTTCCCCAAAGGTGGCTGCAGGGGGCAGAGGTTGAGAGAGTAGCTGCCCACTCAAATTTGGGTTTACTTCCAGTGTAGCGGGAAGTTTCTGGCACCTGTTAACTCTTCTCCACATTTCTCTCAGGGCACTTGATATCTTTTCCCAGACCCTTCCTCCAGGGTTCTGGATGGGGTAGATGGCAAATGGAGTCCATGAGAACAAGAGGATACCTCTCTATGTTCAGTTACACCCTTACCTGCAGACTGTGAGCCACTCCCACGCTGCTAACCACACCACCCTATCTTAAAAGGTGACTGCAATAAAAACAGGAAATAAAAAGCAGAAAGCCCATATTCTTTGGCTGATCAGTCTTTGTAATAACTGCTACAAGGTGAAACAGAAATAAATTTATGAACTATCCAAGCTGCAATTTCTGGATTTCAAAGTAATCCAATCTTGGGGAAATGTCAGTTCCAATTGAACAGGAAAACAAACTTCAAGTGCCTAGTGTTCCCCAACCTGAGCAATCGCTGGGGCCGTAAATGTGGTAATTGCTGCTCTAGAGCTTGCAAGTCCTGTGCTGGGAGGGGTGGCCATTGTGTGAGCGGTCCCACTCCTCCTCAGGCTCCTATATCACCTCTTCTTCAGTGCCCCCTCCCGGAACATTGTGGAAAGTGGAAGTGTTAGTGGCTCAGTCCTGTCCAACTCTTTGCAATCTCTTGGACTGTAGCCCTCCAGGCTGCTCTGTCCATGGAATTCTCCAGACAAGAATACTGGAATGGGTGGCCATTCCCTTCTCCAGGGAATCTTCCCGACTCAGAGATCTAATCCAGGTCTCCTGCTTTGCAGGCAGATTCTTAAGGTCTGAACCATCAGGGACTCTTTGGTGTATTGATATTTCAGCCTGCAGCTGGTCTACAGAATGCAGATACAAAGGAAAAGAGCCCACTGTGTTGTTGAAAGCAGGAGCCATCCTAAATTCCAGCAGAAGCCAGACTGGATTGATCCTGGCCTCCGGGGAACTCAGAAAGTTCACCCAGATCAATCGGAAATGAGTCAGAGGGACTTGGCCAGCCCTGGCGCTGACAGACCTGTCATGGACTTGTCAGGGTGGCCAGGGCTGGTGGGGACGGCGGGGGAGTGACTTGGATGACAGTGATCTGCTGCAGGTAAGGCAAGGTTCTGCTCAAAGGTGGCACTCACCCAGAGGGACTGGGACAAGCTGTGACTCAGCATGCCCTGAATCGTGAATTTGCTCCTTTTCTGAACATCTCTGTGAATCTCAGCATCTGTTCTTGTGCTTAAGGCTTTATTGACTCATCTACTGTGGAACTGTCTGAAATTTCTTGGGCAAACATCTCTTTTCTTTCTTTGTTTGTAAATTAGTTAAATTCTTTGATATTCCTCATAAACTCTTTGCCTCTTTCCTCACCACTCTCTGCACAATCAACCACTCTCCTTCGTAGAGCCCACTCATTCTTTGCCCCTAAGACATTACCCTCCCTGGGTATTTCTTCTTCTCTTGGTTGCTGTTCTCTGAGGGCTCCTGATCATTTGTCCTCAAATGCTGGCCTCCTCAGAGTTCTACCCTCCACATTCTTCTTGCTCTAAACTCTAAGGGTCCCTCTCCAGACCCACATGTGTGCGTTGGCCCAGCTGAGACCTAGCTCAAGTTCTAGACCCATGTCTCCCGGACTTCTCCCCTTGCACATCTTCCAAATGTCTGATTCCACATAAATGAGCACATCATTTTCCCCCTGTGTCCCCATTTTAGTGAACAGTTATCCAAGGAAGAGCCACAGGAGACATTCTAAACTCATTCTTCTAGAAGCTACTGTGTCATGGCAACTCACTTTTCTAAGTGTCTTTTGGGTCTGTTTTTCTCCATCTCTTTCCTCATCAGCTTGGTTCAGGTGACCATTAGCCTTCACCTGACAGTTACAATCATCTCCTAATACATCACTCTGCTTCTAGCATGGCCCTTTCCTAGCAATAGTCACAATAACACTGCATACTGAAAATTTCAGCATCTCATCAAAACAAAGACAGCCATTCCTCTCTTAGGAGTTTGTGGGGCAGCTGAGCCGGCTGTGCTTCAGGCTGCAGCAGCTGGGTGGCTGTGCTCCATTTGTCTCCCATCTTCCTCCTGGGCTGCATGGACCTGGCAAAGGCAGAGATACCAGAGCGCAATGGAAATACCCAAGGCTTCTTAATGCCTGGGCTTCGAAATGGCACACGGCTGCTTCTGCCACCTGCCACTGGCCAGAACAGATTGGACGGCCTGGCCCAAAGCCAAGCGGTAGAAAGTGTCCTCAGTTCACTGGGAGGCCATGGCAAGGGTGTGGATGCAGGGGATGGTGAGCATTGGGGCCAGCAATGCAAATCACCACTCATCCTCTCTGATCCATTTTCCACCTGGTAACTGGATTTCTAACAAGCAAATCTGATGATGTGTCTCCCCATTGTCCTTGAGGTAGAGTCTAAATTCATGATGTGACCCCAGCCCATCTTCTCACACCACCAATCACACTCTACTCCTGCCGAAGTGAATAATATTTATTTTCAAATTTTGCCTGCGTGCTCTTGCCTCCGAATCTTTGCACAGCTAGTTCCTTTGCCTGGAACACTCCCTCATCCTCTTCTCACCCACAGCCTAGTCCCCATCCCACGCATCATCAAGCCACTTCACTTGTCCTTCGGATCTCTCTCTCGTCTTTTAAAATTTATTTATTTGGCTGTGCTGGGTCTTAGCTGTGGGGCTCAGGATCTTCAATCTTCACTGAGGCATGTGGGATCATTTATTTTAAGTTGCGGCACATGAGAGCTAGTTCCCTGACCAGGGATTGAACCTGGGCTGCGCATTGGGAGCGTGGAGTCTTAGCCACTGGACCACCAGAGAAGTCCCTTTCAGGTCTCTGTAAATGTCACATCTTCCAAAACTCTCCCTAACCCCAAGAGAGGGCTCTCCCTAGCCACATTCCCTGGCCTCATGTACTTGTACCTGTAATAATACTTAATCATCCTAATTATAGTCACCCAAGGAGAAGGACTATATCTTAGTCCTGATGCTTAGCCACTGTGCCAGAGATATGGTAGCACTCAATAAATAACTTTTTAATGGATGACTATTTCATGGGAATCTGTCCATGAATACAAATTTTAACACCCTCCTCTTCTAACATAAAATCAGATAAATTTAGGGTAACTATATATGAACCAAAATTGTTCTGATTCAGTCAACGAGATTAGTCTGATAAATATCTCAGATCTGAGCATACAGCCTCCCATATTTTGACTGGAGATCTACCTATTTATGCATTAACATGTTTAAAAATAGATAACACTTTATGTGAGACACTTTTGATTGCCTACCTGATAGCCATTCCCTTTCTTCTCTTTTAGCAAAACCCCAACTCTACTCGGAGTGTCAATGGGCTCCCCACCCTCCACCCCAGAGGACAACCTCTGATTGATCCATGCCAGTTATAGAAGTCCATTCTTTTTTTCCAGGGAATACCGGTGACCTGAACGGCCAATGATATCTGAGGTGAAATTCTGGGAAAGGTTTTCTGTCTCTTAAAAGAGAGAGTACCAAGAGGAGAAACAGTCCTCCTCCACATGCTTGCCCTTGGTTCTTGGGATGATATTTTGGGAAGGCATGATTCTTGGAATGTGGCAGCCATCTTACCACCATGTGGGAAGACAGTGCTGATCTACCAATAAATTCAGAGGAGAAAGATGCACAGAGCCTGGGTCCTTGCTGACCCTCTTCTGCTGCCCCTCTGTTAGAACCACCCACCTCTAAGCTTTCTGTAACGTGAAATAATTAAATGTCTTTATTGCTTTAGCCTGATACACGGTTATTCTGTTGTTTGCAGTGGAAACAATTCCTGACACAACTGGCTTTGAAATTTACTCCTGAATTCCCCAGATTTGTTGTTAGCAGCTATCAGAGACTGCGTATGTTATTTAACATCATTTTCTCAGGGCCTGAAGTGTTTTCATGGGTGACTTATTGACTGGTGGCTGACGTGCTAGAGCATGAGACTCATTGCCATCAGGATTCTGCCACTCCTTTTGTTTATTAATCAGTGTTCTAGTCCCCAGTTCTTTCTTGTCATATTCCTCGACTCTTCAACGGAACTGGCAGGCTAAAGCTGCTAACTCTTTACCTGTTTCTTGAGATTGGGAATAACACCTTGGGCTACTCATCCTGTGAGCACTCCTGCTGATAGTAAGACCTTCAGCCCAGGTTGTGGAGCAGAGTGTACTCAGATTCTGGCCCACTGGAAAGATATAGTCTTTTCTTTTTATCACCAGCAGCAAATGATAGGTCATTCCTTCAGCAAATATGAATTAACTGCCCATTCACTGCATGATGTAAGATGCTGGGGGCACATGTTATACAAAATAAATACAGCCTTCATATTCTCCCCTGTCGTAGTCAGCCTGGGCTGCTTTAACAAAAATACCATAGACTGGCAAGTTTAGACCCACAGATATTTATTTCTTACAGGTCTAGAGGCTGGAAGTCTAAGGTCAGGGCGCTGAAATGATCAGGTTCTGGGGAGGACCCTGTTTCTAACTTGTAGACAGCCTCCTTCTCCTGCATCCCTATGTGGCAAAGGGAGAGAGCCCTGATCAGTTCATTCCTTACAAGGACAGTGATTCCCTCATGGAGCCTCCATCCCCATGACCTCACCCAAAACTTAATTACTTCCCAAAGATCCCACCTCCAAATGCCATCACACTGGGAACCAGGCTTCAACATAAGAACTGGAGGTGGGGGTAAGAGTGGGAGTGGGGTGGAATTTCTCTGGTTGTCCAGTGGTTAAGAGTCCACCTTCAAATGCAGGAGATATGGGTTTGATCTCTGGTCTGGAACTAGGAACTAAGCAGCTAAGCCCCAGTGCTGCAACCACTGAGCCTGGGCTCTGGAGCCTAAGCACCACAGCCAGACTGAAGCCCTGGCACCTCAACGAAAGATACCATGTGCCCCAACTAAGACCTGACACAGCAAAATAAAATTAATTAATTAATTGAATTAAATAAAACAGGAGAATTTGAGGGGGGACACTAACATTCAGTTCAGAGTAGCCCCCTAAATTCCTCTGGGGAAGATGGACATTAAACCAAAAGAAAACCAATAAGTATATAGTGACATTTATGATAAGTGTGGAAAAGGAGACTAGGATACTAAAAAGTAATAAAAGAGGAAACTAATTTAGATCAGGGAGTCAAGAGAGACTATAGACTGAGACCAAAAGATAGGTAAGAATTTATCAGAGGTGAGCTGAGACAAGAGAAATCCAGGCCCAAGGTGCATCATGTGCAAAGGCCCTGAGGCCAGAAGGCAGGGGCAGGTCACTGTGGCAATTGTGCAGTATGTGAAGGAGAGAGGGCACAAGAGGAGCTGGTGAGCTTTCAATGCCTTTGATGGTTTCAGACTAAAGTTTTGGCTTCCCTTTGTCAAGCTTTCTGATGCAATAACTATGAATGCTCATTTACTGAAGAAAAGCCAGCAGAGAACAAGTCTCAGGTCCCCACGTTCCACAGCCCCGATTAGCCTGCAGCCGGTGTCTCTCGAGGATGCAGAGTGAGGCCGGAATGAGCGGCAGCACCACTCCTGCCCTTTCCGTCCATCTTTCCGCCTCAGCTTCTTAGCCATAACTGCTGGAGATTTTCAAAATTAGAATCATTGCCTATATGGGAGCCTGCAATGCAAGTCAAATGAGAGGCTGCTGCAGGCTAATGAAGACCAGTGACCTGGCGACCTAATGAAGATAAATGATTCAGTTACAGGTAGAGGACGCCACTGCATCACGTACTGCTTGGAGCAGAAAGAGGTGAATTCAGGATTTTTACTGCGCTGGACAAAGCCTAGTAAAATTGAAATATATATCTCTATTTCTGTTTATATCTATTTACCTGTAGCTACATCTATATCTCTATGTTTGCATGTCTGTATCTGTATCTATCTATACATCTGTGTGGCAAGGGGAAAAAGTAACATTTAAATTCCTTGACCGGCAAAGGACTCTTCTTAAGTGGCCCAGTTAATAGAGTTTTCCCCATTCTCATTCTTCAGATAATGAGGTCATTAAAGGTCAACAATGAGCCTCAGAAAGCAATCCAGAGGCACATACCTTGGAATGGTGGTATACACTCTAACTGAGGTGAAGAATTAATAGACAAAGAATGCAAAATAAGAAAATATTTTGTCTTTTTATGCGTAGTAAAGTATAAATATATTATGTGTGTGCACTTTAGAACTTTGGTAGCTGTACAAAAATGTAAAGCTAATTTACTCATTAAGAATCACTTATTGAACACCTGTTATGTGCCAGAAATTATTCTATGAATAGGTCTGGTTTTTCTCCATCTCGGATGTTTGAAAAACATAAGTAGTTTCCTAATTTCACTTGATTACAAGTTTTGTGACAGTTTTGGAAAGTGCTTGCCAATAGAATTGGTAGATTATCATCCTCAGAATCTATTTTAGTGGGTTTTCTTTGGAACTTAGTGATATCCAGGCTAGTAGGCTCTGTTCATGTATTTCCCCGTTAAGGCAGTGAGGTTATATGATCGTGGTTTTCTGGAATTTCAATCATTCGAGAAATGCTAATGAGTGAAGATGAGGTCCCTGGATAGCATGGTGAAAATGGCATTTAAGATCAAAGCTCTCAGTGAGCTTACAATCGACTGGAAATTTGGGGAATAATTTTCTCCATTAAACAATTTCAAGAAAGTCTTGGAGATTCAGAACTAGGAAACATTAAGTCGAAAATCACTTACTCAGGGTAAGTCAATTAAGCTTGTATTTTCTCAACTCATCCAGTTGTGATGGTAGCTTTTGTTTGTTCATTTTCATGAAAATTCAGCTCTGACTTTTATTGTCAATAAGTTAATAGATTTTATTTTTATATCCTTTTATCCTGGCACATAATTCTTTATGTTCATAGATCAATATTAGGGGAAATTTCTTTGCCAAGTAATGATCCATGGAGTCATAATAAAAGGAAAAATTTTCAAAGGTTTTCAGAGCCAGAAAGAATTATTGCAGATACAAGTGGGTCTATAACTGTGTTGTCCAAATATCCCACCAAATTTATTAGCCATTTTCAGCTCTTTCATGACTAAGAGTAAACATCTAGGTAATTGAAGCCAGAAAATAATCTGTTGAGTGTTAGACCTAGAAGGGATCTTGGATACCATATAATCCAATCCATGCATTTAGAAATGAGGAGGCTGTGGCCAGGCTTATTGACAGTTTCTGCCTGTTCAAAATCTTCTAGATCATGGTCATCGGTTCCATAAATTACAAACAGGTTTCTTGACCCTTTCCACCAGTCTAAGATTGGTTCTTGAGAAAGAAAGGCTGAAAGAAATCCATTTGCTTCAGACAATGCAGTCATGATAGAATTAAGACTAGAACTCACAAGAGTGCAATGAAACGTAATTTCTTGTAGTCAAAAAGCACACGTAAAGTGGGAGTCATAGCACTTCCCCTGCTGTGCTCTCATGAGGGCCCAACAGGATGGATTATGCGAGATCATTATATTTACCTAGAGTTCATTTTTCAGGAGGTAACTTGCCTAATCAAAAAGGTAGATTTCTCAAACCACCCGAAGGTGGATTTCCAGTTGGACTTCGTGAAAGGGCTTCCCAGGTGGCACAGTGGTAAAGAATCTGCCTGCCAGCGCAGGAGACGAAAGAGATGTGGGGTTCCATCCTCGGGTCGGGAAGATCCCCTGGAGGAAGTCACAGCTACCCACTCCAGTATTCTTGCCTGGAAAAGCCTGTGGACAGAGGAACCTGCTGGGCTACAGTCCATGGGGTCTTAAAGAGTTGTACATGATTGAGTGACTGAACAGGCATACCCTTCATAAAAGGGCTGTAATCAAAGACTGGAACCATCAGGGCTGTCTATCCACCTCTCCTTGGGCCTTCCCTTCTTTATCTGAAGACAGATTTCTGCTTTTATTGCCCATAGATCACTGTCATCCAATTTGTGTGTAGGGGGTGCTGAATCTCTCTCTTGGTTTCTATTGGGTGTCTCAGGGAAGGGATTTGATTTGGTCACAGTCAAGTGTGGACCAAGTAACTTGATGTCTTGGGAATGCTGAGGAGTGGAGAAAGCAGTAGGGTTACCAGGAGTTTGGGAAGTGTCAAGGTATAGATAGTTCTCCTTAAGGGAGAAGAAAACTTGCATGAGATGAAAGACAGCACAAGCCCCCGCTGGCCTGGAATTCTAAAGCTTCTTTTAAGACTTCAGAAATCTGGATGCTGTGCTCTGTTGATCTTTCATCTCACTTCCCCCTTCCCATTTCTTTTTTCTTTTTTCCTTGCCAGTGTAGTGCCCAGAGTACTACTTATATAAGTACTTGTGTAAGTACTACTTATATAAGTGCCCACTTATATACTGTGAATAGACCTCTGTGCGGTTACTAAAAACTTGCCTTAGCTCAGGCTGCTGTAACAAAATACCACAAATGAGGTGACTTATAAACAGCAAAGTTTATTTCCCACCATTCTGGAGATTGGAAGTTAAAGATCACGGCATCAGCTCTGTTGTGTTCTGGTGAGAGCCCTCCTCTGGGTTGCAGACTGCAGCTCTCAATGTGCCCTCACTAGGCAGTAGGCAGTAAGGGGTATCTCTGGAGTTTCCTTCATAAGGGCATGAATCCTGTTCATGAGGGCTCCCTGCTCATGACCTAATCACTTCCCAAAGGCCTGCCTCTTTATACCATCACCCTGAGGAGGTTAGGGTTTCAACAAATGAATTTTAAAGAAGCACAAACATTTAGTCCATAACAGGAGTTCAGTTCAAGTTGCAGGGTGGAGAGTGTGCTTGGACGTGGGCCCACTGAAAAGATTTCAGCCTTTTCTTTAACCAGCGGCACAAAGGATAGTCATTCATTCAACAAGTATCAACTAAGTGCCAACTCCCTCCACAGTGTGTGATGTCAGGGATAGAGTTTGTACAAAATACATAAGGTCCCCCTATTCTTACCCTAAATTCTTCTAGAGAAGATGTACATTAAACCAAAAGACAACAAGTAAAAATGTAATGCACTTATGATAAATATGATGAAGGAGAAGCATAGAATTCTGAGAGGATAATAGAGGGAACTAGTTTATATTGGAGGACACAGGAATGTACTTCTTAGGAAATGCTATGTAAACTGAGATCTGGGAGATAAAGAGGAATTAACAAGGGAGAGGGAGGAAGAGATACTTAGGTCCAGAAAGCAGCAAATACTTGGGGCTCATGTGTAAATGTCCTGAGGCAGGAAAGGGGTGGGTGTGCGCCCTCCTTGAGCTCCTGTCATTCAGGATGTAATTCCTAGAAGTGGGGAGGATTAATGCTCAGAAAAAGAGGATTGAACAAATAGTCCAGTAGGTATTTTTTATTTCTATAAAATACTGTATGCATGAGGATTCCATTAGAATCTCTTCTCTCACATAGGCAGACTCATTATGTAATTAACTACCTGACATATTATTCAATAAGCTCTATGTAAATGGAGAGGGTCACTGTGTGGGGTTCTGCTGTGGTGGGAGAAGATGGCAGGATCTGTAGATTCCAGATCAGCATCAGGATCTAGATGGACCGGATCATCACGCCTGTAGGACAGAGGTGAGTGGTTGCCAATTAGCTCATCAGGTGAGTCAACCACAATTTGGTTTTTGGTCTTTCCCCTTTCTTTCCGTCATGAATGCAGAGGAATTTGTTTCTAAATAAAAAACATTCACTCTAGAGCATATATATTTGTGAAAATCTGCTATTAATCTGGGATGTGAGGTGAATGTCTTGAGAGTTAGGGGTAGAGAATTCACGTGATCCAGTTCCTTTCTCTCAGTTTCTTCCTCACTCGATTCGGAGTTCTCATGCAGGACTATAGAGTGGAGGAGACTGCTGACGGAGCTATCCCAAGGGTGGGCAAGCAATAGCCCATGGGCCAAATCTGGCCTGCCACCTGCTTTTGTAAATAAAGCTTTATTGGAGCACAGTCATATCTATTGGTTTCAGTTCAGTTCAGTTCAGTCACTCAGTCGTATCCGACTATTTGTGATCCCATTAACCGCAGCACGCCAGGCCTCCCTGTCCATCACCAAATCCCGGAGTTCACTCAAACTCACGTCCATCGAGTCGATGATGCCATCCAGCCATCTCATCCTCTGTCATCCCCTTCTCCTCCTGCCCCCAATCCCTCCTAGCATCAGTCTTTTCCAATGAGTCAACTCTTCGCATGAGGTGGCCAAAGTACTGGAGTTGCAGCTTTAGCATCATTCCTTCCAAAGAACACCCAGGACTGATCTCCTTTAGGATGGACTGGTTGGATCTCCTTGCAGTCCAAGGGACTCTCAAGAGTCTTTTCCAATTCCACAGTTCAAAAGCATCAATTCTTCGGCGCTCAGCCTTCTTCACAGTCTAACTCTCACATGCATACATTACCACTGGAAAAACCATAGCCTTGACTAGATGGACCTTAGTCGGCAAAGTAATGTCTCTGCTCTTCAATATGCTATCTAGGTTGGTCATAACTTTCCTTCCAAGGAGTAAGCGTCTTTTAATTTCATGGCTGCAATCACTATCTGCAGTGATTTTGGAGCCCCAAAAAATAAAGTCTGACACTGTTTCCACTGTTTCCCCATCTATTTCCCATGAAGTGATGGGACCAGATGCGATGATCTTCGTTTTCTGAATGTTGAGCTTTAAGCCAACTTTTTCTCTCTCCTCTTTTACTTTCATTAAGAGGCTTTTTAGTTCCTCTTCACTTTCTGCCATAAGGGTGGTGTCATCTGCATATCGGAGGTTATTGACATTTCTCCCAGCAATCTTCATTCCAGCTTGTGCTTCTTCCAGCCCAGTGTTTCTCATGATGTACTCTGCATATAGGTTAAATAAGCAGGGTGACAATATACAGCCTTGACATACTCCTTTTCCTATTTGGAACCTGTCTGTTGTTCCATGTCCAGTTCTAACTGTTGCTTCCAGACCTGCATATAGGATTCTCAAGAGGCAGGTCAGCTGGTCTGATATTCCCATCTCTTTCAGAATTCTCCACAGTTTATTGTGATCCACACAGCCAAAGGCTTTGGCATAGTCAATAAAGCAAAATAGATGTTTTTCTGGAATTCTCTTGCTTTTTCAATTTGGCAATTTGATCTCTGGTTCCTCTGCCTTTTCTAAAACTAGCTTGAACATCAGGAAGTTCATGACTCACGTATTGCTGAAGCCTGGCTAGGAGAATTTTGAGCATTACTTTACTAGCGTGTGAGATGAATGCAATTGTGCAGTAGTCTGAGCATTCTTTGGCATTGCCTTTCTTTGGGATTGGAATGAAAACTGACCTTTTCCAGTCCTGTGGCCACTGCTGAGTTTTCCAAATTTGTTGGCATATTGAGTGCAGCACTTTCACAGCATCATCTTTCAGGATCTGAAATAGCTCAACTGGAATTCCATCACCTCCACTAGCTTTGTTCGTAGTGATGCTTTCTAAGGCCCACTTGACTTCACATTCTAGGATATCTGGCTCTAGGTGAGTGATCACACCATTGTGATTATCTTGGTCATGAAGATCTTTTTTGTATAGTTCTTCCGTGTATTCTTGCCACCTCTTCTTAATATCTTCTGCTTCTGTTAGGTCCATACCATTCTTGTCCTTCATTGAGTCCATATTTGCATGAAATGTTCCCTTAGTATCTCTAATTTTCTTGAAGAGATCTCTACTCTTTCCCATTCTGTTGTTTTCCTCTATTTCTTTGCATTGATCGCTGAGGAAGGCTTTCTTATCTCTTCTTGCTATTCTTTGGAACTCTGCATTCAGATGCTTATATCTTTCCTTTTCTCCTTTGCTTTTTGCTTCTCTTTTTTTCACAGCTATTTAAAAGTTGGCTTAAAGCTCAACATTCAGAAAACGAAGATCATCGCATCTGGTCCCATCACTTCATGGGAAATAGACGGGGAAACAGTGGAAACAGTGTCAGATTTTATTTTGGGGGGCTCCAAAATCACTGCAGATGGTGATTGCAGCCATGAAATTAAAAGACGCTTACTCCTTGGAAGGAAAGTTATGACCAACCTAGATAGCATATTCAAAAGCAGAGACATTACTTTGCCAACAAAGGTCCATCTCATCAAGGCTATGGTTTTTCCAGTGGTCGTGTATGGATGTGAGAGTTGGACTGTGAAGAAAGCTGAGTGCCAAAGAATTGATGCTTTTGAACTGAGGAGAAGACTCTTGAGAGTCCCTTGGACTGCCAGGAGATCCAACCAGTCCGTTCTAAAGGAGATCAGCCCTGGGATTACTTTGGAGGGAATGATGCTGAAGCTGAAACTCCAGTACTTTGGCCACCTCATGCGAAGAATTGACTCATTGGAAAAGACTGATGCTGGGAGGGATTGGGGGCAGGAGGAGAAGGGGATGACAGAGGAAGAGATGGCTGGATGGTGTCACCGACTCGATGGACGTGAGTCTGAGTGACCTGCAGGAGTTGATGATGGACAGGGAGGCCTGGCGTGCTGCAATTCATGGGGTCGCAAAGAGTTGGACACGACTGAGTGACTGAACTGAAATGAACTGAACTGTAAGGCCTCCCCAGACAACCATTTTGCTTTTTTGCCTTTCTTTCCCACGGGGATGGTCTTGATCTCTGTCTCCTGTACAATGTCACAAACATCCGTCCATAGTTCATCAGGCACTCTATCTATCAGATCTAGTCCCTTAAATCTATTTTTCACTTCCACTGTATAATCATAAGGGATTTGATTTAGGTCATACCTGAATGGTCTACTGGTTTTCCCTACTTTCTTCAATTTAAGTCTGAATTTGGCAATAAGGAATTCATGATCTGAGCCACAGTCAGCTCCCGGTCTTGTTTTTGCTGACTGTATAGAGCTTCTCCATCTTTGGCTGCAAAGAATATAATCATCTGATATCGGTGTTGGCCATCTGGTGATGTCCATGTGTAGAGTCTTCTCTTGTGTTGTTGGAAGATGGTGTTTGCTATGACCAGTGCATTCTCTTGGCAAAACTCTATTAGTCTTTGCCCTGCTTCATTCTGTATTCCACAGCCAAATTTGCCTGTTACTCCAGGTGTTTCTTGACTTCCTACTTTTGCATTCCAGTCCCCTATAATGAAAAAGACATCTTTTGGGGGTATTAGTTCTAAAAGGTCTTGTAGATCTTCATAGAACTGTTCAACTTCAGCTTCTTCAGCATTACTGGTTGAGGCATAGACTTGGATTACTGTGATTGAATGGTTTGCCTTGGAAATGAACAGAGATCATTTTGTCGTTTTTGAGATTGCATCCACGCACTGCATTTCGGACTCTCTTGTTGACCATGATGGCTAGTTCGTTTCTTCTAAGGGATTCCTGCCCGCAGTAGTAGATATAATGGTCATCTAAATTAAATTCACCCATCCCAGTCCATTTTAGTTCGCTGATTCCTAGAATGTCGACGTTCACCCTTGCCATCTCCTGTTTGACCACTTCCAATTTGCCTTGATTCATGGACCTGACATTCCAGGTTCCTATGCAATATTGCTCTTTACAGCATTGGATCTTGCTTCTATCACCAGTCACATCCACAGCTGGGTATTGTTTTTGCTTTGTTTCCATCCCTTCATTCTTTCTGGAGTTATTTCTCCACTGATCTCCAGCAGCATATTGGGCACCTAATGACCTGGGGAGTTCCTCTTTCAGTATCCTATCATTTTGCCTTTTCATACTGTTCATGGGGTTCTCAGGGCAAGAATACTGAAGTGATTTCCCTTCTCCAGTGGACCACATTCTGTCAGACCTCTCCACCATGACCCACCCATCTTGGGTGGCCCCACACAGCATGGCTTAATTTCATTGAGTTAGACAAGGCTGTGGTCCATGTGATTACATTGACTAGTTTTCTGTGGGTATGGTTTCAGCGTGTCTCCCCTCTGATGCCCTCTCGCAACACCTACCGTCTTACTTGGGTTTCTCTTACCTTGGACGTGGGGTATCTCTTCACGGTTGCTCCAGCAAAGCGCAGCCGCTGCTCCTTACCTTGGACGAGGGGTATCTCCTCACCGCTGCCCCTCCTGACCTTGAACATGGAGTAGCTCCTCTTGGCCCTCCTGTGCCCACGCAGACACCACTCCTTGGACATGGCGTAGCTCCTCCCAGCCGTCCTATTGTCTATTGCCACTTTTTCACTTGGCCAAATGGCCCACAAAGCCCAAATCATCTAAACCTTTATAGGAAAAGGTAACTGACCCCTGGACTATACCATGGATTATCCATCCATCACTATGTGAATGATAATTTCACCATAAAAAGCCAGAAACAAGAACCAAGGAAAAGTGTAAAGCCACTGAAATTATCTTCTTTATTTGAGAAAACAGTTCCATAATGAAATGAAGGAAACGAAAAAGGAAAGAAGGAAGGGAGAAAAAAAGAAAGGAAAAGGAAAGGGGAAAGAAAAGACACTGATTCGATCTGATCTCTTAATTTACACAGGAGAACATGAGGATCAGAGAGGTAATGGGTCCTGCCCAAGGTCTGAGGGCTAGTGGCTCACTCCCAGCATCATGATCACTTTCCCTACTTAGCGAGGCTCTGTTGTGTCAGAGTGCTACTGTTCTTTGCTCTGACCTCTGTTTTATTTTAAATCAATGTGGCCCATTTTTAAAGTCTTTATTGAATTTATTACAATATTGCTTCTATTGTTTATGTTCTGGTTTTTCAGCAGAGAGACATGTAGGATCTTAGCTCCCCAACCAGGGATCAAACCCACACTCCTCGCACTGGAAGGTGAAGTCTTAAACACTGGACCACCAGGAAAGTCCCTCCAGCCTCCATTTTAGATGTTCAGAAAGAATTATATATTTCCCTCCCTTGGGAAGTTCAGGAATTAACACACAAACCTGGCCCTTGGATTGTTTGAGAGTTGCCTGGGTCACTATGACAGTCCCCTTTCACTCTTCCACAATAAGGAGGAAGTGTATTCAGAACTGCCTGGAGCAGGGGCGGCAGCATGTGGGCTAGGCAACTGTGAGCCCTGACACATTTACTCTGTGGTTCCCTGGGCTCCTCACAGGCGTCTGCTGACACTAATCAGGCTTCCCAAACAGGGCTGATGGATCTAAATAAATAATTTCAAGTACTCCGAACTCCAGCTTGCTGAATGCAGTCGAGTCGAGTGCTATTGGAGCTTGCATTCAGCGCATGCCACTCATCCCATCTTATCTGCCACTGTCAGCAACATGTCAGCAGCTGGAGGTGCTTAATCCACATTCTTCAGTCTCTCCCATTTCCTCTCAGTGCTGGGAAGGGCTAGCCAAAACCCTGAATAAAATTGGCCAAATTGCTCGAGACTAGGCCGCTTGGCAGAAGTCTCTTCTCTAAAGAACAAGCTACAGGATGAAAGTCTGGGACCTGGGCTGCTTGCCTCCTTGTCAGAAGGCTAGTGACCCAGCTAGTCGGGGGGGTGAGCAGCCTCACCCTCGATGAGTCATGTGACTCACTGCCATCGTCTCTGTTCCACTGCGTTGCTCACTTCTCTTGCTTCCCCTCACTGGGGAGACTATGGCTCTGAATATTTGTCCCAGCCCCTAAGTGGTAATAGCCCTTTTGAGCTCCCAGATGTTGGCTTAGACCTTTCAGTTCATGGTTATTTCTGTCAGGTGATTTAGAAGGAAGCCTCCAGTACTGGGTCAGAGAGCATTTGAGGCTAAGCAGCTATCCTGGCCTGTGGTCTAGGCCATCTATCCAAAAAGGCCACAGCATGTGCTGACTCTCTTTGACCTCGGGTGCATCCATGGCCTCATTTCTTTTTACCACTGCTCCTTTTCCCCCAGCTTCTGAGATCAGAGCAGACCTTTGCTCCAGATGCCATTCTAGCCTCAAGCTCTCCTCTGCCACATCTCCCACCAGACTTTAAAGTTTTATGCAAAAAGGACTTGTATAACTTGGCCCTACCAAGTCTAAGTGTCTCAAACTGCCTTCCCTAAAGCCTCATGTTCCATCATCCTCAACAAAGATATGGCTGTGGTATTTGGTAATATTAGTCTTCTCCAGACACCAAATTCATTAACAGAGATCCATACAGCACATGCTCACTAAAAATGAGACCACTTCCACTCCCATACACTCTTTCATCCTCTGAAATGACTCTCAGACTCCCCACAGCCCCTTCTCCATCCTTGCTCTTGACAGACGACCTCATTTGCAATTTTCTGAGAAAGTGAAGTCATCAGAAGAGAATTTCTACAGATCCCCACCACCGCATCTACCCAGACCAGCATCTCATATATACTCTGCCTCTGAGTACATTAGCTCAGATGAACATCCATCTCGTTTTTTCTTTCCAAGGACACTCTTCTAACAATCTCTCTTTTTCTCTCCTGTGTCATCAGTGTTCCCTCTCTACTGAGTTATTCCCCTGAGTGTGTAAGCATGCAGTTATGGCTCCCATATAAAAATTTAAAAGTCCTAAACAACACAAATAGCACTTCACCTTTTTCTGTACTCTTCTTTCCCCCACCAGCAACCATCCCATTTCTCTGCAACAAAATTCCCTGGAGAGATGTACTACTAGCTATCCTCAGTTCCTTTCCTCCTGTCTCTCCTAAACTCATGCCATCAAATTCATCTTGTTAAGATCACAGATGACCTCCAAATGGCTGAATCTGAAGAAAACCGCAGTCCTTACTTTACTTGGCCTATGAGCATCATTTGGCTTGAGTGAACCCTCTCTCCTTGCTATGCTTTCTTCCCGTGGCCTCCAGGACCCCGTGCTCTTGCGTTTCTTCCTCAGTCTTTTCTGATTCATCCTCTTCTCCCCACCTTTTCAGGGTTAGTAGGCCCTGGGGCTCCAACTTCTTTTCTTTTCTCTCTGACTTCATTTCCTTGATGATCTCATCATGCCTTTTGGCTTTAAATACCATCTACAGATCTCCATCCCAGTCCTCATTTCTGAACCCCACACTATCATATGCAACAGCCTACTCTGCATCTCTGCCTCAGACTTAACTTGTCCAAATGCAGTCATTCTTCTCACTCAAGCCTGCTCCACTGGAAGCCCTGAACCATCTCAGTCAACAGCAACTCCATTTTTCTAGTTAACCAGGTGGCCAACTTTGAAGTCACCTTTGACACCTGTCTTTCTTTTATCCTTGGTTTCTAATTTTCTTAGTGGATTCCATTATTTCTACTTTTTAAAATATAGTCACAAACTGATCATCTCTTACTATGATGACTATCATCTCTACTGCTACCACCCTTGAATTATCAAGGGCATCTCACTTGAATTATCCTAACAGCCTTCCTGCTGCTATATTATTTCTGCTTCAAGACTGTCCCTCACTACCAAAGGGATCCCTTTGTGTTTTGCAAAAGGAAATCAGATTAGGTTTGCTCAAAACCCCACAATGGTCCCTGTGGTTCACTGCAAAATGGTCCCCCAAAGAATTTCCATGGCCTAATCTCAGCAACCTTTGAGAGTCTTATTTGGAAAAAGGGAGAGTCTTTGTTGACATAATTAAGGATCTTGAGATGGAGAGATGATCCTGTATTATCTGGGCAAGCCCTAAATATAATCACGTGTCTTTATAAGACGGAAGCAGAGGGAGATTTACCAGCAAGCAAAAGAGAACGTGATGTGGCCACGAGGCAAAGACTGGAGCGATGTAGCACCAGGACTGGACGAGGCAAGGAGCACATCCTTCCCTAGAGCTTCAGGGAGCACAGCCATGCTGACACTTTGACTGGAACTGCGAGAAAATAAATTTCTGATCTTTTCCGTTATCAAGTTTGTGGTAGTTTGCTATACAGCAGCCACAGGAAATGAATACATCTCCCATTTCATTCAGAGTGAAAGCCTATAAAATCCTTCATGATCCAGTCCCTATTAACTCCCTGACTCCACTACCCCCACTGTCCCCCAGTAACTGGCTCTGGGCACATTGGCCTTCTCCTTGTCCTTGTCTTTAAACAAATAGCAGCATGCAAGGCTATTCATCTAGTTGTTCCCTCCCTGTTGCTCAGGGACCTTCCTCCCTTCCTTCAGTCTTTATTCAGATAAGGTCTCTCCTGCTCCTTATTTAATATCTCTGCCTGCCCTACCCTCTGCCTCCCACTCCTGAGCCTTTGCATCCTGATCTACTTTTTTCCTTTTCAAAGCACTCATCTCTTTCTAACCTGCAATGCAGTTTACTTGTTTATTACTTACTTATCACTTATTATCCTCTTCCTCTGCTAGAATATAAGATTCACAAGGACAGAGCTGATCACCTATTTTGTTCTCTGCTGTATCTCCAGTACCTGAAATAGACCCTGACACATGCAAACATTTAATTAATTTGTGTTGAAAGCATGAGTTGATGTCCTCAGAGTTCCTTTAGCAATCATTAGGGACGCCTTTTTTCTCTCCTTCACCGACCTCCTTCCCTCCATGTACATGCATGCTCAGTCACGTTAGTTGTGTCCAACTCTTTGCGATGCTATAGGTGGCAGCCCACCAGACTCCTCTGCCCATGGAATTCTCCAGGCAAGAATACTGGAGTGAGTTGCTGGAGTGGGTTGCCATGCCCTCCTCCAGGGGATCTTCCTGACCCAGGGATTGAACCCGTGTCTCCTGCATCACAGGCAGATTCTTTACCACTGAGCCACCATGGAAGCCCTCCTTCCCTCCATGGCCCTTGTTATATTGACAAGGCAAATAAACATGGTAAGACACAGAATATTCAGTTCAAGATGGTGGAGAACAACTGGGTAGGTTAGTGAAAGCAAAATGGCAACCCTCTCCTCTGACCCTGGTGGCCTTTTATACACATTAATATGCAACACTCATGACCTAACAACATTTGATGGTTAGCTTAGAGAATTGTTTATGCAGAAAGTAAAATAATTTCAGGCCATACATCTCAGATGTCCAAAATATAATTTTAAGATTTTTCTTTAACTGTCTTGAGTTTCATTCTACATGGTATCAGAAAACACAATCTCACCAATTCAAGATCAGCTCAGTTACTTCAAAGTTATTTCCTTCCCTCACTTTTCTTGGCATAAGCTCTATTCCTAAAGGGCTAACATAATTTTGAGATATCAGAAACTGGGCCATGGAGTTGCCTAGCCAAGCTGTTAGTTCCTAAAATGCCCACCCTCTTCTTGCTTCTTAGCAATTACAATTCATCCTAAATCCATTAAGGACATCTGGTCCCAGTTAGGAGGCCAGATCCAAGTATCACACCTGTGCTACTCCCAGCCACAAGAGAGAACCACAGGCTGCCCCAGCTAGGCTGCCTGAGCACCTAGGTGATCTGAGAGTATTCATGGAGCATCACCATAATCCAGGTACCAGGAAGGGCAGTGCCCAAGTCCGAGAGTCCTGCTCTGAGAAATTATAATTCTAGAAAGGGAAGCCAGGTAATAGACAAGAAAACAAAATAAATGAAAAGAGGTGAGATGAGGGTACTGTGAAGGGAGCCAGGAAGGGGGCAGGTTTTTCTAAGCACGGCATTTGAGTTGGAAGAGAATGATAAGAAAGAAGCAACCTTGCAAAAATCTGGAGAAGCAGATTTTCAATCAGTTCAGTTCAGTCGCTCAGTCATGTCCAACTCCTTGCAACACCATGAATCACAGCACACCAGGCTTCCCTGTCCATCACCAATTCCCGGAGTTCACTCAAACTCATGTCCATCAAGTCGGTGATGCCATCCAGCCATCTCATCCTCTATTGTCCCCTTCTCCTCCTGCCCCCAATCCCTCCCAGTATCAGGGTCTTTTCCAATGAGTCAATTCTTCTCATGAGGTGGCCAAATTTTTATTGGAGTTTCAGCCTCAGCATCAGTCCTTCCATTTTCAATAGGAGGAAGCAAAAGCACAAAGTCTCCAAGATAGGGATGAATTTGTCCTGTATGGTAGACAGAAAGAGGCTAGACTAGCTAGAGTATGCAGAAGGAAGAGAGATTGGAGAGAGGTGGGGCATGACCAGATCTGGTAGGCCATGATAAGCAGTTGGCATTTTATTCTGTGCAAAGAGATCCTATAAAGCCATTTCTATACCATCTTTGCATCTTTCCTGCTATGGCTTATGAGAAAACATTGGTGTTCCTTGTCTCCTTCCAGGGAACAAGAGAGAATCCTAGCATATATGCTATCTACCCCCCCGGGTCTCCAAATCTTCTGGTGTTTATGTTGCCCACCTTTGGCTTAGTTAGGAGTAGGGGCAGGACACAGAGTGCCTGCTTAGGGCCATCCATTACATCTAACCATCTTGTCAGGAAAAATGTGTGAAAGACTTTGGAAACAGACAAAATTGATTGCTGGGTGTCCTGCTTATACCACCCTTCTGATTCATCTTTCTTCGTCTAAAGCTATTTTACAACCCTGTCAAGATGTGGAATACTGGTAGTAATGCAAGTGATTCTTGCCCATAGAAATGCAAACTGTGTCCAGCAGAGAGGCAATTGATCGCTGCCCTACAATACCTTTGTATCTTTCTGTATTTATTTCAGCATTCTTTTTAAAATTTTTATTGAAATATAGTTGATTTACAATGTTGTGTTAGTTTCAGTTATAAAGTGATTCAGTTATATCTCAGCATTCTTGATGATCTATACGTGTTTTCTTGAATCCTCCCCTGAACTAGTTGCAACATCTGACTAGTTTCGTCATTAATAATGACATATGTTCATTTTATATTTGCGTAAGGGTTATGATTTTACCTTTTGTGAAAAAATATCCTCTGGCAATCTTAACCACTCTATTCTTCTTCCCCCAACTGCTTTCTCTTCTTCTGTGGTTCTGAACAATCACAGGCTAAGCCAGAAGTAACTGGCACTCTCCTCTCTATACAGAGGGAACAACTGGGGCTTGAGGAAGGGAAAACGTACCCTTGGATTCCTGATTCCTGTCCTGGTACTCCACATAGGCGGCAGTACCACCTCTGTGAGTGCTTTAGGAAGTGCATCGAAGTATTTGGACAAGGGAAAGGGGTCTGTTCTGAGCGAGATAAATGTCCTGCAGTGCACAGAACAGTCCCCTCGAATGAAGATACCCTGCCCCACATGCCAGAGCACCTCCAGTGAGAAACATATAAGATGTTGCTCATGGATATGGTGGTCTTAATGACTGCCCCCCAAGAGTCCTGCTGGGACTTGTCTATTCATTTACCAAGTGACTAAACCAGAGCTACTTTAGTGGTAATATTTCCCCCCAGCGTGCAGAAATGTTTATGGCCTTCAATAAAGACTGTTCTCTATTGAGAACTGAGCTGGGCGTATACTGTTGTAAACTTCAGCGTCCTCCAGTAAGATTTACATTCTTATTTTGCTTAATATTCACACTTTAATGTGGCAATAAAAACAAGTGAGATTGTCTCATTGCAAAGGATCCTACTTAGTTAATTATCAGGCCTCATGCCACAAATCACTATGCTGGGTTTCTTATACCCAAAGAAGTCTGCTTTTTATCCCTCTCACATGAGTCACATGAGCCTGTATTGGCAAGTTGAGCTGGAGTTAGAGGTGGTGGGGAAGGAAGAGTAGGAGAGAGTTACCTTCCCTATAATGTGGGACCCCCAAGTGTCCAGCCCTGTATACATCAATTTAGGAGGCAGTGAAGTGAACAGGTGATGTCCAGATTCTAGGGTCAGATCTTAAATCCCAGCTCTGCCATCTACCAGCTCTGTGACCTCATGCATGTGATTTAATGTCTCTAAATCTCCGATCCCCTCTCACTCCCCCATACAGGTTACAATGGTGCTGTATCAACCTCTTGACTTTGTTTTGAAAATTAAATTAGGTAATGGATTTAAAGAAGCTGGCACCAAAAAAAGCAGGCAATAAATGTTGGCTCTTTCCCCAGTAAAGGCTTGAGAAGCATCCAGCACGATGTGCCTGATGCTTCCAGGGGTCATCAGAGCTATAGGCAAGTATCCAGGACACTGGGAACGGACAAGCAGATGTCAGAGGATTAAGGATTCAGGCAAGATTCTGATCAGCAGAGAGCAAGGTGTCAGAGGCCACATGAGGTCAGAAGCTACACAGAAGGAGTTATTGACACACAAGCGAAGAACAAGAGAGGGGTTTGTTATTAACCTGCTTAACTCCTGGGGGTAGGGGTAGGAGTTTTGGACCAAGATCAGGAAGGCTAGAGATTGCAGGTGGAAGACAACAGGCTTCTTCACTTTTGAAGAAAAGTAGGGTGGGCAGGGTCAAAGACTGCCAGGCAGAAGTAAACCAAATAAGAAGTCCCTCTGCAGGGACCTTTGGCAAAAAGCACAGTCTGCCCTTAGTCAGACTGCTTTCCCAGCCTTTTCTAACCATAGTACTAGGCAAATGGAGAGCAGTCCTGACTATCCATGGTGCCAGCTATGATGAATCAGTGATTCAAACATAAGTTCATGGGGAGACTTTACGCCCTGGCCATGATATGGATAGCCTTGGAGATATCAAATGGATTTTATCTCTGGTGTCAACTCTAGACACAGTGGCTGCCTGGAACATTGTCTTGAGAAATATTGTGAAGGTCATATTTGGGAAGAATGCTGTGACTGATTATTTATGTCTGCCAAGGGCTTAGAAATGATGAGTAGAAATATACTTGCTGCCTTTTAGCTGAGAGTACACAGCCAGTTCCTACTAGCTAATATGCAGCTGGAGCATACCTGTAAGATGTTGGTGGAGGATTTTATTCATTCATGTGTTCAACATTCCCAGAATAGCCTCCATGAGCAGCACTCCTTCCCTAGAGAAAGTGAGGATATGTGTAGGGAGAAGTTCCGGAGATTCAGTTCAATTCAGACGCTCAGTCGTGTCCAACTCTTTGCGACCCCATGAACCGCAGCACGGCAGGCCTCCCTGTCCATCACCAATTCCCGGAGTTTACCCAAACTCATGTCCATTGAGTCGGTGATGCCATCCAACCATCTCATCCTCTGTCACCCCCTTCTCCTCCTGCCCTCAATCTTTCCCAGCATCAGGTCTTTTCAAAGGAGTCAGCTCTTCACATCAGGTGGCCAAAGTATTGGAGTTTCAGATTCAACATCAGCCCTTCCAATGAACACCCAGGACTGGTCTCCTTTAGAATGGACTGGTTGGATCTCCTTGCAGTCCAAGGGACTCTCAAGAGTCCTCTCCAACACCACAGTTCAAAAGCATCAATTCTTCAGTGCTCAGCTTTCTTCACAGTCCAATTCTCACATCCATACATGACCACTGGAAAAACCATAGCCTTGACTAGACTAACCTTTGTTGGCAAAGTAACATCTCTGTTTTTGAATATGCTGTCTAGGTTGGTCATAACTTTCCTTCCAAGGACTAAGCGTCTTTTAATTTCATGGCTGCAATCACCATCTGCAGTGATTTTGGAGCCCAGAAAAATAAAGTCAGCCGCTGTTTTCCATCTATTTCCACTGTTTCCCCATCTACTTCCCATGAAATGATGGGACCAGATGCCATGATCTTCGTTTTCTGAGTGTTGAGCTTTAAGCCAACTTTTTTATTCTCCTCCTTCACTTTCATAAAGAGGCTCTTTAGTTCTTCACTTTCTGCCATAAGGATGGTATCATCTGCATATCTGAGGTTACTGATATCTCTCCTGGCAATCTTGATTCCAGCTTGTGCTTCTTTCAGCCCAGCGCTTCTCATGATGTACTTTGCATATGTTAAATAAGCAGGGTGACAATATACAGCCTTGATGTACTTCTTTTCCTATTTGGAGCCAGCCTGTTGTTCCATGTCCAGTTCTAACTGTTGCTTCCTGACCTGCATATAGGTTTCTCAAGAGGCAGATCAGGTGGTCTGGTATTCCCATCTCTTTCAGAATTTTCCACAGTTTATTGTGATCCACACAGTCAAAGGCTTTGGTATAGTCAATAAAGCAGAAATAGATGTTTTTCTGGAACTCTTTTGCTTTTTTAATGATCCAGTGGGTGTTGGCAATATGATCTCTGGTTCCTCTGCCTTTTCTAAAACCAGCTTGAATATCTGGAAGTTCATGGTTCACGTATTGCTGAAGCCTGGCTTGGAGAATTTTGAGCATTACTTTACTAGCATGTGAGATGAGTGCAATTGTGCGGTAGTTTGAGCATTCTTTGGCATTGCCTTTCTTTGGGATTGGAATGAAAACTGACCTTTTCCAGTCCTGTGGCCACTGCTGAGTTTTCCAAATTTGCTGACATATCCAGAGATCCTAGGAGCTGTTTTGAAGATCTAAGAATGCCTTGGCACCTCATTTAGATTCAACATCAGCAAATAGCCCCTGGGAAGTAGAAATCATTATGGTTGTTCAGTCACTAAGTCATGTCTGATTGTGATTCCATGGACTGCAGCACACCAGGCTTCTCTGTCCTTCACTATCTTCCAGAGTTTGCTCAAAATCATGTCCTTTGAGTCTGTGATGCCACCCAAACATCTCCTCCTCTGTCTCCTCCTCTTCTCCTCTTGCCCTCAATCTTTCCTAGCATCGGGGTCTTTTCTAATAAGTTGGCTTTTTGCATCAGATGGCTAAAGTACTAGAGTTTCAGCTTCAGCATCAGTCCTTCCAATGAATATTCAGGGTTGATTTCCTTTAGGATTGACAGGTTTGATCTCCTTGAAGTCCAAGGGACTCTCAAGAGTCTTCTATAACACCACAGTTTGAAAGCATCAGTTCTTTGGTGCTCAGCCTTCTTTATGTTCCAACTCTCACATTAGTACATGCCTACTAGAAAAACCATAGCTTTGACTATATTGACCTTTGTCAGCAAAGTGATGTTTCTTTTTCTTAATACACTGTCTAGGTTTGTCAGAGCTTTTCTTCCAAGGAGCAAGTATCTTTTAATTTCATGGTTGCAGTCACCAAAATTATTATTATCATCCTATTTTTGCAGGCTCAAAAACTGGGGTTCCTCTCCGTTTTAGAAGCGACTGGTTTAATAATATCTACTGTAATAATTTTGTACCTTTCACTGAAGGCCCAGAAAAAGCGTAATCATGTGCATTCAAAACCATTCGCCCTCTGTGTTATTTAAGGGCGAGCTTCCTGACACATTGCCAGCCCTTGGTCAAGCTCTGAGTATTACCTAAACTCTGGGAGTGTGTATTCAATGAAACTGGCACACATTCTATCTTCCTACAAAATAGCTATTTAAATATCCCTCGAGTATGCATTTTCTGAATCATTAAGGCCTCAGGGTGCATCAATTACACTAATTTGGGAAAGTGATCAAATTCAGGCAGGGCTGTTATTTTTAAAGAAAAGACATTTCAGTGTATTGATGGGGAGCTGGTGTCCGCAGTATATGGATTTCCAGTTATCTCCGGTCATGGCAGGAATCCATTGGTTTCCTTTAAGAGATGGAGAACACATTATGCCTGGTATTAACAAAGATCAATTTCAGTAAAGGAAGACATTCAGCACAAGGGGATTGAACTGAGCTGGGAATAAATGACGTAATATTTGAAGCGATAAGGGATATGTCATGCTGGGACTCCAAGTTCTTGTATAAATGATGATTAAATGGAATATTTGTCCCTGCCTTTTGCTAAAGGTGTCATTTCTTTACTGTAAAGTATAACGGATCTATTTTGGCATTGTCGGTGAAGTATGCAGTTAATAATTGGGCTTCTTAAAGATTTCAGAACTCTTCAGTTTTAACCTGAAAGGAGGGCCTTATCTTTACTGCCAACTCATTTCTACTCTTCAAACCCAAGCGACAGTCTTTTATAAGAATTTAGCTGTGGGTGTTATCTTTCAAGAAAACTGTATTCCAAACTTCAATACGGTGAATAGAGTTACAAAGACACCATGAGGGTAATATGGAAGATTTGGGAAATAGAGTAAAGATAAGCTGTCTGCTGAGATATAAGAGGCAAGGAATAGAAAGAAAAAAAGATGACATGAAGAGGAACAACACTGGTGCAGGATTTCTATCAGTGTTTCCAAGGAAAAAAATCAAGCCCAACCAGACTTTTTCTTTTTCTCTGTGAACAAATTTCTTTAGAGGTCCATAAAAGCTATTTAGTTATTTACATATAGATGTTTAAAGCTGGAAGACACCTCAGATGTTTCAACACATAGGAAAACAAAAGTCTTGGGGAGGTAGAGTAATTTACGAAGATGGCAGTTTCCCTTCCTTCCAACTTTTTTTTTCTTTTTCATTTTGAGAAAAAAACACCGTTCCAATTATTCCTATTTAGTTTGTGATGGTGGTATTGACTTTTGAATATGCACCAAAACTTTGGACCATGATTGGATGCCAAAAGTTCTAACTTGGAACTAAAATGAATGCTTAGTTTCTGACCCCATATTGCTTGGGGAAGGCATGGCAAGGATGCAAGCACATTTTCTTATGGCATCGTTTATAGGTCAGGCAAGAGCAAGAGAAACAGTTGTATAAGAAAATTAGTTTTGATTCATCAAGTAATAGCTTTTCCCTTACCAGAACCATCCCTAGACTAAGAAGACCAGGAGGTGAAAAGAGAGGAGCGGATCTACTTGAGGGCTGGTACTTACGATGTCTCCAGCTCAGACACAGACCCGTAGAGGAGCCAAGACCTACTAGGAGAAAATACTGAGAACCTCACCCTTTACCTTTTTTTTTTCCATACCAGCCTCAAGGCAGGCACTTTTAAGTACTTAGTGCCAGTATGAGGAGGTTGATGGGGGCCAGGATTCTCAACCCCAGGATTTTCCTGCACAGGGAAGGAGCTGTCATCGCAATACTTGGAATTAGAGATCTAAGTGAGGCTTCATGAAGCTGTCTTCGTCGTGAGCTCTTTCCAGCGTGGTGGTTACCAGGAGGGGTTGGAAGTTTTTTACTAAAGGAAAAATGGTAGCTAAAGGACTTCCCTGGCAGTCTCTGCCTAAGACTCTGCGCTTCCATTGCAGGGCGGGGTGGGGGTTGGGGGTGGGTTTGATTCCTAACTGGGGAACTGAAGTCCCACATGCCATGCAGCAAGGCCAAAAGACATAAATAAATGCTCTGTGCTTGTGCTCAGTCATATCTGACTCTTTGCAACCCCATGGACTATAGCCCACCAGGGTCCTCTGTCCATGGGATTATCCTGGCAAGAATACTACAGTGGGTTCCCATTGCCTCCTTCAAAGGATCTTCTAGACCCAGGGATCAAACCTGAGTCTCCTGCACTGGCAGGTGGGTTCTTAGCACTTGGGTCATCTGATAGAATAAAAAAATAAAACCTTCCTAAAAAAAAAAATCTATATAGATATATAGATATATGTAGCCTGCAGGCTTGGACTCTGATTACAGCACTGCTGTTAGCAGCTCCATGTTCTCTGGCAAGATCTATTTTCTGACATTAGGCTAATTGACCTCAAGATCCACAAGGACAGGTCATCTAACAACTCAGTCCAGACCCCTCACTCCTCTCTTCCCCTTTACCTTGTCCACTAATTGCCACAGCCACACCCTGAACCAGGTCACCTGCCTCCCTCTCCTTTCATCCTGCCTTAAATTTGGAATTTCCACTCTTGGTCTTTTCCCTATTTCTCCCCATACCACCAGTCCCACCAGACATGCTCTTCCATCCTTTAAGCTCTCCAGTTCCTAGCTCTGCTGGGCTTTCAGGCATCGGTGCTTTCTGAGTTTCTCTTCTTTGCTGCCATTATGTTTTTCATCAGTCACTCCACTAAGACTATTCTCGTTAACCTCCCTGCCTCCTGAGCTGTCACCCCTCCACTGACAATTAGCACCCTGACAATCCCAAATATAGATAAATCCAACCACCCACTTCTTCAAGTCCTGCTGCTTAGCAATGCCTGTGAAAGTCCATCATGGTGTCATCCTCATGCAATATAGACATCAACCCTTACCCCCTGAACCTCTTCGGTTTGGTTCCATAATGACTCATTTAAACTTTATCACCCTCCTCAATTACTCTACCCCATCACTACTTCTCGGTTTCATCCCCTCATTTGCAGCAGATGTCTTGGTTTTCTGTTTCCTGAGAAAAACATCAGTAGGGCAGTTCCTAACTATCCTGAATTTTCATGGGGTCTGAATGACCTCCACTGGAAGACAGAGGGCAATTCAAATGAGTGTAGCGCAAGCCAGAGAGAAGATAAGCCAAGCCATGGCAAAGGATGGGAAACCAACTGGTAGTCAGAGTGTGTTCCCATGCAAGACATCCTGAGGCTGAGGCAGCTGGATTTGTTTAGATCCTCTTTGGGAGGACTAGATCTGTGCCCCTTGTTGAACTTCTAGTTTATTTCAAATCTCTACTAAAGGCTTCAGTGTCTTCTCTGGATGAAACTCTTAAAATGCCCGAATCACAAATAAATTTGCTCTGAAAGGCATTTTTGGCTACAGAGTGAAAGATGCTGCATAATAAAGTTGTATTTTCTATACTGATTAGGCCGAGAAAGCCCATCTCTGAAATTTTGTAACTCAAACGGAGCTCACCCAATTATTTTCCCTTTAATTTTCATCATCTGACCTCCAACGCAGGTATAGTATTTAAGCCTAGAGAAAGATTTTTGGTCAGGTATCCTACTCAAGGCATGGAATTGTGAAGGGACTGACAGATCAGGGGTGTGCTGGGTAGAGCAGCCCTTTTATGGTTAGCTTTACTCCCCAGCCTTACTTTGTCTTTGCACCACTTATTTTTGGTAATTTACAGAATCCTTAAGCAGGCTGAAGAAAGTAATGACCCAGAGCAAAGAGCATCTGCTCATTTTATGTCTCTTGGTCATAAGATTTTGATGTCTTTTGGCTCTTCTCTAACACAGGAAGATAATCAATAGCAAGTTATTTTTTAGATGCAGTTCATGGGAATCAATTCCTTATGGAAAAAGCTTGGTGCACAGACAGGCCCCAGGGACCCATTGGCCAACAAGAAGGGCTTTGTCTTGCATTAAATTTCCTGGGCAAAATACAGTTGAGTCTTTTTTAAGCAGTAGCAAGGGCATGTGTGGGCTTCCCTGGTGGCTCAACAGTGAACAATCTTCCTGGCAATGCAGGAGACGCAGGTTTGATCCCTAGGTCAAGAAGATTCCCCTGGAGAAGGGAATAGCAACCCACTCCGGTACTCTTGCCTTGGAAATCCCATGGACAGAGGAGACTGGTGGGCTGCAGTCCATGAGGTCACAAAAGAGTTAGGCACAACTTAGTGACTAAACAACTAAAGAGCATGTGTAGTGAGAGAAAGAGAGTGAAGTGGATAAAAGAAAGCTTATAAATAGGTGAGTCACAAGCTTCTACCCAATATTTTAGCTCACTCAGCAACCTGACCGCTAGTTGGATCACTGGGCCTCCTTTCTTAAAAGCTGAATAAGGGCTAATATATGGAACAGATATTAGGGTAGTGGTCAGTGGGCAGATGGACCCACCACTAAACGCAAGAGCTATTGATCAGTGGGAGAGCTGTGGGCCATGGCTTCTTATAAGACTTATTTATCTAGCCATCGATTTAAAAAGACACCGAAGTCTTTAATTGAGTGTATATTCTTTAATAAACCAAAATGTTGGTTATTTACAGAAGACTGGACAAATTATTCTGGGATAAAATTTACCAAATTTTGTTTTCTTGTTGTTGTTGTTTTTTATGTTTCATAATAAATATCCTAATGTTTATCCATTAAAATGGTTGATTTATAAGAGATATCTTCACTTACTTCCAAAGAGGGTTTAAGGAGAAATAACAAGGAAAGTTGTGTGGTGGCATTTTCCACCGCCTATCCTCTGGGATTTTTGGAGTAGAGCTGAGTTCCTTGCTCAGAGTGACCTGGAGTGGCCCTTGGTCCATGGGTTCATCTCTCACGGGGTTCTGGTCAGAAGCCTAGAGGTGGTAGCGGCTTCTGGGTGCCTCAGTATGCCTGCAATTTCCCTTGGCTCTGTTCATATCTTTAAGAAGGTGCTTTATAAGTGTGTCCTCATGGAATTCTGCTTCTTGCTGGGACCCTCACTGCTATAAGCCGGTAAAATTATAATGCTTGATCTTTTTTTGGACCATAAATCACCAACTTACAAATAAAAGCAAACCTAGCTCCGAAGTGGTGCTTCACACTCATTCTTATGTGACATTTGTTGAGTCTTCCATTCATGCTGCCTCCCTGGGTGGTGCAGGCATCATCTGTCCCAACTCACAGGAAAGGAAATGGAGTTACCGCACTTCTTCAAGGTCTGTGACTCTCTGGGGTTCAGGTGGTCACGATCTCAGGCTTCCATGGGCTCTTCTGGCCCAGACTGTTCTGACCCTTGGCAGCCAAAGGGAAGTGGGCCCTTTGCTTTATTATTTACTCCTGATCAGTTTCTGAAGGCTTGACAGAAATGTTCCTGTCCAAGGGCCATCCTTACCATCACTTCCAACTTCAAAATAACAGGCCTCCTTCCAAGACCATGTGGTCATCTCCTCCACGCTATCTCCCCATGGGAATGAATCCCTGCTGCTTTTACAAGTTGTTAACCTTTTATGTTAGGTTCTGTTTCAAATATCTTTCAGAAATCCTGCCTGCAAAGGGCAGCAAAGGAAAAGCGCTCTTTCATCGTTTCAAGTATGTTTCTCTCTTTCTCTGTCTTGCTCTCTGCCTGTTTCCCTGTTCATGTGTCCTTGCTCTTTCCTTCTCTGTTCATGCCTTCCTTTCATTAGAGGCCTGTGGGACAAGCTGACCATCCTTGCATGTTGAGGCCCCACAAACCTCTAATAGTGGGAAGCCCTCACCATCTCTAGGCCTGTGAGAGCTGTGGTCAGGGAAGAATGACTGCTCAGCCCCTGCTGGAACTGTGGGACTGACACGAGGAGAGAACAGGGAAGAAATATCCTAGTCTCTCTCTCTTCTCCCCTTCTGATCTTCTACAGGTGCTTCCCATCGGCCACGACCAACTGGCAAGGGATCCTGGGTACTACAGCCTGAGGGGTAGCCTTTGGGCAAACAGCAGGGTAGAGATGGCAGAAAGTTGTTGGAACTGGTGTTAGGGGTTGAAGACTTAGTCAGTCATGTACAACTCTTTGTAACCCCATGAACTAGAGCCTGCCAGGCTCCTCTGTCCATGGAATTCTCCAGGCAAGAATACTGGAGTATATTGCCATTTCCTTCTCCAGGGTATCTTCCCAACCCAGGAACTGAACCTGAGTCTCCTGCATTGCAAGCAGATTCTTTACCATCTGAGCCACCAGGGAAGCCCATTAGGGGTTGAGGTGGGAACAAAAGAGAAAATAGCCAACTTAGGAATGAACCTACCTGCCTACTTACAGCAGTGAGACTGGTTAGTGGGATGAGTGAAAGACATTCTCGTTCATTCCTTCACCCGTCCCCCTGCTGCCTCCAAAACAATGTTGATTCATCTCTTCGTAAGTTTTAGAAGCAAACCACCCCTCCCCCCCATGTCCTTTTCTGGATATTTCTGTTTTCTCCACTCTATCTCTTTGCCATGTGTTGTGTTGACTGGAACAATCTGAATGCCTTGGCTATTCTCTTTAGTAAAGTGAAATTGGAAGTTGCATCTCCTTCGTTCTCCTACATTTTTCTTTGCTGAGTGGTAAAGAGGAAGGCCAATTTTCATGAGTAGGAACCCAAACAAGCCATAGCAAATTCTACTCAAGTGGCAACCCTGCTTGCATGCATCTGTCAATCATCGGACACAAGACACACTCTTACCGTGAAATTAATAAGCCTGAGTCATCAGTACCCTCGCTTCCAGTGGTCGCCTGCAAGGGCTGAGAAACTTCATATTCATAATGTGGCATTCTTTTTTCTTGAAGAGGGCCCTCATAATTGTACAAACTTTAGGGCCTACTAAGTCTGGACCTGTCCCTTCCTCTGTGTCTTTGTCACCGAATATACCTTTTCTACCCATGAATGGCCTGGCAGTGTTTGCAGAATCCAAAGCAGAGGTAATTACTATCTGATAGATCTACTGGCAGAGACTCCTAAGACATATGGTCCAGTCAATGGGCCTAAACAAAGGAGCAATTACAAGGTGGCACCGCAGCCTAATAAAGCGGTGGCGGCAACACAGCCGGTGACACGGATGACAGAGGCAGGCTGCTGAGGGCCGGCCAGGCACAAGCAAAGCTCCTGTGCTCTGTGGTGCAATAAACCTTGTGTGTGACAGCAGCAGAGCTGTCACCTCTTCTGCTGGCTGGCTGACTTGCACACCTGCTTTCTGGGGAGGTGTGGTGAGGAAAGCCTGGACGACCTGCTCCGTCGGCCTTTCCAGAGCAGAACCTGGTCCAGGTCAGGGGAAGTCCACGGGGGCTCTGCACCTGGGCATATCTGTGGAATCATAAAATCACTCAGATACTTCAGGTTTGCCTGCCTTGTTGGCGTATGGATGATCATCCTTCATCCTGAGGTCAGCATTGCCTTCGAGGATGGTCAAGACCCCCAAGCAAGTCCAGTCCTCCCTGCACAACCTTCCAGGATGCTGAGGGATTCAGTCTTGGCGCAGAGTGCCTTCAGCACCTCCTGGGGCGGGGACTGAGGACCAGCCCAGAGTTTGGCTTCATGCGATACTTAACACACTGGCACACTGGTCCATGGGCTACCTAAGCAGTTGAGCCGTGTGGAGGGCAGGGAGCAGCATCCGTGCTCATGGCCTGGAGGCCAGGCCAGCTCTGGCTCAGCCCTGCCTGCTGCTCTCCAGCTGGCAGCTCTGCTTCATGCGCTGTGCTCAGAGCCACAGAGAAAGGGGCTTTGATGGGCAGAGTTATTAGCGCTCTGTTTTAATTAGGCCTCCTGGTGTTTTCCCCACAGCTTCCCTTCTCTTTACCTGTCAGTGCTCCTAGTGTCACCCAAACACCAAATGGTGATGAGCAAATGGACCTACTGTGAATGGGGACGAATATCAGGCTGGTTGGAAAATAAAGGTCATTAGTCTTCTCTTTCTTGTGCCACCTGAGTGGGACCTCCTGGTCTTACCTTGCTGGGAGCCCAGGAGGTGCCTCGGATCTGCAATTTGCTGATGTCTGGATGAAATCTAATTGTAACATCTGGTGCACAGGGCCATTTGGGAAAGGCAAAGAACAACTTGTCAGGAGCTCCTCATATAGTTCAGCAAGAGGAGAAGCGAAGGGAGAGAAGAGGACCTGACCCATCCAGGGAGCTCAGAGCACGTGGGGACCAGCAGGAGATGGGTCGTGGGAGGGGAGGAGGTGGGAGGGGACCGACTTCTGTAGAAATCACTTCTGATGCTTCTCAGGACCAGCGTTGTGATAGAGAACTGTTCTCTGAGAATGAGGATGGATCTCTCAAAGATAAGAAGATTATTTAGGGAGGTTCTGTTGGTGGTGATCTCTCCTGACTATTGTCTGAGAATATTTTTCCTTTGGCTGTGTTCTCAAAAGTTGTTTTCACAGGATAGACTGTTCTCGATTCTCAGCCTTTTAGAGGGAGCACCCCTCCCATTCTGGCTCCTGCTGTTACTGCTGAAAGGGTAAAGGGCCTTTGGTCTGAGTTTCCTCTCTGGTTTCTCCTTGCAACTCCTTGCATATGCATAGATTGCAACTGTGCAACTACGCAACTATTGCAACTATGCAATCAATTTCACTACAGCTGTGTGTCAACATGTGGATTTATCTTTACTACCCTGCTTGGGGTTTTTTGCAATTCCAAATCTGGAAAATTTTCAGCCTGTGTTCTTCAGATATTGCCACTTCCCATTTTCTGTTTTTTGTTCTTGGGAACTCCACTTAGATCTGTTTGGCCTCCTCTTCTCCACATTGCTCCTGTTTCTCAAACCTTTATCTGTGAAAATCCTCGGAGACTGGGGTTGAAGTTCTTTCTCTAGAGAAAATCTGTTATTTGCTTCTGCCATCCACCAGGGGTGCTTTCAACACTGGCCTGCTTTGAACTAATTTCTTGTTAATTAATTTCATTTGCTTTTTGGTACATGCAGATTGCTTGAATTCCAACCACCAACCTGGCTGGGAACAGGCTTGGGGTTACATGTATTTGGGAGAGATTTTTCTTTTTCCAAGGGCCAAGGCATAGGCAGACAAGTTTGTGTGCTTGTGAAACAGAATTTTTCCCTACTGCATCATTTCTCTGAGGCTGTAGTGTGGAGAGGGTCCCTGCCCTTCCAACTTTCCACCTCCTAAACATGGCCGTAAAACCCAAGGTGCTAGAATGGGTGCTGGGTGGGAGTCGAAACCCTTGAGGAAAGTCACTGTCTTTCACAGCCACTGTATCGCTACAATTTGTGTCTTTCTCTCCCTGGTGGCTTAGAGGGTAAAGCATCTGCCTGCAATGTGGGAGACTCGGGTTCAATCCCTGGGTCAGGAAGATCCCCTGGAGAAGGAAATGGCAATCCATTCCAGTATTCTTGCCTGGAAAATCCCATGGACAGAGGAGTCTGATAGGCTACAGTCCATGGGGCTGCAAAGAGTCGGACACAGCTGAGCGACTTCACTTCACTTCCACTATCCTAAAGGTTCTGAATTTTTGAAACATTGTATTCAGCACTTTAAGTTATTGCTATGTGTTTATTTTGGAGTGGAAAGGTTTCCAGAATTTCTGTTGTTCAGTCTCCCAGTCATGTCCAACTCTTTGCAACCCTGTGGGCTACAGCACACCAGGCCTCCCTGTCCCTCACCATCTCCTGAAGTTTGCCCAAGTTCATGTCCTTTGCATCAGAGTCCAGCATATTTCCAGAAATGGAAGTCCACATCTCCATATGGATAAACCCCCTCTCTGACGAATTTGCCAGCTTCTCTTTCTCTTGATCTCCCTTCTGTTCTCTCTAGGTTTGCGTGTGCATAATTGAAGCGATCTTTCCTCTTAGTTGGGACACTCGCTCATACAATAGGAGGGACAGAGGCGATCTCCTATAGTGCGGGAAGAAAACATTGTGTTAGGACCTCTGCTTGTGTATTTAGCTCATACATTGCTTAGCTTCTATGCTTCATATATGCTTCACCACATGCACGTTATATTAGCAGAGGAGCACATGCTTACAATGTGTTAATAAATACATACACATTTTTAAACTGACAGGGGTGTGTGATCACAAGAGTTTGGAGGCTGCACCACCTTTTAAAGCCATAGGAAGCCACTGTCTGCTTTCTTACGATGTTTATAGCTGGAGCGAAAACATCCAGAAGTTTGCACACATTTGAACTCTACTTCTTCAGACCAGAAACAAAAGGTTTGGTGTGGGTAATGAAAAAAGCCCAGGTATTCCAGGGCTCTGGGAGTGGTAAGGTGCTTGCCAGGCCCACGGCTGGAAGACTGTGGCTGACTGTCTAATAGATCCACTACTAAGTCTCATTTCTGCTCTTCTGCTATAGTACATATTTTCTTATTTCAGCATTTCTCTCTACTGCCTAATATGCTTTTCCAAAGTTTTTGACTGACCCTGTGGATTCCACAAAGATTTAATTTCTCTGGTTAAAGGGAGAAAAATAGAATTGACATAAGTATATCACAGCACCTACAAAAGCAACTGACACTTCATAGCCCCAAATCAGCATTCCAGGTAGCTTGCATGGGGTGTTTGGGCTGAGACCCCACTGCCCTTCCAGCTACCCCACTCCCACCCCCACCCCCACCCCAGGGCATGTTCCTCTGCCTGTCTATCTGCTTTCCCTGTGTTATGTTCTCAAGCCCCTGAGAACACATTTCATCCTGGCAGTGGACACAGTGATCAGGTTTCAAAGAAACAGCCTGGCTGAATGACCCTCTATGGGCAACCCCCTCAGTAAAAGGATAGAAGAGGGAAAAATTCTGTCTCACAAGGACACAAACAAGGTCATTTGTAGTCTACAAATAGGAGTTACAGAGTCAGAGCTTTCTTCCCCATTTTGAAACTGGGTTCTAGCCATGAAGTACTTTTCTGATGATGATTCCAGGAGCCTCAATTCCCAACATGACCCCAAATAAGTCCTGTTGCAGGGAAGTGCTCTGTCTGGGGCTATTTACAGTCATAGGTAGGTAGGTAGGTTTAGTTGCTAAGTTGAGTCCAACTCTTGCAACCCTATGGACTGTAGCCTGCCAGGCTCCTCTGTCCATGCATTTACCAGGCAAGAATACTGGAGTGGGTTGCCAAGAAGATGGTGAATAGAAGGCTTGGAGAATTTTAAAATGTATGTGTGTGTGTGTCTAAATTGGTGTAATCCACAGATTTCTTACAGTTATAGGAAAGTTTTTAGACTCAGAATTGTGATACCCGGGGGACTTCCCTGGCAGCCCAGTGGTTAAGACTCTGCGCTTCCGTGGCTTCTATTGCAGGGGATGCATGTTCGATCCCTTATCAGGGGAATGAAGGTCCCACATGTCTTGCAGCACAGCCAAAGAAAAGAATTGTGATATTCTGGTTTAGTAGTTTGGAGGAGAGTGAGTGAGTGAAGTTACTCAGTCATGTCTGACTCTTTGCCACCCCATGGACTGTAGCCTACCAGGCTCCTTCATCCATGGTATTTTCCAGGCAAAAATACTGGAGTGGGTTGCCATTTCCTTCTCCAGGAGATCTTCCCAACCCAGGGACTGAACCTGGGTCTCCCATATTGTAGGCAGATGCTTTACTGTCTGAGCCATCAGGGGAGTCTGGAGGAACCATGAAACAAACAAGAGAAACAAAAAAAAAATTCATGTTACAATGCTTGTCTAACATACCATCACCACCATCACATAGACACATGAGTTGTACACACGAGTTGTGCACATGCCATAGCCAAGTCACTCCCCAAGTCATTCAAAGCTGAAGCTTGTGTCATTGTTTCTAAGAATCTTTGAGAGCTCTGGTCCATTAGTGTGGACGGAAACAGATTTAGACTGCACTGTGCCAACGGGCATTATTACCTCCTGTGCGGTCAAGTGAGACAAACTGGGTCTCCAAATAGGCCTGTGTTTTCCAAGCTAGAAACCCTCCCCTGTTTATATTTTCTCCTTGAAGAGGATATTTTTTAAAAGCCTATTTCACAGAATCAATTATAGTGGGCCCTTTAAAATGGGAGGTGAGCTGGAGGAAGTTCAGTTTGGTTTAACGATAACTCCAGCTTACTGAAACAACCATTAGCGTATCATGTCCCCATATGGCAGTCATTAGAGACAGGGGAAGCTTGAGAAGCTTATTGCTCTGAGACAGCTAGTAAAAGAAATTGGAGATATTTTTATAGGACCTAAAGACAGTACCAATAAAATAAGGACAGAAACCCATCTGTAGATGATAGGCGAGAGGAGGAAATCTTTGAGGAACTAAAAGGTCTTCACTCCACAAGATGAAGAAGCTCCCAGATCTATGATTCATGTGCATCTTAATTTATTTACTTATTTTCTCA
Source organism: Capra hircus (assembly GCF_001704415.2). Classification (NCBI taxonomy): domain Eukaryota; kingdom Metazoa; phylum Chordata; class Mammalia; order Artiodactyla; family Bovidae; genus Capra; species Capra hircus. The sequence goes on from NC_030817.1 coordinate 25,057,179, forward strand.
GTCGCTCAGTCAAAAAACATTCATTGAGCACCCACTATGTTCCCAAATGTGGCAGGTTCCAGGGATAGTGTTGAACAAGACACAACCCCTGCTTCAAGGCCCTTCGATTTGGATGATACACCAGAAAAGAGGCCTTGGAGTGCAAGGGGCTGGGATGAGTGAGAGGAGGCAGGGGTGATGTGTTAGTGCATGTGGGGAAAATGAGAATGCTTCCTACCCAACCTGCCAGGACAAGGCTGGATTGTGAGCTGTTCCAGACAGATGGAGTTAGAGGTACAAAAGCTGCAAAGATAAAGAAAATAGGATATCTTTGAGCAACTGCAAGTAGCTCTTTATGGCTTCTTCTGGTTCAAGAAAAATTATGTTAAGATGTAAGCTAGAGAGGTAACCAGGGATCCAGATCAGAAAGAGCTTTCTTGTGATTCCTGGCAATGGGAACCACTAAAAGTTTCTAAGCAGGGGGATGATGTGATCAAATTTCCATATTAGAAAGGTGGTATTGGTAGCAGTATGGGAAATGGCTTGGAGGTGGGAAAGGTGAGGCTAGGAGGCAAGTTAAGAGCCTGGTAAAGTAATCAAAGTAATCAGTCAAAGGATAAAAGTGACCTTAGCTCAGGTAGCTGACATGGGATAGAGACAAGTAAACAGAATGAAGATATATTAGGAAGATAGAATTAATAGGACATGAGAATAGGCTGTATATGAAGGATGGAAGAAAGAAACTAAGGGCAGTGCTGAGGATGCCAGCTCCTGTTACTGGATGGGAGAGATGGTACTACTCACTGAGACAGTGAATACTGCAGAAAGAGGGAGTTTAAAGGAAACAGCAGTGAGTTACTTTTAGATATTCCAGGTTTGTCTGTGTCCTATTCAATAGACTCTCAGATGTATTTTTCCGGAGCTCAGTACAAGGAGCTGCGAAGACTTAGAAATCTGGGGGGCATCAGCCTATTGTTGGCAACAGAGACTATGAGATATAATGAAATTATCCCAGGTAGAGGAAAATCTCATGGACAGAGGAGCCTGGTAGGCTATAGTCCATGGGGTCGGACAAGACTGAGCGACTTCACTTTCACTTTCCACTTTCACGCATTGGAGAAGGAAATGGCAACCCACTCCAGTGTTCTTGCCTGGAGAATCCCAGGGACAGTGGAGCCTGGTGGGCTGCCATCTATGGGGTCACACAGGGTCAGACAGGACTGAAGCGACTTAGCAGCAGCAGCAGCAGAGAGTGAAGAGTTCCTAGAAGAGCCCGTGGGAACCAACCAATGTCAAAGGGATGGAATGAGGATGACAAGCCCAGAGGCAGTGTGAGGGTGAGCAGTGGGGCAGGAGGCATGGGAGAGCCTGTGCTGGAGTGACGAGAAGGGAGAAGGATGAGGACGGGGAGGAGGAGGAGGGAAAGCATCCATTAGACTCAACAGCAAGCAGATTCTTGGAGGCCTGGGTGAGAGTAGTTTCACAGTTTCACTGTGATGGGAAAGTGGGTTAAGAGTTGATGGGAGGTGGAAAAGCAGAATCTAGGACTAGGTATAACTGGTCTGTTTCAAGATTCTACCTGTGAAGGAAGAGGGAAGATGAGGTGATAAGTGGACAAGGAGAGTAATAGGACAGAAGACAATTATTTAGGAACTATGTGATGGGAGGGTCTTGAGAGGATTCAAATGCTGATGAATAATAGCTGCTGAGGAAGAAAATATTCATGAAACCGGTGTCAGAGGGGGTGATCATTAGGGAGGGTCCCCTGCCTAGGGGCATGCCTGGTTCCAGAGTACAGTGGAAGGGATCGGCCTTAGATAGGATAGATCAAGCTCCCATTAACAAATGACTGTGAAACCCAGGCACATACATCAGTGTCTATGCTCCTATTTTGTGGTCAACTGGGAGTCAGGGGGCACTAATGGTAAAGAATCCACCTGCCAATGCAGGAGACGCGAGAGATGTGGGTTTGATCCCTGGGTCAGGAAGATCCCCTAGAGTAGGAAATGGCAGCCCAACCCAGTATTCTTGCCTGAAAAATCCCATGGACAGAGGAGTCTGGTGGGCTACAGTCCATGGGATGGCAAAGAGTCGGGCATGACTAAGCGATTGAGCATGTAGCTGCTCAAATTACTCTACGAATACTGGGGGTCAGCTAAGTGGCTCCCCTGACCTTGATTGGACTCACCTGTCTGAGACTCCGGGGATGTCAGCTAATCTGGATGAATCTGTGGTAATGGGTGACTGGGGTGACTGGGCTCTGCTCATACAACCCTTGGCCCCATCCTGGGACCTGTGGGCTAGCCTTGGCTTGCTGTTCTCAGGGTGAGAGCAGAGACGAGGGGAGCCAGCCCTGATGCCCACACCCCTTCATAGCCTCCATCTGTCAGGTCTGCTAATATCCCTTTGGTCAGAGCATGTCCCTCATCTGAGCCCAGGGTCAAGTCACCCCACCCGTGTGGCAAAGTTAAATGGCAGAGGGCACAGGTTCAGGAGAGGATGAAGAATTTCTTAGCACAGATAAAGAGAAATACGGTTTTGACATTTTGTCAAACACAAGAAGAGAAAGAAGTTTGCAAATCTCCAAGGGGAAAAGACAAAGTAAAGCCCTGACCGTTTCCTCCCTTCTATTCAGGCCAAGGTGCTGCTGTATTATTTATGTCTGGAAAGGTTAACACTCGACTGTGGTTAATGAGTAAAGCAGTCTGGAGGAGAACGCTTCATGACAGGGTCAGCGTTACCTTATAAAACTTAATGACAGCAAAGTCAGCTTTATTGCTTTTGTAGAGGGAAACGCCCTCCACCACCTCAACAGAGCAGGTAGAATCTGCTCCCCGGGTGAAAGGAAAAGAATATTTGCTCCAAATCTTGTTTATGGAGAAGCACACTGGGCTGTGACGGAGTTTAATTTCAGAATGTGTATGTGGAGACAGAAGTGTTTGTGAAGGGGAGAGCAAGACAGCTGTGGGTTCCATCTATGTTACACCTAGGCGGGTGAGCCTGGAACTCCTGGATGGAGGAAGTCAGGCTTCCCAGGACCACACTGAAAGGGGGAGTCCAGGGAGCAGGGAAGTGCGTCTGCCATAGCGGTTGCTCTCCCTAAGCTGCTTAACTGTCCCCAAGGTCCTCATGCCTGTCCTCCTTCTCTCCGCTTGCAGTCAGAACCGTTCTACAGACACAACCCCCCTGCTTTGGAAACAGAACTGAAGCATGATGCTGTGAGTTTTATAAACAGCTGGCCAAGGCATACATCGTTATCACCCATAGAGCTTGCACTTCCATAAACCAGAGGTCTACGCACGGCACCCCCTCTTCTTTCATTTCAGTGTAGTGTGGAGTATTTCCTGTTAGGGGTATTGAGGAAATATAGTATCCAATTTTAACTAAACTAACTCTCAGATAATAGATATAAGGCTTTAAAAATGTCCTGCAAAGAAATAGCAGTTAAAAAATTTACACAGACAGACAATGCAGAAATGGCTGAGCTGACCGTTACTCAAGGACGAGCCCTGGGTCACAGTCCACACTGTGAAGTGAAACAGCGGTGATTTGATCCCTTCTGGTGAAAAGCCAGAAAATTTTGAAAATGATGAAGATTATTTATAATATGTCATTAACTATCATCAATTTGCCCCAGGTGTGTGTTGTACCTGATATTATACCAAGTGTAAGAAGACATCATGAGTAGTGGGATATCCAAAAGTTAAGCATCCAGAATATAAATACAAATCTCTACAGTAGCCTTAGCAATATTTGAGGTCCGGTGATACCCAATCCAATATTTTTTTAAATGTTACTGAACAATAAAGAAGCATCTTTAAGGATCTCTTAGATTAAGCAAAAGACCACACATCTATTCATGTTCTTCCTTCTGTGGTAAAAATGGCTGAAACAGGTGTGGAAAGAGTATGGAGCAAACCAAAATGTATTCCTTTAACAGCAAATTATATTAAGAGATGCACAGAAGACCTGCTAAAGGTTGTAAGAAATGGGTACGGAACAAACTACACCAAGCAGGAGGTTGTTGTGCTTTAGGTTGAAAATACAGATGTCTATATTAGTGGTAGATCCTTTTTCAATAACTGTGTGAAAAGCTACAGTATTTTTTGTGAGTCACTAAGGGTAAGTGGGGCTTCATTGGTAGCTTAGCTGGTAAAGAATCTGCCTGCAATGCAGAAGACCCCAGTTTGATTCCTGGGTCAGGAAGATCCCCTAGAGAAGTCACAGGATATCCACTCCAGTATTCTCGGGCTTCCTCGGTGGCTCAATTGGTAAAGAACCTGCCTGTGGTATACTATCATGTAAGAATTGAATCGCCAGTCTATGTCCGACGCAGGGTACAGCATGCTTGGGGCTGGTGCACGGTGATGACCCAGAGAGATGTTATGGGGAGGGAGGTGGAAGGGGGGTTCATGTTTGGGAACGCATGTATACCCGTGGTGGATTCATGTCAATGTATGGCAAAACCAATACAGTATTGTAAAGTAAAATAAAGTAAAAATAAAAAATTAAAAAAAAAAAAAAGAATCTGCCTGTGATGTGGGAGACCTGGATTCAATCCCTGGGTTGGAAAGACCCCCTGGAGGAGGGCATGGCAACCCACTCCAGTATTCTTGCCTAGAGAATACCCCCATGGACAAAGAAGCCTGGTGGACTACAGTCCATGGGGTCACAAAAAGTTGGATACACCTGAGCAACTAAGCCCAGCACAGCGCAAGGGGAAGAGACATTAAAGAAAATGCATTCTCTACAGAAAATGACTTCTCGAAAACTTGGCGAATGTTACCACACCAAAGGCGCAGATGGGTCAGCTGGGGGGAAAAATGAATTCAGAAGTCAGGCTACAGCTTGCCCCATGTGTGAAATTCATTCACTTCATTTTTTCCTAAACAAGCTATTGAAGCGAAAAAGTAGAAGTCAGAATTTCATAGGGCAGTATTCTGGATTCTGAAAGTATGCATGAGTCACCTGGGGTCTCGTTAAAATGCAGATTCTGATTCAGTAGGTCTGTCCTACTGTCTTGATTTCTAAAAGCTCCCAGGTGATGCTGATGCTGCTGATCAGTGAGCCATTCTTTGAGTTGTGAGACTATAAAGAAATAGAGAATGTTAAAGTTGGTTTTAATTTATAAAAATATGTTCCTTTACAATATACAGAAAGCTTTAGATTATTTTGTAATAACATGTGGAGTGATCACGCACATCATTTGTACCACAGCAAGGTTTGCTGGTTGTCTTGTGGTAAAGCCCTTAAGAGTTGTGCCGATGATTGTGCATTAGCAAAATTGCAAGTTTGTGACCTTTTAAATAACGGCAAATGTCCACACACCTACAGTCAAATATTCTTTGACAAAGGAGGCAAGAATTTACAGTAGAGAAAAGACAACCTCTTCAGTAAGTGGTGTTGGGAAAGCTGCACAGCCACATGTAAATCAATGGAGTTAGAATATTCTCTAATACCACACACAAAACTAAGCTCAAAATGGCTTAAAGATATAAATATAAGACATGACACCATAAAGTTCCTGGAAGAGAACATAGGCAAAACGATCTCTGACATAAATCATAGCAACTTTTTCTTATGTCAGTCTCCCAAGGCAATAGAAATAAAAGCAAAAATAAACAAAATAGGACCTCATCAAACTTAAAAGCTTTTTCACAATAAGGGAAACCATACACAAAACAAAAAGCAACCAATGAACTGGGAGAAAATATTTGTGAATTATGAGACTGACAAGGGCTTAATTTACAAAATACACAAGCAGTTCATACTACTCAATAACAATCCAATCAAAAAGTAAGCAGAAAACCTAAACAGACTTTTCTCCAAAGAATACATACAGATGGTCAACAGGTACACAGCAAGATACCCAATATTAGAGATTATTAGATTATTCAGTTCAGTTCAGTTCAGTTGCTCAGTCGTGTCCAACTCTTTGCGACCCCATGAATCGCAGCACGCCACGCCTCCCTGTCCATCACCAATTCCCGGAGTTCGCTCAGACTCAAGTTCGCTCGTCCATCAAGTCAGTGATGCCATCCAGCTATCTCATCCTCTGTCGTCCCCTTCTCCTCCTGCCCCCAATCCCTCCCAGCATCAGAGTCTTTTCCAATGAGTCAACTCTTCGCATGAGGTGGCCAAAGTACTGGAGTTTCAGCTTTAGCATCATTCCTTCCAAAGAAATCCCAGGGCTGATCTCCTGCAGAATGGACTGGTTGGATCTCCTTGCAGTCCAAGGGACTCTCAAGAGTCTCCTCCAACACCACAGTTCAAAAGTATCAATTCTTTGGCGCTCAGCTTTCTTCACAGTCCAACTCTCACATCCATACATGACCACAGGAAAAACCATAGCCTTGACTAGACAGACCTTTGTTGGCAAAGTAATGTCTCTGCTTTTCAATATGCTATCTAGGTTGGTCATAACTTTTCTTCCAAGGAGTAAGCGTCTTTTAATTTCATGGCTGCAGTCAGAGAAATGCAAATCAAAAATACAAGGAGGCATCCCCTCACACCACTCAGAAGGCGTGCATGCTCAGTCGCTCAATCATGGGACTCTTTGTGACCCCATGGACTGTAGCCAGCCAGGCTCTTCTGTCCTTGGAATTTTCCAGGTAAGAAAACTGGGGTGGGTTTCCATTTCCTATTCAAAGGGATCTTTCTGAGCCAGGGAGAGAACCTGTGTCTCTTTCATCTCCTGCATTGGCAGGTGTTTTCTTTACCAACTGCATCACCTGAAAAGCTCATCAGTCAGAAGAGCCAGCATCAAAAAGTCTACAAATAATAAATGCTAGAGAGAGTCTGGAGAAAAGGGAACCCACCTACACTGTTGGTGGGAATGTAAATTAGTGCAGCCATTATGGAAAACAGAATGAAGGTGACTTGAAAAAAATAAAAATCAGAATTGCCATATGATCCAGCAACCATGCTTCTGGGTATCTATTCAGAGAAAATTCTAATTCATAAAGATACCTGCATCTCAGTGTTAATTGAGTTCTATTTACAATAGCCAAGACATGGAAGCAACCTAAATGTCCCTTGACAGATGATAACAGATAGAGAAGATGTGGTATGCATATATATATATATATATATATATATATACACACATACATATATATCTATATACACACACATAAACACACAATGGAATATTATTCAGCCATAAAAAAGAGTGAAATAATGCCCCTTGCAGCAGAATGGTTGGACCTAAAGAATATCATACTAAGTGAAGTAAATCAAAGACAAATATATATCACTTACATGTGGGATCTAAAAAAAATGATACAAATGAAATTGTTTATAAAACAGGAATAGCCTCACAGACATAGAAAACAAAATTATAGTTACCAAAGGGAAAAGGCAGAGTAGGAGGTTTAAATTAGGAGTTTGGTATTAGCAGATGCAAATTACTATATATAAAATGGATTAGCAACAAAGTTCTACTCTACAGCACAGGGAAGTATATTCAATATCTTGTTTAAGCTATAATGGAAAAGAATACAAAAAGGAATATATATACATATGTATAACTGAATCACTTTGCTGCACACCAGAAACTAACACAACATTGTAAATTAACTATACCTGAATTAAATAGATAAGTAAATAATGACAGTGATTAATGAAATTCTACTTAATAGATATTAAATAAGTACATACATACACACCTCCATATGCACATACAGCTACATCTGTCTCTCAAGGTGAAAGTCACAATTTCCCAATAAGTAAGAAAGTAACTGCTCCTCAAAACAACCTGTGCTATGGAGAGAGCATTGTTTTCATCATTATGTGATTTTATTGTTGAAAATGACACCGTAGCTTTTATAGAAATGTTTATCTCTTCACACTAAGAAATTGAATTTTCTAGCATTTAAAAATCATTCACATAGTCAGTTTGGAATACATTTTATAAAAGTATAAAAACATAACTATAGTCCACCAACACCTCTTCTGATTCATTTCTAAGAAAATGAGGTTGATATCAGAGAATATAGAAAGGTATTAGTGAATTTCCACAAAAACCTTTGCATATTTGGTGAATATGATTAAACAATGATCACTATGGTTCAGTAAGAGAGGCCAGTGGTAAAAGGCTTCTGTTTGGATCTATAAAGTAGATTTTTTATCTTCTGATAGCAACTAAAACCAAGTAAGAAAACAAATCAAACTTAGAACTAGACCACTGAATGATTCATCACAAAGTCCTAAACCAAATTTTTAAAGTATAAAGAAGCATAATCAATTGCATTGTTCTCACTAGACTATTAGTAATGTGTAAAATATTATAGTGAGAATAAAATTACATCAGTAATAAATAGAGCAATCACTTAAATGCATTATTTATTTCTTTTTTATCTTATCCCTTTAAAAGTTTGCATTTTGTGTGTATATCTTCATGTACATAGTAGTACATTTGAATAACTTTAAATAATATACATTTTAAGAGTTGTTTATTTTTTAACTAATGAGATATGCGATCCAAAAATATCAAAGAACGCTGATGTAAATTAACATATTTATAGACTATGAACTCAAAATGGTCATTTTCTTTCAGTCATTCAATGAAACTTTCTTATATACAAATATTCTTAATGAATTCTGATTGTATATATATTCAAAAAGACATTTAACCTCAGGGTGGTCAGACTTTGTTAGCAATATGCAAAATTATACATGGGTCATTTCCATAGAAAGAAAAAAGGTATTATCTTTACATTGGACTAAGCAGCTGTAACGTGGATGCCGTGAGTCTGGATCATCCCTGTAGAGCACTCGGCAGCACTTATGCATCCCTAGCATGCCTGGGGAAGAAATGTGAACTAAAGAGAGGATGTGGCCCTAGAGATCTTACCATGACTCACAGTGGGGTCCCTACAAGCTGACTCATGAGGTCCACCCTTTGGGTCTGGCACTTTTCAGAGGAGCTGTACAGAAAAGCTCATATGCCCAAGTCAGGAGCTTTGTCTAAATGATGCTTCATTGTTCTCTTTGAGAGCTTGATCTCTTCCTTAGGAAAAGAGTTTCTAAAGAACCCTTATCACAGAAACAGTTTGTATAAACTGCCTCTTGCCAATCATTGCAATGGCTTAGCTAAGATACATCCTATTGCACATAACCACTAGTTTAAAGAACTCCCAATGAGAAAACTGAATAAAGGGAGATATTTGACTCTTGTTTAAGGACAATCACTTTCTTTGTATTGGAAAGAATCTGGGGCAGAATCGTAGGTCCAAGATAAAGGAATAGGTGTACTTTTCTCTCTCTTCCTACTTCTGATATAGGGATGAGAAATAAAAGAGCTAGTGCTGAGAAAAGGGGAGTTGACATACAGAGAACTAAGTCATCAGCAGGCATTAAATGAGGGTAGAGCTGACAGCTGAGAGAAGTCAGACAGCTTTGCAATGTAAATGTAGCCTGAAGGCCCAGCTCCACATGTCAGCCTTGAGGCACAAGGACTCTATGCTGGAATTCATGTCAAATTTTTAATCAGAATATGGCTATGGGAAAAGAGTAGATTTAATGACAAATTAATGTATACACAGAGAAAAAAACTGTTTCTCTAAGAATAAGCAGCTTTATTATTTATTGTTGTTTCAAGCAGTACTTTTTAAAAGTATTCTAAATAATTAATAGTTTAAAAGTAGAAAATAAATGATTATAAATCTGTTAATTTGGACTTGGACAAACACCATTTGAATCTAAGGAAAAGCCCTTGCCCACTTGATTGCACAAAATGATTAAGGCACTTACTGCTGCTTGTTGGCACTTCAGTTGTCCCCAGCTCTTTGAGATCTTATGGACCATTGTTTACCAGGCTCCTCTATCCATGGGATTATGCCATGGGATTATCTCATATATGGATCTGAGAGTTGGACCATAACGAAGGCTGAGTGACGAGTTTGATGCTTTCAAACTGTGGTGTTGGATAAGACTCTTGAGAGTCCCTTGGATTGCAAAGAGATCCAACCAGTCAATCCTAAAGGAAATCAACCCAGAATATTCACTGAAAGGACTGATGCTTAAACTGAAGCTCCAATACTTTGACCACCTGATGTGAAGAGCCGATGGGATTATCCAGGCAAGAATATTGGAGTGGGTTGTCATGCCCTCCTCCAGGGGATCTTCCCGACCGGGAGAATGAATCCCAATCTCTTAGTCTCCTGCATTGGCAGGCATATTCTTTACCACTAGCACCACCTGGGAACACTTTCTTGTTGGCTATGTACCCTAATTACAGGAAAAGAGCCTACATTTTTTTTTAAATTCCAACCTTGAGGATGGAGAGTCATTTTTTCCATCTACTTTTGTCCTGTCTTCTAAGGGGATACACACTTTCAAAGCTATAAAGGCAAATATTGCAAGGTTCATTGCTTCCACAAATCATCACAGCATCTGCTTGGTATCAGGCACCATTCTAGGCACTGAGGATACAGAGGTGAAATAGCAGAAAAAATGGTTATGCTCTCATGGTGTTTAAATTCTGGCAAGAAGATAAGTAATGAATGCATGAATAAAAAAATGACATTGCTAAGTACCATAAGGAAATAAAACAGAGAAATGTGGTCAGGAGAAGGAAATGGCAACCCACTCCAGTACTTTTGCCTGGAAAATCCCATGGACGGAGGACCCTGGTAGGCTACAGTCCATGGGGTCGCAAAGAGTCGGACACAACTGAGTGACTTGACTTCACTTCACTTCTAATGTGGTCAGAAGTGGCCATAAACAATAGGTAATTTGAATGTCATACAAAGTGAAATAGGAAGCTGTGAGAAACTGAAAAATAAGGGCGTCAATTTTGCAGTTGGAATGCATTTTCCCATCTTTGAAATCTGGACTGGCCTTGTGACTTGCTTTGATGCCAGAGTAAACAGACAAGACCTGGTATTTACAAAGGCTCATCATCAAGAGGTCCAGTGACTTCCACCTTCATCTTGGAACACTTCTGCAACTATGTACAAAACCCAAGTTGGACTATTAAGTGGTAAATGACCACAGGAGAACAAGGTTTAGCCAATAATCCAGATGTATGAATAAGGGAAGACTTAAATTTATGAACCCTTGTGGAATCACCAGGCAATTCTAACAGAAGAACTTCCCGGTTTTTTCAAATCAACAAAAGATATAAGTGAACACTTAACCAAGAAACATATCCAACAACAACATGAAAAAGAGTTCAACATTCTTAGTCATCAGGACAAGTGAAAAGCCTGATAAGATACCTACAAGAATGGCACAAGTGAAGAAGACTGACTGCTCAAAATGACAGTAAAGATTTGCAGCAACTGAACTCTCAAACATTGTTGGTGGGAATTCAAAGTGGTTCAATCACTTCAAAAACTGTTTCACAGTTTCCAATTATACACTTATCCTATGACCCAGAAGGCTGTATATAGTCACCCTGCTTATTTAACTTATATGTAGAGTATATCATGAGAAATGCTGGGCTGGAGGAAGCACAAGCTGGAATCAAGATTGCCAGGAGAAATGTCAATAACCTCAGATATGCAGATGACACCACCCTTATGGCAGAAAGTGAAGAACTAAAGAGCCTCTTGATGAAAGTGAAAGAGGAGAGTGAAAAAGTTGGCTTAAAGCTCAACATTCAGAAAACAAAGATCATGGCATCTGGTCCCATCACTTCATGGGAAATAGATGGGGAAACAGTGGAAACAGTGGCTGACTTTATTTTTCTGGGCTCCAAAATCACCACAGATGGTGATTGCAGCCATGAATTAAAAGACACTTACTCCTTGGAAAGAAGGTTATGACCAACCTAGAAAGCATATTAAAAAGCAGAGATATTACTTTGCCAACAAAAGTGTCTAGTCAAGGCTATGGTTTTTCCAGTGGTCATGTATGGGTGTGAGAGTTGGACTAGAAAGAAAGCTGAGTACCAAAGAATTGATGCTTTTGAACTGTGGTGTTGGAGAAGACTCTTGAGAGTCCCATGGACTGCAAGGAGATCCAACCAGTCTATCCTAAAGGAAATCAGTCCTGAATATTCGTTGGAAGGACTGATGTTGAAGCTGAAACTCCAATACTTTGGCCCCCTGATGCAAAGAACTGACTCATTTGAAAAAACCTTGATGCTGGGAAAGATTGAGGGCAGGAGGAGAAGGGGACGACAGAGGATGAGATGGCTGGATCGCCTGTCCGACTCAATGACATGGGTTTGGGTGGACTCTGGGAGTTGGTGATGGACAGGCAGCCTGGCATGCTGCAGATCACGGAGTCACAAAGAGCCGGACACGACTGAGTGACTGGACTGAACTGATGACCCAGAAATTCTGCTTCTACATATTTACATAAAAGAAATTAAAACAGATGTCCACAACAAGATTTGTATAAGAATATCCATAACAACTTAATTCACAATAGCTCCAAACTGGCAACCCAAATGTCCATCAAAAGGAAAATGGATAAACAAGTTGTAGATTATTCATAGATAATATATTCAATAATAATAATGAGAGAAACTATATATTTACCAACAACATGGATGATCTCAAAGGCATTCTGCTGAGAGGTGGGGATTGTGGACTCCCTACTTAAGGATTTGAAGGTCTGGGAATTAAACAATGTGACCCTTGCCACCTTGAATTACCTCATCTATAAATTACCTTATCTCTTAATTACCAGTGATAAGTAAGTAATTACAGTGCACATTGCTTGTGGTAGAACATTCATCTTTCTTTTTGTTGATGTTCAGAGTCTATAAAAACCTAGTTACTAACGAGCTGACCCAACAGCCCTGAATGCTGGAGAAGAACTCCAAACTATGATAACTGGTAAAACCCAGATTCTTCCATGCTTGTTTGAAGATGGCCAAGTTCTCATCAGGGGTTCATGTTAGCAGCCATCTTTGAGAACAGAACGAGGGTCTCAATAGCAGACCAACTCACCCCATCTTTCCTAGTGAGCACCCCCTCCTTCCCTGCCACACAGCATGGGGGATGTATCTAGAGGTAGCTGGACTGGAGGAACTTTGCCTCTTCTTCCATAAAACTTGTTCAAAGAGTGTCCTTCCTGCAGAGAGATGGGAAACCTCCAAATCCTCACTCCCTTGGTATGACAGGCACTATTCCCTTCACAGATCCCTCCTAAGATTCCACAAGATTCCTCTTAAAACCTGGGTTCATTTGAAGGTACCTCGGCATCCTAGAGTCACAACTGCTGAAAAGCAGTGTCCTCACATCATTAATAGAGCCTCGCTGGTGGCTCAGATGGTAAAGTGTCTGCCTGCAATGTGGTAGACCTAGGTTTGATCCGCGGATCAGGAAGATCCCCTGGAGAAGGAAATGGCAACCCACTCCAGTATTCTTGTCTGGAAAATCCCATGAACAGAGGATCCTGGTAGGCTACAGTCCATGGGGTTGCAAAGAGTCAGACACAACTGAGCAACTTCACTTTCACTTCTTTCACATGATTAATAATGACAACCTGCTCCCCAGGCATTCAACCCAGCCCAACCCAAAGTCTCTCTTGCCCATCCCTTGGACTACATCTTCTGTGTTTCAGGGTTGGGGGAATCTATCTGCTATGTGTTCCTGCCGCCCTTGCCCTCAATGGCCTCTCCCACCCACCTCTGGTCACATCATGCAGTGGCTTCACAGCTTCTCTGTTTAACAGATTCTCTTCTGTGCGGAAAACGTTAGGAGCAGCCTCCACATCAGACCTGGCCTCGGGGATGCTGGGTCTGACACTGACATCTCTTTCTCCTCTCTCTGTTACATCGTCTCTGGATCTGATTCCGCTTGAGCGATTTCCAGCCTCCTCTTTGGCAGCACGGTTTGTATTCAGGTTTGGCTGCAAACGGGCGGACAGATGTGCAGAAACACCTCGTCCCTGGGGGTGGGCCCTGCTTTGTCTTCCTGACATTCCCTCTAGGATGGAGGCAGGTGGGCACTCTCCCAGAGGAAAGTGTTGTCAGGCCAGGAAGTGAGCGAAACTGTGCTGAAAGGGGAGATGAGTGATTGGTAGCTACAGGAAAGGGTAGAGAGATGAGAAAAGGGGAAAGTAGGAAGAGAAGCATTAGTGACTGTCTAAGTGCAAACAGCTGGTATTTTTTTTTAAATAGTTTATTCTGATAAACCAAATGACCATATTTTATGTATATCTTGGATATAAAAATATACTTTTTTCCTTTTTTAAAAAACATATCTGGTATTTTTTTTTTTAAGGCAAAACATTTTTTGTATGTCTTTGGAACTTGAGACCCTATTAACCATTCGAACTTCATCCAATAGCTACTATGTGTTTAGCATAGTCCATGCCAATAGAGAAAGTCTGCCCAATAGAAAAAAAAAACACATTTAAATTTAAAAACTATGATGCAGAGTAGAAGTTGAGTAAACTTGTCTGGGAGCTCAGAGTCAGCCTGAAAGGGGAAAAGGGAGCTACCTCATTATTTTCTACCTCATCAGAAAAGGATGCTAGAACCAAGTCCAGGAGTCAGCATATGAAAAGCACTGTGTGCCATATCAAGGAGCTGAGACTTCACTCTGTAGCAAGTGGGTGTGAAGTGAAAGTTTTTAAGCAAAGGAGTGACAGGAAGAGATGTGCTTTAGAAAGATGGTGACAGTGTGGCTTGGAGGACAAGAGAAAGCAGGGAGCTATTTACGTTACTCCAGCACGCCGCAGAGGAAAGCACCTGTTCTAAACTAAGACAGGGCAGTGAGTTGGGGCTGGAGGAAACAGACTCCTGAGATTCAGTTGAGAGGTCGAATCAACACAACTTGTCCAACCGAAAGTGCACAGTGGGGTGGGGCGGGGGTGGGGGAAGGAAGGATCATTTCAAGGTTCCAACCTTGGGTACTTCCATGGATCTTTGTGCCACCAATTAACATCAGAAATACAGGAAAAGGAGCAGGTGGTTGGGGACATTACAAATTCACTTTCCCCATGAGAAAATAGTTTGGGAATTCCAGAGTTACAAGGCACCCCATTTTTGATGGAGGAACATGCCATATCCCACCCCCAATTCTGTCCCACTCTTCCATGAGCAAAAAGAATAGTGAAGAACAAGAGCAAAGTGAAGAACAGGTAAATGTGAATATCCCTTTAATCTAAGTCATTAATTCACTCAGCAGCGGAGGGGAAATATACATTCAAAGTCTCACAAACCTTTCAAGTCATCGGTGTCCCCTTTGCCAGAAGAATACCATCTTGCTCCTTCTCCTCTCCTTCCATCTGCCACATCCCCACCCCCTGAAGTCAGGAGGGATTACAGAAGGAGAAGAAAAGGGAGTGTGCTGCTCAGCCCTCGTGTGAGAGCAATCAGCAAGTGTCTACAAAATAGGGAGTCGTTTCTCCTGGAGCAGTCAGCAAGGATGAAGCAAGGTTCATTAAATTCAAGAGCTCCATCTCAAGAAGGAATTCTCCTTTCTAGAACTTTAGGGATTGTGCTCCAAAGAAATAATCTTCCCATCTGTACCCTGATGTTGGGGGAAAGTCATTTTCTCTCTCCCTCAGACTCATTCTTCCTCACTCTCATGGGGTCTTTTGACCTGAACAGGCTCCCATAGGGCCTAGGCCAGGGCCCAGGAGGTGAGACCCCAGACAAGAGGAAGTCTTTTCTTCCAGACCAAGGCCTCAGTATAGTTCATGTTTGTGCTAGCAGGGTCTCTCCACTCCCACTTGCCTGCTACCTCACACCCAACAAGGGGCTTATCATAGTGCCCTGGATCAAGGAAAGAATGGATTAGTTTGATAAGTATTTAGTTTTATAAATTTTATAATACTTTTGAAATGTGAACTGATGATCTTTCCCCAATCTCCCATCATCCAGTGGACTTTAACCCACATTCCATTTAGGGAGCCAGGCTGTTCAATATTCATTTTCCTGGGAAAGAGATGTAATAGCAGGAAGCAGGAAGGGGAACAAGCAAGGACTCTTTCAGACTTTTGAATTTTAAAAACCTGGGCCCTAGGAAACAAGATGGGATTCATGTCATAGGTGAAAAATTTAGGAGAATATATTAGCAAATTAAATAATTCCTGGGCTGGTGAGAATGGAGGGATGGGTGAGGATAAGAAAGGATGAGGAGATGAGTGGCTAATGGGAATGTATGTATTGGTGAGTTCCTAAGAAATAGGGAGGAGGGAGAAAACCTCCCTCCTGCTGAAATCTGGTTGTTCAAAGAAAGAGGGCTTTTGCCAGAATACTGATATTTAGAGAAAGCAAAAATTTGAGATACTAATGTTTAAAGATTTCTACTCAATTCAAGTCTCCCTTCCATTCTCAGCAAATGTGACCCCATGCCTTGACCTCTACAGTCTGTGATCAGCTTATTTTTTTACCTGACTTGTCTCTTCACCATTAACAGAAAATTGGATTAAAGATTTACTGAACATGGCCCTGCCCATCAGAATAAGACCCAGTTTCCCCCTCAGTCAGTCTCTCCCATCAGGAAGCTTCCATAAGCCTCTTATCCTTCTCCATCAGAGGGCAGACAGAATGGAAACCATAATCACAGAAAACTAACCAAACTGATCACATGGACCACAGCCTTGTCTAGCTCAATGAAACTATGAGCCATGCCATGTAGGGCCACCCAAGGTGGACAGGGCAGGGCAGAGAGTTCTGACAAAACGTGGTCCACTGGAGAAGAGAATGGCAAACCACTTCAGTATTCTTGTCTTGAGAACCCCATTAACAGTATAAAACAGGTATGACACTGAAAGATGAACTCCCCAGGTGGGTAGGTGCCCAATATCCTACTGGAGAAAAGTGGAGAAATAACTCCAGAAAGAGTGAAGAGACAGAGCCAAAGCAAAAACAACACCCAGTTATGGCCGTGACAGGCGATGGAAGTAAAGTCTGATGTTGTAAAGATCAATATTTTATAGGAACCTGGAATGTTAGGTCCATGAATCAAGGCAAATTGGTAGTGGTCAAACAGGAGATGGCAAGAGTGAACGTCGACATTTTAGGAATTAGTAAACTAAATTGGGCTGGAATGGGTGAATGTAACTCAGATGACCATTATATCTACTACTGTGGGCAAGAATCCCTTAGAATAAATGGAGTAGCCATCATAGTCAACAAAAGAGTCCAAAATACAGTACTTGGATGCAATCTCAAAAACGACAGAAGGATCTCTGTTCATTTCCAAGGCAAATCATTCAATATCACAGTAATCCAAATCTATGCCCCGACCAGTAATGCTGAAGAAGCTGAAGTTGAATGGTTCTATGAAGACCTACAAGATCTTCTAGAACTAACACTCCAAAAAGATGTCCTCTTTTCATTATAGGGAACTGGAATGCAAAAGTAGGAAGTCAAGAGCTACCTGGAGTAACAGGCAGATTTGTCCTTGGAGTATAAAAAGAAGTGGGTCAAAGAGAATGCACTGGCCATAGCAAACACCCTCTTCCAACAACACAAGAGGAGACTCTACACATGGACATCACCAGATGGTCAACACCGAAATCAGATTGATTATATTCTTTGCAACCAAAAATGGAGAAGCTCTATACAGTCAGCAAAAACAAGACTGGGAGCTGACTGTGGCTCAGATCATGAACTCCTTATTGCCAAATTCAGACTTAAATTGAAGAAAGTAGAAAAAACTGCTAGACCATTCAGGTCTGACCTAAGTCAAATCCCTTACAACTATACAGTGAAAGTGAGAAATAGATTCAAGGGATTAGATCTGATAGTCTGAGTGCCTGAAGAACTATGGACAGAGGTTCATCACATGGTATATGAGGCAGTGATCAAGACCATCCCCAAGAAAAAGAAATACAAAAAAAGCAAAATGGTTGTCTGAGGAGGCCTTACAAAGAGCTGAGGGAAAAAGAGATGCGAAAGGCAAAGGAGAAAAGGAAAGATATACCAATTTGAATGCAGAGTTGCAAAGAATAGCAAGTAGAGACAAGAAAGCCTTCCTCAGCGATCAATGCAAAGAAATAGAGGAAAAAACAGAATGGGTAAGATTAGAGATCTCTTCAAGAAAATTAGAGATACCAAAGGAATATTACATGCAAAGATGGGGACAATAAAGGACAGAAATGGTATGGACCTAACAGAAGCAGAAGATATTAAGAAGAGGTGGCAAGAATACACAGAAGAACTATACAAAAAAGATCTTCATGACCCAGATAACCACGATGGTGTGATCACTCACCTAGAGCCAGACATCTTGGAATGCGAAGTCAAGTGGCCCTTCGGAAGCATCACTACAAACAAAGCTAGTGGAGGTGATGGAATTCAAGTTGAGCTATTTCAAATCTTAAAAGATTATGCTGTGGAAGTGCTGCACTCAATATGCCAGCAAATTTGGAAAACTCAGCAGTGGCCACAGAACTGAAAAAGGTCAGTGTTCATTCCAATTCCAAAGAAAGCCAATCCCAAAGAATGCTCGGACTATTGCACAATTGCACTCATCTCACACACTAGCAGAGTAATGCTCAAAATTCTCCAAGTCAGGCTTCAACAGCATGTGAACTCTGAACTTCCAGATGTTCAAGCTGGTTTTAGAAAAGGAAGAGGAACCAGAGATCAAATTGCCAACATCCGTTGGATCATTGAAAAAGCAAGAGTTCCAGAAAAACATCTACTTTTGCTTTATTGACTACACCAAAGCCTTTGACTGTGTGGATCACAACAAACTGTGGAAAATTCTTAAAGAGATGGGAATACCAGACCACCCGATGTGCCTCTTGAGAAATCTGTATGCAGATCAAGAAGCAACAGTTAGAACTGGACATGGAACAACAGACTGGTTCCAAATTGGGATAGGAGTACACCAAGGCTGTATATTGTAACTCTGCTTATTTAACTTATTTTCAGAGCACATCACGTGAAATGCCAGGCTGGATGAAGCACAAGCTGGGATCAAGATTGCCAGGAGAAGTATCAATAACCTCAGATATGCAGATGACACCACCCTTATGGCAGAAAGTGAAGAAGAACTAAAGAACTCTTGATGGAAGTGAAAGAGGAGAGTGAAAAATTTGGCTTAAAGCTCAACATTCAGAAAACCAAGATCATGGCATCCAGTCCCATCATTTCATGGCAAATAGATGGGGAAACAATGGAAACAGTGGCTGATTTTATTTTGGGGGGCTCCAAAATCACTGCAGATGGTGACTGCAGCCATGAAATTAAAAGACGCTTGCTCCTTAGAAGAAAAGCTATGACCAACCTAGACAGCATATTAAAAAGCAGAGACATTACTTTGCCAACCAAGGTCCATCTAGTCAAAGCTATGGTTTTTCCCACTGTCATGTATGGATGTGAGAATCGGATTATAAAGAAAACTGAGCACTGAAGAATTGATGCTTTTGAACTGTGGTGTTGGAGAAGACTCTTGAGAGTCCTCTGGACCACAGGGAGATCCAACCAGTCCATCCTAAAGGAAATCCGTAGTGAATATTCATTGGAAGGACTGATGCTGAAGCTGAAACTCCAATACTTTGGCTACCTGATGTGAAGAACCGACTCATTGAAAAAGACCCTGATGCTGGGAAAGATTGAAGGTGGGAGGAAAAGGGGATGACAGAGGATGAGATGGTTGGATGGCATCATCGGTGCGATGGACATGAGTTTGAGTAGGCTCTGGGAGTTGGTGCTGCAGTGCATGGGGTCGCAGAGAGTCAGACGAGACTGAGCAACTGAACTTACTGACTCCCTCTTGCCACCCCACCACTCCCACCACCCAGGGTGAATTGACAATTAAAATGAGAGGCCCAGGCAGATTTCCCCGGTGGTCCAGCAGCTAAGACACTGTGCTTCCTAAGCAGGGGACCCAAGTTCACTCCCTGGTCAGAGAACTAGACCCCACATGCCACAACTAAGATATGATGCAGCCGAACATGTTAACAACAACAAAAACAACAAAAACGGGGGGTGGGGAGGCCCAGAGTGAGAAGGAGACAGAATTCTCCACACCCCAGAGCTCTGTATCCTCTCCCTCCCCTTCTTTCCTCCTACTTAGTTACCTCTGCTGACTGCAGGCATAGCCAGTGCAGCCTGCCCACATTTCTATTTATGACTCAAATTCCATTATTCCCAGGAGTGTCTTCTCCAAAACTGACCCAGAAAATGAACTAGCCATCCTGGGATGGGTGTTGCTTCTCCCCAGGGAAGCTCCTGTCCCTGAGCCCTGCTTCCCAGAGCCACCAGGGGCTTCCTTGTACCAGAAAGGGGTCTGTGATACCAGGGCCTCGAGTATTCAGGAGCAGTTGGATTCCTAGACAGCTTCTGTGAACAAATCCAAATCCAGACTGCCTGGGGCTGCACTGCCTCTTTGTTCTCCAATTAACAAGGTCATGGCTCACCTTTGATCAGTGAAAAGGCAGAAATAGCAATGGAGCTAGGCACCCTGGCACCAGCACATCTCAGGTGGATTAATGGTTGATGGAGCCTTTTTTCCCCCTCTCTTCTCTGGTTTACCTGAGACTGTTTCCTTTTCTACACAAAGCTATTGCTTACCCCATGTCAAGATGCTGAGCAGGGACTTCCCTGGTGGTCCGGTGGCTAAGACTCTGTGCTCCCAGTGCAGGGGGACTGGGTTCAATCCCTGGTCAGGGAACTAGATCCCACATGCAGCAACTAAGACCTGGTGTACTCCCCCCAAAAAAGGTGCTGAGCCATTTGGCCCAAACCTGGTACATAAGAGGTAGTGAACCAGATGGAACCCAATTAGCAGGATAGTACACTTAAGAAATTAAGAAGTCATAAAATGTGGATGGTATTACACAGGCTTTGATCATAGATTTCCAGGCTGGCTGTGCTCTTAACTATCCTATGTTAGGCAAATTTATTTCCCAGCATCCATTTCTACATGTATAACATGGACAAAATTAACATCAGATTCAACAGAATGTGGTGAAGATTATATGAGAGAATGCTCCCGGGGGCGTGGCATGGTAAAGTCCTCACAATTGAGAAGCTGACGCTGGGGAAGCATGCTTTGGTTTGGGTATGGTTCCTCCCTCTCCTGGGAAGTCATGCAGTTTCTCTACACTGATCAGTTTCTATCATGTTATTTGTTAGAACCATGCAACTTATCTCCTGGTGATCTAATTGACCCCTCTGTGAAATGACACACTTTGAAGACTGGTCAGGAGTCATATGCAGTCACTCATCTTGGGGTGTGATCTCTCACCTGTTAACCTTGCCTAATTGGACCCCAACCCCAGCTGCTCTAGAAGACAGCGACAAGGGCCCATTAGCAGCCACAGCAGCATTCCAAGGTCCAATCATCACAGTTCACAGGAGCAGGGAGCAAAACTTCCCAGGGTTTGGAAGAAAAATGCCCTACTTTAAAAGCAGAGATGTATTTAAGTCCAATTTCTACCATTTGGGAGCTGTGTGACCTTGGAAAAGTTGCTCACCTTCTTTGAGGTGCAGTTTCTTACATTTTAATCAGGGTAAAATAATGTGGTGAGGATTGGAGATAATGCTCTCAGCCCATGCTGCTGTTGCTGCTAAGTTGCTTCAGTCGTGTCCGACTCTGTGCAGCTCCATAGATGGCAGCCCACCAGGCTCCTCTGTCCACGGGATTCTCCAGGCAAGAACACTGGAGTGGGTTGCCATTTCCTTCTCCAATGCATGAAAGTGAAAGTGAAGTTGCTCAGTCGTGGCCGACTCTTCGCGACCCCATGGACTGCAGCCCACCAGGCTTCTCTGTCCATGGATTCTCCAGGTAAGAGTACTGGAGTGGGGTGCCATCGCCTTCTCTGCCGATAGAAGCTCCTTAATAACAGGAGCTATTATTATTTCACTGAGGTCAGCCTCTCTCCAGCCCCTGGCGATTCTAATGGTCAGTAACACACGTTGCTGTAAGTTTACATCTCTAACCATTCAACCAGTGGGTTCAAGTAACACCAAGCAGTGTTCTTAGTCCTGGCTGCATATTAGAATCACCTGGGGAATTCCTAACACCTGCCACCCCTTCAGTGGCTGCAACATAGCCCAACAGACCAATCACATCAAAGCACTGGGGCCCCAGTATTGTAATGCTCTTTAGGTGATACCAGTGTGCAAGCCAAGGTTGAGACCCATTGGGCTGCTTCTCCAATAATAAAGTGCAGATTTAGCACCTAGCCACTGGAGAAGGGATAGGCTACCCACTCCAGTATTCTTGGGCTTTCCTGGTGGCTCAGCTGGTAAAGAATCTGGCTGCAATGCTGGAGACCTGTGTGTGGTCCCTGGATTGGGAAGATCCCCTGGAAAAGGGAAAAGCTACCCACTCCAGTATTCTGGCCTGGAGAACTGCATGAACTATATAGTCCATGAGATCGCAGAGTTGGACATGACTGAACCAATTTCACTCTCACTGCTACTGCTTAGTCGCGTCTGACTCTCTGCGACCCGAGGGACTGTGGTCCACCAGGCTTCTCTGTCCATGCGATTCTTCAGGCAAGAGTACTTGCATGCCCTCCTCCAAGGTATCTTCCCAACCCAGGGATCAAACCCCAGGTCTCCTGCATTGCAGGCAGATTCTTTACCACTGAGCCACCAGGGAAGCACCTAGAGACCTTCCTAAAATGCAGAATCTGATGGAGAAGCCCTGGATTGAGGCCCAGATTCTGAATGTCTAGTAAGTTCCCAGGTGATGCTGATGTTACTGAGTAACAAGGGCGAGAGGAAGATTTGTTCTCATTATCATGATATGATAGCTGAGATCCTAGTGTTATGAGAACAGACAAGATGGAGTCTTGGGCTCCAAAAGCAGGGACTTTAATGAAATGGCCCACAGCCCTCCATTTATTGGTGTCCTTAGGAGTATTACCATATTGTACTAAGCTGATGGTCATACCATCAGTACCAAGTTGGTGGTCATAATCGTAACCCAAAACCTCTGAGAAAACCTCTACATTGTATGCAGGAGCATTTGGTTAAGAGGGCCATTTGTTTAAGAAGTATATCATATATTTTGGAGAATCTGAGAAGAAAAATATGTCTCCAATTGTAAGAGGTGAACTTTTAGATAAGTCTTCCAATGAGAAGTAGTCAATGTCTTGTTGATGCTAATTATCGAGCTTACCCTTAGGTCGTTACTCAAAAAGTATGTGACTCTTCAACCACAGTTGTGAAATGAGATAGATAATATCATTGTTCTCAATTATTCACTCTCTCTCCCTATACAAGGATGCAGTTTCTCACTCCATCCACATGAGATTGGCCATATAATGTTTTGGCCAATAGATTGTGAGCACAATAGAGTGTGTCGTGCGACGTGCCACACACCACTTCCAAGTGGAAGTTTCAGGAGCCATCTCGTAGTTCCATGCCCTCTGTCACAAGACTGTATTAGCAGATGCTCCTGCATCCTGGCTCACAGGACTGAAAATTAAGGATTTTGAGACTATGACATTGAGATATTTGACATATTTGTTACCACAGCATAACCTGGCAACTGACTAATACATGAGCAATGGAGAGAAGGCTGCAGAACAGAGAAGATGTCATTCTTCCCGTATAGTATGAAATAGAATGTGAGAGTGCCCAGGAGTAAATATGGCTCAATGTATACAGATCCTGAAGGGAGAGATAAATGGCAGGACAAGGAGAGGACAGATAACTCCTGGTAGAGTTGGGGAGGCCTATTAGAGAAAACACTTTCTTTGAAATGAAGGGAGGATATAGCACGACAAGGCAGCTTAAGGGTAGGTCTAGGAGCAATTATTAATTAATTAATTAACATTAAAGCGAGAGGGCTTGGGTTAAATGTTCTATTCAAAGCCCAACTTTTAGAGTTAGGCTGAGGAAGGAAACTGAGGGGGACAAGAAGTGGCTGAGGGCTTTGATGAAAAGAGTGCAAGTATTTTTCTCCTTAAGAGACATCAAGCTTTCCAGATGCTTCTTTTCTGGTCTTCAGGAGAAGGTATCTGGGACCGCTTTCAACTCCTTCTCTTCACTCTCTGGCAAGAAACACATGGGCTGATTGGCCAGATTCCAGGGCATTGATTTAGCTTTTTCTTGCTCTTTCTGGTTTTATTTTTCCTGTTGCTGGTGGGTATGGCTTGGGGATAACAAGGTCATTTAATTCTCTAGCCTGGGACAAAGGAGGTACCCCAGGACCTAATCTAGCTCCCTTAAGTTCACCTGGGGTCCTACAGTCATAGCCTCCACTGTCACGAAGTTTCTGCTTGGCCAGCCATTGTCCTGTGCATATAATCTCCGTCGCAGACCTCACTTGCAGAAAGAAGTGATGAACATGGGCAAGCTTCAAGTATTCCTGTGTCCTCTGGCCAGAACTCTATCTTTGGCACTACTTTAATACCCAACCTCCCTGTGACCTTTAAGACTACCTATTGTACTCATACCTGCAGTCCTTGTGATTATCTCCTGATACCAGAGTGATATTTTCTGCCAGAGTCAAGTTTTAGATAACTCTGTGTGTGTGTGTGTGTGTGTGTGTGTGTGTGTGTGTATCCTTTTAGAGCACCATGACATGTTGTAATTATGCCAACAGAGAAATTGTTTCCTAAAGCTTCCTCACTGTTTATCAGAAGCCACTGGGCAACCTAAGATCTGAAAACAGGTGAATTCAGCTCAGCTATTCTAGACATAAAAATAGGGAACCCCCCCCTCAAAAAAAAGTGAAGGAAAAAGTAAATTCCACAGAAGTAGAAACGGTGACAGGAAAAGGACAAGTACAAAGAAAAGAGAAAGCCTTAAAATGAGAAAATCAGCTAGGGACCTGATGGCTTGAGCCTCTATCCGACTTCTTTCACCACATGTCTCCTTCAGTTGACAAAGCAGCCAATTTCAGCTGGTAAGATGGTTGGACTGGGGAGACCGTGTCTTTGTGCCTCAAGTCAACAGAGAAAAGAGTCTCACAAAATCATCTTCATTCCCTTCTCTGCCTGTGAAATCTATTCTAAAGCTTGAGGCCATCACTCTACTCTAGAGAGAAGGAAAGTATTTGCAAAGAAGACAGAAGAATGCCTTCACATCTGTGCACAAACGAAAATGCCAATTAAAGCCCTCAGGAGCGGAGGGTTTTCTAAAAAAAAAAAAAAAAAATCTGGCCATCCACCAGTTTCCTTCAGACAAAGAGCAAAACCAGAGTCACAGTCGTAAGAGATCTGAAGAGCTGGCCAGAATCTAACTCCCCCTGGCTTGTTCTCCTCCACGTTCCCCCAGGCCTCATCCTGAGGGCACCAGATAGAATGGCCCAAGAGAAGCAGAATGCTCCTGCGGCCGCAGAGACTCTTCATCACTTAGGACGGTGAGAACAGCGGACACAGTCTAAAATTCTGTCTCCACTCACGGAACCATCTACTTTCCCCTCTGCACTAGGCATTTCTTTTCTACTTTTCTGTTCCCCACCCCACCTTTTTATCCTCAAAAAATAAAATCCTTTTACTCCCTTCTAATCACGGACTCTGTGATTACAGGGAAGGTGTGCTAAGCCGCTTCAGTCGTTTCTGACTCTTTGTGACACTATGGACCTTAGCCTGCCAGATTCCTCTGTCCATGAAATTCTCCAGACAAGAATACTGGAGTGGGTTTGCCATGCCCTCCTCCAGGAATCTTCCCGAGCCGCGTCTCTTTCGTCTCTTGCATTGGCAGACAGGTTCTTTACCTCTAGCACCACCTGGGAAGCCCGAAAGGGAAGGGCTCTCCCCCAAGTATAACTACTGTCTCCAAAATGAGATCAGCAGATCAGGCATCATGTGGGTCATGCATTAGAAAGAGGAGTGGGGTGGGACCCAGGCCCAGAGGTAGGGAAGGGTAAGGATGGAGTTGAACTTGGTGAGAAGGCCACACAAGGAGGAACAACCTACTGGGTGAAAAGCGGGGCACTGGGGTAGGAAGTTTAAGAAGCATGTGAGTCACACTCTAAAGGCAGAAAGCTGGGCTGAATCTCATACCAGTGTGGAGACCATTGTTTTGGCAAAGGACTACGTAACGAGGAGTCAGGCACCAGTTTTTGACGTCTGGCTGCTGACAGTTTCGGAGCTTCACCCTTCCCTATTTCCCTCATGCCCACAGCAGCTGATAAGAAAGCCTGGATGCTCCCTCCTTTGGGGAGGGTGGAGATTCAAGCACAGCCAGCGATGCCAGTGCAGGGACTCTCACCCTGGCTCCATCTCCACAACCTCTCCCCAGACCACAATAGAAACCCTGAGCCCTCTCATTTGCTTGTTCTCAGCCATTTCAGACCTGCCTGGCTTGCCTGCCCTGCTCCCCACAGAGACCTCATTGTGTGATCCAAACCTTCTCTTCTCTCTTGGTGTATGAGGCCATTGTCAGCCTCCACATCTGAAACAAATTTTTGGTGGTCGTCCACCTGCTTCTGCAGGTAATCAGAGAAAAGTAGATCTATGAAGTAAGGTATTGTCATCAATGAAGATATCTGGTACTGATAAGTTTTGGCAAAATTATTACTGAAAAAAAAACCAAACAAACCCAACTTCCGAAAAGCTGGGCCAAGTTGACAAGGAGATGGACAAGGCAATGTTTGATACAACTTACAGAGGATAAGGGCTTCCCTGGTGGCTCAGACAGTAAAGAGTCCACCCTCAGTGCAGGAGACCTGGGTTCGGTCCCTGAGTTGGGAAGATCCCCTGGAGGAGGACATGACAACCCACTCCAGTATTCTTGCTTGGAGAATCCGCATGGACAGAGGAGCCTGGCAGGCTATAGTTCATGGGCTCACAAAGAGTTGGATGTGACTGAGTGACTAAGCATAGACAGACAGAGGATAAAGATGGAGTGGTTTGAGTATTTTTGATCTCAGCATATTAGTCAGGATCTCTCAGCTGGGCCACTTCCACACATATGAGCTATCCACCAAATCACATCCTACAAGCACATAAAACATGAGTTGGCTGCTTTGCTATGGTTCTGCTGCTGCTAAGTCACTTCAGTCGTGTCCGACTCTGTGCGACCATATAGATGGCAGCCCACCAGGCTCCCATGTCCCTGGGATTCTCCAGGCAAGAACACTGGAGTGGGTTGCCATTGCCTTCTCCAATGCATGAAAGTGAAAAGTGAAAGTGAAGTCGCTCAGTCGTGTCCGACTCTTCGGGACCCCATGGACTGTAGCTACAGTTCTAGGACAACTTAAAACCGGCATTACGCTAATGTGTTCTGACCCTCTTTGTTCTCTCTGAGTTTTCAGTCTCCATCTGGTTCTCTCTCTGCCTCCAATCCTTATTTTCTGTGCTCCTGATTCGATTACTTGCTTTGGATATGGTAATCTGACTTGAGCTGGTATTTTCCCTCAGATTTCATCCAGAATTTGGTTTTTGCTATCATGCAGTAAGATTCTAGGTGAATAAATCTCTACACACACACACACACACACACACACACACATACTCACAGTCCACAAACACACATCAGGACTGGATAGCTGGCTAGTGAAAACAGAGAGTTATTGAGATACATTTGGAAACCAAGCTTGGATATCTTCCATAGACCCTGGGTGCACTGTGAAGCCTTAGTGAATTTCTTGGGATCCCCTCCTTGCACATGAGTCCAGTTTGCAGGAGAAGAAAAAGAGTGTTGGAGCAGATTCCCCTGCAGCCTAGGGTCCCATAGGGAAGTCACAGAACACACAGGAGGCCTCCCTCCAGGTCCTAGAATAAATCTTGCAGGTTGTTGCCTTTATAATCTGAACAAATTTGGCTTCACAAGGCATTAAAGGGCCCAGGAGAAATGGAGAGGAAAGGAAGAAAAATGGAGTGGTTTTGCAGGTAGCAATTCTGGTTTTCTTTAAGCTGAGAGTTCAGCCATCTCTGCCTCTTCCAAAAGATCCATTGGGGAATGTTTTCGAAGGGCAACCTCCCCTTTGCTTTACTGAATGGCTATCTAGAAAACTAGCTGTCTCCCTAGGCAACACTCAGCTCATCTAGATGACACCATATATAGCTGCTTGTGGGGAAGTCACTTTTATAAAGCAGGTGGGGGTGAGTTCTCAGATTCTGGCTCACTGAGTAGCATTTGCTGAGGCTGGAGACTCCTGTGCTCTCCTTCCCCACCCCACCCTGCCCTCCTCCCCCCCCCCCCCCCCCCCCCCCCCCCCCCCCGCCCCCGCTGCCCTATAGCAGTCTCCATTGTTCAGAAGATTCCCCAATTCACTAGAAGAATGGCTGGAGTAAGAAGATTCTGTTGGGTCCAAAGTCTGTGGTTAAGTCATCTAACTCATGAGGTGGGCCGATTAAGTCTATTAAGAATTGTCCTAGGAGATCATCCATTTTCGAAATACAAGAGACAGAAACAACAAGCTTAATCCTTCAGGAAAACCTTAGTGGCTGAGGCTCTGAATTCTTCTTAGGGCCAACTGTGTGATTTTATTTCCTAACCAGCCCTTTTGAACTCATGTCTGATAATACGATTATCAGGTCTGGTAATATGATTAGGAACCATTTAGTGATTAAGAAATGTGCTGGTCACTCAATCAGGTGCGTTTATGTGTAGAATAAGAGCTAATTCTTGATAACGTAGCAAGAATGCAATTAAACATTGTCAAAAAGTGAACGATGTATATTTATGAGCTAAAATGGGCAGTTTATGGAGTTTCCTGAGGACTTTAGTCCAGGAGACCACCAGGAGCCTGGCTGTTGCCACACACACACAGGAATATCGGTGAAGCTCAGACTATGCCTGTGGATATGCAGGGTTCCTGAAATTTGGGGGAAGTCTGAGTTATCAATACGGCCTCGTTGTTTTGAGTGAGTCATTAATTTTCGATTGCTGATTTTGAATTAATTAAGAAATCTGCAGACTCGCATTTATCATTTTGTTTAACTCATGCAGGAGTGCATTCTGGTTATCAGTATGTTATTCTCCAATGCCTACTTGTCACCCAGTTCCTTTTCCACTTGAAAGTAGGACTAGGTCACACAGATGTTCTTGTCTCCATTTTAGGAGCTGGCTTCAGAGATGAAGACACCCCAACTACAAATACCTGTGTAAACATCCAGGTGATCTAGTTTGACAGGAAAAGTTGTTTGAACCAAAATGGGAACTAATTTGGTCACTAAGATCCTGAGTAAAGAGGGTCTGATGTCAGGACTTGCAACCCTGCCTGGGGAAAAACCACCAAGTCACTAAGTGAATGTTGGTAACATGAAACCAAGACCTTCCTCAGAACACGTGCCATCCCCCATACCTGTGGAAAAGGAATGATCACTTCTAGACAGATGCCCCTCATGCCACCTTCCACTCATCAGCACACTTCTTGCTTTCCCTCCACCCTTCACTCACTTCCTCCTGACATCTGGTCTCCATCCTCACCTTTTGAGCCAAATAGCTTTCTCATAAACCTTACCAGCCACCTCCTAACTACCAAACTGAACAGTCTGTGTTTGGTCCTTCTTTGGGGTTGAAGTCCTGATCTCTAGTACCTCAGCATGTGACCTAATTTGTAGATATAACTAGTTAAGATGAGGTCCTACTAAAGTGGTCCTTATTCCAGTATGGCTTGTGTTTTTATACAAGAACAATAAGAAGACACAGGGACACACAGGGATAAAGGCTCCTCTCTAGTGTGATGATGGGGGCAGAGACAGAGATGTCCAGGGAACACTGGGGCCACCAGGGGCTGGAAGAGACAAGGAAGGATCCTCTCCTAGAGGCTTCAGAGGGAGCATGGCCCTGCCCACACTTTGACTTTGGACTTCTAACTTGCCAAGTGCAGGAGAATAAATTTCCTTTCTAAGCCACCCAGCCTGTGACACTTTGCTGTGGCAGCTACTAAAGTCCACCTCTTGCATCTTCAATCTGTTCTGTTTACAACTTGTGCAAATCAACACTATCCTGTCTTGACCTCCTTCACTCAGCATTACCTTGCTCCTCTACTGCTCTGCTCTTTCCTCCTCTCTGGCTCACGTCCCTAGATGTCTCATCCCTAAATGCGTTTGTAGGTTCCTCACAGTTTTACCCCTATACTGTTCTTTTTGTGAGAAGCTTCTCCTTAGGTTTCAGTTATCATAATCAAAGAGATTGAGAGCATTCCAACTGAGAGCATTCATATATTGAGCACCTATTATGTATTAAGCATAGAATTAGATGCTGCAGATGTAGGAGAAAATAACACAGCTGCAGGACTAGTGAGATAGTCTTAATTTCCTGTCCTCCAGCTCCATGTTACCTATATCTCTATCTAGGACCTCAACCCTGATTTACCAGCCTCCACAAGCTGTTCCTCCACTTGGTTTACTATTTCAGTTAATTGCTCCATCAGTCTTCTAGTCCCCTAGGCTGGTAACCTTGGCTTCATCTTTGATTGCTCCTTTTCCCAGAACAATCAATTATCATGTCCCCTAGATTCTGCCATTACCCTGTTCCCCAAATCCACCCTTGAAACCCACATTAATTCTCATCTGGAATAGTCTGGAGACTTCCTCTCTTGTCTCCCTACCCATCCCTCTTCCTTCTGAGTCATTTTATGAGAATAATTACTCTTCTTCAAGCACAGCTGTGACTAGATGTCCTTTTACCAAACCTTCAATGACTCCCCACTGATGAACAAATTAAGTATAAATTGCTCACCCTTGCTTCTCAGGTCTTTTACGGCAAAGCCCTGATCTAGCTTATCCCAACTCTTTCTTACACAATCGTACCTTACACATCAATCAAATTAGATGACTCTTGGGACATTTCCATCTTCATTTTTCTGCTATTCCCTCTATGTAAAAAGTCTGGAAATCTTTCCCTTTTTAGATCTCCAGCTCCACTTGATCTCTAGCTCTAGCTCTGGCCTTCTGCAAAGGGCTACCTTGACCATCATCACCTTCATATGGCCTTTCCACCAGACGGGATCTCTGCCTTCTCTGACCTCTCATTACCCCATGGCCTGTACGTCTCTTTTTTTTTTTTTTAAGATTTTTTAAAAATATGGACTATTTTTAAAGTGTTTATTGAATTTACTACAATACTGTTTCTGTTTTATGTTTTGATTTTTTTTGGCCACAAGTTATGTGGGATCTTAGCTTCCTGACCAGAGATCAAACTGGCACCCCTCACATTGGAGGGCAAAGTCTTAACCACTGGACCACCAGGAAAGTCCCTGTACTTCTCTGAAGTTTGATTGTATTTACACCATTTGCATCTTTGTCTTGTCCCCATGTCTAGACTGTGTCCTACCCATCATGATAGATATAAAGTCCTCAGATATATGGAGAATATACTGGGAACGGGTAGTATGAGATTATTGAATTGATGACACTCTAGGAGTGAGAACATTCTGGGACACAGTGATATCTCTAAAATACCTTCATTAAAACACAGAGAAAGTACTTGATGTGGATCTGAGATGCCATCAGTTCAGTTCAGTTCAGTCGCTCAATTGTGTCCGACGCTTTGAAACCCCATGAACTGCAGCACGCCATAGTGACCTATTATTTGGGATTTAGTAGGATCTGAAAGGAAAGGAAAACCAAAAAAAAAAAAAGTGTCCCATAGAAGGTTATCTTCACAGCATAAAATCCTAAAAATAGCAGCCAATATTTACATGCCAGACATTATTCTAAATGTTCCACATAGGTCAGTTATTTAATCCTTAAAAATCTATTTTACTGATAAGGCGACTGAGCACAAAAAGGCTAAGCATCTTGCCCGCGATCACAGCTTGTTAGTGATGAAGCTGAATCCAAGCAGACTGGCCTCCCAACGCACGCCTGGTGTGCCATATCAGTGTGAATTTAGTCACACAAACATGCACAGTTAAAACAATGCATTACTCAGAGTAGCAAACTAATTTAGAAACATTGCTTTTTCCATTCTCATATCCCATAAAACAACTTCATCTGAACTTCTCACACGCATCTGATTTTTGTTTTCCCATCTCTGAAGTCACATTTAGTAACATTTGTAGAGGTTTCTGGTGGACATCAACCACATGGCTGTTCACTGATTGAAACATACCAGTTTTTCAATACAGGTATCACATGGTCACTGGGAACTATCTCATATCACACACACACACACACACACACACACACACACGCAAATACTCTTTTCACAACATCAGGACAATTGGTTAAACATGTGTGTTGGGGGTAGGGCTAGTATTTGCTGGTGTATGAGGCTTATCCCTGCACTCTGTTCTGAGAAATTGTTAGATATTTCAAATATTATTCCTGTAGACATAATTCTTGAGTTTTATAACCTACCAGCCCCTTGCCATATTGCCTCTGAAAGTGAATCTTTAGAAGGCTTATTTGCAAGGACAACCGCACTTGCAATTGTGAGGTTACAACACACTCAGCAATAATAAATGGAGCTAAAACTAATAAATAAGAGCTCAATAATAATGAAGCTAAAATTGTGAGATTACTCACTCAGCAATTTAAAGGAGCTAAAATGCCATTATATTTCTTTGCTTCCTGTTTCTTTTTCTTAACTGGGTCCATCAGAGGTGACCTCTGCGATGTTAGCTGGGTAATTTCTCAGTGTTTTCGTTTGAAAATAAGGTAACCAATGGCTGCGTGCTCTGAGGTGAAATGCTCTGTAACGGTCCCTTTATAAGGTGACTTATTGTCTTCTAAAAGGTGCTTCAGAAAGAAGGGGATGTCACTTTTTATCCAAGCATAGACAGTTTTATTGAACACCAACTGCTAAGTAAGGCGCTGTTATTTATTTTTCTACACCCATCGGTTCCCGCAACTTTGAGCCTCGAATGGCTTCATGTTTCTTTTCCCTCTTTCAACATCCTAGACGCAGGTGACAGAGGCCAGAGAGCTCTTCCCCTCGCCTCTCCTGCCTCTCCTGCCCCCTCCCTGCCGGTACCACCTCTCCAGGCCTCAGGCCTCCGCGGGCCTGTGATGTGGCCCCGCAGTGTCTGGAAGGCGCTGTGTTTGAACAGGGATGAGGCAGACCTCCTTAAGCTGCTTATTCTAAGTTGGGGATTGTTCCTCCTAGTCAATTGATACTGAAAATAATTACTTCTTAGAATCTTTGAAAACCAAATGTGTAAAGAGAAATTAAAATCTAATTAAATGGATGTAGGCAATTCTGTCTGAGCTGACAACGCTTAAGCCACTGCAGTTTGTCAAAGGTTACGTTATCTCCCTGTCCCTGGGCGCTTCAGGCCCTGCCTGGCTCTGAGCCCGGTATTCCCTCTCCAACACCCTTCCGTCTGCCCTGTCTTGGACCTGCGTCCTCTTTGTTCTCAGGCAGAGATGTGGGCTGACGAGGCCATCCGTCAGCAGGAATGCTGAAGAATCTCCTGCAGAGGACAGGGTCTCCCTGACCTTAAAGCTCCAAACCACTGCTTTTCCACAGGGGTGCTTCTGGCTTTGTGGCAAGACAATTTCTTCTAGGGCCTCTCTGGCAGGGCTGGGGGCAAGGCCACCCCCCGGTTGCGAGGTACCACTTGAAGCCAACTCTATCCAGCCACCAGCATGTAGCTGGCAGCCCATAACCATAACCATAAGCCTTTGACCCTCCCAGCCCCTCTATGACGATCTGTTACCCCAGTCTGTGCACATGCTACCAGGTGAGGTCCCTGAGCTAAGAGGCTCTAGAAGTTTTTGTAGCAATCTGACGTTACCACAACATTTTTATCGCATTTTACTGATTGAAAAATCAGTTTGCAGTGGGTTGGAGGGAAGAAAAGTGGGCCATTACCACACATGGTTTGGAAAGTTCTGTCCTCCTCAGATAGCCAGGACCCTTCTTGCCTGTTCTGGACCTTACTCCCATCAGCTCCAGCCTCTCCATGCTCAAGACCAGGGTCTTTGTCTTCATGTCTGAATGTGATTTTTCTGACTTTATGTGAAATGTGTTTGTTTTTTTTTCCCCTGGCCACATTCTTCCACAGAGGCATTTTGGGTTTCAAGAAAGAGGGGCTGATGCAGGATACAGGATGCTTGGGGCTGGTGCACAGGGATGACGCAGAGAGATATTATGGGGAGGGAGGTGGGAGGGGGATTCATGTTTGGGAACGCATGTAAACCCGTGGTGGATTCATGTCAGTGTATGGCAAAATCAATACAGTATTGTAAAGTAAAAATAAAAATTAAAAAAAAAAGAGGGGCTCATTCATATCACCTGGAGAAAATGCAGGGTAGTGGTCACTGCAAAGGTTCACATGCATGGAGAGAGGCTGGATGTGTGCCTGTAAGAACCGATCAGATATGAGGGAGGTGAGATCCAGGGAGCAGCTGCTCTCTTAACCTCCTTCCAAGGCCGCCTGACTCTTCCTGGCATCTCCCCTCTGCTCTGTTCTCTCTCTCCCTGCTGCTACCCCATCTGTGCACTCAGGACTTCTGCTCCTTCTCCACTTTGCCCTGTCTTGGCCCATCACAGCCTTTTCCAACCTCATGACTCACTCCACCTGCCTACATGGGCTCAGACATCCTCTAGCTTAAGGTAACATGAGAGGGAATCTGATGGGCTCTGGTCACCTTTTCCTGCCAGGCCAGTCTGATCAGCCTTATGGGGGCAATTGTGCTTAGGTCAATGCCTGCTTTCAGGCCTGTCAATTTCCTCCTAAAAGGGAGGTGAACAGAGTCACTTGGTTAAAAGCAGACCCTCTAAGCTGCAGGAGCTTCTGAAAGACCGGTTTCCCTTGAAGGTATCCTGGGTGCTGTCTGTCCAAAACACTCTTGTTTTTTCTCCTGTTACCCAAAGCAGGTGGTATGAGATGGTCTAGCTGACTCCTGACCCACCTGAGTCCTTGTGGGTACCACTAGTGGGTACCAGATGACTGCAGGGTTATCACCTGTAAAGGTGTGTGGCTTTCATGGACATCTCTCCCTCGGAACCATGCCAGCTCCAGGGCTGAGCTGGTGGAAGGGGGATGTTGGAGATTGCTGGAGGCACTTCCCACTACCCAGCTCCGTGTAGTAGACAGCTCCTTGGGGGTTAATGGGTTTTTCGCTGATGAAATCACAGCAGAGCCATTCGTTGTCAAAGCTCTTCGACAGCATAACAGTTATTACTCCCTGGACACCTCCCCATTCCCTTCTGAGCCATTTCATTTTCTCGGTCTTGTCGGAAATGAGCATTTGCATCCACATGCCAGCGCCCCCTTGTAATAACGGCATAATGTTATTGTTTTCTCATCACTGTGAAGAGTGGGTGCTGCAGAGGCAGCTACACACGCACACCAGTTCGCTGCCTGAGCCCCTCCGAGAGTTCAGGGGCATCACTTAGTGGGATGCGTAGGTGGAGAGGACATTCTGCCCCCAAGGACCCTCTCCTATGGTCAGGAGCAGTAGCCAGTGTGAGTGTTCCTATCCATATGACAAGGCACTAGGGGTTTAGACCTCTTCCCTTGCCCTTCTCTGAATCAAGGACAAAACTCCAGTGGTGAGCAGGATGCTAGCTAACAAGCCAGGTGTCTCCTCCACACTCTTAAGGCTCATTCTGGCCCCAAAGGGGCACTAAGGCTCCCTCACTTCTTTTCCAATGGAGAGGGTGCTGCTGCTTCTAGCCCCCAGTGATAAGACAGGATCAAGATCAGACTCGGAGCCTAGAGATACAAGTAAAAGGAGGACCCTAGTACTGTGTTTGGTCTGGGCTTCAGGGACCTGCAAAAGCTTTGTCTACTGCAAAACTGTTCATTGAGGTGACCTTGCTGGCCTTGTCCTCTATGCATAGAACCCAGAGGTGCTCTCTCAGGAACTTCAAGGGCGACCATGTCTTCTCCTCTTTCTCGGTGTCTTTTCACTTTCAGACAGTTAGTAGACACTTCCTGCCCCACCTCTTGCCCCACTTCCTTTCTCCTAGTTTCGAAGACAACAAAGACTAGATTTCTTTTGGCATCTCTCAGACCAGTGCTCCCATTCTAGCTCCTCCCTATCTAGAAGGAAGTGAGTCCCAGGACCATCTGTTACATGCATGCTCAGTCACTTCAGTTGTGCCTGACTCTTTGTATCCCTATGGACTATCTGTTACCATATCCCCAAATTCTCCCATAATGCAATCCAGTGCCTGACCTTCAAATAATGCCCTACACGTTTCCTGATTATCTTTACCCAGCGGTAACATGGGTACAAAAAAAAAAATGACTGGAAAGAATGCTTTTGCTATATATTGTCAACTTGGAATGAGGCCATCTAGGTAGATTCTCTAAAATTGTGAGGCGAGAACTAAGGGGCTCTTGGATC
Source organism: Capra hircus (assembly GCF_001704415.2). Lineage (NCBI taxonomy): Eukaryota > Metazoa > Chordata > Mammalia > Artiodactyla > Bovidae > Capra > Capra hircus. The sequence continues at coordinate 25,093,188 of NC_030817.1, forward strand.
CAGTGTCAAGCCATGGGGGTATGCTGGAGGCCTCACACTGAGGTGCTTGATAAAGCCTCTGGTGTCAAGAGCTGGTGGCTGGAAGTATGCTGGGGCTCTGGAGGACTGTTTCTGAGCCCAGACATCTGCTATTCAGCACTAGATGGACAGAGACAGGCAGAACATCGCTCTTTGCAGGGGAACCACCCCTAAGAACAAGATCTAGTCAAGGACACTAGGGCCAGGTAATCTGTTACCTCTGAGCAGCATATAGCAGTGACTAATTACCCCTATGGTTATGAATGCATTTATGTATGATATTAACACCCAATACATTATTTATGACCCCAAATATGAATAATTCAGTGTGTCCACATTTAGCAGGGTTCTGCTTAAAAACCGGCTTTGCACTGGGTCTTGACATTGATCAGGGAAGGACTAGGAGAAAAACAGCTCAGCTCGTGTTCTGATCCCAGGGAAACTGGGCTGCACACTGTAGGGGGTGTTTAAGCCCAGACCCCACCCGACATAGGGTACTCAATGAGCACCCTCTTTTGGTTACTCACCCACGTAGTGAAGATAGACAGGCTCAGTGATTGCTAAGGCTCATTCCAGACTTGAGATTCAAGAAGGAGAAAAAGAACTCAAGAAAGTGCTAGTATTCCTGATTCAGAACGGTTGCACTTGACTGCTCTGATCCTAGAGTGAGCTGTGCCCAGGTTATCGGCTCTGGCTGTGACTTCCCAGAGTCTCAGGCACAAAGACTGGGACTGTTTGATGGCTTCCTGTCTGAAAGTTACTTGAAATCAGAGACTTATTTATCTTTGTCTATCGCAGCAGTGAGCAGAGTGCCCAGCACGTAGGGGGTCCTCCTATATAAATGTTAAATGAAAGAAGTAATGAGGCAGGAACTTCCCTGGTGGTACAGTGGATAAGAATTCGCCTGCCAACGCAGGGGACAATATTCCACCCCTGCTCTAGGAAGATTCTGCATGCTGCAGAGCAGCTAAAAGCCCAAGTGCCACAACTCCAGAGCCAGTGCTCTAGAGCCCAGGCACCACAAGAGAAACCACTGCAATGAGAAGCTCACGCACTGCAAGCAAGAGTAGCCCCCACTCTCCGCAACTAGAGAAGGTCCATGCAGCAACAAAGGCCCAGCACTGCCCAAAATAAATGAATAAATGAAAGAATGAATGAGGCAAGGATGTGGATTAGCACCTACTCCTTTGCCAGCTTAGTCCATCTCCATGATGAGGAAGAAGAAATTTGCCTTTGGGGTTTTTCCAGAAGTTCAGACCTCTGTCCTTCGATTCAGCAGAGGCATTCTATCCCTTTTACTCTTTCAAGCCAGGGGGACTTAATGGTAAAAAATAATAACCCTGCATCTGCAAAACCCTTTCATCTTTTGCCTATAGCTGGAGTCGAGCTAATTTTCATTCTGCCTAAGACTTGCCTTGGCTATTGAAATAGGAGGCAGGGAGTAGCTTAGGCAGCAGCAGAAACCTGCCAGCATCTTGGCCTTGGCAGACACTTGGCCCTGGGCAGGTCAGTTCCCCAAGCCTGTTTGTTTATCTGCACAATGAAAGGGTCAGACGGAAAGATTTACCAGGCCATGTTCAACCCAGAATTCTTTATGGAAAAATGGGTGGCGGGGGAGGGGGTGGGGAAGAGGCAGTGGACCTGCCTCGAGGAACCCTGGGTTTAGTGGCACTCAGAGTGTGAAATGTGAAGTTGTTCATAATGGCTTAGATGGTGAAAGAATAATGCTATGAACCTGGACCCAGTGAGCCAATCCCTCTGCCCATGGTCAGAGCCACAGCTGTAAACTCAGATTTAGGCTGATATCTGCCAGCCAAGTGAGTGGCTGCTAAGTCACACCAGCTCAGTACTAACAGCCTAATGCACTTCTGTGGGGGTGGGTAGGGGCTGGAGGCACCCAGGGCGTGACCTGTAAGCCCTGGACGGGGGGCAGCGTTGAGGAGTGGCAGAAGCACTAAAGCCGAAAGTCGCCTGGTTTAGCCAAATGTCCCTAAGTGCACCTGTTCTTAGATCACGTACGGGAGACTGGGAATCATTCTGCTTTCAAAGCTTGAGCCAGTGGAAGCTCAATGACCTCTTTTGAGAGTCTATTCTGGCTTTTGATCCTGGGTACAGTTTTCTTCTAATTGAAATCTCTCTTGATGAGGCCCATTTCTTATTCTTTAATCTTCCAAGGTGATGGCAAAGATACATCATTACAAACCAGACTTCTAATGGGGTCTCCTCTTTCTCCAGGAGAAAACGCCATTATTACTTTAGGGTTAGAAGCCATTCCCTTATTTTCCATGTCTCTTCAGCACCATTTTCAATTGCTGTACCTTCTTTTCAAAATACACAGATTCGACATTCAGGGTAGTGGCCCCTCCCGTAAACATAGGTGTGTTTTCCTTTATCCTGCCCCCAAACTGCATATTTGCTTGTAAATAGCTGCAATTCTTCACTTAATTCAGCTGCTATTCACTGTGATTCTCCCCAGAAATGCCTGTTTGTATTGTATGGCGCTCAGCTTATTTACACATAATGGCATCTAATGATGCTGAGAAATAGCGGACAAGATGATTGTGAAGATCCTAATGCATGAAACATGCATACTATCATGTAAGAATCGAATCACCGGTCTATGTCCGATGCAGGATACAGCACGCTTGGGGCTGGTGCACGGGGATGACCCAGAGGGATGTTGTGGGGAGGGAGGTGGGAGGGGGGTTCATGTTTGGGATCGCATGTACACCGTGGTGGATTCATGTCAATGTATGGCAAAACCAATACAGTATTATAAAGTAAAATAAAGTAAAAATAAAAAAGTTAAAAAACAAAAACAAAGATTCGGATAGGTTAAAAATAAAAGGATGAAAACTGAAAAAAATGCAAACAAAAAAAAATAAATAAATAAAATCTACCTAAAAGCTTTCAAAAAAAGAGAAAGATCCTAATGCAGATGAAAACAGAATGAGGATGAACTAGCATTGTTGGCAGTGAGTGGGATTCCTGGGCTGCATAAATGCTTGCAGAGCAGCCAGCCCCTCAGCCTGAGTGCTCCAATCCCATGAAGCTTTAGATGGTTTCAGGCAATTGCCTACACTCAGCATTATCCTATGGCAATTTGTTTGGTCACAATTATCTTTAATCTCCTGAGGCATTAATGCTTACTGTGAAGCATTAACACATCCTGATCTTATTCAAACACTTAGGACTTTCTTGCTGGTCTCAGATGCAGAGAGAAATGCCCAAGAGGATGAGGAAAGCTCGTGGAGAGCAGATCCCTCACTGAGGGCTCTTCAGCCAGAGCTGGCCCTGAAAGGGCTCCCTGGGCAAGTGGCTGACTTTTTGTGAGGTGGACCTGAGTGAGTTACCATGACAACCAAGGAGGCCCGTACCCTGGACTCAGCCTGCCTGGGCCCCGCTCCAGGCCTCAGTCTTCCTACACGTGGAAAGGAGAAGACTGTCCCTATCTCAGAAGTTTCTTCTCCAGGGGTGGTTGGGGGTGTGGGCAGCTGGTGGGTTTTGTGAAAAATCCTTTTAATGTATCCTGGTATCTCTTTCCACGTAATTCAGTAAATGTTTACTGAACAACAGCCAGGCAGTGTGCAAGACATCAGGGGGTCCCCAGGGGAAGGAGGGAATGGAAAGCAAATGCACAGAGAAACACAGAGGAGGAGAACTCTGTTGTGAGTCTGGAGCAGAGAAAGCTGTGTGAGGCAACTGAAGAGAAAAAGATCAGCTTTGAGTCGAGTCAGGTGGCATTTAAATTGTACCTTAAAAGCAGAACTGTCTAAAAAATGATAGATGTTTTCAATCGTACATGAAAGTAGACAGAATAGTATAATGGATTCCCATGGGCACATCATACAGCCTCAATCCCCAGCACATGCTTCCACTAAGACCCCACCCACTTTCCAGTGTAACCCCCACCGGGTCATTTCCATTCTAACACCAGAAAGCAGAGCATTTCGGAGGAATCTATCTCAATAAAGACTATTTTAATACAAGCACAATACAAGTATTATATTTAAAACAATTTCCTTAATATCATCAAATATTCAGTCAACACCCAATTGTCTCATAAATATAGTTTACAGTTGATTTGTTCAAATCAGGATCTATGCTAGTCTGATAGGTCTCTTAAGTGTTCTCTTCTGTCTTTTTCCCTTGCAATTTGGTGGTTTTGTTAAAGAATCTACATCATTTGTCCTCCAGAGATTCCCCACATCTGAATTTTGCTGATTGCTTCTCTAGAACTTTAATGTTCCTCTTTTTCCTGTATGGTTGTATACATTGGCAGTTCAGTCCAGAGCTTCATCTAACTTGGGTTCAGTGTTCTTGGTAAGACTTCTTTTTAAGTAAGGTTGGGCACTTCCATCAGAGGGTCATAAAGCCTGATGATCTCTTTTTGTGATGTCAGCAGATGCTAAGAATCTTCACCTAGACATGAAAGCTCTGTGTGGGGGATTGACACAGATGATAGCTTTGTAATTATTTTATAACTTGGACATGTCTCTCATGAAATTTCCAGTGTGTGTGTTCTGTGGCATTAGAAAAAAAGAATACAGGCATTTTAATAGGCCATAGGGCTTTGTGAAGGGCAGTGACCAGCCAAATCCATGGGATAAAGCACAGACCCTAGAAGATTGAAGCTAAACTTCAACAGTTTTGGTTTCTAAAACCCAAAGGCCAAGTAAATGGTGGTATAACTGAGGCCTACACCCATGAGCCTACCCTTTGGGGCCCTTACTATTGTTAAATAGATGCTTCAGCCTCCCACTAGGGTCATTTCAGAGGATGCCAAGCAGCCATAGTCAGGGAGATAGAGAGCCCTCATCTGCTGTGTTTATAATAATTGAGAGCATTTCTTCAGGTGGGGCTTTCCAGCAGTTAATTAGGTAAGAGTGAACCTCAGCTGGAGACGTTTGTGCATTTTGTCCAATTAATATGTGGCCCTGGGGACACTCCCCTGTATAAGGGAGGGAGTGGTGTCATCTACTTAAATTCAAATCCTAAAGTCACCTCTTACAAGCTGGGACACTGTAGGCAAATTACTTAACATTTTCAAGCCTCAGTTTACTCAAATGTAAAAAGGGGTAATAATTGTACCTGACTCCTAGTGTTGTTTTGATGATTAAATGGGTGGATATTTACAAATCAGCAGGCACATGATAAGGAACCTATAAATGTTGGCTTGTGATTATCATGCAGAGCATGATTCTTTGATATTTGCTTCCTCAGCCTCTGCATAGCAAATCCTGCAGTGGAGTCTCAAGAAATATTAATTAATGAAGCTAGTATTAAAAAAAAATCACTAGTTTCTTAGATCTCTGAAAGGACTTGGTCTTTCACATCAATGTGGGTCAAGTAGTTTCTTTTTTCTTTTTTCCTTCATTTCTTCTAGTAAGGAGACTTTGTGTATTCCGGAAACTGGTCAACTTTCTGAGAGTCTGAGCAGGAAATAAATTATGGTGACCATACTGATTGCCAGCCTGCTTCTTGGACCTTTTGCCAGAACCCTGCCAATGCCCCCTTGGGGATTGTAAAGTTATTAGAAACAAAGATATAATTAGCATCCAAAATAGGCAAGGATAAAAATCGTCAAACTTTGTGATCTACAAATGACCAAGAGGCTAAAATCACTGAAGAGAAAATTAAAACAGCAAAAGCCAAATTCTTCTAACTCAGCCTTCACTTTGGTTTAGTGAAATTCTAGCTTGAAGCTCGCTGATGAGGATCGAGGCATGATGCGCTTAGAGCATCTCTAAATTAGATCTCAGTTTAGATGTGATTTCCAAATGAGATATTTTCCAGGAATCCCTTAACATTGCTGTGTTGTCAATGATCCATCAAGAAATATGTATTGAGCACTTATAGTGTATGGGCCTTAGGGGGCTTACATTCTAAGGGTAGAGACAAATAAATGAGCACTTATAATAGGAAGAGAGATAATATAACTTAAAGAGAGCTCAGTTTAATTAATAGGATTCAAAAGGCAGTCCATGGGTTACTGGCCAAGTATTTAATAAAGAGCAAGAGAAGGGAAAGAGGAAGGGAGTGAGGAAAGAAGGGATAACAGAGGAGAGACTGATTGATTATGAGAAACTCCAGAGAGATGTTACGCTTTTTAGAAACTCAGTTTAACTGAAGATGAATGAGAGCCTAAGAGATTAAAACTAGTGATTAAAACAAAATTTTTATATCCATGTATTTCATTTATCAAGAACACTTTGATACCTCTGACACTGATGGTCAGAGTGAAAAAATGAATGATTGCATTGTCTACTTGTATTAGTTTCCTATTGCCATGTAACGAATTACCACAAACTTTCTTAAAACAACAGGCTTCCCAGGTGGCTCAGTGATAAAGAATCTGCCTGCCAATGCAGGAGACCTGGGATCGATCCCTGGGTTGGGAAGATGCCCTGGAGAAGGAAATGGCAACCCACTCCAGTATTCGTGCCTGTAGAATCCTCGTGGACAGAAGAGCCTGGCAGGCCACGGTCCATGGTGTCGCAATGAGTCGGACACACTGGGCAACTGAGCATGTACACCCAAGAATGGGTATCATGTCTACCCCTGCTGCCATTGTCTTAGTTTCTCACCAGTTTGGACTTAGACTTTCATAAGGGTTTCCCAACTCTGCACAAATAACAAACCCCTCTTTCTGGAAGATCACTTCTACCGTGTCAAATCCCTGCTCAAAGACTTTCTGGGACTTTCCACACTGACAAGGTTAAGTTTGAATTCTTTACCCTGGATCATGAAATTTAAATACAAATTAGCAAGGAGATAAGGAAAATGGGGGTGGGGGTGGATTCATTGCACAATTTTGTTACAGGGATTTGTTGGAAAAGAAATAAGACCAAGTGAGACAGATGGACTCAGTGACCTTTTCTTATTCTGTCCTCTCCTGGTGAGCTTTTGGAATCCTCTGAGCTTATGCACCTGCCCCTGAGAGCCTGCAGGGACCTGGGCCGTACGATGTCCCAGCACTGAGGCTGGTTGGGTTCTCTTTCCTGTCAGCACTCATAGATCAGATGAACATCAAAATGACACAGAGCCTGCCTGTCAGTTATAAGCAAATGTGTTGGCTACAGTTAATGAATATCATCCAGGTATTGAAATTACCACTAATCCTATAGAACCAAAGGAAAAAAATCTTAACCCAAGTAGGCTGAATTTGTCCTAAGCAAAATGTACAGCTCCTCGATTCCAGTGGTTTTTCCACTTTTTATGTCAATTCTCCAAACTTAAATATTGATTATTAGAAAACTTATCACATTGCATTTTAATTAACTTTCTCCTTGCCACCTCCCTGGTCCTCCAGACTGTGGAATCTTCATCTTTTAAACAAAAGCACCTGGCATAAAATTTGGTACACAATAAGCACTCAGTTCCAAGTGAATTCCTTGGAAGAAAAGTTATGACCAACCTATTAAATATTAAAAAGCAGAGACATTATTTTGCCAATAAAGGTCCATCCAGTCAAGGCTATGGTTTTTCCAGTAGTCATGTGTGGATGTGAGAGCTGGACTATAAGGAAAGCTGAGCACCGAAGAATTGATGCTTTTGAACTGTGGTGTTGGAGAAGACTCTTGAGAGTCCCTTGGACTGCAAGGAGAGCCAACCAGTCCATCCTAAAGGAGATCAGTCTTGGGTGTTCATTGGAAGAACTGATATTGAAGCTGAAACTCCAATACTTTGGTCACCTGATGCGAAGAACTGACTCATCTGAAAAGACCCTGATGCTGGAAAGATTGAAGGCAGGTGGAGAAGGGGATGACAGAAGATGAGATGGTTGGATGGCATCACCGACTCAACGGACATGAGTCTGAGTAAGCTCTGGGAGTTGGTGATGGACAGGGAAGTCCATGGGGTCGCAAAGAGTCAGACATGACTGAGTAACTGAACTGAAGCACACGATAAATTGTAAGTGAATTCCATCCCATTGTCTTATAAGTCCATTTCTGAGAATATGAGGTCATGACAATTTGTCTTTGAAGTTTCAGGGAAGTGATCTCTCTTACTTATATACATATTTTCATTTTTACAACTTTTAAATGAGTTCTAAAATTTCGCTGGAATACTCTCTGCTCACAGAAAAAAAATATTATAAATGTTGTCATTGCCTAAGCTAACCCCTATATCCTATTCTTGATCCATCATATTCAACTTGGCAAACATTTATTGAACACTTGCTCTGGGCAGGGCTCTAGAATAGGCACTGGACATCAAGAGTAGATTTTGTCTTCAAGAAGCTTATGATCCATGGCATAAGATTAATGATGATAGCACAGTTTGGTAAAATACAGTATACTTACACTGGTGGTGAAATTGAGGGCTTCACAGAGGTGAGGGCAGAAGAAGATCACTGCATATAGCCCAGGTGAGAAATAGAGAAGATTACATACGAGCAGCCTTAGTGATGTGAGGGTATCTGTGTTGGTGTGTAGATACGGACATTTGCAAGTCTGCTGTTTATTAGTGGAGACCCCTCCAGTATGTTATCTCCTGCTAACCCTCTTAGCCACTTGAGGGTAAATGCTGCTTTTTCTATGTCTCTATACCACTCTCCCCCTGACCCCAGCACAGTGCTCTGTGTATGTCCAAGCCAATGAGGATTTGTGAATTCAGATGCATTGATTAATACATATATTTTGCCTAAAATATACACTTTGTGGGGAGGGTCCGTGTCAAGTGAATATTTTGTTCATTACTGACATGCTATATAAATACACACAGTAATGAAAACTACACAGTATTAGCAATTCTAGTCTAACAGATGACTTGGCATGAAGGCCGGGCACAGATACAGCCTGAACCAGGGCCTGAGCCTCACCTTGGCCCTGACTCAATCCTGCTGCCCAGCATGGATTTAGTTAATTTCTTCAAGATGCAGAGTAGGCTACTATTAACAGCTCCTGTGAATCTTCAGAATAAGAAACAGGCAACTAACGGTCAAGTTTACTGATCACACTTGGCTAACAACCACATTGTTTTTTTTCCTATTTTTAATTCAACAAGAAGAGTTCCCTAATATGCTATGCAGGATACACAGTGCCAGGAATTTCAAAGATGGCAAGTCGAACTGAAAATCATTGACTCTGTGGATTTAGGAAGTGCTTTGGGATCTTCAACACCCTAGGGTTCCCATTAAGAATCTAGTTTTCATTGTTTTGTGGAAGGGTGTGGCAAACCTGCCTCTCCGAGAGAATTCTACAGCTGAAAGCTCGCTGAAGGGGCCTGTCCTGGGTCTCGGAATGAACCAATAAAGCAATGGTGAATCTTGCAGTTAGGCACTGAACCAACATCAATGGACCAACAATGTGTTTTAGGCACAAAGGTGCAAATCAAAGAAATAATGGAAAGAATCAAACAGCCCTGAATTGATTCTGGCTCCCCTTTCTCAGTTACTGATCTATAAAATGGGGACAGTAAAACGCCCTCTGTAAAAAAATTAAAACCCTCTGTGGGTTTGATTAGGATTAATGAAGGGCCTCACCCTGCTCGTAGGAGTTCAGAAAGTGAGTTCTCATCCCTTCCTGGCAAGGATCTTAAAATCCACATGCAAATGCAAGCATCAGATAACTGGAGAATCACCTAAAAGCAGCATATAATGCTGCACTAATTTATAGCAAACTGCTCAGCATCAAACAAGGGAGCCTGCAGCTGTCTCGAGAGGAACTGCTTGGATACTCAAGGTAATTTTTCAAAAATCCGTTCTAAACAAGTGTTGACATAAACTCATCCTTAGCCAAAGCTTTAGTTTTGTGGCACTTAAAAAATCCATACTATTAAAAGTAAATTAAATACTGCATATGACTTGGCATTGGAGGTGTTTAGAGAGCAATTTCACAGTTGATGATTCAGGCCTTCCTATCTGATGAAAGTTCACATTTCCCCAGGGTGGAGGAGGAATGCGGACACAAACAATGGCAATTGGGAAGGTGAGAAGTTGGACAAGAAACTCAGACATGTACCTGCTGCTGCAGGAAGATGGATGCCATTTTCTGAGGCTTCAGTTGGCCACGTGATACTCAGAATCAAGGAATGTGGGTTAACCTCCCACACTTGCAATCCTGCTGGTGACACAAATCTGGAGGTGTGGGTTGTCCTGTGGCTCTCCAGTGTTTGGGGGGTCTTCCACTTGTGCCTCCACTCCCTGCCATGTTGCAGCCCCCTCTCCTACCACCATTGGATCCCACTGCCTCCCCTTGTTGCCTCTTTTAGGATCATTATTAAATGCACGGGGTGCTTTGAAAAATACATCAGAAGATGGAGCTGCTGGTCATCAGCAGATGAATTTGGAGCTACTTGTCCAGCAGCGGAGAGGAATTCAGGCCAGGCTTTCCACGTGCCCTGGTCTGTCCATCCATGGGATGGGAACCTCAGAAACAAGAGTCCGAGGCCACTCTGGGTTATCAGTGGGAGACTGGGCCCTGGACTTTGTCTCCATGCAAGAGACAGAGTGGATCTGGGCTATGTGTCAGTGATTCTAAGGAGAGAATCAGAAACCTGAAGGGCCTGGCTTGGAGCCAGAGAAGGACAAAACCACATCTTGTGAAGGAAGACAAGGGGGTAATGAGAAGGGGCTGCGCCACACAGGGGACTTCAGGCTGGAGCAGCTTTGACAAGCCTCACAGATTGCTGCTGGCCAGCTGCAGGGATTTTCCCTCTACTGGCGTCTTAGGAGCAGTGAGCAGTCCTCAGCTGGCCCACCTAGCCCTTAGGAACAAGCTCAACAGTCTTCCAGGGCTTAGGGCTTTAACATTCACAAAGCATGTTACACACACTGTAATATCCCAGCCTTATGAAAACCCATTATTAGCCCGCATTTTATAGCTGAAGGATAAAGAAGACGAGAGACTTGCCCAAGGACATCCAGCCTTTCAGTTGTGTAGCCTGGCCTTGGACCTACCCCTTCCTTCATATCTCACTTGACTGTATCCACACCATTTTCCATTTAATCTACTCGGAAACCTGGCACTATTCATTACTCTTGCCTCCTAACTTGAGTGAAAATCTTGTTGAGTGGTGGCCCAATAATTAGTCATTACTCTATTTCTGTCCCACCCAGACCTCAGAGTCCATGATGTCCATGAAGATACAATGTAACTATTTCAGTCATTCACCACCTACCAAGGCTGTGACTTAACTGCAGGTAGGGCTGCCCAGGTGGTCCTAGTGGTAAAGAATCCACCTGCCAATGCAGGAGACTTAAGAGACACCAGTTCAATCCCTGGGTCGGGAAGATGTCCTAGAGGAGGAAATGGCAACCCACTCCAGTATTCTTGCCTGGAGAATCCCATAGACAGAGGAACCTGATGGGCTACAGTCCATAGGGTTGCGAAGAGTCAGATACGACTGAAGCGACTTAGCATGCATGCACGCACAGTGACCTCACCATGACTCTCCACATATTCAAACCTCATTTTCTTTAGTCTCTCTGACCTTTCTTTAGCATAGCTGTTCATTTTCTGTATGATATCATGTAGCTCTTCAAGAAATCATGGCACGAGTTTTAATACCTCTCCTATTATTGAATAATCACCTGTGTGAATCTCAACAAATACAGGCAGCAATCAATCTGCAATTAATTAATACAAAGCAACCAGTCCCATTAAATTCAAATGTTGCAACGGACATGGTTGGTTGGCTAAATATCAATTCCATTTATAAGTACATCCTTCTTGGGATTGTCCTGGATTTGAAAATATTTTTTATTAACTAGTTGGTATTTAACAGAAATTAATTGTTTGCTATGCATCATCAATTTCATTCCCTTGAAGTAAGGCCTAGAGCTGCCTTGGAATAGCTGGGTAGTTCTCTGAGACACACCACGTTCTCTCCCCTTACTCCCTAATTCTCATCTCACTTCTACATCCCCCTACCTAGCATTTTAATGAAGCTTCTTCTAATCAAGCTGGAGTTTTGCAAGCTGTTCCTTAATTTCTGTCTTTGAATTGGTTATTATTCCAAAATATTTTATTATTTGCTAATACCCAACTGGACACAAATACTAACATAGTGAGAGAATCAGAACCACGAGAGAAGTAGAGGATTAAAGGGCTGGAAGAACTGTGAATGAGGCTGTTCTTCTCATACCTTCATTGTTAAAATAATAATGAAAACATTTGCCAGCAACCTGCCCATTAGTCAGGAGTCCTTTAACTGAAGTGACAAAAGCTAACAAAAATAATAAATGAGTTGATAAATGACATTTATTGCCTCATATCAGTGAGTCCAAGGGAATTCAGGCATGGCTAGATCCAAGTATTTAAACAATATCATCAGGATTCTTTCTTTCTCTCTCTCTCTCTATATATATATATCTATATTCCTTTCCTAGGGCTGCTCTAATAAAGTACCACAAGTTGGTGGCTTAAAACAACAGAATTTTTTGCATAACAACGTGAATGTACTTAATATTATTTTTAAGTGGTTAGAATAACATATTTTGTGCTATGCATATTTTACCACAATTAAAAACAAACACATTTTTTAAACCTAGATATTTATTCTCTCACAGTTCTAGAAGTCCAAAATCAACATGCCGTCAGAACACAGGAGATGCCTGATAGCGGGAGCAGGAAAGGAAAGAGTATACCATGCCTTCCTCCTCGGGTCCCCATCCTTGAGGGACAGAGAAGAGATCATTAAGTAAGTCAGAGATTAAGTCATGATAAGCTGGAATAACCAGCACACAATGAGAGCTCCCAAAGAGAGGAAAAGTCTTCAAAACTTGACTGACAGCAGTGATTGGGGTATCAGTATTACTGAGGGTCCCAGCAGGAAGCAAACAGTTAAAAACAAATCAAGCTCCAGGCAGAGCCAGCCTCTCTGAAGGATCCAGGGGAGCATCCTTCCTTGCCTCTTGCAGCTGCTGGAGGTTGCCAGCAGTCCCTGGCCCTCCTTGCCTTGGAGACACATAGCTCCTATCTCTGTTTCGGTTGTCACTTGGCATGCTCCTTATGTGCTTGTCTCCATATCTGCTTATCTTTTAGAAAGAAAATGGAAACCAGTCACTGGGACTCACTCTAATCCCATGTGACCTTGTCTTAACGAATTATATCTGCAGTGACTCTATTTCCAAATAAGACTGTTCCAGGTAGACTTGAATTTCAGTATTCAACTGGTACAGTCTCTTAGCTCCACTTGGCCATTTTCTTCATTTGCATTCAGACTAGCAGCAATTTAACTGGAGGAAAGCCCCATCATCCCAGAAAAATGGAGACGTCTCTACCACCACCCCCCACCACCCACAGCATCCATAACACACTCTGATTGGCTCTGCTTGAATCGGGTGCTCAACCCTTGACCAGTGACTGTGGAGGCAATGGGAGTTTCAGACTACTCCTGAGGTGGACAGGCAGAGCCATGTGACTGGCACATGGTCTTTCCAGAACCTTATGGAGACACGGGATAGACACAAAGAGCAGATGTTCCTTACATTATTTCTCTTTTCAAATAATTTTTTATAAATGATTGGGCTTTCCTGGTGACTCAGATGGTAAAGAATCCGCCTGCAGTGCAAGAGACTTGGGTTCGATACCTCGGTTGGGAAGATCCCCTGGAGGAGGGCATGGCTACCGATTCCAGTATTTTGGGCTTCCCTGGTGTCTGAGATGGTAAAGAATCTGCCCGAAATGCGGGAAACCTGGGTTCGATCCCTGGGTCAGGAAGAGCCCCTGGAGGAGGGCATGACAACCCACTCCAGTATTCTTGCCTGGAGAATCCCCATGGACAGAGGAACCTGACAGGCTAGTCCGTGGGGTCGCAGAGTCAGACACGACTGAGTGATTAACACTTCCACTTTCGAGTTTCTGATATTAAAGAAAAGAACTTATATCATTTTAAAGCACTGTTTTCATCTGCAGAACTTGATCAACTGAACATGATGGCTTTGATTTAGAAACCATTAAATTAAGAGTTTCTTGAAGGTTAGGAATGGAGATGTATATATTCAACCAAGATTTATAGCAAGATTATAATTGATGAAAATTCGTAAATCCTCCTCATTCACAAAATTAAATCAGAAATTTAGAAGAAGGGATCCTTAGATGGCACAAAAAGGTGACATGTGACATTCACATACTTTTAGAGCTATGAGATATTCTGAGCATGAGTCATTTGTTAAAGAAAGACCTAACATGGATTTCAAAATCCCTCCCTCCAACCCCAGCTGACTGCATTCTATTCTGTGAAACTGTTAGCAGCTTAGCTGTGTCTGACCCTTTGCTACTTCATGGACTGTAGTCCACCAGGTTACTCTGCCCGTGGAATTCTCGAGCCAAGAATACTGGAGTGGGTAGCCATTCCCTTCTTGAGGGGATCTTCCTGACCCAGGGATTGAACCTGGGTCTCCTGCATTGCCGGCAGATTCTTTACTGTCTGACACTAGTGTTTCTATTTTGTAGCTTTTCTACTGTCATTAAGAGGTCATCTCATATTCAATGACAGAGGACTACCTTCAACTTGAACTTGCCAGAACAAACTCACAGTCACAGTTGGATCTGCTCAACATCTTCTCTATATGACTCCCTCCCTCTTATTTGTGGCCTGTAAGTAGGGACAATGACCGTTACTCCCCTTGACCTGACAGGTAAGGTCAAAGGCTTTACTGGAAGAAATTCTGTCACCCAGAGTGGGGAGAGTAAAATATATTCCATCTCCTCTAGGCTATGACATTTGCGGCACAAGGCTAGCAATATTTTCTGGTAACTTGCACCTTGAATGACTTTTCTAAATGGTTGCTTATCTCAATGAGAAAGATTTATCTAGCAGACGTGACAGCTGTCATTTCATTCATTTGCTTAGTCAGCACACAGGTAGCACGAGCCCATCGGTTACATCTGGCAGAATTTGAGCATCTCTGTGGGGCCTCCATTTGCCTGGCCCTGCTTATGCAGTAGTTAACGACCTGCTTTTCCAGAACCCTGACGCGTGAATGATGGTTTGGACTGCAGCACCGCACAAACACTTAAAGCCTCCATTCCCTGCCCCTGCCTCACCTCACACATTAGGGAAGAGGGTTATGAAATAGTCTTTTATTGCTACATCTGAGCTGACAGTGGTGTTGACAGTTTCCAAACTAATTTAGGGGCAAAATCCTCGGCAATAACAAAGCAACAAGCATATGGTGTCAAACTGTGGTGCCTGGGACACCTGGAGAGACCGGGCAGTCTCATGAACCAGAGACAGAGGTCTGAAAGCAAGGGAAGGAGAAGAGGAGACTGGAGGATAAGGGAAGAAATAAAGACCATTAACGTTGCCAAAGGAGTGAGAAAAGGCAAACTGCCCCTGGCAGTGCCGATAACAGGCTGACTAACACATCCTGGCTTGACTGGCGATTTCCCAGTTTTAAAACCCAAAAGTCCCATATCCTGGGAAC
Organism: Capra hircus; assembly: GCF_001704415.2. Lineage (NCBI taxonomy): Eukaryota > Metazoa > Chordata > Mammalia > Artiodactyla > Bovidae > Capra > Capra hircus. The sequence continues at coordinate 25,108,582 of NC_030817.1, forward strand.
ACCCTCGTTCCTGGGAAAGCCAGGCTGGTTGGTCACTTTCAATAGATATAACTTGGGCTCTAATTGTGTAGAGCAGATGGTGAAGAACTGGAAATGCACTCTGACATCACTTTGGAGCTGAGTAGATTTAAAATGTGGAAACTGCCACTTGTGACTCTGTGACCCTGGCCCCAGGAAGCAGAGCCCGCCGCAAGTCACGGGTCGGACCAGACTGCTCAGTCTTGAAGGCAGCACCTATGGTGAATGTCAGTCTCTCTTCTTCTCTGAAGTCCCATTAAGAGGCTAGCAACATGTTGCTCTCAACACATCAAGCTCCCAGCACACTCCATGTATATAACGGGTGGCCAGTATATATCACCAACTAGTTGGACCAGTTTGTTTTCTTTTTATGGCACATCGACCTGGCTTTTTATTCTTTACTTAGATTTCTCCTAAAAAAAAAAAAATCTAGATGACGAAGGGGTGCCCCTAAGTGACAGAGGCTAGAAGGCTAAAGCTAAAAGCAAGTTTTAGAATAACAGTAGAAGTGGGAATCAGAACTCTGGCCCTGGAGTCAGACCCCACATGCCCACAAAGGGAGAGCCTGGCCTTCGAAGGTTCCTCAGGCACAGACAACCATGATCCCATGAAGCTGGCTCACACTTCCCACGGCCCAGGTCTGGCTTCCATATCTTGTTCCTCATTTTGCTCTGTTGCAGACCTCAGGCTGCACTGAGGCTGATCTCAGCCTGGCCTCCCTGGACCAGGCATCTCTCACCTCCTTTCACTTCCTGTGCTGCTGCTGGACTAGGCTCAGACCTTGCCATTCCTCCCTCCTGCTGGTCCTTGACGTTGGCCTCCTGGCCAGGCATTGACAGCTTGCCTTGATCCAGCAATGCTCAGCCCAGAATACACACAGAGTGTCTACTTTGCCAACAAAGAAGCTCTCCTGTGGCCCCCATGCTCCTGGCCGCCCATCTTGCAAACGTGGAATGAGACCATATGTCAAGATACGCTTTCAGGAGCAAAAGGATACACTTAGGTCTGAGTTTTCCTACTGTGCTCATTTCTCAATGTCACATAGATTCACAAACTCATTAACTTATTTTAAAAAATATTAATGAGAAGTCAGCACATGCCAGGCGTTAATGTACACACTAGGTATGCAGCAGAGAAGACAGGCAAGGCCCTTTGCTCATGGAGCTTATATCCTAAAAGAGGGAGAGAAAAGTAATAAGAAAATAACAAACAAACGATGACATTTCAGAAGGTAATAAGCACTGTGAAGACAATAAAAAGGGGTGCAATCTTCCTGGGGAGATTGCTTGGCTCACTGTACCTTCAGGGACCTTCCCATGGGAAAGGTGTGTGTGTGCTTGCTCAGTCGTTTGTGTCCTATTCTGCGATCCTGTGGACCATAGCCCACCAGGCTCTTCTGTCCATGGGATTCTCCAGGCAAGAATACCGGAGCGGATTGCCATGCCCTCCTCCAGGCGGTCTTCCCAACCCAGGGATCGAACCCGTGTCTCTTGTGTCTCCTGCATTGGGAGGCGGGCTCTTCATCACCAGCGCCACCTGGGAAGGGCACAGTCTAACACCAAAAAGAGCCTCGCACTGGCCCCGGCTGGTCAGAATCATCAAGCCATGTCAGACTTTCCTGGGGTTGCTTTGGTTTCTTAACTAGTCCCTGTGTCTGTCTTGCCTCCCTCCTCCCATTTGTGGAGAAGGAAATGGCAACCCACTCCAGTACTCTTGCCTGGAGAATCCCATGGACGGAGGAGCCTGGTAGGCTACAGCCCATGGGGTCTCAGAGAGCCGGATATGACTGAGCGACTTCACTTTCACTCACTTCCCATTGGCGTAAGAGAAGTCTTAGCGCTGTTCAAGGGGGTGAGGGCTTCAGGTAAAGAGTTTCTCTTGGTGAGTCCCCTCTTGAGATGTTCCCTGTTAATACAGATCCTTGGAAGCCATATGCCTGCCGCCTTGGTGTCAGCCAGCTTTGGTTCCCCTCCTTTGCCCCCATCTGTCTGGCTAGCTGACACTGGTCCTTCAAAACCCAACTCAAGGGTTTGCCCTGGAAAGCTTTTCTGGTTGCTGCAATGTGAGTCCCCTGCAACGTGAGTCTGTGAATGCCACGTGTGCATAGTCAAGTCTCATTAATTTGATACCGAGCAGAGTGTCTGGGGTGCAGATGGGACTCAATATACGTTTATTGAATACATGCTTGAATAAGCGGATGAATCTGGAGTTCAGCAAGCAAGCCTGAATCTGATAAACGTAGTCTCCGAGCTCATTGCAGAACCCAGAAGTCCACGATGAAAAGAAAGTAAACTTATTTTCTTACAAATCGCATCATGCACGATCAAAAACATAGAAAAGCACCTCTCAGGTGGATCAGCTCGGCTCTCCCAGAGGCGAGAAGCACAACTGTTTTCTTCAGTTCAGTTCAGTTCAGTTCAGTCGCTCACTCACGTCTGACTCTTTGTGACCCCATGAATCGCAGCACGCCACGCCTCCCTGCCCATCACTAACTCCCGGAGTTCACTCAGACTCACGTCCATCGAGTCAGTGATGCCATCCAGCCATCTCATCCTCTGTTGTCCCCTTCTCCTCCTGCCCCCAATCCCTCCCAGCATCAGAGTCTTTTCCAATGAATCAACTCTTCACATGAGGTGGCCAAAGTACTGGAGTTTCAGCTTCAGCATCGTTCCCTCCAAAGAACTCCCAGGGCTGATCTCCTTTAGAATGGACTGGTTGGATCTCCTTGCAGTCCAAGGGACTCTCAGGAGTCTTCTCCTCAGTTCAAAAGCATCAATTCTTCGGTGCTCAGCTTTCTTCACAGTCCAACTCTCACATCCATACATGACCACTGGAAAAACCATAGCCTTGACTAGACGGACCTTTGTTGGCAAAGTACTATCTCTGCTTTTCAACATGCTATCTAGGTTGGTCATAACTTTTCTTCCAAGGAGTAAGCGTCTTTTAATTTCATGGCTGCAGTCACCATCTGCAGTGATTTTGGAGCCCAAAAAATAAAGTCTGACACTGTTTCCACTGTTTCCCCATCTACTTCCCATGAAGTGATGGGACCAGATGCCATGGTCTTCATTTTCTGAATGTTGAGATTTAAGCCAACTTTTTCACTCTCCACTTTCGCTTTCATCAAGAGCCACACAAACACCCCCATCAATGGACTGCCTTGAAACATCTATTTATCTTTAAGAAAAGTGTAATTTAAGAAAAGTGCTGCTTCCAGCCCCTTGGCTCATTCCATGAATGTCCAGCTGTGATATGAAACTTGATTTTGTGCTCTGCCCCAGCAATGGTGAACTCTCTAACTCACTGCTGGGTTGGTGGGCAAAAGCTGTCTTCACTGTTCTCTCTGGACAAGATGTCATTGGACAGCAAGGAGATTACACCGGTCAATTCTAAATGAAATCAACCCTGAATATTCATTAGGAGGACTGATGCTGAAACTGAAGCTCCAATACTTTGGCCACCTGATGTGAAGAGCTGACTCATTGGAAAAGACCCTGATGCTGGGAAAGACTGAGGACAAGAGAAGAAGGGGGCGACAGAGGATGAGATGGTTGGACGGCATCACCGACTCAATGGACATGAGTTTGAGCAAACTCCGGGAAATAGTGAAGACCAGGAAAGCCTGGCGTGCTGCAGTCCATGGGGTCACAAAGAGTCAGATATGACTTAGCGACTGAACAGCAACAAGCAGCTCAGACCTCCCTGGGTCTGCTGGAGTGGAAGTATCATGAAGATTCACCCCAACAAGCCCTGACTCAAGTTCCAGACCTGGGGCATCTCCTGTGGGCTATCTCCAGCTGAGCAGAGAAGGGGGTTTTCACAGTTGTATGAGGAATAAAGGAAATGGCAGAGCAGCATCAGCTCTCCCTAAATGCTCTTTGTTGTGGATAAGAAGAAACTGTCTCCAGTCTCTCGTATTGAAGGATGATAATACTCTTTCAGAAAACTTCTCTCTCTTATCTTGGCCTGTGAACCCTAAAAGAATATCATCATCAAGGTTACAGTGTGCTGAAATGTAACCTCCCTTCTCCCTTCATGGTTAAGGAAATTGATTTTCTGTTCAACCCCTTTCTGGTTAATAGCAAGATGCCCCTACTATAAGAACACTCGACCTGCTGAACTGGCTACAGCAAGTCATGGTCATTAAGAGTCTCCATTTTCTAGTTGAAATAATCCTGTCATTAGCCTATAAAATAACCCAGCTTTATAGAAACTGACAACCCCATATCCTGGCACTTCTCACCTTCTGAGATGGCCCACACTCTGCCTATGGAGTGTGTATCTCCCTGCATAAACCTTCTTTCACTCAGAAAAAAAAAAATTCTCTTTTTTCAGTGGATCACAGTATGATGGTGAGGTTCAGTTATGAGGTCATGTGTGAACATGATTTATAAACTTGAAAATACTTCAAATACAAAAAATTATTATTATGGGCCACCCGTAGATGACTAATTTTGAAGACAATTTTGCTGAATATCATTTAATATATTTTTAATGTCTCATAACATATTTTAGAATGTTTCGATGGTTCAGTGGCATAATTTTGAATTTTGCTTATTATTGTCATAGGCTGAATTTCTAAGTTCCTAAGTGCCAAAGGAGCCTGGTAGGCTGCAGTCCATGGGATCGCTAAGAGTCGGACATGACTGAGCGACTTCACTTTCGCTTTTCATTTCCATGCATTGGAGGAGGAAATGGCAACCCACTCCAGTGTTCTTGCCTGGAGAATCCCAGGGATGGGGGAGCCTGGTGGGCTGCCGTCTATGGGGTTGCACAGAGTCGGACACGACTGAAGCGACTTGGCAGCAGCCACAGCAAGTGCAAAAGACTGAAGTATTTGGGTAGCTCACACTGGAAAGTGGTAATAGTAGATCTCACCACAAGATGGCACTATTGATGACATTTCTTGGCCTTGATTAACACAAACCTGACATTTGAGGGGTCCAGGTCGAGTACAAAGGAAGCCTGCCTGCCACAAGTTTAATCATTTAAAAGTTAAATCAATCTGATACCCAAAGTAAATGAAATGTTTCTCACTTTTGAAAACATCTTCCTATTGAAATGGAAGGCCAGGTGCAAATTTAAAATTCTGAAATCTTCCGGGTTATGGACAGAAACTGTGATTTAGAGAAGGTGGGCATTCAGCCCCCCCTTTCCTCCAGCTCCATCCTGCACTTGAAGGCCCTCCACACTCATTCACACCTCTGTGCCCTCCACCTTAGAGGCCAGAGCAGAGGAGAAGCCTCTGCCTGCTCTGGCAGGAAGCTCAGAACTGTGGGGAAGACACTTAAGAGGTCCTGGGGACTCGCAGCCTGTCTGGAACAGAGGTCTGCTGACTTGCCTGTAAAGGGTCCTTCAGTAAATATTTTAGGCTCTGTGGGCCTTACAGTCTCTGTTGCAGCTGTTCAACTTTGCTACTGTATCACAAAGGCAGGTATAGATAATATAAAAATGAATGGGTGTGGCTGTGTGTCAATTAAACAATTGACAAAAATAGGCAGCAAATTGAATTTGTTCCACAAGCCAAAGCTTAAAGACCCCTGGTCTAGAAGCTGGGGCTGCGGTGGCCAAATAAAATTGGACATCCAGCCAAACTTGAATTCCAAAAATTTAGTGTAAATATGTCCCAAATATTTCATGAAACGTTATTGTTGTTGTTGTTGTTCAGTTGCTCAGTCGTGTCCGACTCTTTGCGACTCCATGGACTGCAGCACATCTGGCTTCCCTGTCCATCACCATTTCCCAGAGCTTGGGACATACTCACACTGAAAAAAATATTAATGGTTGTTTATCTGAAATTCAAATTTAACTGTGACTCATATATTTTTATTTGCTGAATCTGGCCACCCTGGCTGGGGCAGGAGCTCTGGGCAGGACCATCCCATGGGGCAGGGACTCCTTATCCCACAGGGAGGGCCACAGCTAGAGGGGAGGCCAGACTGTAGCGTCGAGAGCACAGATCCCAGGTCACTCTTCCCTGGATGAGGATTTCTAGTTTGAAAGAATGGATAGAATGTATATATTTTGGAATTTAAATACCTGATTTTGTATAGTTTGGACATTTAATTTTTGCACAAATATTTGTTGAGTTCCTGCTCTCCTCTAGACACAGAGGGGAAGGCCTAATCCCTGTCTAACGGGGCTTATACAAGAAGCAGACATCGTACCAGTTCAGATGTAAATAAATGGATAATTGCACACTGAAAGGGCTGTATGAGGATCACAAGGGAGGTACATAAATTGGGAAGCAAAGCAAGGCCCACCTGAGGAGTGATGTTGGGTCTGAGATAGAGAAGAGAAAAGACTGCAGGTGCCAGAGTGGAGACCCTGATTTCGGCATTTGAGAGAGGCTGGAGGTGTGAGGTGAGCAGAGTGGGGGGGGCAGGGCGGAGAGGGCAAGCTTTGCCTCCGGGGTCCTGTGAGCAGCTTGCATTGCATACAGTGTAGCAGGAAGGCCCCCAGGCTTTCAAACAGGGCGGGGAGTTGGGTGGGGGGAGGGGACTGTGATCCAAATCTCACACTGCTGTTTCTTCCTGCAGAGAGATGAGTGGGGAGGCTTGGCCTGGAGGCCACTGCAGTGATTCTGGAAAGAGGATGGTTAGAGCTACACAGCTCTGAGAAGACCGCACAGGTGGTGGATGGGGTGGGAGATAGGAGAGAGGGGAGTGTCAAGATTGTCTCCTGGGTTTCGGGCCGATGCAGAAAAGTAAGGAGATGCAGGAATGAGCAGAAGATAGACATCGCCATCATTGGCATGCAAAGCTGGAGAGGCTTTTCATTCTTCCCAGTGGACAAGAGAAGCTAGAAACTCATCTTCAGCTCAAAGGAGAGGTCAGGCTAGAAATGGGAGTGGGTGTTGGGCAGCCTGGGGAAGACGTTTCTAGCCAGAGAACAGCTGGACCTTCTTGGTGAAAAGAGAATGGTGCCTGGGACAGCCCCCTGAGGTGTTTCATTGCTTTAAAGGACAGGAGAGGTGAAAAGGAAGAAGGTGCGGCTGTAGAAGCCGAAAGTGGGAAGTTACCAAAAGTTCTATTTCTGACGATTACCAAAAGCATCCTTTCTCCTTTAGAACTTGTGGGGTCCCTCCTTATCACGGCCTCCCTTACCACCTCTCTTTGCTACATTTATCATGATAGAAAGATGAAGCAGGTGAAGCATATACATAAACATATACAGTCACTTCCTCTGGTATTTGCATACTATGTGCTCACCATTAAAGGAGTGAGTAGAAATATGAAAGGGTGACTTTTGAATGAGTGGAGAAATATCTTCATCCCACTTCCTTATTGATTAGAAAATAGATTTTGAAACTTCCAGAATTTTCTTTGACACAGTGGCAGCAAGTGAAGGAAGAGGCTCCTTGAATAAATCCAACATGTGTTGGCATTTCCCAGCCTGGGGTGGTTGTCCTCCCATCATACCTTGGTCAAGCACACTGGGCCCAGGAACCCAGGGAGGTCAGTGTCTGTGCTAAGTTGCCACAGCGATGGGCGTCGTGTGTTGTTCAGAATCCCTGCAGGGAAACCACGCGCCTCCCACAGTTCACATTAGTGACATTTCCCATTCCTACTTAATAACCTTATGTTTTGACCTGCAACAATGTGAAATGCTAACAAAGCCACAAGGAAATGAAAATCCCTTGATGTGGCTTGGAGGCTACCTGTGTGTATCCTGTCCAGGTGATGAAAGGTCTGCTGGGCCCTGGGAAGAAAGAAAGGAAGGAAAAGGTCACAGAGGAAGTAGCTGTGTGGTGAAATGCCAATGTACAAGAGTTTATCTAGACCAAAGAGGCACCCTTTACATCAAAGAATTTGAAGCCAAGGGTTGCTAACAGGGCTGAGCACCAGTAATACAAGTAAAATGGAAATGGATGATTAAAAGAAGACCTGGGCTCTGATTGCTATCTTGGCACAAAATCTGGTGTATGGTAGGATTTTACCTTTACTTAGCACTTTACATTTTTCAAAATGTTTTTTCATATATATCACCTTATTTGAATTTTCCAGAAACCTGGCAAGGTAGACATGACAGAGATTAATATTCCCATCTGGCAGATGAATGGCGTAGAAAAGATCAGAGAAATTAAACACTTTGCCGAAGATTACACAGCATCCTGGTCAGGTGGTGGTCTGCATCCAGATCTCCTGAGTATGGTTCATTGAACTCTGTATCTCTCTGAACAATATCAGGTTGCAAAATGAGATCGATACAAGGCCTCACTGAATCCAGAGAGAATTTTCTGCCTAGCAGTTAGCAGGTTCTTGTGGCTCAATGTCTGTGTCCTGCAACATTAAGAATCTTCAGAAATAGAAGCCCTCAGCTAAGAGATGGCAATAGAATCCTAAAATAAGTGTTATATGGAAAGCTCAAGTCTTCCAAGCCAAACAAGTACTGACTACTACTGGAAGGCATGAAGTGAAGCGGCATCAATATCAATTTGTTGCTCCTGACTGTTGCCATCAGTTCCTGGGAGGAGGGAGTGGCAACCAGGCTGCTCCTCAGTGCGGCCCCTTCTGTGATCCGTAAAGCGGGATGGAGTCAGTAATGCCTCGTTGATCTCACATCATTGGATCCTGTCTCCCTGATTCTTTCATGGAAACCTGAAAAAGAGCTAACTACAGGGCTTCAGAAAATCAACCTGACCCCTGCCTTAGCAGGCCAAGCTTTGGTGTGAACAGGATGGGAGGGAAAGGAATTCTAGCTGACAAGGGGGCCGGAGGTCTCGATTCCAAAATACAAGGACTCAACCTCAGGGGCAAAGGGTGAGCTTTGGCCCTCATTCCACTATGCATCCCCTGTCCCTGACATAGTCAGAGCTATGGCCCTCGTTACGGCTAAACTGAATTACTCTATGAATAGATTTTAAAGGGACAAAGTGGAGAATGAGATTACTCTGAAAGACAGCTTCTCCTACAAACTCATAAGGAACAGACAGGTGACTCATGGAAAACAGGCAAAACAACTGGACAGGTGCTTCACAAAATGATATCTAGCTGATCAATAACCATATGAGGGACTTCCCTGCTGGTTCAGTCATTAAGACTTCACCTTCCAATGCAGGGGGTGTGGGTGCCATCCCTGGTCAGGGAGCTAACATCCTACATGCCTTGCAGCCAAAAAACCAAAGCATAAAATAGAAGTAATATTGCAACAAATTTAATAAATGGCCCACATGAAAAAAAATTTTTTAATATCCATATGAATAGACACTCAACTTGTGTATCAGGGAAATGCTCATTAAAACCACTTGAACTGCCACTGCAGACCTATTGGAATGGCTAACATGAAGGAGATTGACTACCCAGAGGATGTGGTGTCACCAGGAGTCTCCTACTAGTTCAGTTCATCAGCTCAGTTCAGTGGCTCAGTCGTGCCCAACTCTTTGCAGCCCCATGGACTGCAGCACGCCATGCCTCCCTGTCCATCACCAACTCCCAGAGTATACTCAAACTCATGTCCATTGAGTAAGTGATGCCACCCAATCATCTCATCCTTTATTGTCCCCTTCTCCTGCCTTCAATCTTTTCCAGCATCATTGGAAACAATGAGTCAGTTGTTTGCATCAGGTGGACAAAGTATTCGAATTTCAGCTTCGACATCAGTCCTTCCAGTGAATATTCAGGACTGATTTCCTTTAGGATTAACTGGTTGGATTGATTGCTGTCCAAGGGACTCTCAAGAGTCTTTTCCAACACCACATTTCAAAAGCATCAATTCTTCAGCACTCAGCTTTCTTTAGAGTCCAACTCTCACATCCATACTTGACTACTGGAAAAACCATAGCTTTGACTAGACAGACCTTTGTTGGCAAAGTAATGTCTCTGCTTTTTAATATGCTGTCTAGGTTGGTCATAACTTTTCTTCCAAGGAGCAAGCGTCTTTTAATTTCATGGCTGCAATCACCGTCTGTGGTGATTTTGGAGTCCCCAAAATAATTTCTGCCACTGTTTCCCCATCTATTTGCCATGAAGTGATGGGACCAGATGCCATGATCTTTGTTTTTTGAATGTTGAGTTTTAAGCCAACTTTTTCACTCTCCTTTTTCACTTTCATCAAGAGGCTCTTTAGCTCTTCTTTACTTTCTGCCATAAGGGGGGTGTCATCTGCATATCTGAGGTTACTGAAATTTCTCCCAGCAATCTTGATTCCAGCTTGTGCTTCTTCCAGCCCAGCGTTTCTCATGATGTACTCTGCATATAAGTTAAATAAGCAGGGTGACAATATACAGCCTTGATGTACTCCTTTCCCTATTTGGAACCAGTCTGTTGTTCCATGTCCAGTTCAAACTGTTGCTTCTTGACCTGCATACAGATTCCTCAGGAGGCAGGTCAGATGGTCTGGTATTCCCATCTCTTTAAGAATCTTTCACAATTTGTTGTGATCCACACAGTCAAAGACTTTGGCATAGTCAATAAAGCAGAAGTAGATGTTTTTCTGGAACTCTCTTGCTTTTTCAATGATCCAGTGGATGTTGTCAATTTGATCTCTGATTACTCTGCCTTTTCTAAATCCAGCTTGAACATCTGGAAGTACACAGTTCACGTACTGTTGAAGCCTTGCTTGGAGAATTTTGAGCATTACTTTGCTAGCATGTGAGATGAGTGCAATTGTGTGGTAGTTTGAGCATTCTCTGGCATTGCCTTTTTTGGGGATTGGAATGGAAACTGACCTTTTCCAGTCCTGTGGCCACTGCTGAGTTTTCCAAATTTGCTGTCATACTGAGTGCAGCACTTCCACAGCATAATCTTTTAAGATTTGAAATAGCTCAACTGGAATTCCGTCACTTCCACTAGCTTTGTTTGTAGGGATGTTTCCTAAGGCCCACTTGACTTCACATTCCAGGATGTCTGACTCTAGTTGAGTGATCATACCATTGTGATTATCTGGATCATGAAGATCTTTTTTGTATAGTTCTTCTGTGTATTCTTGCCACCACTTCTTAAAATCTTCTGCTTCAGTTAGGTCCATACCATTTCTGTCTTTTATTGTGCCCATCTTTGCATGAAATGTTCCCTTGGTATCTCTAATTTTCTTGAAGATATCTCTAGTCTTTCCCATTCTATTATTTTCCTCTATTTCTTTGCATTGATCACTGAGGAAGGCTTTCTTTTCTCTCCTTGCTATTCGTTGGAACTCTGCATTCAAATGGGTATGTCTTTCCTTTTCTCCTTTGCTTTTAGCTTCTCTTCTTTCCTCAGCTATTTGTAAGGCCTCCTCAGAGGCCTTACATTTTGCCTTTTTGCATTTCTTTTTCTTGGGGATGGTCTTGATCACTGCCTCCTGTACAGTGTCATGAACCTCCATCCATAGTTTTTCAGGCACTCTGTCTATCAGATCTAATCCCTTGAATCCATTTGTCACTTCCACTGTATAATCGTAAGGGATTTGATTTAGGTCATACCTGAATGGTCTAGTGGTTTTCCCTACTTTCTTCAATTTAAGTCTGAATTTGGCAATAAGGAGTTGATGATCTGAGCCACAGTCAGCTCCTGGTTTTGTTTTTGCTGACTGTGTAGAGCTTCTCCATGTTTGGTTCAGTTCATACACGTTGGAAAACCATTTGACAGCAGCTACTACAGCTGAACATATCCAGTTCCCACAGTCCAGGGTGGATGCTAATCTGTAAGATGTCATACACATCTTCACCAAAAGACATGAACCAGAGTGCTCAGAGCAGCATTTTTATAATAGCCCCAAACTGGAAATTACCCAAATGAGCATCAGCAGTGGACGGTATATTTGCATAATTGAATATTATATAGCAAGGGGAATGAACCAACTGCAAGGACATGGTTGAATCTTACCAACACAGTGTTTAGCAAATGAAACTGGACACCACAGGGTGTCTTCTGAAGGCTTACAATTATATAAACCTCAAAAATGGACAGAGGGTTCTAGAGTCTTGGTGGCCAGTCTGGTCACCTTGGCAGGAGTAGTGGTGGGGAGGAGAGCTCCCGGGAGCACCAGTCAGTTCTCTGTCTCTGTCTGGGTGCTGCTGACATGAGCGTGTTTAGTTTGTGAGCATTCTATGAGCTATATACTTATGATTTATGCATGTTTTCTGAATGTCTTTTATACTTCCATAAAAGCCAAAGAAGAAAAAAATTAAAGGAAAAAAGGAGCGCACTTCACCAGCATTCCTAATTCAGCTATTTCTGCGGCTGCCGTCATCCAACATGATGCAGAAAAATGTTCTTTCTCTCTGTTATGTCCCATTGCACAGCCTTTCTTGGTAGGTTGTCTCTTTATCCTTCTCCTTTATTTATTTTTCAACTTAGATTTTTGCTCTTTTGGAAGACCTGGTGAGAGGCAATCTTTCAGACTGGGCATGGTGTTAGGAACCTGCATCCAAGGAAGAAGGCCAGGTCACCACACTCTGGTGGTAGATTGGATCATAGGGATGAGAGGCAGGGTTAAATCCCAGAGGCCTTGCTTGGGATGCAGCGTAAAAGCTGCCAGCATCAGGCACTGTCAAATTTACATCTTAGACAGATATCTTGAGCAGCAGCTGTGTGGAGGTGAAGAGGGACAGAATTAGAGCCAGAGAGGTAGGTTGGGAGCCAGGGAAGTAGGTTCAGCTGAAGCAAGAAATCATATATGTGTTGAAAATGAAGCTTCATTGTTTCCTCCCATTCTCTCCACCGTATCCACATGTAAGGGATTATAATACAGTGGAAGATATAACTGCCAGGAAAGAATGGAGATAGGGATGGAGGCAAGGGGCTGGGGTCAGGTGGGAAGAGGATGTAGCCAAGGGGAAGCGAGGAAGGCAGACATCAGCAACTACCCACGGCCTGGGGTTTAACCTAGCAATGCATCCAGTTACAAACTTCAAGGAGTTCTGTTCCTTCTGTGATTACTAAAGCCAGCTTTGATCATTTCAAAATCTTCTTTTGTTTTCCTGGAGAAGTTTGGTCTTTGTTCTTTAAATAAACATTGATTTCTTTCCTCTTTTTTGGACAAAGATTCCTCTAGTTTAACAGCTCTGTCTAAAACAACTCTTTTTTGTGCTCCCAAGTCTGGGGAGACTGCTTACGGGAAGACAACATGTTAGTCTCCCGCAGCTGCAAAGACAGGTGAATAGAAGGTAGAGAAAAGACTGCCACGCCCACCCACAGGTTGGGAGCCATCAGAAGCTGGAGCCGGAACTTTAGAAATAGTCCAAGACAGGAGCAGAAGCATCACAAGAAGAAAAACCACTCCACCCCTGCAGTCTTTAAAATCCTTGTTTGGATAGCCTGAGACAATATATCCCATCAAGGTCTAAATCTAGACCTTGAATGTGTGGCAGAATCCAGTGGTCTTTATCTGAAACTGCGAACAGTAGGACTCCTCCGGGTGGGAGGTTGGGAGAGTGCTTTCTTGAGGGCTTGAGATCCCAGTTTGGGGAAACTCCTCCGAGAAAAGCGAAATAGAAGGCAGAACCAGGGGGATCGAGGGAGGGTCCCTTGGGCTGTTTCCTCCAGGGAAAACAGGGGTGTGGCAGACTCTGCTTCCTCCAAGCAGAGGTGGTCTGGAGGCTGCCAGTAAACCCCCCATGGAGGCTGAGGAACCTGCCAGAGAGCCCCAGTCTGCCCCTGGGATGGAGACAGCATCTCAATCAGGCATGGCTCTTTACGTATTCTAAAGATGCTTCTTCCCCAGACTTCTGGCTTGGACTCACATGTGGCAGCAAAAGTGTGTTTGATTAGCGTTAGAGGAAGGGCCCCGCTGCCTCAAGAGGGGGTCTTGCTGCTCTCCTGCAGTGAGTGGAAGCTGGGCTGGGACACCCCACTCCAGCCGCTGGGGTTCTGCAGAAGGGAGCCACTAGGGTCCCAGGGAGTCCTGTTGCCGTGTGCTGTGAGAGAATTCAGGTCCACAGACTATTCAAAACCTTCAGCCTCCCTCCTGTTGATCAGAGTCCCTGCTCTGTGCTGGCACTGTAATAGGCTCCAGGGCAAAACATGATCAAGATCCTCTCTTGCTTTTGCCTTTAGCTAACTACTGGGGCAGACAAACAGATACATCAAACCACATTCTCATGGGATGGGCTAAGCACGCTGATGGAGGTGTTGCAAAGTATGTGGAAGTACAAATTCATCCTACTGGGAGGAGGAGGGCTGGGCAGGGCAACAGGGAGAGCCTCTCGTGAGCCTTTATTTGTTGAATTAATGAGTTGATTAAATTACGAGGTAACATTTGAGGTGGGTCTTGAAGTATAAATAGGAGTTCTTCACCTCAAGAAAGGATGGTACCCCAAGCAGGAGAAATCGAGCAAAAATATACAGCTCAAGTATTAACATAGGGCAGTGCCTCCCAAGCTGGATACCCATCTGATGGGGTCCCCATGGCTATAGGTCAAGTTCACACTCAAAGCCCTAAAATAAGTAGGGTGCATCTTCCAATGGTGTTCATTTTACTTAAGTATTTGGGTAGACTGGGGTATATAAGAAGAGACTAAATGCATTTTTTAATTAAAAGAAGTATGAATATTATACAGTAGAAGGTAAAATCAGCATCAGTTTTCAAGATGAAACGTTAGCCCTCAAAGAAATATTGTGTGTCGTTGGGTCCTCTCTTTTGCTACAGATGGAGATCGTGGGATCTTGGTCTCTCTCATCTGCATTACGGGGTGCACTGGAGGGAAGAAGGGGGAACCTTGGGTACACACAAGGGGGGTGCCTGGGTGTGCTGTGAGAGGGCTTGTGGGAGAGGGCACAGGGTGCATCTCTGAGAGATTCACAGAAGACACGAGTGGGTTGGGTCATCCTTGCAGGTGGCGGAGAGCCCCAGGGGCCTGCTCGGACAGGCGGATACGCTGCTGAGATGGCACAGGACCCTCACTCCATAGCCTTGCTGTCTGGGCGGGACAACAGTGTCCACCCACTTTTCATTCCACTGCCCAGAGCCTTCCTGAGGGCTCCTCATGGCTGCCGGGTCAGTTCCAAGCTGCATGCAAACCCTTGCTGCAGCCTGGAAAAGGGATGACAAGGTGCCAGGCTGGAGGCGGGAGAAGGTAAGGCCCTGATGAGTCATCAGCGGCTGCATTCAGGAAGCATCAGGGAGCGGGTGGCCTCTGAGCTCCTCCGTATTCTCTAACCCACTATCGCCACCTCCATCACTCCCACACCGCTGCCTGCATCCCCATTGAGCTGAATGACCCATGTTCCTCATGCTTTCCTGGAAAGGAACTTCTGGCTCCTTCCTTCCCTTCCCCTAGGAACGTCCACCGACCTATCTCGCGCTGTCGGAGGCATGCCTTTCCCTCAGGGCCCCACTCACGTAACACAGGGGGGGCCTCACACCGATGCATGATCTCTTCCCTCCCTCCCTGTGGGCCGTAGTATTTCCTGTTTGCAGATGAGGAAGCTGAATACCACAGCCGAGCCTGGACTCTGAGGTGAGTGAACTAGCACGTCCCGTGGGGGCCACCCTCCCCAGAGCTGTGGTCTACACCTCGCCCAGTGCTTTCACATTCACACCTCCTCTCTGCCAGTCACCCCGTCCTGTGGCTCCTACCACCCACCCCCACCGACGTCTGTGGTCCAGACCTCTGTCAGCTCCCTACCTCCCACCCCCAGCACCACTGTCCTGAAATCCATTGTCTGCATGGCAATCCAGGTGGCAGTTCTAAAACGCAGAGCTTGATAGAGCTCGTCTCTGCTTAAAATCTTTCCGTGCTCACCACTTACTCAAGCACAGATACATACCGAGCCTCCACTCTGTGCTGCGGGGAGCTGCAGCAGTGAACAAAACAAGGCCTGCATTTGTGAAGTCCAGACCCTTTCGAACGCCAGCATCTGGGCCCACCTTGCGGTGCCTACCACCCCCTCGGCGTTTCCCCCTCAGTCACGCTGAACCACCCTTGGTCTCACAGACACAGCTGGCTCCATCTCACCTCTGGGCCTCTGTGCATGCCCTTTCCCTGCATGGGGACCCCAGTGGCCATCCCCTCTTCCTCCTCCCAGTCTCAGCCTCAAGGCCACCTCCTCCAGAGAGCCCTCCTTCACCTCCCAAGATGTGATGTGCCCTATGGTGTACATCTATGGTACTTTGTGTTTGCTTGACTCTCTTCCAGGGCAAAGACCGTGTTTTACTTATTTTCTTTATCTCTGTCTGCTCCAGGCACAACACAGTATCTGGGACCTCTGTGCTGCTTGTTGACTACACAAATATTGAAGCAGCCAGTCCCGTCTGCGACATCACGTGCGGTGAGACCTCCCCAGGGATGAACACCCCGAGGGATCCTCCCCTGGGCATTGAAGCTTCTGACGGGCCAATGGGGAAAGGAATGGAGCCGAGAGACTGAGAAAATGGATGCTAGGCTGTCACTCGCCTCCCTCCTGCTTCTCATTTCCCTACAGCCTCCAAACTGCAGAGTGAATCCAAATTCATTGTGAATCCAGCCCAAGCACCTGGCTCATCCAGGCATCTGGGTGATGGAAATGGAGTTTTCTTTCTTGCCAGACCATTAGGGCTCATCCTTTCCATCAGTTTGTCATTGATTTTTCTCGGGAATTTGTATTCTTGGGGGAGGTTTCTGGGGTCTCTCTGCCTGGAGATGGGCTCTAGGAGATGGAAGGGAAGAGGGGAGGGTGAGGCCACGAAGAATCAGGTCTGGAGGCTGACCTTCAGTCCTTTCATCCTGGCAAGCATTTTTTAGGTCTGCCGGGTTTGGACACCTATCAGCAAGGCTATTTTAAAGTGCATAAAGCCTGAAAGTCAATGGAGTATGGCTGGGACAGAGGAAGCCTGGTTTGGCAAGGATTGCTGCTCAGGAAGTGCCGGAGGGCCCAGCAGTTGGGAGGGTGCTGCAGAAAGTCAGGGGAGGAAGGGGTCGTGGCCATACCCTCAGCCTCTGCACCATTTCTGGAGGAGATACTCATGTTCCACACCAAGGGATCTTCTCCTGCAAGACAGGGACGCAGGGAGATGAGCCGTAGGAAGCAGCTAATTTCACTGAGATGCTAACACCCAGCTTATCTCCCTATCCCAGACCCCAACTAGCACCTGCATACAGGTGGCCTCTCCCTAACCCAGGTGGCCAACACCTGGTAG
This sequence comes from Capra hircus, assembly GCF_001704415.2. Lineage (NCBI taxonomy): Eukaryota > Metazoa > Chordata > Mammalia > Artiodactyla > Bovidae > Capra > Capra hircus. The sequence goes on from NC_030817.1 coordinate 25,125,637, forward strand.
GAGGAAGCTGCAAGCCCTTTGCCTTATTCTCAGCCCACACCCCTGCCCCATTCTTCCCCACCTGCCCTGCAGTTTTGTTCCTGGTCAGTCTAGAACTTGACCTCTGACCTCACACTCTATCCGGCTCTGCTCTTGTCATGTATGTCTGACCTTCGATCCCGCATGTCTGGTCCTGCCTTTTTCTACGCTCGTTGAAGATACTTTGCATTTGTGTCCCACACCATATGCTTTAGAAGGGAAGGAATCCACCTGAGGCACCTGGGCCAGCAGGCACCTGGGCCAGATGCCCTGCAAATACTGGCTCTGCTGTGAGCCAGATCACCATGGAGAGTTCCTGAACCTCTCCAAGCCTTGGCTTCATTCTTGGTGTTTTGAAGTAGAGCTGATTTACAACCTTGGCTTCTCTGTTTGTACAATGGGGATCAGAATAGCACCAGCCTCATAAGATTGCTGGAGAGACTCACTGGGCTAATTTAAATGGAAGTGCTTAGCAAAGCGCCTGACCCAGAGTAAGCACTCCACGTGTGTTAGATAAAAGAAGACATTCAGGTCCCACAGCCCTACCGCCCTTCATGAGTGAGAAATGGCTGCTTATCACATGCACCACCAAAACATACAAACTAAACAATGTTTAAAATAGTGATGCCTTTGTCTGACCTGAGAACCTGAGTTCAGAAAAGGAAACCAGAGCTCTAAGGAGAGTCCAAGGGTTGCGCTGGGACAGGGTGACTAGGGAGCGGGCAGGGCTTTCAGGAGCAGGAATTCCTCGTTGGAGAGAGGTTGGAGAGTGGGGGCCTATAGGCAGGAGTGCTGGGGCAGGCTCCAGGAGCAGGTCCCGAGCTTCCCAGAGGAGCCCGGCACACAGGAGAATGCAGAATCAGCTGCAACAGAGCTGCAAAGGCTAAAGGAGGGCCAGGAGCCAAAGGACCATTGCATGCCTGACAAAGTCGGTGAGCACCATTTCTGTGTGTGTGTGTGTGTGTGTGTGTGCCAGTCACTCAGTAATGTTCAACTCTTTGCAACCCCATGGACTGTAGTCCACCAGGTTCCTCTGTCCATGGGATTTTCCAGGCCTTTAGGGCTAAGCAAACAGCTATTTTGGGGTATGAACGGTGTCCTGCTTGTGAAGCATGTCCTGGCAAACCCAGGAGAGTCAGGAGGGCACTTTCAGGGGCACCTGCCAGGGTGAAGCAAGCCCGGGTACTGTTCTCTTCCCTTTTACTGAAGTTTAGGCTTGGTTCTGGGTCAGTGAATGCCGTGACATTCCTGCCCCTTTCTAAGGCTCCTGTCTTCCCGTTGACCGCCAACCTCAGTAATGATGGAAATGCCAGGACCTTCCATAGGTCTCCAGGGAGGACAGCCCCATTCCTCCCAGGGAGGCACGATTGTTTGTGTCATCTCATTAAACTGAAAACTGCTGCTGACTCAGGCTGGAGCAGCGAAGGCGGGCTGCCTTCCTGCCTCCTCAGCGTGACCTCCCCTGGGAGCGCCACGTGGTAGGATGAAAATGCGGAGAGGGACAGGCCGGGAAGGGGTCCTGCTCAGGCAGCAAGGGTACTGAGGGGTAAAATTTTGGCTGCTCCCACTGTCCATGGGATCACAAAAGTGAGCACGCACACACAGAGACACCAAGTACAGTGGTTTAAACAAGGTAGAAGTATTCCTCTTGCCCCCAAGTATCTGGGGCCAGTTTGGAGGCCCCACTGTACGAGGGACCAGCCTCCCCTGTCCTGCTGCTCCGCTGTTCCTAGGGCGCTGCACTCATCCCCCTTCGCCAAAGGGCACTTCCCTCTTGGATGCCGTGAGGGGGAGGAAGAAGGGGAAAGTATGGTGCCTACATCACAGTAATGGTATCCCTTTGTCCAGAACTTAGTCATGTGCTCTGCCGAAAAAAAAAAAAAAAAGGAAAAAAGCTGGAAAAGCTTGTTTTTATCAGGGGCAGTCATATGCCCAGCTGAAACTCAGAGGCTCTTTGCAGGAGAAAACAGACACGACGGTCTATGATCATGACCGAGCTGGGGCCCTGCCCATGGACTGCACAGGCACAAAGACAGACAGAACCAGACAGAACAGTGCGCAGTAAAAGAAGCACCATCCCGCACTTACTCAAGCAATGTTTGCTGCAGGTTATAAGCATGGAGGAAACAGACGTAAAAGCACCAGCCTTTGCCCCCCGCAGTGGGCTCACAGTCATGCGGAAGAAAAAAAAATCATCTAATGTACTTCGTGCTATAAAGGAGACATGTGTTGCTGCATTAACACCTCCTTATGCCCTTGCTGCATAGTGGTCATACCAGTTCTAGAGACAGCTCAGAGAAGATGCAGGCCTGTTCTCAAGCTGTTGGGTCTTTTGAAGGGGAGTCAGACCCCCTCCCCCAGTGGGAAAACTACAGTGTGGGTGTCGGTGCTGTGATTGTGATAAGAGAAGGGACCATCCCCTCAACATGGCCAGGATGGCTCCACAGGACCAAAAAGACTTGGTAGGTCTCTGGCACTAGATGAGCCCCCAGAGCCTTGGCACAGCCCTGGGGAGCAGCCCCCAGATGGCTGAAACTGAGTCTCTCACAAGCTCAGGTGAGAAGATAAGAGCTGGATTAAGCTGGTGTTTTAAACAACGTGGAAACAAGCTATTTCTGGCTCACTGGGTTATGCACTACTACTATCTCCACCAGGCAACATTTTGTTCCAGGAAGCTATGAGATCTAGAGGCAGAACTTGGGAAGATCACCAAAAGCAGAAGGTGGATTTGGAGTGTCCTAAGGATAAAAAGCAATTCCTTTGCCTCCTGACCCACCATCTTTTCCCCATCAGCCAAGATTCTGAGGTGTCTGGTGTCGGTGAGGTCATCGCTGGGCACTCTGAGCTGCCCACTCCTTTTTGAAACTCCCCCAAGGACAGAGTCCACAGAGCCCCAGGTAACTGGTTCTGAGTTTTATTATCTCAATGGCCAAAAATGTGCTTTGTCCAACCCAAATCACTGTTTCTTGAATTAAAATTCATTTTCTTTTACCTGGGCTTTGGAGGACTAGGACAACCATGGTTTATCAACCTAAATCATGAAAAGATGCTCTCTAAGCTGTGAAGACTCATAAAAATAGGAAGTCATTTTATTTCTATCATATGTAAGATTACATAGCAGGTGAGGTGGAATTAAATTTTCCCGAATAACCAGTCTGTGTGAAGAACACTGCTAAGCACATGACATATGTTATCTCCCTGTAAGCCTAGCTCCACACTGCCAGGTCAGCATTATTTTTCTCATTTTCCAGATTGAAAATGGAGGCACAGAGAGGTCAGGTAACTTTCCCATGGTCCCACAGCTAGTTCTAGCCAGGACTAGAAGTCAAGCTTGTGTGACTCTTTCAAGTCTTCTACAATCCTGCTGCTGCTGCTAAGTTACTTCAGTCGTGTCCGACTGTGTGACCCCATAGACTGTAGCCTACCAGGCTCCGCCGTCCCTGGGATTCTCCAGGCAAGAACACTGGAGTGGGTTGCCATTTCCTTCTCCAATGCATGAAAGTGAAAAGTGAAAGGGAAATCGCTCAGTCGTGTCCAACCCTTAGCATGGACTGCAGCCTACCAGGCTCCTCCGTCCATGGGATTTTCCAGGCAAGAGTACTGGAGTGGGGTGCCACTGCCTTCTCCTAAAAGATTGTAATTAGCTCATCCATAGCCTTTTCCTTTCCAATGTATTTAAGTTTTAGCCCCCTTTATAATGAACACTTCATCTTATGTTTGACAGTTTTTGAAGATCAAGAACTGTTGTTGAAGGATACAGAGAGATGGACTTATTTTAGGGGCTAGTGTATTGTAATCTCTATGAAGAATTTTTTCTTGAGATCCCGCCAGTACTGGGGTCTTACAACAGTTGTGGCCGATTTAAGCCTGGGGGAGTCACATAAGAAGTACTTAAAACAAGAGTGAAGACACATATTATGCATTTTCTTGTGTCGTAATAAGAAGAGGCTGAGAGTCTTACGAAAGGTTTAAAGTGATATTAACATAAGAGTTACATGAGGGTAGTAGAGACGATGGCAGTGGAGAAAAAAATTATCTATCCATCACTCTGTTCATTTATTCAAATGTCAGATTATCTCTGTATTGAAGACTGGAGCTGGGCACTTTGGCAGATCACAAAGTATGGATATGTGTGTATTATGTTTGGGGAAGGGGGAATTATTGCATATGTTTGTTATGGTTAGTTGTCTTTTTTTTTTTTTTTTGGCCATGCTGTGCAGCCTACAGAATCCCAGTTCCCCGACCAGGGATCAAACCCAGGTCCTCTTCAGTGAGAGCACGGAGTCCTAGCCGTTGGCCTGCCAGGGAATTTCCTGTTATGGCTAATTATGGCTCCTTACCTTAATTAGGCTAAGTTTATCCTGTGCTTTTTATCTGTCTAATCATGAGAAAAACATCAAATTCCAGTAAAGGAGCATCTTATGATATATCTGACCACTATACCTCAAAACTCAAAGTCATCAAAAACAAGAAAGTCTGAGAAACTGCCCCAGTCAGAAGGACGCTTCAGTCGTGTCCGACTCTTTTAAGATCCTATGGACCGTAGCCTCCCAGGCTCCTCTGTTCATGGGATTCTCCAGGCAAGATACTGGAGTGGGTTGCCATTTCCTTCTCCAAAAGGTAACGTGGTATCCTGGATAAATCCTAGAAGAGAAAAAGGACATTGGGTAAAAACTAAGGAAATCTGAATAAACTATAGACTTCAGTTAATAATAAGGTTAAAAAAAGAAATCCCTCCTCAGTTCCAGTTAGGTACTATTGTCTTTCCTCATTAAGGGTGGGGCCCAAACATTGAGATAAAGAGATTCTGAGGTCACAGGAGGGGAGCAGATGTGCACGAACCCACAGAGGGGACCTCGGCCTTTCTTGGCCTCCAGCCATCATTTCAGCCTTCAACGCATCATCTCTCAGAAGAACCCTCAGGCCAGTGAAAATCTCAGGTGCTTGACCAGATGAGGGTCTCCCACAGGACCCAAACTCATCCCAGACCAATTGTTTTGGGCCATTTCTTAAGACAAGCCCTCATGTCTCATTCACCCCCTCTCAAATGGCCATAGATTTTACCTGGCAAGATTTTAAAACAATCCCCTTCACCTTGTTATGCTCTCCTCTTAATTAGCAGAGGGACAAATGCCGTTATTGGAAGCAACCTCTCTGCAACACTCTTCCCTCTGTTTGGCAAATTAAAAGCATTTGGATGAAACCCTTTTGTGGTCCCAATCAATAGCTCAAGCCATAATTATTCAGCGGTGCTTGCAGTTTTCTGTGCGGACAGCCGGCTGGGTGTGCTAATCTGTAATTGTTTCATATGCTTATGTGGCTCTCTCATCCCATGTTTGTGGTCTGCAGCAGATGAATCGATAGCATCTTTGGGGAAACAAGGGGATGGACTTGCCAGCATCTGAACCCCTCAGGCCTCTCCATGGCTTTAGGAATCAGGTGGGCCCTCTTACTTCCTTGTTAACCTACCTGATACAAAGCCGAGCAGTACATTTGGGAGACCAAAAATAAATATATAAATAAATAACCCCAACTTTATTGGATAATCATATAGTATCAGGCTTTAGATTGAGGATAATAGTTATGTGCTAAGGGATGGTAAATAATAAAATTTTATTAGATCTCACTAATTTCAGAATTACGGATCATTTGGATGGGATGTGGATTAGTGCTCAAGCAGATCTTTTCCTAAAGGAAAACGTGAACAAAACTGCAGGGGTCGATGCTTAAGGTATTTCAGAGGATTAATTATTTTCAATATCACCTGTTTTTTAAAAGTGCAAACAGTCACATTCAAACAGCTGTTTTATTCCTTCCAAATCCTTCTGGAGTCTACTAGTTGAGAGACTAAACTTGCATCCTGTTTTTCTATATTTCTCGACAGTTTACTTAGCTTGCTTTCTTAGTTGGTTTCATTTTGTTTTGTTTTTCTGTAAAGTAGAAATATGACTTGTCAGTTTCACAGGCGTACTGTAAAAATAAATGAAACGAAAACTATGACAATGAAATGCTGCAGTCAGCTAATTATTTGACGCATTAAGAGTATTTTAAATACCGAGGTTATTTTTGGGTTTTTGCCATTTTTTAAAAACGTCTTGACTTTAGGTTTACTCCATGTTCTTGAAAATGATCAAATTAATTCTTTTAAGTACATATAGACTAAATTTGGTTCTATTCCAAATCATGAACAATTAGCTCTAAAAAGATAATCTTTTCGGGGAACATAAAACCAGTGGTCTCTGTGTGAACCCAAGCCTTGGTAGCTCTCACCATTACACTGATTATTAAGTGTTATAAGACACTACATTAGACCAAAGGCATTAAGACTCTTCTGGAGCATCCTAAAATTGATACCATGAATTACCAATGTCATGATTGGGTTCAGCGCTGAGAAGCATCTGAAATAATGGATGCACCTCTTAGGAAGCCGAGGTTTCTGAGGATCCAGTCTTTTCTCTGTAGGAGAAAATGGACTGAAAATTGATCAGGGCTCTGGGCCCATTCAGTCATGGAATCTCTTTCTAATCATTTGAAAGCATCTGAGGTTCACCTCAGTTATCAATATCCACACCTAGTTTTAACAAATGCTCACGTACTTGTGATTCTGTAAAAAAGCAAGTTGCCCAGGAACCTAACTTGATCATGCCAGTGGAGGATATCCCAGCATGCTGATCTGAGCCCCTTGCTGAACATACACTTCACCCTTCAGAAGGGCTACATCAGTGTACCTTGACATCATCTGCTTGTTTCCTCAAGAACTGAACCACCTTGAATGGGCTTCAAGAAGAACCTGTCTTATTCCAAATCCCAGAGGCATTCTAGTATCTGTGCAGGAAGACCTATTCTGAGTCCACAGAGATGATTCATAATCATGCTTGCTCTGTCTTCATTTTCTCACATCCAAACTCCATCCACCACCACCCATTCATCACATTTAAAAAAATTCATTGTGAACCATATTGAATATCTTCTGAGTCTCTCTCTCCTTATGTCGCAGGAGAAATTAAAGCAAACCAGTCAAAAGTCTCTGGAAACATAGAGTGGGTTGGGAATTACTGTCTCTTTAAATGAAAGAGAACATGAAAGCTGACGGTTCCAATCTGAGCATGAGCCATACTTTATCCTGGAAGAATTATTAGAAAGAAAGGGACATATATTTCTGTTGACACTGTATATTAAGTGAACTTTCTAAACCCTCTTTGTCTGCATTAAATAAATATGCTCAGTTTCCTACCATGACCTGTATTTCTTCTGGTTTTAAATAAAAAGGATTAAGTCTCCTAATTAAGACACTGGAGGATGGCCTGATCAGTTTTGCCAGTGCAAATTAGTTCAGAGGCCCAAAGCTGCTCCTTTCTGTTTGCTGGTATGGGAGGTTTGTTTGATTTAACACGATTGAGGAAATGAAATATCCCTAAGACAAAGAACCAATATTGCACTTCTACAGAGTGGCTGGAGGGAAATTGGAAACTCATGCACATTAGCAGTGGATCCAAAATACAATCAGAAGCAGAAATGTTATTTAGAAGGAAAGTGATGTGACTAGACTAATCCTTTGAAATAGATTGTACCTTCTTATTCCTTTAAAGGAACATAAATGAAATAGAATCTCAATTTTCTAACAAGGTCCCATGAGCTTGGGACATTATCTTTCCTTCCTTGAGTATAGGCCAAGTTTCTCTATGTATTAATTACTAATGTTAACAACATCTCTATGACATAATTATTATTACCCCTGTTTTACAGATAAGTCATCTCGTTATCTCAAGGCAGATACTGACCTCAGACAAATAATCTTTGGGACTCTTGGTGTTTGTTTCTGGTTCCATCAACTCTGAGCTACTTGGTAAGTCTGAAGAAAAGAGAGGTCTCAGTCACAGAAAGTAACGTGCTTGTCCAATCCTAGCGATGCATTACGTTGGTTTTGGAGTGGGTTCCTATTCAGTGGATCTGGTTAGGCCAGGACAATTTCCCAAAGGCGATGGAAAAGTGAACAAGGGGCCAAGAAAGCTATCAAAGGTCATCAGTTGAAGTCAAGCAACAAAACTGGCCTGAAATGGACTTCCCGTGTCCCAGCTTGGTCTTGCCTTCTGTGTCAGAGCATATTTTGCCATCTCCCCTTTTTCTTGGGGTGCACGATTCTTCACTTACCTATTCAAGACTTTCTGCTCAACTTCTACTCTCAGCAATTTCAGTTGTTTGTATTTTACTTGCATAACAATATTTAATAAAAATCCACATTGTTGTGTTGTCCAAAGGAAGGGGAGATTAGGTCTTCAGTGTGGTTGTCTGCTGCACGTGTAGGGTACTAGCTCCTGTGTCACGGGACTGTCTCTAATCCCTCAAGAGCCGATCCCATTTTATGTCTGAGATGGCCATTTAGATTTTAAGGAGAAGAGGAGGAAGGATGGATTGCTTTAAATTTGTCAAGCTAGACATTGTTATGCAGAGCAAATCCAATTCACTCAGTTCCTGCTAGGGACCTCTATGACTGATGAGCCAAAAATGCAATACATGTGTATGTGTGTGTGTGTGTTTATATGACATGTGAGATCCTGGAAACGTTCAGTTCACTTCAGTTCAGTCACTCAGTCGTGTCCAACTCTGCGACCCCATGAACTACAGCAAGCCAGGCCTCCCTGTCCGTCACCATCTCCCAGAGTCCACCCAAACCCATGTCCATCGAGTCAGTGATGCCATCCAGCCATCTCATCCTCTGTCGTCCCCTTCTCCTCCTGCCCTCAATATTCCCCAGCATCAGGGTCTTTTCCAATGAGTCAGCTCTTCGCATAAGGTGGCCAAAGTATGGGGATTTCAGCTTCAACATCAGTCCTTCCAATGAACACTCAGGACTGATCTCCTTTAGTATGGACTGGTTGGATCTCCTTGCAGTCCAAGGGACTCTCAAGAGTCTTCTCCAACACCACCGTTCAAAAGCATCAATTCTTCGGTGCTCAGCTTTGTTTATAGTCCAACTCTCACTGGAAATGTTAAGGCCTGGGTATTCTTGGGTCACTCATATTGGAGGTAGAAATAGGGGGCGGTTACATATGGGCAAAGCGGTTCTGAAAAATCCATCCGTAACTATGGGATCTAGGAGTCCTGGAGAAAATACTCACAGAATCATAGAAGCATTCATTTCTTTGATTATCTGTGATGTCTGGCAATGTGTAGACTTTATGCTAAGATAATTTGGCAAATAACATCTTCATAGTCAAATGTGTTATTAGTTCTTCAGTATAAATTTCCACAAGTGGGGTTTCTGAGTCAAACAGCATGCAAAATATCAGTGCCAAACTTGTGTGTCATCAGATCACCCATGTCTGCGCTTTGTTGAGTGCCACATTCTTTGTTGAGTTCCACTTCAAACTTGAGACTGAGGACAAGTCTGGCCAGTTCTGTTGATTAGAGAACAGAATAAACAAAGCCAGGGCTGTGAGTGTGTTCTCTGCCTGATAAGCTTTGTGTACTCTTTTCAGCCAGCTTGTGAATGTCCATCCTTGACCATGAGGCAGCAGAAGGAGGAAATGTGGCCATTTTAGTGCTTTTCCTTCAGGTCTCACTCGACCATCACTTCCTGGGAGAGGCCCCTTGACCACCTGCTAAGACAGGCCAGTGAATCTTTGTCTACCTTGGCCGTGAGCCAGAAGCTCTCTGAGGGCAGGTACAGTATCTAACTTGCTCAACCTTGAGTCCCTGCACCTGCATAGCACCAGGAAAATGCATGTGTGCTGAATGACTGAATAAAAAAACCGAATTAACATTATTGAGGGAAAAAAAATCAAAATTAGCCTTAATCGTGTTGAGCTGGACACAAAGGGAACACAGCTATGAATGATGACTGCAAACAGAGACAATATAGTGACCAAGTGCCCCAACCCTCTGCTGGCCAAGAAGGAAAGGGAGGAAGCTCACATGATTGCGTGTCCATTGTGTGCTCTGCAGACATCACTGCATTTAGCCCTTACCACAGTAACAGGTTGGGCTTCCCAGGTGGTGCAGTGGTAAAGAATCCACACGCCACTGAAGCAGACTCAAGAGACAAGAGTTTGATCCCTGGGTCAGGAAGATCCCCTGGAGTAGGAAGTGGAAACCCACTCCAGTATTCTTGCCTGGAAAATTCCAGCACAGAGGAGCCTGGTGGTCTGCAGTTCATGGGGGTCACAAAGAGTAGGACAAGACTCAATGCACACACACACACACACACACACACACACACACACACACACACACAGTAACACCTATAGAGTAGATTTTATTATCCCCATTTTTACAGACGAAATCACTGAGAGCAAGAGAAGTTCGATTCCTCTCCCAAGATCTCACATCCATGAAGAGTCAGCGTCGCACACCAGATCTGCCTGCCTGTAGAACCCCTCCTTTTTCCACCGTAATGCTACGTTTCTTTATTCCAGAAAGCTGAGAACCAAACCTGACAGGTGTGGTCTGAGCAAAGCTCTAAGACCGTGTATATGGCTCCAAATGAGACCGACGTGGTCTTAAAATGACACCATGGAGATGCCAAACTAGAGATGGCCTGATTGGTCTCAAAGGGCCTTGTCCTGGGAGGCCAGTTTGGCCAATGCTCCTGTCAGAGGGGCACTTATTTAGGACATGGGTCATGGTGACTCCCCAGGGCTGATGCAGGGGTAATGTACAGGCTGCGCAGCATCCTCACAGCAATCAGGAGAGAGATATATCTGCCAGATAAGAATTCTGAGAGTGCTTTCCCTTCATGGAGATTTGTGACCTTCCTGGGCCCTGTAGGCATATTTAAAAAATGAAAGGAGATTACCACTCAGCCAAAGAGACATTTTCACTGTCACCACTGTAGCACTGACTTCAAACATTCGGCTGGCTCAATTTGGTACAGGGTCACTGTGGACAGGCTTCCACCCGCCTGGTCTGCCAGGGGAAGTCACTCCCAGGAGCCTTCCATGTCCTGTCTTATCACAAGACCATTATGAGTCTGAGCCTGACAGAGCCAGGCCAAAGTGGCCCACTTTGGAATTAGGCTGGGCATCTTCCTCCTTTTAAATGAAGATGAATGGTTCCTGCCCAACCACAGAGCAAAGAGCGAACTTGGCCAACGTACAGTCAGGCCTGAGGTGGGCCATCCCTGCCTCTTCCCCTGGAGGAGCAAAAGGCCTGGATAGATTTCTTCATGAGTTTCAGAGTCTCAGATGCACAATCGGTGTTATTGAAATTTGGGGGCATGTACACTAAAGCAGTTTACTGACAGGTTTGTTTTAATATTTATTGATTTATTTATTTGGCTGCACTGCATCTTTGCTGCAGCACCCATGACTTTCTTTCTGAATCTTTAGTTGAGGCATGTGGGATCTAGTTCCCTGATCAGGGACCAAACCTGGACCCCTGCGATGTGAGCACCGAGTCTTAGCCACTGAACCAGCAGGGACGTCCCTATTGACAGGTCTTCAAGGAGTCATAAGCAGAGTTTCAAGGGTTGGAAGAAGAAGTTGATGAGTCCCACCTCCCTCAGTCTGACCAGGCTCTGTGAAGTCTGCTCTGAGACCAGAATTGAGGCTGAATGCAACTGGGTGCAACTAGAACAGAGAGTTGCAGAGATCTGCCAAGCACTTTTCTCTAATATTATTAGTTTGCGATTTTAGCAACTTCAGAATCCTAAAATGCTGAGTCTCTTCTTCAAGAGCAGAAAGGAAAAATGGGGGGAAACGGAATTGAGAGGTTTAAGGAAGGCACGTTTTTTAAATGGATTGATTTTCTGCTGCCTCCCGTCCCTTCAATAGAATACATTTCTATGAACCATTACTCACAAGTACTCATAGATAACAATTATAGTAATGACGACATAAATCTCCCTGATGTAGGAAATGAGTAGGCTCCTGAAACATCTTTAGTAAGCTGAGGAAAGAGTAGGGAACAAATGATAAACTCTTTAGGGCACTTGTAATTATGAGAAGATAAATTATTCTTCTTTGTCTTTAGGATTTAGAGATACACAGATAGCTGCCATCTTGGCTGAATGGTCTGCAATATTTTTCATCCTATCTATAAAAATATTTAAGCACACGTCCCCAATATGTTATATGTGATAAGCATGTCTTCAGTTTAGTTCAGTTCAGTCGCTCAGTCGTCTCCTTCTCTTTGTGACCCCATGAATCGCAGCACGCCAGGCCTCCCTGTCCATCACCAACTCCCGGAGTTCACTCAGACTCACTTCCATAGAGTCAGTGATGCCATCCAGTCATTTCATCCTCTGTCGTCCCCTTTCCCTCCCGCCCCCAATCCCTCCCAGCATCAGAGTCTTTTCCAATGAGTCAACCCTTCGCATGAGGTGGCCAAAGTACTGAAGTTTCAGCTTTAGCATCATTCCTTCCAAAGAACACCCAGGGCTGATCTCCTTTAGAATGGACTGGTTGGATCTCCTTGCAGTCCATGGGACTCGCAAGAGTCTTCTCCAACACCACAGTTCAAAAACATCAATTCTTCAGTGCTCAGCTTTCTTCACAGTCCAACTCTCACATCCATACATGACTACTGGAAAAACCATAGTCTTGACTAGACGGACCTTTGTTGGCAAAGTAATATCTCTGCTTTTGAATATGCTATCTAGGTTGGTCATATCTTTTCTTCCAAGGAATAAGCGTCTTTTAATTTTATGGCTGCAGTCACCATCTGCAGTGATTTTGGAGCCCCAAAAAATTAAGTCTGACACAGTTTCCACTGTTTCCCCATCTACTTCCCATGAAGTGATGGGACCAGATGCCACGATCTTAGTTTTCTGAATATTCAGCTTTAAGCCAACTTCTTCACTTTCCTCTTTCACTTTCATCAAGAGGCTTTTTAGTTCCTCTTCACTTTCTGCCATAAGGGTGGTGTCATCTGCATATCTGAGGTTATTAATATTTCTCCCAGCAATCTTGATTCCATCTTGTGCTTCTTCCAGCCCAGCATTTTTCATGATGTACTCTGCATAGAAGTTAAATAAGCAGGGTGACAATATACAGCCTTGACGTACTCCTTTTCCTATTTGGAACCAGTCTGTTGTTCCATGTCCAGTTACCACCTTTTGTTATATAAATTTTATAATACAAAAGAAATTGAAATTAGCATAGAATTAAATGGAAATCAATAGACACGTTATAATATTTTCTTCATCTTTAAAGGATCATCTAGGTACATAACATTTTGGAGATTTTTGTTCTAAATGTCACAGAGATTGTATGGGTTTGCTTGGGCCACTGAAGCAAGATACCATAGACTAGATTTTTGCACAGTTTTTTTTTTTTTTTTTCACAGACATTTACTTTTTTCAGTTTTGATGGCTGGAGGTCCAAAGTCAAGGTTTCAGCAGGGCTGGTTTCCTCTCTCCTTGACTTGAAGACATCTGCCTTCTTGCCACCTCTCTACACATGAGCCCTCTGTGCATGCATACCTGCTGACTTTCTGTGTGTCCAAGTCCCTCTTTTTATAAGGGCAACGCCAGTCGGATTGGATTAGGGTCCACCCTAAGAGTCTCATTTTAGTTTAGCCACCTGTTTAAAGGTTCTGGCTCCAAATACCGCCACTCTGAGGCACTGGAGTTAGGACTTCACATGGGAATTTTGACAAGACACAGCTCAACTCGTCACAGAGCCTCTCCCAGGTAATAGTCCAGTGGTCTCCACAGGAAAACAGAAAATCTGATGTCCAACACTGGGGCTGAAGAGAGGGCTCTTGGGGGCTTTTCTCAAGCCATTAGCTGACTACTTGTATCCCTGCCCCTGGGGATAATGCTGCCCCTGTTGTATAACTATGAGACCCTCTTTCCCAGACACCCAGGTCAGTTCTCTAAATCAGGTAATGTCAGGCCATTGGCCAACTTCCCAGAGGTGACAGATTGCCACTCCCAACCTCACAAAGGGGAAATGCAAAGGAACCCTCAAGAGTTTTTGCACAGTGCTAGACTGTCAGCCTGCTATGGAAGTACCAACCAGGACACAGGAGAGTCTGATATCGGAGACGTGGGATGAATTAATTCACAAAACTCCTTCTGACATGGTGATGGGGTAGGGGTCCTATGCAGGGCTGGTCCTTAGCAATAGCTTCAAGGAGTGTCCTTTTATGTACTCCCTTCCCTCTTTGAACATTCTCTGCCCTCAGATCTTCCAGGACTATCATTATAGTTCATGAGACTCCCTAATTCATATCCCTAGGTCTATCCCTTTTTTTTTTTTTTTTTAAGAGGCTCAAGTGAAGTGGGAGAAAATCAATCCAAAGGAATGAATATCTAATGTTGGAATTTGGAACATTGGCATTCTGCTGCTTCCAAAAGGGACTTCAGTGAGAAAGAGTTAAGATCTGCCTCCAGATGGTACTGATTCCATGCTGGGAAGCAAGTTGGGGTAGTGACCTCCTGGTTGGGGAAGGCAGAGTAGCAATCACAAGGGAACAGATGAAGGGCTCAGTGGGAGGGTAAGACAAAGCCTCGAGAGTTCTACCACCTGAGCGTGACTCCTGGGTCTGCTGCTTCCTATTGGCTATTTACTCTCTGCCTCCGTTTCCTCGTTTTAAAGCTGAGATAACTCTAGTGTCCATCTCACAGTTTTAAATGAGAGAATACTAGTAAAGTGTTTACCCAGTGCCTGACATGTAAGTACCAACACCATCAGCTGCTACCATTACACAGGGTTGTCAAATGAGGAGACTTAGACTAAGGCAAGCACACAGCAAGTTTATCTCTCTTCAAAAGTGATGGGGACCTGTGGGATGACGGACTTCTGGTGGTGACTTTTTCCTACCAAAGAATGTAAATACGTGAGGTTAGGATTTTAATTCGGAGAAGGCAATGGTACCCCACTCCAGTACTCTTGCCTGGAAAATCCCATGGACGGAGGAGCCTGGTAGGCTGCAGTCCATAGGGTCGCTGAGAGTCAGACATGACTGAGTGACTTCACTTTCACTTTTCACTTTCACGCATTGGAGAAGGAAATGGCAACCCACTCCAGAGTTCTTGCCTGGAGAATCCCAGGGACAGGGGAGCCTGGTGGGCTTCTGTCTATGGGGTCGCACAGAGTCGGACAAGACTGAAGTGACTTAGCAGCAGCAGCAGCAGCAGCAGAATTTTAATTATTTTGGCAGGGTAGCAAGGCTTTTCAGGGCAAGATGGGAATAAGAGTTAACAGGTAAATGCTTATTTTTAATTCCTGGCAATACTGCGAAGAGATCAGGTGAACAGATCCAAGGACTTCAGCTCTGGGACCTGATGGTGAAAATAACAGTAAAAATCAGGCAGAAAAATTTTAACCTTGACGTCAAACCCAGACCAACCATTCTTAAGCTTTCAGGGGATCATGAACCCCTCAGCGAACCTGACAGGTCTTCGTGCTCTTCCCAGGAAAAACCTCGCATGCAATCAAAACTACACAAAATTCCAGAGTGACCCTGGATCCCCTGAAGCCCGTCCGTGGATCTGAGGGAGTCTGACAAATAAGAATCTTTTGTGGGAGAAAGAAAAGCCTGAAGACTGCCAGAACTGATGTCAGGAAGGATCTAGGGGCAAATATATCAGGGTCAAAGGCTGAGCCAGGCCATTGGGTTCCTGAGGAAGCCCTCTGGGAAGCTGCTGGGCCGTGACATGATGTTTGCATTCAAAAGTGATCTCCAGGACTTCCCTGGTGGTCCAAGGGTTAAGAATCCACCTGCCAACGCAGGGGACATGAGTTCAATGCCTGGTCCAGGAAGATTCCAAATACTGCGAGGCAACTAAGCCCATGCGCCACAACTACAGAGCCTGTGCTCTAAAGCCTGTGGTCTGCAACAAGAGAAATCACTGCAATGAGAAGCCCTTGCACTGCAACTAGAGAAAGCCTGTGCACATCAGTGAACACCCAGTGCAGCCAAAAATAAATGCAATAAATTTAAAGAAATTTTTAAAGTGATCCCCACTGTGGATATAGACTTACATGAACACTTAAACCAATGGTGTGCACAGGGCCGTGAGGAGACTGTGTAGGTGGGCAGTGGGGTGCAGACAGGACGGAGTGGACAATAGGGGAAGGACTGAGTAGGACGCAGCATTGTTCCCGATTAGCGGAGAAACCTTCCTCGGTGACCCCAGGAGAACAGAGGAAGAAGGGGATCAGTGCAAACGTGAGTGGTGACAGGGGGAGACCTTGCCGACCTCCCCCTGCAGCCCCGCTGCTGTCCCTGCTGTGCACAGATGTGGGGATCCCAGAATCACCCTGGATCACACCCTCTATCCCACCCTACTTCCTGCTTATCTCAAAAGTTCCTTCTGAACTCCTGCCGTAGCCCTCATCACCCACTGCCATGGCTCACCTAGTCTCCTAGCATCTCCCTGCTATCCCCCTGCTCCTTTTATTTATGCCCTCACTGCAGCCAACAAGCTCTTCCTCAAAGGGAAATCTGACTGTGCCCTCAGAATAAGATGCTGCCCCCTGAATATGCCTCTAGCGGTGATGGCCTTGTTCCCACCCTCCCCATGGGTGCCCATCCTCAGGCTTTCCAAGACCTGAACCATGCCCCCTACCCCCTACCTGGCCAGCTCCCACTCTGCCTTCAGGTCTCTGGGGGACATCCCTGGTGCCCTCCTTTAGGATGTCTCTCTACTCTCTCCTCCACCTCCAACATCGCTCACCACGACCTCAGACTCCAGCCAGCAGAACTATTGATCTTGCAGTTCCCTGTCAGTGTCTCTTCTCCACTCCGGGCCACTTCGTCCTCCTGCCTCAGGGGCTGCTGATGGGTTCAGTCTGCATCATTTCCAGTGCCTTCCCTAGCCTCCCAGGACTGGCCCTGCCCTCCATGTGCCCTTAACCCGAAGATCTGCCCCAGCAGAGGTCTCTCCTCACCTCCTCTTTCTGGGCAGGGCCTGGGCCTTGGGCTGTCTTGCGTATTACTGCATTCCTGCAAGGATGAGTGGATTAACATACTGACACACTTAAACAGCAGTACCTGGAAAGTAGTAAACTCAAGAGTCGGCTATTATTACTGTTGCTGATGTTGTCATCAGGTTCATTATTATGATCATTTACAGCTATAGTCTCAGCACCTGACATGTGGTAGCATCCAATAAATTTTTGCTAAGAGAATGAATGGATGATAAAACTTGGTAAGTGTATCACTGCAGTCATCTTTGCGCTTTTTGCTTTTGTTTAAATGCCTTTTTTTTTTTTTTTTTAAGAATCACTTTATGCTCTTCAAAATGACTAGGATAAAGAATCTGGAGCCAGCAAACCTTGAAACTGAAGTAGAGAAAGGCCAGTCCAAAGTTACACCCAAAGCTGCCAGCTGAATCTGGGGACATGACATGGCAGGTCCAGGTTTTGCTGCCCTCTCCCCCTTCAGAATTAAGTTTCTGGAAGAATTTGCTGGGGGGTGGGGGGCGGTGGTTGGGGGGAGGAGGGCCTTCCAGAAGTTCTCATCTCCTGATCTTGCTTTCTCCAGCCCCGGCTGCTGCACAGAGAGGAGAGGAGGGTAGTGAAGTGCACACATTGGGGTGAGATTTCATTTACTTGCGTTCATTTGTGTCACTTAATTATTGCGGTCTCGGGCCTCTTCCAATAAATGTGTTTTCCTAACCCACAGCCTCTGGGCTATCATTCTCACCATATCTATTATGACTGAATGGCTTCATGGGAACAGAGCGACCTTCTCCTCTGAATTGCGAGCTAAGTAGGGCATACTAAAGAGCTTCCTGCCCTTCATGAGAGGGAGGTGGCAGGCCAGTCCCCTGTGCTCTGGTGACCAACGCTTGTCGTTTCACTGGCTGTCACCTGCTGAAACAATGGGACTGGAGGCTTACACAACAGTGCACCCAGCTGCAGCCCAACGAGGAGTCAAACCACAGCCTCCAGGAAGGAGCAGGAGCCTGCTTATTTAAGCAACTGGTAAAGCTCATCCATCTTGATCTGTTGGCTTCTCCAGGGGAATATGAAGGTGCCGAGATTACATTAAGCAAAAAGCAGCACCACCCAGGAGACAATTTAGATCCTGGGTGCACCAAACATTTCTATTCAAAGAGAATTCGCTGCCTGTACAGGGCTTTACTTCCCTCTGCTCAACACTTCGAGTTAAAATTCTTTTCTCTCCTGCCCCCCAAAATAGACCACACAGGGCAGCAGAAGCTGGGTATCTAATTGCAAATTCCATAAACAAATGAGCAGCTGTCTCCATACTGACAAATGCATGTCTTTTGTCTTTCCAGACGCTTCCAAAAGAAATGCACAGTGAACAGAGTACTGTATGCTTTTTGGGAAACAGATTTACCTTCTTAATTATGTTTTTACTTGCCCTCGGGTTAAAATTAGTTTGCCTTGCCTGAGCTGACACCAGCTTGAGTGGAAAGAGATGGTTGGCGCGCTCTAGGGAAGGAAAGAGGATCTGATGGGAGCCATCTGCTGCTGGGACTCTGTGAGGACGATGTCTCTGAAGACCTGCCTCTAAGGGCTAAGAGTTACCCGAGGTCACCATGAGTCAGGAGCCAGATGGGCCCCAGGGTGAACAGGGGTGAACAGCCAGAGTTTGCCCCCTGTGGACAGAGACCCCAAGAAAGAGGAGAGCTGGGCCCTGCCCAGGTAAGAGATAAAAGGCCACATATTTCTCATTCTGGAAGTCAAGGAGACCTTCCTGAGTACACATGCACAGAAGGGCTCCTTGAAGATCAAGAAGGGAGGGATCATTGCCTCATAGTGATGCCAACCTACCCATAGGCCTCTTCACTGGAATTCATCTTGGCTAAGATGTTCTCACACACATGGGAGGACCCCGAGATAAACCAAATCTGGATGCAGAATCAGGCAAAGCAAGATGATCCTCCAAAGAAAGCTCAGCAGAAAGGCCCTATCTATGTAAGGGATTCAAACTACCATGAGGGCACAACTTTTTCTCTGAGCCCACCCATGTGTCTATCCACATGTACTCTTCTTCCTCCCAATAAACACTTCACTTGTTTCACTACTTTCTGTCTCTGTGTGGAAATTCATTTCTATACAGCTGATGGGCCAGGGCCTTATCACTGGTCAATGGTCCCTGGTGGTCTAGTGACTAGAATTCAGCCCTCTGTAATCTCTGGCCAGGAACCGAAATCCTGCTCCAAGCCACTGCAGGCTGAGGGCACCCGAGATCAACCACTCTCTCACTCACACAAAAGCTACTTCTAGGGTGGGTGGCAAAGACATCACACAGCAGTTTTCAGGGGAGTTATCATCACTCGCTGGGGACGGGTGTCTCTCCAAACTCACACATCCTCAGGATTAGCCTGTCAGCGGAGAAATGGAAATCCGGGCCCTGATCTTCATGCTCGATCAAGGATGGAGGCTTCCTTTAAACCCTCTTTAGCCACAATCCCCTTGCGGATGTGGGAGCTGCATCTACAGTCAAATCTGATTAACTCTGTTCAACCAAGACTTGACGGTTAGCTCTAAATAAGAAACAGACACTGAGGCTGGCCCTGGCATCGCAAGCCCCCACTTCCCCACTGCTGGCAAAAGAGGAAAATCATTAGTCAAAGACAGACTGAGTCGATACCTAGAATAGTCAAATTCATAGAGTCAGAAGGTATATCAGTAGATGCCAGGGGCTAGGGGTAGAGGGTGGAGTGGGGACTTAGTGTTTAATGGGAACAGAGTTTCAGTTTAAGAAGGGAAAAAACTCCAGAGATGGATGAGGCTGAGAGTTGCACAACAATGTGAATGTATTTAGTGCCTCTGAACTGTACAGTCAAATACAGTTAAAATAGTATGTTTCATGGTCTTCCCTGGTAGCTAAGCTGGTAAAGAATCCACCTGCAATGCAGAAGATCCCGGTTCAATTCATGGATTGGGAAGATTCCCTGGAGAAAGGATAGGCTACCCACTCCAGTATTCTTGGGCTTCCCTGGTGGCTCAGACAGTAAAGAATCCATCTGCAATGTGGGAGATCTGGGTTCAATCCCAGGGTTGGGAAGACCTCCTGGAGGAGGGCATGGCAACCCACTCTAGTACTCTTACCTGGAGAATCCCCGTGGACAGAGGAGCCTGGTGGATTACAGTCCCTGGAGTCACAAAGAGTCAGACACAACTGAGAGACTAAGCACACAGCACAGTATATTTCATATAATGTGACTTTTAACACAATAAAAAAACAACAGTGCGCACACAAAAAAACAAAGACAGATGTCATCATGCAAGCCCTAAAGTCTTCACATGCCTGTAGCTAATACACTAGGCAAAAGAAGTGCTATCTGCTACCTCCAGCCTGTCACTTTCCAGCCTGCGAGCTAATTTTAGAAGTTCTAGCAGATAGAAATGCTTAAGTAGGTGCTTCTGGGTCTGCAAAACTCACCATGGGCAGCCTCTTATGAAATCTGAGTGAGAAATAACTTTCATTGCATTACACCACTGATATTTGGAGGTCTTTTTAGCTTCCCCTGATGGCTCAGATGGTAAAGAACCTGCCTGCAATGCAGAAGACCTGGGTTTGATCCTTGGGTTGGGAAATTACCTAGAGAAGGGAATGGTAACCCACTCCTGTATTCTTGCCTGGAGAAGTCCATGGACAGAGTAGCCTGGTGGGCTACAGTCCATGGGGTTGCAGTGTTGGACATGACTAAGCGACTAAGCCTTCCCCTATGGTAGTAGTTAGCATTAGCTTCACTAATACAGCCTCATATTTATGAGGTCACAGTGACAGATTTTCATAGGTCACAGTTTCCTCCTCCATTGGAACCATATTGTGAATCCAGAAAGATACCTTCTCAGTACATAGAAATTAGTTCATTGGTTTTGGCAAACAGACAAGATAATGAAAGAGAAGGCTACTCCTTCCAAGACTATGCTGGGGAAAAAGAAGGCAGGTGAAAGGAATCTTGAAAAGAGATTTTAAGCTTCTAGTCAGTAAGAGTGATTTTATAAAGCATGTCTTTATGATGTTCCCAGTATACTTGAAAGGTGATGAGTGGTGGGAAGTGACATTCCCATGTTATGAAGGAGAAAATGAATGTTTAACTTTGCTGAGAAATTCGTCAAATCAAGGCTGCTGGTTTTCTGGCTCCCATTCCACCGGTGAATGAGCTTTTGCAAATAAGACTACAGATATTACCATATCAAAGGAGGTGGGTACACTGCTCTCCTCCACTGTGATCACACAAAGAGAAAGCTCACACTGGAATCACTACTTTCCCTACAATCCTTTCCCAATTTAAATTCTAATTAGATAAATTCCAGCGTAGGCGAGATAACACAGGATGGAGCCTCTGCTCCCTGCCAGGAGAATTGTCAGAGCCCTTGGAAAGAAAGGGGGTGAGGGAAGTAGAATGGGGGTGGACAGAAAGAATGCTCCTTTCTCTTCCACAGACCATCCCATGAGGATTGTCACAAGGTCCGGTGGCACTGTATGCTCACTCTCTATGCAAATAAGCCTTTTTAAAATTTTATTTATTTTTAATTGGAGGATACTTGCTTTACGATATTGTGTTGGTTTCTGCTATTCATATATCAACATGAGTCAGCCATAGATATACACATGTCCCCTCCCTCTTGAACCTCTCTCCCACCTCCCACTCCACCCTACCCCTCTAGGTTGTCTAGAGCACCAGATTTGAGCTCCCTGCTTGCATCATACAGCAAATTTCTACTATCTAATTTTACACATGGTAATATACATATTTCAATGCTAGTCTCTCAATTCGTCGCACCCTCTCCTTCCCCAGCTGTGTGCACAAGTCTGTCCCTGCATCTATGTCTCCATTGCTGCCCTGCAGATAGATAGGCTCGGCAGCACCATCTTTCTAGATTTCATATGTAGGTGCATAGATGGCTAATAAACACAAGAAGTTAAAAGACGCTTACTCCTTGGAAGGAAAGTTATGACCAACCTAGATAGCATATTCAAAAGCAGAGACATTACTTTGCCAACAAAGGTCCATCTAGTCAAGGCTATGGTTTTTCCTGTGGTCATGTATGGATGTGAGAGCTGAACTGTGAAGAAGGCTGAGCGCCGTAGAATTGATGCTTTTGAACTGTGGTGTTGGAGAAGACTCTTGAGAGTCCCTTGGACTGCAAGGAGATCCAACCAGTCCATTCTAAAGGAGATCAGCCCTGGGATTTCTTTGGAAGGAATGATGCTAAAGCTGAAACTCCAGTACTTTGGCCACCTCATGCGAAGAGTTGACTCATTGAAAAGACTCTGATGCTGGGAAGGATTAGGGTCAGGAGGAGAAGGGGATGACAGAGGATGAGATGGCTGGATGGCATGACTGACTCGATGGACGTGAATCTGAGTGAACTCCGGGAGTTGGTGATGGACAGGGAGGCATGGCGTGCTGCGATTCATGGGGTCACAAAGAGTCGGACACGACTGAGCGACTGAACTGAACTGGACTGAACTGAAACACATGAAAAGATGCTCAACATTGCTCATTATTAGAGAAACGCAAATCAAAGCTACAAGGAAGTATCACCTCACACCAGTCAGAATGGCCATCATCAAAATATCTACCAACAATAAATCTTGGAGAGGGTGTGGAGAAAAGGGAACCATCTTGCACTGTTGGTGGGACTGCAAATTAATACAGCCACTATGGAGAACAGTATGGTAATTCCTTAAAAAACTAGGAATAAAGCTACCATAGGACCCAACAATCCCACTACTGGGCATATACCCGGAAGAAACCATAATTGAAAAAGACAGATGTGCCCTAGTGTTCATTGCAGCACTGTTTACAGTAACTAGAATACTGAAGCAACTTAAATGAATGAAGAAGCTGTGGTAGATACACACAGAAGAATATTACTCAGCCATAAAAAGGAATGCAGTTGACTCAGTTCTAGTAAGCTGGATGAACCTAGAGACTATTATACAGAGTAAAGTAAGTCAGAAAGAGAAAAACAAATATTGTGTATTAACACAAACAAGTCCTTAGTGGGCACCTTCCACCTCCATCTGTGCTACAATTCACATGGGGTAGGAGCAGGGAGTTGGGAGAGTTCATGGCAGGCAGCTTGCTGGCCTATTTTACCTACATTACCCTACCCAGTCTCTACTGTGCCCCTCACAGCAGTCTCTACTGTGCCAGTCACAGCACGCCTGGTAGAATTTACACAATGATGGCCAAATTCTATAATTCCTTGGTAGCCACTAGCCACATATGATGACTGAACACTTAAAATGTGACTAGTGCAATTAAGGGACAGCATTTTTAAATTTTGCTCAACTTTAATTAATTTAAAATTAAATCGCCACATGTGATTAGTGGCTACCATACTGGACAGTGAGAAATGGAATATTTCCTGCGTATCAGTAAACAAGGATGTCACAATCATCAGCAGTTGCAGCCACCATGAACCGTGAGCTGGTGAGCCCTGAGGGAACTCAGGAAGGAAAGAATGCCTGCCTTCTAGCAGCCATCAGACTGCAAGCACTCCCTACAGAGAACCCTGAAGAAACTCAGAATGTGAAAAACACATTGGCCCCAAATAGGTGAGGTGCAAAGCAAAGGAATGATTTCAGTGAGCTCCAACTCTTGCATCTTCCCATACATAGAAAAGCACTAAATACATCAACTTGGGATATTTACTTTTCTTTAATTAACGATAATCTTTTGAATGTTCTGGTTACCTGCCCCTCATTGCAAAACCTCTATATAAGCTGGCTCCTCCCCTCATCTCTTCAGAGCAATTCTCTCAGGGTTACTTCAGGTTCTGTCTCCCAGACCTGAAGTCTTAAAATTTCCCTCCAAATAAAACATAACTCTCAGCTTTTAGGTTGTGAATATTTTATAAGTCCACAACAGCAGTGAGGATTAAGGTGTTATAAGGTTACCAGTGGCACTCTTGCTTACCAGGAGAAAGGCCAAGCCCATCAAATATCCTTGGTGAAACTCTCATCGAAAATGCATTGTTGAAAAATAAAGCTTCTGGAGGAAAGCTCAACTCATGAAGAAATTCTGCAGGCAATTCTTGTGTCCCTCTCTGTTTCTCTCGTTGGTCCATCTTGGATTGCTAAGAGCCATCTGGTCCGGAAGAGTAACACAAACACAGATCTTGAGCACTACAGGCTAGCACAGGAATGAGCATCATTCAGTCTTTACCAACAACCCTATGAGCTAGCTACTGTCTCTATTTTTCAGATAAGCAGACTGAGGACTGGATCATTTGAATAATTTGCCAGACACTCAGCTAGTAAGTGGCAGAGCAGGAAGTTTTACCCAGATCTATCTGATTCCCTCATATTCTTAACCATATGCATGAATGTTCCATAATTCAAGCCACAAATGTGCTTTTCTCCTCTGGTTTCTTGCACACAAAACATCTGGCCCCCTGATTGTTTTCTTTCATTTCCCCTCATCACTGGTTTGATGCTGAGTGAAAGAAGTGTCTGGCACCACTGAATATTAATATGCAACATTTGCATTGCACTTTACAGTTTGCAAAACATCCTGACATTTATTATTTCATTTGATTGCCTCATGAACCATATGGGAAATTATTATTGCTTCCTTTTTACAGGGGGAAAATGGAAGCTCAGAGAAGTTAAGTGACCCAACAACTAGTCAGGGGTGAACTCAGGGCCTGGCCCCAGCCCCTGTGACCAGGAGACCCAGGTTCTTCCCCTGCTCAAAGCTGTGCTTCAGGCCCGAGGAGGCGTGACACCGGCTCTGGGCAGGCGGTTTTAACCTTCACAGAATACTAGTAAGTCCTTCACAGAATAATGTTTTTAAATACATAAAATCAAATACATGGGGTTTCAAAGGAAACCAATTTCATTGAAATAGAAAAACGTTTTGAATCAAGTGTGTGATACAGCATTATACATGCGCTTCTTTATTAATTCAATCTATTCTGGTAGCCGTCTAGCAACTTCTACAATTTCAAAGCAGAGACAGGTATAAATGATATTTTAAACTATGTACAACAACAGTAGTATCATGTGAAAATATCTTTGTTCTCTGAAAGTAACAAAGAGACAGGGTTCTGCTTATGCTATTGAGTTTTTATTGCTCACATTTATAATTGAAGAAAATAACTTTAGTTAAAGGTTTAAAGAAAACTAAGATGTGTTTTGTTTTTTTTTCTTTCTATCTACGTACATAGAATCTTTGAATCCTATTCATGGACACACCCACTTAGGACTTCTCATTGTGGGAATTCAGCATCCTCAGAAAGTAAGCAAATGGCCTACATTTAGGATGCATTAAATGTTATCTCTAACCTCCTTCCTGTAAGATCAGTGAAGAAATTTGAGGCTACTGGCTTGGGTTAAGCAAGGAATATCAGAAACATTTTAGTGGCCCAATGGTCAACTGGGGAGCTCAACCTCTAGTATGCACTCACCACATACTAGTACCTGGGAGTCAGTCTTCTATACGCGCCATGGTAATGACCATGAGCATCTCAACCATTCATTTTACATCTACCTTCCTGCTGCATCTTGTGGCACCATGTGGCACCTTCCTGTCCACAGCTTAGGAGGAAGTATGCCCAAGTATATCCTCAGATAGTCAGAGGCTCATGGCTTCTTCTTTTACTTTCATTTTAAAGCGTCACGTCCATAATTCTCACAATCTCATTTTGATAGTTATGAGACTAGTACGATTATCTCTGCTTTAAAGTGGAAGAAATGAGAGAAAAGTGATTGAGCAGCCAGTCACAGTTTCACTGCAGGACTCCCAACTTTCAAAATCCTATTCAGTGTTTAGAAATTCAAGCGGTGGAGTGGAGGAGGCAGACACATTGGAAATGAGGCCAGGTAAATCAGGACAGCTGGTGTGATTTTCACAAGAATGTGCTCAAAGTTCTCAGGGTAAACACATGAAGAAGAGCAAGAAAGGTGACCTTGAAGACTTGTCTTCTCTAATTTCAAGGATCACACTGCAAATGGCAGCGTGCCCAGACTTTGCAGTGGCTCTTGGCTAAAGGGAGAAGTTGGATGTCTCTAAACTCTCTCGGACAGATTGATAGTCATTTCTGGATGTACTCAAGCAGAGTGACTGGCTACCCCACACCATTCCAGAAATCATATAGAAGAACAAATAGGGGAAATGGCATTTACACGAACTCATCCTTGAGTAAATCACTTCATTATTTGTCTCAAATATCACATGATGGGCGAGAATATCGTGGAAAACTTCCTTTTTCCTTTCATCATTAGTTTTAGCCCATGAACTGAATGATAAACAAGGATTTAATTAAAAGCCACTGTCAGATTTAAAACTCACGACACACACCAGAAATAAGCTCAGTTGACGGGATCACAGTATAGAGGAGCAGGAGGAGTTCTGAGAGAGTTATTAAACGGGAAACTCATTCACAACAGTGGAAAAACCTTGAGTGCTTGATTTTAACCTGTCAAGGATCCTTACTTTGCTTTTCATCCAGGGAGGGATTTGGAGTTTCTGGAGTATTTGAAGCCATCTCTCATGCCCTGTCCTTTTACTTCTCTCTCTGGCCATTTAGCAAAGAAAGAGAGAAACACCATGGACTTACTCAGTGGCCTGGGAGGTGCCTGTCAATACTTGCCAACAGGCAGAAGGGGAAAAGACCCTCATTGGAAAAGACCCTGGTGCTGGGAAAGATTGAAGGCAAAAGGAGAAGAGGGCAGCAGAGGATGAGATGGTTAGATAGCATCATGGACTCAGTGGACATGAACTTGGGCAAATTCCGGGAGACAGTGAAGGAAGGGAAGCCCGGTATGCTACAGTCCATGGGGTCACAAAGAGTCAGACCCAGCTTAGGAACTGAACAACAATATCTAAGAAGGGGCAAAATGCATGGAAATCCTTCCTCCTGAGCCGGTGGGACACAAATGGGCACTTGTGCCACATGGATGTAAGATGGATCATTGGAATGTTCATGGTCACTCTCATGGGACACAGATAACTCAGTGACTCCCAAAAAACAGCATTTAGTGAGAACATACTGAGGCTGAACTCCCAAATTGACCATCATGGCCATTAAAAGGTTTCTGATTTTCCCTGCTTAATCCAAGCCAACAGTCTCTTCCTAGGGGAGAGGATTAGAGAAGGCAGTAGGGAAAGTGGAAATGAAGCTGGTTATGAAAGGCCATCCTATAGTTTGAGCTTGTCAAATATACCCAGGTGAGCCCCCCACCACTCCAAGAGCAGACATCGCCCGTGGAGCTCAGACACAGTCCTGGGTCCCTCCTACACGCAGCCTCCATCAGTCAGAAACAGAATGCCATGTGCTGTTTCAGCCTTTGTCCATCTGGTCGTATGTTTTCATTGTTGTTGTTTCTCATTTTCAGTCTCCTACATGGTAATAGTGAAATACCCAGTGGATTACACTCCAAGCTCCCTGGTGGTCTAGTGGTTAGGATTGGAGGCTGTCTACCACCCTCAATGGATTAGACTCACATGCATCATCACATAACTGGTAGGGTGGTTATAATTTGACCATGCTGGCTCCAAGGCAGGAAACCATATCCAAATACAGGTAAATATCAGGGATGATATTCTAAAAATAATATGGGAACACTTTATTTTTTAAAGTAAATTATCGTCAAATTTCCTTATAAGTGTTATAAGGGAAAAACATTTCTTGCCATACACCTTCACAGCTGTGGAGGGGTCTTTCTATCTCCATGAATCACTACCTTGACAAGCAGCTTCAGATCCAGGATAAGATCCTCCAGCCCTTATCCTGCAAAGCTGATGTTGCTGAAGAAAGTCAGCTTCACATCCCACTCACAGCTTAGCGGTGTCTGTCTGTCCGCTTTGACCTGTTACCTGTAGGCACACCTTGAGACCCTGTGTCGGAGCAGCCCTAAATGATGTAAGGACAGCTTTGTCTGCCAATAGTTCCTCATGATGTGCTTCAAATGGTCCTGGAGTTCTAATCAAGAGAAGCCAAGACCTGCCAACCTCTCCCTCCCTGGACCTGCATGCCCTCCCTGGACCACACACACAGCCCACCCTGAATCCCCATTCCACTGGGGCCGTTAGCACTGAGAACACAAAAATCTCCAATGGAAGCCAAAGAGACAACAAACAGAAGTTTGGAATCAGTGGATGGCTTTACTACTCAGGGTTTAATCACAGCGTCTTCCAGGCAGGCAGCTCTCTTCCTCCATTTGCTGTTTACCTGAGGAATCCGAGGTTTAATAAAGTTAATGCAAGAAAGACTCATTAAAAAAAAAAAAAGAAGAAATACTTATAAATCCACAGCTGCCCAATGACTCCCTTATGCTGGGTGAGTGGGCAGGGCCAGGATTTTAATCATAGGCATCAACAGAGCCCTAGCAAAGGGAAGGCTGAGTAAGATAAACCCAGCGTCCCCACTGGTCTTTGTTTCCTTCCTGTGGTTCCCAGTGGCCTCCTCAGTTTCCTCTGCAGGTGAGCAGGGAAGCTTCCTGAATAATTCAGCTCATCTCTAAACTCAGTCATCTGCAGAGCCGGTTCTGGGATCACAATATTTCAGGGCAGTGTTCACACAGCGAGGTCAACTACACTCTAACCAGAGCTTGATGGGGCACCCCAGAGGAGGATCCCTAGAAGCTGAGAAGGAATGCTCTTTAATTAGAAATGCAAGAATAGGATTTTCACCTTCCCAGCAAGCCACACGAGACTGTGGGCTTTATAGGATAATTGAAGAAATCTTGTGTCAACAGCTCCCTGGGAAAGAGGCTTGGCCTTGGCAAGACACTGGGCCTCACTCTTCTCCTTCGGCCTGGCGGTGAGAGGAATCAATGGTCACACTGATGCTATATTTGGGGCCCACCCAGGCATGTCACCGCATGGTTTGTTGCATGGTGAAGCTGATGCCAAATAAAACCAGAGACGGTAAATATAGCGAAGCGTGCAGCGAGTTGAAATAGCGGTCCAGATCCTGCTGACTGGACAGTGCCCAGGTCAGGTAGCTCTGAGTTCATTTCATGCTTGTCTGGTAGTTGAGGGTTTTGTTGTTTCTGTTGTTCCTGAAAAAAGGGAGGAGTCAGGGGTCAGGGAAGAGCAGAGAGGAGATTAAAGGAAAAGGAAGATGAAGGGCAGACTTGATGCTCATCCCTACTCAGTCTTTGTACTCAGAATGTAATTCAAACCTGGCGACCAAGGGACACTTGAGATTATCAGAGGTTTTTCTCTTTTCTTGGCAAGAAAAATAAAATAAGGAAAGCAAGGACAGATGGTGGGAGGTCGGGGGTGGTCTGTAGAGCTGCTGCAGAGCTGGAGGCAGGCAAGGTCAGAAGGCCAGGTTCTCACCCACTCACAGGCCGGAGTAACGCCTCCACTGTGTCCTGAGTATGACTCACTCATTGCCCTCTCAAAATCCGTTTTCCAAAAACCATTTATTTTCATTATGCTGACAAAGTACATTGGAGAGACCCAACTAAAAGAGAAACTTCAATTCCTATGACTAATCTTTGATAATGATTGTGATATGACTATTTATTGAAAATACAATTAAAAGAAACTCCTGGCAGGCTATTACATGCAAGTTCCTCAAATGGCACCTTTTGAGAGAACCTGATACGTATCCACTAGCAGAAACTTCTCCCTCCATCCTCAGGTGGGCATCAGGGCTACAGGGAGCTCATCCAGCCCTCCAGCCCTGGATCTACTGTACCGTCATATCGGCTGACACTGGTACCCATATCCTATCCCAATATAGTCCCCCAAAACATCAACTTCATTTTTCTTAATATTCCAAGAATTTTTGTGTCTGGCTTTAGGAATGAGTGGAGTATTAAGGCGTTAGTAAACTTTTTCTGCTACATAGATCTCATTCTTGCCATAAACTGATCCTTGCATGACCATCCCCAACTACCACATTTTTTCCCCAGATCACCATGACTTTCTGTCTCTTTCCCCTCTCTGCCACCTGCCACTTCTCTTCTTATTCCCCCCTAATGCCACAAAATATTCCTATTTTGGTCACTACCTGGATGAGATTATACCTTGGCAGAGAGAACATTATGGTCTAATGTGTTTATTTCCCCATTCCAGAGCCAAGGCATGGGGTTTTCTTGTCTAAAATGATGAAATGCCAATGTTATTATGGTTAGAGGTTAAAAAGTGCTTTGGGCACTTTATTCATTTGATGAATTTGGTGTCCAAGTAAAAGGCACTTGACCCTGGAGATTCCTGGAACCACAGGATGATAGTCACGTCTCACAGATGCCCCATGAGACAGGACCCCCTTGCTCTATCGTCTTGGTGAGGGTAAAACATTACAGAGAAAAATACAGACTGAATCATTTTTGAATACTAATCAGAGCTTGTCCTTGGTCAAGTGCAGAGAGCAGAACTTAGCATAACGCTGACCTCTGGATTTTTAGCTTCCAAAAAGTTTAAGAAAGCTAACAGGTCAAAGAGATGAGCCAGAACATTCTTTGCAAAACTGGCAATAACAGTGGGAAAGACTTAACAGAGGGTGACAAGAGATTTGCAGGAGAATAGTAAATAGATAATATTTTCATTGAAAGTGTCATGGTGGAGAATTAAGTGGAAGACAGAAGAAGATAAGGAGGACACGCGGCAGTCAAGAGAGACCACGGAGGGCTGGAAAAGCTTACGCTGGAATCAAGGACAAAGGAGACGCGGTAGTTTGAGAGAAAAGAGAAGCAGGGTTGTAGAGATAAAGAAACAGGGAGCACATGTTTGAGTCCAGCTCCTGTCGCACTGCCACCCTCCCTGTCCCCCTCTTCTACCCTTAGAACCACTCAGGTTCCCAGACACTGGTGCTGATTCACGGCTGTTAGCTTTGTTCACACTCCAGGTCTGCAACACCCCTTTCCTCTGCCTGGAGAACTCCTGCACCTCCTTTGAAGTCTCACCACTCAGCCACTTTCACTGATCAGCACTCCCTAAACAACCAGCCATCAGAGAAAAGTTTAGATAATATCCCATCTTTATATCAAGAACATGTAGAGTCTATAAACCACGGTACTTTGCACTGGGTATTGGGTTACATGAGCTTTTGTTACTAGATCATAATCTTCTTTAGAATGATAACTGTGTCCAACAACTCTTTATATTCCAGATATTTACTGCAGTTTCTAACATGTGGCAGCTCTCAAATATTTATAGAACAGTTAAGAGCCTATGACTGAGTATTAGAAATCATAGACCTCAAGAGACTGATTTTTTTCATTTATATGTCTTCATTGATGGATAAAATTTAGATAAGTTTAGAGTAGGAATCACCAAGCCTATAAGCCAAACCGGGCCCATCGCTTGGATGGTTTAACAGTTATTTGGATGTATAATACATATACCATTCAATGTACCTTTTAAAGTGTACAATTCAATGATTTTAGTATGTTCATAGGGTTGTGCAACCAATACCATGATCTAATTTCAGAACATTTTCATCGTGCATTAAAGAAATTCAATTAACTGTCAATCCCCACTCCCTTCCCTTACCCATCCCCATTCCACTCCCACCCCAACCTAAGTAGCCTCTGATCTGCTTTCTAATTTGCCCATTCTGCACATTTCATGTAATTGGAATCTATAATTTATAACTTTTTGTGCCTAGCTTCTTTCATTTAATGTATCCAAGACACTGGTGCTGTGTGGAACACAATATACTGTGAAAAATTCTGAAAGAGGTGGGAATACCAGACCACCTGACCTGCCTCTTGAGAAACCTATATGCAGGTCAAGAAGCAACAGTTAGAAATGGACATGGAACAGCAGACTGGTTCCAAATAGGAAAAGGAGTACGTCAAGGCTGTATATTGTCACCCTGCTTATTTAACTTCTAAGCAGAGCACATCATGAGAAATGCTGGGCTGGAAGAAGCACAAACTGGAATCAAGATTGGCAGGAGAAATATCAATAACCTCAGATATGCAGATGACACCACCCTTATGGCAGAAAGTGAAGAGGAACTAAAGAGCCTCTTGATGAAAGTGAAAGAAGAGAGTGAAAAAGTTGGCTTAAAGCTCAACATTCAGAAAACTAAGATCATAGCATCTGGTCCCATCACTTAATGGGAAATAGATGGGGGAAACAGTGTCAGGCTTAATCTTTTGGGGCTGCAAAATCACTGGAGATGGTGACTGCAGCCATGAAATTAAAAGATGCTTACTCCTTGGAAGGAAAGTTATGACTAACCTAGATAGCATATTGAAGAGCAGAGACATTACTTTGCCAACAAAGGTCCGTCTAGTCAAGGCTATGGTTTTTCCAGTGGTCATGTATGGATATGAGAGTTGGACTGTGAAAAAGGCTGAGCACCGAAGAATTGATACTTTTGAACTGTGGTGTTGGAAAAGACTCTTGAGAGTCCCTTGGACTGCAAGGAGATCCAACCAGTCCATTCTAAAGGAGATCAGTCCTGGGTATTCTTTGGAAGGAATGATGCTAAAGCTGAAACTCCAGTACTTTGGCCACCTGATGCGAAGAGTTGACTCATTGGAAAAGACTCTGATGCTGGCAGGGATTGGGGGCAGGAGGAGAAGGGGATGACAGAGGATGAGATGGCTGGATGGCATCACCGACTCGATGGACGTGAGTCTGAATGAACTCCGGGAGATGGTGATGGACAGGGAGGCCTGGCGTGCTGCGATTCATGGTGTCGCAAGGAGTCAGACATGATTGAGCAACTGAACTGAACTGAACTGATCCAAGATTTATCGATATTTTAGCATTTATCAGTATTTCATTCCTCTATATGGTCAAATAATATTTCATTGTATGGATATGCCACATTTTGTTTATTCATTCAATTGATGGATATTTGGGTTTTCTACCTCTTGACCATTACAAAAAATGCTGCTATGAACATTTGTGTATAAGTGTTTGTGTTGATATATGTTTTCATTTCTTTTGAACAGGACTTCCCTGGTGGCTCAGATGGTAAAGAATCTGCCTACAATGCAGGAAACCTGGGTTCAGTCCTTGGTCGGGAAGAGCCTCTGGAGAAGGAAATGGCAACCTACTCCAGTATTCTTGCCTGGAGAATCTCATGGACAGTGATATATGTTTTCATGCCTTTTGAATGTATACCTCAAAAAGTGAAATTGCTGGGGCATGTGCAACTCTATGCTTAATTATTTGTGGTATTGACAGATTCTTCCAAAATGGCTGTATCATTTTACTTACTTATTGACAATGAATGAGGATTATAATTCTCCACATCCTCATTGTTTCTTGTTATTATCTGACTTTTGATTTTAGCCCTCTTATTGGATATGAAGTAGCATGTCATTGTGCTTTTGATCTGCATTTCCCTAATGTCTAATGATGGTGATCATCCTCTCATGAGCTTATGGGCTATTTGTATAACTTCGTGGGAGAAATGTTTATCAAATCCTTTGCCCATTTTTAATTGGATTAGTTTTCCTTTTATTATTGATTTGCAAGAGTCCTTTACACAGTTGACCCTTGAACAACGTAAGTTTGAACAGTGCAGGTCCAATTATATATGGATATTGTTTCATTTGAGAAATCTGTATGCAGATCAGGAAACAAGAGTTAGAACTGGACACGGAACAACAGACTGGTTCCAAATTGGAAAAGGAGTATGTCAAGGCTGTATATTGTCACCCTGCTTATTTAACTTATATGCAGAGTACATCATGAGAAATGCTGGGCTGGAGGAAACACAAGCTGGAATCAAGATTGCCGGGAGAAATATCAATAACCTCAGATATGCAGATGACACCCCCCTTATGGCAGAAAGTGAAGAAGAACTAAAGAGCCTCTGGATGAAAGTGAAAGAAGAGAGTGAAAAAGTTGGCTTAAAGCTCAACATTCAGAAAACTAAGATCATGGCATCCAGTCCCATCACTTCATGGCAAATAGATGGTGAAACAGTGGAAACAGTGGCTGACTTTATTTTTCTGGGCTGCAAAATCACTGCAGATGGTGATTGCAGCCATGAAATTAAAAGACACTTACTCCTTGGAAGGAAAGTTATGATCAACCTAGACAGCATGTTAAAAAGCAGAGACATTATTTTGCCAACAAAGGTCCGTCTAGTCAAGGCTATGGTTTTTCCAGTGGTCATGTATGGATGTAAGAGTTGGACTATAAAGAAAGCTGAGCACTGAAGAATTGATGCTGTTGAACTGTGGTGTGGGAGAAGACTCTTGAGAGTCCCTTGGACTGCAGGGAGATCCAACCAGTCCATCCTAAAGGAGATCAGTCCTGGGTGTTCATTGGAGGGACTGATGTTGAAGCTGAAACTCCAATACTTTGGCTACCTGATACAGAGAGCTGACTCATTTGAAAAGACCCTGATGCTGAGAAAGATTGAGGGCGGGAGGAGAAGGTGACGACAGAGGATGAGATGGTTGGATGGCATCACTGACTCGATGGACTTAGGTTTGGGTGGCTTCCAGGAGTTGATGATGGACAGGGAGGTGTGGCGTGCTGCGGTTCATGGGGTCACAAAGAGTCGGACATGGCTGAGAGACTGAACTGAACTGAACTGAGCAGATTGTTTCATTAAGTACACACCATAGTACTACACAAACTGAACTTGGCTGAAGCCCTAGATACAGAACTGTGGACATAAGGACTGACCAAAGTTATACATAGATTTTTATAGTTAGACACAGGTGCCCCAACTCCTGAGCTGTGAATGGGTCAACTGTACATCCCAGATACAAGTTCTTTATATAATATGTGATTTGCAAAAAATATTCTCCCATTCTGTGGGTTTTCTTTTCAGTTTCTTTGATGATATTCTTCAAAACATGAAATTTTAATTTTGATAATGTCTAATGTATCTATTTTTCTTTTGTTGTTCTTGCTTTTAGTGTCATATCTAAGAGTCTATTGCCAAATCTGAAGTCATAGAGATGTACCCCTAGGTTTTCTTCTAAGAGTTTCGTTGTTTTAGCTCTTACATTTAGGCCATTTAGAGTTATTTTTTTTATATGATATGAGATAAGGGTACAACTTCACTCTTTTGCATGCAGCTATACAGTTGTCCCAGCCCCATTTGTTTAAGACACTTCTTTCCCCATTGTATGATCTTGGCACCTTTGTAGAAAATCAATTGCTCCTCAGTTCTATTCCATTGATCTATTTGTCTATCCTTATGCTAGTAGACACTGTCTTGATTATTATAGCTTTGTAGTAAGTTTTATAATCAGAAGGTATAAGTTCAATTCTCTAACTTAGTTCTTTTCTCTCAGGATTAGTTTGGCTCTTCTCAGTCCCTTGCATTTCCATATGAATTTTAAGATCAATCACTCAATGTCTACCAAAAAAAAAAAAAACCACTGGGTTTTGACAGAATATATTGAATCTGTAGATCAGTTTGAGGAGCATAATCATCTTAATAATATTTAGTTTACAATTCATGAATATGGAATGTCTTTCTGTTTATGTAGGGCTTCTTAAAAATTTCTAACAATACTTTATAATTTTTAGTACTCTATACAAGATTTAAACTTCTTTATTAAATGTATTCCTAAGTATTTTTTTATATTGTTGTAAATGAAATTGCTTTCAGAATATCATTGCTAGTGTACATAAATGCAATTTATTTTTGTATATTGATTTTGTATCCTACAGTACTTATTTATTAATACTAATAGCTTTCAATGGATTCTTTAAGATAGTCTATATGCAAATATCATATGTCTGCTTATAATACATCATCTACAAATAGAGCTAGTTTTACTTCTTACTTTTCAATCTGAATGTCTTTTAAGTGTTTTTCCTTGATTAACTGTCCTGGTTGAACTCTACCGTATAATACTGAATAGAAGGTCAATGCAGATACCCTGCTGTTCTTCCTTATCTTAAGGGAAAAGGATTCTATCTTTCACCATGAAGCATGAGGTTAGCTGTGGGTCTTTTGCAGATGCCCCTTATCAGATTAAGGACGTTCCCTTCTGTTCCTAATTTGTCGAGCATTTTTATCCCTGCCGCCTGTTTTTGTAAATAAGATTTTTTTTTGGAACATAGTCATATTCATTCATTTACATATTTTCTACAACTGGCTGCTTTTGTCCTGTTAGCAACAGAGTTAAGCAGTTGTGACAAAAAACATGTGACCCACAAAGTGTAAAATATTTACCATCTAGTCCTTTATGGCAGAGAAGGCAATGGCACCCCACTCCAGTACTCCTGCCTGGAAAATCCCATGGACGGAGGAGCGTGGAAGGCTGCAGGCCATGGGGTCGCCGAGGGTCAGACACGACTGAGCAACATCACTTTCACTTTTCACTTTCATGCTTTGGAGAAGGAAATGGCAACCCACTCCAGTGTTCTTGCTTGGAGAATCTCAAGGACAGGGGAGCCTGGTGGGCTGCCGTCTATGGGGTCACACAGAGTCGGACACGACTGAAGCGACTTAGCAGCAGCAGCAGTCCTTTATGAAAAAAGTTTAGTGACCGTTGATTTAGAAGAAAAAAAGCAGAAGATAGTAAGGCATGCCTGCTGGGGAAAGGACATCAGCAAAATGTAGTAGAAAATATAAATTGGAAGAGAAAGAGGGAGTCAAATGATGGAGGCTGAGAAAGCCTGGCAAAAAAATAGAGAAATCAGAAGAATATAACCTTGAAGGGAGTAATATCAGGAAAATGTAAAGCAAGAAGATGCTTGAAGAAAAGGCAGCCCAGGAGGATGTGGAAATAATCCCGATGGAGTGACTCAGGCCTGGACTGGAAAGGAATGCAGAGACTTTCCCAGAGCCCTGCAGGTGGCACCAGGAAAGAGCACCAGGGAGGTGTCAAGAGTTCTAGCTTTGAATTCTTGACTCAAGCTCGCCCTTGGGCAGTTCTCTTCATCAACTTGACCTCAACTTTGTCATGAAGAAAAATGAGGGGGTAACTGTGAAGGTCTCTCCACTTTTACTTTCCACATTCTGTGCTTTAATTTCAAGGAAAATGAAGACATGTTCCCTACTTTTCCCTTTTATTCAACCTTGGAAGGCATGCTTGATATTTACCCTCACATCTTCGTTTCAAGGTTAGTACACCCTACACAGTCCCTTTCAGCTTCTTTGTTGTTTTGGTCATAAAGGCTGTGCCTGTGGTGACACACAGTTCTCAGACTTTTTGGTGGATCAGATGCCCCTGGAAAGCTTATGAGAGTACAAGTTGCATAGCCCCACTCCCATAATCTCTGAGTTAGTAGGTCTGGGGTGGGGCCCAAGAATGTGCTTTTCTAACTAGTCTCCAGGTGCTCACTGTTGGTGAGACCACTGGGCTAAGACAAACACACCTCCTCCTTATCCAACCCACTGTTAAAATGGGAGGCTCAAATATTGTCTGTTTCTTTTGACTTTCTGCTATCCAGCCACAGCCCCCCTCACCAACACACTGTTCCATATATGCAGGATTCCTGGGACCAGACCAAGTAATCTGCAGAGAACCCCACAGCTATGGCACTTCCTGAAACCTATTTTCCATATAACGCTGGGGGCAGTCACCCCCCTCCACTGACTGTTTGGGAATGATTCAACATCACAGCATGCCATAAAAACTGACCATCAAGACGTTGCCAAGTGCCCTGGAGGGTGCCCGATGAAAGATGGCACTAAGAATGGCCGAGTACTGAACGTGAAAGAACCCTGATTGAAGACTGCACATGGAGTGAGGAAATAGGCTCGTAAAATCCCTCCTGACAAACATATAAGGAACAAAATTGACATTTACAGCTATTTGGGAACAAAAATTGCATACTTCTGCTCTGAGGCATTAGCAATATACGTTTCAAGATAGCCTTTAAAAATATTTTTTTATATTACGTTTTCCAATAATGGACTGAAAAGAACTCTGTTCTTTTCTGGGACCAGCTTCTTTTCCCAGCTGCTGGAAGGGTTCATGCTCCAAGGCTCCTAATTTCAGCTTTTTTAGAGCACATCACAACTGACAGATACATCCCAGCTGGTAACTCCTCACCCTGCTTGGCTCAGGCCTCCTGCCACCAGTATCTCTGATTGTGGCACTTCTGTCTTATTCTGTTCAATGGATGCCTGAAGAAAGGAGAGGCAAAGTTGACTGTGTACTGCCTGGGTGTTAAATATCAGACTATGCACTTGGCATGCACTATCTCATTCAGTCCTTGAAAGCTTAATATGTAGGCATAGATCCCTATATTATCCCCATTTGTAGAAGAGGAAACAAAAGGTAGGTAGCAATGCTATCCTTAGTCATATAACTAGTGAGGAAGAACATCGGAACTCTGTCATTCCAGAGCCTGGGCTCTTAACCACTCACTCTACTATGCTGGTGGGAAAAACAGATCAAAGATGGATAGATGTGAGGCGGGGTAGAGAGAGAGAGGTGCCAGACTGACTTATGTGCATGCATGCTAAGTTGCTTCAGTCACGTCCAACTCTTTGCAACCCTATGGACCCTAGCCTGCCAAGCTCCTCTGTCCATGGGATTCTCCAGGCAAGAATACTGGAGTGGGTTGCCATGCCCTCCTCCAGAGGATCTACCTGATCCAGGGATCAAGCCCTTGTCTCTTACGTCTCCTGCATTGGTAGGTGGATTCTTTACCACTAGTGCCACCTGGGAAGGCCAGACTGACTTATCCTCTGTGGTTAAACAGTGGGAAATTCAACGTCCAGCAAGAAACAGTGGTCTTAGAGGGCGGTCTCAACAATAGTGAACACCTGGGGCTCGTTAGAGAAGCACATTCCTGGACCCCACCCCGATCTACTAATTCAGAGACTCTGGGAGTGGGACTCCGCAACCTGTGATTTCTTAAGCTTTCCAGGGACTTCTGATCCACCATCAAGTCTGAGAACCGTGTGTCAGTACATGCACACTTGCTGCGCTTGCTGTGTTTGGCACTTCCTGTCATCAGCTCCCAAAAATTACTCCACGAGGGCAGTGATCATGTCTTGTTCTCCCTGTGTCCCCACAGTCTAGTCCCACTTTCGACACACAGAGCAAGAAAATATTTAATGACTGACAGAGAAGCCAAAACACCTTATCAAAAGGAGATACTTTCCCAGACCCTTGCTTATTATGTATAAAGACCTGTACGGTCTTATGGGTCAGTGAGAGGTTAGAACCCACACCAATTATTTAATGGTAAATGCATAAATTTAGTATAAGGAGCTGTTAACCAGATAGAAAGTCGTAATCTAGGCATTTGAAAGAATAATGAGAGAATTCTATGAGCTAGCCACTGCAGAGAGTACCCCCCCCACCTCCCAGCCCAGGTGCCTCACTAGCTGGAATGACCCTGATGGGAAGGAGAAGCCAGCAGGAAGTAAATAAGAAATACCTCCCTCCTGCCTCCTCCAGAGTCACTGTCTCCCTGTAGCACCCTCTATTGGAAAGCCTAGCAGAGAGCCATCTGGCAAAGCAGAAATTGCTTTCTGAAGTCCCAGCACCAGTATCACAAAACATTATACGGAAATGGGTTAGGAGTGAGAGACAATAGCTTAATAGCTGGAACAGTTCATGAGAGCGGTGGTTAGGGAATGCACACTTTAAACATTTGCTAAAATAAGAAGTTAATTGGAGTATTTCTCTTAGCCTATAATTGGCAGTTTATGCCTTTTCCTTTCCCTTCAGCGCCTCTTCCCAGCGGTGACTCAGAAGAAACTCTTCTGTACTATTTGCCAGGCAAACCCTACGGAGACTGGCTTTTTCCATCTAGACTTGATGCAAACAATTCCAGAGCTGCCAAAGGGAAGCCGTGGAGCCTTGAGTTATGAATAAACTCTTTTTCAGGAAGAAGTAACAGAGATTTAAGCACTCTCTTAATCGCTGAAGGTTTTTTTTTCCCCCCACAACATCATAACTCTTTAGTAAAACAACCATGTTGGGTATTTAACTTCTGTACCCACTAACTAAAAATACTGTTTGATTCTTGTGTTGAGGACTCTTAGAAACAGGAGCAATGTGTGAACAGGTAAATTCCAGGTGGTTCTTAGATTGAGCCCACTCTCTTCCTGTATGAGATGCAAGTCTTATCTAGAGGTTTCTTGAACCTAATTCCCTGAGTGTAGGCTTTTGTGCTTGTAG
Organism: Capra hircus; assembly: GCF_001704415.2. NCBI lineage: Eukaryota > Metazoa > Chordata > Mammalia > Artiodactyla > Bovidae > Capra > Capra hircus. The sequence continues at coordinate 25,165,528 of NC_030817.1, forward strand.
GTCCTTCATTTTGTTCTCCAAAAGGTTTCTGTTTTTTTTTTTTTTTTTTCCCCATAGTTTATCCCTGCCCCTCTCCTCAGCTAAACTCAACAGTGAAAACTCAATCTTTTACATCAGGTCCTGCTTTTATTTAAAAGCAAACGAGATCTCAAGACCTTGAAAAACAGTTCTCTTGCTGCTTGTTCTTTGCTTCATTCTATGTATTCTTTATTGCTGTCTCTAGTATTTTTTTGGTGGGTTCACACTATTTTTTTGCCACATCCCTCCCTGTCTCACACTCGGTGTCCAGCCTATGATTTTTACAAGCTTTCCTTCCACAGAGTATTACACACCAGGCTATAAATACCATCATTTGCAATGAATACATAGGGCTGACACTGTGCAGAGCCAAAAATCCAAAAAGAAAATATACCTTGGAGAGCTTTTCATCACTGAAAGGTAAGGAATATTCTATTCCTGTAGAATAGTAGTGTGTATGCCAGATACTGCTTGCATTGTTGTTGTTCAATCACTAAGTCATGTCCAACTCTTTGAGACCCCATGGACTATAGGATCCCAGGCTTCCCTGTCCTCCACTATCTCTCAGAGTTTGCTCAAGTTCATGTCCATTGAGTTGGTGATGCTATCTAACAATCTCTGTTTGCACAAGACTTTAAAAAAAAAATCAAGACAGATTATAGGAGCTATCCTTATTGTAGTGCAAAGCCAGTTTAAGCAATAAAATACATGGTGTTTTCACATGGAGGCATATACTCTGTATTCATCAGTGTAGACTTTATACTTCTAGGGTCTGATCTGAATAATTATGAAATAGGAGAAAGACTGTTCCCCAAAGGGATGCTGGTAAAAACAAAACAATCTGTTCATTTTTCAACAGGCAAGGACTTTTTTAAAAGATGAAAGTTAACGTTGTTGAGGGTGTGGTAAGATATGTACTGATTGGCACATAACCTCACAATGGTTCTGATAAACAATTTGTAAGAGACTTAAAAGTGTTAACATACTTTGTCCCAGTGGTTCCAATTTCATGACTCTATCCTAGGAAACAATCAGCAATGTTATTAAAGATTTGTGTAAAAGAATGTTCATGAAAATGTTATTTATAGTAGTAAAAAGATATTAAAAGTAACCTAAATAGAGAAAAGGTCAAATAAATCATGGCACATTCATATGTTAGAATATTATTTGGTTCTTAAAACTCACATTATTGCAGAAAATTTAGTAATATAAAAAGGTGCTCATGATGTAATAATATATATATATTTTAATAATAATATATTTTAAAAGCAGCAGAACACAAAACTTGTGGCTTGAGTCTCATGTTGCAAGAAATGAATATACAATATATATAATATATATATTTGTAGTATATAGTATATATATATATATATATATATGAGAGTGTATGTCCCCCAAAAGTTTGATGGATTTTACTCTCTTGTTCAATCACTGGGTCGGGAAGATCCCCGGGAGAAGGAAATGACAACCCACTCCAGTACTCTTGCCTGGAAAATTCTATGAACAGAGGAGCCTGGTGGGCTACAGTCCATGGGGTTGCAAAGAGTCGGGCACGACTGAGCAACTTCACTTCACTTCTTCACTCTCTTGTTAGGCTCTACTGTAATTACAAAATTATTTTTAAATGAGAAAAATGTTGTTTTAGAAATGTATCTGGATTATCTGATTATAGAAAATGATACTAGCATATTTATCGTATTCCTTTAAAATATGATCTTAGTTGAGTTAGCAAGAACAGTGCTCCCAGTGAGCTTTCCATTTCTTCCCTACGCATTCTTTCCTATGCGTAAAGTGCACTAACTTGCTAACTTTAAAACCATATTCATTTTTCTTGTTTTCCAAGGTTGATAGATTAGGACCAGACAAAGTTCCAGTGTCAGCAGCTAGGACAGCCTGCTAGGAACTGGCTATAAATTGGGCTGTCCTGAGATGCATCTCAGAAATATTTGAAAACTATGAGAAAGAACTGGTTTAATTGTTTAGAATTGAAAGATGAAATTATGTGTAATAAAACACATTCTTTTTGAAGAAAATTGCTTAAAAAAAAGCTAATATGTTTTCTCTCAAGTCTTGCAGAGTAAATTGGATGTTTGGAGTTTTATCAGCTCTCTTTCTTTTTTTTAATTTCTATCCAGAAAAATATTTCTGGTAGGGCAGGTGGAAAAAAGGAATTATATTCTAATAAGTTGCTTAAATATTTTAATAACTGTGGTATGATGTACTTAATTTTTCCAGAACTCCTCTTTATATGTCCTCTGATCTGACCATTAAAAAAATCCAATGAGACAGCTGGAACAGATATTACAATTCCAAATTGTAGATATTAAGTACAGAAAGATGATGATATTTGCCCAAAGAATCTAAAGATTGCCTTTGAGGACATTTAACAGATGATACCACCCTTACGGCAGAAAGTGAAGAAGAACTAAAGAGCCTCTTGATGAAAGTGAAAGAGGAGAGTGAAAAAGTTGGCTTAAAGCACAACATTCAGAAAACTAACATCTGGTCCCATCACTTCATGGCAGATAGATGGGGAAACAGTGGAAACAGTGGCTGACTTTATTTTGGGGGGCTCCAAAATCACTGCAGATGGTGACTGCAGCCATGAAATTAAAAGACGCTTACTCCTTGGAAGGAAAGTTATGATCAACCTAGACAGCATATTAAAAAGCAAAGACATTACTTTGCCAACAAAGGTCCGTCTAGTCAAAGCTATGGTTTTTCCTGTGGTCATGTACGGATGTGAGAGTCAGACTACAAAGAAAACTGAGCACCGAAGAATTGATGCTTTTGAACTGTGTGTTGGAGAACACTCTTGAGAGTCCCTTGGACTGCAGGGAGATCCAACCAGTCCATCCTAAAGGAGATCAGTCCTGGGTGTTCATTGGAAGGACTGATGTTGAAGCTGAAACTCCAATACTTTGGCCCCCTGATGCGAAGAACTGATTCATTACAAGAGACCCTGATGCTGGGAAAGATTGAAGGCAGGAGGAGAAGGGGACAACAGAGGATGAGATGGCTGGATGGCATCAATGGACATGAGTTTCAGTAAACTCCGGGAGTTGGTGATGGACAGGGAGGCCTGGCGTGCTGTAGTCCATAGGGTTGCAAGGAGTCGGACATGACTGAGTGACTGAACTGAACTGAATTGATAACAGAATCAAGGAATGTGTCCAGATTCCTTCCTCTCTCCTGCCCGTCTTTGCTTCTTTCTTTCTGGTTATCGTTTTGTTGTCCTTAAACCTCGGGTGCCTCCCTTCAAGGTGCATTGCCATCATTTGCCCATTTTATTGTCCTTTGTCTAGTTTATTGATGACTCCAGACTCACGCCCAAAGTCACCCTCTTTGTCCTCCCTCACAAGCCAACTATAAATTTAATATATTTCTCCTTGATTATAAGGGGTATAACAGCACATAGATTGTTGATTTGCAGGCATATATTTTAATTGACATAAGCAGTGTGGCATTATAGATCTCATTCCATTCACTTTTTCCCTGCACAATAAGTTTTTATAATCCATTCATGTAGCTAAGCATTCATCAAATCCAATGCTTCTAGCTGCTGCACCCATAGATATAAACCCGTGGCATTTATCCGTTCTCTCTCACACTCACCACTATCAAATTGCCAAGATGCGCACAGAATCCACTCTGCCCTTACTCACTGCTAAACTCCATCATCATGCCCAGGGTATACCACGATAAGCCTGAACTCGCTGAGAAAAAGTACAGCAATGTTAGGTCCTAAACAACCATCAGACTCTGTGGCCCTAAATTTCTCCTGTCTGCCTATCTTTACTAAATGAATTTAGTTTTGGATGTGTCTCCAGATTGCATGTTAGACTCTGTGTGAATTTACAAGAGGGATTATCAAACTTTTCCACAAAAGGTCAGAGAATGAATGTTTCAGGCTTTTGGAACAATTTAACTATGCTATTTTACCATGAAAGCAACCATAGCTAATATATAAATAAATAGAAAGGGGTGTTTCAGTAAGACTTTATTTATAAAAAGAGACAGTGAGCTACATTTGACCTCGAGCTGGATTTGGCCATGAGTCATCTTTGGCCACAAACTATAGTTTGCCAATCATGTTTTATAGCCACTGGTCTCATGGAAATGATTAATTCTGGGAATCTTAGTGGTTTTGCTGCCATATTACTGGCTTCAAAATACTAGATTGCCTACTGGTGAGAGGCTGTGATTAAAATACAGTCAATAGAAGCTTGCTGATAAAAAATTAATACATATAAACATTTAAGTTTGTCTTAAAGATCTCTAGAAATCCCCTCATACATGTGCGCGTGCACACACACACAAACACACACATTAGAAGAATTTCAAGCTTAGCCTAAAAAGAAATTATCAATATTTCCTGCCCGCTCAGACACAGCCTATTCCTGGATGAAGCAGTATCCTGTGCCAAGCTACCAGAGATGAACTACTGAAACACATGTCTCAGACACAACGTGGAATACATCATGTACTTTTTAACTTGCAGCATTTCAATCAAGCCACTTTAATCCACTTTTAGCCACAACATATTAGAAAAGGAAGAGAGAAGGAGAGAGAAGACTGGGGAGGAAGGAGAGATGAAAATCTAAATTTGTACCAAAAGATAATTTTGTTCCATGAATTTTCATATCCAGTGTATTCATTCAACAAATATTTATTTTAATTAGCTTTTAAAACTGGAAATGTAGTACATTCACATGGTCAGAGATTTTGAGTAGAGGTAATGAAAGAGAAGCCTTCTTCTAATCTAAGACTTTCTATGAAACCTTCAAAACAGAAATGACAAGTCTATAAAAATAATAGTTAGTAAACTATTAAAAATTCCTTAAAAGATGCAAATAGTTCAGCATCTTGCTTTATTCACTTCAGTCCATGTCTTGGATTTAAATCTACCCATATTATTTTCTGCTTTCTAGTAGTCCTGCCTATTCTACATTCCCTTTTCTCTTCTTTTTTGCCCTTTTTAGGAGTAATCAAGATTTTTGTTTTTTAACCACTCTACTTGTTTTGCTAATTTGTTAGGTATGTAACTTGTTCAGTTCAGTTCAGTCGCTCAGTTCTTGTCCGACTCTTTGCGACCCCATGGACTGCAGCACACCAGACTTCCCTGTCCATCACCTACTCCTGGAGTTTACCCAAACTCATGTCCATCACATCAGTGATGCCATCCAACCATCTCATCCTCTGTCATCCCCTTCTCCTCCTGCCTTCAATCTTTCCCAGCATCATGGTCTTTTTCAATGAGTCAGTTCTTCACATTGGGTGGCCAAAGTGTTGGAGTTTCAGCTTTAGCATCAGTTCCTCCAATGAATATTCAGGATTGATTTCCTTTAGGATGGATTGGTTGGATCTCCTTGCTGTCCAAGGGACTCGCAAGAGTCTTCTTCAACACCACAGTTCAAAGGCATCAATTCTTCAGCACTCAGCTTTCTTTATAGTCCAACTCTCACATCCATACATGACTACTGGAAAAAACCATAGCTTTGACTAGGCGGACCTTTGTTGGCAAAGTAACATCTCTGCTTTTGAAGATGCTGTCTAGGTTGGTCATAACTTTTCTTCCAAGGAGCAAGTGTCTTTTAGTTTCATGGCTGCAGTCACCATCTGCAGTGATTTTAGAGCCCCCCAAAATAAAGTTTGTCACTGTTTCCACTGTTTCCCCATCCATTTGCCATGAAGTGATGGGACCAGATGCCATGATCTTAGTTTTCTGAATGTTGAGCTTAAACCAACTTTTTCACTCTCCTCTTTGACTTTCATGAAGAGGCTCTTTAGTTCTTCTTTACTTTCTGACATAACGGTGGTATCATCTGCATATCTGAGGTTATTGATATTTCTCCCAGAAGTTTAATTCTGGATTGTGCTTCATATAGCCCAGCATTTTGCAAGATGTACTCTGCATATAAGTTAAGTAAGCAGGGTGACAATATACAGCCTTGATGTACTCCTTTCCCAATTTGGAACCAGTCCATTGTTTCATGTCCAGTTCTAACTATTGCTTCTTGACCTGCATACAGATTTCTCAGAAGGCAGGTCAGGTGGTCTGGTATTCCCATCTCTGTAAGAATTTTCCACAGTTTGTTGTGATCTACACAATCAAAGGCTTTGACGTAGTCAATAAAGCAGAAGTAGATGTTTTTCTGGAACTCTCTTGCTTTTTCGATGAACCAATGGATGTCGGCAATTTGATCTCTGGTTCCTCTTCCTTTTCTAAATCCAGCTTGAACATCTGGAAGTTCATGGTTCATGTACTGTTGAAGCCTTGCTTGGAAAATTTTGAGCATTACTTTGTTAGCATGTGAGATGAGTGCAATTGTGCAGTAGTTTGGGCATTCTTTTGCATTGCCTTTCTTTGGGTTGGAATGAAAACTGACCTTTTCCAGTCCTGTGGCCACCGCTGAGTTTTCCAAATTTGCTGGCATACAGAGTGCAGCACTTTCACGGCATCATCTTTTAGGATTTGAAATAGCTCAATTGAAATTCCATCACCTCCACTAGCTTTTTTCATAGTGATGCTTCCTAAGGCCCACTTGACTTCACATTCCAGGATGTCTGGCTCTTGGTGAGTGATCACACCATCGTGGTTATCTGGATCATGAAGATCTTTTTTGTTTAGTTCTTCTGTGCATTCTTGCCACCTCTTCTTAATATCTTCTGCTTCTATTAGGTTCATACCATTTCTGTCCTTTACTGAGCCCATCTTTGCATGAAATATTTCCCTTGGCATCTCTTATTTTCTTGAAGAGATATCTAGTCTTTCCTATTCTATTATTTTCCTCATTTCTTTGCATTGATCACTGAGGAAGGCTTTTTTTAATCTCTTCTTGCTATTCTTTGGAACTCTGCATTCAAGTGGGTATGTCTTTCCTTTTCTCCTTTGCCGTTAGCTTCTCTTCTTTTCTCAGCTATTTGTAAGTCCTCCTCAAACAACCATTTTGCCTTTTTGCATTTCTTTTTCTTGGGGATGGTCTTGATTACTGCCTCTTATACGATGTCATGAACCTCTGTCCCTAGTTCTTCAGTCACTCAGTCTATCAGATCTAATCCCTTGAATCTATTTCTCACTTCCACTGTATAATCGTAAGGGATTTGATGTAACATGCTCAGTTCAGTTAAGTTCAGTTCAGTCACTCAGTAGTGTCCAACTCTTTGCGACCCCACGGACTGAAGCACACCAGGCCTCCCTGTCCATCACCAACTCCTGGAGTTAACCCAAACTCATGTTCATTGAGTCAATGATGCCTTCCAACCATCTCATCCTCTGTCATCCCCTTCTTCTCCTGCCCCCAATCCCTGCCAGTCAGAGTCTTTTCCAATAAATCAACTCTTTGCATGAGGTGGCCAAAGTACTGGAGTTCCAGCTTTAGCATCATTCCTTCCAAAGAACACCCAGGGCTGATCTCCTTTAGAATGGACTGGTTGGATCTCCTTGCAGTCCAAGGGACTCTCAAGAGTCTTCTCCAACACCACAGTTCAAAAACATCAATTCTTCAGTGCTCAGCCTTCTTCACAGTCCAACTCTCACATCCATACATGACCACAGGAAAAACCATAGCCTTGACTAGACGGACCTTAGTCGGCAAAGTAATGTCTCTGCTTTTGAATATGCTATCTAGGTTGGTCATAACTTTTCTTCCAACGAGTAAGCGTCTTTCAATTTCATGGCTGCAGTCACCATCTCCAGTGATTTTGGAGCCCAAAAAGATAAGGTCTGACACTGTTTCCACTGTTTCCCCATCTATTTCCCATGAAGTGATGGGACCAGATGCCATGATCTTAGCTTTCTGAATGTTGAGCTTTAAGCCAACTTTTTCACTCTCCTCTTTCACTTTCATCAAGAGGCTCTTTAGTTCCTCTTCACTTTCTGCCATAAGGGTGGTGTCATCTGCATATCTGAGGTTATTGATATTTCTCCCGGCAATCTTGATTCCACCTTGTGCTTTTTCCAGCCCAGTGTTTCTCATGATGTACTCTGCATAGAAGTTAAATAAGCAGGGTGACAATATACAGCCTTGATGTACTCCTTTTCCTATTTGGAACCAGTCTGTTGTTCCATGTCCAGTTCTAACTGTTGCTTCCTGACCTGCATATAGGTTTCTCAAGAGGCAGGTCAGGTGGTCTGGTATTCCCACCTCTTTCAGAATTTTCCACAGTTTATTGTAATCCACACAGTCAAAGGCTTTGGCATAGACAATAAGGCAGAAATAGATGTTTTTCTCGAACTCTCTTGCTTTTTCGATGATCCAGCGGATGTTGGCCATTTGGGCCTACCCGTATAATCCAGAATAATTTCTCCAACTCAAAGACAATAATTGACACATCTGTTAAGTCCCTTTGCCACATAAGGAACCATTCACAAATTCTGGGGATTAAGATGTGGGCTTCTTTGTAGGGAGGCATTTCTCTGCTTACTAAATCAAGTAATTCCAGGATGCACGCATCCTAGAATTGTGTAGATTTCCCTATGATTTACTTACATGCATAGGGACTCACAGATATTTGCTTCAGTCTATAACCCAGTTCTTTCATTATTTATTTACTTGCTCAAATTGTTTGAAATTTAGCCACTGGTACTCCCTCAGATGTGTTCCTGTATCTTTTAGCTATATCCCTGTATTTTTTTCAAGTGCTTCATTTTTTCCCTGGTGCCACAAGATACTCCAAGCTCATTTTGAATTTTTTATGTCAAAATCCTGATTCTACCATTTTTCCTACGGAGCACTGTTTCCTTTTACTAGTGAAACCAAGAATAGGAAATTAGTATATTTAGTGCTGTGGGGGCCCTTTCAGTACACATAGCTTGGATGAAACTATACACATACATATATCTACATTTATTTCTATGTCTAGGTGTATGTATATATGCATGTGTATATATATATATATACACACTCATATATTTCATTAGTTTACACTAATACCTCTGATTTCAATCCAACACCACCAGGCTGTTTCTAGTATTTCTCCTTGCCTTATTTATAGCTTCTTCTTTCATCACCAGTGAGATATCTGGTTCTCATTATCTGTGTTTGTTTATTCAACTGTAGTATGAGGTAGTTACAGAATTGCTAAACCATGCCTCTAAGAGAAACAGATTTACTGACTAGGGTACAGTATCTGTGAGCAGTTCCTTTTGTCTTTTGTCTTATAGAATCTGTCCACATAACTTTTCCAGTGTTACGAAAGTCAGGTCTTTTCTTCCCCATTCCTTTCAATACTTTTCACCATTTAACAATTAGGCTCATTTGTTATGGTTTGTATTTCAATTTTGGTTGTCTCAACAGCCTCATTGCTCTTAATTATTCACTTATATTTTGAGGTGTGTGTAAAACATGCTGATTCTAAGAGCCAAGGCTGTATGAAGTGTACCCTCAGAGATGTCGCTCCCTCCTCATCCATTACTACATTCCCATCCCACTTCCTCCCACCCTTCCCCCACTTACTTCCTTAAGATAATCAATCTCATTTATCCTTCATGAATTTCATCTGCACAAATAAACAGATATAAATCTGTTTTTTTTAATACTAAAGACTCTTAAGAATTAATTAATTAGTTAAATTTTGGCTGTGTTGGGTCTTCATTGCTGTTCATGGCCGTTGCCCGTTGTGGTGACCAAGAGCTACTCTTCATTGCAGAGTATGGTCTTCTCATTGCTGTGGCTTCTCTTGTGGCAGAGCACAGACTCTAGGTGCGCTGGCTTCAGTAGTTGCAGCTGGGGCCTTGGTTGTTGTTATTCAGTCACTAAGCTGGGTCTGACTATCTGTGACCCCAGGGACTGCAGCATGCCAGGCTTCCCTGTCCTTCACTATCTCCCAGAGCTTGCTCAAACTCATGTCCATTGAGTCAGTGATGCTATCAAACCATCTCATCCTTTGCTACCCCGTTTTCCTCTTGCTCTCAATCTTTCCCAGCATCAGGGTCTTTTCTAATAAATGGGCTCTCCACATAAGGTGACCAAAGCATTGGAGTTTCAGCTTTAGCATCAGTCCTTCCAATGACTATCCAGGGCTGATTTCATTTAGAATTGACTGGTTTAATCTCCTTGCTGTCCAAGGGACTCTCAAGAGTCTTCTCCAGCACCATAGTTCAAAACCATCAATTCTTCAGTGCTCAGCCTTCTTTATGGTCCAACTCTCACATCCATACATGACTACTGGAAAAACCATACTTTTGACTAAATGTATCTTTGTCAGCAAAGTGATGTCTCTGCTTTTTAGTAAGATGTCTAGACTTGTCATAGCTTTTCTTCCAAGAAGTCAGCTTCTTTTAATGTAGTGGCTGCAGTCACCATCTGCAGTGATTTTGGAGCCCAAGAAAATAAAATCTGTCACTTTTTCAACATTTTTCACATTTATTTGCCCATTGAAGTGATGGGACCATTTTTCATGATCTTAGTTTTTTGAATGTTGAGTTTCAAACCAGCTTTTTCGCTTTCCTCTTTCACCCTTTTCAAGAGACTCTTTTGTTCCTCTTCACTTTCTTCACTTTCTGGTATTATCTGCATATCTGAGGTTGTTGATGTTTCTCCCAGCAATCTTGGTTCCAGCTTGTGAGTTATCCAGCTCGGCATTTCACATGAAGTCCTGTGCATTTAAGTTAAATAAGCAGGGTGACAATATGCAGCCTTGGTGTGCTCCTTTCCCTGTTTGGAATCAGTGCATTGTTTCTCCAATCCTAATTGTTGCTTCCTGACCTGCATACAGGTTTCTCAGGAGGCAGGTCAGGTGGTCTGGTATTCCCATCTCTTTCAGAATTTTCCACAGCTTGTGATGATTTACACAATCAAAGGCTTTAGCATAGTCAATGAAGCTGAAGTAGATGTTTTTTTGGAATTCTCTTGCTTTTTTGATGATCCAGTGGATATTGGCAATTTGATCTCTGGTTCCTCGGCCTTTTCTAAATCTAGCTGGTACGTCTGAAAGCTCTTGGTTCACATACTACTGAAGCCTAGCTTAGAGGATTTTGAGCATTACCTTGCTAGCATGTGAAATGAGAGCAACTGTACGGTAGCTTGAACATTCCTTAACATTGCTCTTCTTTGGGATTGGAAGGAAAACTGACCTTTTCCAGTCCTGTGGCCACTGCTGAGTTTTCCAAATTTGCTGGCATATTGAATGCAGTGCTTTAACAACATCATCTTTTAGGATTTGAAATAGCTCAGTTGAAATCCCATCACCGTCACTAGCTTTGTTCATAGTAATGCTTTCTAAGGCCCACTTGACTTCACACTCCAAGATGTCTGACTCTAGGAGAGTGACCACAGCATCATGGTTATCTGTGTCATTAAGGCCTTCCTTGCATAGTTCTTCCATATATTCTGGCCACTTCTTCTTAATCTCTTCTGCTTCTGTCAGGTCTCTAGAGCAGAAGCCCAATAGTTGTGGAGCACAGGCTCAGTCACTCTGAGGCATGTGGGAGCCTCCAGGATCAGGGATCGAACCCATGTTGCCTGCATTGTCAGGCAGATTCTTTACCACTGAGCCACCAAGGAAGTCCAGATTGTCAAGTATCTATTCTAACTGACTTAAAGAGATAAATAAGTGCTTGCGTGTCCAACTCTTTGTGACCTTATGGATTGTAACTCTCCAGGCTCCTCTGTCCATGGGATTCTCTAGGCAGGAATACTGGAGTGGGTTGCCATGCCCTCCTCCAGGGCAATCTTTCCAACCCAGGGATCGAACCTGCATCTCTTATATCTCCTGCATTGGCAGGCAGGTTCTTTACATAAATCAAATATTCCTAAAATTTTAATAACATGAGATTTAATTTCTAATGTGTGAAGTGTGCTACACTAATAAGAAATTTCTTCAGAAATTAACTCAGAAACATTTTAAGAATCCATGTTCACATAATTAAGGTAAATCTTTGGCCAATGTGACTGATTTGAAATGTCTGGTTTAATAGAACAATTATATCTTCTCTGATTTATAAGTGTTGAGTATAATAGAAACATATTTTATTTTAATTAGGTTTATTTTTCCTATAGTTATACAAGCTACTGGTCAAATAAACTAATATTACTCTTACATAATATAAATTTGTGTTCAAGGTTTTCATAACTTCAAGAATAATTATGCTTTGTAGCATGTCTGCTTAAAGATAATTTCCAGGATTCCTAGGTGGCTTAAAACTTTGAACTGGTATTAAATTGAGTTAATTAATGGATATTCACTGAATATCTAGATTATTTCTAAGATAGTATATTGAGATATAATTAATACTGTTCTCTAGAGGAGCTATATCTATGGGTCATGTTAATGAACATGTTCATTTTTTCTACTTTAAGAACATGTAAAAGAGAAGACTTCTATGTGTGGTAATAGAAAAGTATATTCACGAACTTTTCTAGTTTGCTGTATTGTTGGTGTATGACAAATTTCTCAATTACCCACCCTGCACTTTCCTCTATGAATGAGATGTTAGTTGTTTTGGTTAAAGGTTATAGGTAGTATGCAAGCATGCTCAGTCATGTCCAACTCTGCGACTGATGGACTGTAGCCCTCCAGGCTCCTCTGTCCATGGGACTTTCCAGGCAAGAAAACTGGAGTGCATTGCCATTTCCTTCTCCAGGGCGATTTCTGACCCAGGGATTGAACCTGCGTCTCCTGCCTCTCCTGCATTGGCAGACAGATTCTTTACCACTGCACCACCTGGGAGGCCCCTGTAGTTAGTATAAATGGTTGCAATTACCCTTAGGAGCAATAATAATAATAATAATAACAGAGAATTTAACTGTAGATATGTTCTGATTCTTCAAAGAAAAACAGTAGTTTTATCCTAAAGCAGTAGACCTCAATTTTGTTGGTCTCCAGATCATTTTACTCTTGAAACTTATTCAGGCTCCCAAAGGACTTCTGTGTATGTAGGTTGTAACTATCAATATCATATTAGAAACTCAAACTGAGAATTTCTAAAATACTGGTTTATTATTAAATCTGAGGATAGCATCAATAAACAAATTGCCTGTTTATGTAAATAGCATCTCAGAATTCTAAGAAAATTTTTTTGATCTTGCAGGCCTCCTGAGATCTGTTCTAATGCAAACTATCAGTATGTTTCAGAATATGAACAAGGATAATAAAGATCAAACTCAGAAATGAATTCTATTTGCCTTAGTTGATAAAAACAAAGTCTGAAAAAGAAGTTATGAAATGTGTTAATATCTCAGCAAAGTTCACTCTATTTTTATGGGTTTGCTTCCTTGGTTTACAGACAAGTGCCTTTTTTTTTTTTTTACAATATAAATGATGATTCTTTATTTCTGTGTAAATTGTCTAGAAAGAAAAAGTTCTGTGTCTTATGACAATAATTTTCTATGTTTTATGTGGATTTTATTATGTCCTTGATTATCTAAAGAAAAAAAGCAAAGATTCCTCATTTGTAAAAGAAATAAGGTTCTTTCCAATTGCACTGCTGCCAGTGTATGTTTTTAAATATTTATTATTGCTTTGATTAACTAGGTAATCAAATACTATTTCTCAGGAATCCATGAGCCTAGCTTAATCAACTGTCTGAACTCTTTTGAAAACTTTTCTAAACTGTTCCTTCCCAGAATGGGTAAACAAGTAAAACTGTCAAGATATTTTTTACATCTAAAACTACAATTTCCCAGAAAGCCCCTGGAAAAACTCACAAAGTTATTTTTTCTTTTATTTTATAAAAAGGGAAGTAATAGAAATAATTAAGCTTGCTTGATATGTGACTATTGTAAGAGTTTCATGGAAGTACTGTCAGCAGAGACACTCAGCCTGCCCCAGGTTAAATTTCTGTAAGTAAAATGGTATTAAAATAATACACTTGAGAAAGGGTGTGCTTTATGGGAAATCCCTGGAAATTTGTCAGTATTCATTCTTTCTACAATATGCTTTCACCTTAGGGGAAGCACTGATTAAAACTCTTAAGAAATTTTTCCTTTCAAGTTTTCTTATATTTTATTAGCATCCCAGAGATACTTTACCTGATGATATTAAGCCACAGCAGTATGGTATTATCTGTTATAAATTCAATTATTATTTGAAATACCTACTCAGTCAAAGCCTTACTTCTTTAATTTGAATCTAGAGGCTGCTAGGTCAATGGTTCTCAGTCAAAAAATACATCAATTTTACCAATGGAGTATGGGCATAAAAGCTGGGAATATAAATGTCCATTTATATATTTTATAAAATATAAAATAAAATCCAGACTTATTGACACTTTTTACTTGAAACGCTTGATATAGTGTGTATATGTCTCACAACTGTTAATTATATGCTGTATCTCAAGATTTTTTTTCTTTATTGAAATCATATTTATACATTTGTATAAACCAAATGTAGCATTCACTGACTTCTTTAGAGATAAGTTTAATAAATATCCTTGGTGATATTTTGCCTAAATTTTAAAACTTACTTAATTATCTTTGTTTTGCATATCACCAGACATTTTAAATTTCAAAATGATCAGTAATAAATTAAAGACAGCCATTCTCAGTCTTTCGTATCTACAGATGGTTTTTGTTTTACTCTGATGCTTCTCGGAAGTGATGCTACAAGATGCAGGCCAGGGACTTCCCTCTTGGTCCACTTGTTAAGACTCTGCTCTTCCAGTGCAGGGGACACAGGTTCAATGCCTGTTCGGAGAACTAAGATCCCATATGCTGCACAGTGCAGCCAAAAATTAAAAAATAAAAAGAAGCAGGCCAGAATTCACCCATCAAAAGAGAGGACAGTCTGAGTCTTGTGGAAAAAGACTTTACAAAGTACTTCAAACTACTGACATTTCAAAAAAATAGACTCTGGTGCAGTGTTCTGAGGTGACATGCCTGAAACAACTCTCAGGGGGTACTAGCAGGCTGAGTCAAGATTTCCAGAACCCTTTTCCAGTTGAGAAGCAGAAGGCTTCATGTAGTTGTTAACCCAAGACCCACCAGAACAAGAATTATTTATAGTACTGAACAAACTGATAAGGGAAAACTTATTGGCTATCTGGAATATTGTTGATTTTTAAAAATTGCTCCATTTTCTGGATCTATAAGAAAGTTATTTCTCTTTCCTTTCACATTTCTGAAACCCACAACAATATAGTAAACTTTGCTTTTGTAAACTGAAATGAAACAAATTTTAAATGATATCTGGTTCTCACTGGGTCTGCAGAACTCAGAAACTCGAAATCTCCTCACTTTTCAAGGCAATGTTGTTATTTCATAGTTTCCAGAAGAATTGGTCCTCCTTTTTACTGGGTATAATCAGACAAATTGATTGTGCAATAAAGATCTTATCTGAAGTGTTATATTTGAGAATGGTGTTCACTTAATCAGATATGACAACCACTTTGTTTTAGGAAACAAAGGTTGGCTGTGTTTATAGAACTAATACCTACAAAACCCTCCTAGGAAAGCTGTTTCGGTTCCTGGCTGACAGTGTCACAACCTTTCAGGTGATTAGTAAGGTTATATCCTAGCAGATGAAGAACTGTAGAATATTTGGTGGCCTTATGAAGAGAAGAATTCACTAAATTCCTAGAACCTGCAGGTGAGCTTTGGTGAAGAGAATTTCTTAGGATTGGTTTCCTGGTCTTGAGATAGTAAATAGTAGAGGCTTTTAAATCTGTCTGAGATTCCTTATGAAGACTCTCAGAGAGGAGTTAATTTTGTTGCATTAGTAGTTGTTCAACACTGTATGGACCAAGATTTGCAAAGCAGACTTAAGGAAGTCTGTATGTTAAGTGAAAACCTTTGCTGCATTTATGTTAACAATCAGGTCGAACCTCATCGAAGTCAGCCTTATTTTGTGATCAAGAATAATCTTTCTTTGAAATTTTACAATCACAAATGGAGAGAGATTGTGAGAAAAAAATTGTGAAAGACTTTGAAATGTACCAAAAGTGAAAGTCGCTCAGTCATGTCTGACTCTTTGTGATCCCATGGACTATACAGTCCATGGAATTCTCTAGGCCAGAATACTGGAGTGGGTAGCCTTTCCCTTCTCCAGGGGATCTTCCCAGACCAGGGATCAAACCCAGGTCTCCAGCATTGCAGGCAGATTCTTCACCAGTTGAGCCATAGGGAAGCCCCCAAATACTAGAGTGGGTAGCTTATCCCTTCTCCAGCAGATCTTTCCAACCCAGAAATTGAACCGGGGTCTCCTGCATTGCAGGTGGATTCTTTACCAACTGAGCTATTGGGGATCGGGGAAGCCTCCGCCCCACCCCACCCCCAACCAAATGATTGCCTCTACTTCTGGGCAATCTATACGTTAGCTGTGAAAATGAAAGTATTAGTCACTCAGTTGTGTCCAACTTTGCTACCCCATGGACCGTAGCCTGCCAGGTTCCTCTGTCCCTGGAATTCTTTAGGCAAGAATACTGGAGTGGGTTGCCATTTCCTTCTCCAGGGGATCTTCCCAACCCAGGGATTGAACCCGGGTCTCCCACATTGCAGGCAGATTCTTTACTGTCTGAGCCACCCAGAAAGTCCTAGAGCATACCATTTTGGATTATCTGATTCTATGGCATTTAACATTTTCATTATCTTTGAGCTATTTTACAATTCTGTGAGTTACTTTTTAAAATGATAGCAATGCAAATAATTATTATCTATGAACATGCAAATTAATTCTGTCTGGGGGAGGAACAATTGATCCCTTCCTCTTCTCCATTATGGAAAAAGTCAGTTTTGCATTTATTTGTAAAGTCATTTCATGACCCACTTATGTCTCTGCTCTTCGAATTCTCCTTTGAACCAGTTATAACATTTTATTGACGTCCTCATTAATTAATAAGTTAAATAAAACACTTAGTTTATATTCACTTTGTATATTTATTTGACAATCATGATTTTTTCTTTCAAAAATTATCCTTTAACATATTAAATTCTTCCCATCATTCATGTGGTATAAACTCTATTATCTTTATTATTTATATATAACTCTAAGAATTTAATTGTTAACAGTTCACTGATACAATGTTACTTTAGTGGATATTCAATTAAGCATTTATTAATTTTGAATCCACAGGAAGTGGATTCTTATCTTGGAGCTAATAGTTTTATTATTTTAGGTGTTAAATATTCCTGTAGGCACTTGAAAAGCTCTTAAGTCCTAGGCACTGTGCTTATGGGGTAAAATCAATATAGTCACTCAGAAATACTTGTTGAATACATGAGTGAATTACAACAAAAAATGCAATTTTTGTTGGTCCATGTGCCATGTATGCTTACCTATCCTAGAAATAGGGAAGACAACACAATAAGCAAATTAGGCAGAGAGACCTTTGGAAAAAAAATAATAATGGCTGTTACTATTATTAATATTTCCAGCCGATAGCTGAGGAACAGGCTAACTGAGAGTGAATAACTTGCCTGTGGTTGCACAGCTCTAAACACCAGAGATGATACTGAACACATGTCTCTGATTTCAGAGTCTTTGCCTTTTCTAAATCCTGGATATGGTACTGGGTCTTCTACTTGCTGTTCTGAAGGAATCCAATCAAGGTGATTCAAACATTCTCCTTTTGGTTCACCTACACCAGGGCCCCATATCCTTGAACTTGGCTAAGGAGACATCTTAACTGGAAAGCATAGTACTCCTGGGCACTGGGTTTCAGTTCTACACATGGCAGACAATCCTGGCCCTGCTGGAAGCCATGTACTCTGAAGCGAGTTATTCAATCTTTCTGTTAAAATAATATTAATAATATCTAACCCTAAGAGTTGTGAAAGAAAAGGAGAGAACGGATACAGTGATCTTGACACAGTCCCTGGCACAGAGTCAGCGCCCAGCAAGCGGTCGTCATGGCAACATCTGCCCCAGATTTCTGCTTCTCTGTGGATCAAGCATCCTGTGAACCGCAGCAATCAGAGTGGCAGAGACTGGATTGGGAAGGAGGAACTGGTGGTGGGAAGACATGATTTGCATAAGCATTTACATATTAAGAAAACACTTTTTATTTCACAATGGAACGAGTCTTTTGAAGCAAAGCTGTACAATCTAGCGACAATTTAAACAAATTCAAATTGGAAAGTTACAAGGAAGATTACAGGAGGAAACAGGAGGAGTCCAGCCTTAATGGGTTGAAATCCCAGAGGCTCTGAGCCAAGCCGGCTCCAAAATCAGCCTTAACTCCTGCCTGAGCTGGGCGGGAATCCTTCCCCAGGCTCAATATTGGCTGAAATGAAGCCAGAGTGGAGATCACAGGGCCTGGGGGCCCGGATCTCACCCAGGCTCCAAACTCCGGTCTGGATCCCACTCTCCGTTCCCGAAGAAGTTATTTGTCAGCGAATGCAGGGAAACTGCAAGGGGCTTGTGTTGTTGAAAGCACGAGCCCGTCTTCCTCACGGCCAAGCTCTGAAGCAGAGCTCAGCGGAAGCAGCCACGGTGTTTTGGCCTGTCCCTGTGGGTTCCGCTGCTGCGTCTGAATCCAGGGAGGCTCTGGGTGAGTGCTGACGTCTAAGGAGGGAAAGGACCCTTCACTCACTGCTGAGGGAGTAGGATCAGGACCAGGAGTATCATCGAGCTGGCCTTGCTGTGCTTAGCAGTTGCCTCTGAAAAGAATCTGAGACTCTGCACGGGGAACTAGGGGTTCAGGTGTCACCCCACGGGCACAGAGCTGGGGGACCACAGCAGCACAGCCACATTCTGGCGCAGAGGAGGTGCCAGGGCTCTGCTTGCTATCAATAAACAGGGTTCACTCCCAGCCCTGTCCCTGCCCAGCAGAGTGAGTTAGTTTACTGAAATTCTCTAAACATCAGTTTCTTTATCTCTAAGGTCCAGTTCTTCATCCCCTAAGGTCCAGCGGTTACGAATCCACCTGCCAATACAGGAGACACAGGTTCGATCCTTGGGCCTGGAGGATCCCCTGGGGGAGGAAATAGCAACCCACTCTAGTATTCTTGCCTGGAAAATTCCATGGACAGAGGAGGCTGACAGGTTACAGCTCATGATGTCTCAAAAGAGTCAGACACAACTGAGTGTGTGAGCACGCACAAAGGAAGAGTAAACACACTTGGCCCCCAGTGTGTTTTGATGTGAAATGAGATAATGTATGAAAACCCCAGGCCCTAACTGGCAGCCGGGTTGGTTGAAGGAGGGCAGTAAATCCCCCACTCTCCCTTCTGTGATCTGAGCCAACTGAGATCTAGAAATAGATGTCAGAAAAATGGAGATCAAAACATTAGATTTGCAGCGATCAGATCACACGCATGTGTGCTAAGTTAATTCAGCCGTGTCAGACTCTTTACAGTCCTATGGACTGTAGCCCACCAGGCTCCTCTGTCCATGGGATTGTCTAGGCAACAGTACTGGAGTGGTTTGGCATGCTCTCCTCCAGGGCGTCTTCCTGACCCAGGGATCGAACCTGTGTCTCTTATGCCTCCTGCACTGGGACAGGTTCTTTACCACTAGACCTGCAGCCAAATGGCTTCCAAACATTTCACCTGCGAATCATCAAGGATATGAAGTGTCATTTGGACTATTTCCTTAAGGAAGCCTGAGGATGAAGAGTTAAGTCCTTCTGACAATCATACATAGAACTGTAGTGTGGACTTTCCTAACCCAAACCCTAACCTTTCAACTTGTGGTTCTGAAACATTTCCATCACTCACCTGTAAACAAAGATCTTAGTAAGAGAAGTCTTCACAGATAAGCTTTCAGAGGAGCTCAGTGCTCTGAGCCAAAGATTCCTGAGTGATCAATTTCTCTTCCCCAAACTTAAAACCACATCCAGACTTTCTATTTTCATCTGCGGTCCTGTAAACATCACAGCCATGTTTGAAGTACATCTGTAGATTTTCTCTCCTCACCTGTCATTCCTGAGGACCAAGTGTGATACAAAGGGAAAGATGTAAACCACACTCAAGAAGACCAGCCTCCTTGTCTCTCTTCAAAAGGTGCTGAAGTCCCATCCATAATCCTGGCAATGGACCAGGACTAGGCTCCTTCTGATCCAGAAGACGAAACTCCTGTCAGTTAGAACTTTCTATGTTACACTTGGTTATTTCAAATCTTCTAGGCTTTCCTCAAAATGCGGATGAGCATATGAGCTCGCTCTCTCTCTCACACACACACACAACACACTTACAGTTCACTCTAAGTAGGTGACTTTCTTATGAAGTCCCCTACTCCATGGAGACATAGAAGCCATCTTTTGGAAAGTTCCTGAAGCTTTACATATTAAAAGTTACAATCCACACATATCTGATTGTGTGTGCATCTTCTCTTCCTTTCCCTCTGCTTTATTAACAAAGGAGTTCCTCCTCCAATCTAAGTCAAGTTCTTCCACTATTTTTCAGATGCCATCATCTTCCTCCCTCTCAGGAATCTTTACTCTCAGTGATCCTTTTCTCTTTTGTACACGCAGTCTCTATATTTCCATTGGATTTTCCTCCATAAGTGTTCTCCATTAAAAAGCAAATTCGCACTCAATCCCACCTCCTCCAGTTAACACCTCACCTCTGTCCACCCCCAAGCCCAGTCACAGCCAAACTCCTCAGAAGAGGCAGTCTACACTCATTGGCTACGTCTGTTTACCTCTTACTCACTCCTTACCACCACGATCTAGCTCTTTGCTCCCCACAAACAACTCACACAAAGGCTACCAACGATCTCTAATTGTTAAATCTAGTGGGCAGCTTTCAGTCTTCATCTCGTTTAATGTCTGACTATCATTTCATACTTTGGAGACTCCCTTGGATGTCTTAAGGCAACTGATTTCTCAGCCTCACCTCTAAATTGGTCCTGATCTGTACTTTCAAGCTCAGAAGTAGTATTATCATCTAACCAGCTGCACCAGCCAAACAATCTGGAGTCATCCACAACACTCCCTTCTTTCCTACCCTCTACATCTAATCCATCAACAAATACTGCTGATTTTACTTTATAAATACTTGCTAAATCTATCCATTCCCTTCCATCCTTTGGCATTTCTCCCTGAGCCACCATCTTTTTTCACTTGGTCAATAACACACTTAACCAGTCTTCTCTATATATCCTTTTGCCCTAAGTGAATACTGAAAGATATTTGAAAACTAAAAGCTGAATGATGTCTCAAAATGCAATTCTGATTTCTTCTCTCTCTCTCTCTCATATGCACACACACACCATTTACCCTTCTTAAAACTCGTTGACTGTTTTTCGTTACTCTTAGAATCCAGATTCCAATCCTTAGCATGGCCTATAATACCCAGCAGTTTCTGCCACAAAGTTGTCTAATTCCAGGAGCCACCATTCACAGGATAGTCTGGGTAGAGTCTCCCTTAGAAGTCAGGCAGTACGCAACCTGCACAGCTGTACACCAGGCCCTGAGCCCTGACCTGTCTCTCCAGCCTCAGTTTGTATCAGTCTCACCCTAGCTCTCTGCACTCAGCCACATTCTAGTTTTCAAATGTGTCTGGCCCACACCAGCCAACAGAATTTGAACCTATTCTTTCTACCTGATACATGCTCCTCCCTACCCCAATTCCTTTTCTTGGTTAATTTTTAATCAGAAGACTTCCTTACAGCAACCTTTAATACTGGTCAGGGTCCCAGCAGAAAACAGAGAGTACATCCCAAGAAGGGTTGGCTTGAAGGGAGTTTAATGAAGGGACTAGTTACAAGAAAAAGGCACAGTTAAGGGACCAACAGTGGCTGATGAAGCATTCCTGGGTCTCAAGGGGCAAAGGGAGGAAGCAGTGGTTGTAAGAGAGGAGCCTCCTGACAGGCCTGTGCCTTCCAATAGAAGAACACAAATCACTGCCAAACTACAGTCCAGCAGGGAAAGTACCAGGGCACAAATACCTCCACCCCTCTCCCCTTCCTCTCCTCGCTGGTGTCTCCCATGGGCCAAAACCACCCTAAGGCCGAGGACCAAGAAGCCCGTGGGTGCAGTCATTAGGGGTCAGAGCAACCTGAGAAAGACGTAAGAGTGGGTCTTGAGGGGCCGGAGGAGAATATTCTACATTCCCTCCTCCTTCCCCACCAGTTCAGCTCTCTTTGATCTTTGCATTTTTAACACAGCATTCTTTTCCATCAGAGTTGTCTTCATTTGTAATTATGATTCCTCTGTAAGTATTTGATTCATAGAAAATCATTGCTAAATAATTATTTTGGTGCCAGTGATCATTCATTTTAATTTATGAACAGACTGGCTCATAAGCTCACAAGAGTAGATACTATTAGACACCCAGTGCCTGGCATAGTACCTGATGTTGAGTAGGAGATCCACAAGCACTTGCTGAATGAATAAATGAAGGCTTATGAGGAGGAGCAATCACTACTTTTAGCTACTCATTATGTTAAGTTTATGTACTTAAAAAAAATCATTTGTTGATTGATTTTGCTGCCTTGTGTCTTAGCTGTGGCCCACAGGATCCTTCATGAGGATCTTTTCTTGAGGTGTGTGGACTCTCTAGCTGTGGCACGCAGGCTCCAGATAGTGCAGGCTTCCGCAGCTGCAATGCATGAGCTTAGTCACTCTGAGGCATGTGGGGTCTTAGTTCCCTTACCAGGGATCAAACCTGAGTCCCCTGCATTGCAAGGCAAATTCTTAACTGCTGGGCCACCAGGGAAGTCCTAAGTTTATGTATTTTGACCATTGGGTGTCTACTCGGGTTTGTAAAGACAAGGAAGAGTAGATATGGCATTAATTGGAAGGGAAACGTCTTAGTCCAGGCTGCTGTAACAAATACCTTAGACTGCAAGGCTCAAACACCAAACATTTATTTCTCACAGTTCAAGAGGCTTGGAGGGCCAAGATCAAGGTGCCAAACTATATGATGCCTAGTGAGGAACTTCTTCCCGGTTTGCAGACAGCCACCTTCTTTGTGTCCTTAAATGGCAAAGAGGGCAACCATCTGTTTCATGTGTCTTCATATGAGGGCACTAATCCTGGACATGGGACAACAAACTGGTTCCAAATAGGGAAAGGAGTATGTCAAGGCTGTATATTGTCACCCTGCTTATGTAACTTCTATGCAGAGTACATCATGAGAAACGCTGGGCTGGAGGAAGCACAAGCTGGGATCAAGATTGCTGGGAGAAATATCAATAACCTCAGATACGAAGATGACACCAGCCTTATGGCAGAAAGTGAAGAAGAACTAAAGAGCCTCTTGATGAAAGTGAACGAGGATAGTGAAAAAGTTGGCTTAAAGGTCAACATTCAGAAAACAAAGATCATGGCATTCAGTCCCATCACTTCATGGCAAATAGATGGGGAAACAATGGAAACAGTGAGAGACTTTATTTTTGAGAGGCTCCAAAATCACTGGAGATGGTAACTGTAGCCATGAAATTAAAAGACGCTTGCTCCTTGGAAGGAAAGCTATGACCAACCTAGATAGCATAATAGAAAGCAGAGACATTACTTTGCCGGCAAAGGTCCGTCTAGTCAAAGCTATGGTTTTTCCAGGGGTCATGTATGGATGTGAGAGTTGGACTGTGAAGAAAGCTGAGCGCCCAAGAATTGCTATGCTGCTGCTAAGTCACTTCAGTCGTGTCTGACTCTATGCGACCGATAGACGGCAGCCCAGCAGACTCCCCCGTCCCTGGGATTCTCCAGGCAAGAACACTGGAGTGGGTTGCCATTTCCTTCTCCAATGCATGAAAGTGAAAAGTGAAAGTGAAGTCGCTCAGTCGTGTCCGACTCTTTGCGACCCCGTGGACTGCAACATACCAGGCTCCTCTGTCCATGGGATTTTCCAGACAAGAGTACTGGAGTGGGGTGCCAGTGCCTTCTCCATCAAATAAAGTTAATGGATGGCTAATTTCCCTTCACAATTGCTGGGAGAATTGCATGAGGTCATGTGTGTTATGTAACAGATAGTTTCCACACAATGGTTGGTCCCTGGGTTCTAGAGGTACTCAGGATAATTTTAATAAAGCTCACTTTCTAATCTTTGTCAGGGAGAACATTCATTCTGGACGCAGAATCCTCACCACTGATACTTCTGCGCTTCGTCGGACCTGTTCGCAGGGCTGTTCCTTGGAGAGGCTCTCTCCCCAGTGGCAAGAAGGACAATAAGACCATTGTAAGGACACACCTTGCCACTCCAGATTTAGGAAAACCTCTTGCTGCTTCTCACCACACCCTTTCCCTTCCTCAGCCTGAGAAAATTCCCAAAGGTCAGACAAAACCATTGCCCCTGGCTGTCTCTAAGCCCACACACAAAAAGACCCCCTTGCCTTCCCATCAATCACTGGTCATTTATGAATATGCAGTTATGAAAACGTGAAGTCATCATTTCCAGTTATGTCCTTTTTAATTTGCAATGGTGGCAAAGGGGTTGGTCTTCCATGACCCAACACTTGCTCCCTGATCGTTGGTTACTATCCTTTATCCTTGTAATCTTTTTAAATTTTTATTGAAGTATAGTTGCTTTATAATGTTGTGCTAGTTTTTACTGTACAGCAAAATGAATCAGCTATTCATATACATATATGCCCTCTCTTTGAATTTCCTTCCCATTTAGATCCCATAGTACATGGAATAGAGTTCCCTGAGCTATCCAATAGGTCCTCATCAGTCATATATTTTATACATAGTATCAGTAGGATATATATGTCAATGCCAATCTCCTAATTCATCCCTTTCCCCTTTCCCCCTCCCCTTGGTGTCCATATGATTGTTCTCTGTGTCTGTAACACTGACATAATATCTATAAGGCAAACATATTCTTTTTCTTTCTTCTTTTATTTCCTTTGTCTCCCTGCGGTCGATCCTTCCTGTGGATTTCCAACGTCTCCTCCTGGCTAAGTCATCATGGATTTCCTCATTTCTCCAAACAGACGGCTCAGTACCATTAACTTTGTAGTTCTGTCTTTGATAGATGCAATCTTTGTATTCCCTCCTCTGCTTTCCTTAACTTTTTAATAACAGAGAGATGTCAGAACAGAAATTACTTCCAGTCTGGTACGGGTTGTGCTCTCCATGGCACGTATATTACTGAGGCGAGGGTGGCTTCACTTCGACTTGACACAAACCCAATCAGGATATGAAACTCTGAAGATATTTGTCTTTATCAGGGGCCTCGCAGTTGTTAGGAAAGTAGGAATGATATTGATGCTTATATATCTCCTTGTAGTCCACGCCAAAGAGAGAGAGAGAGAGAAACCCCTGACATTTATCTCTTAAATAAGACATGTGAGCAGCCAAATGCCGTTTGACAGGACAAATATTTACTGTGCCTGCAAACAGCCCTGAAAGTCGGTGCAGAGAACACTAAGGCTGATCAACGTTCAACAGAGACACCAGACCCCAAGAGCTGGGGATTAAGGGCATCGTTTAACACTGAACTATGGGCAAGATTTGTCTAGCTGGCCCTGCATCCAAACTGGGCATTTCATTTTCATTTCCTGGATTCTCCACGGGCTCATGTTCTTCCGGGTGAGTAGCTGTGAGCCCTTTCATTCCCCTAAACTCTACAGAGCTGTAGAGTTTTTCTTTCAGCTGGGCTGAAACCCGTCTTTCAGCTGGGCTGTAGAGTCACAGAATTCTTGTGAAGATTTTCCAGTTCTCCTCCAAAAAGAAAACTGGACTCCTGGAGATCCACAGAAACAGCACCACTAATAGCAAATGAAAAGAGAGAACTGTCCGGAGACCTTGGCGAGAAAAAGCACTGGAGGGCGTTTTTGCAGCAGCGTCAGCAACCAACCACATGAAGGGGGCGGGGCGGGGGATGGGGGAATTTCCACTAACAAGTTTGACAGTTATTCTGTAACTGTAGAGAAGCCCTGTTTACTTCAGGAGCATTATTTTTTAGACAGAAATGTCTGATTAAGAACCTTATAGAGCAATGGTGTTTAACTGACACTGGCTGCAAAGGCATCGGAGAAGCTTTATCTTCAAGTTCCTCTGTTGCTGCAGGCAACATCTGAGAACAACACTTTATCTGTCTGTCCCCCTGAGGTCCTAATAAGCCTTCCTTTCCAGAGAAACAGCCTGCAACTGAAGTCAGACTGCTTGCTTCCTTCACTTCCTGGTTTGGTTATTTTTAACCTCTCATGCCTCAGTTTCCTCAACTATCTATTTTTTTTACCTAATTATCCTTTGTGGCAAGACTTCACTAAATGTTCAGTTCAGCATTTCAGTGGCTCAGTCGTGTCTGACTTTTACAACCCCATGGACTGCAGCATGCCAGGTTTCTCTGTCCACCATCAACTCCCGGAGCTCGTTCAAACTCGTGTCCATCGAGTTGGTGATGCCATCCAACCATCTCATCCTCTGTCGTCCCCTTCCCCTCCTGCCATCAATCTTTGCAAGCATCAGGGCCTTTTCCAATGAGTCAGTTCTATGCATCAATAAATGTTAGCTCTTCTGATTATCATTTTGAACAAATGCCACTGTAGCGCTGTGCTGAGGAATTATCCTACCTTGGTCAGGATAAAAGATGCTGGATACAGACTTTCAGTTTTACAAGATGAAAACTTGTAAAGATGGACGTGGTGATGGTTGGACAACATTATGAATGTATTTAGTATCATTGAACTGTATACTTGACAATGACTATGATGGTCAATTTTATGTATGTGCATTTTATGCAATAAGAAAGCAAAAAGAATGAAAACAAACCAAAGAAAAATTTTTTAAAGGAGTTGGGTATGGCAGACAGAATCCTGCTTCCCCTAAAAGGTCACCCTCCTAATACCGACCCTGTGAATGCTATTTTACATGATAAAAGGATTTTGCAGTAGTGATTCTGTTAAGAACCTGAAGGACTGGGGCTTATCCCAGATAACCCAGGTGAATCCAGGCACAAGGGTCCTTATAAGAGGGACAGGAGGATCAGAGTCAGAGAAGTGGATGTGAGACAAAAGCAGGGGTCAGAGAGGAGAGAAGGTGCTGTGATGCCGGCTTCTCGGATGGAGAAAGAGGGTCAGGAGCCGTGAACTCAGAATGCCTCTGGAAGCTGGCAAAGGCAAGGAAGCAGATTCTCCCCTGGGGCCTCCAGAAGGAACCCAGCCCTGCAGACCAGGGTTTTCAGACTAGTGAGACTTCTGTCCTTCAGAACCACAAGATAATAAACTAATTTTAAGCCTCTAAGTTTGCTGTCATTTGTTGCACAGCCCTAGGGAACAAATGCATTGGATATTTGTGGAGATGTGGGCCTGGTCAGGAGAGAAGGCTGGAACACAGAGAAGCCTTGGTGCGGGGACAGAACTGGGCATCATTCCATCCTGCCAGAGGGCGCCTCCTGGAGGCCACAGCTCTGCGGGGAAGAGCAGCCACTCTTCATTTTTTTTTTAATTTCCTTTTTATTTTTTTTCCTTTTTTATTTAAATTTTGTTAAAAAAAAAAAACCAACATACTTGGAGTATAATTGCTTTACGATGTTGTACTAATTTTTGCTGTACAGTGATGTGAACCAGCTAAACGTATACATATATCCCCTCCCTCCCACCCCTACCCCATCCCTCTCCTCTAGGTCATCACAGAGCACGGAGGTGAGCTCCCTGAACTATACAGCAGCTTCCCACTAACTGTTTTTCTTATATATGTCAACCCATGAAGTCTTGATCAGTGGAGGCACAGCTCAAGGCCAAAGCATGTTGAGGGGTTGGGGGCCATCCCCAAGTGGAAGATGGTATGTGAGAACCGAAAGTCCTTTGGCTGCAGCCTTATCCTCCCCCAGAAAGCCTCAGAGATGGGCCCGTGTGAGGTTGTGTCTGCAGCCGCTGGCTCATAGTCTCCACATCTGCTCGGGAGCTCCAGAGATGGAGCAGAGACAGCTCTCACACGAGGCTAGGGCTCCTCTTTCTAGAGTCTCTGTTCTTTTCTCATCTGCCCCACAAGCCAGCCCTCCAAAATACTCATTGAATGAATAAACCAATGAACAAATAGACAAGAATAACCTAAATGTGATCACAAAATATCACTGTTTTTCTTAGCTTGGGGGTGTGGGACTGGAGTGAGACAGACTGGGTGAAGATCCTTTCTCTCTTTTCATCTCTAGAAAGGGCCTGACAGAGTGGTCCCCTCCTCAGTCACACACACGCAGGTGTCCTTGGGCCCAGAATAGAAAGGTGGCTCAGAGCCCTGCGCCACTGAAAACAACAGCCTGCAAACGCCCCCAGAGCATCCAAAATCCGAGGGGTGCATGCTAATAACCCATCATCGATGTTGCCTTTGCTGATGCCCAAAGAAAAACAAACATTTAATTGAGCAAAATCTGGCATCAATCAATGATGTGACTTTAGTCAAGCAAAAACGACAGATTCCTGAGTTGGACACCCAACTGTGAGAATCGTTTTCTTCTGGGGCAGAAAATGCAAATGTGTATATATAGCATCTCTTACCCAGCCCAGGACCACAACTCAGTATGGGGAAAAAAAAAAGTCCTCTCTGTTTTAAAAATCTTCCTGAGTTTAAGTTGTGTTGTGGCAAAGCTTATTGTATAACTCCAAACCCTTTCATAGAACTGTTGTGATTTATTATATGCTAATGATAATTTGATTCTAAGAGACAGTTGGAGATGATTGAATCAGCAGAGACCTAACCAGAGAGAAAGAGGAACCTGAAGTTACAGCAGTGGGTCAGAGAATTCTGGCAAGGTGGCGGTGATGTGGAAACACGGGTGTGGGACCTTCTTGAATGCCCACAGAAAAACAGATCTGCTAAGTAGGAAAACCAACTAACCTGGCCACAGGGGACATTTATGACAAAACCAGCTGGATAAGTATTCTCATAAACCCCAAATGCAAACAAATTGGGATAAACCCCAACAGTTGTAGCCCCAGGTGGTCTCAGCACCTGTGGGGAAGCAGAAGTGGGCCACCAGGCATCTATAGGTTTTCCTAGAACAGGAAAACCTCCAAGTAGCTAACAGGTGGGAGCGCTAGTGGGCCTGGAGAGAACAGCTGGTGCTGGGAAGGGCTTTGCGGGGGGGTGGGGGGGTAGGAGCTGCAGCCAGCTCTGAACCATGACCTTTCCAAGCTGAGTAGCCAGGGCTCTCCTTTAGGATAA
The DNA here is from genome assembly GCF_001704415.2 of Capra hircus. NCBI lineage: Eukaryota > Metazoa > Chordata > Mammalia > Artiodactyla > Bovidae > Capra > Capra hircus. The sequence goes on from NC_030817.1 coordinate 25,194,476, forward strand.
GATCCACATCAAGGAACTTGCTGGGAGAGGAATCAAAACCCAGTGGAACAGCGCTTTAGAATGCTCCAACCTGACCACAAAAGCAGGTAAAAACCCAGCGGCTGACATTTGTGCCCATGCCCCAACCTTCCACCTGTCTAGGCAGCTAGTTTCTTCAAAAGCACCTTATGGAAAGTGGCTTCCAGAACCCTCATTTCTGGTCCCTGCCTCTGGTCTTCTTGCAATTCAGTTCATGGAATGGCAGAGAAAATACCAGTCACGGAGCCAAAGAGCTTGTATCTAAGATCTGGAACCCCACCTCCTGGCTAGCCTCTTACCCTCTCAGGGCCTCAGTTTTCTCATCTGCAGTATGGGGATAATATTAAATCATAGACTTAGAATATTTTGAGGAATAGTGAGATAATAAATGGAGCCACTTGGAGAACTCTAGCACATTGTTGTTCTTCAGTCACTAAATCATGTCTGAGTCTTTGTGACCCCACGAACTGCAGCACACCAGGCTTCCCTGCTCATCACTATCTCCTGGAGTTTGCTCAAACTCATATCCATTAAGTCAGTGATGACATCCAACCCTCTCGTCCTCTGTCGCCCCCTTCTCCTCTTGTCCTCAATCTTTCATAGCATCAAGATCTTTTTCAGGAAGTCAGCTCTTCGTGTAAAGTGGCCCAAGTATTGGAGCTTCAGCTTCAGCCCTTCCAGTGAATATTCAGGGTTGATTTCCTTTGGGATTGACTGATTTGATCTCCTTGCTGTCCAAGGGACTCTAGCACATAGACAAAATATGTAGAAGTATTTAGGTATTATTTCTCAAACTTGGAAATCCTTGGCACCCCAAGTTGCATTCCAGAAGTGATCTGTTTAGAAGAGGATGCAATGGAGCTATCTTCTCCCTCCCTTTAGTTTCCAGGTTTCTCTTAATGAAATGTAAAGCCAGTTTTCACAGAGCTGGTGATGAGCTGAGTGACAACCTCTCCACTGGTGCTGAGCTTCTTATCATTGTCATATTACATAGGATATGGATGAGGAGAGCTACTGTCAACTTATACAAAAGGCCTTCCATGTGGAATCAGTTCAGTCCATCATTCTTTCCCCAACATGATTCCAAGAAATATTTTTTTCTGGGGGAGGGAACATATAATAGGGAAGAATCTTTGTATTCTATTACAAGTTAATCCATAAAAGGATGCTTCCCATGAGCTTAAATTATACAAAATGGCCCATGAACCAGGTGGTAAGCATTAAGCTAAAATACCTTTGTTTCGCTCACAGGAAACATCCTGACCAGGCCCACATGTGAATGACTGTAGGAGGAAAGAAATTAACACATCTCTGGAGACCAAAGCCAGGACAAGTTTGACTTGACTTCCTCCCCTTTTAGTATAAAAGAAGCCTAAAATCTAACTCAGGTGAGATGATTCTTTAGGACATAGGTCTACCATCTTCTCTGTCTGCAGACCATCCTTATAAAGTCATCATTCCCTAACCCAACAAAGTGTCTCTTGATTTTTTGGCCTGTCCTGTGGTGAGCAGTACAAGTTTGGGCTTGGTAACAAATGTACAGAAAGCTCTGCTCTTTTCTCATTTAGAAATATTACAGTCCTATGTGTCCAATCGTCATCTTCCTCAGTATGTTTCTATCAATCTTCAACCCAAGAACCAATACACCATTTTAAGTTCTTTTTATCTTCCACCTATTCTATTAATATCTCCTCTGGATAACAAACTCCATATGCCAAACATGGGATATATGCATCCTTTTACTTGAATTATCTTAGCCTTTCAAGTTCCATTTTGTTCCCCTAACAATGTGCCAAGATTTTCTACGCAGGTCCATCACGTGGCCCATAGGTTTCCATTGTTTCCTTAATCATTGTTCCAAAATTCAGCCATCTTTAAAAGTAAGCAGTAAAGCTTTAGAAAATGCATGTGAATCACTGTTTTAATTAAAGAGTGTTTAAAAAAAATAAGAGGCAAAGCATGTTATTCACTTTGGTTAAATAATCAGAACCTCTTGGGAGCCTGGCTGCTTGGCTTCCAAAGCCAGAAATGACAGACCAAGGCCCGTGTGGTTCCAGGTACCTTGAATGGCCAACCAAAAACAAAGAAAAAATTAATAGTCACATGTGGACTAATGTTGAAAATCAAAACATTCACCTTTTATTGGGGTCATTAATCCTGTCATATATTAAGAATTCACCTAAGCTTTAAATACTATATGCCCTTTAACCATACACTCACATACTCTCTCCAACATACATATATCCAGAAATATGATTGCCCTTATACCTAACAAGAGCACTAACCTCATACACACCTTCTTGGCAAAATGGTAGCAACAATGTAGTCATGTGTAATAATACCATCCAATCACAGTAGAAAAAAGAAGATGATGACTCATGCTGAGCTTTTGCTTAACAGTCTTATTGGTGAAAGTCCCCAAGTGATATCGATGGAACTAAACTGCCAATGGCATTGGAGAAGCTAAGCAGATCAGAGACCCTCATGAGATACTTACATCCATATGTCTAGATCCTGAACTTGATTGGATGTATCATAACACTGAATGTGTTATGAAATGTGTTTATGAATGTGCTTATGTGTTTATGAAATGTGTCTATGAAATGTCCCAGACAAGGTGGATGAATTTTCACTGTCTCAGTCTCTCCCTTCTGTGTTCCTTATGCTGCTGGTATTTGGTATAATAGTTTATGATTTCAGATAACTACTTTTCAACACTGCTTGACCTGCAGGATATCTCCCAATGAGATCGCACACTCTGCGAATGCAAGAACCAGGTCTTCAGATTTTTTTCTCTCCCCACTTAGCTCTTAATCCTATGTCTTTCATAAAGCAAACATCCAATAGACATTGCCTGACCAAATGGCCTAATGTAGCCTTGGAAGATTGACATGGAGTCAGTCCCGAATTGCATGGCACTGCATGAAAAGAGCTGTTAAGAGGGGCTGAGGTTTGGACCCTTTCCTGTAAAACCATCTCTCCCTGCACTTATTGCAGTCCTTGTGGTTTATTCATCCTTTGATGTATTTGTGCCTTGGCTGTCTTTTGTTTGGTTTTTTTTTAAAACCATGCCATTTGGGTTTTGTTACTCATTCAGGTAGTAAATTGAAGAAAAAACCCTTTCTAAATTGCTAGCATTCCAGTCATGGGTTTGAGGCCAAAAGTTTCTCCTATGCAAGAAAAGGTCAAGTGCAGTTGCTCACCCAGGAAACAGAACAGGGTAAGCCACTTGCCCCCAATCAGAGATGGTCCCATGAAGCACAGGGAAGGCTGCTTTTCTGCAACCTGGTCATTGCCTGAGGTCTGAATCTTGATATTAATATTTTCCCCTCACTTTCTGAGTGTCTGCTTATTTAAATTTCCTAATCATCTGGTTATAAACTCCCAGGGATTTCAAGGAAGGAAACAGCAGGTCAGCTTAAAGAAGTTAAAGAAGATAAATGAATGTAGGCCAGGGGAACAAGAGCCAATTCCCACTGCAGACTCAGCTAGCCTTATGTCACAGGGCACCAGCCTGATTGCATGAGGTAGTTGGCTCTATACCAAACTTGGACACATCTGGAAATGATCATTTTGCAGTTTGCTTGGCCTTTTCCTGATGGCGAGACCTCACTGTCTTGCCTTATGCAAACCACAAACTCAGACATTCCTGGCCAAAGGGGACAATTTACTTGGCCCAGCATGTCCCTGATGATGACATCAATTTGGAGTTAGCTGGTCAGCAAACATATAAACAAGACCTCAGACACAGAAGGAACATGCTAAAGAGGGAGACAGGGTCATCACCCATGGTCACTATACTTTGTGTGCCTTCAGCCAAATGCAGTATGACAACAGAGACACTGCTTTACCCCGAGTCCCTCTTCAGGCTGGCTGGCAGCTCCCCAGTAGTCTAGATCAGCACTATCTACACACTAAACAGACAGTTGCCACTGGTTGATTTGACCAGGGCTTGGCCTCAAAGATCCCAAGTCTAGAGCCTGGAGTAAGGATGTGGGTGATGCTTCTGCTTTTCCTCCCCCCGTCATTTATGCAGGAAATTTGGAAGATCCCTTTCATTGGATCCGCAGTGCCAATCATCCCCTTTACAGAGACTGAGTCCAGTGGGCTCCTGGCACACACCCTGGTAGACAGGTATGTTAAAAATGTTAGAAATGTTAAAAATGTGAGAAAATCAAACCAAATAAAACCAAAAGGACATACCTCTTCTCCAGCTGGCTGGGCACTCCCTAGGCCTACCTCCAGGGTGCTCTCCTCCACCAAAGCCTGGTTCCAGGGCTCCAAGTCTGAGCCCAGCTGTATCCTTGATGGAGGACTGTGCAGGTCCCAACCCACCTCTGCCATGAACAGCATCACTGCTCTTTAAACCACCTTCCTGTAAAAGCAGGAAAAACAAGGGGTACAATTAGTATTCAATCCATTTAGTATAACGATCCAAACACCACAGAGTGGGCAAACCCAGATACTGAAAAAAACTTTAGCTTCAAGATTTCAAGGCACTGACAATGTGAGCTGCCCTAGTGGGTAGAGCGCAGGTGAAAGGCCTTCAGATAAATTCCCACTTCATCCCTGTGGAACTTGACTGTAGTTCTGGCTCAAAAAGGTTTTGCCTGGTAGATGGATGGACATCTGAACTTTCAGGATTTAGGGGATAGTCATAGTCAAGGCAGCGATATGGTTTCTGTGATTTTCCTTTGGGGAAGGAAATGATGTAAGAGAATGGACCAGAGAGAAATCATTTAGCTGCATAGAAAGCATTCATGCAAATTTAAACAAAGGGGCTTTTATTCAAAAGATTCAGATTAAGTGGGATCCAATGAGAAGGTGACCAACTAGATCCTGGAGCCAGGACCACGCTGAGGGCACCTGAGGAGTACCTAGACCTTTACCCCATTTCCTGTTTATTGACATCGTTCTGCTTGCTGAGCCCTCCCTCTTCATTTCTCAGAGGGAATCTGATGTCTTCTGACCAACCTTCATTTTTTATTGAAATATAGTTGATTTACTATGTTTCAGGTGTACAGCAAAGTGATTCAGTTAGAGATATGGATCTAATAATAATTTCAGATTATTTTCCATTATAGGTTATTACAAGATATTGAGTATAGTTCCCTGTGCTATATAGTAGGTCCTTGTCATTTATCTGTTTTATAGAAGGCAATGGCAGCCCACTCCAGTACTCTTGCCTGGAAAATCCCGTGGACGGAGGAGCCTGGTAGGCTGCAGTCCATGGGGTCGCGAAGAGTCGGACATGACTGAGTGACTTCACTTTCACTTTTCACTTTCATGCATTGGAGAAGGAAATGGCAACCCACTCCAGTGTTCTTTCCTGGAGAATCCCAGGCACGGGGGAGCCTGTTGGGCTGCCGTCTATGGGGTCGCACAGAGTCGGACACCACTGAAGCGACTTAGCAGCAGTGTATATCTGTTAATCCCAAATTTCTAATTTTTCCCTCCCTCCACTTTCCCCTTTGGTAACTAAAATTTTCTTTCTATGCTGAGTCTATTTATGTTTTGTAAATAAGTTCTTTTGCATCTTCCTTAAGAGCCCACATGTAAGTGATACTATATGATGCTTGTCTCTCTCTGACTCACTCTTCTTAGTATGAAAATATCTAGGTCCATCCATGTTGCTGCAAATGCTGCTATCTCACTCTTTTCTATGGCTGGGTAGTTGTCCATTGTATGTATGTACCACACCTTCTTTATCCATTTATCTATCGATGGACATTTAGGTTGCTTCCCTGTCTTTGGCTATTGTGAATAGTGTGGCTATGAACATTGGGTTGACCAACCTTCCTAGTCAACTGCCATCAAGGTAGAAGGGAAGATACACAGTAGAAGGACTTGTCTGGAGGCTAGGAGGGTTATGTAATTCCTTTAAGGAGAGATTGTGGAGGCAGGAAGGGACTGATGAACAATTCTTCTAAGGAAGATCCCTTCCTATTTACCTCGTTAGTGATAGGGAAAGATCCTTAGTTGCAACACACCAATATGAATCAGAAGGATAGACCTGGAGCAGGGGACTCCTTCCCAACCTGCTGATAAAGCAGTCTGAAGCAAGATCTGGTATCTTCAGGTTATTAAGCACATAGAACATCTGGGAGAGGTGGAATAAGGATAGAGGGAAAGGGCTAGAAGATGTACACATTGCAGATTGTTGTTCAGTCGCTAAGTCATGTTTGACTCTTTGTGACCCTCATGGACTGCAGCACAACAGACTTTCCTGTCTTTCACTATCTTCTGGAGTTTGCTCAAATTCCTGTCCATTGAGTTAGATTCTGTACCCTCTTGTGCAGCTCCTATCCCCCAATTCCTGTCCACTCATAGGCAAATTATTCCTGCAGAGCCTACACAGACTAGATCCTAGGTTTTTGCTGTGTTTAATTATCATGGGATGAATGGGTGGATAGCTATCTATTCTGCCTAAATCTATGCCTAAATCCAACCTTCTCATCCTCTGTCACCCACTTCTCCTTTTGCCTTCAATCTTTCCCAGCATCAGGGGCTTTTCCAGTGAGTCAGCTCTTCGCATCAGGTGGCCAGAGTACTGGGGCTTTAGATTCAGCATCAGTCCTTCCAATGAATATTCAGGGTTGATTTCCTTTAGAATTGACTGGTTTGATCACATTGCAGATTATTTAAATAGTGAAGAAAGCTGAGCACCGAAGAATTGATGCTTTTGAACTGTGGTGTTAGAGAGGACTCTTGAAAGTCCCTTGGACTGCAAGGAGATCTAACCAGTCCATTCTAAAGGAGATTGGTCCTGGGTGTTCTTTGGAAGGAATGATGCTAAAGCTGAAACTCCAGTACTTTGGCCACCTCATGCGAAGAGTTGACTCATTGGCAAAGACTCTGATGCTGGGAGGGATTGGGGGCAGGAGGAGAAGGGGACGACAGAGGATGAGTTGGCTGGATGGCATCACCGACTCGATGGACATGAGTTTGAGTGAACTCCGGGAATTGGTGATGGACAGGGAGGCCTGGCGTGCTGCAATTCACGGGGTCAAAAAGAGTTGGACACGACTGAGCCACTGAACTGAATTGAACTGAAAGATCAAATTTCTGTCTCAACTGCATTCCCACCCAGAAGAATGGTAAATTGGCAGGGTGTCAGTGCATTTACACAGACCCACTCCTATTCACCAGAGAGGCAGGAAGGGCCAGGGAGGAGTGGCTGGGTGACTATTATGCAATTATCTGGAAATCTAATTTATGGAACCAGTAGCCATCTGTTCCTCGGGTAATGTGCCAAGGTACCTGCCAACATCAGAACAAGCTTTCTGCTGTTGGGTAACTAATTGCATCAATGGGACCAACACAGCACGAAACTCAACTTTTGAAACGTGATCTTCCACCAAATTATTATTTTCTGCTTGTATTTTTCTCTGAGTTGGTAAGCATAGCACAGAGTTTCTGACACATCAGGAGAATGATGGAGAGGTTGGGGCAGCCCTGTGCCCCCAAGATGCAGTAGGTCAGCAGGTATGAGGGGCAAGCACATTCTTGGAGCCATGCAGGAGGCTGTGGTTCAGCCATGGCCTGTTTTGCCTTCTGAGAAACAGGGAAGCCTGACTCAGGATGAAACTGGGAAAGGAGGTTGCCCTGCTGCTGCTGCTGCTGCTAAGTCGCTTCAGTCGTGTCCGACTCTGTGCGACCCCATAGATGGCAGCCCACCAGGCTCCCCCATCCCTGGGATTCTCCAGGCAAGAACACTGGAGTGGGTTGCCATGTCCTCCAATGCATGAAAGTGAAAAGTGAAAGTGAAGTCACTCAGTCATGTCCGACTCTTCCCGACCCCATAGACTGCAGCCCACCAGGTTCCTCTGTCCATGGGATTTTCCAGGCAAGAGTACTAGAGTGGGGTGCCATTGCCTTTTCCGGAGGTTGCCCTAGAAGGGTTTATAGGTTGTTATCAGTGGTTCTTTCAACACCTTTTGAATATTTTATCTTTTAAAGCACCTTGTTTAGAGACTAGAGGGAATAGACTATGCAGGAGGTGTGAAATCTATGTCTCCACCCCTCTCACTGTGGATGACCTGGTGGCCAACAGCTTAGATGCTGAGCTCCTCTGCTGTAATAAACTCCTCACAGGGAAAGACCTCTTGTTCTTTGGTATCACCCACAACAACCAGCACCCAAAAGGGAGCAAGCTGATAAGAAGTAGATTCTGCACCCTATTCTGCAACTCCTATTCGCCAACCACTGCCACTCATGGGCAAATTGTTCTCACGGAGCCTACACAGACTAGATCCTAGGTTTTTGCAATGTCATCATGGGATGGATGGATAGATAGATATCTATTCTGCCTAAAAAGACTTATTCTCAAAGTCCAGGTGACAGTATATTTTTCACTGCTTTTTTTTTTTTTTTAACCGTATCAGCATCATCAAAAATGTACCAGGAGTACTGGGCACTGTACAGGTCTTGGTACCAGCTAATTCTGGCCTTGAAATGGGACAGGAAAGGAACCAAGGATCCTGTCTCCTGGGCTCCTTCTAACCTCTCATTCAATTGCTATCATACTGGATTGGCTCTGAGCTTTACTGAGAAACAACAGCAACAAAACACTTTCTATCTTCCCAGTAGACCAGTATCTAGCACACTGCCCACACATGATGAATATTTAGTGATACTCTTAGTGCAACCAATAGGATAAAACAAGGGATTTAACCAGCAAGGGGAAGCACACTCAGCACTAAAGCTAAGCTAAAAGTGTGAAGTAGTGAGTGTTAGTCACTCAGTCGTGTCCAACTCTTTGCAACCCTATGAACCATAGCCTTCCAGGCTCCTCTATCCATGGGATTTCTCAGGCAAGAATGCTGGAGAGGGTTGCCATTTCCTGCTCCAGGGGATCTTCCAGACCCAGGGATCAAAGCTGTGTCTCCTGCATTGGCAGGCAGATTCTTTACCACTGAGCCACCTGGAAAGCCCATTGGGAAAGATAAACAAGAAATATTTGAGAAGATTGACTTGGCTTTCAAGAGATGTCTCCATTATATATGAGAATGGGGGTTTCTAAGATATGGATAATCCCTCAAACCAAAATATTCAAGATTCTAATTAACAGTTGTGGAATGGTTTCTATGAGGATTTGGCAGGGGAGGGGGGTGGGGGGGTTGGGTTTTAAATTTTTTTTAAGTGATTCTAAACTACCTTTCTGTTTGTATTTTGCTTGGATAAACTGGAGAATTAAGTATATGCCCTGGGCAAACATAAGCTAGGTGGTAAATAACAGTGGAAGGAAAGTTGGCTTAGGATTCATGGTTCCCAGTGATAACAGTGATGACATCTGCCCAGGGATGTGCTGGTAAATTTCTAACAACTAGCTCTACAATAAAAGCCCTGATCTACAGTGCTTGCCACGTTTAGTGACGTGAATACTCCTACCACAGCTTGTTCCAAAGTACTAGCATCATCACTGAACATGAAGTTGGGAAGAGAGCCAACCCCAACATACCACTGTATCTTCCAGTACAGGCTGGATTCAGGGGACAGAAACCAGAAAGTCCACCAGAGTTGGTAGGGCTGGAATCTTACATTTTTTGCATCTAGTATCATGATTCCTTGATATACCATGGCTTCCCAGGCGGCACTAATAGTAAAGATCCTCCCTGCTAAGGCAGGAGATGGAAGAGATGCAGGTTCTGTCCCTGGGTTGGGAAGATCAACTGGAGCGGGGCATGGCAACCCACTCCAGTATTCTTGCCTACAGAATCCTATGGAAAGAGGAGCCTGGACGGCTACAGTCCATAGGGTCACAGAGTCAGATTCAATTGAAGCAGTTTAGCAGGCACGCCTCATGGTTGCATTCAAAACTTAATTGCTCTTAATAAAAATTGGTACATAGAAAAATGATGTCAAGGAATACCTAAAGTGTATAACTTAGTCCACCGTCTAGAAAAAGTATTTGTCAATAAAGTTCTCAAGTTGGGATAGCATTGATTTCTAAAGGCTTATAATCACATTTAATATGTAACAGAAATTAGAGCGCTGAATTGGTTACAACAGTCAAGAATAGAAACAATCTAAGTGTCCATTGATGAATGGATAAAGATGTGGTGTATATATGTGTGATGGAATGTTACTTAGCCATCAAAAAGACCAGTGCCATTCGCAGTAACAGGGGTGCACCTAGAGATTATCACACTAAGCAGAGTCAGAAAGAGATAGACAAATACCATATGATATCACTTATATGTGGAATTTAAAATACAGCAAATGAACATACCTACAAAACAAAGACTCACAGACACAAAGAACAGACTTGTGGCTGCCAAGGGGGAGGGGTTATCAGGGAGGGATGGATTGGGAGTTTGGGAGTGACAGATGCCAGTTTGTATATATAGGACGGATAAATAACAAGGTCCTACTAGATAGCACAGGAAACTATACCCAATATCCTTTGATAAACCATAATGGAAAAGAATATGAAAAGAATATATATATATATATAAAAAAAGAAATTAAAGTGCTGAAAAATTGCACTAATATGATCCTTTGTTAACTCTAAATTTATCTTAAAACCTTAGATTTTAAGAATAATAAGAATTTTTCAGAATCTTTTCATTTACATTTTATTCAATTTTAAAAATAAATTATGCCTTTTCTTATAAATAAATGTCTCTGAGAGCCCCTGAGGGTATTTGTTTTGTACAAAGGGGGAAGGTAAAGAGACATCTTCTTCTCCAAAAGTCAGGTACAAGTAAAACTCTAAACAACAAGGCAGAACAAGGCATGCCTTTACGTTGATGACAAATTGAAATTACAATGAGTGATCACAGTTCAGATACACAAAATCGGAGTCGGGCTGCCATTAAGGATCTGCTCTCAGACATGTGGCTGCACCATCGATAACCTGAACTTTCTTTGAACCGTGCCAGCCCCAAGGACAACACCAGCAGTCTGCAGAGCACCACCTGCCAGCCGCAACCTTATGGTCGCAACGTGTCCCCTTGTAACTATGCAACCATTCTGGACCCCAACCACTCCTGACTTAACAAGCGCCCTTACTTCTTGCCAGCTTCAATTATAATTCTTGATAAACAGCTCCTGTAACTAACCATAATCTTGTAGTTTTTATCTTTGTAAGCCTCCCCCATTTTGTAGTTGAGAACACAATTCAGGTGCTTCTTTTCAATCTGTGTCTTGAAGGCTACAGTCCTAACAAACCCCAAATAAACACCTTTTTATTTCAATCAGGTCTTCATTTCTGAAATTTTGGTTAACACTGTTCCATATTTTTGATCTGGAAGATTCTCTTCCAGCTCTAGAATTCTGTGAGTCTCCATTTCTATTTAAAGGCCCAAGAAATGTCCTTTTGATGTGGTCATGGCTGACAGAGTTTGCTTTGGAGACCTGTCCTTCAGTGACGACAGAGTTTCCTCTGTCAAGTTCAGTGGGGCTGTGGCAACAAGTGCTTAGTAAAGTCAAGATACATAAACAAGCCCTCTTCTTGCACCTTCTCCCTGGGAATACTCTGCAAGCTCTTACCCCTTCCAATCAGACAGTTGCTTGGTGAGGTGGAAAGAAGCGGTAAGAGAAATAGAAACAAACTATCAATTTTTTTTTCTATGTCAGCAAATTCAGAATGCAATTCTCCTGGACCTAATCTCCAGAGACAAAGCAGACTTCGGTGAAGTAGAGCAAGTCTGCAGGGTTGAAGCTCAGATAACTCATCTGCCCACCTCTGAGTTAAGAACCCTAAAACTTTCTGGGCCATATGTGGCTGGGAAAGTGCTCCATCTTGTACTGTAAGTGTAGGGTTCTGTTGCCACACTCTCTCCCCCTGAGTCTGTCTTTTGTCTCTTCGCTCATCGCTGTCCAACTCCAACTCCTAGGAAAAGTCATATGCTCAAGTCCCTAAAATCTGATGCTACTTGCATTTCCACACATCCACCTTTGTTAGGTTCTGGGAAAGGAAACCACTTCAGATCTTGGTTCAGAAGTCATGTTTCAAATATAATTTTATGTGGTGAAATTTTACCTTAAGCTGGTATTTATTTAACTCATTTTTTCTGAAGAAATAAAGTCTGCTACAAAAAAGCAGAGTTAGCTGATTCTCATCTAGTGGTGGTTGCTAGGAAACCAAATTAGAATCGCCTAAGCTCTGACTTCCCTGTCTGGGGAACTCCTGGAGAATTAATGCAGACACAATTGATTCAATGATGAATCAGCATTATCCAGTGAGATCTTTTCTTTCTTACTGTTAAATTGTTATTTAAATAATTAACTTTAGCCTATAGTTTGTCTTAGCTCCTCAGTTAATCTTTAGACTCTCAGAGAATAAGTCTTCTTGCATGTATAGCTTTGAATCCCAAACGCCTGGTCACCAGAGCTTAGCCAATATGCACTGATTATATTTGAAGGGAGGTGGTCCATGGGAGAAATGCCCCTGGATGGAAAAATAAGCCTGAGGTAAGTTCCATTGATCATTAAATGCATTCTCAAAGCTGTTTTCTTACTTTGGCTTGTATTTCTCTTTTCTGTTCTTCAATTTGAGTCCTCAGAAAGGAAAACTTGCTGGAATATTCAAGAAGTGGTCATGGGGATTGGTGCAATCTCTTTGCAGAATAATTTGGCAAGATCTATCAAAGCTGCAGATGTACACGCATGGCAACACACAGGTCCAGTCCTAGATGCAGAAAAACCACACAGCAGGAGAAATTCACCAAGAAAGTTCACTTCAACATTGTCTGTGATTGTTAAAAAAAAAAACAAAAACAAAGGAAAACAGCGTAAATGTCCTTTCAGTGGGGAAGAAAAGGTAAAAGTGGGACTACATTCATACAACAGCAACCTATTAATACTGTACTAGAAATACTATTATGTATTACCATTCTGCATGATACAGTGCTATACCACACCAGGCCATACTATATGGCAGTTGAATGAGCTGGAGCTGCGTATGCCAACATGGTAAATCACTGAGCAAAACATATTTATTAGCAAAGAAATGCACACCCTATGATGCCATTTATATAAAGTTTAAAATGTCAAACCAAATTGTGTATGAATACATTATACAGTCACACACAAATATTTATGGGAATAAAATCACTAAATTCAGTTCCACGGTTACCTTTGGGAAGGGGGAAGGAAGGATGGGTCACAGAAGGCTACACAATTGTTTTCTAGAATGTTTTATTTATGAAAATGTATATTCGAAGAAAGTATAACAATGTTACAACTGGGTGAAGCTGAGAGGTAAGAGCATGGAGGGCTAGCCTCCAATCTATTTTTAATATTTGATATATTGCATATTGTTCTCAGAAACTTGCTTTGGGATGGCAAAAGACCGAAGATTCTTTTGCCAAGACAGATCAGCACCTGCACAAAGCTGGGACAAGAAAAGGCACTAAGGTGTTCTCAGTTCAAGAAATGACAGCTTCATTGCAAGTTCTGTGGACACATTACAAAGTTCACATGAATTCGGTCTTATGGAGAAGGCAATGGCACCCCACTCCAGTACTCTTGCCTGGAAAATCCCATGGATGGAAGAGCCTGCTAGGCTGCAGTCCATGGGGTCGCGAAGAGTCAGACACGACTGAGCAACTTCACTTTCACTTTTCAGTTTCATGCGCTGGGGAAGGAAATGGCAACCAAGGAAGGTCAGACACTGAGGCATGATTTTTTTAATATATGTAGCAAACAATAAATCTCTCTTTGTTTTGTTTTGTTTGAAGAATAGTTAATTATAAAAGCAGTACATCACTTTGGCAGCTAACAATGCCTAGAGCAACAGTTCTGAAGCTGTAATGAGCATAACAATGCAGATTCCAAAGTCCTACCCTTCCCCCCACCAAAGCTAGTTTCGAATCCCAGGCTGGAGCCTGTCATCTCCACTTATATCAATCACTCCAGACGGTCAGTGAGCAGGGTGACCACAGAGTAAACTGGGACTCTCCCAAGCAGATCATTTCACCCTCGAACCAGAGAACCTAAGTGGTTCTGACTATGACAATACACTGCAAGCACTGCTGGGTCATGGTAACATTAGTCAATAAACCGGTCCTTGAAAGTCCCAATCTACAAAATTATCACATCCAACAGACTATCCAGTGTTCATTCATTCAACAGATATTTTTTGTGAATGTATTCACCCATACAGGCATTGTTGAATGTCTGTATGGGCACAGTACTATTTTTATCTACCTTATCTCTTCTGTCTGTTAATTTCTTGACATATATATGTAAATTTTTACATAAATGCATAAATGTGGTTGGCTAGTTCATCCTCTTTGCTTTCTTTTGCCTGCAAAGTTGAACTGATATACTAGGAATGTCTTCTTTCTTAAAGTGTAGTCTTTTTTGTCCTTTTTCTTTGTTAACCATGCTCCTATTCTTTTTTTCCATCCATATACCTATGTCTCACTCACATAACCTGTGTTAATAACCTAATATGTACCCATCCATATGCTTCTTTACACCCATATGATTTTTTCCAAAATTTATTTATTCGGCTGCTCCTCATCTTAGGTGTGGCACACGGGTTCTTCCAGCTCTGTTGCAGCATCCAGGATCTTTAGTAGTGGCATGCAAACTCTTCGTTGCTGCATGTGGGATCTAGTTCCCTGAGCAGGGATCAAACCTGGGCCCCCTGCATTAGAAGCATGGAGTCTTAGCCACTGGACCACCAGGGAACACCCTATGCCTATATGATCTTATAAAGATGAATCTGCGCTTACATCTAAACGTAGCTCATCAACATGCATGGATGACTCTGCAATAAAAGATACAGTCTCCCTCCACCAGCAGCTTATCACCTTTGGGAAAGGCAATACACTTATATGAAAACATCAAGACAAAACAGTTGTACAGTACAATGAAAATTAGATGGACAAGGTCTATCATCTCATGTGTTGTAGGCTAATGAGAGGCAAAAAATAGAAAGTGTAAGGACTCACTATCATTGCCTCCATGTCACGGACCACCAGATCAGAATTAGTTTAATATTTGGATTCTGTATGTGTTAAGAGATGTGTTCTCCCAGGTCAAGAAGGAAGCATCTCACCCTCAGAGGTCAGAGCTGAGGGGAGAGTCCCTCCTCAGCGTGGAGCTCCCAGACCCAGAATCATCTTGGGTCTGGAATAAGGTGAAGGTCAAGCAAGCAAGAGCATGTGTTTAACTTAGCAAATGCCATGGTGATATTTGCAGGCATAATTGAGCAAATGTTATTTGCCGTGAGAAGGCATTTCGAAGCAGATGCGTCCCACCATCTCTCCACTTGGCTGCCTCGCAGTGAAGCAACCCCTTCCTCAGCCTCCCAGGAGACTGCCATTTGTCATGGGCCTGGGACCGAGACTTGGCAGCCAGACCACAGGAACAGCTCAAATCCTTCTGCTGGCTGGTGAGGTGGGCTTCTGATCCGGGCTTGGTAGAACTTGTATTTGCAGGCTTCAGAGGACCCATGTCAATTCCCTCCTTCCAGGTCAGCCCTGTGTCCCAACTGAGAGGGGAAGTGAGGCTTTGGGGGTGAAGTGACCCTCTTTAATGAACCCAGACATAGACTCTGAAGTGAGCAGTGGGGTAATGAAAAGACTAGAAAACAAAGGACGCAGAAACCAGCAAGCTAGGAAGAGCAGCTGGGATGCGTGAGACAAAAGGGGTCTGCTTCTATTTGAGAATCTTTGATTCTCCTTGTTAACTGGGTAGCTTCATTTACCCAAGTGGTTATTATTTTTTCAATCTTCTTGGCAGAACAGATTTGTTGCATCACAGGGCTTTCCTAGTGCTTAGCTTGTCCAGTATCAGATGGAAAAATAAAGAAACCAGCTAAGCAAAGAAGCCTATAGCACAACCTTTACTATTACCAGGGTTAGCCCCATATCCACTCAACAGGGATTCTAGGAACTCGCTCAGATCCTCTGAGAAATACTTACTGCAATACTACCCAGGAAGGTGATGTAATTTAAAAGCCACTGCACTTGAAATTGAATATCTAGAAAGAAGGCATATGGTACAGTGGAATGAAAATCAGACTTCAGTGGCTGGTGTTCCAGATCCTCCACTCATCCATGGGGTGACTCTGGGTCACCTTAACTCCCTGAGCCTCTGTTTCTTTGTCTGTAGAACTAGAGTGTTAACATCTTCCCACTTACCTCACCTGACTGATGTGATGAGGATCGTGTGTGGTGATGACGGCTAAGGCATTTAGAAATGCTAAAGGCTGTAGAATAATAAGGTGGCTCTAGTGGTAAAGAATCTGCCTGCCAGTGTGGGAGATGCAGAACACTCGGCTTCAGTCCCTGCATCAGGAAGATCCCCTGGAACAGGAAATGGCAATCCCACAGACAGTCCATGGGATCACAAAGAGTTGGGCACAACTGAGTTCCTAAGCACATGTATGCGCGCGCGCACACACACACACACACACACACACACACAGAATGATAAAGTCCTCGTGGCACTGGATCACATCTTTTGCTACTAAAGATTTGAGAGGAGCCTACAAGAGGCCCCAGGAGAGATGTATAATAGGAAAGCATATAGCAAAGACACTAAGGCAATGCCTAATTACCTGCTAAACGGGGTGAAGAAGAAAGGACCTTTGTCGTTAAGAGAAGCAAATGATGATTCTGGTCTACAAGATATAGTTTTAGAAAGAGGTTGGGAGTTAAGTCAGTCCTTGAGAATTTGAACAACTGGACAATTCAAGAACCCAGGTGAACAAAAGCATACAGATGACATTATCAGAAAGTAGAAAAAAGTTGTCTGCATCCCAAGTAGGAGGGTATCTGTGAAGCTGATCTCCTTACTAAGGGGCATCAAGGTGTCCTCTATTGACCCTCCACTGCCACCTAACTTTGAGATAAGAGATAAGGCCAAGAGAGAACCCTCCAGTCCTTCATTACCTCACATGACTTTCATTAGGTTTTTCCTATGCAGACTCAATGTTACGAAAGATACTTTATAATTTAAAAAATCAAGCAGTAATTCAGCCACCTCCAATCTTTTGTATAACAGGACAGGGTGTAAATGACAAATAAGTAGGTATAATTGTTTTCCTGGCTCATTATTCATTCATAATGTAGATATCTGCCAATCAACTTTTCCTATTAGCATGAGGATAACCAGTGTTGCCACACCAAGCTAATAATATAATTCTAGCCCAAAGGCTAGGAGGCGAAGGGGACAACAGAGGACGAGATGGTTGGATGGCATCACTGACTCAATGGACATGAGTTTGAGCAAACTCCAGGAGATGGTGATGGACAGGGAAGCCAAGAGTGCTGCAGTCCATGGGGTCATAAAGAGTTGGACATGACTGAGTGACTGAACAACAAGCCCAAAGGCAAAGGAACTGAACATTTTTGTTAGCACAAGCATTATTATCTGTGTAAACGTACAACTTCCTAAAAACTTTATGAAATATTGAAAATAGTTCAACTATCTCTAATGAGACCTGGAAGTCCAGATCTCTAGGTCAGCAATCACTTTCCCAGAAGGTAATTTATTTATCAACAATAGGAGAGTTGAAAAACATTGCCTGGACTCCCTTAGGGCAGAATGCTTAGAAGTGACATGAAGGTGAGCCACAGAGAAGTCCGCATCAACCATGTCTATCTCAGCTCCTGTTCTTGTTTCCTGCATGCCTCAAAGTCTGGACAGCGGCTGCCGTCAATCAGCGAAGTTTCTTCTGAGGGCTTCTCATGGGTGAACCCTCAGTTGCAGGAAGTGTGTCACTTAAAATGGCCCAGAAAGTGCACCCCTGTAGAGAACTGTTTTATCTCCCCTCCTGGTCATCATTATCCTGAGCCCCGCCCCTCCCTTTCTCCCAGACTCTCCAGCCAGGGGTCTTAATTGTCTCTTCATCCCAGTCCAGGCAGGAGTATATGCTGAGCTTCATCCACTGCATGGGTTGGACCATCTCTAGTCCTCTTATTCAGTGGGCTGACTTGCCCTGAGCCTGGCTTCCAGCTTCCTGCCTCCTAATGCTTTTCTCCTTCCAATTCTTTGGAAGGCAGAAATTTTAATATCATGGTATAAAATATATCTAAACCTCAGAAATGTTGCCATGATTTCCTTAAAGCAATGTTGTGATAATGGAAGTTGTGGGGAGGGCCTAAGGAGAAATACTGGAAAATACATGAAGTTAGAATGTATTGAACCATCACCAGTAAAGATCAAGAATGAAGGCACTCTGACTTCCAAAGACCAGAACCAATACACCAGGCAGGAATATCCCTCGAAAAGAGAAGAGCTGCTCACTGCTGGAAATGTCTCCTGAACAGTGTTCAGATCTGCTGTGTGGTCTCCTGAGCAGACCGCCTCCTCAGAGGGATTACCATAAAAATGGTGGGTGTGGGACCTTTGCTGATAAAGGTCTGTCTAGTCACATGAATGGATGTGAGTGTTGAACTATAAATAAAGTTGAGCACAGAAAAATTGATGCTTTTGAACTGTGGTGTTGGAGAAGACTCTTGGGAGTCCCTTGGACTGCAAGGAGATCCAACCGGTCAATCCTAAAGGAAATCAGTCCTGAATATTCATTGAATGGACTGATGCTGAAGCTGAAGCTCCAATACTTTGGCCACCTGATGCAAAAAACTGACTCATTGGAAAAGACCCTGATGCTGGGAAAGATTGAAGGCAGAAGGAGAAGGAGATGACAGAGGATGAGATGGTTGGATGGCATCACCAACTCGATGGACATGAGCTTGGGCAAGCTTGGGGAGTTGCTGATGGACAGGGAAGTCTGGCGTGCTCCAGTCCATGGGGTCACAAAGAGTTAGACACGACTGAGCGACTGAACTGAACTGAACTGGCAGGTGTGGGTCACCTTGGATACAAACATCTGGATTCCAGTGTCCTGATTCTTCTTTGAGATCAGTAGGAATTCTTTGCCCCAGGCCCAACCCCACCCCCTCTAAATAAATGATAACAGACCTTCTGAAATCACAGTGCCAAAACCCAGAATGGGTCTTGAAAGATACAAACCCAGCCCGATGTTGGGCCCAAAGCAGCCTCTCAGCTGCTGTTCTTGGATCCCCTTATCTGCACTGCGAGGTCCTTAGTACCAACGACTCCGGAGGAAGACAGTGTAGAGCAGAGGATAACGATGTGAGTTTTGGCATCAGAACCTAGCTCTGCTGTGTAACTGGGGCAAGGAGCTCAGCCTCTCTTAGTGTCTTTGTCCTCGTCAAAGTGTTGGCAGTGATAATAAGATCTCTTCAGAGGGTCATCGTGAGGATTAAATGGTGCTTAGCACAGCAGCTGGCACACTGCAAGTGTTCCATAAATGTTAGCTGTTGCTATTAATACCCAGCATGCTCCCACCGTGTTGCTTTGGCAAGGGCACTGCCCTGTGCTTTGCACAATTCAAAGACAGTTTTCCCCTCTTAACAATCTGTCCTTCAGCACCTTGGCCAGAGACTCCAGAATCCCTGTGGTGCTGTTTTACTAGACTTTACCAGATGGGATCAGAGGGCACTCTGCCTGCACCATGGTCTTCAGCCGACTTCACTAGCCGGTGGGCTTGTCTATCTCTCTGAGGCACTGAGAGCTCAGAACTTCAATCGCCTATAAATGGCAACAGATCGAGAAGCAAAACCAGTGCACCTCTTTCTCTGTGATTCTTCCAAAGAAAGGAAGCCTTTTGATGGCCAAGGGGGAGCCCTTGATTCTAACCTCTGTTCTGGCCAAACTCAAGGTGGTGCAGCAAGGCTGCTTAATTCAGTGGGGAAACAAGAACTAACCAGAGGAGAAGTGTGATTGAGGACTATTCCAGCCTCTCACGATTCTTCCCTCACTGCTCCCAGAGGGAATTCAGGTTGGAAAACATTGATTTAGTATCACAAAGCCAGCTTAATGAAAGCTCTTAGAGACAGCTGAGGTGGCTGTGACTTCTGAGAGAAAGGAGAGATGACAAAATCCCCCCTGGGCATTATTTCAAGTTGTTTTCTTGAAACTCCCAGAGCAGTCAAACAATTATTTCTTTGTAAAATCCAGGAAAAGCTAGAGAGATAGACTTCCTGGGAAAAAAGAACTCATTCCACAGAAAGTGTTACTCATTCAGTCATTTCCAACTCTTTTCAACCGCATGGTCAGTACATGGAATTCTCTAGGCAAGAATCCTGGAGTGAGTTGCCATTCCCTTTCCAGCGGATCATCTCAACCCAGGAAACCAACTGGGGTCTTCTGAATTGCAGACAGATTCTTTGCCATCTTAGCTACCAGGGAAGACCGTTCTATATTCTACAGGAAAGCAGGGATGAGATGAACAAAGAGCATGAAGGTTATAATTGGAAGGGAGATTTCAGATGATTTGTATTTTACAGATGAGGAAACTGAGACTTGACAAAAACAAGGTACATTTCCCAGGTCACAACAGTCAGAGGCAGACATGAATTAAAAACAGAAATAAACAACTAGTGTTTATTATAGAGCTTACCATGTTTCAGGCTTCATAAGGAGCTTGAGCATGTGATTTAGCCTCTCTGAGCCTCAGTTTTTCCCATCTGTGAAATGGGGATAGTTATATTGCCTACCTCAATGTTATAGGGTTATTTTAAGGGTTAAGTGAGTTCTCCATGTGAAGATCTCAGAACAGTGCCAAGCACACAGTAAGCACAGTCTGTGTAAGTTCTTACTATTGTCACAAAAATGATTGACATTGTTAACTTTTTAGGTGGATATCAGGGTGAAGTGACTATGTTGCCTCTCAAGACAAGGGCAAAGCTCTTGACTGACTCAAAGACAAAGGCAAAGCCTTCATCAGCCAAAATAAGTGTGGTAAATACTTCTCTGGCAAGGAAACAGCTGTGACCCTCCTTAGAAGGGCAGGAATGTCACCTGCCAAGGAAACAGAGGACTCCCATCAAACAAAGGCCACTCCATTGTGGCCACCCCACAGACAATCCAGACAGGGCAGAAGTCCCACCCAGCAGGACGGAGAGACAGCCAAGAAGATGAGGAACTGAGAGGGCACAGAGCTGTGAGGGGGGGGGGGGGGGGGGGGGGGGGGGGGGGGGGCAGAGAGGTAGTGCGGGAGAGAGATGAGACCACGGAAGAAGGTCGGAGGACTAGAGGGGTCTGGATGGTGAGGGGTCCAACAGAAGTGGCCAGGAAAATGAGCTCTAAAGAAAATTCCAGAAGTCTATATAAGTTTACCCATGTCTATGCATGTCTATGGAGTAATCTCACTTATTAAAGGGTCCTCCCCCCAGCATATACTTCTGCATAATGTTTGCCTGCTTCAGCAGCCTGATTTGGGATCCAGTGAGGCTCTCCAACTGGTTAAATACAGCGTGGGAGCTAAGGGGGTGCCCAAACACATGTGGCATTGTACAAGTGAAGTTTGGGGACCCCTAAGGTTTTAGGGTTGGTGCCCCCATTTCAGTCCTCAAGCCAAAGAGGATACTCCAGTGAGGGATCAGCAAGCCCTCTTGTGCCAGAGTTTTGTCCTACACCCTCTCCTGTGGTCGCTCAGAGCCACCTGGCCATCTGGCAAGGAGCAGCAGCCAACCACTTTCCCACCCAAACACAGAGGCTGTGATCTTGAAGGGGGGCTCGGCTGGCCCTGGGACACCCTTCCTGCTCTTCATCCAGAATGAAGGGCCTGTTAGGTAGCATTTTAAGGCGAAAAGCACTGGGTTCCTGTATACAGGAGGGGTTTCCTTAGCCCCTCTCCATGTAGGTTTCTATGCCCGGTGTCTGCATAGTAACAAAATCCTGCATCCACAGGGACCAGCCATTGACATCTATCAACTTGTGTTTGGTGTTTAGGTCTTTTCCTGAATTTGACTGATTAGGGATGTTGTGGGGAGGCTGTGTTTACCAAGGGGTTTTAGTACATGAAAGTGGATCTTGTCGAATAGGCTGGAAACCATTAGACTCAGGAGAATGAATACAAGCACAGCTTGTTCTGTAATAGCTTCAACACACAGGCTGCAATTGTCTTTTGCCTTCTCCTCTTGGCTCCCCTCCTCCTTCTGTTTCCTCTCCATCCATTCCCCTGATGATCTCATCAACTCCTATATCTGCAACCCTCACCTGCAGACCCAGGATGCCAAATGCACATTTCAGCTCCTCTTTTTCCCCGACCTTGGTTCCATGCCTCCAAACCTCCTGAAGTGTTGCCAGGTTCTCAAACTCAATAATATAGAACAAAATTCACCATCTACACTTCTGAAGCCCGCTGCCCTTTCTGAGACCCCTTCCTCATACCTTATTGCTGTTTTACAGTTCAGTTCAGTCACTCAGTCGTATCCGACTCTTTGTGACCCCATGGACTGCAGCATGTCAGGCTTCCCTGTCCATCACCAACTCCCAGAGTTTGCTCAGACTCATGTCCATTGAGTCAGTGATGCCATCCAACCGTTTTATGCTCTGTCATCCCCTTCTCCTGCCTTCAATCTTTCCCAGCATCAGGGTCTTTTCCAGTGAGTCAGTTCTTTGAATCAGGTGGCCAAAGGATTGGAGTTTCAGCTTCAGCATCAGTCCTTCCAGTTGAATACTCAGGACTGATTTCCTTTAGGATGGACTGGTTTGATCTCCTTGCTGTCTAAGGGACTCTCAAGAGTCTTCTCCAGCACCACAGTTCAAAAGCATCAGTTCTTCAGCGCTCAGCTTTCTTTATAGTCCAACTCTCTCATCCATACATGACTACTGGAAAAACCATAGTTTAGACTAGACGACCTTTGTTGGCAAAGTTGACTGTTGCACTCTGAACTGTTTGCAGTCCTCTCGCCTCTCCCCTCCCGGCCCCCAGTATCCAGTGAGCCTCCCAGCTATGCCAGTGCTGCTCTCCTGCTTCTGCTCCCTCGTCACTGCTGCTTCTCCAATCGTGACGGTCGCTCCTTACTTGTCTGTTGCAACAACCTCCTGATGGGCCTCCCAGCCTCAGCTGCTCCTTGCCCTCATCCCCCTTTTCCGGACTCTGTCATCAGATTAATCATTCAAAACACTGTGTTTGATTACATCACCCCTTCAATTGGGGGAGCAGGGAGAGAAGGGGAGGAAACGTTGTTCCCCCCCAGCCAGTTTCTCCAGAATAAAATGAGAATTCCTTGACCTTCAAAAAGACAAAGAGGGGCATGGAATGAATTTTCCTTCATGAGCCAACTGCAGTTGATTGGGGTTGACTGAATAGGGCTTCCCAGGTGGCGCCAGTGGTAAAGAACCTGCCTCCTAATGCAGGAGACATGAAATACACAGGTTTGATCCCTGTGTTGGGAAGATCCCCTGGAGGAGGGCATGGCAACCCACTCCAGTGTTCTTGCCTGGAGAATCCCATGGACAGAGGAGCCAGGCAGGCTACAGCCCATAGTGTCACAATGAGTCAGACATGACTGAAGTGACTTAGCGTGCAACACAAGTAGAGCACAGTGTGGAAAAAACTCTAAAGCTGTATCCAGAGTTAATGGAAAAGATGCTCAGGATCAGTTGGTCATGTCTTTCATAAGCACTGGAACTGGGCAATGGGACACCCATGCCTCCTATGGGCCAACCCACTTCTAGGCTTCCCATCCTTTGGCCCACCTTTCATCTTATTAACATTAGAGCTCTCCAATCTCTTGGTTAAAATAAAAACAAGTCACTGCACTGCTCCTCAAACCTGCTGTCTAGCCACCTACTTCTGCGCTTTATTCGTATTGCCATTTCTCCTCCCCAGTGCCATTAAGCTCAATAATGTAGAACAAAATTCACCATCTACACTTCTGAAGCCTGCTGCCCTTTCTGAGACCCCTTCCTCATACCTTATTGCTGTTTTACAGTTCAGTTCAGTCACTCAGTCGTATCCGACTCTTTGTGACCCCATGGACTGCACTCAGTCACTAAGTCGTGTCCAGCTCTTTGCAATCTCATGAACTGTAGCCCACCAGGCTCCTCTGTCCATGGGATTCTCCAGGCAAGAATACTGGAGTGGGTTGCCATTTCCTTCTCCAAGGGGTTGTCCTGACCCAAGAATCAAACCTGCATCTCCTGAATTGTCAGGCGGATTCTTTACCCAGCCACCTGGGAAGCCCTGCCATTAAGCTACACTTCTATAAATCCCATCTGTTTCTCAAAGCTCTTCTCAAATTCATCTCGTCCCTAAAAGCATCCTTATTTTCCCTGAACGATATCTCCCTCAAAGTCTTCAATTAGTATCCCCTCTCTGATGCCACAACTTCCTTTCTATAAGCAATTGGACAGTAGGAGCCATACGGCTTGTCCAGTATTTTGCACGTGGCAGACAAATATTTGCCAGAAATGAATGAGTGGATATTCATATGCAATATGTGTCCCTAAAAGGATGCTGTCCACCAGTTATTTTTCAATTAGGTCAAAATGTACGTATCACAACTGAATGATTGGCTAATTATTAGCAATCAGATCTATAACAGGAATGCAAGCTGAGCTCTGATTCACCTGCCCTTCCCTTTATTCAAAGCCCTGGGAAGTTTACTATTGAGCATTCCAGTCCTTTCTCTTTTGCCAGGCTCCCTAGGAGCACACATGTGGAGATAATTGAACCTCTCCAGGGCCCATGCTCTACGGAGGCAGAGAGTGAAGGCTTGGAGAGTTGTCTTGGCAGCCCGACGCCATCTGGGGAATATATGCTGATGTTGCTACAGACGGCATGCTGTTCACTTTACCCCCTGTAAGTTCACGTTCATTGTTCTGCGTCTGGTTTTCAAAGATTCAAAAATTAGTTGACTCAGAGCGCCCCCACATTAAAAAATAAATGCATACCCGGAGTAAGTATACTCAAAGAACAGTCATAGACAGTGATCCTTGAGTGCTCCTTTAAGAACTGTTTGCCTGTTGGTGTCACCTGTGTGTGACCCAGAGTGGGCAGAGCCCCGTGGTTCCCTAACCTGACTGAGAATCAAAATCCTCTCGGGGGACTTCCCTGGTGTTCCAGTGGTTAAGACTCCACCTTCCAACACAGAGAGAGCAGGTTCAATCCCTGGGCGGGGAGCTAAGATGCCACAGGCCTCAAGGCCAAAATGTAAAACCGAAGCAATATTGTAACAAATCCGATACAGACTTTATAAATGGTCCAAACCTTACGACACACACACACAACACACACTGTTAAATTTTTAAAAGTCCACTGGCGATATTTCTTTCCTAAAAATATATAGGAATTCTTGGGCCCCATCCTATGAGTCCTATGAGTTTCTGATTTGGCTCTGATTGGACCAGCAGCTCTTCCCTCATCTCAAAGCCGGTATCAACCCTCCTCCTCTATGACCTTCTCTCTGTAAGGGCTAAGGGCTCTCCTTACTCTGAACTCAGAATGATCTCTTCTACTTAGAGGTTCTGAATTACTTTTTTTTTGGCCGCTCTGGGCTGCACCTGGGCTTTCTCTAGTCGCTGTGGGCAGATTCTCCTTGCAGCTTCTCTCGTGTGGAGCATGGGGGCTCCAGGGCATGCGGGCTTCAGAGCACAGGCTCAGCAGTTGCGGCACTTGGGCTTAGTTGCCCCGTGGCACGTGGGATCTTTCCAGACCAGGCATCAAACCTGTGTCCCCTGCGCTGGCAGGCAGCTTCTTATCCACTGGAGCACCAGGGAAGCCCTGTATTTCGCTTAATAATGGTGAGGGTTCAGCCACTCTGGAGCTCCACTTCAGGCAAATCCAGGCCTGTCTTCCTGATGGTGGGCCCAGCCACCCCGCCAAGCTTCACCCAGACCCAGGCCTGCTATGGACCTGTAGTCACTGAGTCCTCCCCACCGTGGGCAATAAAAATTCTGTAAACTCCTATCTCAAGAGGCTCACAGGGGTCCCCCAGGAGGTGAGAAAGTCCCAGTGGGCTTGTGGTGGGACATCCAGTAGAATGAGGTGTGCATAGCATCGTGGGAGTTGAGGGAGCCCCTGGGATCAGACCCACTCTGTGCTCCCACCCCCAGCCCTAAACAACTGAGGGCTCCCGGGCACCATCTCCTATCCTTCGAGGTGACCCTGACTTGTTCCCCTTGATACAACCCTGGGCTCCCAGTCCCTCCCTCTGGTCAGGGTTCACAGTGGCTCTCTGAAGGCAGCTCCTGTTGTTGAAGCTGGTGTAACCTGGTGGGTGATCTCTGTGCCCTGCAAACCAGGCAAGCTGGGTTTAAACCCCAGCTCTGTCACAGGAACAGCCCGACCTGGGGCAGGTTATTCACCTTGCCCGTTCTCAATGTCCTCTGCGAAACTGAGAACGCTGTCATTTGCATCACGTGTGAGGAAAACACAAATGAGAAAATGAGTGCATGGTGACCATTTTAAGAGGTCAACTGATGACTCTCATGGGGAGAATTCCAGACGCGGTGCAGAGAAGAGCAGGGCTTCGACAGGGTTCTGAGAAAGCAGGAATCCTGCTTTCACCTCACACCCTAGTTGTCAAGGGCCCCGCCTCCTTTCTGCCTAGGCCTGGGCTAGAACCACAGTCCAAGCAGCAGGCGTGGCAGCTCACTCCTACTCGGTGAGGGCCACACGGTGCTCCTGCGGTGCTTTCCTGAGCCCCATCACCCACCAGGAGCCGTGATGAGCTCCTGAGCAGAGGTAGGAGCCACCCACTTTAGGCAGGCCTCCTGGTCCTGAAGCACTGGAGACCTTCTCTCCACCAGCAACTATGAATCCTTCTCCTAGGTGGTTGCCAGGCCCAGGTCCGCAGACCACAGAGGTGGGCAGTAAGGGGATGGGCAGGGGGTGCTGCCAATAAGACTGAAGATGTGTCTGTTGGACACCTGGCTAGCAAACGGCATTAGACAGCGTAATATGGTGTGTCAGTTACAGTAACTTTCTGTTCCTCCTAAAAGTCTGGCCACAGCGGGTAGCAGCCCTGTTTTAACTCTCCAAAGTGGGCTGGTTTCTCAGGAATCATGCCACAACTTCCTTTCCATCCCGTGTCCCCAGCTGATGGATATCATCGAAACTCCTGGTAACAAGAAATTCTTCCAGGCTTGGTGGACAGATTCTGCCTTGCCCACTCGTTGCTAAAACTGCATTTGTCGATATTGCTGTGTAACAAACCATCCTGAAAGCTAGTGGCTCAAAACAGTAAGCACTGGTTATTGGTTACAAGCCTACGAGTCAGCTGGCCTCACACATGCACGGACAGTCCCCTCAAGGTGGGGGAGGCAGCCCTCCCTATCATGGCTGGATTCTCACGTGTCTAGGGGTCAGCAGTTGAAAGATGATCTATGATGGCCTCGGGCTGGGACAAATGGCACTTGATTCCTCCATGTGGCCTCTATTCTTTTGCCAGAGATTAATACTATCCTGGGCTTGTCTCCAAGGTGGCAGAGTTCTGCAAGCAGAGTTATCCAGGGACTCTGGAGGCCTAGCTCTGAATTGGCATTATCGTTTCTGCCACATTCTAAGTCAAAGGAAGTGGCAGAACCAGTTCAGATTCAAGGGAAAAAAAAAAAAAATTCCTCTATTCAAGGAGAAAGATGCAAAGCCATATTTAACACTCTATATGGATGCAGGGAGGGAAAGAATTGGGACCCTATTCTCCAACAGTTTATCACAACATGGACAGAGTCATCGCTGTGAAACGATTTTCCTTAAAAGCCACACGGACTCACTTTGCAATATATTACCACTAGTAGAACAAATTTCTAATCAGGTTAATGCCTCCAGAGTGAGAGAAAGAAGGCGAGAAGGAATGAGCGAATGAACGCATTTCAGTCCCGTGGTCGTGGATTAAGCACCCCTTCCCCCTGCATCCCCGCCCTTGCATAATCCAGGATTCCAGTCTCACAGCTGGAGCTCCTCTCCTCCCTCCAGGAATCCCTTCACAAGGGAAGCTCCCGTGACTCCTGACTCAGGGCTTTCCCAAGAGCAGCAGGGTGAAGTCAGGTCAGTGAGAACTCGGTCCAGGCATTGTAATCCAACGCCAGGGAGATGCCTCAAACCTCAGGGCATTCAGCAGCTTCAGGACTCTGCCCCGGAGCTCAGCAACCCCAGAAGCTGCTGAGCCTGGAGAATAAGCACACAAGAGTGTCTTTTTAAAAAAAAAAACAAGTGGCCAGACTGAGGTCAACAAGGGAACATAAAACATAAATATGAATTGCCTCTGGGAACACGATACTAATGCCTGCCCCAGGGGAGAAACTGAGATGCCAGCAGGTAGGGAACAGGAGAGTGAAAAAGTTGGCTTAAAATTCAACATTCAGAAAACTAAGATCATGGCATCTGGTCCCATCACTTCATGGCAAATAGATGGGAAACAATGGAAAAGAGTGTCAGACTTTATTTTCTTGGGCTCCAAAATCACTGCAGATTGTGACTGCAGCCATGAAATTAAAAGACGCTTGCTCCTTGGAAGAAAAGTTATGACCAACCTAGACAGCATATTAAAAAGCAGAGACACTACTTTGCTGACAAAGGTCCGTCTAGTCAAAGCTATGGTTTTTCCAGTAGTCATGTATGGATGTGAGAGTTGGACTATAAAGAAAGTTGAGTACCGAAGAATTGATGCTTTTGCACCGTGGTGTTGGAAGAAGACTCTTGAGAGTCCCTTGGACTGCAAGGAGATCCAACCAGTCCATCCTAAAGGAGATCAGTTCTGAATATACATTGGAAGGACTGATGCTGAGGCTGAAACTCCAATCCTCTGGCCACCTGATGTGAAGAACTGACTCACTGGAAAAGACCCTGATGCTGGGAAAGATTGAAGGCAGGAGAAGGGGATGACAGAGGATGAGATGGTTGGAAGGCATCACTGATTCAATGCACATGAGTTTGAGTAATCTCAGGGAGTTGGTGATAGACGGGGAAGCCTGGCGGGCTGCCATCCATGGAGTCACAAAGAGGCAGACACGACTGAGCTGCTGCTGCTGCTAAGTCGCTTCAGTCGTGTCCGACTCTGTGCGACCCCATAGACGGCAGCCCACCAGGCTTCCCCATCCCTGGGATTCTCCAGGCAAGAGCACTGGAGCGGGTACTGAACTCAAGAGAGCACTGAGCTCAACTGAACTGAACTGAGGGAACAGGGAGGCCTGTAGGGGGCGTCCTAGAGCCTTCCGCACACTGCCTCTCCCTCTGGGCTACAGAATCACACAGACCCCAGGGCTGTGTGGTTTCTAATTTGCCCTCTTCCGTGGCTCACTGTGGAATGGCTGCCTCCATGAATGTTCCATAGTCTCTCCGTGGATGTAGGTTGTTGGTCCTGGGAGCGCGAGGAGGCTCCATGTAGAAGTAGGACCCCTCGGTGCACTGACGGCAGGACCCGGGAAACTGCAGCCACCACACCCTCCCACAGGCTGCAAAACGCCTCTTCCTCTTACCCTCTGTGCCAAACCCGGTGCCTAAGGGAACCCAACAAACGGTGGATCTCTCTCGGTTTTGTGTTTCATTGTGCGGCTCTGAGCCCGGGCAGCATCTCTCTTTCTTTTCTAAAAAATCCAGCAGGGGGAGCAGCAAAGCTCTGGGGCCTTGTTTTAATTTTATTTCTAACGTTTGTCTCTTACATACATTGTACATAATCCCTTCATCCCCTGCATTACTGTGATCAATTTGTTCTTTTTGGAAACAAGACTTTGAAGAAAAAAAAAAAAAACTAAATAACTCAAGGACATCTTCCAAGAAAAATACAAGAATTCAAAAGAGTAATCTTCCACTTGAATGATTTGGGCCTCTATTAATTATAACTTCCTATTCATTGTGATGAATGATTGCCAGGATGACATTTAGAACAGAAAGATGGGGAAGAATAACAAGGGGAGAGTTGTCTGTGTGATCAGATCTAACCATGGAATCGTCTCTCCCCAGGGGAGGTGGCAGGACCTCACTTCAGGATCCTTTTAAAACTAGCCCTAGAAAAGCCTAGAAGAACATGCTGGAAGAACAGCTGTCCCCTAGAGAGAGATCAGAAATGCCCTCCACGGTTCCTTCCATCTGGGCTTTCTGAAGTGACTGACAGCTGTGAAAATGGTGGAGACAACAGCAAGGTAAACACAGACAATACCAACTAGGAAAAAAGGTTTATCTTCTAAGAGAAATTATTGCAACCAGCTTAATGACTTGATAGAAGGGAGCCATCAGTGAGTCCCCAATACTCAGCAGTTTCAGAAACGTTTCCTCGATGATTTTTATTGGATCTATTTAATTTTTCTCCACGGGCTCAATTAACACATCATTTGGATCACCTGCTAAGCTCCTTACCAAATGGGCCCACATGCTTCAGATGGCAGCCTATACTTTAGGAGGAAATTCTCCAGAGATACAGTCATCATTATTTTTGGGACATCACAGTTCTGTGGCGCCTTCCCCAGGGTGGTGAGGACCTGTGGGTAACTCAGTGCTGCTGAGAATGAAGCTGCACCTGATCTACGTGGTATTTGGTGGTAAGTCTTGCAAATAAGCAGCAGTCTGAAGCTCAGTAGCCTTGACCTCTTCCCAGTTTCCTAGCAGGAGCATCTCTGCCTGGGTTCTGAGGGCCCTTTACCTTACTATAGCCTGCTGGGGGGCCAAGAACCCAGAGGGGCCCCTGGAGGCCCCACACCCTAGCTCTTCCTCACCAGCTCCTCCAAAGGAATTCAGTGCCTCAGGCACCCCCCTGCCCAGCTCGGGTGGAGGAGACAGAAGCAGTTTTCAGACTCCGCATTCACCCAGACACGGCCCACCCGATGCACAGGGCACTGCGCAAGACACTGCTGGAGGCTCAGGGTGAGCTCCCAGGAGGGCACAGCTCTTCCTGCTCATGCATCTGCAGCCACGTTGCTTGGGACACACCCTGGTCACTGAAGAAGCCCACTCCAACCTGACAGATGTAGAGGGGGTTTCCCTCCATCACATGCTAGTTAACACAGATTTGGGGGCCACCTGCTAAGCATGCCATGGAACATGCCACAATTCTGGAGGCCCAGCCAGGAGAGGCACCACCCGCTCCCTTGCTGGAGCTGGCTGTGGACGGGCACCTCCTGTTAGATCGGTGGTGGCATTCAATTAGAAGTAAAGTGCCCGATAAATGTAATGCTCTTGCATGCTAAGTCGCTTCAGTCATGTCTGACTCTTTGAGACCCTATGGACTGTAGCCCACCAGGCTCCTCTGTCCATGGGATTCTCCAGGCAAGTATACTGGAGTGGGTTGCCATGCCTTCCTCCAGGGGATCTTCCCAACCCAGGCATCAAACCCAGGTCTCTTATGTCTCCTGCATTGGCAGGCGGGTTCTTTACCACTGTCGCCACCTGGGTTATGCTCTTGAATCATCCCAAACCCATCCCCCCCACCCCGGGTCTGGGAAAAAAATTGTCTTCCACGGAATCAGTCCCTGGTGCCAAAAAGTTTGGGGATTGCTGCTCTAAGGGACCCTGTGGTCATTTTCTGGTTGAAGAAAACTGTCAGACCTGGCATTCTGTCGTTGCGCTTCTGTGTGTGTGTGTGTGTGAGTAGTTATCATGATGATAGTGAAGGGGTGAGAACAAGTTCTCTCTCAGGACCCTGATCTCTTCTTTCTCAAGCATCTTTGCCCCTATACAGCCAGGAAGATGCAAACAGAGACAGTTCTGTCAAGCATCAAATGCAAATGGGCTCATCAAATGCAAATGGGCATGTGCGGAATAACCTACTTCGTTGGTTTGGCTTCAGTAAGAGTCAGAAATGGGGGACACTTTCTCTTCTCCCGTCCCGAGGCCTTTGTGTTAAACAGCTGGGCTCCTTAGTCTCCAGGGAGTTTCCCTGGCATTTGCCATTCAGAACTGTAGCCAGAAGTTGTAACTACCACGGAGACAGCCACACACGGGCAAGCAGGCACACGTTTCCTCCCCTCCCCCATCTACGAAACACCCCTAATGTGGAAGCACTTGGTAGGGAAGACCTGGTCAATGATGAAGGAGATGAAGTAGGGGGAACGGCCTTTCCAGAAAGAGAAATGGGTGATTTCTTCAAAGCCGAAGGGTAGGAAAGGATGACGATAACACAGGAGGTGGGAACAGGAGCCTCCTCTCCCACAGAGCCCCCAGCGATGGTGGGACCCCTCTCTCTGAAGAGCGCCATTATGTGGATGCTCTGAAGATGGCCATCAGGCCTGGCAGCTTGGGAGTCGCAGCCAAGAGCGTACCTGACCCAGAAGCAGCGAGCCACCCCGTCCTTTCCTCAGCAGTGACCCAAGGCTGTGGTGACCAGAGGCCCTGCCCCGAAGACCTTGCTCTGCCTGAATATTCTAGGGTTTCCAAAAGACCCTGAGGGAGGGGTGGGGCTGACCCTTAACCCATCTTGACTTCTTACCACTGACAAGTGGGAGCTAGGAGACAGATTCCGTTTTCTTCAGAACAAATAATACGGTGTGATGCCCCTTGTTCCTGAATGTGGTGGAGAAACTCGGGGAGATGTGATATTTAACTTCAGCACTGCAACTTCCAGCAGCTTCCCTGGTGGCTCAAACAGTCAAGAATTCAGACTGCAAGGCAGGAGACCTAGGTTCCATCCCTGGGTCGGGAAGATTCCTCTGGAGAAGGGCATGGCAACCCACTTCAGTATCCTTGCCTGGAGAATTCCATGGACAGAGGAGCCTGGTGGGCTACAGTCCATGGGGTCACAAAGAGTCGGACACGACTGAGCGGCTGACGCTTTCACCTTCACTGCCCCACCTCCACCTCCCACCCCCCAAGCCCCGTCATGGAGACCTGAGAAGAGCCCACAGGTCCTGTCCCACGGGTGACCCAGGGCTGGCGCCACGTCCTAATTCACATCCCAGTCCTATGCAACGAATGAAAACCAGACTCTGCCTGCTTGAACCCTCCGCTTTCCCTCCTCTGCTCTTGTCACCCACTCACAGGTGAGCCTCAGCTGGGCCTCGGGCGGGGGGGCAGGGGTGGCCTGAGCAGCACTGGAATCACAGGGATGGAGAAGCACTTCCAGCTTTATCTCCTTCCTCTCCGTCCTGCTGAGTCCCACCCAGAGTGGTTCCCAGCGGATATTGTGAGTGATAAATTAGCCAGTTTTTCTCTTTTTATTTTAAGATCTAAGCCAAGCTCCTCTCCCATCCTCCAGAGACCCCACCACAATGAATTCCACTTCTCTTCACTGTAGCTTCTCTTCCCACCCCAAGTCCTTCTCTGAACTGCCTGGGTTACTTTATTTATGGTTTCTCTTATACCAGGTACTAGGAACATAACTAGACAGTTTTGATGGGGTTTGCTTGTGATTTGCTAGTTGACCAGATGCTCCCACAGGGCATGACCACGCCTTGTACTTCAGTGACCCCTCCCACTGATGCCAATGTAAACACAGGTCTCCAGCTCTAAAGCCCCACCCATGCCCACCCCCCAGAAGAGGGGTGTCTGGAACCTGCAACTGAACCCTCACAGCCAGCCCTCATCTTTCCCTCTGCCTTTTCTACTTATAGCCAAGGTTAAGCCAAGGTTAAGCCAAGCTCTTCATCCAGGTTTGAGAAACAAAAGTGCCTTAAATCAATATTCTGTGAACAGCACCAAATTCAAGAATAGAAGCATCCAACCAGCTTCAGTCTATTAAGGCCAGACTTGCTTGGCTTGGTGCTGGAAGTAAACAGTTTTCTCAGCTGGGATGGATTTATGGTCCTGTCAAGAACTTGCAGAAAACTCGACAAGCCTCTGAATCTCTGCTTTTGGGTTCCCCTCATGGCCTCACCCTTCATGTGAAGGAGAAGAGATTATCAACTTTGCCCCCAAATCACCTGGCCTCTTCTGAAGCCAGCAATCCCCTTTCCCCCGGCTTAGTTCTCAGCCTGGAATTTCTTGCCAATCCATTTCTCCAAACTCCAAGTGCCGAGCAGAGGTGAAAGTGAAAGTGTTAGTCACTCAGTCATGTCCAACTCTTTGCGACCCCATGGACTGTAGCCTGCCAGCTCCTCTGTCCATGGGATTTCCCAGGCAAGAATACTGGAGTGGGGTGCCATTTCCTTCTGCATGGGATCTTCTCGACCCAGGGATCAAACTCAGGTCTCCTGCACTGCAGGCAGATCCTTTACCATCTGAGCTACATGGGAAGCCCAAAGGCGAGCCTAAAAGGACACCCAGGCTCACCAAAGATGTTTTCAGGGCACTTCAGATGGGAACCAGAGAAGAAATCAGCTGACCAGGGAATTCAGCAATTCCATGTCCTGGACTTGACAAGCACATCCCAAGCTAAACAGCTCAAGGCTGACCCAGTATATTCTCAGATCATCAGCATTTGTTCATGGCTATTTTTCACACCTGATTCATTCATGGCAATTAATTCCAGATGACACCTTGAAGCCACCACACAGCTGTGTCTTTTTAAAAGGACCCCAGCTTCCTAGCAAAGGTGTCTGCTTTCTGCAGCTAATTCAACCCTCCTTCCTTCTCACACTGCTCAAGCCAACAGGAAACAGAGCTGTCAATTAAACAAAAAAGAGAGAAAACCAGGAGAGGGATAAAAATCCCCGCAGATAGGTTTCTCATCCATTCCTCTGCTGGCGGCCCCAGACCGAGCTCGGGTGTGCAGGGTCGCTGGCTGAGGCTCTTGCCCTGTGCTCCTCTTTGCCTTCCTGCAGACAGCCCTGCCCAGATGAGCACTGCTTGGCCAGGCTGCCCGCCCTGACTCCCTTCAGGAGATTGTTCATCACTTGAGAGCTTGGGCATCTTCGTGAGTGCACAGAGGGCTCGCAGGGACCAGCCTTCCCAGGTGGAGCCACAGGACTTCACCTGGTTGGGTGCTTGAACTTTATCTCCCAGCCTCGCCTGCTGCTGCTTCGCAGTTGCTCAGCTGCGCTCAATCTGTTACAGCCATAACCCACCATGTCTGGGTAGTCATAGCAGTCGGTCTATCAAAGGGGGGACATCCCTCTCCCACTTCTATGGTAACGACTGTCTGTGCCATTAGCTAGTGGCCTAGCCACCTACTCCCAGCCTCCGGGTCAGAGATCAGCTCTGACTAGTCAGAGGGCGCGTTCCTCTGGACATGATGATGGGTTGACTTTGTGGGGGAGGTGAGGGTCATCTGGGTGATGGGAGAGGGAGAGCCCTTCTCCTTCTGCACTGTGAGATCCAGGGACCTTCCTCGCACATCTGTGGCTCCTAAGTGGGCTGGGTATGAGGTGGAGATTTGCCACCAAGCAGATAGCTATGCTGAGAATAAAACTAGGATTGAGCAAGGTGGAGGGGAGGGTTGGAGAAAAATTAAGATCCTGAAGATACCATCTGAGCATCTAAAACAAGAGCCTCTCCTGGGCACGCTGGTTCCCCGATCCAATACAATGAAGCTAATTGAAGATGGAATTTCATCGCTCACAGCTGCTGCCTCACTAACGTGTCTTCAGACCCTAGAGTCGCTTCTGTATTATTCAAAGGTCCTTCAGTTACAAGTATAAGAAAATCAATTCCAGTTACCTTACACCAAAAGGGGGAGAAAACAGTAAACTGCAAGAAAGGATTTGGGAATAGATAAACAATAAGGACAGGGAACTAAATTCAATATCTTATAATAACCTATAATGGAAAAGAATCTGAAAAAGAATATATTATACATATATACATAAAACTGAATCACTCTGCTGTACATCTGAAACTAACACAGCATTGTAAATTAATTATAGTTCAATTGAAAAGAAAGAGTCTTAGTCACTCAGTCGTGTCTGACTCTTTGTGATCCTGTGGACTGTAGCCGCCAGGCTCCTCTGTCCATGGAATTCTCCAGGCAAGAATACTGGAGTGGGTTGTCATTCCCTTTTCCAGAGGATCTTCCTAACCTGAGGCTCAAACCCTGGGCTCCTGCATTGCATGCAGGTTCTTTAACCTCTGAGCTACTAGGGAACTCCATACTTCAATTAAAAGTGACTCTTGAGAGTCCCTTGGACTGCAAGGAGATCTAACCAGTCCATTCTAAAGGAGATCAGTCCTGAGTGTTCTTTGGAAGGAATGATACTAAAGCTGAAACTCCAGTACTTTGGCCACCTCATGTGAAGAATTGACTCATTGGCAAAGACTCTGATGCTGGGAGGGATTGGGGGCAGGAGGAGAAGGGGACGACAGAGGATGAGATGGCTGGATGGCATCACCGACTCGATGGATGTGAGTCTGAGTGAACTCTGGGAGATGGTGATGGACAGGGAGGCCTGGCGTGCTGTGATTCATGGGGTCGCAACAAGTTGGACACGACTGAGCGACTGAATTGAACTGAACTGAAAATAATACAATAATAAACAAGACAGAAAAAAAGGGTTTGGGTACAGCTGGCCTGGGGGACAACAGCACTGGGACATTCTTTCTTTCTTAGATGCTGTCTCAGCTGGTGTCTGCATATCTCCACAAAGCTGATTCTGTGGCAAGACTGCCACTCCAGTCTGGACCTAGGTCCTTACAGCCCCATGAAGAGAGAACAGTATCAGGGAAGGACTCTGACTGCCCTGCCCTGTGAGTGCCTGGACCCATCCGTGCAGCTGGGAATGAGGACTGTGATGGGTCTGTCCTGGGTCCCACGTTGTCCCTTACAAGCAGAGAGGAAGTCTGTCCCTAGATGAAGGGACAGGAAAAGGAACAGACTGAAAACAAGGCCACCTTGATTTCCTTTCTCATGAGCACCCTTGAGAAATCCCACTCAGAAACTCCACACCTGGCAGTTGACTCAGCCCTGGACCGCAGGCTCAAACAGATCATTCCATTAACCTGGCAATAAAGCACCCCTCCAATTTGTGTGACAGAACTTTTGGGGCCACACTTGAGTAGTAAAATAGGGTTTAGTCTGTATGTTAAAGCCATAAAAATGTTTATTTGCAGGTGAATTTTCTTCTCTCTGTTATTTGGCAGTTTCCCTGTAAAAGAAGACAGGAAATGAGAGGTGTCCCCAGATGTCTGTGTAAGGCTGAGCTGCAGGGGAAACCAGCCAGCGTGGTGATTCACAGCCCGGGCCCACCTCACCTCTAAGACCTGGCTCCATCCGGCCACCTGAATGACTTCCTGCCTTTCGGCTCTCAGAATGCACATGTGTCTGTGGGCGCCTGGCATCTTCTCTGTGTTCCTGGACGAGGAGGGGTGTGGAAGGAGAGCCAAGTGCTGGTAGATCAAGGCAGGCAGGCAGCAGGGGAGAGCCATGTAGAACCACTTCTCCACCTGCTGTAGAGCCCAAGGAATTCTACTCAATGCTCTGTGGTGGCCTGAATGGGAAGGAAGTCCAACAGGGAGGGGACACACACACACACACACACACACACACACGTATATATGGCTGATTCATTCGTGTTGGTAGAGTAGAAACCAACACAACATTTTAAAGCAACTCTTCTCCAATAAAAATTAATTGTAAAAAAGGAACCTCTTCTCCTCTCTGTGTACACTGACCTATTTGTCACATGCCAACACGAGCTGGAAATTCGTAGAAGGCTCTTATTTGTAAATATCACTCGTGTTTTTAGATGGATTTTATGAGGTCAGAGAGTGAGGTCCAAAGACTGCCAATGCATCTCCCTCCAATGATCTTGCCAATGTTTTACACCCTAACAAGGGGCCTGGCTAGAATACTGAAAGATTGGACATGCTTCTTTCAAGGGAATACAGATATTATAATGGATGAGGGCTGAAATATAGATATATATGTCAGAAAGGTCAACACAAAAATTATTTATCATTACTATATGATTTAGTGAATTAATATATTAATAGCACCAAAATAAAATTTCAACTTATTTGCAGTAATATTTAGCAATTGTCATTATTCCAAGTAAAGTAGTTATTCATTCTTCTGTTGAATCATGAGTTAGCTAATTTAGTTGGTCTTAAAATTTTATATCTCCTTGTAATTTAAACATTTCAATTAGTTACAAGGACTTTTTTGTGATTCAAGTCTATTAAAAACAATTTAATAATCAAGCGCTAAATACAGTCTTATTCTAATTTCAAAACTATTTTAAAGACTTTTCTTAACAATGCGCTGTGCTGTGCTTAGTTGTTCAGTCATGTCCGCCTCTTTGCAACCCCATGATCTGTAGCCCGCCAGGCTTCTCTGACATAGGGATTCTTCAGCAAGAATACTGGACTGGGTTGCCATGCCCTCCTCCAAGGGATCTCCCCAACCCAGGGATCAAACAATATCAAAGCCTTTATATTAACCGGTTATTCCTGTTGATATGAAAGCATTCTGATTTGCTCTTGTCAGCAGCTGCTTATATCAAAATATAGGCCACATAATGTCAATAAACAATACATAAATATTTGTGAAGTCTGTATGCAACTGGATGGCATACACTCAGTAACGCAGTAACTAAAGATGGACGCTAGAGGGAGGTAAACAGGGAGGGTAAGAAGGAAGAAAGACGGGACAGACAGATGTGTTTGAACGAAGAATGTATTTGGATTTGACCCCTTTGGTGCTCAATTTCTGGAGGCTATATCCAGGAACCTAATTAGAAATGCGATGTGTGATTCATGTAACATGAATTTTCTTTATTTGGAAAGAGGGCCAAGCAAGTCAGGCTTGTCTCAGAAGAAAGAAATCATTATCACGCTCTCTCCCCATTCCATTCCCCACCCAGTACTTGCATAATACATTCCAGTTTTCAAAATGATTTCATATACATTAACTTATTCGAGAGGCAATGTGGTGTAGCAGAAAGAAAATTAGACTTGAGTCAGGGAACCTAAATTGTAGTCTGGTCCCTTCCCCTGGAGGCTGGTGACCTTGGACAAGGTACTTAACCTGTCTGGGAAGAAACTTCCTTATATGTAACTTACCAGTGTTAGAATAGATGACCTCTAAGGACCTTTCAATTCTAAAACTCTACAATTTTATGATATACCCTGTTTAAGAAATTGAGAAAGAGAGTGTGTGTGTGTGTACCTAAGAATGTGTGTCCCACCTTAAATGTGAAATTTTTTTTAAATAAAAACACTATTCACTGAAACCATTTCTTTCTTCTGCCTTGGAGGAATAATGCAAATGTCAGGGAACTCCCAAGTAGTGAAACAGCCCCTCCGGGACTCAGCAAGTACCAAAATTGGGTTACAAAACCTAATGTGTATATGAAATGTTTCCATCAACTTATAAAATAGAATCCCAATAAAAGCAGTGGCTTTTTATTATTATTTAGATTTAGATCATCCCCTGCAGTGCTGAAAACCTGAAGGCGACCTCCTGGGTTTAGTAAGATGTTGGAATGAAATGGAAACTGAAAGTATCAAGGGAAATAGATGCATTAGCCATCATCACCCAAACCTAAAAGGCAATTTTTGTTCTTTATTTCCTTGTGTTTCTTTAAGCCCAGGAAACAGTACAAATGCTGAAAGCTCATTAGAATTTTAAAGAACTCTTAACCTGCTGATCAATTCTAATTTTTAGATTTTCTGAATTATTTTTTGGCTTAACTCTGGCTCCTCCGTGTCATTTTCATTAAATTAGTGCCAAGCAATTCTCATCTCCAGCCTGGAAGAAATCCTTTAACTCTCCTGTCTGAGAGTGGATGGATGCATGCCCTGTTTCTCATCTGTGTCTCCCAGTTCCCAAACTTCTAGCTGTGGTGGAGGTGGGGGGAAAGGGGACAGAGACTATAGGAAGGCTAGAAATGAGCATCCAGGAGTCTGGCTCAGGGATGAGAGGGGATCTGTGTCATGGATTGTCAGGTCCAGACTTGCACAGGAGACCAGGAAGCTCATAAAACACAGGGTGGAAGAGGCTGTCCCATGGTTCCCCAGAGCAATGCTGTAAGCTGGCCAAGCTGAGCTCCAAAGGGCATTCCCTGGGTCAGTGCAACCTAAAATGAGAAGCAGAGGAAGCTGGCAAGGTTGTGCAGAGGGTCCTAGATTCTCAGGTGCTCTGCCATACAGGAAATCATTTGAAAGCCTCCACCCAGCCTCCTTTCCTGAAAGGAGGACCAGCACGTACAAACATGAGAAGCACTGGGAAGCATTTTGGTCAGATCTCTAGGGCCCCTTTCTCCAGACAAATTCCAGCTGAAGAGAAATATTTCATTCAACAGTGTTTGTTAAGTTCCTACTGGCACAGCTCTAGGCACTAGGGAGCGGTGAACAAATCTCACAAAAATCTCTGCTCTTATGAGCAAATGTCCTTGTAAGGGGAAGGAGTCTAAATATATGAAATAAATGCATGATCTAGTAGGTTAGATGCTGGTGGCAACTGTTATGGAAAAAAATAATAATAATAAATGTAAGGAGGATAAGAAGTACTGGGAATCAGGGAAGAACTGTTTACAATTTGAAGAGTAGTCAGGGAGCATCACTAAAAAGGTGACATTTCAATCAAGATGATAAAAGGTGGGAGAGTGAGAAAGCCTTGCATGTATGCAGAGAAAGAGCAGGCACTCCAGGCAAACAGTCAGTGCAAAGGTCCTGAGGCAGCAGCAGTATGTTCCAGGGAGAGAAATGTGGCTGGACCAGAGTGAGTGAGGGGCAGCTAGGAGGAGGTGAGGTCAAGGTCAGCATCTCCAAACAGGCATTTCATGCCTCTGTGAGGACATTGCTTTTTGTGCGAATGTGCTATCACTCAGTGGTGTCCAACCCTTTAAGACCCCGTGGACTGTAGCCTGCCAGGCTCCTCTGTCCATGGGATTCTGTAGGCAAGCATAGTGAAGTTGGTTGCCATGCCCTCCCCCAGGGGATCTCCCAACCCAGGGATGGAATCTGCATCTCCCGCATTGCAGACAGATTTCTTACCAATGCGCCACCAGGAGCTTTTTGCTTTGCCTAAAATAAGGAACCATTGCAGGGTTTTAAGTAGAGGAGTGACATGATCTGATTTATATTTTAATAGGATCATTCTCGCAACTGCCTTGAAATTAGTCTAAATATAATTCAGAGTTAAATGTGATTTCTATGTGAATGCCCTCCCAAACAGGGCACCCTCCTAAAACCCCTCATGCTAACATTAGAGCTGCCCCTGCAACACCCCTCTCTTAGAGTGGTCTTTGGTGCCAAAGGGATCCTGCCATGAGGTGAAGGGGTCAGCTCCTCCTTGGCTGAGGCCATGGCAAGATGGTGTGGAAGCATCTGTGGCCCCTTCTCAGACACACTCCCTACTCAGCTTCCTCCGTGTCAAGGCCAGAGCAGACGGCAATCTCACTGAGCAGTCGGCCGTGGAAAAGCAGAAGCGGGTACTTGAACTTACAGAGAAGAGCCTCCACAAACTTGATCTTTCCTGAAGGCCCCCTTTCCCCAGACCTGGGTCTCTCTTCCCTTCTCCCTTCACATCCCTTCCACGCATGCCTCTCCCTGGAGTCCCCAGTCCAGCGTCTTTCTCCTCCTCGTCACAGTGGAGACTCCAGCCTCCCCGACAAGAGGAGGTGCTATATCCCCCCCAGATCCTTCCCATGCTCGTCAGACTCCACACTCAGCCTCCAGCAAGATGCCTTCTCATTAGATTTAAGGGGGTTGGGGTGGGAGGGGAGTCTGGGTCAGCCACAAGGACTGGGCATTCTCCACATTTATCACCAGGGATGCTAATCCTCTAGCTATGGTCATTTGATCATGGTCATATGAGATGTTCCATCTCAAATGCCAATAATCCCGATAGGAATCACCCGAGTACATGAGACAAGGGCTAGACCCCAGGCTGTTCCCACCAGTGATGGGGTCAAAGCTGACTTTCTCACTGGTTTGTTTGCCTGACAGGCAAGCATGTTTCTCCAACATGAGCTTTCATGGAATATTCATTTTTCTTAAGAAAATACAGTCTAATCTCACATGAGGAAAGCGTATTCCTCCTGACAGCCTGTCTTTGACCTTGCCCCCAGTGACAGTAACCCCCAGCATCAGAGTGCTGGACCACAGCTTGGGTGGCACAGGTGGGAGCTCAGGTTCTGCAGCTGAGCTGCCTGGTGGCAGTTCTGACCCCACTACTGATTACTAGTGTGACCTGAGTGAGCAGGTTACTTGACTCAGTTTTGTCATCTGTAAAATGGGGAGAATAATAGCACCCATGTGGATGTAGAATATGTGTCAGGATTGAGCCCAGTAGTGCTCAAGAAACTACATCCCCTCCTTGGAAGGGTGGGCACTCCTGCTCATTCTGCCCCCAAAGATTATAGCATGTAACACAAAATATGCCCGTATGTCGCATGTGGGTGTATTTCACATTGCCTGGTTATTTTTCACATTGACTAGGGTTTTCGATGGTAGTTCAGTGTGCATCTAAACACACTGCTCTTTTGCCAGAGTTTACGGGGTTGACGAGAGCAGATGGCTGTCAGCCTCGACATATCCCCACTGTTCCCTAATCACGTGACAACAGTCAAGGCGTTCTGGAGACTATAACGCTCTGCACAATGTTAAGGCGATGCTGCTGTTGTGGTTCTCATCTCCTCTGTGAAGTCATCTGAGTTAAACAAAGAGCCAGTTTCACTTACCTGGGAAAGGAAGCAAGTCATCACCCCCAAGCCCTTACTTTTTTAGGCAACTTTTTGACCTGCTATTCCCCAAGATGTTTTTGCCAGAACTACGATCAAAAAGGTGATGGGTTTTTTAATTCATTTTTTGAAACTTTTTCCTGAACTGTGACTTTGTTCTTTCCCCTCCTTTTACTTTCTTGAACTTCTCAGGTAGAGTAGCGAAATTGTGTCCTTTTCTCTCAGAGAAATCAGAATGGCCATCAACACATTCAAATTCAGCAGAGATTCTCCTTTTGACCAGGTCAGATGAGCAGTGAGAAACCACCTACAAAATGATGTGTGTGTGTGTGTGTATGTGTGTGTGCGTGTGGTGGATGTATGTGTGTGTGATGGGGGGAGTGCATGTATGTGGGGAGTATGTGTCTGTGTGGCTGTATGTGTTGAGCAAAGCAGTAGGCCAAGAATAAAAAGTGCTGTCCATCAGGCCCTGACCTGCTTTGATCAGAGCAGTGCCTGACTTGTGAGTAATTCATACACATTATCTCTAAACTGCACAAGGACTCCACCAGAGCTCTTTACAATTGAGGACGGTGAGTGTTGGAGAGGTGAAGGGTGGTAACTTGCCCAAGGTCACACAGCCGGTAAATGCAGTAGCTAATTCAACTAGATCCAGAAATTCACTTCTAGAGAAATTCTCAAATGCGTACACAGTGACACAGGTAAGGATGTTCATCACAGCACTGTTTGTAATACTGGAAAACTGGAAATAACCAGAATGCACATCAACCAGAAAATAGGTGAGTAAACTGTGGTGTGGGCTTGCCAGGCGGTGCAGTGGCAGGTTTTGCTGGAAGGTTTGGGTGCATCCCACCCCCAGAAACCAAGGAGGAGCTAGATGACCCCATGAGGTCTCCTTATACCAGGGAGCCAGGATCCCGTCATGGGCCCAGAGTTACCTAAAGTGAAACATGAAAGTCACTCAGTCGTGTCCAACTCTTTGCAACCCCATGAACTGTACAAGGAATTCTCCAGGCCAGAATACTGGAATGGATAGCCATTCCCTTCTTAAGGAGATCTTCCCAACTCAGGGATCAAACCCAGGTCTCCCACACTGCAAGTGGATTCTTTACCATCTGAGCCACCAGTGAAGCCCAAAACCAGGGCAATACTTGCCAGGAGCAACTCCTGGAGCACAGAAATGCCAGCATCATTTCCAAAAAGAATGTGGGTTGTGGAGGCCTTGCAAAGACAAATGAGGCTTCCTCTGGCTGGTGTTGGATGGAGAGGCCTGCAGAGATACATCTGTTTGGCTCAAGTACAGGGACCAGACTATGATATCAAAGCCCATCAGCTTTGCCAGCTTGCACAAAGGACCCTGAATGAGCCCTCTTCCAACCTTGAGCAGAACAGACTGGCACCTTCTCCATAGAACCAGCCTCCAAAATGCTGAATGCATGTCTTCATTACACTCAAGACTGAACAGATCACCTGGTAAATGTTTTCAGTGGGTGCCAGAAATGGCAGTGTGGATTTTTTTTTAAAGGGTTGGGGGAAAGGCAAGAAAGAGCTGAAGACGATTAACCATCAAAGGCTAGAGGAAAAAACATACCAGCCAATTTATGCTGATTTTCTTCTATCTGAAAATGGGGGAAACACATGGATTATTCAAGCTTAATTGATGTTTTTGTAGCAAAGGAAATGAAAGGTGCTTAATTCCCACACACACTCTCAGAGGCCCATTACCAAGCTGTCATCCTCAGCAGCCAGGCCGGTAGGCTTTCCCAGAGCCCTCCTATCCGTGGGCACATTAATCTGCTTCCCGCTTTATGTCAATACCTGAGCAACCAGCTGGATGAGTTGCTTAAGAGGAGAAAGTAGATTGAGAAAGAGTTGAAAAGAATAATCTGGACAGAAAATCAACACTTTGGGTCTTTGCAGTTTAACAAACAATTTAATTTGTTCTCTTCAAGTTGCAACTTTTCTGACCCTAGCCCTAAAATAGTATTTAAGAACTTATCCAAAGTCATAGTGGGGCTTCCCTGGTCGCTCAGATGGTAAAGAATCCACCTGCCAATGCAGAAGGCATGATTCCATCCCTGGGTCGGAGAGATCCCGCAGAGAGGGAAGTGGGGACCCACTCCAGCATTCTTGCCTGGGAAATCCCATGGATAGAGGAGCCTGGTGGGCTATAGTCCATGGGGTCACAAAAGAGTCAGACACAACTCAGTGGCTAAACAACAACAACAACCAGTGTTGCGCCAGGTCTGATGACCGAATTTGAAATTCTTGGGCAGGTATTTAACCTCTCTGATTATCAGTTTCTTCATCTGTCTACCAGGGACTTTAATTAAAATGAGAACAGTACGTTTCCCAGAGTTATGGTGAGGATTATGCATCACGTAAG
Organism: Capra hircus; assembly: GCF_001704415.2. Lineage (NCBI taxonomy): Eukaryota > Metazoa > Chordata > Mammalia > Artiodactyla > Bovidae > Capra > Capra hircus. The sequence continues at coordinate 25,239,087 of NC_030817.1, forward strand.
ATGTGTGAGTGACAGAAACAGGATGTTTCACAAATGTTATTCTTTTCTCTGTGGCATTTACGAGAACAGGTTATTTTCACGTGTATGACCCATAGCACTTAAGGAGTTCAGGAGAAGGAAAAAGGTAGAGAAAATGTGCAATGTGTGGCAATAACTGGGCTTTGTTAACTACCTAAGTTTTCCTACTTCTGAATGAACGTAAGTGCCATGCGCTTGCATACTCAGAAACCAAAGCGTGTGCCCAATAAAATCAGCACACGAAGGAACTACAAAATTTTACACAAATGAGGTAGCCCTTCAAATCACGTGTGAGCTGTCAAAGTGGACAGCTCACAACAAGGAAGCCACAGAGCCCCCTTCAAGACTGCATTCTCTGGTAAGTGAATGCCTTTTAATTCCAGCTGTTGTTGCTAAAAGCATGTTTAAAAGAGGGGCACAAAAAAACAACTCCAGGGGAAGGATGTTTGCACGATGAGAAAGGTTGTCCAGGCAGCACTCAGCTGTGAACACCGGTTTCCCCAGAAGTCCTTTCACCCACAGAGGCTGCACAGAACGAATTTGCATTCAAGGAGAGCCGCCCCTCCAGTATCTCCCAAATTGGCCAGATGGGCATTCACAGGGAATGCAAATTTACAATAATCTAGAAAATCATTTGAGTTCTACAATGGGCATGTAGTTCTTTTGTAATCAGAAGACAATAGATCTCATAAAAAGAAATAAAGAAAGCCAAATTGATTAAGGCTATACAATTGAGGCAGAAGTCTGTGTAGATGAAAGCTTGGTTTTTATAAACAGTTGTGGACAGAGAGACAGAGTACACAGCCATCCTTCCATAAGTTCTGATGCAGGCAAGCAACCAGCATGGCATTGACCAGCAGGGGTTGGCAAGGCACATGGGTAAGAATGGGCTTTCCACAAACCACAGAACTAAAGAGGAGACAAATGAAGATGTTTGGACCCAGAATGAAACCACCTTACCGTTGTTAATATATCTAGTGTTGGGAGCCAGCGTGAGGAACTCCACGCATGGCAAAGGTCATGAGGAAGGAAGCTTGGCATACGCAAAGGCGTGATCAAGCCTCAGGAAACCCCCTGTTCCCGAGCATCTACCCCCAAAACCAGAGTACTTTACGGGGAGCTCTCCCCCATAACCATTTCTCTCAGAGAAGGAGTTAACTTGCAGCTCCAGTTAATAAAAATTCCTGGGCGTGACAAGAGTGTTTCAACTTACGAACTCTGAAGGTTCTCTGGCCTGCCTGATCAGGCTCGTCCGGCCACATGTGATTGTTTACAGCCTCCCAACTGTGAGAGGCACGGGATGTTTTAAAACTTTCTAAATACAGACTCTTTTGAGAAGTTAGAAGATCATTAGTATAGTATTAGTAGGTGGATTAGGAATTATATTGGTGAAGGGTTTTTTCATTTGTCCTGCCAATAATTACTGCTAATTCCCTGCCCTGGGTGTGACAAGGATGTCTCAGGTCAAACCTCTCTGCTGATAGACTAGCTTGTGTGACAGCCTCTCAAGCATAAACAGCACAGAGAGTCTGGAGTATTATTAGCGTAGGGCTTTTTTCATCGATGAGTCAATGATTGCCATCAGGCCTCCATATCCTTAGGCACCTGGGAATATATTAATCAATGTATTTGGAATATAGAAAAGGAAATATAGTAGTTTTTTGATGTTAGCAATACTAGACTTTTGAGTTAATGAATCTTCTCTTTTATTATGGATCACTGTTCTTTGTTATAAATCACTATGCTATGTAAAAATGTAGCTTTATCACTATCTTAAGACTAAATAGATCTTAAGGGAAACATTGGTGAAGGGTTTACATTTGTTGAGCCAATATTTGCTGCTAAATCTCCATATTCCTGCCCTTATAATGAATATAACTAGCATATAGGAGAAATAAGTATTAACCTTTAAGATTAATCATGTTAAACCTTAGGTTAAGTAAATTCCTTTCTTGATTGTAACTCACTACACCCTCACCCTATAGGAATGCAACTTTATTTGGAGGGTGGCGCCTGATTTAAGAAAAAAATCACCCCTGGAAAAATAAGTTTTCTGGTTAACTGACCGGTATTAGAAAGGGCCATAAAATGTCAGCAGACTTCATGGCCAGATGATGAAACTCATAAGACCTTTGTATAATTTTATATGAAGCACCTGATTGCGACAAGGGTCAGGTCTGCTGACCCCTGCGTGACTCTGTATTCATCCCTATGTATAACAAAAAGATATGTAAACAAACCTGAAAAATAAAGAAATCGGATCAGTTCTTGTATTTTCTTAAGAATCTTCAAAGGAATGAAGAACCTTTAGATGGGATATTTCCATTTATCATCAACCTCTCTTCCCTGTTCCAGCCTCTGTCCACTCCTCCATGTAACTGTCCACTGCCAATCTCCTGGCCCTAGCTGGTGCCATGTGCTGGGTGCACCTCAGTCTACCAGGCTGCCCAGCTGGATGCTCTTCCAGCCATGGCCACTGCCAGGTGCCTCTGGAAGGCTAATCTCTGCTCTGCTCTGTACTCTTGGAGGTGGCCTGCCACGTTTCAAGACCGCTGATGTTCCTGACACTATGCCCAGTCTACTTATCCTTGACTTCCAAAAGCCCTCGGGGTCTGCCCCACCAGGCACTGCTGAGCTTTACTCTCACAACTGCACGGCTTGCCTGTGTCGCCAGCTACTACTGGCTCCTTACTGGCTTAGAGGAACCAATGCTCCTCTTTCCTTGCTCCTCACTTGCAGAGGAGCTGCTTGGGCTCCCATCACATAGTGCTTTCAGTTTCATCACACATTCTTCTTGCAGGGGTGTCTTCTACAGAGATTCTACAGGGGCAAAGATGAAAAAATAAAGCCAGCGGATGCTAAAGAAGCCCACAGTCCAGTGGAACAGACAGCCACACAAATGCTAATGTTACAAGATCAGTTCCACTGTAGCATAAACAAAGCTGACACACCCAAACTTAAATGCATAAATTAAAAAATAAACAAAACCTCTGGGCCATCCTTCAATATTCATTTGAGATCCAGTTTATAAGCAAATCCTATCTTGCCAGCCTCTGTTCTTATCCAGGCCACCATCACCTCCCAGCTGGTCCTCTGCTTCAGCCTTGGCCCCTGTAACTCATCCTTAAAGTGGCCGCCAGAGCAAGCCCACCCAAGCGTGAGTCAGGTCCCATCACTGCTCTGCTCAGAGTTCCCTAATGCTCCCGCCTCACGCACGCACCCTCACTCTGACCCTTACGTGACCATGTGCCCTGGGCTGCTTCTCTTTAACTTCATCTCCTGTTGCTCAGCTTTCACCCACCTACCAGGCCAGCTACAGCCTTGGCATGGGCTGCTTCCTTTTCTGGGTGCTGTTATCGGATGACTACCCAGGTACTTCTCTCCCTCTCTTTAGGTCTTTGGTTAGAAGATCTGCTCTGATCACATTATTTAAAACATCCCAGTCTCCCCAAACATTTACTACTATCTATATTAAGTATTTGTCTTGTTTACTGTCTGTCTCTCCTCTTAGAATGTAAGCCCAATAATAGCAAGGGTTTTTCTCAGTTTTTTTAGTATGTGTACCCAAGCGCTTGGTAAATAATCATTGAGTGAATGAGAAAAGAGGAGATATTACACATGGTTCTTGAAGAATGAATAAATAAAAGGGTGTTGATACTCACACAGCTACACATTACATCCGGTTGTTCTCCATCGAAAAAGGCCCAGAGGCTGCATCTACCACCCTGGCCAACCCGACCCTCAATCTTTTAAGTCAGAAACCCAATTTGCACCTTCTTAAAGGAATCAGGCTCAGGGCGATCAAATTTAAAAAGCAGGAAAATACATTTACTTTCTTACAATTAAAATAAAACTGTTATTTGGGTGAGAAAAACCTATGAACATATAATAGAACATTTATTCCCCCTGGAAAGATCCACTTGAAAAATCAACAATAATCAGAAGGCAGCCTGATAATAATTAAATGAAATCAAGGAAAGTGAGAAGAAACAAATGTGTAATTGCCATCAGGCTTAGAAGTTTTGATGTACAAGTAGCTATTAGAATTTCTGTGGTTTCAAGTGACAGAAAACCCAAACCAATTGGCTTAAACAAAAAAAGGGATCTATTGTTTCATACAACTGAAAAATCCAGAAGGAGAACTGACCTCAGGCAGGACTTAATGCAAGAGCTCAAAGGGATTCCTTTTCTCTCCCAGCGTCTCTTCTCCCTCCTTTCTCTTGGTTGACTCCTTTCTTAGACAAATTCTTTCCACATGGTGGCAAAGTGGCATCAGCTCCAGCCTCACATGTACAACCCCAAAACTAGGTAAGGACACAGCCTCTTTTCTAGGAGTTCTGTAAAAGCCTGAGATTCATATACTGTAATCAAGGAACTGAAGTATATTGACTGGCCTAGGCTTATCCCATGCTCTATGCCTTGACTTGGGGGTAAGACCATACCTGAAATATGTGGGCTTAGAATGAGGCATGGTTTTGCCTATGTTCTCCTCTAGAAGTTTTATAGTTTCTGGTCTTACGTTTAGATCTTTAATCCATTTTGAGTTTATTTTTGTGTATGGTGTTAGAAAGTGTTCTAGTTTCAACAAAAATCACGGCAGGATCCTCTATGATCCACCTCCCAGAATATTGGAAATAAAAGCAAAATAAACAAATGGGACCTAATTAAAATTAAAAGTTTCTGCACAACAAAGGAAAATATAAGCAAGGTGAAAAGACAGTCTTCAGAGTGGGAGAAAATAACAGCAAATGAAACAACTGACAAAGAATTAATCTCAAAAATATACAAGCAACTCCTGTAGCTCAATTCCAGAAAAATAAATGACCCAATCAAAAAATGGACCAAAGAACTAAACAGACATTTCTCCAAAGAAGACATACAGATGGCTAACAAATACATGAAAAGATGCTCAACATCACTCATTATCAGAGAAATGCAAATCAAAACCACAATAAGGTACTATCTCATGCCAGTCAGAATGGCTGCTATCCAAAAGTCTACAAGCAATAAATGCTGGAGAGGGTGTGGAGAAAAGGGAACCCTCTTACACTGTTGGTGGGAATGCAAACTAGTACAGCCACTATGGAGAACAGTGTGAAGATTCCTTAAAAAACTGGAAATAGAACTGCCATATGACCCAGCAATCCCACTGCTGGGCATACACACTGAGGAAACCAGAATTGAAAGAGACACATATACCCCAATGTTCATCACAGCACTGTTTATAATAGCCAGGACATGGAAGCAACCTAGATGTCCATCAGCAGATAAATGGATAAGAAAGCTGTGGTACATATACACAATGGAGTATTACTCAGCCATCAAAAAGAATACACTCGAATCAGTTCTAACGAGGTGGATGAAACTAGAGCCTATTATACAGAGTGAAGTAAGCCAGAAAGAAAAACGCCAATACAGTATACAAACACATATATATATGGAATTTAGAAAGATGGTAACGATAACCCTGTATGCGAGACAGCAAAAGAGACACAGATATATAGAACAGTCTTTTGGACTCTGTGGGAGAGGGTGAGGGTGGGATGGCTTGGGAGAATGGCATTGAAACATGTATATTATCATATGTGAAACGAATCGCCGGTCCAGGTTTGATGCATGAGACAGGGTGCTTGGGGCCGGTGCACTGGGATGAGTAAGAGGGTTGGGATGGGGAAGCAGGTGGGAGGGGTTTCAGGATGGGGAACACGTGCACACCCATGGCAGATTCATGTCAATGTATGGCAAAACCAATACAATATTGTAAAGTTAAAAAATAAAAAGAATGAGGGGTGGTGAATCGCAAACACTAATTGAGAAACAAACACTGTTAATGAAAAGGAAATGAGCAAATACTACGAGGAAAAATTTTAAATTTCCCCTGCAGCCTACAGCTTATTATTGTACACTCTTGTCGGTGCTGTGGGGATGCTCACGGTTGGCTGGATACGCCTTCTCACCTGGTCTTCATGTTACACAGGCCTTTGTCACAGGCCCAGACGTTTACGGGCCAAGACTTCTCCTTCTGTGGTCAGCGCATGGGAGTACACTCCTTTTCCTGGGGCTCCAGGGCTGGCCAACCCCAGCTAACACATTCAGTCAGTTACCACCGAGGGCTGCTGGGTGGGAACTCTTTCATTCTCTCTCTGCTACAGATGACTTTGCGTACCTATGTTCCAGTCCAAGGTAATTCAAGTTCTTTATGGAAAGAGCACATTTGTACCCCATGGGTAACTAGGGGGCATAGTCTAAGTCAGCTTTTGCAGACACTTTATTTTAAAGTCTTAAGTGCCACCTTAATTTTAAATATAGATTTTGTATCCTATTCTATGGTATTTTACTTGCTTTCCTGTAAAAATAAAACCTCCAGGAATATGTATCATGCCCATCCTCTGAGCTACAGTCACCTGAGTCATTTTATAGACTTGGATGAAATACCATCCTGTGAAACATATAATCTGGCTCCCAAATGTAGACCAAAATGTACGAGAAACAGCGGGTGAGATCTGGGCTGTTTGGGATACGAGGTTCATGTGGGACATGCAGGTGAATCTGTCTAGTAGACAACCGGAGATATGGGCAGGTAACTCAGGAGAGAGGCGAGGATGGAGATGCAAGATCCGGCAGCATCAACATGACGGGATGTCAGAGCCAAGGTGGTGGGTGGGATTGCCAATGGGCCATGAAGAGAAAAGAGAAAGGTCAGCAGCCCACGCAGTTGAATGATGGAGAAGGAAATGGGACCAGGCAGGTAGAATTGGGAATACCTGCCAAAGGCAAGGAAAATCTCAAAGACTCCAAGCAGTTGCCCAAGAGAAGCAATTGCGCTTTCACACAGGGTAGTTTGAGGTTTCTGGAGCCAGTGCAAAGCGCCACTCAATGCGGAGGCTGTCCTAACAAACCAGGATTGATGGCCTGCTCCACACAGAACTGGCAGTGCTAACTTACTGCAGTCACCATGGGGCTCTCTGCTGGCAAGGCTACTCAGCATCGCCTCAGGTTGTCAGTGGTACAACCCTCCACGGAGGGGCCACCTAAGCCAGCACAGGTGGAGAGAGCCCCATATGGGAGGTAGGTCCCTGAGGGTCCTCGCCTCTGGCTTCACACCATTTGTCATCTGCTCCTCACTTGCCCAGGCTTCCCTGATGGCCCAGTGAATCCGCCTGCCAATGCAGGAGACATAAGTTCCATCCCTAGGTCAGGAATATACCCTGAAGGAGAAAATGGCACCCCACTCCAGTATCCTCACCTGAAAAATTCCACGGACAGAGGAGCCAGGCAGGCTGCAGTCCATGCGGTCGTAAACAGTCAGACACGACTGAGAGGCTAAACAACAACCTCACTTGCCCTGATTGGAAGCCCAGAAAGGTCAGAATAGACTGCTGTCTGCTTGACAGTTTGCTAGAGGGCTTGAGCTATCTGTTTAAGGATCTCTATCTGCTTGTGAATTGTTGGACTGGACAGGTGACCTAAGGCTGCTTTAATTCTTAGATCCTCTCCAGAGGTGACAGTCACCAGAGTGTTTATAATGGAATCTTTTGCTAACAAGGCTTCAAACTTTCCTGGTGACAGAGCTTTGCATCTTTAGAAGAGGAAGAAAAAAACATGGATTCTGCTCACGCCAGGAGTCGGCCCCGTATCAGACACATCACAAGCAGAGCCTGGCGTCAGCTCCAGAATGACCCCACTCTTATGATCTCGGTTTTACAGACAAGGAAACGGAGCTCAAAGCACTAGTCAGGGCAGAGGTACGTCAGACAACATTTTTCAGTTTTCACGAACAACTTTAAAGTTGACAAAGCTCTTCAGCATAGAATATTTTCTTTTGATTTCAGAGTTTCACACAGCCTGCAAGAATTAACCCATTTTACAAATAAGAAAACTGAGACCCTGAGAGTTTAAGTGATTTGTCCAAGGTCCAAAGGTTGAGCCACCAGACCTCTGAATGCAGCATTCTTTTCACAGCGCTTTCTATGCATTCCAGGAGAAAGCCGTGAAGGTACATTTACGCAATTTTCCCATAGTTGAAAAATAACTTCCTGAACCAGAGGGCTTCTTTCTTGAAAGACTTAGTAGAAGATCTCAAAATCTTTCCATGCCCAGAGTGAACTCTGTGAAGTAGAAGTTACAAGGGGGCAGGAGGAATGAGTTCTCTGGGTTTACTGACGCCTATGTGACCTCCCTTCTGCATCAGCAGCCTGGACCTCTGGGTATGGGGACCTAGCAAGGTTGCCATCGCAGCTTCTGGCTGTCCTTAAAAATCAAGCTTCATGAACCTGGCTCCCAGCAACACCTCTGTTCCCATCCTCACAGACCCCTCTCCACCAGCCAGCCACTCACCAACTAGACACAGAACACCCACAAGTCCCACAGACTTTTCACTATATTCTCATTTCTTTTTTTTTTTTTAATTATTTTTGGCCAGGCTGGATCTTTGTTGCTACAAGAAGGCTTTCTCTGGTTGCAGCAATTGGGAGCTACTCTTTGTTCTGGCTCACAGGCCCTAGAGTGTGGGCTCAGTAGTTGAGGCTCACAGGCTTAGTTGCCCTATAGCATGTGGAATCTTTCCTGACCAGGGATCAAACCTGTGTTCCCTGCATTGGCAGGTAGATTCCTAACTATTAGACCATCAGGGAGGCCCCTAACTTACTTTTATTGCATGCCTCAAGCTCAGATGTCCTGCTTTCCCAGCAGGAGTATAAGGGACCTTGTCTTTCCCCTCTCTATAACCCCACATGAGACCACACTTAGAGGATGTATTTTTTTTAATCTAGCCAAAAGACAAATGATTATTATTATTTTTTTACTGTAGTATCCATTCTTCACCAAAAATATTCTTTTTGCTGTTAAAACGAGTTGCAATAACTTGTCAGGGGGATATGCTGGCAGTCTCCTTTGTGATTCAGTTGCTTGTGGAAGTCTCCTTTCCATGCAGGTTTCACTGGCTGGCCATCAGTTTTCAGATGCCTAGCTTCTTCTGGCTAAGAACTGGCTACTAGAGAAGAAAAAGCAGGGTGGTTAGTACCTTAGCAAGATCTTTAAGCTGACAGTTTGAAATAACAACAGCAATAATGATGTGAACTATTTGTATCATAATTTTTCATTTTTTGAAATAGCAGTTGGATTTGGGGGCTGGATAAGTCCTTGAGACTAAGCCTAATTCTCTCATCTACAGATGAAGAAACAGATGAAGCTCTGAGCACCAAAAATCCTGAGTGACCCTCACAACTGTCCTCATGGGTCAACCAGCCCAGGATAAGGAAACTGAGATGCAGACAGTGGCTTGTCCCAGGTGACTCAGCCGACTCAAGCAGAGCTGGGCCCTGACTTCCAGTTTCCCAGCCCATGATCTAGTGCTTTCCCCTCAGGTGCAGACTCCCTTAACGGAGGAAGCCCCGGAATTGGTACAAAAAGCCCTGGGTCATCCGTGACATTAGCTCTGACCTTGGCTGCTGAAAGGCTGCTTCCAAAGCCCTCCCTGCTCCAAGAGCTCATCTCTGCTGCACTCCCAGCCCACTCCCCTTCCCTGTCCGCCTTGAGTCATGAAGTGTGAAAACCCTGAATACCTCCATCATTTGTTAAGAGACAGCTCAGAGCTGAGGGCTGAATAGTTTCCTGTCACTTTAATTAACGACAAGGCCGTGTCTGCAGCTCCTTAGAGCAGCAATTCCCATGCATCAGAAGACGTTTTAACTCTAACTAAGGAGGTTCTCTATGTGGCTATGCCCGGCCCTATCTAGCTGGAGGAGGTGGTGAGGATCAGGATGTGGATACCGCTAGGTCTCCAGAGACAGCAGCCCCTCAGCGGGACAGTGAGGGCGCCCCCTGGTGGAAAGGCTCAAAGTGCTTACCGCCCCTAGGGCACAAAGGGAGAGCCGGCGAGAGGCCAAGAAGGGTAGACTTCAAGGACGATTCCCCAGCCTCTTTTCAGCCAAGTCGGTGTTGATGGCTGCTTCTCAGGTGGCCCCACACTGTGGCTGAAGACCAGGCTGATTCTGCAGCGAGTGTTTATGTCACGGCGTTAAGACAAAACCATGGCGGGGCTTCCCTGGTGGCTCAGTGGTAAAGAATCTGCCTAACAATGCAGGAGACATGGTTCAATCCCTGGTCTGGGAAGATCCCACATGCCGCCGGGCAACTAAGCGACATGTGCCACCACTGCGGAAACTACTGGAGCCAGCACTGGAGAGCCAGGGCTCTGCAACAGGAGAAGCCGCCACGATGAGAAGCCCTCCCCCTGCAACAGAGAGTAGCCCCCACTTGCTGCAACTAGAGAAAGTCCGTGCGCCACAATGAAGACTCAGCGCAGCCAAATACAAAAAAAAAAAAAAACAGAAATAATACTTAAAAAAAGAAAAGACCAGCCCATGATGCAGGTTGCCAGCTCAAGGAATTCACATCTTATTGAGAATTCAAGACGCAAAACTCTGCTCCTGGTTTTGCCTGCCTGACATGCATTTCCCTGTCTCCTATCACAGAGCCCCAACTTTGCTCGAGGCCCCCCTCACTCAGTCTGTGTCGTTCTCCTCCCACACAGGGTAACCTTAGGGCGGGGTCTCCAACCTAGACCATGTGAGAAGCTCCTAGTGGATCCTTTAAAATCCAGAGAAATGATCTTCTTCCTCTTCAAGAAAGCCTTTTGTGACCCTCAGAAGCAGGTATCCACTTGCCCCTGGGACAGCTTCGTGTCCATCTCCGACTTCTTTGTACTGCAACGCATGTTTCTGTGTCTGTCTTCCCCTCCAGACTCTGGGCTTTTAAGAGCTGAGGGTCTTTCAGCTTTTTTAGATCAGCAAGATGATGCCTGGCTCATGGTAGGTGTTCAATAAAGGGTGGATGAAGAGTGAGAGTCAAGACTCACACCCAAACTGTAAAGAATCATGTAAGTACCAGGTGGGCAGATTTGATCCTACAGTCTTGTAGATGTCTTATCAACCCTGAGTGCTACAAATCACAACACACAGAGGCATGACAGTTTTGCATTTATTGGTGAGGTGAGATAAACCCCATCTGACAATCCCCATACTCATATACCAGCCAGATAGATGGTGCACAATAAATAAGCAGCTCTGGCGTACACCACAGCAGCCCCAAGCTCAGGCAGTATCTGGTAGTAAGAGGTGGGGCAATAGAGCTTTCACCGCTGGATCGGGACGGGGCTAGGGGAAGGGAACCTACAGAGGAAGAGGGTTACACATCTCCCCTAACTTTTCTTGGTTTCTTGTTTAGAAAAACAAAATACATGCCTGAGGCAACTGAAGAGCACCAGGCTACATAGAGGGGCTTTCTTGATGGCTCAGCAGGTAAAGAATCCACCTGCCAATGCAGGAGACACAGGAGATGTGGGTTCGATCCCTGGGCCGGGAAGATTCCCTGGAGGAGAACATGGCAACCCACTCCAGTATTCTTGCCTGGAGAATCCCATGGACAGAAGAACCTGGCGAGCTACTATCCAAAAGTTTGCAAAGTCAGACACGACTGAGCGACTAGGCGTGTGTGCAGGCTACGTGAAGCTGATGCTGAAAAACAAAATACTTACTTATAAGAAACAATTACACACTAACATAGATTCCGAGTAATCCAGGGCATTTCTGCCCTTGTAAAATGCATGAACTCAATCAATAAACATTCTTCCTCCACCGCTTAGGAGCCCCAGGACAACCTTGCCTTAATGGAAGAATTTCACCTTGAGTGAAAAGGAGGCAAACTCAGCCAGGTTCTCAAGCAAATCCCGACTGAGAGGCAGTTTTTCTCCTCCTTTTCTGTCCCCCCTCTAGTTTAGGGGAACTAGTACATGGGCTGGCTCCCCACGTTAGAATTCAGAGGAAACTAAAGGAGTTATTTCTCCATTGACCCTCCATACTCCTCTAAATCCACTTTCTGTTGCCCCCAAGCCAAAACCAGTTATCTTGGGATGGAAGGAAACTGTTTCAGTGTTAATATGATTTGTATCTAGCATATCCAGGCACCCTACTAATAATCATCATATTCCTGCCCTTCAGTTCTTTTCAAAATGATGGTCTATTGATCCAGCCATCTCCCAGGTTTTGAAGTTCGTGGAAAAGGATGTCTCCACCGTACTGTTCATTCTCATTGTTCCTCATGCTGTAGGGGTGGAGTGTTGACTTTCATATTTCATGTACTTTCTCTGCTCCTTCAAATAAGGACCAATCATCGAGAATCTTTTGATGCCTACGAGGCACAATTCCAAGCCCAGGCTGGCCCTCAGAGATTGCTGAGCAGAACGGATGTGTGTACACCTGTCCCTCCCACTCTCCGCTGAGACTGCGCCCTTTACATTCGTAAGTGTTTGCATGGCGGCTTCTCCCTGCAGAGGTAGGCAGAAGGACACCTTGCATTCTTGATGTCTCTTCTGTTTCGTTTGAGCCTGGCAAGCACCCTTGGAGGCTGGGTGAGTACAAAAGTAGTTTGGAGCAACTCACCAGAGCTGGGATTGGGCCCTGGGTATTCTGGCTCCAGACCCAGCGCTCTTCCCTCTCTATCTTATCCTCATACCCGTCTCAGGCAGCATCCCATTTCAGGCAGCGTGGCCCCACCAGGGCTTACATGCCATTCATGTGCTGTGGGACCTTGAACGGGTTTTATCTAAGCCTCAGGTTTTTTTTTTTTTTATCATTTTTTAGAAAAGATTTCTTTATGTATTTGGCTGCACTGGGTCTTAGTGGTGGCATGTGTGACCTTCAATCTTAGTTGCAGCAGGTGGGATCTTTAGTATGCCAACTCGTACTCACAGTGTGTGGGATCTAATTCCCCAACTAGGGATGAACCTGGGCCCCCTGCCCTGGGAGTGTGGAGTCTTAGCCACTGGACCACCAGGGATGTTCTTCATCTGATAACTAGAGCTGAGAAGACTCCAGTCAGGATTGCTCAGGGCCAGTGCACGAGTTAAACGAGATGAGGCTTCTAACTCAGTCTTTATCCCTGAGTTGGTGCCCAGTCACTTTCATTGTGAGTATTGTTGATCCTATTGCTATTTGGCTGAAACTGTTGTATGATTATTTCTGAGCCAAAACAAATCACTCAGCAGGCAGGTCTTCCCTCTGTCTTGGTCTTGATGGCATCATCAGTCCTGTATCTACCTTCCTTTCTTATTTTAACAAATGTCCTTTCAGCTTAGAGGATTTGGCTTCCCTGGTGGCTCAGCTGGTAAAGAATCCACCCACAATACGGGAGACCTGGGTTTGATCTTTGGGTTGGGAAAATCCCCTGGAGAAGGGAAAGGCTACCCACTCCAGTATTCTGGCCTGGTGAATTCCATGGACTGTATAGTCCATAGAGTCACAAAGAGTCGGACATGACTGGGCAACTTTCACTTTCACTTTTTAACTGAGTTTCTAAGATATTTGGAAAGCCTCTTCTAGAGAGAATCCTTAGAGACATAGTGAAGAGAAGGGTTTAGACCAGACACGACTCCCATGAGGAGGCCAGGCCTCTGATTGACCAACTCATCCCTCACCTCCCCTTGTGGAGTAGAAACTTCTCTAAAGACACTGTGTTGGGCCAGCCCCTGGGTCCTGACAGGGCACTGCCCTGCTGTTCTCCATCCCCTCCCCATGCATCTGGTACCAAATCCTAGTAACTCTGTCCCATGACTCACCGGGCTCTCAGGTCACACTCACTGCCACCACCTCAGACCATGCGCCTCTTACACAGACAATTAACTAGCCGCTAACTAGTCCTCTTGCCTTCAGGTTCCTACGGGACCCAGCATTCTGGATCAGACTGACCTTCCTGGAGCCTGGCTCCACTGGTGAGTCTTCTTAGCTGACTCTCACTTTATAAAGCAAACTTGGAAGTCCCAAGCGCACACCATGCAGAATCTAGCTGCACCCTGCCTCAAGCAACTATCCCACGTGACGGGTCCACTAACACTTCCAAAACACTCATCCAAGAAAGGGGAAGACACGCAGGTGCTTTGAAAAATGAGTGTTTCCAGGCCTGAGTCAAACCTATTGAGACTTACTGGGGGTGGATCCCAGGAATCTGTATTAATAAAAAGTTTCAGGCTGCTGAAGCACTGCCGGGTGTAGGAACCACAGCCCTACACAGCCACCTGGGAGATCTGTGCCCAGCCCCCCACATCCATCACACACCCCCACTCTCTTTGCCGCCCAGGATTTCCCTGCTGAATTCTCCCCATCCTTCAAGGCCCACGTCCAATACCCACTATTGCAGGAGGTTTCTCCACTTTCCTTCGGCCAGAAGTCTGCTCCCCCTTCTCTGAACACTCATCACATCTTATCCTCCCCTCTCTGCCATCCCTTCAAGTCAGCCTCCATCGCCGCATCTCCTGGCCCTGAGTCAAACTTGAGACGTACCCATGCTCAACTGCTCTCCATGTCCTCTCCGACTATTTGCAGATAATAGTATTTATGTCATAGGATTGTTTTAAGGATTAATGAATTATCCATGTAGAGTATTTCAAACTGTGCCAAGAAACATTAGCTCTTATAATCATCACTACCATCATGTCATCCCCATTCATGATTTTATGGTTATTTGTATGCCTGTGTTTCCTCCCCTGAGTTCCTGTTGAAAGCAAAACTGTCTCCTATCCATCCTCCTCCCCTCTGTGGCACTTGGCACAATGCCGTCCACCTACAGGACATGCATAACTTCTGCATGGATGGATGACAGACTCTGAGGCAGCTAACTGCTTCCCGGCCACTCTGTTTTCTCCCCATCCATCCCACTACCGAAATTCACCCTCAAAGAACTAATCACTATCAGACTCTGTAATTGTATGCTTATTTTTTGCAATTATTTATCATCTGACATTTTCACTAGGTTCTAAGTTCCTTGAAGGCAGGGGTTTTATTTTAAATTAGTTAATTAGCAAATCCTAATTAATCTAAAAGTGATTCATTAACCTACCAATGGACCTTTTTTAAAAAAAGTTCTCTTGATTATACTGATATAATAGATTGGGTTATGAATATTATAGCAGTTACAGTAAATGTGTCCAACTAGCAGTGGAGTGTTAATCGCTCAGTCATGTCTGACTCTTTGCGACCCCATGGACTGTAGCCAGCCAGGCTCCTCTGTTCATGGGATTTCCCAGGCAAGAATACTGGAGTGGGTGGCCATTTCCTTCTCCAGAGATAACGAAATGGTCCTACTAGAAGACAGAACTAATCAGTGACCACATAGAGTCTAGATCAATGAGTAGTCAACTGGGTTATCAACAAGGTAACTTGTTGATACAAGGTAACTGAGGTACCAGGTAGGCATTCAGAGTGTGGGCTCTGCAGACAGGCGGGCTAGTTTGGGACACTATCTTATTACCTGTGCAACTATAAACAGGGAAGTGACCTTACTCTTCTCATCTCTAAGATGGAGATAAGAGGAGCTCGACCTCAGAGGGTTACAAGGCCTGTGGAATGCTTACTCAGGAAGTTAGTTATTTAATGAAGATGATAGTGCTGGCTTCCAAATAACATCAGACTAGCCTAAATATATTTTTAGGGGTTGGATCATGTGCTTCAATTTTCTTATCTATGAAGTAGTACACCGGAGTTCTTATTTTAGTATTAAAATGATGAGCTGTTTATAAGGGAAATTTAAGGCACATCCATGTACATCCTAACCCCTAACCAGAAATATACTCACTTTATAGAAAAGTCATTGCAGGCTTTACCTCCGTAAGGAAAGTTTAAGCAGATTTAAAATTTTCCTCATGGAAAAACTAAAATAAAGAATTCTAGGACAGAACTAAGAAGGGATTCGACCACATTCACCTGCCTGTCCTCCCACCTGCTTCCCCAGAACGTTGACGGCAAACCCAAAACATCAGTGTGAGCCTAATAAAACCCGGAGACATGATATGGGGAGAAAGGTGGGAGGGGGGTTCAGGATTGAGAACTCATGTACACCCGTGGCGGATTCATGTTAATGTATGGCAAAACCAATACAGTATTGTAAAGTAAAATAAAAAAATTTTTTAAAAGAGAGAGAGAAAAAAAAAAAAAAACCCAGAGCTCTACCCAATCAGTCTACGTAAAGAGCCACATGCAAAATCACAGCGTGCAGGGCCCATTCATAACTAAAAGGGAACTGCTCATCTTCACTTGTATCTCGCAAAGTACAGTCCGCCCTCTGTGTCCATGGGTTTCAGACCCGAAATTTTGATCCAAGCTCGGTTGACCCATGGCTGTGACTCATGAGGTCACACGGGGCTGGCTGTACTCACTGTAGTCCACCGTTTTATAGAAGGGACGTGGGCATCTATGGATTTATGGGCTCCTCAAATCAATCCCCCACGAATCCTGAGGGATGACTGTCTATTAAAAGTGATTTGATTCATAACTCACCACAACACACCACAGAAACACTTCCTCTCACCTTACAAGATGTTGCTTTGGAAATAACTTCGAACCCCAATCCTTCCTCAAGCCCGGCATGCAGACCTTTCTCTTCCTGCCTCCCTGCTTACTTCTTTACTGATTGACCCAATCCCTTCACTTTCACCACCACCTTCAATGATTTCCACCAATCTACCCCCCTCTTCCCACATCACAAAAGCATTATTAAAAGGTTCTCGTGTAAATGTAGATGTCTTAGAAAAAAAATTTTTTTGAACAAAGGTTTTGAGGAACCATTGTTCCTTTCTTCCTTAGGAATTTTAGGTAGGTTCCGATGATTTTGTTGAGGAATGAGCAAAGGTAACAGAAAGCAAATTTAGTGGAGGCTAACTTTTGACCCTGAGTTGCAATCAATTATTTCAGTTAAGCTTAGGTTCATTGGTCCAGGGCTGCAGCCACCACCTTACAAACAGAGATGTTGACAAAATTTGTTAATACATGAGCTTTAGGTACTAGTTAGTATTCACTGGGACTTCCCCAAAGAATGGTGGCTCAGTGGTAAAAAGAATCTGCCTTCCAATGCAGGAGACACAAGAAACATGGGTTCGATCCCTGGGTTGGGAAGATCCCCTGGAGGAGGCAATGGCAACCCATTCCAATATTGAGATTCCTATGGACAGAGGAGTCTGGTGGGCTGCAGGTCCTAGGGTTGCAAAAGAGTCAGACACTATTGAAGTGACTAAGGAATAACAATATTATTAAAAAGATAATGACCCATTATCTCTCTGCACTAATTTTTCCAATTATAAAAATGATATGTGTTCATAACAGAATATTTATAAATATATGGAGAATAAAATTTAAATGACCCATTAAAAGTTAAATAAATAAAATAAAACCTATGTTCATCTTCTAGAGGCTACTTGTAGCAATTTTTAAAAAATGACATGTAGCAAAGAGTCAAACTATATTGGTCTCTCTCATTTACTGACTGTGTCTTCAACTCAATCATTAATCTCACTGAACTTCACTTGTGTATGAAAATACATATAAACATATCAGGTCTTTCTACTTCTCAAGGCTGTAGAGAAGTTTGGCTGTTGTAAGGCCAAAATAAAAAAAAATTTAAAAAAAGAGAGAGAGAGAGAGAAAACACCTTGAGAATCACTAAATCTGTGGTCCAGGCAAAAATTAAAGCCAACTGTGGGCATTATCTTCTCCTAACTGGTTCTTTCTCCTCCTTCCATCCCTGACTTACCAAAGCTTCCTACTTCTCCTCCCTCCCAGGTAAGTAAAAGTGTCCTTTCTCAGCTACCACTGCAAGGCTGGATAAAACGCACCCTGACGAGTGTCTAAGTAGCAGTGGTGTGATTCTTTTAAACTGCGGATTCCTAGTTAGACTGTGCGCATCCCAATTTTTGGTGTGTGTGAATCTGTGTGCAGTATCCATCCTAGGACCTCAGTGTGAGGGCCTGTACTCACTGCAGCCAGAAACGACGGTGATGGGCAGAGACGACTCCCTGGGTTTGTGAAAGCTGAAAGTGCCTCAGCTCTTCACTTTTTCTTCTCTTCAATTAGACATCAAGCTGGAGGCAAATTTCTCCCCACTCTGCACTCTTGAAAGTAAGGAATCGTTACTCCAGCGCAACATGACTAGCTAGAGCTCTTGCCCAAAATCTGTTTATAGAAGATTTTGACTCAAATTTCTGTTACAATTTTGAAGAAAAATATACGCAGAAGAGCAGGCAAGTGCCTGGAGGAGAAAGGAACTGAGGGGGAAAGGAAAGATGTGAACTGAGCTATGAACCCCGCAGAGGAGGAGCTCAGGATGTCCTGAGGCCAGAGGCAGGCCAGGCCACGGGGCTGTCAGGGAGGGGCAGGATCTCTGCTCACCCAGGGGCTGGTGCTCAAAAAACAAGCCCCTGGCTCTACTGCTTTTTCACCTTTGCAGTGACAAGCTACTCCGTGAGAGAGACGGAGCTTCTCCTAGGTGCAACCAGCAAACTGCCCTTCAGGGCACTGCAGCCTGTTACTAACAGCAGTGGCTTTCATTCGGGGCTCTAGCCATGCGCCAGGATGCTGTGGGAGGTGCTTCTGAAGCCCTCAAGGCAGGTATGGGGCTAGATGATGGTGGTGGCTTAGTCGCTAAATCGTGTCTGACTCTCAAGACCCCATGGATTGTAGCCCGCCAGGCTCCTCTGTCCATGGGATTCTCCAGGCAAGACTACTGGAGTGGGTTGCCATTTCCTTCTCCAGGGGATCTTCCAGCCCCAGGGATCAAACCCCTGTCTCCTGCATTGCAAGCGAATTCTTTACCAACTGAGCCACCAGTGTTGTTCAAATATTTACTTCCTTTCACCAGGGTGGGGGATTGTATTTGGGTTGGCCAAATGTTCAGTCTGGTTTGTCTGAAAAAACCCAAACAAACTTTTTGGCCAATCCAATACCCGTCTCCCATTCACTGGGACAGTGATCAATGACAGTCCCGTTCTCTCTCTCCCTTCCCTTCTCCTCCTCTCTGTCCCCACTAGCAGGGGCTGCTCTATCACCCTGGTGCACCGTGAGCATGGCATGGAGCAGTAGCCCTGACTCCAGGCCATGGTGAACAAGGAACGCAGAAAAGAATCAACTTTTGCGGTGATGGTTTAACACAGTATAACTTAATTTTGCCTTTCCCAGGGGGTGGCTCAGTGGTAAAGAATTCGCCTGGAATGCAGGAGATGTGGGTTTGATCCCTGGGTCAGGAACATCCTCTGCAGAAGAGGCCACCACTCCAGTATTCTTGCCTGGGAAAACCGGTGGAGAGAGGAGCCTGGTGGGCTCCACTCCGTGGGGTCGCAGAGAGTCAGACACGACTGAGCGTACACATACACACATACCCACCCACACATGTATACACATGTACACACACATACACACACACACACACACAACTTAGTTTCAGCTGCCATGATCATATGGGGAGTGGCGGCTCCGAGAGGGTAACTGCCCAAGATGGCACGACCAGCAGCGTCCCTCTAACTGCAGAGCCCACAGACCTCTGGCCCCACTCCCACCCCCAAGTCCTCCTCCAGCCACTTGCCATCCTTTGCTGAACCGACCTTGTCTCTCCCTCGCAGCCTGATCCTGGGCAGCAAGGTCCCTCTGGCAACTGCAAAGGCAGCTCCCACTTCCCTTTACCAGCTTCTCCCTGACACCAGCCCTGTTAGCCACCTTCCCATTCCTCAGACTTTCCTTTGGGGACTTCCAGGACCTTACACCTCTCCCTGCCTCCTCCTGGGCGTTTCTCTTTATGCCCCAGGGAGCCTAGCTTGGCAGTTACAGCACAGTCTTCAGAATCAGACAGGATCCCAAAGGTCAAATCCAGTCTCTTCCTTTTTTCCAGCTGTCTTCCTAGGCAAGGGACTCATCTCTCTGAGCCCCTGTTTTTCAAATGGAAGACTGGAATAACAGCCCCTCCCTCTCGGGCTCCTGCGAACATCATTAAATGATTTGGCCTGAGTGAAGGAAACAGTCGAACCGAGCACCACATCTTGCTTAGTTCACTCGCTTGCCTGAGCGTTGCTCAGTACCGCTTGCCCTGCCCTTCTGCCTCTCTGCTTCGTTCACTAAGAAGCTGCTCTGGGCCCATAAGACTCCCTCTGTCAACAAACTGAACACAAAGATCCAGAAACAAGTCAGCTAGATCCATTAGCAATTATCCAGCCTTCAAACTCCTCCGGAATCTGACCTCTTCTCATTACGTCCCCAGCTTCCACTCTAGTCCAGATTGCCATCAACCCCCACCTGGATCACTGCCTTAGTCTCCTATCTGCTCCCTCTGCCCCCTTCCCCCCACTCAATAGTCTCCACACAGCACTCCCAGCATGCTTGTCACATAGAAGTCGCACCACGCCCCTTCTTGACTCCCAGTCTCCTGAAGACCCTCCCGTCACTCCCTCTGCCCTCTGAGCTGCCACGCTCTGTGCTGGGCATGCATGTGTGCTTCTTGCTCAGTTGCATCCGACTCTCTGAGAGCCCACGGGCTGCAGCCTACCAGGCTCCTCTGTCCATGGATCCTTCAGGCAAGAATACTAGAGTGGGTTGCCATGCCCGCCTCCAGGGCATCTTCTCAGGGATCAAACCCGTGTCCCTTAGGTCTACCTGCATTGGCAGGAGGGTTCTTCACCACTAGCACCAACTGGGAAGCCCCATTCTATACTGCTTCCCCTGCAAATGGACTCCCCACCCCTCAACCTCCCGATCTGACAAGAGCATCTTTGATTTTCAGTTACTCCTGTTGGAAACTTAGAAATCATCTAGTCATCTTAACACCCCTGTTCTTCACGCCTGCATATGTCCACACAGCATTTTCATTCTTTCCAACACTTCCTAGAATAACCTCTCTTTTCCATGCTCAGGATGGAGTTTATAGCCCCCCTTCATCCGGAGATCCTCCTCCGACCCCTGGACAAACCAGGCCCCCATTTATGCGCTACTGGCTCCTGACTTTGCACTGCATTGACTATTAGCAGCTGCACACGTGTGACAGCATTGGATTCCTCTCTCTCTCCCCCACTGACCATAAACTCCACAAGGGCAGCTCTCAATAAAGCCATTAGATGGATGAATTGAGCTACTTTGTCTTTGTTTCTTTGTCCTGGTCCCTACCTACCATGGAAGCTTCTGGAAGGACAGAGCTCTGTGTTCATCACTACTTGTATTATCCTCACTCCCCACCGCCCGCTCTCCACCCCCGCCTCCACCCAGCCCCAGCACTTAGTGCAAAACCAAGAGCACGCTACAGCCTAGATCGATTGTGGTGTCCCCTTCGATTATTCAGATGTTGAGTTTTGAGGAAAAGCGAACCCTCACTTCCAAGTGACCAGTCAGGCAGCCAGGCCCTGACAGCCCCAGGAACCCAATAACTGCAACCGTCTGTTTCCACAGTGGCCCACCAGGCTGGCAGCGCTTCTCGCCTTTGCCTCCTGATTCTGCAGTAATTAGAAACAGCAGTCCTCGCCACGTCGCGCTCCCTGGAGCACCCGGCTGGATGCGCCGAACACATGTAGCTGCGAGACCACCTGCCGGGAAGAGAATAGAAGAATCATTTGCTGAACATGGCAGGGGTGATGGCTAAGGGGATGAGCCGCTGCATAGCAAATAGCCACCCCATCTTCCCCAAAGCCCTAAATAATTTCTCTACTTGAAAAAAAAAAAGAGAGAAAATACAGGATTAATTTTTCATGTAGATCATCCCACTTGGAAGCGTAGGGAAGGGCTGCAGCATACTAAGAGCCAAACTTGAGCTTCCAAGTCACTGGCTAAGACACAGCCAGAGAGAGGGAAGAAAAAGGAAAACCCGTGATGTCTACTTGTGGTGTGTGGTGCATGGTTCCCGGGGGGAAGGGACAGAAAGGAGGGCTCCCGCTTGCTCTCTCTCGCCTTTTAGGGTCCTGCTTCACGCCCTGGCGTGGTCCCTTCTGCTGTCACATTTGGTGCAATAACACAGAGGGTTGGTCGTCTTCCTTCTCTACACAAGGAAACCGAGATATGGGGCAATGGGGCCCAGGGGAGGCCCAGCAGGATTTCAAGCCCAGCGCCCAGCACCCACTTGCCTGCTGCACACCCACCACCACTGGCCGAGTCCCAGAAGGTATTCAGGGAGCCACTGGGTGACCATTTGTCCAATAGTGTGGCGGGCTCACTTCCACTGCCTCCACGTGGTCCAATTCAGACTTCGCTGCCCCTGCCTTAACTGTGTATGGCCAGCCTGAGGCCCGACCAATCCAAAGCAGAGCGGAGAGGAGCAGAGAAAGCAACTTGGATTCCTCTTCTGAGCATCCCTGAATCCGATTAGGGTCCTTCCAACATAAAATCCGGGCTTGCCAGATAGCTCAGAGGTAAAGAATCCACCTGCAATGCAGGAGACCCAGGTTTGATCCCTGGGTTGGAAAGATCTCCTGGAGAAGGAAATGGCAACCCACTCTAGTATTCTTGCCTGGAGAATTCCATGAACAGAGGAGCCTGGCGGGCCACAGTCCATGGGGTTGCACAGAGTCAGAAATGACTGCAGTGACTTAACATACACAGCAATGTAAAACCCAGCGCTGCTTGCCTGTTACCAAGGGGAGGGAGGCTCAGAGCATTAGCTCTGAAATTTACCTGGCTTACGTTTCCTCCGCTGCTTCACTAGCTGTAGGACTCTGGGCGAATGGCTTAACCTGTGTATACTTGTTTCCTAGGGCTGCTGGAACGAAGTGCTGCGGACCGGGTGGCTTAAAACAACAGAAATGTACTGGTTCACAGTCCCAAGACTGGAAGTTCAAAAGCAAGGCGTCAGCAGGGTCAGTTCCATCTGAGGGCCCTGAGGAAGGATCTGGGCCAGCCTGTTCCCAAATTGTTGGTGATTGTCCCATAGCCTTGCTGTCCCTTGACTTGTAGAACCATCACTCCAGTCTCTGCCTCTTTATCTTTAACTCTGGACATTTTAATTATAATGTCTTGGTGTGTGTCTCTGGGTTCATGTGGAAGGAGAGTTAAAAAAAAGAAAAGTTCTCCTCCAGTACTTCTTTCCCAGGTGGTGCTTGTGGTAAAGAACCCGCCTGCCAGTGTAGGAGATGCAAAAGATGTGGGTTCCATCCCTGGGTTGGGAAGATCCCCTGAAGGAGGTAATGGCAACCCACTCCAGTATTCTTGCCCGGAAAATTCTATGGATAGAGGAGCCTGGCAGGCTACCATCCTGGGGTCGTAAAGAGTCAGACACAACTGAGCAACTGAGCGTGCCAGTACTTCCACCTTCAAAGAGAGAAGTGAAGTGAAGTGAAGTCACTCAGTCATGTCCAACTCTTTATGACCCCATGGACTGTAGCCCACCAGGCTCCTCCCTCCATGGGATTCTCCAGGCAAGAGTACTAGAGTGGGTTGCCAAAGAAAGTTGCAGCAAATCCCTGCCCCTCCAGCATGTGCTTATAATTATCAATTAACCTCCTTCTCCTGTGACCCAGGTGCTTTTCCAGCTGTTGCCAGTGTGCTGGGACTTTGAGCAAGTGAGTTTGTGTGAGACTCCCTCAAAATAGTCTTCGGGCTCTCCCAGACATAAGCCCCTGTTGGTTTTCAAGGCCAGATATTGGGCTCCCTGGGCTGAGGAGCCCAATGTGGGGCTCAAACCTCTCGCTCCTCGTGGGAAACCTCCACAACTGTGATATCCCTCCCACTTGTGGGTGACTACACTGAGGCGATAGGTTCTGGCTAGACTGTGCCTGTCCCTCCTAGCCATCCTGGTGCGACCTTTTCTCTGTATCTTTTGTTGTGGAAAATCTGTTCTGTTCTGCTAATTTTCAGGTTGTCCTCAGAAAGAGTTGTTCAACTTACAGATGCAGTTTTGGTGTGTCCGTGGGAGGAGACAAGCTCAGGGTGTTCTACTCCGCCATCTTGATCTGGACCTTACTTTTCTTAAGCACAGTAAGCCTCTGACCTTCTCAAAACCTCTGCACATACCTGATGCTTAGAATGTCTTTCTCCAAGGTCTCCACTCTTTCTCGTCATTCAGATCTCAGTTCAAATGCCACTCGCCTCCCTAGAGAGTCCTTCCCTGTTCTCCTTATCCCTGTCACCAACCCCAGTCACATTTTATCCCATCATCCAATTGTCATTTCTTCACAGAGATTATCTGGTTTTATCTTGTCAGTTTATGGGCTTACTTAGTTATTTTCAATCTACTCTCCACAGGACATAAGCCTCATGGTAGCAAAGACCTTATTTGTCTTATTTACCCTGATGCCCTCTATGCCCAGAGCAAAGCCTGCTATACCACAGATACTAATAAATATTGACAGAAGGAATACACCTATGAATAAATCAATTCTGAACCTAGTATCCCATGAGCGGTAGAGTCAGAAGTTTCTCTTCACTTTGGATAGTGCCATTGGTGTTCCTTTCCAATCGGGCACCACCTGCTCCAGCTTGCCAACAAGATATTTTCAGCTTCTTTTGTACCATTAGCTTCTCAGTCCCTCTTCTCAGATAAGCTTATGTCTTTATTTTTTAAAAAAAAAAAGCCTTATATCAGGCATTTTCCCCCTATTGCCCCGGCTTTGTTTTACCCAATTGCCAGGAGTAGATTTCTTCACTTACAATTTTAAACGTCACTAAAAACATTTATGAAGATCAAAGCCAAGCTAACCTTTTCTCCCTTTAGCCCTGCGCAATCACACACATTCTCCATTCCTACAGTTTATTGTCTAATTTTATTATCACCCAAGGATGCAAGATGATTTATTTGTTTACAAAGGTTCAGATTATTCGAATACTACTTTATCTGCTCTGGAATAGCCATTCTTTTTCTATTGCCTTAATTGTGTATTATTAGACATCTTGGTTTTGTTTTATGATATGTGGCCTTAGGATATACTAATGAGTTTAAACATTTTCATACATACTTTAATAAAAGTCATTTAAACTCATAACTTGGCTATGAGCTGAGAAAGCATCATGGATTACTCTCTTGGGAAGAAAAACTGAACTAAGTGAATTTTTCTTGCATCCCGATATGAAGATAACCCAGGTTTTTCAATGTCCTCTTTTTGCTTATCTTTCCATACTGACCCAATCCTATCACCCTTCAAGAGAAAGAAGAAACCCCTTCAACTATCAAATTTTGAGCAGCACAGCAGCCTGAAGTGTCCAGGCTGCTCAGAAAGGATTTTGCAAAATCTTGCTCATTACAAACATTAATTGTTCTCTAGTCTTCACAGCTCACAGAAGAGAAAAGCAGTCTAAGGAATTACACTGCCCCAGTCTCACTGCAGCTTGCTCTCCTTCGCTGTTTTCTTGTTTTGTTTTGTTTCTTAGTTTGGTTTCTGTGGGTTTGTTTAACGTTTCCTCTCTGAGCCACAAGTTGCTGAATAATCCATCTGCAAAATTAGGGGAATAAGCTAAGGTCAGATTTTCTGTTTGGAAGGAAAGTCTCCCACCAGAATCGTGAGGTCTTCGAGGGCCTTCTGCTGGGCTCCCTTTACGGGTCTCCAGAAACTGTCTTGTTCTACGACTTCCTCTTCATTCCCTGTCTGTATGTGTGTGTTAGTCACTCAGTCATGTCTGACCCTCCGGAACCCCATGGACTGTAGCCCAGCAGCGTCCTCCCTGTCCATGGAATTCTCCAGGCAAGAATACTGGAGTGGGTTGCCATTCCCTTCTCCAAAAAATCTTCCCAACCCAGCAGGCAGATTCTTTACCATCTGAGCCACTGTACCTCTCTATAGCCTGACAGGTGTGGCACTGTGAGTCTTAATCCAGAGAGCCTGGGATCTCTGAGACCTCATCGGGATGCAGAAATGGATGAATGCCCTGAGTAGCCACCTCATTTCAGTAGAGAAGACCTGAGGCAGCCTAGTCTGACTTGAAATTAATTCCTCTTTTTAATGAATTGCCCGAGGGACTTCTTTTCCCAATTTTCCTTCTGGTTTTACAGCTTTCTTTAGAGTCCCCCTTCCCTTCATTGTTCTCTCCATCCCTCCTGGGCCTGGCGCTGGGGAAATTGTTTCTTCTTGGGCTGGGCCCCTCACGGTTTATGGTCATCGGTACTGGAACTTCCCTGCGGCTCCTGAGTTCCCCACTCATTTCCTTCCCAACAGGAAGCAGTGGGTTTAAAGTGGTTGCATTGTCTTCTTTCCAAGTCATAAAATTTTGTTCCCTGTGATTTAAGAACCTCTCATAAGCTGCATGGGTCTCCCAGTGGACAACAGTGGTTAAATCCCAGCAAGCATCCTGGTATTAGATTCTGGGTTTATGATGACGCGTGACCCCAGCACCAGGCCATCACCAGCTGGCATGGCAAAATTTTCAAAGCACTTTAAAAATCTGGCTCTCCCTACACACCAATGAAGTGTTGATTAATATGGCTAACTTAAATGTAGTCAATTAAGGCTATAAAATCTATAAAGGTCTGTGTGGCTGACCCAGGCCCCTTCATTTAGCCCAAAGACAGATCATTTTTGCTGCATTGCAAGCCCTGCAGGAGGAAACAAGAAAATCTTTATTCTCTGTGTCCTTGAGCTATCTGGAGGCTGTTCCCTTTGCTCTTCTCCTTCCAACTCCTCCCACTTACTCCCACACTCCCTAGAATATAGAGAATGGAAAGCATAACTTCCCTAACATTAAAGAAAAATGTAGACACGGATACATTATCTTTTGTTTGGAAAGAGCCCTTCCTCAGTGAACACAAAGCCGTTTACAATACAGCCATTTCTTGGACTTCCCTGCTGGTTCAGTGGTTGACTCTTCACTTTCAATGGAGGGGGACACAGGTTCTGTTCCTGGTCTGGGAAATGAGGTCTCACTTGCCGTGTGGCCAAAACTACCAACACAATAAACCCTACCATTTCCTAACATGGAAGAGAAGAACTTTTATAAAGATGGAAGAACCCAGGTACGGATAGAGATAAGATGGTCCAAGGTCTCACATTTGGGAGTCAGGGGTAGAATAAGAAAAGGTTGTTGGACTTGCCCAGAACTTCGTGGTGTGAGGCACAAGCATAGTGATGTCGGTCTCTGAACACCCGCTGCAGAGCAGGCAGTGGCTGGGAAAGGGTGGTCACCGAGAGCTGGCCTCAGATCCTTCTCTTTGCATTTTCTCAGAACTCTTAGGGCTGATGGGAACTTTTCCGGGTCCAGGTCCACACTGTCAGTTTCCAAGGATTAGTCAGAAGCTCCTGTGTGTTGAATGAACTACCAAGTCATCACTCAGCCTTGGCTTGCAACACTAAAATCATAATTACCCCAACACAGGTGACCACCGGGGGCCCAAACTAGGATGCTTGACATTTACAAATAGCAATAGCGTGACTGCTTATGTAAATTATATCATAAAATGCAGAGGAATTTAATTATTTTCTGTTGCTTTAGCGGCAACACAAAATGATTTTTAACAAAATATTTAAGAAGGATTTTTTTCATGTTGAGTCCTGAGAGATTTTCTTTCTGGAGTAACTATCCATTCTTAAACAGTTAAAAGACAACTTATGTAAATACAACCTAATATTCATAATTAATGTAGAGTAAAATGTTAATTTTAAAAGCTGCCTTTTTTGTGTGTTTAAGCAATGTGTGATGCTGTATGCGGAATAGCTTCTGTGCTCCATTTTGTTAAAGTTTTCCATCACAGTACTGCAGTGAACAGCGTAAGCTGAAGGTAGTGTGTGTAGTGGCACAAATCCAGGCTTTGGAGTCAGTCTCCAGGGGTCCAATCCCATTTTCGCCACTTATCAGTTAAGGGACCCTGAGCAGTAAAGTGGCCAAAATGGGATTGGACCCCTGGAGACTGACTCCAAAGAGGACCCTGCCTTTCTGAACCTCAGTTTTGTCTTCCATAAAATGACAACAATCCTACTCTAATCTAAAGAGTGGAGGCTTCAATAAATAAATTGTGTGAATCCCTTAGTCCCAGGCCTGCCACATAATAAGCACTTAAGAAACAGAATGTGACAAATTTCAGATATGTCCATGCAAATCGTGGTGGAGGTGGGGGTGGGGGAGGAAGAATCTGGAAGGGAGAGAATCACTCGCTATGCCAGGCTGCTGCAGTGGGAGGAGGGTTATTTCACTTACAGAATGTGGACAATGCCAGAGAAAGATGGGTATTGACTTAGAAGAAAGTACCATTCAGCAGCTTTAGAGAGACAGGGAGCCAGATTCTTCTAAGGACACAACCACACGACCTAAGGAGAGGACTCTGTTGTGCAAAAGTGAGAGAGAGAAGGAAATTGTGAATAGTTGCTCAGACCACTGTCGCCTTTCACTGGCGCCACTGGCATGTTATCTAAAGCAAAAATATTTGGGGACAGACTTTTCCACTTAGGGCCACAGGCCCCTCTGTCCTCTGGAGCTCATCCTGGAAGCCTGCTACCTGCACCAAATTACCCTGTCGCATATGGCTGGAGCTGGATGTCAGAGGATTTTCTGGGATGGAACAGCATCTGTCGCCCCCTCGTCTATGAGTGAGGCAGGGCAATGCACTCTGGAGAAACTGAGGTCTTATAGGAGGTTCAGCCATCACTGGTCCGAGTGGGTCATGGAATGCTCAGTTTCCATGAGATGGGACCACATGCCTCAGAGGTGCCTTGATGGCTCAGTTCTTACTCCAAAAAGAATATAACTGGCCTTGACCAGAAACAGCCTTTTGCGTTTTCTTCCACAACATGAACAACTTTGGCAGTGGGACCGGAATGTTTTGAAGTTCATCAGCCAAGGACATCAGCCAAGGACATCTTGACTGAGGCAAAGCCCCATGTTCTTGTCCATTAGAAAGCAAGGGACTCTCCAGGGGCATGCGGATGGCTTAACAGATCCATGACACAAGCTAGTCTTGGTCCTTAAGGGCACCCTTATGTTAGGTTCAGCAGATGAACCTATCTTCTTGGCAGGAATAGTAGCCCAGGAACCAAGTCTGTTACGTGGAAGACTCCACCTATGTTTTAATTTTCCCACCTAACATGAGCATAACCCAGGATCATCTCAAGAATGAGCTGGTATATCTGATGTGCTTAGGACAGTGTCTAGCATATTCAATGTATCAATAAATAAGTCCAGAGAATAAATCTATTCACTCAATAGATAGCTCTCAATAAATGTCAGTGATAATGACAATGAAGAAGAAGGAGAGGAGGGGAAGGAAGGATAGGTCATTCAATGTCAACGAAATCCAAATCCCCCCAGAGAATTCTCTTAGAATTTAGTAGAACAAAAATTGATTTCCAAGAGAAATCAATAAGAATATAAAAATTTTGTTCCTGTGTTTAGGATTCTCAAAGTTAAATTTGGATCCTCCATTGGCATCATGTTAACACTCATGATTAGAATATTTGCTTTGTTCTTTCTTTGGTCCTAATTTTCTATTTTATTAGTCTCATCTTTTATGCCCTTGATTGTAAGCTATCTGGAATTCCTGTTGGAAGAGGTGAGTGAAGAGAGATGAAATAAAAATAAAGAGAAGACACTCCATAAAAGTTTGCTGAATTTATCGAATTGTTGAATCTTTCCACATAAACCAGATTGTTTCTGAAAAAACAAGGAAGCACAAGAGAGAGCAGTAACAGAAACACACAATTCTTATTTTCTTGTTTATGTATCAAAATTCTACCTATGAGAGCAATCCCATTTCTCATATTTCCTGTTGCCATAATGCAAATCCCCTCTTCCTTTCGAGAGGGTCTGAGAATCTGTTTGAGGGCAGATGCTTCAAGAGGCTGATAATACAAGTTACCATCAGTCACACACCATCTGTTCACCTCTGCCTCGAGGCATGTGTCATTTCTTGTTGGAGTGGGCAAATTCAGCAACTGATTCCAGTTCTGTCTTTGACCATCCTTTCACCACTGCCCTATCCTGCCTTGTGGAGAAAAGAAGAAAAGAAAAGAAGGGAATGGAAAGGAAAGGAAAAGAGAAGCACACCTGCCTCCTCAAAGATCAGAGAGATCTCATTCGGAGCCATTCTTGAGGTTGCTATGGTGATGGACAATTCCGACCATCAGGGTGCAGAAGTCACTGGTGCTGCGGAAAGCACTGAGTTGCAGAGCTATGGCCACACAGGTGCAGAGAGAGCACCAGAGGGCCTCCCCATTTGAGAAAACGACTGGCTTGTGCAGCCCACTCTCCATGCTCCCGCAAAGCCTTTCTGATGGACAGTCCAGCCTTTCCACATTCAGATGGAACATTACTTGGCCCTCCTCACAGCTCAGCATTCTCTGGGGCTCTGGTGGAGTCTTTTCCATCATGCTCTAATGGGCCCTCCAAAGAACAATTTGAAGTTGTGAACAATTGCCTCTGAGGCTTCTGAGTTCAGCTAATTCAAAGAGGAGCCCAATTTCCCCTCTGCTGTGTCCCTAGGGGACATTCTTTCCTACTGCACCCCCAAAGCTGTAAGCTTCTGACTGTTTCACACCAGGACTGGCTTTCACCTGTTTGGAGAGAGACAATAGAGTATTTTAGGCAGACATGTTTCAATGTCTAACCAAGTAAAGAACATCCTCCTCCAAAGCTTTTTCCCCATGTGTTTTTTTTTCACCCAGTCTTCTTTGCACGTCTCTGTTTCCTATACAACTGTGTGCTGTTCTCATTTAGAGAAATGTTTGTTAAATCCATTAGCTAAAGTTCAACTGGTCTAAAAACTGAGCTGACTGGTTTGTGCTAACTAAAGTGAATTGGCAAGGACAACAGGGAAACATAACAGAAGACAAGAATGTCTCAGACCCAAGGCTGTGGGTCTCTGTGGAAAGCTGAAAACTGGGAGAACCAACACACACTCCCAGCCTTGTTCTCTAACTGGTGCTCCTACAGAGTTAGGAAGGCTAAAGTCCCTTTTTCCCCAGTATCCTTTGAATGTAGGCTTGGGGTATGACATCGTTCTGGCCAATAATCTCTACTAGAAATATCTAGAAGGTGACTGTTTTCCCCAATTAAAAAAAAAAAATACCACCTTTTCTGTTCCTCCTGCCTTCCTACCCTCCTTTCCTGGATGGAGATATGATGGCTTGAGTAGCCATGTGACATCCCTTCGGTCTTAGCCCTGGCACCATCAAACCTCTGAAACAACACTAGCAAGAGCCTATTTCCAGATTTCTTGTTGGAGAGAAAAATAAACCCCATTTTTTAAAACCATCACAGTTGGATTTTTCTTTTACTGGCAGCTGAATGCTTTCCTCAGTGATACAGACCCTCTCATTTCCACATTCTGACTCTTTCTCAAAATGTGTAGGGAGAAGCAGATGCCAAAGCCAATGAAAGGCTACTTCTTGGAAATTTTAAACTCAGAGTTACCTCATTCAGAACAGTTGACAGTGCCCACTGGTATTCCGTGCATCATTTCTGTTGTTTATAAAAGTTGATAAGGTTAGGGTTTTCTGAGAGCTTCAGAAATTCTACTGTACGCTATGACAAATGGAGCCGTTTCCCAATTTCTTCTGATCAAACCGTTTTAAAATGGAGGAGGGGAAGTGGGATGGGAAAGGCTGCTCAGCAGAATGATAAAGCAGCTTAGCCCTATAATTTTCTTCAGGCATAGATGAAAGGCCCCTTCAGTAAGAAAAATTCCTAAAGGGCACAATAATGAAGAGAGAAATGGGATCTTAATTTCCTTTTTCCTTTTTATATAATAAGCCTCAATCCTCAGAACTCAATCTTGGGTCCCTTTGAGAAATTTTCCACGAAGAAGAAAATGGAAGAAGGATAAATCTAACCCCCAAAGATGACAATGAAAGATATACAAGACATTTTTCCAAGCCACTTTGATTGCATTATATTCTCCAGTGATGTTGGCCAATGTTTTGATCTCTTCATTCCCTGGAGCTGTAGTTCATTAGAATGTAGAGGTAATTTCCTCCAAAGTGGCAAAGGAAACGGGACTGGAGCACTTCCTGCTTCCCTGACATCGCCTCTTCACCATATCCCCAGACTATACAAGAACAAAGTAAATAAAACTCTGATCCCCCAGGATTCTCATCACTTTCATGCTTCTCCAAAACTCTTTTTCAGTTTTCTTCAAGGGACTTTTTTCTCTTTGAAGTTGTATGGGTTCATCTGGGATTTTTTTTTCTTTGCAAATTTGCTACCCTATATCTGATCCAAGGTTCTAAGAGAAATCAAGGAAGTCACAGACCACCTACCTAAACCTTTTTCTTTGTCCTCATCTCAGACCTAGAGGAAAATCTTTTCATACAGTATATCAGGCCCCCACTCGGAGCTTTAAACAAAGAATCAAAGACGACTTGCTGGCCTTGGACCTAAAGAAGTGGAAAGTCTGGAAGATGGGCCATTTGGACAATTTTTCATAGGGGATCAAGGGGGAACTGCTATCAGAGCAACTTCTCTTTTTGCAGAGCCTCTCGATAAAGGAAGAATCTGACACAAGATACACAGGTCTTATGACCTGGTCATGAAAGGGAAAGATTACACTTCAAATGGCTTAATGATAGATATTCATCTATTTCTTTGTTCGGTAAAATATTTTGAATGATTAGTGCCTTCATGTGCCAGGCACTAGGAATAATAAGCAAGGTACAGCCCTCAGGCAGCTCACAATAGGATGGAAGATGGAGGAAGAGACACATCACAGTATGGTGTGATAAGCATGTAGAGATGAACATACAGGAAGAGGGTATAAGCTTCAACAGTGCTGAGTCAAAGCAACTAACCGAAGTGGAAATCCAGAGGCGAGGGGAGGTGGAGACACAGCTCTGACGCAAGGGGCAACAGGACTGTGGTCCTGGAGTGGGAAAGGTGGGTCAGGATGTGTGGGTGACAGCCTCTTTCATTTCCCAGGAGCTGCGCAGGGTCAGAGTCCACACCTGCCAACACTAGAGCTTTCCATACTCTAGAAAACCGGAATTTCTCTTCATTTAGACCACGCTACCTATAGCAGGAGCAAAGCCTCTACATCAAGTTTCTGCATGTCTTCACTCTGCCACTTTCCAATTATCCTAGGGAGTACCTCTCTGCAGTGCCAGCCTGGGCAACTGTAAGGCTTAACAAAGACACGTAGGCAGGGTGGTGAATAATACTAGTTAAGTCTGCCATGTCTTTAACGGCAGAATAGCCAATTTCCCTTGTATTGATGCTTCACACGTTACTGAACCAGTTCCCCAGCAGTTGGACATTCACTTTATGGTGAATGATGCTGTGATGAATATCCATTAAAGACATTTAAAGCAACAGTTTAAGTGATATATAAAAATTAACCATTTGAAGGGTCTTTATATTTCATCAGTCTTTAAAAATCCACCTTAAGGTCAATATAATTTATACAAAAATGAGCAGTGAACCTCATCTCTGCCCTGTGGAGCAGAGATTTGACTTTGTCTCACTGTCCTGCACAAGCTAATGGTTTGATTGTTCATTACGGGAACCTCTCAAAGACCATCAGCTCTTCAATAAAGAATGTCAAGGGACTTCCCTAGTGGTCCAGTGGTTAAGAATCTGCCTTGCAGTGCAGGGGAGATGGGTTCGATCCCTGGTTAGGGAACTAAGATCTCACATGCCCGCATGCTGCAGCTAAGACCCAACACAGCCAGATAAATAAATAAATATTTAAAATAAATAAATAAATAAAGAACATTGATCAGAGTCAGAGTGTGCCCTGATGTTATTCTTGCTGTTTTCACCCACCCTGGATGGTTGTGGTGTGGTTCTGACCCAATCCCAGTTAAGTGTCATCCCCTGCCCCAACCTCCACTAAAAGACCTACCTTGAACTAAACATAATTATCAATAAGATCTGACTTTACTTCCCCTTTCTGAGATGTTGCCAAAGATTTTCAGGACAGTGGCCTCCTTCACAGTGGTAAACAATAAACTCAGCTGTGTCTTAGCAGCAGGCTGTGTTGGTGATATTTGGGGAGCCAGCTTTTGACCGGGAGCCTTTTATGACATATTGCATCGGGATGTCCTCAAGCTCCCCTGTGGAAAGGTTGTACTAGTTGGTACGCCCACCAAAACTGCAGAGTCATACCCATTTCCCGTCTCTCACACATAGAGGTTTCTTCATTGTCTTTTATATTTGCTAATTTAAGAGGCTAAAGAGCCAAATTCTCATTGCTATTTGCATTTCTTTACTATTTGGTGAGATTTGAAGTCAGCCTCTTCCCTCTTACCAGAGCCCTGACCAGAGCTCATTAATCTTGGCTCTGTGCCTTAGACCCCACTTCTGTGAAGTGGGATGTGTTAGTCTGAGTTCTCTAGAGAAACAGAACCCACAACACATATGTTTTTCAGAGATACATATATTTTCCAAAGAAAGAAAAATAGAGAGATTGATTGATTTCCTATAAAGAATTGGCTCAGACAATTATGGAGGTTGAGAAGTTCCAAGATCTGTAGTCAGCAAGCTGGAGACACAGGAAAGTCAGTGGTGTAAGGTCCAGTCCTGGTCTAAGTCCAAAAGCAGGAGAAAATGGATGTCCCAGTTCAAAGACAGTTAAGTAGATAGAATTCCTTCTTACTCAGCCTTTATTCTATTCAGTTCTTCAACTGATTAGGTGAGGCTCACCAACACTGGGGAGGGCAACTTGCTTTGCTCAGTCTACCAATTCAAATGTTAACATCATCCAGAAACAGTCTTATAGACACAGCAGAAATAATGCTAACCAACTATCCAGGCACCCCTGGTCCAGTCAAGTTGACATAAAATTAACCATCATGTGGGAGTAATAATAGTCTCTATTAAAGAGAGGGTTGCTGTGAGAATTAAATAACACAGACAAACAGCCAAGAATGTTGCCTGGCACATAGTAGGCACACAATAAACTATTTATGAAATTTATCTGGGAAAGTCATTTGGTATCAGGGAGGAAGATTGCATTACAAATGTTGAGTTTAGCTTTAAATTCTTGACAGATTTTTATTTCATCATTTTTGAATAGCTTTAATGGCATTTGTATTTCACAATGGCATGATTAATCTACCAATTCTACACCTTTGCTTAGAGGGCCAAAGTGGCTTAATCACAGGAGGTCAGTGTCTGAGCAGAAGGTGAGGTGCTCCCCAGCAGCCTGGCTGGGCCCGGAGGTTCTATCCCACTGAGAAATGGAGAATCATATGATGAGGCCCTGTTGATTTACCAGCCAACTGTTCTAGTTAAAAACTCAAATAGCAATTTTCTTCTAAATGCAAATCATAAGCCCATTCACTCCATGAATTAATTTGAATGACAATACTGTAGCGAAGAATTGCGGGGTCTGCTTTTTCATCCCAGGCTAGACCGCTATTTCTTAAAGAAAAAGCAAGGAGGAAGGGGAGGATGAAGAGGGTCAAGCCAGGCGGGATCCCTGATGATGATTTCATGACTCTCAGCTCCCAGAAACTGCAATTAAAGGACATAAAATAATAGCACCAACTTCTTCAAAATGGCACTGTATTCCTTCAGGGATGGTCGGAGACTTTGAGGTGTTCGTATGCATAGTCTTTGAACTAGAAAAGATACTTGAGATCTCAGCCCTCCCTCTGTTGAAAACCATCCTGTGACTCCCAGTCGCCCTGCACCAGAATTGAAATTGACAGTGAAGAATATTTCTAACCGTCCCTGCATCCGGCCCTGCTCCCACGCGGTCCCCGCCAACCCCCCACCCTCCCCCCGGCGGGGAGGAAGCCCCACAGGAGTCGCATTCCCAGCCACCTCAGAAGCACGTGGCTTGGGGGACCTGCAGGAGGCTGCGGGCACGCTGACACTCTTTCTGCTCTGTGACACCCTCCAGGTGACACCCACCTACATTCTAAGAAAGAAGGACGCCATCTCAGATATTCTACAGAAGACGAGAATTTTAAGTGGCGCACCTCCAGGCATCTTATTATCATTTTACTTGTTAATTAATGGATTCAAGACTTTCTCATTACTAAGCCCTGACCTATTTCTCCCATTTCAGAGCTCAGACTAAGCTGAGTCATGGGGGAGAGCCTCGAGCATTTATTTTGAATAACAAGACTGTTAATGAGGGAAAGGAGAAAATGAGAGACCACAAGATGGTGAGAGGAAGTTCTGGAGGCAGAAGGCTGAGCAGTTGTGAGGTTAAGAATTCGTAGACATTTGGCAATTTGCCAGCTTTCACCCCAACTCCTACCCCCTCTTCCTTTCTTCCCTAGGATGTCAGGGTCTCCAAAACCATCTCATGTTCAGTGTTTTCTGGGAAGACCATGTGAGTTGTTCAGTATTCATGGCTGAGGTTTGTTACAATGGAAAGATACAAGGTAAAAATCAAGAAAAGGCACACGTTTCCAAAAACCCTTTCTTGGGAGTCATGCAGGACACAGTTCCTCCAGCAGCAAATCATGACAGCTCATACGGTTCAGTGCCACCCGGGCAAGCCTGATAGACACTCAGGGCCCCAGTTTTATTGGGGGGGTTGGTCATGTAGGCACACTCTGCCCACCATGGCCACAAATACCAGACTCCCAGAAGGAAAGCAGCTGTTGAGTGTGAACCCCATTGTCTGTACAGAGATGTACCGAGCCTCTCTCAGCAGGCAGGGTGGTGGGAACCCTCCTGAGAGCCAAGTTTCCAGAGCCAGGCTTATGAGCAGGCCTTTTAAAAGACAAGAGTCTCAGGTCTGCTCTGTGTCCCCTGTGGCACTAGGCCCACCAAGAGGCCCACTCAGGGGGCTGAGGCCACTGCAGGACCTCTCGGAAAAGCACAGACAAATCTGCTCACATACATTCATTTCAAGTGACGTTCTCTTCCCGGGATGTCAGAGCTTCTCACAAGATCTCTTTGCCACACTTCACCTGACCCAGATTCTCCCCACTGACCCCACCCCTCCATTCCCAGGGTCAGCTACATTGGCTGGGTGGGTTTTGTGGTCTGCCTGGCCTTTGGGAGTGAGTATGGAAGACCTCTGGCCACTCCTCCTCTAGAGAAGGAAGAATTCACTAATCAGAAGATGAGATCCTGACATCTCGGGACACATAAAAGGGCCACAGAAATCATAGAGAATGGGACTGGACACTGCAAGAGCTCTAGCAGGAAGGGCCCTGATTTGAGAGTAAATTAGTCTGAAAGTCACACCCGGGAGCATAAGGCGGGGCTGAGAGTCCCTGGTCTGAGCTCAGAGCCTGGCTCTGCTTCTTGCTAACCATGGGGCCCCAAGCTTCATGTTTGCAAAGTAGGGGGTGATAAGCTCCACTTCATGTCGGGAGGATTAAATGAGGTGCTTAACATAAGTATGTATACATAACATAAGTGCTAGATCTCTTGTTTCAATTTTTTCAGCTCTAAAGGGCTCCAAATCTTTCCTGGTTCTCTCAATAGCTGAATTTCAACATTAAAGACATTAAAAGTCAGCTTTGTAGTATAAACAATAACCTTGCCTCACCCTCCCAGCAAGGATTATTGACCCAGACAAGGTCTGTTTGCTCAGCAGGAAAAGACTGAATAGAAAGTCTCCCACAGAAATCCCAGAGCCTCAGAAAGCTGGGCTGAAAGAGAAAAAGTTTAAATAAGTTGAAGGTGAGAGCTGATCATAAGCAACAAATATGTATTATAGCTCTAGTCCTGGGGATGGGTACAGTGGGGCTTATAAGAGAAGTAGGGAACAAGAACTGGTGGTCTTTGCCCCTGGGGAATCAGAATTCTATAAAGAAGAGGGGCCTCAAACACTTGGGTGATAAGACAGGGGTACAGAATAGAGTAAAATCAAAAGGTTCATTATAGGGAAAATCGACTTCAGAGTGCGCTTAAGGAGTGGTTAGGAAAGAAGTGAGAGGTTGGCTAGATTTTGGGGGCAGGCAGCCTGTAATATGGCCCTAATATTCCCCCACCCCTCCTTGTATACAAACCCTTGGTCTCCCCTTCCTATGTATGCTGGGCTTAGTCAGTGATAGTCATCAGTCATGTCTGACTCTCTGCCACCCCATGGACTATAGCTTGCCAGGTTCCTCTGTCTATGGAATTCTCCAGGCAAGAATACTGGAGTGGGTTGCCATTTCCTTCTCCAGGAGATCTTCCAGACCCAGGGATCGAACACAGGTCTCCTGCATTGCAGGCAGATTCTATATCATCTAAGCCACCAGGGAAGCTCACTATTAAGAGACATTTCTAAGTATAAAGACAGGTCAACTTTAAAAGTATCAGCAGATACATGCTTGACTTAATCTTATAATCTATAGACAATACATTAGAATAGGTAACAAATCCACATACCTTTTCCAAAGGAATACCTGAGACAGAAGTAGCAATAAAGTTATAAATGACAATCATCAATCAGATAAAAATAATTTAGCTGAAGCTTGTCTCTCTCAAAGAGATGGAGACTGGGTAAGTGGTCAGGAAGGAAATACAATGTGCCTTTAACTTTGTATGAAAAATAATGTTCAGTTCCATGTTGCTGAATATAATTCTGTTTTTGCCACATAAATCCTCTACTTCAAGTTACTGTCTGAAATCTTTATTACATTTCCACTTCTGCCCTTTGTTTTGGGCTTAATGACTTGGTTCTAAAAAGCAGAAGTTAATGGGATGCCACTTCTGACATTATGTTATAAAAAGACTGCACCTTTCCATCTTGGTTCCTCTCTTACTTGCTCCCTTCCCCACAGGGAAACCCAGCTGCCGTGTTATAAGATGCCCTAAGGACAGGCTTACATGGCAAGGAGCTTAAGAAGGCCTCCTGCTAATGACTAACAAGGGCTGAACGCTGCCAGTGACCACATGAGTGAGCTTGGACGTGGTCCCACTAGCCGAGATGAAACTTGCAGCCCTCACTAGCTGAGATGAAACTTGAAGCCCCGGCTGATGGTTTTCAACCTTACGAAAGGCCTTGAGCCAGAGGTATGTACCTACACCCCACCTTGATTTCTGACTTACAGAAACTGAGCTAATAAATGTTTGTTGTTTTAAGCCACTAAGTTTTGAGGGTAATTTGTTGTGCAATAATAGGGAACTCATACAGCTGAGAAACACAAGTAGGATGGCAGGGGGCGGTGCCTGTGGCGGGAAGAAGGCAGGGAGAGAAGGACACAGACAGGTAGGCAGAGGAGGAATGAATAGGAGCGAATTTTAAGTGAACACTTTTAGGGAGAAAAACTACTGAAGAGTCTAACTCCTGATTAAAAATCTAGGTGTGATTGTGTGAGTTTTTAATCCCAACCATAGGCAAGTGGAAAGGCTTTGCCTGGCAGGCCTAGGGGGAGCTGCCCTCCGCACTGCAGCCGTGGAGCACAGCCTACGTCACCCCAGTCTCTGGAGGGAGCTGCAGTCAAGAACTCAGACCTCCCCTCCCCCATGCAGGTCATGCTTTTCGAGTGTTTACACTCCTAACTCAGAGGCACCTTCCTTCCTAGGTCTCTCCATCTGAGGTCTTCAGCAGAGGTCCTCTTCAGGTGCCTGACTCTGCTGAAACTTCCTTGTAGGGGTAGGAATGGGGAAGGAAGGGGCAACCAGGTCAGACGCAGAACCCAATACTTTCCCACTCCTCACCCCTTCCCACTTCCCCAACCTCAGGATCCACAAAACTGAAGTCTCTTATGCTTGGAGCTCCCTCATCAGCTACACTGATCCACCCGACCCTGGGCTAGTGTGCCCCTCCACAGGGCAAATGGGAGCAGGAGGAGCTGGCATCCAGCTTTAGAATCTTGCTTATTACATTGCAGTAAGTGATTAACAGCTTTACTCTTTCATTTCCGACTTGTTGCTTTAATCAGCTGCCGGGACACCTGGCACAGCTCAACGCTCTCTCCCAGCTCACTTGAGCTCCTGACAGCTCTCGCAGAGGTATGGAGGGAGCAGTGTTTGTGACTTAGGTTAGACTCTCGCTGGAGAAAACGAGAAATCAGAGCTTCAGAAGAGCTCAGCCCGTCACGGAAGATGACTCAGAGGAGGGGACCAAAGCTGCTGAACAGAAGTGATGAATACCAAGTATGTTCCTTATCATCCAATTGTCACTTTCTGTAAGTCTCCACTTGTTTTTAGAGCTTTTTCCACTTAAGGACAGGGCAACATCTGCTCTCGAGGACTGTGCTGTCCTGATGACTTTACTATGTAAGATATGCTCCTTGGACGAGCAGCGTGAGCATCACCTAGGAGCTGCTTGGGAATGCAGCATCCCAGCTCCACACAGACTTGCTGAATCACGATCTGTGTATTCACAGATTCCTCGGCACATTAAAGTGTGAGCAGCTCTGGTCTAAAACAGGCTGACAGACTCACACAGTGAAAAACAAACAAAAACGAAACCCGAAAATTATTCAGTTAATAAGGGAAAGTTGAGAACTGGGCTCAACTAATTTAATCACTCATTCAATTATTTATTAAGCGCTTGCACTGGGTATACAAAGCTGACAAAAATACATGGCCTTGTCCCCAAAGAACCTATAGCTGGAAGGAGTGTCAGACATAAAACCAACCAAAGAAAACTCGGTGTTACAAGTACTATTGTGGGCACAAAGGAGGGGACATTCCACTGCAAGAAATGTGTGAAGGATCAAGAGAAACTTGAGCTGGGTCTTCAATATGGGTAAGCTTTAACCCGGGCAGGGATAGACATTCTAGGCTCAGGTTCAGGTTGGCCCATTTAGCAGATAGTTTGGTGTGGCTGGGGGATGGGAATAGAAGGTGGGTTTGGCAGAGAAAAAAAAAAAAAAAAAGACTTTGGAGCAGGACACAGGGCACACTTGTGAAAGCCTTATGTACTCATGCTAAGGAGCTTAGACTTTCCCCTGTAGAGATCCATAGACCATGTCTTACGTCACTTTTGCCTGTAACAAAAATAGGTCCACCTAAATGTGGCTTGAATGATAAGGAAATTTAATTTTCTTGTACAATACAAAGTCCAGCAGTAGAAAGCCTCAGGAACTCATCAAGGCATGGCTTTGTGTCAGCTTCCATCCATGATCACATCCAGATCCAGGTGTCATTGCTTCAATGCACAAAATCCAGAATGAGACAAAAAGGAGTTTCTCCCACTTGTGTCTTTTATATTAAGGAGGAACATGTTTCTCAGAAACCCTCAAAAGGTCCAGTTGATCAGAACTGGATCATATCCCTGTGCTCTAGCTGCAAGGCTGAGAGGGTGGATATTTGCCCTTTTTGCATCTTTCCCAGGAGGTCAGCTCTGCCAACAAGGGAGAAGGCTGTGGGGGATGACTGACGCATGGCAACTATTAGCACATGCCAGGAATGGGTGTGGAGCAGACGAACCATGTGATAAGATGGGCACTTGGAAGATGGCTCTGGTGGCAGCTTGGCAGAAGGACTAGGTGGGGAGATAGGGAAGTTGAGGAGGGGCACTTTCAGAGGCTGAGATGCTAGATGAGCTGGTGACTTCTGTACAGTCCCTGTAATTCCATCTCCACCTGCCAGATGAAGAGGCCTGGAGAAATTAGGGCTACACAACACCCACTGGAATTCATTTAAAACTATAATGACAGTTAATACTGAGTAGCTTTATATTGGAAGGCTCAAAAAGGCTTCCTCGGGGCAAATTGATGTAAATATTTAAAAGGGTTTATAGAACTGGATCCCCAGAAAGCCTTTCAGCTCAACCTTTCACCAGCTGTCATATGTACAAGTTAGCTGTAAAAGATTTTCAAAAGACTAAGACGTAAATGTCTGGGCTTTGAGAGCTTGTTCCTGGTTAGAGGAACAAGATCTACACGTGTGTATGGTATGAGATAATGTTCTGATTAAGGATGCTGTGGTTGGAGGGGACGAAAGCCAATAAAAATAAAGGACAGAGGGTAGGAGACTGAAACTTCATGCTGGCCAAAGGTGGGAAATAAGTAAACCAGAGCCCATGACACCAGAAATCAGCAAGAGCCAAAGCCCCTCTTCCCTTCTCCCAGTGGATCATGAGTGCCTATCGCCATGAGTCTGTATTGATACCATTACCCCGCTTCTTTAAAACCAAACCAAACAAAAACAAAAACTAGGGTGAAAACTAGTTGCTTACTATTACTAAAAAAGGTGCTTACTATTTCTGCACAAAGTCCAATATGGCCACCTGGATCCAAGTCCATCACACACTGCCAACAACCACACTTTCAGTGTCTGGAACCAGGCCATGTCGCAGGCAGATGACCAGTCTACGAATGGGGCTGCACAGGGTCAGGTGTCTATCTCAGGGTTTCCCGTCAGCTGTACCTGGGGTTTCCATAAAGGTGGGAGAGAGGGGGCAAGTCTGGATGTGTCTAGCAGAGTAGGCCCGGATTCAGTGCATGTCAACAGGGATGCCCAGAAGGCCCAAGGCACTGGAACCAGGAGAGGAAGGTGGGTGGAGCCGGTGAGGGGACCCTGAGGTGGAAAAAACACTCTCTTTCTCACATCCTCCATGTTTGGTTGATGTCCTTCCAAGATGACAGAGTCAGACCCCAGAACATAAAGAGCATTAACTCTCCCCAGGTCACAGAGAGAGGAGAGCAGGGTCAGTGGGAACCGCATTTCTAAGGTCATATTTTCTGAAAATTCAAGTCACTTCACCCTCTGAACCTCATTCCCTCAGCTTGAAAAGCAGAGAATGATTTCTAAGGTTCCTTCCAGCCATGTCATTCCATGACTCCGGGCTCCTTCCTTAGAGAGGGGTCAGAAAAATAAAGAAGTGAGCAGAAAATTTTCCACCATAGAAGGAGGGCATCCTCACTCATCTGAGGCCATACAATGTTTGGTCAGCATCACCCCCTCTCATTTTAGAGAAGAATGTGACACAGGAGAAACTAAGGTCTTAACTCGGAAGAGTAATTAAAACAAAAAGTAATGACCCAGAAGGAAACCTCTGTTCCCTACTGCAGTCTGTTCTGATGGTAATGGAAGAAGAGATGCTGGAAAGTCGTCTGTACGTGACAATCTGAAATGATAACCCTCCATGTCACTAGGCAGAAAAGGCTGAGGGCAGTTCCAGGGTCTGGAGCCTGAGAGAACTGAGGGGCTGGGTTGCTCTCGACTGCCTCTGGAGGTG
This sequence comes from Capra hircus, assembly GCF_001704415.2. NCBI lineage: Eukaryota > Metazoa > Chordata > Mammalia > Artiodactyla > Bovidae > Capra > Capra hircus. The sequence goes on from NC_030817.1 coordinate 25,281,828, forward strand.
GAGGAAAGCATGAGGACTGGGCGGATGGGGTTGCCATGAGCTGATAACCAGGAGTGTTCATGGAGGGGGCAGCTACTACCACGGGCCTTGGAACTTTCACTTGGACTCAACCTCTCACCCCGAGGCAGCCAGGCCCCTTGGTCACTTGCTTTGGTGGAGGTACTGCAACACTTGACGTCTGTCAGAGCCCTCAGCCACTCATGACAAGCACACTGGGGCTGTCTCACGTGGGAGCAAATCAGCTTGACCCCTATCTGCAATGTGGGAGGCCCGGGTTTGATCCCTGGGTCGGGAAGATCTTCTGGAGAAGGAAAGGGCAACCCACTCCAGTACCCTTGCCTAGAAAATCCCATGGACGGAGGAGGCTGGTATGCTACAGTCCATGTGGTCGCAAAGAGTCGGGCACGACTGAGCGACTTTCCTTTTCCTTTAGGAGAAGAGGAAAATATATCACCTTTCTTACACAGGGAAATAGTCAGATGGCTCCTGTTATGAAAAATAACCTCACTGTAGAGTTTTTTTTTCTTTTATTTATTTATTTATTTTTTAAATTTTAAAATCTTTAATTCTTACATGCATTCCCAAACATGAACCCCCCCCCCCCACCTCCCTCCCCATAACATCTCTCTGGGTCATCCCCATGCACCAGCCCCAAGCATGCTGTATCCTGCGTCAGACATAGACTGGCGATTCGATTCTTACATGATAGTATACATGTTAGAATGCCATTCTCCCAAATCATCCCACCCTCTCCCTCTCCCTCTGAGTCCAAAAGTCCGCTCTACACATCTGTGTCTCTTTTGCTGTCTTGCATACAGGGTCGTCATTGCCACCTTTCTAAATTCCATATATATGTGTTAGTATACTGTATTGGTGTTTTTCTTTCTGGCTTACTTCACTCTGTATGATCGGCTCCAGTTTCATCCATCTCATCAGAACTGATTCAAATGAATTCTTTTTAACGGCTGAGTAATACTCCATTGCGTATATGTACCACAGCTTTCTTATCCATTCATCTGCTGATGGACATCTAGGTTGTTTCCATGTCCTGGCTATTATAAACAGTGCTGCGATGAACATTGGGGTACATGTGTCTCTTTCAATTCTGGTTTCCTTGGTGTGTATGCCCAGCAGTGGGATTGCTGGGTCATAAGGCAGTTCTATTTGCAATTTTTTAAGGAATCTCCACACTGTTCTCCATAGTGGCTGTACTAGTTTGCATTCCCACCAACAGTGTAGGAGGGTTCCCTTTTCTCCACACCCTCTCCAGCATTTACTGCTTGCAGATTTTTGGATCGCAGCCATTCTGACTGGTGTGAAGTGGTACCTCATTGTGGTTTTGATTTGCATTTCTCTGATAATGAGTGATGTTGAGCATCTTTTCATGTGTTTGTTAGCCATCCGTATGTCTTCTTTGGAGAAATGTCTATTTAGTTCACTGTAGAGTTTTTAAGCAGGTAGAGAGAGGCCCTTAAAAAGAGCTGGGAATGAAGCATCGTGATCAGAGCAAGGGTCCATGGCACGAAGTTTAATTCCCACCTGCTTTCCACAGTGTTTTGACTGGTACCATTTTCTTGGAATCTGATTTCTCTCCTTTCCTTCTAACCTTTCTTGGACATGTGATTAGCTTAGAAAGAGAGCCAGGGTCTTTTGTGTCATTAAACTGGATTTGGCAGGGAGGTCAGTAGCACCCTTTTAGGGGATGAGATGCAAAGGGGCAGACTTCTTTCTAAGCATGTGTCTAGGACAGCTTCCTTGGTGGTCCTTCGTGGGAAGGATGATAAGAAGTGGGGATGTCAGATCCAGGGATACATTCGCCCCCTGCAACCTACTCATGAATGAGCATCAAGAGACACATGGAAAGCAATTCCTCAGACTAGAGAGGAGACTGTCTCAGGTGGCCTCGAGGTGGTGCCATTTCCGTCAGCTTACTCCTGGGCTTGAGGCTCTGCTGGTTCCTTGATGTAGCTGCGTCACATCTCGGGGCAAAAAGAGGGGCTGAGGCCCCTTGGTGAGAAATTCTTCGGGCCTGATGAATCAAGAAAAGTCGCCAGCTGTCAGGATGGGGTTTAGAGCCGTGAGAACAAGAAGGAAACAGCCTTCCCAGGCTCACCTCTTCCATGAAAGCTTCTCTGACCACTTCACCCCCTACTTATCTGTCCCTCCTCTGAACTCCTAATGGAATTATCGTCTGAACACTTATGGGCTCACAGAGCTGGGGGAATGTTTTTCAGAGATCATTCAGTGTGTTGAGGGTTGGAATGAGAGCATTCCACAGATGGGGAAACTGAAGCCCAGAAAGATGAAGCGACTTACCTAACATACACCAGCTAGCTAGGGGCAGATCCGGAACTAAAGCCAAGCTTTGCTGATGATGCAGTCCCTCTCTGGCATGGAGCGTACACGCCCATGGATTACCAGCGGTCTTCTCATGTGTGTCTCATCTCCCACTTTGTCTTGTGTTAAGTGTCTTTGAGAGGGCAAAGGAAGGTCTTACTGGCCTGAGTGGAAAGACCTGTGTAATGAAGTCTCCAATCTCAGCATCAAGCTGAAGGGAAGGCCAGCGACTCAAAGACTCCCAGTCGTCTCCAAGGAAGACCTAGGTGTGGCAACTCACTGATGCTCCAAGAAGCCTCAGATAAAAGGATCACAACCTCCCTCTTTATCCTCAACTCAATGTGGCTGCCTGAGGTCCCTCCTGGTCCTTATGCCAGGCTCATGTTTGGATTCAGAGTCTTGGATGGCTTGGATCCCTCCCCCCATCTCCCAGGTATGGGATAGGGGAAAACTTCTCACCTCCAAGGTCTGGTTTTATCTGCTTTCCTGGATTTTGTGGGTTATCTCTCTCCACTAAAGAAGAAAAAATCTGCCCCAGCCTTCTTTTCTAGAAGAAAAGGAATTTACTAGTTTAATCCGAAGGATGCTTTGGTAATAGCCCATCCTTACTGAGTACCTATAATGTGCCAAGCACTGCTGTAAGACTTTACATATACTAACTCATTTTGTCCTCCAACAACCCTCTGAGGAGGAGAGCATCATCCTCTCACTTGGCAGACAACGGAACTGAAGCTCAAGCATATGAACTTGCCTGAGGTCACACAGCTGCTAAATGGCAGAGCTAAGATTTATTTCCAGGCTGTCTGGTTCCAGAATCCAACGGCTTAACCATGATTCAAGACTGCCTTGCAATCCTGTGTACAATGAAAAGTAATAATATACATATCTATATGGCAGGGCCCCAAATTGCTTGTTCCTCTATCCCAAAAGGCTATTGGGATATTTTAGTACTTTTCTTGAATAAGGGTATAAAAAGCACCCCTGGAGCCTCTGAATACTTCTGAGTCTAGCATCCAGGATCAAGTGAAGAGTTTGTTCTTACCTGGATGAGATAATAACAGCTAACATTTTCTGAACACTTGCTCTGTGTCAGACACTGTGTTTATTAGGACTTTATAGAAAGTGTCTCATTTCCTGTTTATCACAACTTTATCATGATATTTAATCCCCTCATTTTATGGATGGGGTAACTGATGCTTGGGGAAGTTAAATAACTTGGCTGAGTGTCCATGGGTAGTAAATGTCAGAACCCAGGCTCTAAGCCCCGCCACAGTATCTGCCTCATCCAGAGAGGCAAGCTGAGCAGAGGCACAACTCGACAGCTCTGAGAAGGTCAACGATCCTGTAGGGTCAGGACTTCCTGTCCCTCACCAAATCATTGATCTGCCCCACTCACCTTCTTGGCTGGTTACCTAGCAGCGCAGGCAGTGAAGGCGCTGACTGTAGCTATAGCTACAGCAGAGATCAGTGAGCAGACTGTAGCTACAACTGTGACCTTGGACAGCACTATAAGCCATGAAGACGGTACTGATTCAGAGAGGCTGGATGAGGCCAAGGTCAGGCCAAGGTCAGGTCAGGTCAGGTCACTCGCTCAGTTGTGTCCGACTCTTTGCGACCCCATGGACTGCAGCACGCCAGGCCTCCCTGAAGAGCGATTCCCTTCTGGCCATGGTTCATTACAGGTGGGCAAGAGAAAGCAGTGAAACAGGGAAGCAGTATAATATAATGGCTAAGCGTAAGGATTCTGGAGCCAGACTTCTGAGTTTCTAAATCGTAGGTCTGCTACTCAGTAGCTACATGATTTTGAGAAAATAATTTCATCTCTGGGCTTCAGTGTCCTCATTCACAAAGTGGGAACGGTAATAGTACCTATTTCATAAGATTGTTATGAGGGTAAAAGTATGCAGTATTTATAAGGCTTTCAAAATAGTATATGGCACACAGTAAGTGCCACGTAATATTCATTAAGTAAGGATGGACAGCAGACCACACCTTAACTTAGAATTTTACACTTAATTGTTGTTGGGATTGAAGTGAGCTGCTGTTGTTGGGGTACAGAAGCGGGGCTGGGGGTGAGGAGTAAACTAACTTATGCTGTGTGTTCATAAGGTGGAGAGTAGAGCAAGGACAAGCTTTCCTTGATTGATTCTTCCCTCAAGGCATATTCTAAGCATCTAGGAGGAAGATTTGTGTTTCTCATGAGTTTTCATCACCCCACAGTGACTGACAGATGGTTCATAGATACGTAATAAATACATGTTGAATGAGTCCATCCAATATTCTTCTCGCCTAGTTTAGTCCACATTAAGGTTTACCTGGATGACTGCAGGTCTCTTAATTGGCTTCCTCACCTCTGGAGCCTGCTGTCTCTGACAGGTGTTGAACACAGCTTCTCAGCTGACCTTCCCAGGGCGCACACCACCCCGGTGCTCAGAAACCTTGGATGACCTCTCTGTGTCCTCATCACGAGCCTTTCGGCCTAAACTTCAGGGTCTGCACAATCTGTTCTCAGGTGACATTTCTAAAATCGCTTCCTCCAGCTCCGCTTTTGGCAGTTATATTGCAGCCAGACTATTATCCAGCTCACTTCGATCCCAAATGGTGATTTCCCCACAGGTCTCTTCTGCTTTCCAACGTCTGACCCTCATCTCAAGTCCGTATGTTCAAATCCTGCCCTGCTTTCAAAATTTACTCAAATGCTCCCTGATCCCTCCAGGCAGAAGAGGGGTTCACTTTCTTTGAATTCCACAGAACTCGGAACTTGCCTTCCATGCTTATCACATCCTGATCTGTCTTGTACTTATTTTATGAAGATAAACTATCTTCTCTTCTGCAAGAATTTCAGCTCTTCAGAGCAGGATGTGTCTAATGCATCTCTGCATCTACTATAGGGCCTAGCAGTGTTTCGCACATAGGGTAGGCACTAAACAATTATTTGTTGGATAGATGAATGGATTGATGGATGAGCAGAGAAGCTCTCACGAAGCTAAAAAAATTTCTGTGGGGATTCCTTTCTCTTTGCTTTTCCAAAGACACTTTAGTCCCAGGATTCGTATTCATTCAAAAGTCCTCCACTGGGACTCTGAAGTCTCAATTTTGCTGACTTGGCACATGTGTTAGGTGGCCTACAAATTTTAAGATGGGGCCCTGGAGGGCAGAGAGCTGAAAGAGTAATGCCTAAAAGGAAATCCCTCTGTTCTTGTCAATATTCAAACCACTTAATGGTATACTCAGGATAATTGTCCTCTGCCATGAGAAATTAGGAAACAGATAACCACAAGTCAAAATTACCAATCACTGGAGGCACTGAATTTAGAATTTACAGTCAAGAGAGGAAAAAAAAGGGATATGTCTTGTTATCAATTATGTATTATAAAATAAATCATCTATCCGCAAAAGAACCTTGTGAGATAAGTGCTGTTTTCCCCATTTTACACATAAGAAAACCAAAAAATAAAGATCACATAGCAGGAAGTAGTGAAGCCTGGATTTAAACTCGACTCTGATATCCAAATCCCTGGTCCTTTCACAAAGCAATAATGTTGCTCTCTTTGTTAGCCTTCACTGCGGTCTCACCCAATCTAGAAAATTATGTCTTGAATGTACCATCATTCCAGGTGGACTCTTCATTTAACACCTTCACTGAATTAGTCAAAGCAATCACCCTTAATTGTGGGAACAAACTACTCTTAAAACCTCAGTTGTACAACACAATAAAGGCTTATTTCTCACTCATATTTAGTTGACTTCAGCTGGGCAATTCTCCTTCAAGCAGCCACTCAGGAATCCAAGTGACTTCCAGGGGAAGACACTCTAACAAGTAGCTTCCAGTGTCATCTTGGGAGAAGAAGAGGGTGGGGACAACTGTACAGGAGTTTATGGCCAGACTTGGAAGCGATTTGCCTGGTGGCTCAGATGGTAAAAGTGTCTGCCTACAATGTGGGAGACCCAGGTTTGATCCCTGGATCGGGAAGATCCCCTGAAGAAGGAAATGGCAACCCACTCCAGTACTCTTGCCTGGAAAATCCCATAGACGGAGAAAACTGGTAGGCTACAATCCATGGGGTCGCAAAGAGTCGGGCACAACTGAGCGACTTCACTTTCTTTCTTTCTTTCTTTGGAAGTGTCACCCATGATCCCATGGACCAGAACCCAGTTGCACAGCCTCAACCTGGGTGTGAGTAAGATTGGAAAATGTAGCCTTTCTATGTGTTCAGGGAAAGGAAATAGGATGGGCAGGCCTTAGTCAGTCTCTGACACACCCACTGTATCAATCAGGTTTCTTGTAGGAAACAGATGGCACACCTAACTGGGATTTTGAATTTATTGAAAGTGCTATTTTACAGAGGTGTGAATGGGGTGAAGAGAATCTATAAGGGATTTTGACACATCCAGGGACTAGCAAAAACAGGAAGTTTATATCTCCCTTGTTTATGAAGTTTATAGTCCAAGGGCAAGGAGAAGAAAGCATATTATTAGAACTGAAAAGAGCTTGAGCCATGGCAGGAGGGCTTCCTGGCAGAAGCTATGGTTGTAGAAGGATGCTACCAGTGCCAGAAGTGCAATACCTAAGCAGGAAGGGAGTGGAGTAGGAAATAGCCTGATCCTTGCCTCCTTCAACCCTTAGACCTCCAGTCAAAGCCAGTTGCGAGCCAGAGGGCAAGAGAGCCTGGGTGATGCAGTCCGCAGAGGTCATCTTCCCAGGGCGCAGAGAATAGCAGGCAGATTCACAAGAATAACCCACATCCTAGCCACTCCACCTGAACACCTGCTGTCCGTAGGAGGTGTTTCTCTCAGATCCTTCCCTGTGTGCTCTCTCCCCATAATCCTGCCTGTCCAGATTCATCCACCCCAGCCAGGCACACTGAACCGCACACCCCACACCCTTCCCTGCCCCCAGCACATCCTCATAAACGGGATGGGAGAGAACGCAGGACTACTGAGAAAACTTAGTTTTTTTCCAATATGACTTACAGAACCCAATAGAAAGAAGGCTTTATAGCAAATTACATGTCATCCTGTAAGTCAGCTATTCTCTGTGAGGACAGAGGAGAGGACCAGAGTGGAGAGAATCTCTCTTCTGAGCAACTTGACCCTCCGGGCCCTGAATGACACAGGCCTTCACTGCTTCCTCCGGTCACTCCCCCTCCCTCACCCTGCCCCTGTCCTTCTCCCCCTTCAGTAACCGCCAGCACCCCCGAACCTGCATCAGACCTGGCTCAGGGCTGATTGTGATGAACTGTGCGATACGTTCACAGGAACTCAGTGCTCTGGCAGGGCTTGGAGAAGCAGCTGCAGTAATTACAGTGGATTTCTGAAATGGAAACTAATGATGCAGGTTCAGATCTAAAATACTTTTGATCCTCTTCATCATTAAAAGACCATTAAAGCTACAACACATATATTATTGGACATCAAATCTACATTGATATAAAAAGAAATTAGGCTGATAATTGTCCCCAAGGCCATTATCTCCAGTGAGCTGAGGGCACATTGTACCTGGTGTGGCTCTGCAGAAGGGCTTTCACTGACCCTGATCAGTTCAGTTTAGACAACATTGATTACGCACATTCTCCATGCCATCCTAGTCAGAGGTCTGCTTCTGTGACTGCCTTGATTGAAACTGACTTCCAAGGACTTTCACTCTGCTTTCAGAGTCCCAGGGGAAAAATAAACTCATAGGCCCTGAAAGACCACAAAAGTTCATGGCAACACGAAGGAAAGCAGTGGCATGGCTTAGTGACTCCAGCAAAAGAGGAAAAATCACAATGTGTACAATGAAAACCCAAACAAAACAGAACAGAGACTGCAGAACCATCTAATAGGGTGCTTTGCATGCAATAGACATTCAATCAATATGAGTGTAATTAAGAAATTAACCAATGACCTAAAAGATCTTTTTTTTTTTTTAAATAGACTTCATGTAAGGATGGGGATTAAACCATTCTTACTGGCTTTTAGATCCTAACTACTTCCCCTGAATCACCACCAAAGAAATTCTCATTCAGAAGCCCTACCAGAGGCTAAACCCTCCTCACTTAACCCCATGGGACCCACACTCCTAATTATCTCACAGGGCTCACAGATCCAGCTAGCACCCCCTTGAGTCCCCACGGCACTCCTGGCCTGGCTCCTCATTGTCGCCATGCTCCATTTGTCATCCAGGCTGTGAGGTTAGGTGGCCACACCACAGTCCTATTTCTAGGTCCTCAATGAAGAGGACGAAGAAAATACTGGTGTGGGAGAGTGGGCGGGCCACCAACTTCCCCAGAAGTAAGACTGTAAGTGGGAGGTGGGGTGGAAATCAACAGGCTTGCCATTGTTCAGTCACCCAGTGTCCGACTCTTTGTGAGCCCATGGACTGCAGCACGCCAGGCTTCCCTGTCCTGCACTGTCTCCCGGAGCCTGCTCAAACTCACGTCCGTTTGAGTCAGTGATGCCATCCAACCGTCTCATCCTCTGTCATCGCCTTCTCCTCTTGCCCTCAATCTTTCCCAGCACCAGGGTCTTTTCCAGTGAGTCAGCTCTTCCCATTTGGTGGCCCAAGTATTGGAGCTTCAGCTTCTTCAGCAGCCGTCCTTCTAATGGGTATTCAGGGTTGATTCCTGAAGTAAGACTGAGTGTGGGAGATGGTGTGGAAGTCAACAGTGCTACAGACGGACCAGGTTATTTAAAACACGGCATATGCTTATCACTTCTTAGATCCTGGACAAGAATATCTTCAGTACCATGCCTGATCCAGTCACAGCCAAAAAAAGAAGTAGGTAAAAAGACTGTGACTAGTACAGGGTCTCCTGAAGCCCTTTGGCCTCAGAAGCTGGGACCAAGATGTGGCAGGAATTTAGGGAGATGATGATGATTGCAAGGGAAGAAGAGACCAGGGGCATGAAGGTCATTCTTAAGGTGCAGGCTGTTCTATCCAAGGCCACCTTAAGGAGGCATCACCAAGTTTAATTTTAACCAATGGGGAACTGGTTAAATAAAGGATAGTACAGTTACTAATTATTGTATTGTTTGTATATTTGATATGGAATGGTCATCAATAAAAGGAAAATAAAAATACAAAGGGGCATAAAGTTGTATAATCTACTATTTGTGTAAAGAAGGCATGGAAAGAATGGATAACTTTATATATTTGCTTATAAAGCATACATTTTCTCTAAAAGATATAGAACAAACCAAATAATGTTGATTTCCCATAGGAAAAGGAACTGAGTGGCTGGCTGGATGTCTGATGAAGGAGGGAGAATTTACATTTTTAGATGTGACTATTATATATTCAAAATATAAAAGTAACACCATTCTTAAGTGAATGGGAGAGGGAACTATCATTTGTTGAAAGTGTATCAGGAACTTTGCAAGTATTGTCTAATTTATTTCTCTCACTCTTTTTGAATCCTACTTTTTATATGTATTTTTAATTTATAAAAGTAATACATGCTCAGTGCAGAAAATCTGAGAAACTTACACACATATGAAAAACAAACAAAAAATCCCTAGCTGTAATCCCAACTACATTTATAGATAACTACTGTTACAATTCTGGTGCAAAGTCTTTCACTGGTATAGTTGTTTTTATAAAAATGGAATCCTATTGAGTCCTGAATGTACAGCAGAAACTAGCACAGCACTGTAAAGCAACTATACTCCGATAAACAGTTTTAAAAATGTAATGTCACAGAGAACAGATGTGTGGTTGCCAAGGAAAGGAAGGTGTTGGGGAGGGAACGCCCAGGAGTTTGGGACTAGCGATGCAAACTAATATATATAGGTTGGATAAACAACAAGGTCCTACCGTATATCACAGGGCCCTACATTCAGTATCCTGTGATAAATCATAATGAAAAGTATGTATACATATAGTTGCTGTTGTTCAGTTGCTCAGTCATGTCTGACTCTTTGCAACCCATGGACTGCAGTACGACAGACTTCCCTGTCTTTCACCATCTCCTGGAGCTTGCTCAAATTCATGTGCATTGAGTCGGTGATGCCATCCAACCATCTCATCCTCTGTCGTCCCCTTCTCCTCCTGACTTCAATCTCTCCCAGCATCAGGGTCTTTTCTAATGACTTAGCTCTTTGCATCAGGTGGCCAGGGTATTGGAGCTTCTGCTTCAGCATCAGTCCTTCCAATAAATATTCAGGATTGATTTCCTTTAGGATTGACTGGTTTGATCTCCTTGCAGTCCAAGGGACTCTCAAGAGTCTTCTCCAACACCACAGTTTAAAAGCATCAATTCTTTGGCGCTCAGCCTTCAGGGTCCAGCTCTCACATCCATATGTGACTACTGGAAAAACCATAGCTTTGACTAGACGGATCTTTGTTGACAAAGTAATGTCTATGCTTTTTAATATGCTGTCTAGGTTGGTCATAGCTTTTCTTCCAAGGAGAAAGTATCTTTTAATTTCGTGGCTACAATCACCATCTGCAGAGATTTTGTAGCCCGAGAAAATATAGTCTGTCACTGTTTCCACTGTTTCCCTTTCTATTTGCCATGAAGTGATGGGACCAGATCCCATGAACTTCGGTTTTTTAATATTGAGTTTTAAGCCAGCTTTTTCACTCTCCTCTTTCACCCTCAAGAGGCACTTTAGTTCCTCTTCACTTTCTGCTGCTGTCATCTGCACATTTGAGGTTATTGATATTTCTCCCAGCAATCTTGATTCCAGTTTGTGCTTCACCCAGCCCAGTATTTCACATGATGTACTCTGCATATAAGTTAAATAAGCAGGGTGACAACATACAGCCTTGACGTACTCCTTTCCCTGTTTGGAACAAGTCTGTTGTTCCATGTCTGGTTCTAACTGTTCCTTCTTGACCTGCATACACGTTTTGCAGGAGGCAGGTAAGGTGACCTGGTATGCTCATCTCTTTAAGAATTTTTATACACACATATATGTATAACTGAGTCACTACATTGTATGGCAAAAATTAACACAATATTGTAAACAAACTATGCTTCAGTACAATTTTTAAAAATGCAAAAAAAGGAATCCCAGTTTTTACTGTTTTTGAAAAGCTCACCTGCTTTTCTCGCTTCTCACCATAAATATTTTCTCATGTCAACATTATTCGTGTATAAGATAATTTTAAGTAGATGCATACTATTTAATATGGGGATATAATTTATTTAACAAATTCTCTACAAATACTGTTGTAAACATTCTTTTATATGTATTTTTATATATAGCTCTGATTATTTATTAATCCTTTTCTTTTCAGAAGAGCTAAATAACTCTTTAAATTCACACGGCAAATAAACAGTACATCTGAGATTAGCATTTGGTATATCTGCCTCCAAAACTGGAGTCTTTTCTGCCACTTGACACTGCCTGGGTTCTGCTTACTACACAGCAGATTTTCATGAGTTGGTTGCATGGAAATGTTGTAAGTGTTGTACTGTTGCAGCAGGAAGACATTTGAATCAAACACGACAGCTTTCTAGAGGCAGGGAAAGTAAAACTAGATGTTACCAGAGCTCTGCAAACCTCCGTTCTCAAAGATGAGACGTGGGGAAGCCACCTGTGCCGTGCTGTCTGTTGCCGTGCTATACAGTGTCAGCGCAGCATAGTCACTGCCTTCTCCTGAAATCTCCTCTTTGATGCAGGAGGGAAGTCTGGACCTACATTGCTGAGGATCTTTCTTCCTAAAAGGTTCTGGCTTTTATGCTGCCAATGAGAAGTGATTATGAGAGATTAAGAGAAGTAATTTTTGTCTGGTGGCAACTGGGGGCAAATATATAGGCAGATGGCAGAACTAAAGTTTGCATTGATCTCTGGGCAAGTTTCTGCAAGTCACCTGCTTTCGTAGTGTGAGCAGTGGAGATGGGAAGAGGCTTCTTTGAGAACCCGGCACAGTTTGATCTTGTAACCTCCAGCAGTGTTTTCCCTGACCTTCACTGCTCGAGCTTATCCAGAGTTAGTCTAAGTCTCTAATTCCCCATTTTAAGCCCTTCCTACTTGGAATAGCAACAGTGGTTTCTGTCTCCTGACCATCCATCAGCAAGGCTTTAGATTATAAAACTAGTGTGTTTGTTCATTTGCCACTTCAGGTCACTTTTAAAATATATTCTGCTTCTTTTTTCCTGATAAAAATTAAAAGAGCAGTTAACATATATCAGGAGGCTTCCCTGGCAGCTCAGTGGTAAAGAATCTGACTGCCAACACAGGAGACGTGGGTTCGACCCCTGGGTCGGGAAGATCCCCTGGAGCAGGAAATGGCAAACCACTCCAGTTCTTGCCTGGAGAATTCCATGGACAGAGGAGACTGGTGGGCTACAATCCATAGGATAGCAAAGAGTTGGACACAACTGAAGTGACTCAGCACTTTGCTGTACATCTGAAATTAATACAACACTGTAAATCAACTATACTCCAATAAAAATAAAAAATCTTTGTCATCTGTTCTAAGGCTTAGAACAGATGTCGAGCACATAGTATGCATTCAATAAATATTTGTTCAGTTGTTTCCAAAGTCCTTCCAAATACCACTATGTTCTTGGTCACATTTAAAGTAACCAGTGAGCACCGTTTTGCTGCTCATTAGGTACACACACTGGCGGTGGGGATTGTCAACCACTACCTTATTTATGCGGGACTAAGGGGAACAAGGAAGGAGAAGCTAGAGAAGGTGAAGCGAGGTGTGAAGAGCTCTGGGCCACCAAGCACGCCCAGCCTTCCCTAGTGGTGCCAAGACCTGCCTTATTAATACTTAGCCCTGCATTATTAATCACATCAGTGTCTTAAGAATTTATTTCAAGAATGAAAACAAAAAAAAAAACAATTGTTCCATCAAAGCTTATTACTTTTTTGTTAGTGGCTTCTCCCACAAAAATGCTTGGGATTGGCTTTTCTGGGCTACGTGGCTTAGCCTTAGTCTGTGAATTGGAGGAGTGCTGGGTCCTAGGAGACTTTGCAGGGTAGGACCAACTCCATGATAACTAATAAAATCTCAGATAGCCTGGTTTCCTTTTGTGTCATGACTCAGAGGGAACTGTCTTGGAACAGCTGACTTTCCACTTCGACTTTCCAACAGTTGTCTTGGAACCCCTTGCTGGAGGGGTTCCAGGTGGGCTTGGAAGGCTTGGGCCCAGGAAACCATGAGACTGGAGAAAGGGATGAAATAAGTTAAAAAGTTGGGCAAAAACCACCAGAAAAGAACAGTTTTGGGGCAGAACAATCATTCAGCTGGGCAGGTATCTTTTCAGGCGGGGGGGTCTTGAGGTATCTTGGATGTAAACTGCCTTGGTACGGGAAGGCATGATGGACTTGATAGGATAGGTTTATCCTCCTGGCCCCTGAACAACTTCTTCCAGTTGTGCAGCCTCCCTGGAAAGCCAGGATGAAATCACATCATCAGCGTTCGGGGCTGAACAATCCTTCCCCGGGTAGGCCATGAGGTGAGCTGACAGGGGCACTCAGCTGCCCTGCCAGGGCACAGGCCCCAACAGAAGCAGCCTTGAGAGGCCAACTCCGTTGGTCAGTTGTCCCTCACCCCAGCTTCTCTTAACTTTTAGGTCTTTCTGCCTCTTTCCCTTTTCCTGCCACTGCTAGCTCTGTGAGTGTGAACAAGTTACTTACGTTCCTTCTCTGAGCTACAGCTCCCTCATCTGTATAACAGTGCATAAATATAGAGCTCATGGATTGTTGTGTGGACCAAATGAGACGTGTGTAAAGCGCACAGTAGGTACTTAATAAATGAGTGGCGGCTGATGGTGATGGTGATACCAGGCATAGAAATAAGACAGAAGGGGGCTGTTTGGCAGAAATGATCTTAGCGTCTGGAGGCTCACAGCCTCGGGCCACACGCAGGTCTTTGCATTTAGGCTGCGGACACAGAGGTGCCTATTTGCGCCACCATCATGATGCCCACCCCCTTCCTCCTCCACCATGCGTGTGCTATGCCCTGCCCTGTCTCACAGCCTTTCCTCTCTACCCCATTTCCCTATGAAAGCAGCTGAAGACGCAGATGTTATGGCCCCTCTGAGCTCAGCCTAATTGCCAAGCTCATAAGTGCTCAGCACCGTGCTGGCAAACGAGGCAGTGGGGATGCATAATGTTTAAGCTCTGGTATATTAACAAGGAGACACGGCCAAGTGATAAATAAGCCAACTCAAGAAGAAAAATAATATTAGGGAGGATAATATGGGAGAATAAAGGAAAGACTGAGGTAGAGGAGGAGGGAGGAGAGGAGGAGGGGGTGGGAGGCCGTGCGGAGCTCAGCTTGCTTCAGCGCAAGCCTGCACGGACAGTGGAAAGGGCACAAACTCAGGAGTCAGACTTTCAATTCTGCCTCAGACACGTCAGCTATGTGACCCTGGAAAAGTTGCTTAAATTCAGCTTTCTCACCTAAGAAAACAGGACTAATCAGAATATACCTCCACTAGCTGGCTGTGGGATTTACGTGTTGTAAAGAGCCCTGCAGGTTCCAGGAACATGGCAGGTGTTCAGCACATGTTACTTTCTTCTGCACACTCTCAATTCCCCAGCCTCACAGTCAAGCCCAGAAGAGGCACCCCAGATGCTTAACCTTAACCCTATCTTGGGACGAAGAGAGGAGCTGAGCCTCTGCGAAATGAGGTAGGTGAGAAAGCCAGGAGGCTACTGCCAAGTCCAGACAGAAACAAGGCTGCTCATCCTTTCAAGCAACCCCCAGCCCTTGGTTACAAAGATGGATAAAAATGCGGACTCTATCCTAAAGGAGCCAGAGGTAGGGAGGAAGAGACAGATACATAATCACAATCGCTATGGAGGGAGTAAGGGTTTCACTTATTTACGTATCCTGACTTTGAAGAATCTGCTATTGTCCCTACCATCTAATGTCATTCAGAGTTTAGAAAAAAAAAATCCTGACAGTTTCCCCAGAGATCTGAGCAAAGTGCTTCGAAAGTCCAGAGAATACTGAATTCTGCTTAGGAGAATCAGGAGGCATTTGATCAGAGTAACAACAATGAGAGCTCATGTCTATCAGTGTTCACTGAGCACTAACATGTTGGGTGCTGAGTGCTTTACACATACTAACTCATTTAAGCCTCGTAACAGCCTAACGAGTAGGAAATAATATTCCTATTTTACAAGGATAAGGCCACACAGTTTCAAAGTGGCAGGATTTGAAGCCAGGGGATCTTATTTTGCTTCCCAGGTGGCACTAGTGGTAAAGAGACTGCTTGCCAATGCAACGCAGGAGACTTAGGAGATGCAGGTTCGATTTCTGGGTTGGGAAGATCCCCTGGAGGAAAGTATGGCAACCCACTCTAGTATTCTTGCCTGGAGAATCTCATAGACAGAGGAGCCTGGAGGGCTATATTCCATAGGGTCACAAAGAGTCAGTAGGACATGACTGAAGTGACTTAGCACATGGTCTTATTTTAGATCCCACTTTCTTAATGTTTATGCCAAATTGCCTCTCTGAATCTTGCAGAATAAATATTGTGACCGTTCTGAGATCAAGACCAGTTTCCTATCCTCCCACTGGAACTACGCCCTGACCAACAGAGATCAAACCATCCATCTACTCTTCTCATGTTCACTAAACACCTCCTTTATGCAAGGCATGGTAAGACTCAGAACTGTGGGACATGTAGGGGGAGCAGCAACACGTGGCCCCTTTCTCCATGAGCTCTGTTCTGCTTTAATTCCCCTTGGATCCAGAGCCTAGAGAGTGGAACTGGGACAGTCAGCTGGGCTTCTTTCCATTTCTGTTCTGGTGGGCAGGAATGGTGGGACCTAAGAGGCACAAAATGAAAGAAGGGCTCAAAGGTTTGGTAACTCAAAGGGACTTCCAAAAAAAAAAAAACAACAACAACAAAAAAGGAACTTCCAAGGATTTTTTTTTCCCCCTATTTCCAGAGTGGAACAATTCTCTCCATGCAATCTCACATGAGCAGACAAAGTGAAATTGCTGTGATAGAAGCTGAGTTAGGGGTTTTGGATACCTACTCATTTAATATTCTCTGTATCTTCTCCTATGTTCTCAGGTGACTCCTAAAGCCTCTCCATAGAATGCAGTTTAAAACCCCTGTCCTGGGTAGCTTGATGGTGCCCCCTTCTCAGCTCTGCTGGCTGCTGAGGACTGGCAGCATCTGCAGCAGGCAGCTGAGGTCAGGAAGCAAGGCAGTTATCAGTTGCTACTGTCATTTGGAGGTTTAATGAGCATTAACATGATTCTCTGCCCCAGCATATGCCCTGAACAGCCTGGGAAGGAGGAGAGACATAGGTTCTGGGTTGGGATCAAGGAGGGAGAGGGTCACAAAGGGTGGGCCAGGTGGGGCCTGTGGGCAAGTAGGGCTTATGGGTGGAGCAAATGGCAGACATGTTCTCCTTGTGGCAAACACAGGAGAGGTGAAGGCTGAGAGGAGACTGAAGAGAATTATCTCAGAGAGCAATCTGGAGTGAGTGAAACCCTCACACTTGGTTTTATCCCAGATGATCAAGGATCCCATCGTTAAATTCTGCCCATCAGGACACCACTTACAAGGGCAGGGGAAGAGCAGGCTTTGCTTCTTTTCTGTTCTGCATACTCTTTCCCAGAATGAGGGTCTGGCACTGCTTCTATTGGTGATACATCATGCTGCTCAGAAATGATTAATACTTCATGCCAGTATTCATTCCCCATGGGGAAGTCCAACATATTTAGGCAGTATTACAGGCTGGGACAGAGACAGAGCTTGAGATTCAGACCTGAATTTGAATCTTGGCTTCGTTACATAATCTGTTTGACGTAGGCAAGTTATTCTTTCAGTTCCCGCCTCTACAAATGGGCATACTAGTTTCTCCTTTATAGGGTTGTTTCGTGGAATAAATGAGTTAACACACATAAAGCACTTAAAACAATACCTGGCATATAGTGGTAAACAGTAAATGTTATCATCAAAGCTAGAAGGCCAAATAACTAAAAGCCCTCCTTCTAGGTCTAAAATAGCTAACCTGGCTGGCCAGATTAATGGCAATTCAAAGCTGTATATATATATATATATATATATATATATATATTTTTTTTTTTTTTTTTAAAGCATGATAAAGGCTTATCTCTCAGTCACATCAGTCTACTGCAGGTTCATCAGCAGAGTGTGGGAGGTGGTTTTGTTCCATGAAGTCGCTCAGAGGTCCAGGCTCACTCACCTAGACTCCATCATTGCTTAGGAGCCAGAGTTCTTCATAACTTGCATCCAGCCTGGAGGCTAGGGATGACAGAGAGCTTAGAGGATGGGGCAGGATTAGGCTCACACTTAGAAGGGCCTTTACATTCTATTGGCCAGAACCTAAGTCACATGGCCTGCCTGCAAAGTAGAATCTGGCAAGGAAAGCAAGCTAGGCTTGGAAAAAGATGAGATGTTAGGAGAGCACTGGGCCAGTCTTTGCTTCATTTTTCAGCAATTTTTATATTTAATTCAGATATTCATAAAAATTTTTCATATGGAAAACACTGAACAAAACTGGAGAGAATAGTATAAAAGAGCCCCATGACCTACCACTCAGCTTAAACAGCTTTCATCTCATGACCAGTCTTGTTTTATCTATACTCCCACCCAATTCTCCCTTCCTCCTATATTACTTTAAAGCAAATCCAGGATAGTGCATCATTAAATCTATGATAATTTCAGCACAGTACATTTTCAAGCACTTACTATGTGCCAGTCACCATGCATGCACTAGGAATATGATAATGAATAAGATACAATTTTTGCCTTTAAGGAGCTGCAGCTGAGTGAGGAGCTTATAGACTAAAGCTTGTTGAGATAAGCTAGACTGAATCACAATAATAGAAAACAGAACTCTTTACTTGGGAGGATACATCCTCTAGCATGGGCTCAAAAAAAAAAAAAAAAAAAAAAAAAACACAAAATCACCCTTGAAACAGGCAAACTGACCACAGTAACTAATAAGCTTATTTCCCCTGATCTCCTTGCCTCACCAGTGGTTTTCCATAAGCATCTTCCCTCTTCCTTGAGAAGCTGCTCCTCTGAGAGCCATTGTCGCTTAGGAGCTCTGTAAATCACAGGGCATGAGCTCACCTGTCAGTAGGGGAGTCTGATGATGGAGTGGCTGCCGAGAGAGGCTAAGAGAGGCCCTATCTGGCCAAATCAGCTCCTGGGGCTTCCACTAAGCAATGACCTCAGGCTTTAACTCTGTCTTTTCTTGGAGGTGGGAAGGATAAGTGGCCTCCAGGGGTTAAGAGGCAGAATCTTAATCAAAAAGATACTGAGTGTTGACAGCTCTGCTGGCTCCAAGCTCTCTCTAATCGGAGCTCAGGTCACCTTAATGGGTCACTAACCTTGCCTCAGATGTCCTGCCACATATCACTGCCTGTACCCCAGTCATTCAGCATGCCAGACAAAGCCAGGAATAAAATACCATCCTTATCCTCCACCTCCTTCAGCTCTCCTCCTGTGCAGAAGGCTGGAGAATGAAGTTCAAAAGCAAGTAGTCTTGGAAATTAGACAAACCATCATTAGGTAAAACCTATGTTCAATATCAAGTGCACCTTGGTGGCTCAGACAGTAAAGAATCCGCCTGCAATGCAGGAGACCTGGGTTCGATCCCTGGGTTGGGAAGATCCCCTGGAGAAGGGCTTGGCTACCCACTCCAGTATTCATGCCTGGAGAAGTCCATGGATGGAGGAGCCTGGCAGGCTACAGTTAATGGGGTTGCAGAGAGTGGGACACAACTAAGTGACTAACACACATACATGCAATATCAAGCTTCACATTAAATCAATGTTTCCATATATATATATGTAAATTCCAACATCAGCTTCAGCCACAGAACTGTCATCTGCATGGGACTGACTGTGAGGCACACCTGGGAAGACTGTTTCTGCTCAGAGGTGTATCTTGTGAAGCACAGAAGGCAGACAGAATCACATCCAGAGTTCTTTCTGCATGGAGATGCTGAGTAAGTGAGAGTTAAAAGAGTCTTTCATTATAATTGGAGAAGGAAAAGGCTACCCACTCCAGTATTCTGGTCTGGAGAATTCCACGGACCGCATAGTCCATGGGGTCGCAGAGGCGGACACGACTGCGCTACTTTCATTTTCACTCCACTTTATTATAATCCAGCAGATAATTTAGCATTTCTAATTTAGCATCTCCAGTGAGCGCCGAAGGCTGAGCTGGGAATCCCATTCTGCCAGGACTTGCCCTCCAGTGGGCGCAGACAAGCAGAGGCAAAGGCAAGAGTGAGCCCAGCAGGAACCTTCAGAGTACAGGGGCAGTCTGCTGCCTGCCACCTCTCAGCATCTTCGCTTGCGTCACATGCCCATCTATTTCTTGTTTGGGATATGAGTAGAAATATGGACTTCCCTGTAGCTCAAATGGTAAAGAATCTGCCTGCAATGAAGGAGACCAGGGTTCGATCCCTGGGTCGGGAAGATCCTCTGGAGAAGGGAATGGCAATCCACTCCAGTATTCTTGCCTGGGGAATTCCATGGACAGAGAAGCTTGGTGGGCTACAGTTCTTGAGGTCGCAAAGAGTCGGACACAACTGAGCCACTAACACACAGAGAGTGAATAGAAAGAAGTGTGGAACGCTAGTTCCAAAACCATCAGGGAGAACTTGGTAGGGAAATTTAGGTTAATTGAAGACCATGGTTAATTATAAGCTTCCCCTTAGTGTAAGCCTGGATGATCAAACTATCCAATAATCAAATATGCTAAGGATCAATGGGGTCTGGGTCGCACAGTTTGGCTCTTCACAGAAGAAGGGCAAGATAGCACAGAGCCTAGAAGAACAGACTGAAGAGTTGGTCCTGGATTCAAGACTTGGTTCCACCTAGCCACCCACCAGCCATTTGCTTTGTAAAGAAAACTACGAAAACAAAAATCTCAGAGTTTGCCAGGTTGTAGGAGTACCACAAAATGCTGTCAGTTGTTAAGTTTTCTTATAATTATAAAATACTTAAACCATTTATAAAAATTATTCAACAATTTATAACAGTTGAAGTTACGTTTAAACAATATTCATACAGCTCCTTGAATACGGAAATTGTCATTTTACTGCACACTTATACCTAGTACCCTCTGCCAGTGAGCAATGGATTACTATATCATATCTACCTTTCTCAATCCTCCACTAAGTATCTTATCAAATTTTTAATATAGATGCATTGAATTTTTCATCTAACCCATAAAGATGCTCTAAAATGCCTCAAATGCCAAACAAATATTTTTTTATGTGTGCCATCTTGTGAAAAATATTGGAAAGCATTGATTTAACCTCTGAATAAGTTTCCTCATATGTGAATAATAGCACATATAGGGTAGTGTGAGGATGAAATAAAATACACAAAGTACTAGAATAGTGTCGGGAACATAGTAAATGACTAAGAAATGCTAGTTATTATTTTTCCTTTTCTTTAAAGATGAGGATACTAACACCAACCACTAATGTGAAGATGTGGCTAATGTGAAGATCATGCATGTGAGATAAAGCATGTTAAGGGCTTAGTCCAACATAGTAGGAGCTCAGCAAACGCCAAGGATCACTAAGTTACCCGTGCTCTAATTATTCAAAAGTACATAACTTTTTATGTTAGGTTGTAACGTTCCAGTGCAGTTCACATGTGTACGGCTTTCCAGGTATGACTGTAAGTTCTTTAAACTAATTTCCTTCTAGTCAGGACCTATCATAGTTCTCGAACTATAGTAGCTGTCCAGAAAAAAATGTCTAGAGATTGATCTTGCGGAGCTGTAAGCCTTTACAAGTGGGACATCCCTGGTGGCTCAGACAGTAAAGTGTCTGTCTACAATGTGGGAGACCTGGGTTCACAAAGCAAATTCACGTTTACTCTACAGCTAACTAACTTACCTACATTTTAAAGGTAAGAAAATCGAGGCCTAGACAGATTACGCAGCTTGCCTAGGGGATCAGCAGGTTAGGTCCTGAGCTAGGGGCAGAACCCAGGTCTGTTGACTACAAGCATAGCTTCCTTTCCATCCTGGCACTGGGGCTGCTGCGTATGGCTATACAGGGGAAGCGCGATGCCTATTGTAGACACTGCAGATTTGTAGCCTTACGTAATTTTCCTGGCAGAGAGCGGTAAGAGTTTTGTTGTACAAATAAATATATTACAATAACTGTCTACAGGAGCACCTTCATTAATTTGCACTCAGATGAAAATAAAGCTGTGATTCTCTGAAAGAAGCTTTACCAGCAAACAAAGGTAGGAAAGAAAACAAATGAAAGAGGAGTTTCTAAATTTAAACGGATAGATTTACAAAGCCTGTTGTGTTACATAAGAAGTTAAGTCTCTTGATTGTAACTGAGATCCAGAAAAAGACCCAGTCAGCTGGTCTACCAAATAGATAGGCCCTTGTTCTTCTTTGCTACCAGATTAAGCTGTCCAGCCTTCTAATCAGGCAACTTCAGGCTGGCACCACTTATAACCCAGATGGAATTTCAGTCCCTACAATGTGACTATAAATCAATGACCATTTTAGAAATTTAGGGCCGGAAGGAACTTGGAGATTATCTAACCCCTGTTCATGCTTGAAGTTCCCTTCAGCATTCAGTTCTGTTTGGATGCCCCTGAAAGGACAGGGAACTGTCATCTAAACTAGCTTGTGTCATGATCAACAACACAATTTGCCATAAAGTTCTTTCATGGGTTGAGCTACTCTAATAGTGCTACTTCTGCACTTTGCAGTCAGATGAAACAAGCCTACCTGCTGCTTCACACAGCAGCCTCACCAGCACCTACACTTGCCACCGTGGCGTACCCAGCACAGGATTCAAAGTGACATTCAAGATTCCAATACCTTCCTTCCGGAGACTTCTGTTTTTGAGAGGTAGGGTAGAGTGGGAGGTGGTGTCACAGCACTTTCATTGGCAACTAAATTCTCTAAGTCTTTAGTTACATCTCCAACAGGCTGACCTGAAGCACAACAGACCTTCTAGATCTAAGCATGAACTATGTTTGTAAGCTGTACACTATGTTAAAAGTGAAAGTGTTAGTTGCTCAGTTGTGTCCAATTCGTTGTGACTTGCTAGGCTGCTCTGTCTATGAATTCTCCTGGCAAGAATAGTGGAGTGGGTACCCACTCCCTTCTCCAGGGGATCTTCCAGACCCAGGGAGTGTACCTGGGTCTCCGGCACTGCAGGCAGATTCTTTACTATCTAAGCCACCAGGGAAGCCCATAGGGTATGTTAAGTGCTCTAGTATTTATTATTCAATGCAGTGATTCTCAGCCCTGAGTATTCAGGGCTAAATCTATCTCAGCTAGATTTACCTTTTAATTTCAATTTTTAAGCAACTTTTAGGGACCTTAATTCTCCCAAACAATATAATTTGCTATTGTCTCAGTTTTTAGTCACTAAAACTTATGATTAATAATGCAAAAAGAATAGCAGTAATAGCTCACATTTAGATTTTCATGTGTTAACTTGTTTAACCCTCACAAAAACTTCATGAAGTAGTTATGTACTAGCACTATTTTCATTTAATAGATGGTTAAGCAAAGGCACAGAAGAGTTACTTGGTCACAGTGCCAATAGGTAGAGGACCCAGGATTTGAACCCAACAAAACTGACAGAACTCATACTTTTAACTACTACATCACATTGTTCCTATCACTGTCCTTTCTCAAAGCATTAATAACCTATGTGAACAAGTCAGCCTAGAGCTCTATGACAAACCAGCAGACACTGAGTTAATCTAACCTTTTGAATAAATGCTCATGTAGCCTCAGCTGCTCTCCTTTTGTCCACAATAAAGTTACTGCCAAGCTGAAATCCTAGAGACAGTATGCAGCAACACAGCATTCCTTGAGTGGTGAAAAGCCAGGCATTCTGCATTTGCATCCTGGCTCTGCCACAGGCAAAGCTTCAGTTTCCTAGTTAATAAAATGGAGTTGATAATGATAGTACCTACTTTATGATTATGGTGATCATAAGTTGGGTACCTGGAGAAACCCCAGGTACACAGCAAGTGCTCTATAAATGTTAGCTATTATTGTAATGCTCATTACGCTAAAGTGTATGAAAGTAAGAAATAGGATTAGTCTGATATGTCTGGTTTTTACATAGTTATCACTGTTAACTTTTAAATAATCTAGTTTGAAGCCTTACTTAGGACTTGTCAAATTTATCAATATATATAGTGATAGTCTCTCTTCTTCTCGTTTTTAAAAACAAAAATATCTGCTCATTTTCAAGCATTTAGCACCTCTTAGTTCACCATACTTTCTTAAAGACTACCAAAAATCCCTGTAAAAATTCACCAGAGTCTGCATCTGGCATAAATTAGGGTGTTATTGACAAGTTCCCAACCCCTCTACACTGTGAACCAGAGACTTGAGGCATACTCTGACATCCTGATATCTGGATGTAATGGAGAAGAACAGCAGGAACTCCTGCTCAGTTTATGGGTTGTGGAGTCATCGCTAGTCTGTGGACCTACTGCAGGAAAACAAGACTGGTGGTCAGGGTAGCTGGAACACAGCCAGTGAGGACTCTCAAGACCAGGTCTGAGAGGGACCCAGGGTTTGAGCTATCACAGCAACAGCTGTCTTCAGCATGTTAAGTTACTTCTGAGCCCAGGATGAGAGCCAGCCAAGCAGACACTGCCCAAGAATTAGGACATACATAGCAACTGAACCTGAAAGCACTGTACAGCTGTTAGCCATCTGACCAATCCTTTCCAGAGACAGAGTCCTGACATTAGCACTTTCCAGATCTAGCCCAGAGGTTGTAAACTAACGGACCAGGGACTCAAAGTAGCCACTGATGTCTCTTCTATACTCTTTCAGTTCAGTTCAGTTCAGTTCAGTCGCTCAGTCACATCCCACTCTTTGCAATCCCATGAATTGCAGCACGCCAGGCCTCCCTGTCCATCCCCATCTCCCGGAGTTCACTCAGACTCACATCCATCGAGTCAGTGATGCCATCCAGCCATCTCATCCTCTGTCGTCCCCTTCTCCTCCTCTCCCCAATCCCTCCCAGCATCAGAGTCTTTTCCAATGAGTCAACTCTTTGCATGAGGTGGCCAAAGTACTGGAGTTTCAGCGTTAACATTATTCCTTCCAAAGAACACCCAGGACTGATCTCCTTCAGAATGGACTGGGTGGATTTTGCAGTCCAAGGGACTCTCAAGAGTCTTCTCCAACACCACAGTTCAAAAGCATCAATTCTTCAGCGCTCAGCCTTCTTCAAAGTCCAACTCTCACATCCATACATGACCACAGGAAAAACCATAGCCTTGACTAGACGGACCTTTGTTGGCAAAGTAATGTCTCTGCTTTTCAATATGTTATCTAGGTTGGTCATAACTTTTCTTCCAAGGAGTAAGCGTCTTTTAATTTCATGGCTGCAGTCACCATCTGCAGTGATTTTGGAGCCCCCCAAAATAAAGTCTGACACTGTTTCCACTATTTCCCCATCTATTTCTATACTCTTTAGTGTCTTACATTTTTTAAATTAGATACTAGTATTTAAAATTTTGTATAAAAATAGATTTGGCTTCTCTTGAAAAACAAGGATCTGGCCACATTATGCCTTAGCACAATAATCTGCTGAGGCTGAGTAGTAGCCACCCAATTTAGACCTATGGACCCTAAACAGACAGTAACATTTACAAACTCTGATTAAATCCAAACAATTCAGTTCACAGATGAAGAACATGGAACTTCGAGAATGATGTGACATTCAATGGCAGAGACAAAATGGAAAGCCAGTTGTTTTCAACCCCAGTTCAGAGATTTTCAGTATTACTCATCTTTCCTCTAGAGAATCTGAGGTACAGGAACGTATCAGCTCGTAGGCACTGTGACAAGGAGAAACAAAATGGAGAACTGGTCTTCTGACTTTGCACACACTTAACTTCCCTTCTTTTCTATGCTGGGCCAGAAAATTCTTAGGGGCTGCAATCCACGAGGGAGCTGGGAGCTTAAGACTAGCCGGAAACGCCAAGTCCCAGCATTCCTCAGACTGCTGACCACACCCACAGTCCAAACTATCTGTGCTCTTTGTACAAAGCAGTGCACATTCCCAGCCTCCACCAGATGCTCTCATGCCCAGCTGGGTGACAAACAAACATGCCGCTTTTTCTTGGTTAATGGCCTTTTCTCTACCCACACAGGCAGTTAGGGAACAATAGCCTCCACAGGACACTGACTCAAAAAAGGAGGAGAGGTTACAGTTACAGACGACAGGTCAGTAGGGGCTCTGAACTCTCTTCCTCGCTCTCTTCCCAAAACATCAAATAGTTATGGCCATGACCTTCGATACACTGCTTTTTAAAAAAGTGCAGGTTCTGTTCTGATTAACATAGTTTTTAAGCAAAGGATGCCCTGGCCACATTCCCCTTGAGTATAAGGACACTGATTTGTTAAAAGCCTTTGAAACGTTTAGCTTAAGTTAAATGCCCACAAATACACAGTATATTAACAGCACCATTATATCTGAGATTCAGGCCTATATTACCTCAAACTGTCCAAGGGGGTTGATGTTTCCTTATTATCTGGGAGATGCCAATGATAAAACTATAGTCTAAGTAATTAGCATAGGAACTGCATGAACAATGGAACAATAACAAAGGAACCATTCACATGAGATCATTTTCTGTAGACAGATAAACTCAAGATTGTCTTGAGAATAAGGAGAGGGAAAAGCAGGTGGCAACTTAACTGGACTGCAGATGGCAAGGCTGAACAGCTGATTAGGTACTCAGAGATTCTGACTTGTATGAAGGAACCAAAAGTGAATGTGCTGTCGAAGGGCAACTTCAAACACGCGTAACGTCAGTGAAAGTTGAAGCCAGAGAACTTGCCCTGGCCTGCGTCTGCCCTGCCAAGGATCCTGGAACAGCTTCTCCCTGTTTCCAAGACAGAGACTGCTGTCAGGAACCAGTAATTGCCGAGGCAACTTCTCCTTCGTGCTTCCTTCTGGGCACTGCATTTAAAAAATTACCCAGAGTCTGCATCTGGCATAAATTAGGGTGTTATTGCCAAGTTCCCAAGCCATACAACTATTCTGTACAGACTATTGATTCTGGGTATTGTACAGCCTCCCAGGAGAACAAATGAAGTATCAGGGAGTTGGCTGTGGTCAAAGAGGACATGTCTGCTGCACCTCAAGTAAAAGAGATTTATTCTGAGACAGAGGACATTCTTCTAGAGGCACCATTTAGACCCCAATACTTTTTCTGCTTAAAGAATACACAGTGATTGCATTCTAACTAAAAGATGATGACAATAATCACTCTGTGAGATAGCTTTTTAGATGTGCTTTTTCTCTTATAAACTCTCAAGCCCCTCAGAAGCTGAGGCCATTCATGTTCTCAACAGGCTACGCTCTATATGATAGGAAAAAACCTAAAGATCAGAGAAGGAAGCAACGAGTCTCATTCACTTGGGACACAAAGAAATCCTGCAAGAGGGCTGAGAGCACTTTGACAACCGGCATGAACTCTTTAAGTTCAGCTCAGCACTAAATCAGACTTGAGTGGCAGGACCAGGAAGAACTTTTATAACTGTTTTGTTTTTAGTGTGCAGGATGTTGGTATGCAAATTCAGTGAGCCCAGGCTAATAACTTTGTTCTAGGTAAGGCTCTTTCAGAAATGGGTCTAGTAACAAGGAAAAGACCCAAATCATCTTAATTTTGCCTTGGCCACTTGATCCAAAACCATGCAGACTTTTAAAGTACCAGATTTTCATGGAGAAATTACAACAGTGGTGAAGAAATATCAGTCCTCCCAACAGGGCAGCCTGTATGGCATGTACTTGATGATTTGCAAAAACATGGTTCAGAAAAGTTTTTCAGAAGGCAGTGGTCAGTGGTATTCATTAGCCATTCACACCCGCAGGTTGAACAATTTGGTAGTTTTGTTTTGCTTCCTGCTTAAAGCTATTGGCTGCTTGGCTATTAAGGTCAGAATCTAAACAGAGGCTCTTCCCTCCCCGACCATACTTTTTCATTTTAAATCGCTGCTTCAGAGTTTCACTTCCTGTATGACAGAGTTTTAGCACCTACTGAACATATCTTCCAATGGATAACAATGATCAACATTTGACAAAATACAAAAAAGCTACTCAAAGTCACTGAAGTAGCAGACAAACTCTGGAAAGAGACTGAAACTTGGACGAAGGGAAAGGTACAAGATGAGTTTTCCATTTTTGTGGCTTTTAGGTGGATAGAAAACTGCCATCTTTCTGGCTGAAGAAGCAGAGGATGTCACAGAATCAGAGCAATGACAGCTGCTGGAAAGTGAGGATGGAAATCTCAGAATACAGAAAGCCAAAGAAAGGGCTTCAAATTCTATGTGTAGAATCTACCCTCATCTCTAGTTGACTCCTAAACCATATCCGTATGGGGCAGACTCCAGGTAAAGATAAAATAATTTAGGCTTTGTGTTGTTGCCCAAGACAATTTACAGTTTGAGTCCAATGAAGTTAAATGTCTGCACAAACAAAAACATCAGTGTTTTAAGAGGAATATAAGAGCATCTACAACATAAACACTTAATATTCACGATACAATCTAAATTTACCTAATTTGAATAACCAGAAAAATGTGATTCTTTCTCTAGAGAAAAGACAAATAGAGACCAACTTTGAGATTAATTAGGTATTAGACTTAGCAGAAAAGGGTTTTAAAGCAGTTATTATAACTATGTTCAAAGAAGCAGAAGAAAATGAGCTCATAATGAATAAAAACAAGAGATTTCAGCAGAGGAAATAAAAACCCATGGTTACTGATGCTCTGATAAGTGAGATGAGAATTAGAAAACAACTTGCATTTCAAAGTACCTCTGCTCAGTTGGAAATTTTTGTCTCAAATGACTTACTTGTACCAAAATTAAATTGAAAATTGCTTACTGATACTAGACAGTTGTATCTGGGAGACTTGACTGGAAAAGTAGGAAGAATTTAGGGAAGTTTGGTGGGGATATTTTATACACAGGCATTTTCATTTACAGATGATATGAAGGACAGGATTTTTTTGTTTAGGATTCCTAAAATTTAATACCAGGCCTGCTACTGGTTCCTACATGGATCAAAATTTTCTTTCAGAAGGTAAAACAATGCTATGAAATACTCCTACCAGGCATCTAAAAAGAGGCAGGCTGCTGAAAAGAGGAAGTGATCTTATAAGGAGAAAAGTGACGTTCAGAGAGAAAGCATAGGGGGCATCAAAGCCTTGTCTTTTGAAGTGATTCTGATGTAGAATTACTAAAAAGAAATACCTGGATGGGATAATCCCAAGTTCATTTTGGTCTCATACTGGTTCCCCTCTACTTTGTTCACCAAACTCTATATACTGTTGGACACGCATTTCAGAAACAGAGCCAGCTTCCCAACACCACAGATTCCTAGTACTCTCAAAAGCAGGACATGATAGTAAAGGGCACAAAATCATTTCTTGGCTGTAATAACAGGACTCAACTCACAAAAAGTGACAACAGCTCCAATAAGAAAGAACAAGCCTGAAATTGTTAGTTCGGAAATGGAGGGAATAGTTCTTCGGACAGCAAAGAGTATGATTATTTAATTAAAACAAATAAACAATGTCCAAAATATTAATAATAAAATAAAAACTTCCAAAGAGTGTTCTGAGCAACTCTATAACGTGCACCAACTAAACTCAGTGTTCAGTGTTCAAATGGACCAGTGACTCTCTGAGCTAAGCCATTCAATCCAAAACAGAAAAATAAAAAAGTAAAGCAGAAAAACTGTAAAACTCCTTTTTATCATCATTTTCCATTATAATGCTGGCTACATCATCATCTGATATAAAATTCTAGAAACTCCACAAAATTCCTCTTTTTAAAATTTATTTTTTGTTATCAAAGAGAATGTCCAGAAACATTGAGTACTAAAGAATCTGTTCATGGCATTGTTTTACAAAAGTTCCTAATGGAGTGTGAATATTTTATTTTCTGTTGTATCCTTCACTTATTAATGATGAGGTGGATGAACCGGTGCAATTACTTAAAAAAAAAAAAAAATTCCAGACAAAAACATCCATTCTCATTCTGAATCTGTTGACTGGAGTGAATTCAGTGGTTACAATACCACCACTGGTTAAGGATCAAGCTCCCCACAAGAGGGAACTATTCAAGTCATCTCATTTGGTCACATAGGTCTCTCAGGCATAGGCACCATGTTTGAAGTCTCGCACAAAACGTCTGTGTCACTTAAATTACACAATGTGGCAGTGTTTGTTTCATGGGGACATAGTCTTGAAAGAAGGGGTAACGTAGAAAACAATCTGTTTGCATGTTATACATGAGTACATTATTGGACTGTGCATGGGTTTAAGGGCACTGTAGCCCTTGTTAAAGAGCAATCCCACCAATGAAGCATCTGGCAGATCCCAGCTGCTCCTGATGCTGAAGATGTTGATTCGTTTTAACCACGGGCTGTTAGGTTGGGGCCTTCTTCATCTACTGTTTGGCTCAAATGGTTTGAACTGAGTTTGGTGGTCTTTCTGGTCCATCTAAGCTTTATTTCTCAGCCTCAGGGTATGTGGGGTACTTGACCGTTTCTATCTTCTCTCGAACTTTGTAGGAGGGATACAGGCCCGTCCTTCCCAGTTTTCTGTTGACACCTTTAGAATAGCCATCCCAATGATTTCCAGCCACACCAATGATATCTCCAGGTTCCATGGGGATTTCATCCGCAGTTCGAGGTTCATGAGGATAAATGGCAATCTGGTTGTGGGCATTTTGGCCTCCAAAATAGTAGATGTCATCCAAAGAATGGAAGTTTGCAGAGGCATCGGGATGCAGTGTCTGCATGATCTCATAAGCAACTCGACAGACCTTGGGAAAGCATGAAAAAAAAATCTGTTAGTACATGTAAGATCGCCTTCGTAGCAATCTGAGAGCCCTTGCCAAAGAGACGAGGACTAAGCTAGGACCGGGGCTGACAGAACGAGTGGTAGATTCCAGTCCCAGGTTTTCAGTCCCTTTGCTCTCAGATGATGGTAGAAAGTCATTCTTCATTTCTTTGCCTGTATCTTTTTTTTAAACATAAAAGATAACTACAATTAGGATCTTGCAGAGGAAAAAAAGTATATGTATATATTGTGCAAAGTATTTTGAGAATAAACACTTATTAAGAGCCACAGAGTGCTGGGCAAAAATAACATAGTCTGTGCCCTTGGTGAACTTTAAGGTTCAGGATTATAAATACTTTACACAAATGCTGCTGCTCCCTTCCTTTCATTCAGTGTTAATAAATCACATACTCTTTTCTGCTAATTTAGATCTGGTCTCAGAACTCTTCTCAACAGAAACTCATGTAATTACTGACAATCAACTATTGCCAAATGAGCTAAAACATATCTGCCACTTCTGCTCTGAAGAGTTTCGTGTGTGATATGTAGACAGCAGCAGTCTAGATTGAAACAAGATGAACTAGCCCTTGGGGAAGGCGCATCTACCTGATGCATTTAAGGCTACTTAAAAGATCCCTCTGTCCAAAGAACACCTAACATTCTCATTGGATGGCAGCTGAAATTGCTCAGTCCTTGAGCTTCAGACTTGCTAAAAAGGTAAACTACCTTAATGGAGGTATAACATTCTAAACAACTAACAAATATATTCATTATATAGTAAATGGCTTTCAGAAACTTTTTTAAGAATAAGTGAGAACAAAAGAGAATACTATCATTTTGCTTAGAAAATTCTTCCATTATATACTATGAACACAGGACTCAACTGAGGTCAAATTTCTCTACATCTCCAGTTGTAGTTATCTCAGTTAATGGAGTTTTACTGTCCCTATATCAATACTTTTGCACATATTTAAAGTGATGCTAATAATAACTCTTAATCTTCTCAGTGGAGCAATTTAAGGTACCCAGTAGTTCTTAAAAACTTCGGCATTCACAATATCAAAACTGAATTCTTAAGTGTTATGAGTAAATAGAATCTGATTAGGTTAATAATCAACTTAAGTCTTTAAAAAAAATCTGAATTTCAGGAACTGGAGGGGCACTTCTTAAATGCCATATATAATTTGCAAATAAAACTGAGTTAAGACAGTATTTTTAACTTTGCAGATAGGGACTAATTCTAGTGCTAGGATTTCAACTAGACCTAGAACCAAGAGAATAAGTTTGCTTTCAAATCTGCTACTTTGTCAACAAACTAATTTTATATTGGGAATGTCACAGTATAATTGACATCACTGGTAGAATACTGAAACTATAATAAAATGAGGCTAAAAAAGATTTTGAACTTGGACTTCATATTTAGTCAGAGGCCCATACAGGGTTCGCAAAATCAAGTGAAGACTTTGGAAAGAATCTAAATAATTAAAACAAAGTAGCTCCAATAATAGCAAAGTACAATAACAATGACAGAGGTTAATGTTTACTGAGTTTTACTTAGTTTTTTCTGTCGGACATTGCTTCCAAGGTCTAATTTAATTGTCAGGAGTCCCATAATATTCTATCATGTTTGTTTTATGGATGTCAAAGATCAGTTAAGGAAAATGGCCAGAGTTATACTATTATTAAGTGGCATATTCAGGTTTTGAACCTAGGCAGAATGTGTATACTTGTTAACTGCTAAGCATATTTTTTCTTGCAGATCCTATTCTCCATGCTCACATTTTGGATAGCGTAAGGCCAAGGCAGGCCTTGGGAAAACCTGAATTGTATTTTCAGGGCCCCTCCACCCCGTTTTCAATTATCCCTAGTCAGGGATGCTAGACCTTGTACTGCCTTGGGATGACAACAATGTCCATCATGGCAATGGACCCTAATGTGTCTTCCCCTTTCGCTAATTAACTTCTCATTCTCATAAAAACAACACTGCCTTCAGTCCCATACCCTTAGGAATGTGCTTTCTTTTGAGGGTATTCCTAATGGTCAGTTTATGTTTGGCTAGCAACAGTTGCTCTGATACTTTGGCCACCTGATGCAGAGAGCCACCTCACTGGCAAAGACCCTGATGGTGGGAAAGATGAAGGCAAAAGGAGAAGTGGGTGGCAGAGGAATGAGATAGTCAGACAGCATCATTAATTTAACAAACATGAATTTGAGCAAACTCCAGGAGATAGTGGAGGACAGAGGAGCCTGGCGTAACGCAGTCCACAGAGTGGCAGAGTCAGTCCTGACTTAGTGTCCGCACAACAGCAACAACAATCAACAGTTGTTGATGTATTAACCTGATGGATAACATACATACCTTCTTATGCTGAAGAAATTATGAACGGTGGGCCAATAAAAGGCTCCTTCTTATCATAACGGCAATAATGAGAGCAGGTGAGCCTACTGACCACTGTTCTAATAGCTGGGCTTGTACACACACTTTTTCTCAACTCATTTAACTCTCACAACAACCCTATGACTTGGTTACTATTATTATTTATATTTTATAGCTGAAGAAACTATATTAATATTTCCAAAAATCTCCACAAATTAAACAAAATGAATAAAGGGGTTAGTAAATGGCAGAATACTTTGGCCACCTGATGTGAAGAACCGACTCATTGGAAAAGACCCTGATGCTGGGGAAGATTGAAGGTGGGAGGAGAAGGGGACAACAAAGAATGAGATGGTTGGATGGCATCACCGACTCAATGGACATGAGTTTGAGGAAGCTCCGGGAGTCGGTGACGGACAGGGAGGCCTGGCATGCTGCAGTCCATGGGGTTGCAAAGAGTTGGACATGACTGAGAGACTGAACTGAACTGACTGAAATGGCAGAAATGTAATTAGGACTCTGTCTCTAAACCACACACTCAGCTGCCTTAGAGTGTTAGGATAAGAACCTAGAATAGTGCCTGCCTCAAAGCAGCCATTCGATAAATACCTTCTGAATGAATACTGCTCCATGTACAATATTAGTCCAGCAGCTGAGATGCAAGTCCACTGGTGATATTAATCCTTAAGATCCATATAGAACATTCTGAGTAATTAATTTTTTTCTCTATGTTAACCAGGGGGCAATTTACTTTAAAGAGTTGGAAAGCTGACTACAGTGTCAATGTTTGCATTTAATCACTCTAGGTATCCTCTCGCGAGAAGGAAATGGCAACCCACTCCAGTGTTCTTGCCTGGAGAATCCCAGGGACGGCGGAGCCTGGTCGGCTGCCGTCTATGGGGTCGCACAGAGTCAGACACGACTGAAGCGACTTAGCAGCAGCAGCAGCAGGCGTCCTCTCTGGGCTTTACAAATCCAAATCACACAGCAGGTAAATGACGCCTTCCAGCTGATGTCAATACTCCTCTTTGATACTTGACAGGTAGCATGATTGCGAGGAGTCGTCTCTATGGTTTGCAAAGCAGTGGATGGCCATATGTAGTATGCCTTATTTCACTCACTGTTGACGTGTCACTGTACTGTTTTTAGAACACTACTAAGCACACAGTTATGAGTAAGAGCAAAAATCCTGCCAAAGGATGAAACACAGATATGACTGTATTAAGAAAAAAATTTAAAAAGGAAGGAAAGTCCAAGGAAAGTCTGAATTTTGTCCCTAACAACCAGCTGAGCTTTGCATGAACCTCCAAAGCTTTCTGAGAGCAGATGGGATATTGGTTTTTTGTCAAAATAGACAGGGCCAGAAAGATCTCTCAAGTGTGAAAAGTTGGAAGTGGGCTCGTGTCTCTCTGTGTGAGGCTGGGTTATCTGTGCATTTTTACTGTAAACTGCTCTATTTTGCTCTTCACTGAGAAGACAGTATCCACTGCTATTTCATAACCACACCTCCATGGAGATCCCTATCTAGAGCTGTCTGTCTGGAAATAAAATCAATCAGTGTCTGGCTTCTCCTTCTGGGCTTTCCAAAATGTGATGCAAAGTGTGCCGAAGCAAGTTGTGTTGTGTGTGATTTGGAATGAAACAGCAGAAAATGCCACAAGAATGTCGCATTAAGTGCCACACAGGAAGTGTCGCAAGGGGAAAAATGTGTCCTATGGTGATTTTAATGACTGAGAAACTACTGAACAAATATTGACTGCTCCTTAAAAGACCTCAATTACCTATAGTCTTTAAAATGGACATCTACAACCATTTTTGTAAATGAGATTTCAAGTGATAAAACCTGATTGTAAAACTTGATAGGCAGTATTAAAAAAAACAAAACCCTTCTGATATTTTGCCCAGAGTGAGCTGTCAACTGCTGTTATTTCTCCAAATGTAATTTCTTTGCTTCAGATTTAAGATGGTTTCGTTAAATATGAAAATAAATGACACAGTAGATACTTAGGGCATACACAACTTCCAGTAACACAGAACAAGGTTAGAGTATTTGGTAGAATAGTCTGGAATATGACTCACTGCATAGCTTTCAAAACTTAGTTGATGTTCTTGAAAAATACTGCCTCTAAATTTCAGACTAAATCCTATAGCTTGTTTTCTTCAATTTATGAAGCTTTTAGGACAAACCTGACTTTGAGAAAAAGCTTTGATGAAGGAATTCAGAAAACTAAGAGTAACAGAAACAAAATTAGAGAGCAGAGTCATATTCTTGGCTTTTAAAAACTTTTCACTTAAGGAGAGAGAATTCCCAGACCTTTTTTGTGGATATAAAACCAAGGATGTTTAGAAGCCCTCAGGCTGAGAAGAATGGATCCAAAACCTTATAAAGAATCCTGATTAAGGAGTCATGACATTTCTGCCTATAGTTTCTTAAACATCAACCAGGCCTTGCAATTTCCCTCCAACAATGCATTTTATTCTTCCAGGATTTTCTACCACAGCACACAGTCAACAGATAAACTCTCACTTGTTATATAGGATAAATGCTCTCAAAGGGTAGTAGTATACAGGAGACAGAAAGTTTACATGACTGAAACTGTAGGATTGCCAAAGCATTATGAAGAAGAGTCTAAACTCTTATTCCTTCTCACCATTTCTTGAAATGAGATTATCATCAAGGAAAATTTGAAAGTTGGTTGTCCATGTTTTATTCTGGGCTGAGATTTGGTTCTCATTGTTTTATTTTCTTGTCCCCCTTCCCACTTTCTAGCATGCCTGTGGCATATATAAGAAAGCCTGCAGATTAATTTTCCTAAAGTTAAAACTATACATAAGTTCACCCACATTTGCGACAGCAAATACTGTTACTTATCACTCACCCTTTGGGAATGAAGAGTTTTTGTTTTTTAAAATTCATTATATGGTGATGCTGTCCTTCAATAAGCTAAAGAAATTTAAGATGGTGCCTTGGCATAGCAATTAATATGCTGAATGTTCCTGTTTGTTCTTCTTTATGAAGAACTGTTACATGCATCAATGCACACAGTGGCTATGTGGACCCCACACATCACCTGTGACCATAAGTAGAGGCAGCGGTGTCCTTGAATAGCATGTTTCATGTTCCTTCCAAAATGGGAGAACGAATAGTCTGAAACGGGGCCATGTGAAAAAGAGCTGCTCACATAAATACTGTAGAGTCTAACAGGCAAAGACAGTCCTATTCCTATATAAATAATGTGAGGGAGTGAGTGAAGTGAGTGAAATCGCTCAGTCGTGTCCAACTCTTTGTGATCCCATGGACAGTAGCCTGCACCAGGCTCCTCCATCCATGGGATTTTCTAGGCAAGAGTACTGGAGTGGGTTGCCATTTCCTTCTCCAGGGAATCTTCCCGACCCAGGGATCAAACCCAGGTCTCCCGCACTGCTAGACAGACGCTTTACTGTCTGAACCACCAGGGAAGTCCCATATAAATAACAGCAGCTAACATTGCATTTAATATATCGCTCAGTACTAGTCTCAGTGCTTTTTACCTATAATAACTCTTTAATTCCTCACAAAAACTTTATGCAGTAGGTATTATTATTACTATTTTTATAGGGAGGGGAAAAAAAAGTCAGTGATAGTCTAAGTAATTTGTTCAAATGCTGCAGTCACTAAGTGGTCAAAGATGGATTTAAAACCCAGGTAGTGTGACCCCAGAACCTACAATGCCTCATTCTTATTCCCTGCCTTGTGAAGTTAAAAGCTTGACACTTATGCCATCAGTGAGTTTTTCTCCAACTCCACTGCTGCTGTTGTTGAGACATTTTGGGGGCATTTTTCAAAACAATCCCAATTTTGATTTATGGCAAGGAAACTGTGAGCCAGCAACCAACTTCACTCACACCATAAAAACATTAAACTGTATCAAATGCCTTTATACTAAAAATATTTTCAAAAAATACTGAAGTGCAAGTAAGCTCAAAGATTTATCACCAAGTGTGGAATTATTCCACCATATCAAGTGCTAGAGCCATTAGTCATCAAGAAAGGAGGTGATCACATTTAGCAAACTGCTACTCATTATATAAATATAAGGTATTTTTACTATTAAACT
This sequence comes from Capra hircus, assembly GCF_001704415.2. NCBI lineage: Eukaryota > Metazoa > Chordata > Mammalia > Artiodactyla > Bovidae > Capra > Capra hircus. The sequence goes on from NC_030817.1 coordinate 25,318,411, forward strand.
TTTATTCTGAACCCTAACATAAAATGTCTGAGATATTCAAATCTATTTTGGGACACAAAATATTGGTTCAAATTAGGAGAGTTCTTTTGGATGAACTTTGACTTGCCAAGAGTTTTAACGAACAATATAATATATAATCACGAATCTTATTCCTTTGGACACAATCAGACCTCTCAGCACTCTTTCTTCATATAAACTGTCTTTCTGGATCTGAGGTCTGAAGAACACACTGAGGTTAATATTATGCATAAAATAGAACAAAGAAGTATGAACAATATGTTCTTCTAATCTGGACAGGTTTCCATTATCATGAAGTGACAGAGCTCCTGACTTTTGGGTCAAAAGTGTTGTGAGGCTACAAGGATCAAAAATTCTATAGCACATCACTGAAAAGGGAAAAAAAAATTTCTTTTTTTCTTTCCAGAATGAGCTTAACAGCCTAATTAAGGAGAGCTGGAAGAAAGGATGGAAAACACAGAGCACCTCTAAGTCTCACTGTCTACCTACACGTAAGATTGCCAATGTTTAGACATGCTTATATTTGAGTGTGTGTGTATGTGTTCAGTCACTCAGTGTGTTCGACTCTTTGCGACCCCATGGGATTATCTAGGCAAAGATCAACTCCTCTGTCCATGGGGTTATCTAAGCAAAAATACTGAAGAAGGTTGCCATTTCTTCTTTCGGGTGGGGGGAGGGGGCGGTCTTTCCGATCCAGGTATTGAACTGGTGTCTCCTGTATCGGCAGGTGGATTCTTTTACCACTGAGCCACCTGGAAAGCCCTTTGTTTAATTTTAGAGCTTTATAATTAGGGCAGTGGTTCTTACAAGGACGATTTTGCCCTCTCACTTCCCCAACCTGGGACATTTGGCAACGGTCTGGAAACACTGTTGACTGTTAGAACTTGAGATGAGGGTCTACTGGCCACAGATGCTGCTAACCATGCTATAGTGCACAATACAATGGCCCACAACAACTTATCCAGCCCCCAAAGTCAATGGTGCCAGGCTGAGAAACGCTGGACTGCAGGAACAGACTTTAGGCCTAAAATTTATGCCTAAAGTTATGACCAACCTAGATAGCATATTGAAAAGCAGAGACATATTACTCTGCCAACAAAGGTCCATCTAGTCAACGCTATGGTTTTTCCAGTGGTCATGTATGGATGCGAGAGTTGGACTGTGAAGAAAGCCAAGTGCCGAAGAATTGATGCGTTTGAACTGCGGTGTTGGAGAAGACTCTTGCGAGTCCCTTGGACTGCAAGGAGATCCAACCTGTCCATTCTAAAGGAGATTAGCCCTAGGTGTTCTTTGGAGGGAATGATGCTTAAGTTGAAACTCCAGTACTTTGGCCACCTCATGCAAAGAGCTGACTCACTGGAAAAGACTCTGATGCTGGGAGGGATTGGGGGCAGGAGGAGAAGGGAATGACAGAGGATAAGATGGCTGGATGGCATCATCGACTCGATGGATGTGAGTCTGAGTGAACTCCGGGAGTTGGTGATGGACAGGGAGGCCTGGCGTGCTGCGATTCACGGGGTCGCAAAGAGTCGGACTGAGTGACTGAACTGAACTGAAGTGAACTGAAGGAGGAGGTGGTGCATTTGGAAATTCTTGATTCAATTGCTCTAACAACAACCATTCGAAAATGTGTTATTTGCACCTGTTGATCACACAGGCACACAGCCAGATTATCAAAAGCAGTTGAGAGGGACTAGGTGGTTACAAGGAGAAGGCAAAGGCACCCCACTCCAGTACTCTTGCCTGGAAAATCCCATGGACGGAGGAGCCTGCTAGGCTGCAGTCCATAGGGTCGCTAAGAGTTGGGCACGACTGAGCGACTTCACTTTCACTTTTCACTTTCATGCACTGGAGAAGGAAATGGCAACCCACTCCAACGTTCTTGCCTGGAGAATTCCAGAGACAGTGGGCCCCCATCTATGGGGTCGCACAGAGTCGGACACGACTGAAGCGACTTAGCAGCAGCAGCAGCAGCAGCAGCAGCAGCAGCAGCAGCAGCAGGTAGTTACAACTCCTCCCCTCACCTTCCATAAGAATAGAAAAGGGACCATCTCAACGATAGGATCCTAACCCCACTAAGGGAGAAATATCAGCTATAGATGCCTTCACGTTTCCCTTCTGATGAGGACTGCTGCTTTGTGACTCCTGTTCTGGGTAGCTGTCTTTGGGTCTTAATTGTAGTCTTATTCCACACTGAAGGAATGTATACAGCCTTTGTTAGGGTAAGTATCTTTCCAGCAATCATAACACCACACCATTGTGATAAAGTGCACTGTCATACAATAAACTTGCTATTTTCTTTATACTCTCTGCAGTATATTCCCATGTAAATGATGTGACTTTCCTTTTCACATTTTCTTTTCTCTGCTTCTTCAAGCTTTTAGGCATATATTTATCTTACATGGTTTATATTTCTTGGTAATTATTCTCTAGTTATTTCATGTGAATATTTTGCTCACTAAGATTCTTGACCAGGCTAAGATCTGTATCTTCAATCCCATGAAATTCCCTCTACCCTAGCATAGATCTGAGCACAAACAACCATTTAATAGCTTGTTGAATAAACTAACCAATAATATGCACATAAATAAGAGAGCTGAATAAAATCCACAACAAATATTTCTATGTTGATATTCCACTGGGCAAATAAGGCTGATTGGACACTCATAAAAACATACACCAAACCAATGACATATAATTTTTCTGTAATAGTTAAAGAATGCTTATAATATGGTATTGCTTAAATATATTGTACTATTTCTTGCTAGGTAGAAATGTAAAGGAGAAGGAGAAGGCACGGGTGACCCACTCCAGTACTCTTGCCTGGAAACTCCCATGGATGGAGGAGCCTGGTAGGCTGCAGTCCATGGGGTCGCAAAGAGTCGGATGCGACTGAGTGACTTCACTTTCACTTTTCACTTTCATGCACTGGATAAGGAAATGGCAACCCGCTCCAGTGTTCTTGCCTGGAGAATCCCAGGGACGGGGGAGCCTGGTGGGCTGCCATCTACGGGGTTGCACACAGTCGGACACGACTGACGTGACTAAGCAACTTAGCAGTAGCAGAAATGTAAAAGGCCTAGAGCAGAATTACATTTCCTCTTTCTTATTTTCTACAAAGCAATGAAGTAAGGCAAAATGCTGAGCATTTAAGTCTCTCAGTATCAGTGCACTGACGTGTAGAAATGGATGGATTCTGGTTACATATTGATTGTATGCAAAATCAGAAAGTATTAAGTAAACTTACTTGTTGTTTCTGTTAAATGCTGTGAATAAGCCAAATATTTTACAACAACCCCGGTAGCTGGCTTCATTAAGGTGTATTCAACAACTGCTTGGAAACAACTAAATGTTCAATGTAATAAAAAAGCTATGCTTTCTGGAATCTTTTCATCTTTTCATAAAAGAGATCATTTCCCAATATTAAAACATTGCACTTGAATCATGATAACTAACATTTTTTAAAAAGATCCAAGAACTTCCTGACCTAATATAACCAGAGTACTGACCATTTAAAAATGCTTACCTGGGATGAAAACGTACACACCAGGAAGTCTGCCTGGGAGAGAAAGTGTATATCCAGGATCACACCTCGAAGTGAATTTTCTGTGTATCGATTGTGCAGTCCAGCTGACCAAGAGATAGAGTTATCACTAATAAATTCATAATTGGGGTACCTGGAAAAAGAAACAAAATCACTGAAATCATAGAATTCTATCAGGAAGTAGTATCCTATCAACAGGAGGTGGACCTCCTTTACACAGGTGTGCCTCTCTTTCCAACAGTAAGGAGAGCTTTAACTCTGGCACTCAATAGAGTAGCTGACAAAGCATCTTTGAATCCACTGATGGGAAAGAAACCATTCTGGGGTGTCCTGTATGTCAAAAGTTATTGGCACGTCATATAAAGTACACATATGCATCAGAATGTCCCTTTCAGTTCATGAAATAATTGCAAATAGAAAGCTCTTTCTTTGTAATGAGTGACCTTGAAGAGCTTTTTCAGCCTGCTTTCATTTTTTTTCACATTGAGACATTTTCATTTTATGCATTCCTCTCCCACTTTTATCCTTAAACTATCCTTTTCATCTTTTTAAAAGTGTAATTTATACATTGTCTTTTTCTTCCAGTTTTATTGATATATAATTGATATACAGTATCACGTAAGTGTAAGGCACAATGAACTGACTTACACACATCACGAAATGGTTACCACAATGAGTTCAGTCACTATCCCTCACCTCCTAAAGAGACAACATCTTTTAAAAAGGAAAAAGAAAAACTTTTCCTTGTGATGAAAACTCTAGGGATATAATGTCTTAACAACTTTCAATTGCTGTGGCTAGGACATTCAACACTACGTTGAATTTAAGTGGTGAGAACGGCCATCTTTGTCTTCTTCCTGATCTTAGAGGAAAAACTTTCAGCTTTTCACTGCTGAATATTGTGCTAGCTGTGGGACTGTCATATACTACAGCCTTTGTTATGCTGAGGTACATTTCTTCTACATCCACTTAGAGTTTTATTATAAATAAATGTAGAATTTTGTCAAATGCTTTTTCTGTACCTATTGAGATGATCATATGATTTTTATCCTTTGTTTTGTTAATGTGTTGTGTTGCACTGACGGATTTGCAAATATTGACTATCCTTGTAACCACATGATCATGGTGTATGATCCTTTTAATGTATTGTTGGATTCAGCTTGCTAACATTCTGTTAATGACTTTTGTATCTTATCAATATTTGTCTGTATGTTTCCATTTTTGTGGCATCTTCGTCTGGCTTTTGAATCAGGGTGACCTTTGCCTTGCAGAATGAATTCAGAAGTCTTCTTTCTTCAATTTTTTGGAAGTACAAGCATTCATTCTTCTTTAAATATTTCGTAAAGTTCACCCATGGGGCCATCTGGTCCTGGACTTTTGTTTGTTGGAAGCTTTTTGATTAATCTTGGTTCAGTTCCATTACTGGTAATTGATTTGTTCATATTTTCTATTTCTTCCTAATGTAGTCTTGGAAAACCATAAATTTCTAGGAATTTATCCATTTCTTCTAGGTTGTCTGTCCATTTATTCACATATAATCGTTTGCAGTAATCTCTTTTGATCCTTTGATTTCTGTGGTGTTGGTGTGGATAGATTGCTCATCTACGCTTTGCTTAGTTCTTTTGGGGTTTGTTCTTTTGTTTGAAACACATTATTTGCCACCTCATTTTTGCTTAATTCTCTGTGTTTATTTCTATATATTAGACAGGCCAGTTATGTTTTCTGTTCTTGGAGAAGTAGCTTATGTAGGAGATGTCCTATGGGGTCCAGCTACATACTCCCCTCTGGTCAACAGAGGTTGTATGTGGGCTGAGGGGGCACTTCTGTTGTGGTGGGGCCAACCACTGTGGGCAGGCTGGGAGGGAGGGCTAGCTTTCAGCTTGGCTGGCTGTCATGTCCTGCCTTATGTGGGGGCCGCTAGCGGCTGGTGGGTGGGTCTGGGTCCTGACACAGCTGGCTACATGGTCTGGGGAATCTTAGGGCTGGTGCCAGCCCACCGCTGGATGGGGCTGGGTTCTGGTGTTCCCGACTGTAGGTGTGCAGGTCCTAAGGCTGGTCTGGTCTTGTTCGTGGGAAGTGCTAGGTCCCAGCACCGCTGGCTTTGGGGCCTGGGGATCCCAGTACTGGAGGCAATCACCTAGTGGGCACATAAGCCCCCAGTGCTAATAGGCTAGAAGGAGGACTCGAAAATGGAGCTTGCTAGCACCAGGGGCTCTGTGGTAGAATGAGCTCCCCACTGCCTGTGGCCAGGGTCTGTATCATCAGGGGGAGTCCCAGTTGCCTTCTGCCTCTCTAGGAGGCTCCAACCTGCTTTCAAATTTGGTTACTGAGCTTTTCCTTTAGAATATAAATATCATCATTAAATCTCATTAAAATTTTTAGTTTAGAATTTGTGATACTTCAGACTTGTCTCCTTTAACTTCCATATGTAGGCCTGGCATGCATGCATGCTCAGTTGCTTCAGTCATGTCCGACTCTTTGCAACTCCAGGGACTGTAGTCCGCCAGGTTCCTCTGTCCATGGATTTCCCAGGCAAGAATACTGGAGTGGATAGCCATTTCCTCCTCCAAGGGATCTTCCCAACCCAGGGATCAATTCCGTGTCTTGGGAATTGCACGTGGATTCTTTACCGCCGAGTCACTGGTGAAGCCCTAATCCCTATTAGCACCATCTTAACAAATAGTGGTGATAAAGGAACCATTCTAATAAATTTATGTTAGTAAATTCCATGTAGATGTCCACCAACTAATATTGTAGTAGTCCTGAGAGGATATGTGTTAAAAATATTGAAACAGGATGTCTTTAAAAAATCTACCATATGTTCAAATGATTCTACTCTGAATCAGAGGTTTAATTATATTTCAGTATAGAGTGAATAAATTTTCTCAGTACATGTGATAGATCAGAGTTAAGTTGTAAACTTTGGGAAGTTACAGGCAAAAGGGATAATCACTGTACTTACTTTAGATATTTTTTTAATAATTAAATTAAGTACTGTAAACGGCTTAGAAGAGTACCTGGTATACAGTAAATGCTCAATAAATTTAGCTAATAACTAGCTGTGACTGTCAAACATTCTTTCCTCAGACATCCACTTGGTTTTATCTCTTACTTCCTCCTTGTCTCTCTGCTCAAATGCTAGCTCTTAGTGAGGAGTTTGGCAAACCTAAACCCTTCTACTTGCTTAATTTTTCTCCATGGCTCTTATCACTGGGCATAATATTAATTTACTGTTTATTTTGGGCTTCCCTGGTGGCTTAGTGGTAAAGAACCTGCCTGCTAAGCAGGAGATCTGGGTTCAATCCCTGGGTTAGGAAGATCCCTTGGAGAAGGAAATGGCAACCCCCTCCAGTATTTTTGCTTGGAGAATCCCATGGACAGGGGAGGCTGGCAGGCTACAGTCCTTGGGGTCACAGAAGAGTCAGACATGACTTAGCAACTAAATAACAACGGTTTACTGTCTGCATTCATTCCCGCCTCCATCATCCCTAATTAGAATGTAAACTGTAAAGAGAGGCATTTCTTCTGCTCTGTTTACCCTGTTATTCTAGCACCTAAAAGTGAATCTAGAATGTAACAGAAGATCAGTAAGTATTTGTTGAACTAACAACAGTTTCTATTCATAAGCCCCGAGATAGCAAGCGTCAGTTTACGTGGCTTTTTCCACACAGTATCTCCCAAAGGTTAGAACTAGGCCTTATTTTCCTTTGCATCACAGCATCTAGAACTCCACATAAAGTCATGTGGATAAACACACGAACAAGTGAGCGCTACCCATGACTGGGACGTTTTCCTAATTCCCTAACAGCTGCTTCAGATTTCTCTTCATTTCACAGCCTCCAAGGAGCTTTCTCTCACTGCCTCTAATAATGACTGTGAAGAAAAAGTCTCTGAGCACTGTTTCAGACTGGTATGCAGTGATCAGATCCATTTGGCCTCATTATTTTTGACATTTTGCCCTCCCAGCTCTGAATCAGGGAGATGAGGGAAATGTCACATTTGTTCTATAAAGAAAACAACCAAAGAGAGTTTTAATGTGATTCCTGTGAAGATGCATATATCCAGGCAAGGGGCTAAAACAGAAACAAATAAATATGAAAAGGCTGGAGGGTGAAGGAGGAGGGAAACTGTTAAAACACACCAGCACAGGTTGTATCCTAGAGTAAAGACTAACTCTGTCAGCGTGCTATGGGTACTGAGTGGAACAGAGTGATCCTTTTACTGAGAAGTAACACTAACACTATGCCCTTCCGAACTTAAAGGCCTCTTCCTGGCACCAAACCAAAAGGGCACCTAAGTTCCTCAGGCCTTATCTCTATATGCAAAAGAGCTTGAGGAAGGATACTGAGTGTTGAAAAAAACAGAAACAATGGAAATAATGAAGGAAGGAGATTCTGTACTTTCAACAATGAGCATGGAAAACTCCACACAAACATGCTTCTTTCTTGTCTTATGCCCACAAGTATGCAGCAGAAGAGGTCTTCCACTGTAAGGTTGCAGAGATTGGCAATGATTTAAAAAAGTATCTTTTCTTCTTTCATGTCGTAAAAATTTATTTTTTATATCACACACAAAGAACTAACTTGAAATTAAAAATAGTATCATATTTTCTTTTGCGAAGTCTTTCTTCAGACTGAGGGAAAGACTCCTCTTGACTTCACTACCTAGTATACACCTCCTTCAGGACAAGTACTGATATATGATGACACTGTGATTAAGGGTTACATGTATACTGCCTATCAGTTAGACAGATACTCCTGAGAGGAGAAGCCACATATTATTTTTGGTTTCTTTGTGTATTCCTAATGTAAGAAATGCCAGGCTAGATGAAGGCACAAGCTGGAATCAAGACTGCCAGGAGAAATATCAATAACCTCAGATATGCAGATGACACCACCCTTACGGCACAAAGTGAAGAGGAACTAAAAAGCCTCTTGATACAAGAAGAGGAGAGTGAAAAAGCTGGCTTAAAACTCCACATTCAGAAAAATGAAGATCATGGCATCCAGTCCCATCACTTCATGGCAAACAGATGGGGAAACAATGAAAACAGTGACAGATTTTATTTTCTTGGGCTCCAGAATCACTGAAGATGGTGACTGCAGCCATGAAATTAAAAGACGCTTACTCCTTGGAAGAAAAGCTATGACAAACTCAGACACCATATTAAAAAGTATAGACTTTACTTTGCTGACAAAGGTCCATCTAGTCAAAGCTATGGTTATTCTAGTAGTCATATATGGATGTGAGAGTTGGACTATAAAGAAAGCTGAGTGCCAAAGAACTGATGCTTTTGAACTGTGGTGTTGGAGAAGACTCTTGAGAGTCCCTTGGACTGCAAGGAGATCCAACCAGTCCATCCTAAAGGAAATCAGTACTGAATATGCATTGGAATGACTGATGCTGAAGCTGAAACTCCAATACTTTGGCCATCTGATGCAAAGAACTGACTCTTTGGAAAAGACCTTGATGCTGGGAAGGAGGAGAAGGGGACAACAGAGGATGAGATGGTTGGATGGCATCACCGACTTGATGGACATGAGTCGAGTGTTTGAGCAAGCTCTGGGAGTTGGTGATGGACAGGGAAGCCTGGCATGCTGCGGTCCATGGGGTGCAAACAGTCACAGATGACTGAGCGACTGAACTGAACTGAACTGAATGCCCTGTAAGTGTGTCTAGCAAATCGTATGTAGTTAGATAAAATGGTGAAGACATTTACCACTGTGGCTGATTCTTCATTGGATATGGCAACCAAATGCTTTAGAAAACCTTTTTTAACAGATTTCCCTTGCTTCTATTTATTTAAATAAACAATTTTAGGAAGAGCTCATCTCGCATTTTTCATAAAGAGCAAAATAAATATGTAAATATTTAATCTGAGAGATTTTTAATGGCTTGTTTTTTCCTCCTGTTCCACTCCTACCCTCAATCTCCATTATCTCAGAGTACAATATTGGACAGACAATTTTGACAGTTCTTATTTCTTTGACTGCCAACGGTAGTAGTATCTACTGCCAACTGTACTATAAGGATTGCTTGGTGTAAGAATATCATGCTGTGCTATGGATCACAGCTGTAACATGTTCATTTTCTTTTATCTAAATACTTTCAAGCCCAGAAATCCAGATTAAGGAAATAATATGGATAATTTTAGGCACACCTCACTGCACTCGAAATAACCTGTCAAATATTAGGAGAATGGTCAAGCAAGCAATGGTATTTCCATTTACTGGATATTTAATCACTGAAAAAAAAAGGAGACAATGGCTTTTTTTTTTTTAAAGGAAACTGTGAAAAGGGATCTATTGCTGTATTAAGAAAAAGAAGAGTTCAAATTATATAGAATATGATCAACTTTTAAAATGTAAAACTATACAAATATCTGAAGGAAATATGCTGACATTTAAGTAGTTGTTACCACTGAGTAATGAGATCATGAGTAAACTCTTTTCCTTGTTTGTATACTCACCAACTCCATATTTTCTAATGAGCATGAACTATTTTGTTAATCAAGGGGAAAATTTATGATGCATTCAAGAACAAGTAAAAGAGTAAATAAAGTAATATTTTAAGATTTTTTTCAACTAAGCTACACATTCAGTCAGGTGTTTTAAAATGAAGGACTAAGATGAACTATTTCTACTTTGTTTCTAATAGGTCTGCATATCAAACTGGAATAGTATCTGTGGAATTTATTTCTTATGTTTTGTGTCCAAATCTTCATTTAATCCCTAACTCTTATACAAGAATTATAAGTATAATATATAACTTGGCTTCTATTTGGCTGATGAATTTCTCGGCCTTTTGGCTTGTATGTGTATATATGTGTGTGAGAGAGAAAGAGTGTGTGTCTGTGTGTATAATCCATAGAGGGAGCCTTAAAGAAAAAGCAATTTATATCAGGTTAATTTACATTCTTATGAGGTAGAAATAGGGTTTAAAGGATTATCCAGTGATTTGGATAAATGCTTGCATTATAGTATTCATTCCAGATTTGTTTTTCTTCCCAACATTTGTTTTTCTTTGTGACATAAAAAGGATTGAGAAACAAATTAATTAAAAGTCAAATAGGTCAAATGACTAACTGCTAATAAAATGTTTTCAAACTGACTGGACTGAAATGAACATAACTCAGTACTTACTGAACACTTACTAGAACTAGGTATAGTTTCAAAGTGCTTATAATGTGAGGGAACCAGAAATAAGCAAGTGCTAAATATTAAGATAAATGCACTTAGGGGAGGAACACTTAGTCAAGGGTTCAGGGATGATTCTGGAGTAGATGGTATTACTGAACTGTAAGGAAACCAAACCAGTCAACCCTAAAGGAAATCAACCTTGATTATTCATTGGAAAGACTGATGCTAAAGCTGAAGCTCCAATACTTTGGCCACCTGATACAAAGCCAACTCATTGGAAAAGACCCTCATGCTAGGAAACATTGAGGGTAGGAGGAGAAGGGGATGACAGAGGATGAGACAGCTGGATGGCATCACCAACTCAATGGACGTGAATCTGAGCCAACTCTGGGAGACAGTGAAGGGCAGGGAAGCCTGGTGTGCTACAGTCCACAGGGTCACAAAGAGTCGGACACGACTCAGTGACGGAACAACAACAAAAGCGCTACTCGTACTGTCCGTTCCCCTACAAGAGTAGGAATTCCTTGGGAGCAGAGAGTGTCTTGCGTGTCATGCACTCCCCAGCACCTAGCACAGTGCCTGAAATACAGGCGGGTGGGCTCAGTATCAATGGTGTTGCTCAGTACGAGCTGGCAGTCCTTATTCTTTTACCAACAAAACTCCTCCTTTGATTCTCTTTTTAAAAAATAGAATCTCCAAATTCCAGAAGTTTTTACAAGGTGAAAACTTGTATCTTACACATGGTTTCAGTTGCCTTCAATTCTTAGTGAAGACTGTAAGAGCAAAAGGACAAGTATGTTGTGTGTTTCATTTTTAACAGTCTTGTGAATTGATTAGTGTTATGGACTGAATGTTTGTGTCCCCTCAGAATTCATATGTGTAAGCCCTAACTCCCAATGTGATAATATTTGGAAATGGGGCCTTTGGAAAATCCTTAGCGTGGGGCCCTTATGATGGAATGGGCGTCCTTACAAGAGACACCAGAAAGCTTGCCCCTCTGCCTTCCAAGCACACAAAGGTCGTGTGAGTATATTACGAGATGACTGCTGCCTACAAGTCGAGAGAAGGGGGTTTCACAATGAAGTCTACACCTTGCTGGCACCACAAATATGCTTTGATCATAATAACAGTTGCACGAGCACACAGCTGTTTGAATTTAAAACCCCCAATAATCAGTAATAAAATTCAATGTAACAAGAATCACCAGTCATGGGAATTAAGGATTCATTCTGACTGAAAAGAGATGATCCACTGTAGAATCATAGTTCATCTAACTTACTTTGTTTTTGCCTCCTTTAATAAAGAAGGGTCATCTGTGGCCAAATAAACTCTTTTTTTATCCACTTTCATTCTGCGAGCAAGAAGCTGAAAATGTTCTTCAACATGCACCATGTATTCCTCAATGGGATGGAAGGCTGCTTCTGTTCCCACTTTGTCTGTGCGTCTAACATGGACTCTGTAAGGACAGAGAGATAAAGTCAGATTCCGCTGAAAATGCTCCAATCCAGAGAGTACTTTTAGGGTATTCAGCTTTATACCTCTATTCATGGTGGCATTATGGACATTTCCTTTTCTTTTTAAAAAAATTTATATATTTTAATTGGAAGATAGCTACTTTACAATAGTGTGATGGTTTTTGCCATACATCAACATAAATCGGCCCTTCTCTCACATCCCTTCCCACCCTATCCCTCCAGGTTGTCACAGAGCACTGGCTTTGGGTGCCCTGCATCATACATCAAACTTGCCCTGGCTATGTTTTATACCTTGTAATGAATATGTTTCAATGCTTTGTTTCAAATCATCCCACCCTCTCCTTCCAATGAGTCCAAAAGTCTGTTCTGTATATCTGTGTCTCCTTCGCTGCCCTGCATGTAGGATCGTCAGTACCATCTTTCTAGATTCCATATATATGTGTTAATATACAGTATTTGCCTGACTCATTTCACTATGTATAGTAGGCTCTAGGTTCATCCACCTCATAAGAACTGACTCAAATGTGTTCCTTTTTATAGCTGAGTAATATTCCACTGTGTATATACACCACAACTTTATTCTGTGGATGGACATCTAGGTTGCTTCCGTGTCCTAGCTATTGTAAATAGTGCTGCAGTGAATATGGGTACGTGTCTTTTTCAATTCTGGTTTCCCCATTTATGTACATTTAAACCAAGTTTTCTTTCATTTTCAACATTAGAAAAAATAAAACCAATATTAAAAAATTCAAACACATGTATTCTAAATATATTTGCATATTAATACAAGGGGGATTAGGAAATAAGTCTTTGAAAAATGCTTTAAAGAGAAAGTAATTGGCAAATCAGAAGTAAATGGGAGATTCTAGGGTTAGACTGTATACAAGGCAGCAAATACCAACCAAAAAACTAGAAATAATTTTTAATATTTTTGACAGTAAAGGATGTCAAGACTCACAGTTATTATTATAGAACATTAAATATATCATTTGTAATGTCTTGATGCCAAGTTTTCTTTTTCTTCATTTTATCCTATATCGTCACTGTAACAGCAGCTTGTAGAGTTTAAAGCGAAGGAAAACATAGACCTGCAAGGATAGTCTCTATAGCACAATCAAGGCAAGGCAAACCTTTTAAGAGTTCTTACTATTTTAAGTTCGTAGAACCATTCCAAACTTTTTTTGTTGTAGGTATGATGAATTTCCATTCTCTGCTGTTTTACCCTACCAAATACAAGCAGAGACTAATTTCATCTGTCCTATTTAAGAAAAGCTCAAAAACTGTGAAATTGTAGAACTGGGGACACAAAAGTTACACTGTCTTGTACTAAGGCCTCAACTTTCAACAGTATTTTAATGAAATTAAGAATAATAGTAATCATAGTTGGTTTTCATAAGTTAAAACACTCCTTACATTTGGCCTTTCTACAACCCCTCTCTTCCCAAGTTACTAAACCACTGCTCATAAAAAGAAAAGAACAAGATAGATTTGTTTCCTTTTAGGTCATAATATATGAGCAAGTCTTAAGTCAAGCCTGGGGCTTCCCTGGTAGCTCAGATGGTAAAGGATCTGCCTGCTGTGCAGGAGACCCAGGTTCGATCCCTGGGTTGGGAAGATCCCCTGGAGAAGAGAATGGCAACCCACTCCAATATTCTTGCCTGGAGAATTCCATGGACAGAGGAGCCTGGCGGGCTATAGTCTATGAGGTCACAAAGAGTCAGACATGACTGAGCGACTAACACTTTCACAGTAAGTCAAGCCTGCTGCTGCTGCTGCTAAGTTGCTTCAGTTGTGTCCGACTCTGTGCGACCACAGACGGCAGCCTATGAGGCTCCCATTTATTATGAATCTGGAGTGAGGCTTCAGTTTCACTGCAGTTACTCTGTCATCTTCACGGCTATTCTCTCCTTTGCATTTCAGATGATAGTCCAGATGTGAATACTAGCATATGAGCACCTATTGTATCAAATCTTTTCCTTTTTACAATCGTCTTAGTCACTGGTTCTCTCAGGAAATTTGGAATTGTTCATTGTGCTCTGGAGATGAAATGGGACAGAAAGAACAATTCCACTGAATTTCAATGAGAAGTTTCATAAGAAGAAACACTATTTGAAATTCTGATTTTTACCATGCATTTGTTTTAGTACCATTTAGACCAGGGGTCAGTAACTTATGTACATATGAAGACGAAGACACAAGTGGAAAAATGGGAAAGGAGATCTATAACAAAAAGGAACAATCAAATGAAGAGGAACAGAGTACTACTAAGCAATTCTCTCAGTTCTCCAAGTATTCCTAAAACTAGGCCTGGACCAATAATTTGAGAGAGGACCTTAAATGGAATTTCATGAAAGAATTAGAATGTTAGAGCTGTGAAGGATATTAGAATATAACTCTCATCTAACAGTTAAAGAAACTGAGGCCTCTGAAGACATTTCAGGAAACAAAATGACAATATAAGGCAAAAAGGAATGTTGGTTTCTTTCACTTGCATTTCAGCCCAGTCTTGTAAAAGTAAAAGTTATTTGTGTACTTGCCTGATTTTCATTATTACAGCTCCTCTAGGGCAAGGAATCTGATTTTATTTATTCCCAATTCCACCAAACACAACAAATAAATGAATGAATGAATGATGGGTAGACACAAAAGTCTATTATTATGTTAATAGATACCTGTTATCTAACCCAGTGTTTTTTTTTTTTTAATACACAAAGAGTGACAATTAAGGAAGGCCAAGGATAACCAAGCAAGTTGTCCAAAGTGACATGACTTGCTACGTGGCAGAAACTAGTCTGGACTCCTAGATCTTGAATTCTAGTGCACCCCTCTTTCAGACAACACACCGCCTCAGTGTGCAAATAACTTAGTTGTCTGCAGAACTTCAAGTTCCTGTATTTGGTCAGTTCTCAATGTGGGGGATGCTCCATGAACAATTAATAAAGGTAGCTTTCTGCTATGTAAAACTACAGGTTATCCAAACAAAGTTAAGAAGCTTTACGTCCTGGTTTTGCCTTTATAAACTCTGGAACTTTGGGAAGAGATTTTCTGTAAAATGGTCATCTCTGCCTACCTCACTGGACTGTGTTACAGGATCACTGAGATAATACAGTTGAAGTTATTTTGGTAATGTAACTACTATCCTGCATCTTTCTCCACCTTGAAAGTTCTGTTCCAACACTGTGGTTCTGAAGGCTTTCTTGGTCCAGAAAGTACATTTCCCCTTCTCTGACTTCTCATAAGACTTTTATGCTTTTCCTCAGGGCATTAATCACATTCTCCCAGTCTAATGTTAGTTAAGTCTCTTTTCCCATGGACTGCAATGAGTTGAAAGGAGTCATTTAAAAAAAATTAATCTTGGTCCCTCACAGTAGCAGGTATTCAATAAATGTTCTGCAGATAAGTGAATGAATCAACACATGTATTAATATTAATCAATAGCTGACTTTATTACAAACAACAGAAGCTGCAGAATGCCATAGTCTAGCCTACAAATCTATTTTCAGGAATTACTTAAGCATCAGTCTCTCTGAAAGGTAATAACATTTTACAGTGTATTTTCTCCCTACAGAACCAAAATCCTTTTTTCATTCTTATATTATCACATCATCATTTTTAGGGGAGGTATTACCTTCCCTATTTTACAAATGGAAAAAAAATAAAAGCTCAATAATACTATTATTAAGTAACTTGACCCAGAATTAGGGAACAGGCAGGAGTATTACCAAGGTCACTTAACTCAAATTCTTTCCTTTAGGCCAAGAACATTTCCTGTGGTGTGAAATCTGGCATCAGGACAAGAAAAACTCCTTATTCATAACTTTTTATGTATTGGTACAGGACAGAGCACATGCTTGTGAGCAAAGGTGTTCTTTTGGACTTTTTTTGCTTCCAAGATTTCCTGATACATTTCCCTTAACATAAGCATGAGATTGAACACATATATAAACAGTAATTGCTAAGTGGGCTAAGAGACAACTTTAAATAACAATTTCAACATTATCTTACACTACAAATGAAATCTTTGTTCTCAAAATGGGTTCCAAAACAAAAAAGAAAACAGAACATCAAAAATGCAAAATCACCACCAGTGGCAATGAAAGAAACCTAAGAATAAGGCGTAAAAGAAAAGCTATAAATGTGAGCGCCCCATCTCATGGCCCTCTTAGAGTAAGATAGGAAGCATGTATAGTATCTAAAATACTCCCAATAAAACAAAATTTTGTTTGTTTCCCCAGGAGAGACAGCTAATTTCAGAAATGTGTTTTAATATATTTGCTGAACGAATAAATGAACAAATTATTAAGTGACTAAATTATGATGACTCAGCTGTTCTAAGTGAACAAAGGAAGAATGAGCTCCCTGTGGCCTAAGGTGAACGCTGGAACCTCTGTTTTGGGGTGTGGCTATGAAAATTATACTAAATCTTGTAACATTCATACTGCTCTCTAAAGTTATGCACCCATGTTACTACATATCACTTTAGGAGAAACAAATCAGGTTCTTACCCAATAACTGGATGTTTGAAGCCTAGCTTCTTGGTGGCCTCTTCTATTTCCTTTTCTAGCCAAGGTTGTGGGCGGATCAAGTATTTGACAAACTGGGACACCCACCACACTGCAGGATCACCATGGACTCGTACAAGTCGGTCTGCAAGGTCTTCTGGCACAGCCAGGGGTAAATATGGAGGACGAGGATGAAGACTGTCCACAATGGGGAGCTCGACTACCTGCACATTTTTGTCCTTTATTTCACCTGAGGGAATATCAAAGCATATCATCACATTGTATTGCGTGTACAACTACCATTTGACAAGAACTCACTCTGGGTGCTTTTATTGGCACAGAAACTCTAAAGTATTATAATTCTCATTTTATAGAGGAAGTTAAGTAACTTGCCCTCGGTACCAGCGTAAAAGTGACAGAGCCGAATGTCACATTCAGGTTGGTCTGGCTCTCAAGTATGTGGCCTTTTCTTTTCTACCATAATGGGCTGCCATATCAATACCTCATAACCCAGATAAAGATGGTTTCCAGCACTCCAAGCATCTAATCAGAGAATAACCATATTGTCAGTGGACATGTTCCCCTAGGCAAAGTCCTGTTTTTCATAACTGTTTTTCTTTTTAAAATTTGTATTGCAGTTCCGTTGACTTACAATGTTGTGTTACTTTCTGCTGTATGGAGAAGGGCAAATATCAAATGATAGCGTTTACACGTGGAATCTGTAATTGTTTGTTTTGAATTAGACAAAGAGTTCTCAAAACTTCCAGCATGTCATGATAGCAAATGGCTCTTGCATACTTTCATGACAGAGCACAATGACTCTAGAGATATCTAAAGATTACAATTTTAAGACAAGTATCACTTTTAAAGAAACAAAATAAGACAGTTCCAAAATCTTTTTTTTTGCCTGGCCAAAATTAGATCTATTATATTTTCAATGATGACCATAATCGACTCTGTGTTGATTGTATACCTGAATAATTTTAATTTCAAGTTAGAAAAGAGATAGATAATTGCTGTAAATTATGATTAGTTTTGAAATTCAACTTCTATATACCATTAATGTTACTGCTGTTCTATCAACTTTATAATACGTTGAGAACAAACCAAGATGTTATAACCAGCATCCTCAGAGTTTATGTCACATTTTAAAGACCACATAGTATTAATAATAACTAGAAAACACAAATATACTAGGCAGAAAGATTTCACAAATATAAAATATACTGACTTAAATTTTAAGTAACAAAACATATTAACCTAAACATACAAAATAACTCCAGTTAAGATGCTGTCATTGTGCATAATAAATCAGAATCACAGTTAATCACTGGGCCATTAAAGAAAGAATGTATTTGTAGTGAGCAGACACAGAATATGTTTGAAATATATTCACCAAAATGAAACACAGTCCTTAAATTTTGTTTTTCTATAAAGGAAAAAGGTGTTTTAAAATAAATTACATGATCTGGGTATGTCACTCAAACCAGCTGCATGGTTATTAGAAAGTCAGTTGTAAAGCTAAGGATTAGAAACATCTGGTTAATATTTTCACTGATATGTAAAACTCATTTCAGGAGTCTTAGAACAAAACCCCTGACACATAATGTTGAGTGAATAAATGAGAATAAACAAATTTACCACCAGTATTGCAGTTCACTTCGTATGCCAGTTAAGAAAGAGCTGGGCACCTTTATCAGATGAGAAACTGTAAATAAGAGTGTTTAGGGAAACAGTGAGCTGTATTTTAAATTAAGCTCTAATATCTCCCTAAGGCAAGGAAAATTAGGGTGCTCTCCCCAGGGTGGAGATGATAAGTAGTATATGTATGAGAAGGAAAAAAAAGTAAGGTAGAAAGCTAGCCTTTTCTTATAAAAAAGAAAGAGAAAAAAGAAGGAAAATCCTAGCTTCTCCTATATGACCATAAACAAATGCAAAATTAGTAGAGCTACTTTCTTTTTGTAATTTCTTCCTGAAAAGGTTATGCTAAATTTCCCATGTAACTAACTCCAAACTTCACTCAAGAGAAAGTATTACCTTCTATAAATAACTGTCCCAAGGCCTTAATTTCTGCATAGATAGCTCTATTGACTATTTCATTTCAGAAATGAAAACTACGCTTGCACCTTCCAGACACAGAACTCAGTATATTTGTATTGACTTATTTATTCATTCACTTGTTCAAATATTTACGGAATACTACACTATGCTAAAACACTGTACTAGTCAGAGTATAGCCTATAGAGTGATGACATGGTTACTGACTTTCAAGATTTCCAGTTCAAAAACCTCACTCAGAACCAGACTGCTTTTGGTGAAACAAATAAACAAAGGAACACACAACACCATCATCACCAACAAACACGCTACCCAAAACATATCAATACTCAGTTATCCAGTAAAATATTAAGAAAGGGGTATTCATATTTATAAATGAAAAAAACTGTTAGAATAAAACTTTAGCCTCCTCAATAATGACATATTTCAAAATGAAAGAAAATTACATAGTACATGCTAAGTTGGAAGTTCTTTTCTTTTACTTGGTTTGCCATAAAACATTTTTATTCTATTGGAATACACATTCAAAAGAATTTAAACCTGGAACAGATCCTAGAGATAATCTTATTCACAGTTTTCTAAACTTTAGTCATTTATGTACCACCTTTGTAATTTCTGCCATATCCATACGTACCATCTGTACTATTTAATGTTTAAAAATCCACTTTTTAAAACTTAAATTGATTTATTTTATATATGGTAACTGAAACTATAACTTTGCTACAAACAAAACTATGTTATTAAATTTTATACAAATTCTCTTGCTTATAAAGGGCACTAAGTTCAAGCCAGATTTCTATTTTTAAAAAAATTTATTTGGCTGCATGTGGCACACAGGATCTTTGTTGGATCATGTAAGATCTTTTGTTGCAGTTCCCGACTCTCTAGTTGTGGCAGGTAGGCTCCAGAGGGCGCAGGCTCCAGCAGTTGGCATGTGAGCGCTCTAGCTGTGGCACGCAGGCTCTGGGGTGTGGGCTCAGCAGTTGTGCGTGGGGTTAGCTGCTCTGCAGCATAAGGGGTCCTAGTTCCCTGACCAGGGATCGACCTGCCTAACTCTGCATTGCAAGGCAGATTCTTAACCACTGGATCACCAGGAAGTGCCTGGGGCCAGCGTGAGGAACTCCGCCCATGGCAAAGGTCATGAGGAAGGTGTGAGGAACTCCGCCCATGGCAGGGAAGTCCCCAGATTCTATTAAAAGACTAAATAAGGAATAACTCAGCTATGAGTCAATGTTTAATTTTTTTTTTCTTTTCAGAAAACTGCCTGACATTATCTTACATGCCACCTAAAGTCACCTCTAGTAATCTGTGGTAGGTTTCAGAATTTTGGGAAACACATTTATTTAAACCCCCTTATTTTCCAGAGGAAACAGAGTAAGAGTGGTTAAGAGGATTTCTCAAAGGTAATTAGCTAATAATCAGACTCTAGTGCTTACTCTCGGAGAAGGCAATGGCACCCCACTCCAGTACTCTTGCCTGGAAAATCCTAGGGACGGAGGAGCCTGGAAGGCTGCAGTCCATGGGGTTGCTAAGAGTCAGATACGACTCAGCGACTTCACTTTCACTTTTCACTTTCATGCATTGGAGAAGGAAATGGCAACCCACTCCAGTGTTCTTGCTTGGAGAATCCCAGGGACAGGGGAGCCTGGTGGGCTGCCGTCTATGGGGTCGCACAGAGTCGGACACGACTGAAGTGACTTAGCAGTGCTTACTCGACTATTCTACACTCTGCTTTCCGGAACATGCATTAAAAAAAAAAAAAAAAAGCATTTAAGTACATCCCTGTTTACCAATGAAGAGTGCTCTGCCATTCTAAGACTGTTGTTTAGCTGCTAAATTGTGTCTGACTCTGTGACCCCACGGACTGTAGCCCTTCAGGCTCCTTTGTTCATGGGGTTTCCCAGGCAAGAATACCAGAGTAGGTTGCCATTTCCCTCTCCAAGGGATCTTCCTGACCCAGGGACTGAACTCAGGCAGATTCTTTACCAGTGATCCATGACAGATGCCCAGATTAAGACATCAGCATTGGTTAAAAAAAAAAAAAAAAGTACTGCATCAGTCTCTAAAAAGAGGATATTTTAGATATACAAATTATACGTTAAGTTAGCACTATTCATCTGTAAAGAACCAGTGCAAACTAGCCTGGGTGTTACACAACTGACTGCCCAGTTCAACCTGCATTGATACGGTCATTATTAATTATCTCATATTTCAGATGACCTCTCTGGTTGATAACCCTATTTTATCAGGTCATTCTCTTTGCCAAGGGCAGATTAAGACTCAAAAAGCTTGTTAGTACACAACAAGCCTGTTCTCTGGCAGGAGCAATAGGCAGCTCTTTGTAAGGGATGATCTTCTCAGCTACAAGCAAGTACCTCTAGAAGGGCCCTCCTCCCTGCTAGTCAATTCATAACAGCTCTGTTTAAAAGCATTACTCTGCTACTGTTTTATGTAACATAAGTCAGAGACACTAGCCCTGCAGATAGTCAATCAGAATTATTAGTCTTCAAAAGAAAGGGCTTTAGAAGCTTAATATCCACCATAGCTAGACAGCATATTAAAAAGTAGAGACATTACTTTGGCAACAAAGGTCCATCTAGTCAAAGCAATGGTTTTTCCAGTAATCATGTACGGATGTGAGAGTTGGACTATAAAGAAAGCTCAGCGCCAAAGAATTGATGCTTTTGAACTGTGGTGTTGGAGAAGACACTCGAGAGTCCCTTGGACTGCAAGGAGATCAAACCAGTCCATCCTAAAGGAAATCAGTCCTGAAAATTCATTGGAAGGGCTCATACTGAAGCTGAAACTCCAATACTTTGGCCACCTGATGCGAAGAACTGACTCACTGGAAAAGACCTTGATGCTGGGAATGATTGCAGGCAGGAGGAGAAGGGGACAACAGAGGATGAGATGGTTGGATGGCATCATTGACTCGATGGACATGAGTTTGAGTACGCTCTGGGAGTTGGTGATGGATAGGGAAGCCTGGCATGCTGCAGTCCATCGGGTCACAAAGAGTTGGACACGACTGAGTGACTGAACTGAACTGATAAATTAATGGGCTTTGCTGTAATGAAAAATGTTTCAAGGATGGAAAGATTTTGGGCCGCAGTCCATAAGACTTCCTCTGTAACTACTGTCTTGTGAGAGAAGCAGAACTCAGGAAGGGGGACTCTCCTAAAAACAGAATTCATAGAGCTCAGACTGGTCAAAGCAAAGAGGTCTGGAATAGGGTTGTCAGTTGAGAAAAATCTTCAATAAGATATCACTAGCTAGAACTTAAATTCACTTGGGGGGAGAAGGGAATTATTAGTAACTTTTTGGTGATTCTGAACCAGAAAACCTGTCTACTTTTTGCACTCGAACTTCTTAAAGAGATTTCCGTCAATACCCATATAGGTTCTGGCTTACTCCAAATAAGTACAGAGAGAAAGAACAAGGTTTTAGTTCTCCTCCTTAGTGTGGTCTTGAACGGGTCTAGCAGCTAGGTGCCATCCCATTCAACAGCCATACCAAAGACTGTGTCAACTGCTGGGACTCATGGCTCCACTGGAGGCTAGAGCAGGGAGTGACATCAAACGAAATATAGCAAAGCAAATGCCTATTCATACAGTACCATGACTGTGTGCACAGTGATTAAGAGTATAGGCTCTGGAGTCATAAAAATTGGAGTTCAAATTCTCTATCACCTAACTGTCATGTGATCTTGGATAGGTTATATTTGACTTCACCCCTTTTTATTCATCTGGAAAATGGCATTGATAACAGCAATTTTCTCATATGTAAAATAGGGTTAATAATAGTATCTTACTCATCAAGTTATTCTGTGGATGAGATATTGCATGGAGAAAGCTGAATACAATGCCTGATTCACAGCAATTCTCAAAAAATGTTAGCTCTTATCCTGGGACCAATTCTGCTGCACAGTTCTCAAGAACCTGGCTATCGTTAGGTCCAGGAAGAGATTATTTACCAAAATATTATATTCTCTGAAAAATATATCAAAGTGCCCCATTTCAGTGAGCCAAAGGTATGCTCCCGAATACAGCAGATAAGGACATATAAGATAAACACCCAAAGTAAATCTTGTTCATACTGTTTACCACAGGCAATAACAATTGAACACAGAGTGAACAGCAATTCTGATCTATGTGAAAATTCTGATATTCTATCATCACTATCTTGACCAAAATTCTGTGCTATACTGAAAGCTCAGAATAGCAGTAAATTGTTTAAACTGCTAATACTTACTGCTCACGTCACAGCAAGAAATTTATATGCTTAAATTATATCCACAAAGGCTATCTGGACTTTGGGGATTTACATTTTCTTTGCCACAGTGTGGCCAAATATGACTGATTAAATCTTACTCAACTCTCTGAGACTTGTTAGAGAAGGTATGAGTAAAAAGACCGAAAGTTAACCACCTGTGTTGATACCTCCAGAGGTGCGGGGGCGGGGGTGGTTTGTTTGATTTTCTTTAGTTTATAGGTGGCCGTTTAAAAAAAAAAAAAAAAATCACATAAATGTGCGAGGTCTGTTCTTTGGGATTTTTAACATGACATTAATATTTATATCCTCATTTAATGGATGAGCTCTGTTCTCATTTAAAATATGAAGGAAAGATATACTATTAAAAAGTGAACATCTGGGCCACTTTCCTTTTGTTTTTCAACCACTGTGGCTGATAGAGATCTCTTCCTGAACTTGAATGAACAACTGTCATCTGTCATATGAATTCCGTCACTGCTCTACTTAAGCAACAACTCAAAAGACTGTTATTACTTCCAGTTTGAATGCTTGAACCATTTGAGTGAAAAGTTCCAAATTCAATCATATGAAACACACTGCAGTGTTAGCAACATTCTTAAGAATTAGCATATCACTATGTGAACGACTATGCAGCATTCTTATGAGGTGCTTGCTGCTTTTACTAGCAACAGAAATGCCTTGCAAAAGCAATCAGGCTCATGGTTCACTGACCTCAATGATATTCTGACAGTCTTAACTCTGGATCGAGGACTAAAAGAACAGCTAATGGAAAATATGTAATAGCTTAGTGAATTATGCAGTTCAGGATAAGGTAGGCAGGACAGTGTCAAAAGCAAAAAGACCAAAGATATTTGTTTGCTTCATGGCACTAAACAGGATTCCTGAAGTCATTCTTAATGTTTCTGAAACAAAATTAGTCATTTAACTTTTGTATACATATATGTTACTTTGCCAAGAGGTTCCAGACAGTCCACAGACGCTATGTTCATAAAGGGGATGCTGACAACAGTTTTTTGTTTGTTTTTTTTTTGATGATTCACATTGCACAGGTCCTATAACTCCATGACTAGAGGTTTGGGGGAGTTTTTTGTTTTTCAGGAATATCTTCTTCTAACTTAGAACCTCCTTCTAACCCAAAGGATCCCAGAGAATCCTAGAACAGCTTTTCTCATTGGTAAGAAACACGGAAACGGAGAAGAGAAAAGAAGCGGAAACAAAGACAAACCTCAATTTCATCAAATTTAGTAAAGAGCCAAACCCCAACCTCTCTTTCCCCCATGACTGAAAAAAAAAATCACGATTCCACTGTCATATTCCTCTTATTCTTTCATCACAATGTCATGTCTCCTTGAAAGAGCGAGCCAGAAGGAAGGACCTCCAGGTGATAACAGTCTTTCATTCCTTGAGAATCCCTGGAAGAAGTGAAGGGGGGAGCAGGAGTGCTGGCAGGCTCTTGCAGAACAGAGCTGTCAGGTGGCACGCTGTGCTCCCTTTTGCTATGGGGTAGTTTTATAGCTGTCTCTGCGGTCAGCACAAAGTTGAAGAGTTAGGAATGTGATGTTTCATGTTGACTTTACAACTACTTGTAATTTTACACTAAGTTATCATCCAATTATGTTACATCAGAAAAGCCTAATTAAGGTTCCCTGGTGATAGAGTAATGGTTCATCCTAAAACCCTAAGATGCAAGAATTATAACAAGAAATTTTGGTTATTTCATAAGAGAAGGAAATGAAAATACACTCATGTTGGAAGAAGGAAATAATAAAACAGTTAAGACTTTTGTAGGATGTGAGGGAAAAAGACAATCAAGTATGGTGCTGTGTTAAAGTACTACAAATTACTGATAAAACAGACAAATATATTAGCTTACTAAAATAGGAACAACAAACCTTCCTTACAGTGTGTGCTGAGTGCTTAGTCGCTCAGTCGTGCTGGACTCTTTGTGACCCCACGGACTGTAGCCCACTTCCCTGGTGGCTCATATGGTAAAGAATCTACCCGCAGTGCAGGATACCTCACGGTTCAAACTCCCGTCCACTGAGTTGGTGATGCGGTCCAACCATCTCATCCTTTTTCATCCCCTTCTCCTCCTGCCTTCAATCTTTCCCAGCATCAGGGTCTTTTCCAATGAGATGATCCCTACTGCTTCCTATTATATGCAACATATTTTTCAACCTGTAGACAGTTATCTATCAATAGACCACAAAGTCTTAATCTGGTAGATCTCTAACTCAGAGGCCACTATTTATCATAATCCTATCTTCATTTCAACTGATAAAGAGTCTGGCAGGGATAAAGGTCCAGAGTCTGTTCTTCCCATATGCTTTGCTCCTTCTCAATGACCTCTGCCATAAGCCATTTCTAAAATAGCTCCCACATCTACTCCCTCCCCACTGGACCTCTCCATCAGCATCTTGAATCGAGAGGTGACACTTGCTGAACACCAACCACATGCCAGGTTCTACACTAAACATTTTCCATAACATTATCCTAATTAGTCTACAAAGTCTTTACGTGGTGAGTACTTGCTTATCCCCATTTTACAGATGAAGTTAAGTAACCTGTTTAAGGTCATTTAGCAAGCACTCAGGAGTTGAACTTAGACATTCTGATTCCTGAGTTTAAAGTCTTACTCCATTCCTATTCCCCTTCCTGAAAGTTTCAGAGAAGGCCAAAATACCTCTCATGGAATGAAAGAGAGAGAGGGGAGAGGGCCAGGCTCCAGGTGTGAGTTTAAATAGCAAGACAAAGGAAGAGGTAAGGCCAACTCCCACAGGTAAGATCTAGACCTATCTCTGCAGAGTGCACTGGACCTAGAAATTTAATGTTAAGTGAGGGACATAAAACAACGATCATGTGTACTCATAAAACTATCAGAAGACGTGAGTTGTGGCTTAACAAAACAATATCATTCATTGTCATTTTGGGTTCACACTTCGGATCTCCCAAGAAACGAAACAGTAACTAAAGACAGATGATCTCAACTTTAAATTATTCATATGAAATAAAGTGCTTGTTAGTCAATTTAAAGCTCATGGTTAAGAGTTAATAATATCTTCACAATTTGACTGTAAAAAGAAAATATGAATTAGCCAACCAATGACAGTCTTATTTCCTAATAATGATAAAATAAGCTTTCCACGAAGAACAAATAGCCTACTTCATAACATAGAAT
Organism: Capra hircus; assembly: GCF_001704415.2. Classification (NCBI taxonomy): domain Eukaryota; kingdom Metazoa; phylum Chordata; class Mammalia; order Artiodactyla; family Bovidae; genus Capra; species Capra hircus. The sequence continues at coordinate 25,344,597 of NC_030817.1, forward strand.
ATGGAAGCAAAGTTGTTATAAAATATTTATTAAACTTATAAATCATTCTCTTATTTATTTACATACTTTCAATGATTAAACATTAAAGCAAAAAATATTCTGCAATTTAAAATATTTCTGTCCTTAAAAAACCTACTTTTAATTTCTTAAGTGGTATATCAGGGATAAATAGAAGTAAACAAATTTCAACTTATTCACGAAAACCTTATACACTGACTGATGTATCTAGTGTTGATGATATGATCCAAGAGTTATGGTAAAATAACTGATGGCATCCAAAATAAATCATAAAATAAATACAAGTATTTGTATTTTCAGAAACATTTCCAGCCTTGATTATTATAAAAATTAACTTTATTCATGTCAGTGGAATTTCTGAAAAATTAAAAAATATCACAAAAATAACTTCTAGAGGTGATAAAAGTAATTTTTACTAGGTTGAATATACATGAAAGAGGAAATTACAATTATGTTTGTATGTGAATAAATCTGTGAAGTTCAACTACTCCATCTTAAGAATAAGGAGAAATAATGGTTTTTAAGAGGACAGAGATCTTCCAAATGGTAAGAGGAGAAGAAGAGAATCATTTTCTTCTACCTGAAAAAATGAGAGCTAAGAGGGGATATGTTCAGAGCCTATAAAAATCATGAAAGATTTAGATAATGTGTTCAAGATGTACTCCCCAAATCTTAGAATTAGGAATGTTTCACTAGTGCTTGAAAAAATAACTTCAAGAATAAATAAAGTCTAATTTTACACAATAGGTGAAATTCTTACAGAACTCAATACCCCAAGAGAAGATAAAAGCCAGATTTAGTATGTCTGGGAAAAAAAATATAAATGTTCAGACCTTGATATCATGGATGGCAACCATATCTCTTATAATATGTCAGTGAGAACTGCTGCTAAATCAGAGTTCTGAATTGGATGAATCAATAATATGACCCCAGATGCCCTTTTTAGGCTTCAATACACAGGAAACAATACATACAAGATAATAAGACTACATTACATTTTGGTTCTAAAGGATGCTTTTTCTTTGTGTACTAACAAACTGTTATTTCTTTTCCTTTCAGTTGGAGATAAGGGGTAGATATACCATTGAAACAGAAGAAGATAAAAAGAGGAAGAATATAATATTACGTATGCCTGCTGATACTGCTTACTCGGTTAGAAAAGATTATAAAATTCATAAAATAAAGGATATTGGAATTCTGACACTGGTACTTCATAGTTAAGTTTTGTAGGACAAAACTTGTACATGATAATTTGCTTTTGTCAGTATCAAAAACCAGAAAAAGGATTCACTGAGAGGTCACTGGTTGCAGGACTAGAAACCTGGTCAAACTAGCTCAAGTGAAAAGGAAAGAATATAAGGGAATTGCCAAGACAAAACAAAACAAAACAAAAACAAGAAGTACAACTGTACTTTACAGAAAATGAGAAACCTGCAATTTTTTTTTCCATCTCTGTGCAGGTCAGCTACACTCTTTGCTGGGTGACTTCTCCCTTGTCAGTGCCCCATCTTGTAGCCATCAGCTTGAGTCTAGAGTTCTCGTAAGGATACTAATGTTTACTGAGATCATGTGCTGAATACTGTGCCAAATACCTATGAATATTATTTCTCTTACTTACAAAAATTACCCTACAGGGCAAGTATACTTACAGACGACCAGTGAAGGAGTTGGAAGACAGACCCATCAGACTCCACAGCTGGTGTGCTCAAGTGCAAGATTAGACTACCTGCCAACAGGTAACTTGTTGGCACAGCCCAGCCTAAAGGGTTAGTTTCTCAGAGTCAGATACTCATTCTGGCCTCTACATCTGTGAATATACCTGTGCATGTGTGTGTATGGATGTATGCAAGAGGGGAGGAGTGGTTACATGATATCCGTTAAACAGTAAAGGGCTGTACTGCCCAAACAGATGTTTTCAGAAGAAGTGTAAGGACATAATAACTGATGTATAGTAAATCTTTGACTTTTAGGAATCTATTATTTTTTCCTGTTTCAAATATTTTATTTTTTTCTCATAGAAAAAAATGTATTATAGGCATGAATCACATTGTCATCTCAACAGTGTTCATGTAGATTTGTTCCTATTATCATAATCATAGTAAAAATATGACTATAAATGTCTATTCACAAGTTGCTCTCCTAACCTAAACTGAAGATCAGTAAAGAGGAAAAACATCTACTTCTACCTTCCAGAAAAACATCTACTTCTGCTTCACTGACTATGCAAAAGCCTTTGACTGTGTGGATCACAACAAACTGTGAAAAATTCTTAAGGAGATGGGAATACTAGACCCAGATTCGGGAGAGGAGGAGATGGTGACAGAGGATGAGATGGCTGGATGGCATCAGAGACTCAGTGGACAGGAATTTGCACAAACTCCGGGAGACAGTGAAGGGCAGGGAAACCTGCTGTGCTGCAGTCCTTGGGGTCACAAAGAGCTGGACACGACTGAAGAGACTGAACCAACAACATCTAAAAAACTGCCTATTTAAGGAGTGTCTAAGAAAACCTAAAAACAAGGAAGACAAAAAAATGAAGATACTAGAGGAAAATTTAACATTGGACACCACAGCTACCACAGTTTAATAGTAAACACAGCCTCAATCCCAGCCAGATTAACATAAAACCTCACACCAAAGGCCTATCTATTTCAGTTCTGCATTTACATAATTCATTACGTTCAGTTTTCAGCACAAAATTGTAAGATATGCTAAAAGGCGAAAAAAAAAAAAAAAAGAAAAAAATCAGACTGAAGGAACAAAGCAACCACTGGATCCAGATTTATATATGGCAGACATTTTAGAATTATCAGACCAGGAATTTTAAATAACTATGATTAACATGTTAAGAATTCTAATGAAAAAAGTGAACAATTTGCAAGAAGAGATAAGTAACATAAGCAAAGAGATGAAGACACTAAGAAAGAACCAAAAGAAAATGCTAGAAACAAAAAACACTAACAGGAATGAATGTGTTTGATGGGCTCATCAGTAAACCGGACATGACTGAACGAAAGAATCAATGAGCTTGAAGATAATGACAATATAAACTTACAAAACTGACTGGAAAGAGAAAAAACAATGAAATGAATGAAACAGAATATCCGAAAACTGAGACAATTACAAAAGGAGAACATACATGTAATGGGAATGCCAGAGGAGAAAAAAGAGAGAAAGAAAGAGAAGAAATATTTGAAGTAATAACGCCATGAAAGTGAAAGTGAAGATGCTCAGTCATGTCCAACTCTTTGTGACCCCGTGGACTGTAGCCTACTAGGCTCCTCTCTCCAGGGGCAGATTCTCCAGGCAAGAATACTAGCGTGGGTTGCCATTTCCTTCTCCAGGGGAGCTTCCCAACCCAGGGATCGAACCCCAGTCTCCCGCATTGCGGGCAGACGCTTTAACCTCTGAGCCACCAGGGAAGCCCATAATAATGCCATAGAAATTTCCAAAACTAATGATGACAACAATCCACAGATCTACAAAGTTCAGAGAACATACTAAGCAGGATAAATAAATAAAAAATCTATATCATGAATGTTATATTCAAACTATAGAAAATCAAAGAAAAAAATCTTGAAAGAAGTCGAGGAGATAGGGGAGAATCTTATCAATAAAGGAACAAGAATAAGAATTACACAGGCCTTCTTTTCAAAAGGACTTCCCTGGTGGCTAAGATGGTAAAAGTGTCTGTCTACAATGCGGGACATTTGGGTTCAAGCCCTGGGTTGGGAAGATCCCCTAAAGAAGGAAATGGCAACCCACTACAGTACTATTGCCTGGAAAATCCCATGGACAGAGGAGCCTGGAAGGCTACAGTCTATGGGGTTGCAAAGAGTCGGACACAACTGAGCGACTTCACTTTCACTTTTCTTTTCAAAAACCATGGAAGCAAGAAGGGACTGGAGTAAAACACTTTGCTTTTAAAGAATGAAAAATCAGCTGCTTAGAATTCTGTATTCAGTAAAACTGCCTTCAAAAGTCAAAAGAGACTTTCTCAGACAAAAATTGAGGGAAACTGTCGCTAGCTTCAGAGAGAAGAAAATATATCAAGAACTCATATATACATACATACATATACAGCAAAGAGTGTTAAAGAAGGAATAAATGAAAGTTAAATAGAATCTTTTCTTTTTCTTATTCTTTACTAATCTAATAGATAACAGTTTGTTTAAAGTAATAACAGCAAAAAAATATTTCATGATCATAACTTATGGATAATCTATGCTTCAAAAAACTAAGATCATGGCATTTGGTTCCATCACTTCATGGTATATAGATGGGGAAAAAAATGGAAACATTGACAGATTTTATTTTCTTGGGCTTCAAAATCACTGAAGGTGACCACAGCTATAAAATTAAAAGATGCTTGCTCCTTAGAAGAAAAGCTATGATAAACCTAGCAAGCATACTCAAAAGAGAGATATCACTTTGCTGACAAAGGTCCATATAGTCAAAGTTATGGTTTTTCCAGTAGTCACGTACAGATGTGAGAGTTGGATCATAAAAAAGGATAAGTGCTGAACAGAACTGATGCTTTTGAAGCTTGATGTTGGAGAAGACTCTTGAGAGTCTCTTAGACAGCAAGGAGATTAAATCAGTTAATCCTAAAGGAAATCTACCCTGCATATTCATTGGAAGGACTGATGCTGAAGCTCCAACACTTTGGCCATCTGACGTGAAGAGCCCACTCATTGGAAAAGACCCTGATGCTGGGAAAGACTGAAGGCTGGGGGAGAAGGGGACGACAGAGGATGAGATGGTTGGATGGCATCACCAATTCAATGACATGAGTCTGAGCAAACTCCAGGAGATAGTGAGGGACAGGGAAGCCTGGCGTGCTGCCATCCATGGGATCGCAAAGACTCGGACATGACTGGGTGACCGCACAACAATAAGCTTATGGATAAGTGAAATAAATGATAACAGTGCTTTAAGGAATGGGAGGGAAGATTTGGGACTACTCTGTTATAAGGTATTTGAAGTGCCCATGAAGTGGCGGTATACTGTTATTTGAAAGTAGATTTGTAGTAGTTATAAATGTGTGTTATAATCTTTAGGGTAACTACTTAAAAGAGAAGTTGTAATTTATATGCTAAGATAAGAGAGAAAATGGGGTCATAATGATCAATTAAACCAGAGAAGGTAGATGAATAGAGGAAAGTAATAAAGAAACAAGGTCAACAAATAGAAAAGTCACAAGTATGGTTTACATTAATCCAACTTTATCAATAATCACTTTAAATGTATGTGGCCTAAATATACTAATTAAAAGACAAGAACTGTCAGAGTGGATCAAAAAGCAAGGCCCAACTATATGCTGTCTACAAGAAACCTACTTTAGGTATGAAGACAACAAACATTAACAGTGAAGGTATACAGAAATATATACTGTGCCAGTATTAATCAAAAGAAAGGTGGAATATCTCTGAGTTTCAGACAAAGCAATGAAAATTGTAAGTGACACAGAACTGTTGTGTAATGTTCAGGCGCAGTTGTGTCTGACTCTTTGTGACCCCAAAATGACATGGGGTCCGTTCTTCAGAAAGACATTATGATCCTTAAAATGTATGCACCTAATAAACAGGTATAAGATTATATGAGGCCAAATCTGTTAGAACTGCAAGAATTCGTTATTTATTTTAATTCAAAGATTACTCACAAATTCACTATTATAGTTAGAGACTTCAATATCACTCACTCAGTAAAGATATAATTGAACAGGATACTATCATCCATCAAGTGGATCTAATTGACATTTACGGAATACTTCATCCAGTAACAGTAGAATGCATGGTCTTCTTAAGCTCAAAGGGAATATTTCGCCAAGTTAGAGCATACTCTAGGCCATAAAACAAACTTTAACAAATTTAAACAAATAGATATCATAAGAAGTATGCTCTCAGACAACAATGAAATTAGATGAGAGATCATTAACAGAAACATAGCTAGAAAATCCTGAGATATTTGGAGATTAAATAGCACACATAAATAATACAAAAATCAAAGAAGAAATATCTGTAAATTAAAAAACTTTTTGAACTAAATGAAAAAGAGACATCAAAATTTGTGGGATGCAGCAAGAGCAGTACTTAGAGAAAAATGTACAGCATTAAATGCATTAAAAGAAAAAAGAGCCAAAATCAATCATCCAACTTAGGAAACTGGAAAAAGAATAATAAATTAAGTCCAACGTAAGAAGAAAAAATATCAAAGAAATTGAAAGCAGGAGAAAATAGAGAAAAATCAACAAAATTAAAAGCTCATTCTTTGAAAAGGGCAAAGAAATGGATAAACCTCTACTCAGGGTAAAAAGAAAAAAAGAAAAGACACAAATAATATCAGTAATGAAAGAGGTACCATTTAGTACTGAACCCATGGACAATCAAAGGATAATAAAGGAATATTATGAACAGATTCTATATTCACAAATTTGAAAACTTAGATAAAATGGAGCAATTCTTTGAAAGACACATTTACCAAAATTCATACAAGGAGAATAGGCCTATATTGATCAAAGAAGTTGAATAAATAGTTGATAACTTTCCAAGACAGAAAGCATCAAACCCAGATAGTTTCACTGTGAATAATACCAAATATTTAAGGAACAAATGATATCAGTTCTCTACAATTTGCTCCAAAAAACAGACACAGAGTGAACACTTCCTAACTCATTTTATGAGGCCATCATTATACTAACATCAAAACTGCACAAATGCATTATAAAAAAAAAGAGACCAATATTTCTCATTAACATAGATGCAAAATTCTCAAGAAAACATTAGCAAATCAAATCTGCTGCTGCTGCTGCTAAGTCGCTTCAGTTGTGTCCAACTCTGTGAACCAGCCTTGAATAACCTGATGTATATCCCACTAAGTCATGTTGAATAATACTTTTTATATATTGTTAGATTTGATTTCAGAGAAGGCAATGGTAACCCACTCCAGCACTCTTGTCTGGAAAATCCCATGGGCAGAGGAGCCTGGTAGGCTGCAGTCCATGGGGTCGATAAGAGTCAGACACAACTGAGCGACTTCACTTTCACTTTTCACTTTCATGCACTGGAGAAGGAAATGGGAACCCACTCCAGTGTTCTTGCCTGGAGAATCCCAGGGATGGGGCGCAATATATAAAAAGTATTATACAACATGACTTGGTGGGATATATGTCAGGTTATTCAAGGTTGGTTCAACATTTGAAAATCAACTAATGTAATCCATCACATCAACATATTAAAATATAAAAATCATATACAATATCAACAGATATAGAAAAAGTATTCCACAAAATCCAAAATCCATTCATGATAAGACTCTTAGTATGGGGAATTTTCTCAACATGGTTAAGAATACCTAAAAACAACCTACAGCTATGTTCATATATAATGGTGAGAAACTTGATGTCTTTTCCCTAAGAGAGGAACAAGGCAAGATAGTCCCTCTCACCACTTCTATGCAACACTGTACTGTAAGTCCTAGCTAATGCAATAATGTAAGAAAAGGAAATAAAAGATTAACAGATTGGGAAGGAAGATACAGAAGGATCTTTTTTTCACAGATGATATGACCATTATGCAAAAAATTCCAAGGAATCAGCAAAAGAACTGCTGGACCAAATAAGTGATTAAGTCAAGGCTGCAGGATGTAAGGTTAATATATGAAAATCAATAGCTTCCTATATACCACTAACAAGCAACTGGAATTTGGAATTAAAAATATACTACCATTTACAAATGGATAGAGGAAGGGAGTGAAAGAGTGTTGAGGAAGGAAGAAGGAATGGAAGATGGAAGGGAGGAAGGAAAAAAATTTAAGTCAAACAAATGTATGAGATCCACAGGAAGAAAACTATAAAACTCTGAATAAGGAAACCAAGGAATATGTAAATAAATGAAAATCATAGATAGGAAAATGAAATATTGTTATGAGGTCAATTCTTCCAACTCAATCTGTAGTATTTAGCAAAATCCCAATAAAAACCCCAGCATACTACTTTCTGAATAGCAACAAAATGATTCTAAAGTTGATATAGAGAGGCAAAAGACTCAAAATAGCCATCACTGTCGAAGAAAAAGGACAAAGAGGACTGATACTACTTGACTCACTAAAAAGTGACGGTAATCAAGACTGTGGTACCAGTGAAAGAATACACAAACAGATCAATGGAACACAACAAAGAGCCCAGAAACAGACCCACACAAATAGAGTCAACTGATCTTTGACAAAGGAGCAGAGGTAATCCAACAGAGAAAGGACCATCTTTTCAACAAACGGTGCCGGAACAACTGCATACCCACATGAAAAAAAAAATCTAGACACTGACCTTCTATCTTTCACAAAAAATAACTCATCATAGATCATACACCTAATGTAAAATGCAAAACAGTTTGAGAAGGAAAAAAATCTAAGTGGTCTCTGGTTTGTCAATGAGTTTTCAGATGTTAATACCAAGAGTACAATCCATAAAAGAAAAAATTGAAAAGCTGGACTTCATTAAAATTAAAAATTTCTACTCTTTGAAAGACACTGTTAAAAGAATAAAATGAAACCCACAAATGGAAGAAAATATCTGATAAAGGACTTATATCCAAAAATTTTAAAGAGCTCTTAAAACTCAACAATAAGAAAACAATCCTATGATAAAATAGATAAAGAACTGAACAGACATCTCAACAAAGAAGATGTATAGGTGAATTAGCATGTGAACTGGTGTTCGACATTAGAGGTCTTTTTTTTTTTTTGTGAAGTTGCTCAGTCGTGTCTGACTCTGCGACCCGTGGACTGTAGCCCACCAAGCTCCTCCATCCATGGGACTCTCCAGGCAAGAATACTGGAGTGGGTTGCCATTTCCTTCTCCAGGGGATCTTCCCGACCCAGGGATGGAACCCAGGTCTCCCACATTGTAGGCAGACGCTGTAACCTCTGCACCACCAGGGAAGCCCCTTAGAGGTCATTAGACATTGCAAATCAAAACGGGATACCATTACATGCCTATTGAAAGTGAAAGTGAAAGTGAAGTCGCTCAGCTGTGTCTGACTCTTTGCGACCCCATGAATTGTAGTCTACCACGCTTCTCCGTCCATGGGATTTTCCAGGCAAGAGTACTGGAGTGGGGTGCCATTGCCTTCTCCATGGCTAAAATCTAAAACAGTGATGAACACTGGGGACAATGTGGAGCAACAGAAACTCTCATTCATTGTTCCTGGGAATGTAAGATGGTACAGCTACTGTTATGGACTCAGTGCTGTGTCCCCTCGAAATTGATACACTGAAGCTCTAACTCCCAGTGTGATGATATTAGGAAGTAGGGTCTTTGGGAGGTAATGATGTTTAAACGAGGTAATAATTCAGGGCCCCAGTGATGGGATTAGTGCCTTTAAGAAGAAGAACAAGAGACAACAGAGATTTCTCACTCTATCACATAAGGGCACAGCAAGAAGGCAACTGCCCACAAGATAGGAAGAGGACCCTTAAGAAGAACCAAATTTGCTGGCATTTTCATTCTGGACTTCCCAGCCTCCAGAACTGCAAAAAATAATGTTTTGTTTAAGCCACCCAGTCTGTGGTATTCTGTGACAGCAGCCTAAGAAGACTAACACAGCCACTTTGGAAAAGAATTTGGCAGTTCCTTACAGAGCTAAACATAGGCTTACCATACAACCCAGCAATCCCTCTCTTAGGTCTTTACCCAAATTAGTTAAAAATGTACGCCAACCCAAAAACCTGCACACGAGTGTTTATACCAGCTTTATTCATGACTGCCAAAAGACGTCCCTCAATAGGTGAATGGATAAACAAACTGTGGTACTTCCGCACAATTCAGTGTTATCAGCAATAAAAACAAATGAGCTGTCAAGCCACAAAAATACACGGAGGAACCGTTTATTTTTAAAAAAGCAATCAGAAAAGACTTCATAACATATGATTCCAACTATCTGACATTCTAGGAAGCAAAATCATAAAGACAGAAAAATCAGTGATTGGCAGAGATGGTAGGTAAAGACAGGAGTGAATAGGTGGAACATGGAATTTTTAGGGCAGTGAAACTATTCTGTATGATTATGTAATGGTTGATTCAAGACATTATGCATTTAGCAAAACTCACAGAACTATACTACATGAAGACTGAACCCCAATGTAAGTTATGGACTTTAGTTAATAATATGTATCAATATTGGTTCATCAATTGTAATGAATGTACTGCATCAGAGCAAATGTTAATAATAGGGGAACTGGACCATGGAGAGAGAGAAGGGGAAGAAAAAGAGCAAACACTGTACTTTCTAATAAATATTTTTATAAACCTAAAACTGCTCTAAGAAATGGCCTATAAATTAAAAAACAAAGGCATTCAAAACAGACTAAAAGAATACACATACTATATTTTAAAAATTATTTTAAAGTAATTATGTCAAGTAGAACGAATAAATTTAGCATTACGAGAACAACAATATGATCCAGAAGAAATTATATCCAGAAAATTCTAACTGCTGATACTTTATCTACTTAACAAAATCTCTAATCCTTTTTTGTTGTTTTATATTAATTAAAAATCATGCTACCTCCCCTTGGTGTTGTTTTCTAGAGAGAACAAATGATAAAATGCGTTAAAAATTAAAAAAAGAGGTATCATAGAACCTATTAAAGATTATTAATGATGAGAAAAGATAAGATGTTTCCTTTGAATGAAGAGGGAGTTAGGCTTGGTAAGGATTCAATGAAACCTCTAACTAACTAATGAAGGCTAAACTTATCACAAATTATAAGCACAAAGAGAGTGTTCTATTAAATCAAAGGCTTTTTCAGTTGAATTGGAAGGCTATGTGGAGAAGCAGCTTAAATTCAATAAAGTATGAGTCACAGGTTACCTGAAACCTCTTCCCTGGGAAGAAACTTGTTCTATCTGGAGGTATTTAATTTCTACATCAGTGTAGATATTTTCAAGTTCACGACTTTAAGAATTTTCTGGTCAATATTGATAGGAAGACTATAATTTGATAAGTGGAAAAACAGCTTTCTCTTTCTTCTATGGCAAACAGACACAAAAAACTTGCCCTTACATATAATAGTTCCTTTTTGCTAACTGATAGAATTTTAAGGCTTAAAAGAAATCAAAGAGATAATCAAGCCCCTTTATTTACTGTCTCCAGACTCTTGTTAATAAAACAAAACAACTCTTAAAATTAACAACACTAATCCTTTATTGAAATGGCTTTCATGTAATAATGTCATACCCATTAATAGACCTCAGCCATTCACTTAAGCCCATAAGTAGCTTGATCAGATTCCATTAAAATAATGTATGATTTCTTTAATTCCAGCATGACTTAGCTACAGATTTATTTCATACTGAACTTTAAAAAAAAATGGATTCAAGAACAGGTGTCTCAGGCTAGATTTGGGGCTGCATAAATAAGCTTTGTGTTAGGGATGATAAGAATACATTTAAAATTTTAATTGAAGAATGCCAGGCACCAGAGGCAAAGAGCATGCAATTTTAAAAAATGCTAAATAAAGCCAGCTGCCAAAAAGGGCAAGCTCACTGAGATTACAGCTGTTCACTATCATGCAACAATAATACAAAAGTTCTCTATTTCTTGAGGTATGTCTTACCCACTTGGTGGACTATGGCCTCTGCACATCATTTCTGTACCCTGGGGTTAGGTTACCATAGCATGGCATAAAACTATTCAAAGTGAAGGAAAAATGACTTTTTGCATATCTATCATTTAATATTATCTATATTCATATCTCTTCTAATTAATTTGGGAGATTGAAAATATATGTTGTCTCTCATTCCAATAACAAAATAGACTGCAAAATAACAAGTAAGGGGGGAGAAAAAAGAGCCTGAGCTTTTCACCTTCTCCTTATTTCTGGTAGTCACTAATCAAACCACAGAAAAGAGAAAGGATAGGAGAACAAGAAATGGCCTTTCAAAAATTCCACAAATCAAAGGCTTTTTTTGTAAGTAGCTCTTACCTGTGGTCTCTGTTACAAATTAAACTAATTAAACATGGAATTGAATAACAACATACTATGTTTTATACTAAAAAAGCAATAACTTTAAAATGTTAGTTTGCTGTTGACAATAGATAATCTTCTCAAAATTCAGCTCGTGGAATCATTTATTTCCCTGTTATTTTAAAGAATGACATAACAAGATAGAGGGTTCAGGCTGCTTTTTAGCCACAATGCAAAGATTTCACTCAAACTTTTCCCAAATGATTCTTTTCCCTCCTTTTCTTTTAATCTGCTCAGCATACTCTAAACAGCCAGGCAATTCATTTCAATGAGACTGAACTGCAAGGCAGTCTATAAGAAACGGTACGGCAAATGCATCAATTTACGTAGGAGTTTTCTTATGTATCTTTGGCCACTCCTAATTTTATTCAAATTCATAGATAATTCTGCTACTAAAACAGAGAGAAACATGTTTAAATAGTTGAGGACATATTACAGTTGTTATATTAAAATATGTATTAGTTTTTTTGTTAAACAACTGAAAATGCCATTGAATATACAGTTTTATATAAAACCAATTCTAAACATTTATATCAACATAGAACATAGAAACCACGATTGCTATTTATCACTAACGTATATTTCTTTCCAGGCTTAAAAAAAAAAAAGTTCAAAGAACAGATTTTATGTAATCAAATGAGAAACATTTAAATTATTCACAGCAGACCAGGGAATGGTGATTTGTCCATATATACATTAATTAGTTCAAAACTAACATATTAACATTAATGACCCAGAAAAAGAAGGAGCTTGAAGCTATTATCAGATTTTAAAAATGTCACAAATATAGACATAACACTTACTGTTCATATCATGGATGCCTATATGCACATACTACAAAGTTAGGGAATCTTTATGCCTCCCTTGCCTTTATTTTTGGTGTCTGCAATATTGTTCAACTGACATGGAGCAATTTATCCTTTTTCCTCTTTGAAAAAATTCCCCCATATCCAACCATTTGATTAATAATTTAACGTCATATTCTAAATTACATTAGCAGAAAATGCACCTCTTGATGTAGTTTAATACTTTCATGTGTGTTTAATTTAAAAAGTACAAATCTTTCAGGGTGACATTCATTGTTTATATTTTTGGCACTATTTGTAACACAGGGTCGAGTAATACTAACAAGGTTAATCCTATGTCACATCCTCAATTTAATCAAAACATTTCCTAACAAGCAATTCTATATTAACTTAATTACTTTTGCTGACATTCTTCAAAAGCATGGTTACATTTATTTATTGTTTGCCACGAACTGTTGCTAATGAGTTATAAAATTATGTGTTGAATTCCTATAAATACAAAACCTGTCACAAAAATTGCAATTACTCTGAATGTAAACATTGATTTTCAGTTTTACCTACTCAATGACAGTAGTGAATGAATATAAAATGTAAGGTTTTATATAACTAAAGCACAAACATCTTCATACCTTTATAGCTGAAAAAATACCTGCATCTAAGCATCTTCTATCAAATTTGATTTGGAGTCCCTTGAGAAACACAACATAATTAGCTATCCGACTGATTTTTCAGTCACATTCTACTAAACTGAGAAGCAGATGGTTTAATGCTCTCTTCCACATAACTCAGCAAATCACGGGCAGAAGGGGAAATGATGCCCAGGAGTTCGGATACTTTGGCCCTGCTCTAAGTAAGATATAATAGGCACACAGCATTAAAAACAAAAAACAAAAACACATCATTCCAAGCACTTCAAGTGTGCAGAATTCTATATCTAAGATTTCTGGTCATTTTACAGCTTTTCCAAGACCAGTTCAAATGCCATTTTTTCTTCATTATTTTGGCTGGACTGACTGTACCTCCCAGTCTTCGGAAGGTTTGTATCCTGGTTTGTTTGTATCTTTATAAACTACTAACCACATGTTACCTCATGAAACAAAAATGTTTGTGTTAATCTTTTTAGACGGAAAGCTTCTTGAGAACAGGGACTCTGTCTCAATTATTTACACTGAGATTGGCAAAATTTTCAGGTTCTGAGGTCAGACTGGGGATTTCTTATTATCTCTGGCAAATGATTAATCTATATAAAATGTGAATAATGATGGCACCTATCATAAAGGTTTATTGTGAATATTAAATAACAACATATTCAAAGTTCTTAAGCACTGTTACATTTTAAGTTTCACTAAATGTTAGCTATTGCTGTATGTAATATTGCTTTCATAATACCTGAACTGAGGAAGTATTCCATAAATATTTACTGAATCAAAGATATCCAAAGAGACAGACACATACACATATAGCTGAGATCTCATATAGGAAAATGCTCTAGTCCATAAAGTACTTTTAAACTTTGCTATTTTTTAAAAATAGCATTTTTTCAGTATAACAACAATTAGGCCACCATATTTTAAAAACATTTTCCAAACATTACCATGCCTATGATCTCATGTGCTCTGCATCAAGAGCCTGTGAATCGTACAGATTAGAATCATAATATAATCATTATCACGTTATATTTCCTTTAGTTGATATAACTGGAAATGGAAAGCAACATTTTTCAAGGATCATTTTGCTTGATGAGGTAGTAGTTACCTCATGCGAAGAGCTGACTCATTGGAAAAGACTGATGCTGGGAGGGATTGGGGGCAGGAGGAGAAGGGGACAACAGAGGATGACATGGCTGTATGGCATTACTGACTCGATGGACGTGAGTCTGAGTTAACTCCGGGAGCTGGTGATGGACAGGGAGGCCTGGTGTGCTGCGATTCATGGGGGTACAAAGAGTTGGACACGACTGAGTGACTGAACTGAACTGAGTAGTTTCGTTGCTAAGTCGTGTCCGACTCTTTCGACCCCACAGACTGCAGCCTGCCAGGCTCCTTTGTCCATGGAATTTTTCAGGCAAGAATACTGGAATGGGTTGCCATTTCCTTCTCCAGGGTATCTTCCTGACCCAGGAATCGAACCCGGGTCTCTTGCATTACAGGCAGATTCTTTACCAACTGAGCTATGAGGGAGGCTACCTCATTTTGCTTAGAGGTGATTTAAAAAAAAAAAAAAAGGCTTCACAACAACTGAGTAACAATTATTGGGTAGGCATTATTAGGTAAAAAGGGGACAGAATAAATCAAACAAGAATCTCAAAAAAGTCACAATATACTTACATAGACAAGTAAACAAGCTATTTAAAGACTATATTCTTAAGTGAGAACATGAGGTCAATTGGAGAGAAAGATCACAAAGGCAGTGATACTAAAAGATAAACAGGATTTCATGGGATGAAATAGAGGAAAGAGTTTCTAGAAAGAATAGGTATGTTCCCAGCATAAAATAAAAGTGCACAGAAGTTTGAAGGAATAAATTTGTAGTTGGGCTGGTGAGACCAGGAATCCAGGGCAAATTCTG
The DNA here is from genome assembly GCF_001704415.2 of Capra hircus. NCBI lineage: Eukaryota > Metazoa > Chordata > Mammalia > Artiodactyla > Bovidae > Capra > Capra hircus. The sequence continues at coordinate 25,360,013 of NC_030817.1, forward strand.
AGAAGTGGGCCGCATAGAAGAAGCAGCTTAATTTTATGTTTTCTAAGTAAGGAGTTAATATGTATCTCTCTAGAAACTGCACAGCCATGGTAGCTTTTAAGAAACAAAGTCATGTTTAATTTTGGAACTATCACTCTGCTGGCAGGGTAGAGAATGGATTAAAAGGGGATAGCTTCTGAAAGCAAAGGGGACAGTTAGGAGACAGAGAGAGATTGGGGATATGAAGATAACTTAAAGATAAATATACTTCACTATGACCTACCAACACACTTCTAGGCACATGTATAGCTTTCCAATCAATATGTTGCAAAATATTTAATGGAAGATAAAAACTTAAGGAGTTAAGACAGACATAAAATGAACAGAAGAGAGAGAGCACAAAAATAGATCCATACATTGTCAATAGATTTTTGACAAAGGCACCAAAATGATTTGAAACTGAAAGGTCAGTTTTTCAATATGTAAGTCTGGAACAACTGGATAAACATATAGAAAACAATAAACCTCAACCCCTACCTCATACTTCACACAAAAATTAATATGAAAGGGATCACAGACATAAACATAAAAGCGAAAAACATAAGGCTTCTGGAAGAAAACATAAAACAATATCTTTGCAACCTTAAGATAGGCAAAGATTTCTTAGGACACAAAAAGCACTAATTTATATAGTCACAGAAAAAAAATCAATTAACTGGATTTTAGTAATGCTAAAAATTTTGATCTTCTAACAATACTGTTAAGAAAATGAACCCTGAGAGAAAATGTTTGTAAATTATGTTTCTGATAAAGAATCTGTATCTAGAGTACACACGCCCCTCCTATAAATTAAAAATAAGTAAAAATAATCAAATTTTAAGAATTAGAAAAGACTTGAACAGACTGAGGTGTTGGTTACATTATCAAAACTCATTGAATTCTACATTTAAGATCTGTTTACTATAAATTGATTTCATCTCAAATTAACAAGTATGTGAAAAAGACCAAACAAAGAAAATCTATTCACAAGTTTACAGTCGTTGAAACTATGTATTTGGTAATTATTATCTTAGAGTAGGAGTCAGCAAACTTTTTTTGTAAAAAGCTACTTAGGCTTTGCAGCCAGATGGTCTCTACTGCAACTATTCAGCTCTGCCACTGTAGTATGGAAGCTCATACTATTACTCTATGTCATACCGTCATAGACAATATGTTAACAAATGGACGTGGCTGTGTTCTAGTGAAACTCTATTTGCAAAACGGGTGGAGGGATGAGTTTGGCTGAGGATGACTGCGTCCTAGCCTCACTTTTAGAGTATAAGATTTTATTTGTAACACTCCGCCATAGAGAACTCTGTGGCTTTGCCATATGTCACCATCTCTCAGGTGATAATACGGGTAGGAAAAATATCTTCTCCATACAGTATGATGTGGAAAAGTTTGATAAGCACTGTCCTAGAGAAACTAACACATGAACAAAGAGACATACACAAAGGTATTCAAAGATATATCTGTTTATAATGACAAAAACGTGAATAATTTAAATGTCCATCAATGTGGGAATCATGATACAAAGGCACAATAGACACAGTAGGTAAATGAACTAGATGTCCACTTATTAACATATAATACAAATGGGTGCTTCTAAAATGGTCATTCACGACAAGCCATAGATAACAGTCTTTCCTCTGAAACAGATCTACCACAGCCCTTTAAAACGCAGATATCATATTCTTAAAAGACTATCTGACCTTCTAGAGTAAATCCAGGTACTACTGGCCAGACATTTCCAAAGGATGCTGCCCATGGACTGCTCTATATATTCTAACATCTCAATTTGTGTTAGTCGCTCAATTTGGGTGGCACCGTGGTTGGTACTGAATATAATCTAGAAAAACAGGGGACAAAGAATGCATTGTCTAGTTTGGTCAACCCTATTATTAGGTATTCTGAACTGCATGGATCAAGACTGACAAGATGCGGCAGTAGAAGCAGTATTCTTAATATTAAAAGAATCAATTAATTCTTGATTCCCTTAGCACTACCTACATACTAGAGCTCCAAGACAGCATGTTTTATTCCACATCCCCTTCTTCCCTCCCCAAATCATCATCTATCAGCTTGGACAGCTAAAGAACTAATAGAAGACTAATGTTTTTTCAGGAAGGTTGTGACTGGGGTCAGCGATGGCTTTAGCTAAGAAGGCAACACAGTCCCCCAAACTAAAGGTAAAAAGGTTAGTTAGGTCTCCTTGACAGGTGCATACTCCTAGTCCCTAATCAGCCCATACACTGAGATTTCATTGGGCCAATGAAATAAAACCCAGAGGAACAGAGGAATGACGTTCAACTGGGCTGGGACTGCAGTGAAGCTGATCTGGTTCTCAGTGAGAGGATGAGTTAGGGAGGAGGTGGATGTCTTCACCTTGCTCCTCTATCATAATTTCCCTTTTCTCTTTTCATTTACATTTCTCAACGAGTTTCACAAGAAGCCATCAAATACTTCAAAGTTTGATTAACACTGGTTGTTAAAGTTTCTTAAAAGAAGCCCTGCTGAAATCCCATGACCCAATTATGCTATTCTGCTTTGTTCTCATAAAACCAAAGTGACAGTAACAACAAACAGGGTGATTTGGAACATATAAAGTGCTGTTAAAGACTGTATCAGTTTGAATCATTTCTGATTTATTGACTATGCCAAAGCCTTTGACTGTGTGGATCACAATAAAGCCCTTGACTGTGCGGAAAATTCTGAGAGAGATGGGAATACCAGACCACCTAACCCGCCTCTTGAGAAATCTGTATGCAGGTTAGGAAGCAACAGTTAGAACTGGACTTGGAACAACAGACTGGTTCCAAATAGGAAAAGGAGTACGTCAAGGATGTATATTGTCACCCTGCTTATTTAACTTCTATGCAGAGTACATCATGAGAAACACTGGACTGGAAGAAACACAAGCTGGAATCAAGAGTGCCGGGAGAATTATCAATAACCTCAGATATGCAGATGATACCACCCTTATGGCACAAAGTGAAGAGGAACTAAAAAGCCTCTTGATGAAAGTGAAAGTGGAGAGTGAAAAAGTAGGCTTAAAGCTCAACATTCAGAAAATGAAGATCATGGCATCCAGTCCCATCACTTCATGGGAAATAGATGGGGAAACAGTGGAAAGAGTGTCAGACTTTATTTTGGGGGGCTCCAAAATCACTGCAGATGGTGACTGCAGCCATGAAATTGAAAGACGCTTACTCCTAGGAAGAAAAGTTATGACCAACCTAGATAGCATATTCAAAAGCAGAGACATTACTTTGCCGAATAAGGTCTGTCTAGTCAAGGCTATGGTTTTTCCAGTGGTCATGTATGGATGTGAGAGTTGGACTGTGAAGAAGGCTGAGCGCTGAAGAATTGATGCTTTTGAACTGTGGTGTTAGAGTAGACTCTTGAGAGTCCCTTGGACTCTGAAGGTACATAGAACCAGTTTGGATTCCAAGTCAAAGACACTGATCTGTTCCTATAGACTATGCCCTTCTCCATTTCCTTAAAGGCCCAGCTTACGCTGCCAGTTCAGTTCAGTTCAGCTGCTCAGTCATGCCCGACTCTTGGCAATCCCATGAACCGCAGCACGCCAGGCCTCCCTGTCCATCACCATCTCCCAGAGTTTACCCAAACTCATGTCCATTGAGTTGGTGATGCCATCCAGTCACCTCATCCTCTGTCATCTCCTTCTTCTGCCCTCAATCCCTCCCAGCATCAGGGTCTTTTTCAATGAGTCAACTCTTCGCATCAGGTGGCCAAAGTATTGGAGTTTCAGCTTTAGCATCAGTCCTTCCAAAGAACACCCAGGACTGATCTCCTTTAGGATGGACTAATTGGATCTCCTTGCAGTCCAAGGGACTCTCAAGAGTCTTCTCCAACACCACAGTTCAAAAGCATCAATTCTTCTGTGCTCAGTTTTCCTTATAGTCCAACTCTCACATCCATACATGACCACCGGAAAAACCATAGTCTTGACTAGATGGACCTTTGTCAGCAAAGTAATGTCTCTGCTTTTTAATATGCTGTCTAGGTTGGTCATAACTTTCACTCCCAGTGATGTCTTTAATACTTCAGCCAGAAAGTTTCTCTGATTTCTGATGACCCACAAAATTCCAAACCTTTCTTACGACACTTAACATATCCTACCTTTGTCACATTTACAGATCTCTGTTTTAACATACTCAATGCAAGTTCCTAAAAGGCAGAGGCTGTATCTTATTCCCTTTAGCATCTAGAAACACTCAAATTTTTACATGGTGACTAATGCACTTCCCTGCTTTTGTAGGTAACTCACATGTGTATAATTCCACTAAAGATGATGGCCTATTACTATTTCTGACTCCATGGAATTAGTCTATAATCTATAAAAACCAATGGAAGAGAGATAAAGAAATTCTACATTTCTGTCATACCCAGAGCTCTCGCATGTAAAACTTGCCAAAACGGTTAGGTGGCATTTAGCTTTCTTTAGCATGTCAACGATTATCTTAATTATAGAATCATTCTAAACTTGCATGTGATCTACAGACTGTAAACAAATAAGACTCTTATCACAATGTAATCCATTGATTGCATTTTAAAGAGAATATGAGAGGGAGAAGAAGAGAGACAGATCAACAAACCAGGGGACTAAGAGCTCATATTAGAAAAAAAGAGTCTTTACTTTATGAAAAGATTTCCTTTGGAATTCTTTACATAGTCCCACTGGAATATTTTAAACATAACTTAATTATAACAATTTAATTTACAGCAAATTTTAAGAACATACTTTTAATATAAAAGGTATATGAGTACTTACAAAAACATTGATAATTTCTGATATAGGTATCAAGGTCAGGGCCCCAGACGTTCCCATGGGAAATTTAGAGAGCCTGGATGATTCTATTTCTAGCAAACTTGAGTAGGTTCTAAAGAGACTTAAGAGGATTTTTCAAAAACTTTTCCAATGAAATTATTTCCACTCCACAATGACTTCTTATGCTAATTATGTATTGCTGCTTCCTAAAGCATACCTCTTTTCATCTCTGAACTCATTCTGCCAGATCTTTGTACAAAAGGGGCAGGATATATTGCTAAAAAAAATTCATTCTTAGCAACAGACCATTTAAAAAAATGACAATTTAGTAAAAGTGCTTCACACAGCTTGCGCAGTATAGTCAAATTGGACCAGGATACAGAAGAGAAGCCTGCAATGTGGGAGACCTGGGTTCGATTCCTGGATCAGGAAGATCCCCTGGAGAAGGAAATGGCAACCCACTCCAGTATTCTTGCCTGGAGAATCCCATGGACAGAGGAGCCTGGCAGGCTACAGTCCATGGGGTCGCAAAGTCAGACATGACTTAACAACTAAACCACCACCACCACAAGGGATGGATTTTGGTTTTTTATTACATTTATTGTGTGTTGGTCAAGTGGTTGGCATCGTGTAAATAACCCAGAAGACCTAGGCCCTGCTGCCGTCTGTAATCGCCTTCAAGATAAAATAAATAGCTAAAAAAATGCAAAAATATTGGGTTGGCCAAAAAGTTCATTTGGGTTTTTCTGCGAGATGTTAGGGAAATGTGAACAAACCTTTTGGCCAACCCAACAGAATGGTACTGCTTAAAGTTTTCTTCAAAATGCTCCCAACAGCAAAGGAGGGTAAACTTCTACTACTAAGGATTTGAAGGCTGGACTAAACCTATGGATTGAATTTGATATTTTATCAAAATTTTCATTTTACACCATTATATATCCTGTCTTTTTATCATCTGAAAACAATTTAGCTTACATACCAGCAAATAAAACTGACAGTCCAGAAAAATGTACTGTGTTTATCCTGGCAGTTTGCAAACCTCTGACTCACTTTCTCCATGTTTACTCATATCTCAACATAAGAAGCATCTGTAGGACAGACATGGAAATAAATATCAACAGCCATGTTTAAGACGTGGGCGCACTCTGGGCAAAACTGTTGTGTGGACAAAGCTTCAGCTCTCTACTCCCATATTTCATAACTATAAATAAGATACCAGAGATTCCTTTCTTTCCACAGGTGTTAAGATGAAGATAAGAAAGTATCAGAGGGAAAGGTAGTTTGAGTTCTTCTGAGATACACCTATATTCTAACTGGTATTTTATATTCCTGAGACAAAAATCTTTCTTTCCTTTATGGACCATGAACAGCAAAAGAAGTCTTGCAAAGGCTGAAATGAAAGTCTTTATGTACCTGCAAATGACATGTGTTTAAGTCAGTAGTTCTCAAAAGAGCAGGGTGTAGGGCAGAGAGACCTATTAGAGTCTTGAAGCAAGGATAGCTAGCTCAGTCTTCAGATCATCTCTCTGTACCACTACCCCATTCCCACAGACACAGCCAATTTTAAAGTCACTAATTACAGTGAGCCACTGTTATAGGTAGGAGTATACCTTCTATCTCACGTATACTGGTGTAGAAAAAATATTAAGGCAACTGCAGAGGGACTATCTGACTGGTCCAGAATTTTACTACGTTTAATTGCAGAGCGAGTCTAGTGCTTAAGGTTATTCTCAGAAGTTACTTCTCCCCTCTGGATCTCTTTCAATTTTTCCATGTAACTTTATAATTTTAAAAGGGAAAACTGTCTATGAAGTCCCTATAAAGGCCTAGTTTTCATCTCAGAATAAAGGATAACTTTTCTATTTTTGCAAATTATAATCTAATAATATATTCCATTACAACATTTTTGTTTTAAAACTTGGGGACCAAACACAGACAATGAAAAGAAACTCTGTGTGAAAATCATCTTAATACCTTTTATAGCTTTTAATCACTTTCCTTTATGACTACAGTCCCATAAAAGTGTGTAGGGAGATAAGTATTGAATATCATGGGCTTTATTAAAGCAAATCTGAGGTTCAGAAGCGATAATTAACTGCTTAAGTTCAGAAGGCTAAAAACAACAGAACTGAGATCAGACACAGTTAAACTCATAGACCACTATCCTTTCCTCTTCCTCACATTACCTAAACAGAGAAATGAAGATATTTTTACAGCACGGGATCTAAAATTTTAAATGCACTTATTCATATTCTACGTAATCACCAAAGGCTGAAAATACTGCTATAAAAATACTATGTAGAAGTAGGTCCGTAGTCTCTCCTAACAGGTTATGTCTATAGATTATCAACCATATCATTAGTTTATCAATCAGTCCATCTGAGATTAACCATTGTTACGGATACAAGCTTGTTAGATTATTTGGATGACTTCAATAGACATCTGAGTAGTTTTGTAAATGTCACGAATATTAGTTTCACAGGAAGAAGTTAAAGTATAATTTAATTTGTCTCAGCTTGCTAAAGATTTTCCTTTTAACCTTAGTGAGGTATTTGCTTAAAGAGTTTAATAATAGAATAACATATGATCCAGCAATTTCATCTCTGGGTATATTTCAAAGGAAATGAAATCACTATCTTGAAGAGATATCGGCACCCTTATGTTCACTGCAGCATTATTTATAATAACTCAGTCATTGGAAACAACTCAAACGTCCATTGGTGAATGAACGGATAAAGAAAATGATACATATATACACACACATGTATATGTGTATATATATGCACACACATTTTTATATACACACAATGCCATATTATTCAGTCATGAGAAAGAAAGAAACCTTGTCATTTGCAACAACACGGACAGGCCTTAAGGATATGATGCTAAGTGAAATAAGTCAGTCAGAGAAACACACACACTGCATGATCTCCCTTGTATGTGGAATCTAAAAAAAACAACTCGTTGGAAAAGAGAATGGACTGGTGGTTGCCAGAGGTAAAGAGAGGTGAAGGCAGGGAAAGCTGGGGGAAAGGGGTGATGGTGGTCAAAAGTATAAACTTCCAAAAGAAAAGGATACATAAATTCTGAGGATGTGCTGACTTTATTTTTCGGGGCTCCAAAATCACTGCAGATGGTGACTGCAGCCATGAAATTAAAAGACGCTTACTCCTGGGAAGGAAAGTTACGACCAACCTAGACAGCATATTAAAAAGCAGAGACATTACTTTGCCAACAAAGGTCCATCTAGTCAAGGCTATGGTTTTTCCAGTGGTCATGTATGGATGTGAGAGTTGGACTGTGAAGAAAGCTGAGCACAGAAGAATTGATGCTTTTGAACTGTGGTGTTGGAGAAGACTCTTGAGAATCCCTTGGACTGCAGGGAGATCCAACCAGTCCATCCTAAAGGAGATCAGTCCTGGGTATTCATTGGTAGGACTGATGTTGAAGCTGAAAATCCAATCCTTTGGCCATCTGATGCGAAGAGCTGACTCACTGGAAAAGACCCTGATGCTGGGAAAGATTGAGGGCAGGAGGAGATGGGACGACAGAGGATGAGATGGTTGGATGGCATAACCGACTCAATGGACACGGGCTTGGGTGGCCTCTGGGAGTTGGTGATGGACAGGAAGGCCTGGCGTGCTGCAGTTCATGGGGTCGCAAAGAGTCGGATACGACTGAGCGACCGAACTGAACTGAACATACAGCATGGTGACTATAGTTAACAATGCTGTATTGTAGAGTTGAAGGTAACTAACAGAGTAAATCTTAAAAGTTCTCATTACAAGAAAAAACATTTCTAGCCATGTGAGAAGATAGATTTTTACTAAACTTATGTTGTATATCTTAAACTAATAAAGGAAAGTCACTCAGTCGTGTCTGACTCTTTGCTACCCCATGGACTGTAGCCTACCAGGCTCCTCTGTCCATGGGGTTTTCCAGGCAAGAATACTGGAGTGAGTTGCCATTTCCTTCTCCAGGGGATCTTCCTGACCCAGGGATCAAACCCAGGTCTCCCACATTGTAGACAGACGCTTTACCAAACTAATAAAATGTTATGTCAATTACATCTCTAATATAATTGGAAAAAAAACTGCTCAACCAAGGTAGAAAACTAAATTACCTTCCTATTCTCTCTACATAAAATGGCAATGCAAAATTGTTATCCTACAGACAACAATTACGCAAATTTTAAATAAAATGCAGGAAACATAGCATTATGTAAGTGCTTTAGGCTTCCCAGGTGGCCCAGTGGTAAAGAATCTGCCTGCTAAGGCAGGAGACCCAAGAGATCTGGTTAGATCCCTGGGTTAGCAAGATCCCCTGGAACAGGAAATGGCAATCCACTCCAGTGTTCTTGCCTGGAAAATCCCAGGGACAGAGGAGCCTGATGGGCTACAGTCCGTGGGGTCACAAAGATTTGGACATGACTGAGCACAAGGTAAGGGGCCTTAGGCAGAAGACCCCCCAATACACGTTAGATATGTACTTTAGAGTACTAAGGACTTACCCATGTCTCAATAAATTTTAATTGTTTGTTCTAGTTGTCTGCCTTTCCCCCAGGCTGACCAGATAGTACGCAGTCCTTGCTGTCCAAGGGACTCGCAAGAGTCTTCTCTAACACCACAGTTCAAAAGCATCAATTCTTCGGCACTCAGCTTTCTTTACAGCCCAACTCTCACATCCATACATGACCACTGGAAAAACCATAGCCTTGACTCGTTGGACCTGTGTTGGCAGTAATGTCTCTGCTTTTTAACATGCTGTCTAGGTTGGTCATAACTTTCCTTCCAAGGAATAAGCATCTTTTAATCTCATGGCTGCAGTCACCATCTGCAGTGATTTTGGAGCCTCCAAAAATAAAGTCAGCCAACTTTTCCACTGTTTCCCCATCTATTTGCCATGAAGCGATAGGACCAGATGCCATGATCTTAATTTTCTGAATGTGACGTTTAAGCCAACTTTTTCCAGCAAGCAGCAATCTATCCAAACATACACTTAAGTCAGATACCTCTAGGGCATTAAATTTTTTCATATTTATAAGCACTGTTTCTTACTAGTCATTATTTTCATTTAAAAGAAAGTTTTTCAATTAGATTTATCAAATTAAGTAATTCAGTTTAATTTATGACAATGAAAGACAAGAGAAGGAAATGCAAAACACCCAAATGGTTTAATTGCTAATCTGAACATGAAGGGAAAAAAATAATGGAGAACTGAGTTTAAATGGCTTAAGTTCCCTAATGCTAAATCAATGTATTCAAGAGTAAACAGCAACTACAAAAGTATCTTGGACACCGGTAGTCATACATAGCCTAAAACAGTCAACAAAAGTTAACAAATCAATTACTGTTGAAAGATACTTCAAACTATTAACTGCCAAGATTCCCATTCTAAATTATCATAAGGAATCTATTTGGAAGAATCAAGCCTATTACATGTAGTTAGTTCAGGTTTAGGAAACATTCTGCGATACAGAAAAATAACTGACCATTTTATCAACAACTTTAGAACTGACATGACAGTTGTAGGTAATAAGGAAAGATTATTATTTTCAATTGGAAGCATAATTTTTATATTTTGCTTCACTAAACCAAATTTTTGGAGAAGGAAATGGCAACCCACTACAGTATCTTGCCTGGGAAATCCCACGGACAGAGGAGCTTCACAGGCTATAGTCCACAGGGTCAGAAAGAGTCAGAAACAACTTAGCAACTAAACAGCAGCATTTTACTACAAAGGATATGGTTTCATGCACAAATATAAAAAAATGAAGGAGAAAAACAAAGAACTGAACTTACAACAATCTATGATTTGGCTATTCAAATGATCAAATGTGGATACTAATTTCTATACTGGTGACAGATTTGCACAAAAATCACTAAATTCCACCTGCAGGCACATCGTGTCAAGTGAGTACAAACAGCAATAATTTCATGGCAGTCGTGTCATAATATCCTAAAAATCTTTGTACAGGTCAGAATAATAACAGCTTTAGTTGACTTATGGTTAACTGAAGGATTAATGTCAAAGAGCTTATTAAAATTCACTCTGATTTCTCTAATTCTAGAAATAGGTTTCTCCAAAAGGTACATATATAGATAGTGTATATAAACAGACATAGAAGTGGATGGCAATCATACTTTTCATAAAAATTAAGGTATTCCAAGTTGTAAAATAAACCTCTTCTTTTGGATATAAGATTAGCATCTAAATTATTTTACTTATAATGAATTCTGAAAGAACATTGAAAATAACTACTAGTTTAATTAAAGGTGTCCAACAGGCATAGGTTAATTCATTAGCATGAAGAAAGATGTATGATTTTATACAGTATCTGTAGTGAAAAAGCAAAGATATATTTAATTAAAATTATAATTCTATGATACCATAATAAAATGATTTCTTTAATCAGGGACAGCAAATTACTAAGAAGAAAATACCACTGGTAACTCTTCAGTACCTAAAATTATATGAAAGATTCAGGAAAAGCTACAGGGTAGAGGGAGGAAAGAGGATAGAGTTATTAAATTCATCATATTATTTAGTTCCCAGACATTAAAAACCGTTCTACGCTTCTAATCATTATTCTGCTAGGTAAGGCATTTGACAGTAGCGTACTAGGAAGGACTTAGACTGCAGGTAGGTAGAGTGAATGTATTAACCAGAGTTCTGTCATTTATAAGCTCTGTGATTGTGGATAAGCCACTTAGCATCTACCAGGTCTTAAGAGTCCACATAAAAAAAAGTAAGGATGATTTTGAGAGTCTGTTTAACTGTAACATGAAGAAATTCTGAATGTTTCAAATTCAAGCCTTTACATAAAAATATTTTATTGATGTATAATTGCTTTACAATGTTATTTTCTGCTGTACAGCAAAGTGAATCAGCCATATGTGGTTATATAACCCCCTTTTTTGGATTTCTTTCCCATTTACATCACCAGAGAGCATTAAGTAGATTTCCATATGCTACACAGTAGGTTCTCATTAGTTGTCTATTTTATATATTTATTTTTCTTCCATTTATTTTGGCCGTCTTTATTGGCTGTCTATAGCACTTTATAATTTCCAGCGTAATCGTCCTTAGCTTTTCTTAATTATTATTCCTGAGAATCTTATATTTTTTGTGCAAAAGTAATTAGATTTTCTAACTGCTGTTTTTTAGATGTGTAAAAACACAACAGACTCTTTTCCAATAATATCATGTCTACTAGAACAGGTATTGTTCAAAGTAAAGTGAAAGTCTCAATGACTCAGTCATGTCCAATTCTTTGCGAGTCCATGGACTGCAGCCCACCAGGCTCCTCTGTCCATGGAATTCTCCAGGCAATAATACTGGAGTAGGTTGCCATTCCTTTCTCCATATTTTATATTTTTAACCTTCATGTTCTATAGTTGCCACTACATACTACAAAATATATAAGGAAGGATTACAATCAAACAAACCAAATAATTACTTGTAGCATATTGGCATGGCCAACCTATGTATCAAATTGGTAAGTCTAGTGAGGCTAACTTTTCACATTTTTTATTAACTGACTGCTACTCATAAAGTTACCTCTCCTTTGAAACGCTGAAACTTATTCTTTGCAGGCTATATGCTTCCACAAGCAAAGAAGCTTGAAACTGAACTAAGTACACAAAATGAAAAAGCCACAGTGAGACAGATAAGAGTCGCTTTTTCTGTATCTCCCTAACCTTGACGCCTAATCTGTTTGTACCAGCTATAAACCATAGACCAGACTAACGGAAGTGTGTGTGTGTTCAGTCACTCAGTCGTGTCCAGCACTTTGTGACTCCATGGACTGAAGCCCACCAGACTCCTCTGTCATGGGATTTTCCAGGCAAGAATCCTGGAGTGGTTGCCATCTCCTCCTCCAGGGGACTGAACGTCTCCTGTGTCTCCTACACTGGCAGACAGATTCTTTACCACTGAGAGACCTGAGAAGCCGGATCAATGCAAGAGGAAACCTCAAAACTGAAGCTCAGCTAAGTTTTAGATTAGGAGGTTCACTTTAAAATTTGAAGTGAGCTACAAAGAAAAAACAAATGCTGATATACAGAATAAGGCTCCTAAAGAAGATAAAATTCTTATCACAAGATGATACTTTAAATCCATAAAGGACATTTTATAGAGCAACTTAAGGCATTTTATAGAAGAAATTACCCAATTAACTTTCTTGACATTTCTGTGAAGTATTACTTGTGTTTCCCAAAGGAGGCAAAAACAAACAAAGGAACTAAAGTTACTCACTTTGCCAACGACATCGCTCCTTAATTCACACCTAGTGTTTTAACGTGTGAAAAAAGGTGCTCAGCTCCGTAAGAAATTATATTAACTGAAATGCCTCAGCATTTTGAAAAATGCTGGACTTCTCGTAAGATGTGAGTGCAGAGATAGCGTACTGACTTACTACGCATTTCACCTAAATCACTTAGTTCCGTATATGTCACACTGTTGGCCCTCAGTGAATATACTATTAAAGACATCTAACAATTACTTGAGCTTATATGTCAGGTACTGTGCTAAGTGTGTTACACATATTAGTGTATTTAATCCTATCAACAACTCAAAGAGGTAAGTTGTTACTCTTCATTTTACGGATGAGGAAATGAAGGCCTAGGTTAACTTTCCTTGCCCAAGATTACAAAAAGATACAGCAGCCCAAC